>NC_084834.1:39221326-40438409 GCF_033115175.1 Lepus europaeus
TTTCTTGGTTGTTGCACCTGAGTTCCTGGTATAGAATCTGAGATTGATTCTTCCTATGGGTTCATAGACTACATTGACAATGGCAGGAGCAATTTTTTCCACTCCACATGAATTTCCAAGACACTGTCACTCCCACAGAAAAAGTGGAGTCTGTTTTGCCCTCACTGAACCCAGGCTGGCCTTGTCACCAGTTGCCTTGACTAATAGAAAGTGGCACAAGCCAGGCTGCATGTGTGAGGTTAGGTCATGAAAGGCACCATAGCCTCCCTCTGACTCTCTTCCTTGGGCCACGTGCCTTGGAAGCCCTGAGCCAACATGTGGAAACCCAACCACTGTGATGATGCTGTGTGCTAGGGAGACCATGTGGTGGAGACAGAGGGCAGGACCCACAGGATGGGGCTGTGTGGAGTAGAGGAACTGTCCCCTGTGGAGCGCTGCTCAAACTGCAGATTTATGAGCCAAAAAGGTTTTTTTTTTTTCCTTGTTGCTTTAAGTTACTCCGTCTTAAGTTGTTTTGTTAGGAGGCAAAAAGTGACTGAAATAGCCAAGCTCAAGTCAACTTAAAAACTGCAACTAACAATCCTTTACCATATCTGTGTGGCCACCTAGGGGTTCAAAGATGGATTTTTCAAGGCTTCTCAATACAAGCAAAACCTGGAGCCACAGCACCAAGCAGAGAAACAACCTGCCATGGCTCTTGAGGAGAGCATGTTGGAAGTCTCTGAGTGTTCCTGTACATTTTCATGGACACACGTGTGGCTCTCCTCAGCAGTATTTCCACAACGTATTCAGCTCGGAAGTGATCTTTAATATGGATGCGTTTTCAGAGCTTTTCTTTGCAAGCTGTTTAATGTTCACAGAGAACTTTCTAAACGATACTTGAACAGTTTCTGAGTAGAGGTTCACATCCATTTAAGGGCAAACTATAGGGAATCCTAGATTTTTTTTTTTAAATCAAGGATTTCAGGGAAAGCAGAATGAGTTCAAGCTATCTGCTAAGTACTCAAACTATATGTGCATAATTCAAATATATCATTCAAGTGTTTAAGAGTGAGTCTTCCTCCTGTGCTAATTAACGCCACCTGTTAAGTTACCAGAATTGATAAACTCTTCATGGATGGGACCACCTGAAGGCAAGAAAATCTTGGCCTACCGAGAAAAACAGATTGACACTTTCCTGGAGTCCTCTCTTTCATGTTCTTAGTTACTGTCATTCCAGAATTTCCACTGGATGGTAAATCCCTTTAGAAACAGCAGGTCTTTCTGTAGCTGTGGAAGCTCGCCCAGAGGCAGAATATCGCAGGTTGCTGTCCTAGTTAAGGATGTGAGCTCAGCCTCTGGATCCAAAGGGCCTGGGTCTAAATCCTGCTCATGCCTCTCATTAGCTGAATGCCCTCAGGCAGATTATTTAACCTCTCTATGTCTCAGTTTTCTCATCTACAAAATAGGCGTAGTAAGGGTAACTGCCTGGTAGGGGAACAGGGGTGGGATGATTTACAAGTCCCTAGTACATGTGTGGCATAGGGTAAGCTCTCTAGAAGTTTAGCTGCTGCTACTACTACCATATAGATTACTAATGGACACCCAGTGAAGTTTGTTGAATGAATAAATGAATGAATGAATGCCGCTTTACTGTGCCCTAGATTCTCTTTTTTTGTACAGGTTCCTGTGATTTTTCTTTTACTTCCAAGCTCCCTTTACCTTGGTTTTTGAAGACTCCATCCTCTCCAGGACTACTGGACTCTTTCACAGCATCAAGCTGAAGATTTAATCCATATAAAGATTCTGTTTGCTCACCGTTTGGCCTTCCAGAGCTCCAGGGCTTAGATCCTCCTGTCCCTTCTGACCTTGGTCCTTTAAATGAAACTAGTTCATCCACAATGAGAGTATATTTAAGAGCACACAGAGCATACTTTTTTTCTGCTGCTTGTTCAGACTCCCCTTGCTTACATGCTGTTCCTTGTTCTCATCCTGCCTGCATCCCAATTATCTGCCTCCATCAATGGGTCATTGATACACATTTCTCCAGCTTACAGGTTTTGATGTGCTCTGTTCAACTTTCAACTTGCATCCCTTGGGTCTTTTCTGCTTATCTCTATCTGCAGGATGTAGATGCTACAGCTGCTTGCCCTATCCATTGTGACCCATGTCAGCATACCAGTATGCTCTGACAGATTTTCTGCAAAGAGTTGTTAAACATGGATTCAGGCTACCCTCCCAACTTCTAGCACCTGCCAGGTCTGAAGCCACACCCTACCCCATCTTTCATTTAAAAAATTATTTGCCGGGTTCTAGTCCCGGTCGGGGCACCGATCCTGTCCCGGTTGCCCCTCTTCCAGGCCAGCTCTCTGCTGTGGCCAGGGAGTGCAGTGGAGGATGGCCCAAGTCCTTGGGCCCTGCACCCCATGGGAGACCAGGAGAAGCACCTGGCTCCTGCCATCGGATCAGCGCGGTGCGCTGGCCGCAGCGCGCTACCGTGGCGGCCATTGGAGGGTGAACCAACGGCAAAAGGAAGACCTTTCTCTCTGTCTCTCTCTCACTGTCCACTCTGCCTGTCAAAAAGAAAAAAAAAAAAAAAGAAAAAAAAAAGAAAAAATTATTTGATAGGCAAAGAGATTGAAAGAGAGAGATGGAGAGACACAGAGATTCCAATTCATTGATTCACTTCCCAAATGTCCACAATGGCTGGGGCAAGGCCAAACAGAAGTTGGGAGCTGAGAAATGTGGGTGGCAGGAGCACAGTGTCTTGAGCTATCACCTGCTGCCTTCCCAGCATGCACATGAGCAGGAGCCTGGAACTGGGAGTGACTCCAACCCAGGCACTCTGATATGGGACACAGGTGTCTCAAACACTGAACCAAATGCCTGCCACTCACATCCTCTTGAGAGCATTTATTCAAATCTTCATCAGTTTAGAAATGTAAATTGGAAAATGTATTTATATTATATTTTGTCATAGCTCCTATTAACATTTCATTGTTTTTATTTATCTAAATAACTTTTTCACTTATATTAAAAGCATTTGCATGGAAGGAATTGTATGTTATCATGTTGCTTGTGGTGATTGGCTTTCTTTGCCCCAGTGTAGTGCTCTAGGTTCTTGACATAACCCCTCCTCTTAGTGGCTTCAGGATTTGTTGATGAAAATTAGAGGAGTATGAAATTTACCCTCTGTGGCCGAATCTGTCTCATTTCTTGCCCAGTTTTATATCAATCTGTGCACCATTTGTTTGGGAGTTCCTTGCTGTCAGGTTTCCCTTTTGTACAAGACATTACATTGGCTTAGGTGTCCCAAAACCTTGATTCATGCTTCATTCCTTGAAAAATTGGTTTCAGTTCTCTGAGTCTTGGTTTTTTAATTTGTAGGAGTGGGTCAATATACTATTGATAATTATCTGAGGATTTAATATTGTAATTCTGATCAGGCTCATAGCTAGTCCATAGGAGAGTTCTGTATAAATTAGAAAAAGTGCCCTTAATTCAATCTTGGGACAGAATATGCCTTCTGTGAGTGGAGTACAGTTGGATCTCTCCATCCATCCTCTTGGCTGGGGGATGCCCTGCCACAGAATATAAATTAGATGACTGTATACAGAGACATTTCCCCCCATTTTTTCTTTATTTTATTTGAAAGACAGATACACAGACACACACACACACAGGGAGAGATGGAGAAAAGAGAGAAAGAGAGATCTCATATTGGTTTACTTTCTAAATGACTGCAACAGCTAGGGCTGGGCAGGCCAAAACCAGGAGCTAGGAACTCAATCTGGGTCTCCCACGTGGATACCAGGAATCCAACCACTTCAGCCATCACCTGCTGCCTCATAGGGTGTTAGCAGGAAGCTGGAATTGGAAGCAAAACTAGGATTTGAAATTGGGAACTTTGATACAGGATGTAGCATCTTAATAGCAATGTCAAATGTCCATCCACCAATTTTTTGTTGTGTTACAATACAAGTAATATAAAATTTAGTCTCAACTGTTTTTTTTTCATTTATTAAACTTTTATTTAATGAATACAAATTTCCAAAGTACAGCTTATGGGTTACAATGGCTTCCCCCCTCCCATAACTTCCCTCCCACCCGCAACCCTCCCCTTTCCCGCTCCCTCTCCCCTTCCATTCACATCAAGATTCATTTTCAATTCTCTTTATATACAAAAGATCAGTTTAGTATATATTAGGTAAAGAGTTCAACAGTTTGCCCCCATATAGCAACACGAAATGAAAAAAATACTGTTGGAGTACTAGTTATAGCATTAAATAACAGTGTACAGCACATTAAAGACAGAGATCCTACATAATATTTTTTTAAAAAATTAATTAATTTTCTATGCCATTTCCAATTTAACACCAGGTTTTTTTTTTTTTCATTTCCAATTATCTTTATATACAGAAGATCAATTCAGTATATAATTAGTAAAGATCTCATCAGTATGTACCCACACAGAGACACAAAGTGTAAAAATACTGTTTCAGTACTAGTTATAGCATCACTGCACATTAGACAACACATTAAGGACAGATCCCACATGGGATGTAAGTACACAGTGACTCCTGTTGCTGACTTAACAATTTGACACTCCTGTTCATGGCGTCAGTAATCTCCCTAGGCTCTAGTCATGAGTTGCCAGGGCTATGGAAGCCTTTAGAGTTCGCTGACTTTGATCTTATTCCGATAGGGTCACAGTCAAAGTGGAAGTTCTCTCCTCCCTTCAGAGAAAGGTATCTCCTTCTTTGATGGCCCCATTCTTTCCACTGGGATCTCACTAACAGAAATCTTTCATCTAGGTCTTCTTCTTTTTTTTCTTTTCCATGGTATCTTGGCTTTCCATGCCTACAATACTCTCATGGGCTCTTCAGCCAGATCCAAATGCCTTAAGGGCTAATTCTGAGGCCAGAGTGTTGTTTAGGACATCTGCCATTCTATGAGTCTGCTGTGTATCCCGCTTCCCATGTAGTCTCAACTGTTTTAATGGTAGTATTAAATGCATCCATAATGTTGTATAATCATTTGTCTCCATAACTCTTTGTGTTTTGTGAATAAAAATTCTACTCACCAAACAATAACTCCCCATTTACCTCTTCCACCAAACCCTACCTTCCACCATTCTTCTGTCTGAAGATTCCATGACATTTTTTAAAATTTATTTATTCATTTGGAAGTCATAGTTACACAGAGAGAGAAGGAGAGGCAGAGAGAAAGAGAGGTCCTTCTTCCGCTGGTTCACTCTCCAACTGGCTGCAACAGTCTGAGCTGCGCCGACCTGAAGCCAAGAGCCAGGAACCTCTTCTGGGTCTCCCATGTGGGTGCAGGGGCCCAAGGATTTGGGCCATCTTCTACTGCTTTCCCAAGTCACAGCAGAGAACTGGATAGGAAGTGGAGCAGCCAGGTCTTGAACCGGCATCCACATGGGATGCTGGTGCTTCAGGCAGCAGCTTAACCCACTACACCACAGCTCTGGCTCCTCCATGACTTTTAAAGTTTGGTTTGTGATGATATTATACATGTGTTAGGAACCATTATCAATAACAAGAGTGATATATCTTTCTATCATCTTTATCCATTTAGTCATTCCACATCTCCACATCTCCACAGAGGATTTAATATACCATCAATTAGATTACAGAATCCCAGTTAATATTTGCACAGCACTCTTATTTTGCTATAAATTACTTTATTTAATCCCGGTAATGGTCCTATGAGGTTTCTCTCCTAGTTCCAAGTGAGCTGAGTGGGTCTCAGAGACATACTACTAAGTGGTGAAGTCAGGATGGAAACTATATATTTTCTGACTTAACCCCATAGTGTTTTACCAATCCCATGCAATCCAATCAGCTGTCACTATGAGGGAACTTCAAGAAGATTTGGGAAAAGTAGAATTAAATGATGTTTACTTTGATGCAGAAGAAAATTGAAGCCCATGCAGATTTTTCATAATATGCATTTCCACATACTTTTGAAGGCCCCTAAAATGATTAAATACCATATGATAGATTTAAAAAATTTTTCTTTATCATATTTTAAAAATTGAAATTGTTCTTCAATAAGTAAATCTGAACAAAAATCAGCATGTGTTATTATAAGCACTGTGGAGACATGCAGAGCTAGTCTCTTGGTGGTTGTACCAGCTTTATCTGTTAGAAAATTTAAATCATGTGTGAGAGAATCAGTACATTCAACCAAAGGAATGTGGATTCCATAGAAATGAACTATATTCAAAAGGGACTCAAATAGCTAGAGGAATGGGAGAAGAGGACATTAATACCTGCAGCTTAAGTAATCACTCATAATTATTTGTTGTGGCTACTGTGTGTTACTGTGTAAATATATCACGTATGACCTTATACAAGGGGGATTTCCATAAGTAGTATTACTGCTAAACACAATTGGATTTTAGATAAATCTCATACATCCATTTCATAACACCTTTTGTTACAGGATTTCAGAATACGTGTGAAACACAAAGGAAATTAAATAATGCTTAGCTGTTATCAGAAGAGGAAGAGTTTTGCATTTGTGGTTATAAGAAACATGAGTGAAGAGACATTTTGAAATTGCATGTATGCCATTCAGAATCACAACTCTGGGCTTCAGAAATCACCTATTGTGAGATATTTTCCTTGAAAAGATACATTTCCGTGATTTCTTTTTACTGCAATTACTCATGCAGTTCCAATAACTTTTTATTATTTAGAGTAAGCATTGCACTTTTAAAATTTCAGTGGTATCAGATTTATGAATTCTTTGTGAAACAGGCTAAGCATATTTCCATAATTCTAAACCTTGAGGCAATTCTCCAGAGGTATAAAATCAAGGATGCCATTTTTTTTCTCTGAAAAAGTATCAAGGTCACAACCTGAGGCTATTGAGACTTTGATGTTAAACTAAAAAAAGGAATGACCCCTTCTGTAGTTCTTGTAAGGAAACAGGACAAACACCCACACTCTAGTCTAAACTTGTCAGCTGTGTCTTAAGACACTTGATTTGATTTATGACAACACTGAATCCAGATTATGGAGAACAAGAGAGCCCATATGGTACATGGCACTTTAGCAAGAAATGTGATTTATATAGGAACTTACTGGTTTTAAACTCAAAGGCATGGAATTATTTTAAGGATGTAAGAGAACTTTAGGTTACATTCAACATAATTTAGCCTAACTTTTTTGTATTCTATTAAGAAATTGTCCCCAAGATAGTTAGACGGCTTTTTGGTACTAAACTCAAATCAAGGTATTTGGTACCTATGCCCTTTCCTCACAACTTTCTACCACTTCCTTTATTCTTCAATAAAAGGACAAAGAGTTATTGGGAAGTGGTAGAGGAGCAGAATTTAGCCTAATGTTTAAGATTCCTGCCTCCCACATCAGAATACTTGGGTTCAATTCCCGGTTGGGACTCCCTATTCTGGCTTTCTCCTAAAGCAGAACCTGGAGGCAGCAGTGATGTTTCAAGGGGCTAGTTTCCTGCTACACCTGTGAGAGATCTGGATTGCATTACCGGATCCCAGCTTTGGCCTTAGGCTAGCCCCAGCTAACCTGATCCAGTCCTGGCCATTGCAGCTATTTGGGGAGTGAGCCAGAGGATGGGAGTTCTTATCCTGCTTCATCTGTCACTGTCTCCCCAGCAAATAAAGAAAACATTAAGATTCATAGAGAACAGTTATTTAGAATTTTTGTATGTCAGGCTCTATAATTTCCTCATTATTTCATTTAACCCTCTTGAAACCCAATGGATCTACATACTATGTTATGTTACCCCATTTTACAGATGAGAAAACTAGGGTTTACAGAAGTGATTAAGGACTTTGATCCACACCACTCACCCAACGAGAGCTCAGAGTCTAATGAAGTCATATCTTGGAGATGCTACTCAATCGCCAGGTGGAACCAATTCCTTCTGCTGCTGTTTCTTTGCTTTGGGCCACTGTGTGAAGAGTTTCTGTTGAACATCAGCCTAAATGATGGAGAAGAGACATCACTTCACTCTCTGACTGATTATAGTCTCCCTCTTTTTTTCATACTCTTCTTTGTCCTCTCTTCCAAAGAGGTTTTTCTTTCACAGCTGTGAAACTTGTAGCAGCCACATACATACGGACTGAAGCATTCCACCCCATTTCCTATTACTACTCCCAGTTGCATCTATACTTTCCCTTATCGTTTTATTTATATTTTGATTGTAAGGGTCCATTGGGCAGACTTGGTGCAGTAGTTAAGACACTGCTGGAAACGCCCAGATTCGATATTGTTGGAGTTCCTTCTCTTCTGCTCCCAATCCAGCTTCCTCTTAATGTATACCCTGGGAGGCAGCAGGTGATGTCTCATGTACTTAGGTCCCTGCCACTCAATTGGGGAACCCAGATTGAGTTCCTTGCCCCTGATTTCAGCATGGATTAGTCCTGACTGTTTTGGGCATTTGGAGATTGAACCAGCAGTTGGGAGATCTCTGTCTGTCTGTCTCTGTCTCTTTCAAATAAAATTGAAGAAATTTTACTGTTTGTTTGTTTCAGTCTTATTTATTGTATAAGGCTATGTATACTTTTGACACATATAATATTAAAATAATAATGTGACTTCATTTGTTTGAAGGAGATTTATTTGTAGTCATTCCTCCAAAGAGCAGGTAGCTTGTTGGATTTTTGTTGTGGGTGAGATTATCAGTGTATCCTTGAGATTTCCCAGTCTTATGCACATTCTTTTTACTGAAGGAAGAAGTATATTTTCCTTCTGATTTTACTGGAGTTTGGCAGCATGGAAAACACTTGTTCCATTAAGCACATTTTGCTACTTAGTTGAATGGTTTGCTGCTGTTAGTTCCATATTTACAAAAATACACTGTTTCGGAGGTGAAGAACATAACAATGAGGCACTTTGTACCTGAAAGCATTTATGCAAAGTGCTAGAACTTGATTTATGATGTGAATATTGGTTGGGGGTTGAAAAATACGCAGTGTGGATTCAATTTTGATCCCAGTTACCCAAACCACAGAGTTTCTTTGCTTCCAGGGTCAATAAGTGATATTTGTGTCCGCCTGTAGCTGCTACTAAGTGTGGTTCAGGCATGTCCAACATAGCTAATGAATCAGGGCCTGGTTGAATTCAAGTGCATTCTCTTAGGGCTGAAGAAACAAGCAGTGTCCCCTTCTGCTCCCATGCATGTCTAGGCACCTCTGGTGAGCTGGTGGTGATGACCTCTGAAGCCCATTTGCAGAAGCACTAAGGAGAATCTGGGCGGGGGGATCACTCATCTCAAGTTAAGGGAGAACTAGGCATGAAGAGATCAACTGAGCAACAGGAGAGGATGCAGAGTACCCTGTGCTGCCTGTGACTTGCAATTGTCTCCTTGGTTTGGCTTTTCACATTCATGGCTCAAAGTGAGAGTTAGAGTTGTTTAATCAACACTGCCAAAACATAGGTCACGAATCATGTTGCTAAGGAACTTCCTGTTAGGTATTGTCTGTGGAGAGGTGCCATCCATTCTTTTTCCTACCTCACTGTAGATCACTGTCCAGCATGGCTCTGTGGGGCAACTTGGTTTTTCATTCTAGATGATTCAGTTCACTGACATGCTGGGAACCCAGTTTCATGGAAGCACAGATGGTTTCTGTGTCATTCCCTACAGTATCATTGAAACTTACAGCTTGCCTCACAGAGGGGCTCAGTCATTGAGTTGCTGGTGGAATGATGGACGCTGGAAGGATGAAGTAATGCTGAAACCTGCATTGGGGGTGCCTGGTCACATTGGGGAGAAGTACTGTGCCTTGTGTGGAAATGGAAAGACCGAGCTGTCCTGGGTATCCCTTGGCCCTTCCAAGTCAGAGGGAAGGTAAACTGATTTGTATGTGTGTGCACGCATGTGTGTGCATGTATGCATATATTTCACATTTTGATACAGTTCAAGTTTGCAGTAATCTCTGAGTTTATAAGATCATGGTCTTTCACTGATAGGATGTAAGCAGGGTCATGACATAGGGCCCTGCAGGTGGAGTCATTTATTTGCCACTTGCTTCTTCTCCATGTCTTGTGTCTCCAATAGTCAGTGCTGCTCATCTTCCAGCCTAAGGATTGGAAGACTTTAACATTCCGTTACCAGTGTCATTTTGGTGTCACCTGCTAACTCCTTCCTTCTTTTGTTTATTTCCTTTTTTTCTCTGCTCCTTCTTATTCGTGGAGCACATGTCTCAGTGCTCTTTAAAACTCTGCAGCCTGGTGTGGTTTTAACACCCAATAACAATAAGACCCAATCACAGTTACAGTAACTAATCCTGTGATACTTGCTAACAAGAGCAGACATGGACACAAGGAAGGAGCATATTCATAATGAGGCCATTAAGTCTCATTTCCATCAGAATCTTGAAAACCTTGGAGGTATCAAAAACTCTATGTGATTCTTCTCAGACATGATAACTGTCCTGGCATTAAGGACAAAGTTCTAGAGATTGTTAGACTGTTAAAAACCTAGTGTGTTCCTGCATAGAAGACACATGGTAGCACACACGAGCATTGCTGGGATAATGAGGTCAGGGTGGACATGAAGAAGAGCTCAGTGTGCTGCTGTTTCCCCAGGCACTGTCTTGCTCTGCTGTGATTTGGGTCTTTATACAGCAAGTCCCCTCCTGTATCTGGCAAACTCCCACTTACCCTACTTAGCTCTGCAGTGAAACTTCTTCAAATTCTTAGGCAGGATTAGGTGCCCACATCCCCTTCCTCATATTTCTAAAGCAATGTTCAGCACACATCTGTATTGTAAGATTTACCATGATATGGGGCAGAGGTTGACAAACGACTCTTTGAGAGGCCAGATAGTAAGCATTTTAGAAAAGTTTTGCTGGCCATATGGTCTCTCTTGCATCTATTCAGCTTGGCTGTTATAGGGTGTAAGCAGTCATAGACAATATGTAAATGAATGAGTGTGGCAGTGCTCCAGCAAAATTTAATTATGGACACTGAAATTTGGATTTCAGATACTCTTCATGTGCCATGAAATATTCTTCTTCATTTTATTTTTTTCCCCCAAGCATTAAAAAAATGTAAAACCCATTCTTAGCTCATGGACCATTCAAAAATAGGCAGGGATTTGGCCTATGGGTTTAGTTTGCCCCCTCCCCCCCCATATAGTGGATTTCTTGATGATGTGGTGGTCTCTCCCATTTGCCTATAAGCAAGTTGAGCTCAGGGAGGTCCCCCTCCAGGGCAGAGAACAGTTTCTAGCACCGAGTAAGAACTCAGCAAGGACTTGTTAAGTGATTGCTTGTGTGGGTCTATGAAGTAATAATACTTCCTGATATTTGTAGAACACTTACTATGATGACAGGCATTGTGATGAACACTTTACATGCATTTTCCCCATTTAATTCTCATTTAATATTGTTATCTAGGGACATTAACAGCAACAGTTATCATTACACACTGTTCTAAACACCATCTATGTAGTCTCATTTAATCCTCTCAACAACCCTGTGGTGAGAAGGTACTGCTGATGTCCTCTTCTACAGCCCGGAGAATTAAGCTTGGAGAGATTATCTGGCCAAGGTTACCCATCTAAGGGGGGGGGGTAAGGGTCAGAAAGGAGACCAGGCCCCCAGACTTGAGGACCATAAATCTTATCTTCCATGCTGTAGAGTCTCAGGGCCCAGATGCTGTCTTTAAGAACTTGAGTATGAGATGGATTCTGGGACTTTAATGATGCTGAAACAGGCATTGGAGATTACCTTTCTTTTTCCATATGGTTATGTTTAAGAATTACCATGGAGCAGGGGTGGGGACTAGTGTTGAGGTGTAGCAGCTTAAGCCACTACCTGTGATGCCAGCATCTTATATGGGCTCTTGTTCCACTTCTGATCCAGCTCCCTGCTAATGTGCTTGGGAAAGCAGCAGAGGATGACCAAAGTGCTCAGGATCATGCACCCATGTTGGAGACCCCTATTGAAGCGCCTGGCTCCTGGCTTCAGTCTGGCCTAGCCCTGGCTGTTGCAGCCCTTTAGGGAATGAACCAATGGATAGAAAATCTCCCTTTCTCCCTGTCTCTTCTTCTCTGTAACTCTGCCTTTAAAATAAACAAATCTGTGTTAAAAAGGATTACCATGGGAGTGGGCATGTAGCCTAACAATTAAGAAAACCATGGGTGTGCCTGGGTTCAATGCTTAACTCTGGCTCTTGATTCCAGCTTCCTGCCAGTGTAGACTCTGGGAAGGAGCAGTGATGGCTCAAGTGAGAGACTCAGATTGAATTCCGGGCTCCCTGCTTCATTCTGGCCCAGCCCAAGCTGTTACAGGCATTTTGGGGCATGAACCAGTGGATGTGAGCTCTATCTCTCTGCCTTTCAAATAAATATAAATATTTAAATAGAGCAAACTACCAAGACTGTTTCCTAACTGTATATTATTTGGAATGTTGCTTAAACTTTTTTAGTCTAAGTTTTCTACTTGTATAGCAAAGAGTTTGAATTACATGCTGTCAAAAGTCTCCTCTTGTGATAAGTTTCTGTAATTTTGTTCTCTGCAGTTTTCTGCTTAGATATTGCTATTGCCTCTTTCTATTCTTCTCCCAGCCCCTGACTACAGGAACTTCAGGTCTCATAGGGTTGCTTGAACTTGGAGGGGAGGAAAGGAGAAGAGAACCACAGAAAGAAAATGCCCATCTAGCTGCAAATGCATTTTCAAGTGCAAAAAAAAAAAAAAAATGGCTGCATTAAGTATGCTTGCTCTTTAGCTTTTTTTTTTTGATGCAACACTATCTTTTCCAAGAGAAACAAGTAACACTATTGTCTTTAAAAAAATGACAATAGTGATGGCATCTTTTATTTCCATAGAAACATTTAAAAGTAGCTTTCGAAGGCATTATCTAATTCGTCCTTGCAATATTCCTTTGAGACAGGTAAGAAGCTTTTTTTATTAGAATATCCTTTTATATGGCTGCAGAATGAGACTTTCTTTGTTGTAAACCAAAGGCACCAAGTGGTCCAGAGAGATTTCAGCAGCAGGCCACCGGGTGAGCGGTCACTTCTCTGACTGATGGTCACAGTTCCTTAAAAAAAAAAAGGGCTCTGGCTAGGGCTTTCAGAAATTTAAAGACATATTTTCTGCTTAATATAAATGTGGCCTTTGATGTTTAAAGGTCCGATACCCTTGTTTGGCTGGTGTACATTGGATTGGGTCGGGTGGAAATATGCCGCTTTGAGTAAATATTTGCTGATGCAATGAAGGGATGGTTGAGACAATCTTCAGAAAAGCAGGAATGGTCTCTGGGGAGTTTTCATGTAGCGTGGCCATATCACCAGACCCAAGTGAAACATATAGGCAAGATCTTTGGTTTCTATGAGGCCACTTCAAAAAATTAATGAAAAAAATCCAATTAAAATTAAGTTCAAGGACAAGCGATTGGTGTAGTGGTTAAGCTGCTGCTTGGGACACCAGCATCCTTATGGGAGTACCTGGGTTGAATCCTGGCTCCTCTCCTGCCTGTGAACCCTGGGGGGCAGTAGGTGATGGATCGTGTGCCTGGGTTCCTGTCACCCTTGAGAGAGACCCAGATGGATTTCTAGGCTCCTGATTTTGGCGTGATTCAACCCTGGCTATTGTGGGCATTTGGGGAATAAACCAGCAGATGGGAGTTCTCTTTCTGTCGCTACCAAATAGCTAAAAAAAAAAAAAAAGCGTAAAAGGAAGATAGGTTTATTTCGATGTCAGAATTTCTGAAATTCATATATTTCTTTATCATATGCATTTTCTGTGAACTTTTTGACAACCCTTTCTTATGCACGGTGTTGGGGACAACCGTATGGCCTGAATTCTGTTGGAGGCCTAGATTTCATGACCTGACCTGTGGAGGGCATGCTCCGGGAGATTGCAAGGGTGCTAGGTCACGTTATGTTAACAATGGCAAAGGCCATTTGCATGATGCTGAAGCAGCTAAGAAAATGCTGTGGGCTAACCAGCAAGTGGGTTTCCCTCTGGTTAATAATTAGTTCCCCCCAAGGTTCCTCTGTATTGTGATTGTTCCCTTTTATTAAAAAAAAAAAGATTTATTTTTTATTTATTTGAAAGATAGAGTTACAGAGAGAGACAGAGCCAGAGAGAAAGAGAGAAGTCTTCTATCTGCTGGTTCACTCCCCAGATGACTGCAACTAGCAGAGCTGCACCAATCCAAAGCCAGGAGCCAGGAGCTTCTTCCAGGTCTCCCACGTGGGTGCAGGGACCCAAGCACTTGGGACATCTTCTACTGCTTTTCCAGGCCATAGCAGAGAGCTGGATTGGAAGTGGAGCAGCTGGGACTTGAACCAGTGCCCATATAGGATGCTGGCTCAGCAGGCTGGGTCTTTAACCCATTGCGCCACAGTGCCAGCCCTTGTGATTGTTCTTCTTAATCCTAGTTTCCAAGCAAACACCGAAACTCCCCATTGTTTCCTGTTTCATCATGTTTAAACTCCCTCATCATAAATTCTTGTTTTCATCAAACTGCACATTTTTTATGATTAATTGATCATGTCACCATTGATAATAAATACTTGAAGTAACCAGACATCTGAGCCTCTGCTTCTCCCTCCGACTTTGGCCGTGGACAGAGTGTCCCCTGGTTTCCCCACACTGAAATCTCTAATCTGAGTCTGCTTCCTTAGTCTATGTGATGCGGTGCCTCTTTCTGGTTAACCTGACACCCTGCCGTGCTGGACACAGCAGCATGGATTTCAGAATTATTTTTCACCAAAATATATTTACCTTTTAACTCCATTTTCTTTTTTTAAGAGATATATTTATTTGAAAGGCAGAGTTACAGAGAAAGAAAAGGAGAAGTAGAGAGAGAGAGACATCTTCCATCCCCTGGGTCACTCCTTAAATGAATGCAACAGCTGGGGCTGAGTTGGGCCGAAACCAGCAGCCAGGAGTTTCATCCGGGTCTCCCACATGGCTGCAGGGGCCCAAGCACTTGGGCCATCTTCCACTGCTTTCCCATGTGGATTAGCCAGGAGCTGGATTGGAAGTGGAGCCATCTGGAATCAGTGTCCATATGGGATGCCAACATTGCAGGCAGCAGCTTAACCTGTTGAGCCATAACACTGGCTTCTTTTTTTAAAAATTTTATTTATTTATTTATTTTTTTGACAGGCAGAGTGGTCAGTGAGAGAGATAGAGATAGAGAGAAAGGTCTTCCTTTTTGTTGTTGGCTCACCCTCCAATGGCTGCTGTGGCTGGCACGCTGTGGCCGGCGCATTGTGCTGATCCGAAGCCAGGAGCCAGGTGCTTCTCCTGGTCTCCCATGGGGTGCAGGGCCCAAGGACCTGGACCATCCTCCACTGCACTCCCGGGTCATAGCAGAAGAGCTGGCCTAGAACCTGGTGTGCCGGCGAGGCTGGCTTCTTAATTCCACTTTTCGTGAACTTTTTGAAGTGCTTTAATTAAGATTTTATCTATGCTGAAGCTATGCGTCCCTGTTTGTCTGCATATGTTAAAATATCTCCAGAGAGGGTGGTCCAAGGTCCGGGCCTCCACCATGCACAGGCGTCTTGGTAGTGGGGGAGCGTCACTGGGTGATGCCAGCTCCTCCCCACTCCCCACTGGCTAAAGGACCTCTTCCTAGAAGCCCCTTTTCTCTTCTGTCTTATCTACCTCTTAGCAGACAATAGAGATGAATTAGTAGTGGCACTTCTACTTGTTTAGGTTGGGGAGGGGGAGATATCTTTTTCCAAAGGAAAAAAAAAAAGTTACCTTAAAAATACTTTCCAAAAAACTACAAATTTTTTTTTTTAATAAAAAGAGGGAGATATTTTCCAGTGACCACTGGATTGTTTTAATCCCCCAGCCCCCATAATGAAGTTTCACTCTTTGGCGATTTTCTTCACATGTTTAAAATAATGCACTGGCTGTTCTGACAGGTACACCTGTCACATTCTGCCCGCTCTGCTGTCTCATCCATACCCCGTTCTAGGGAGCCCTACCTGGGCCCCTCACCTCCTCCCTGCTCTCAGCCAGGTGACTTCTGGGGACCCCACCAGGAGGAAGGCTTGTGTGTGTCATGGGCACTGAAGTCTAGACCCTGCACCACCTCTGTAGGGGCTGGGGAGCCCCTTGTAACATTTCTGTGGGGATTTCATGGACGCCACTGCTATGGGAGGGTGTTCAGAATGAATTTCAGCAGATCATGAGTTAGCATAATGAATGAACTATCTCTATTGCTGTGTGAGTTCTTGCTCTTTTTCCAGAATCTGAAGCCAGAATGTGTCACAAGAGCCCCCTTTCCTGACGTCGGGTGGGTTGGTGTGCGTCTCCTCCTGAGATGAGGGTGACAGGTGTATTTTTATGAATGTGGGTGGGGGGAGGGCTGAGCACTACCTCTGGTGATTTATTACTTTCAGAACGAGTGCTACCTTACTCTGTAATCGTGACAACTTTGAAAACTACATTACTGACACCTGCCAGCCATCGCTACCCCAATTCTGATTGTACCCCTCTTCCCAGCCTTGAGTCTGTTCTGTGCTTGTGTGGGGGGTAGGACAGCTGGCTCTGATCTTCTGAGGGGGCGCCCTCTGCTTCTCTCCCCAGTGACAAACCACTGCATTCCACTGTTTCAATTTCAAAATAAAAGGAAACTTAAATTGAAAAAAAAAAAATCTCCGGAGGGTAGACCCTTGAATGTAGAATAAAACCAAAAATTTCAGAATTCTCTATAAATAACATGTCAAATGACCTTTTATAAATATAATTTTTAGTTTTAACATAAAATACAACATGTCAAACGTGCCTTTGCAGTGGAGGCATTGGCTTTTCTCTTTGTTAGGCGCTTATTGTCACAAATATACTGGGACAGTTAGGGAAGGCCATTGGTAATATGACACAAGAAACAGAATCTGTCAGGAGGGACCCTCTCACTTCCTTTTAGGCAGCCAGATACCCTAATCCCTGATTTTGCCCTCAACATTTCCAAACTCCCACAAGAATGTTCTATCGCTACCAAAGCTGTCTTAATATTTCTCCCCCTTGAGAGAATGGTCCTGCGGGGGAAGCAGGACACACAGCAGACTCATAGAATAGCAAATGCCCTAAACAGCACTCGGGCCTCAGAATCAACCCTTGGGGCATTTGGATCTGGCTGAAAGGTCCATGAGAAAGCCAAGACAGTGTGGCAAAAATGACCTGAATGAAAGATCTTGGTGAACAAGATACCAGCAGGAAGAACGGGCCATCAAAGAAGGAGGCACCTTTCTCTGAAGGGGGGAGGGAACCTCCACTGTGATATGGCCTTGACTAAATAAGTTCAGAGTTGGTGAACTCAAGAGGCTTCCATAGCCTCAACAGCTCATGGCAAGAGCCTCGGGTGATTACTGACATCATAAATAAGAGTTCCAATTGTGAAATCAACAACAGGAGTCACTGTGCACATGCTCCCCATGTAGGATCTCTGTCCTTAATGTTTTTTACTATGAGAGTTAGCGATAAAACTACTAGTCAAACAGTACTCTATATCTTGTGCGGTTGTGTGGGTGCAGTCTGTTGAAATCTTTGCTTAGTATATACTAAGTTGATCTTCTGTATAAAGATAATTGAAAATGAATCTTGATGAAGAGTGGGATGGGAGAGGGAGTGGGAGATGGGATGGCTGTGGATGGGAGGGAGGTTATGGAAGAAAAAGCCACAACAATGCAAAAGTTGTGCTTTGTAAATTTACATTTATTAAATAAAAAAAGAATAAAAAATATTTCTCCATCTCTGCCCCATCCATGTGCTGGGAACTCACTGTCTAATGCAACAGTGCTGGGGGTGAGACCTAACAGGAGGTGTCAGGTCCATGGGTGGATGCTGCTATACAAAGGGCTGCAGGCATGGACAATTCCTTTCTCTTGTACTTCCACCTTCTGTCATGTGAGGATGCAGCAGGAAGGCCCACACCAGTGCCTGGATCTTGGATTTCCCAACCTCCAGAACTGTAGGAAATAAATTTCTGTTTTTTACAAATTACTCAGTCTAAGGTATTTTAATTTAGTAGCAGAAAACAAACTTAGATACCCAAACTCCCTCGGGGCTCTCAAGCTTCACAACCTCTTTACTTCTCTCATTCCTTTCTCCCATTGCCTTCATCCATTCTTCATTAGAGCATAAGGAACCCTCTACAATGGAAAGAAAGCTGACAAACCAATTCACTTTATGGTATTAATCAGTTCTCGGCTTTTGGATTTTGTGAATAAGGGAAATTTTGGATTGCCATCTCTTCTATTCAACCACAATTTTCTTTTTTTTAAAAGATTTATTTTATTTATTTGAAAGACAGAGTTACAGAGAGAGGTAGAGACACAGAGAGAGGTTTTCCATCCGCTGGTTCACTCCCCAGATGACTGCAACTGCCGGAGCTGCGCTGATCCGAAGCCAGGAGCCAGGAGCTTCTTCTGGATCTGCCACGTGGGTACAGGGGCCCAAGGACTTGGGTCATCTTCCACTGCTTTCCCAGGCTACAGCAGAGAGCTGGATTGTAAGAGGAGCAGCCAAGACTAGAACTGGCACCCATGTGGGATGCCGGTGCTTCAGGCCAGGGCTTTAACCTCCTGTACCACAGCACGGGCTCCTCATCCATAATTTTCTATCACTATAATTTTAAAAGAGGCAGCTTAATTGCAAATTAAGATGGATGTAGCCTTACAATAAAAGTTAGTTAAGTCCAACACAGTACAGGTGAGGTGGCAAATTCAAACTGATATAACAGATTTAATTCAATAGCATTATAGTATTGAGTTTTATTTTACAATTTTACACATGAAATTGTCAACTAAACAACCCACATCAAAAGATCAAGATCTGAAACTTTTTTTTTTAGAATAGACACTGTCAAATATCAAATCTCATATGTGGGAACTTGACAAAAATGTAAGCTATATTTTTAAATTTGTTCACCCAATCTGGAATGTTCTGGGTAAACTGAAATGCTTAGGAGGTGTAGCTCTCAAGTTGTCCATTGCTTTTCTACAAAATTCTCTTTGCAGATGAGATAACTGAGAAATTAAGTGGTGAGCAGGGTGTCTGGTTAGCAAATCTTCTGAAAATAGACCATAGAACAGTGCCACACATCATCTGCTAACACAAAGGTCTGTGTACAAACTGAGTGCCCATTCACCCCTCCAGGACTAATCAGAATTGTACTTTGGAGGGAGGCTCCAGGTTGGTGAAATTTCCCACATGCACTGGTCAAAGGCCAAGCAGCCTCTGATAACTGATTGTGTCACAGGCAGCTCTAACCCTCCAAGGATGATTTGCATTTGAACCAGGTAAATGTCCAGTGTCTTCATTTTGGCATGCTCAAGGGTCTTTTGGGAATCTGGTGAGAGCCCTGGACGCTCTATACAGAAAAATGTCACAAATCTTCACAACGGCACATTTTTGTGCACAGTTTCATATGGCTTATAGATTTATAAATCTTTTCAGAATTATGGGACATGGAACCTTCCCTGCAGTTTTAAGTCATATTCAGAGTGGGTACAAGTAACCCTATTTCCTACGACTCAGGGTCTCATGCCTTTTAAATTGTGTGCCTTCCTTCCTATACAGCTAGACATAAATAAGGTGAGTATAATCACAATTAGTTCAAACCATAGAGATATTTTCTTTGCTTTTCTAGCAAATCCAATAATTGCTAAACTATAGCAAAATAGTCTCAGTTCTTGCTTCTCATGGAAAAAATATAGAGGGAGAGAGAGAAAGAGACTGAGAGAGGGTTTCCATACCCTGGTTAACTCCATAAATGTTTCACCTGCCCCCTGGCTGGGGCCAATGTCAGAAGCCAGGAATTCAATCCAGGTCTCTCGTGTGAGTGGCAGAAACCCAAAAGCTCGACCTATCACTGCTGTGATTGCCTTTTGATCAATGAAACTCTCTTGGAGTTCGACTGCTTAAACCAAGCATCCTACTTGATGATCATGAAGAATTCACGTTCCAATATAGTGCAGTAAACTATGGGCACCATAATTGTCCTTTTGCAAAAAATTCTTCTCTCTTGGCCACGGCTCACTAGGCTAATCCTCAGCCTTGCGGCGCCGGCACACTGGGTTCTAGTCCCGGTCGGGGCGCTGGATTCTATCCCGGTTGCCTCTCTTCCGGGCCAGCTCTCTGCTATGGCCCGGGAAGGCAGTGGAGGATGGCCCAAGTGCTTGGGCCCTGCACCCCATGGGAGACCAGGATAAACACCTGGCTCCTGCCTTTGGATAAGCGTGGTGCGCCGGCCGCAGCGGCCATTGGAGGGTGAACCAACGGCAAAAAGGAAGACCTTTCTCTCTGTCTCTCTCTTTCTCACTGTCCACTCTGCCTGTCAAAAAAAAAAAAAAATTCTTCTCTCTTGTAACTGTGATATTTAAAAAGCACTTTGAAAAAAGTATATACAAATACTGAAAAAATATAGTCAATACTTTCAGATATCTTTAGTCTCAAATTCCTCAATATGTAACAAAATAAGTGCTTATTTTCACCTCTGATGTCCTATTGGTGAAAGAGAGTACTAACAACTAAGGTTAGACTGCATTGCTCAATACACTATGTTCACTATTTGTGGTGCAAAAGTATGACTCCCTTTCCTTTGTCGTGCTAGTGCAGACCATTCATAGAGTCTCTTCTTTTCTGAATTCCAATCTTTTCAATATTATTAGACAGAATGTCTACTGGACATACACCATTCGCCTGTACATGTGTATATTTATAGCTTTAAATATTTCTATTGCATGAGTAAGCATATAAAAACATACTTTCAAACTTTTTTCCCTGTCCACTTCCATGAGAATTTTGGATTTAAAGTGTTGAAGTATTGGACAGAAATTACAACCCACTGGGCCTGCATTGTGTTGCAGTGGGTTAAGTCACTGCCTGCAATGCTGGCATCTCATTTAGGAGTGCTGGTTCAGTTTGAGTCCTGGCTGCTTTGCTCCCAATCCAGTTCCTTGCTGATAAGTCTAGGAAAGTAGCAGAAGGTAACCCAAGTGCTTGGGCCCCTGCCACCCATGTGGGAGACCTGTATGGAGTTCCTGGCTCCTGGCTTTAGCCTGTCCTAGCCTTGGCCATTGTGGCCATTTGAGGAGTGAGCTAGTGGATGGAAGATTTCTTTCTCTTTCAGTCACTCTTTCTCTAATATGTCACTCTGCCTTTTGAAAACATAAAAGCAATTCTGAAAAGGAAAAGAAACACAACCTATCAGTTAACCAAATTTGGATTGGTTTTCCGATTATTCTACTGGAAGCCCATTCCATTTCTTTATCTGTCTCCACCCTGTTCCCTGTCTGTTTCCAGTAAAAACAAAACAATGGATCCAGAATGCAGATAGTGGTTACCTTTCTCATCAATTGACATTGAATTTTATTTTGGCTTTGCTAGAGATTTTTGCACAACATAAGCAAAAAAGATTTGCTTCAGGGCCAGGTTCCTAATATAAGTCTATCTCATCAGGCCTAAATGAAGAAGCGCAAGTTCAGACTGATCTCAGTCTCCTAGGAGGACAACACACCCGTCTTTAAGGACAGTGGTGCTACGTGAGCCTGACCATAACGTGTTAAAAGTAGTGCCTTGAGAACTTGATATAACTTAATTCAAACAACCAGCTTGATCCTTAAGGACACTATTAGGATTTGGAAATAATTTTCAAGCTACTCCTTTGAGAGCCCATGTGTCTGTATTTTAGTTACTTATGGTTCTATAATTTGTATTTAAGGAAGGTTTAGTTCTTCATCTGTGAGGAAGACAACTAGAGTGACAGAATTCCTTGGTCAGAAACTAGCATGATGTTCTCCAGAACCACTTTCCTGTGCTGGCTGTAGAAAGACCATATTTCCTAGCTTTGGGTTGTGGCTATTTGAATGGGCCCTGGTTAATGAGATGCTATGGGAAGTGATGAATGTCATTTTCAGTTCTGGGCATAAAAATTCCTTTTCAATTATCCACACTTCTTCTCCTTCTGGGGTTTGTAGCAGATGGAAGCTTGCACCATGTGAATGAAAGTCATTTGGGTAATAAACTATTGACTACGAGAATCAAACATTTATCATTTGAAGTCATTGAATTGTTGGGTGTGTTAGTTATAGCAGCTAGTATCATTTAGGAGAATTACACATCCATGTTACCTCTGAGATGACATTATTAGAGTACCAGTGAGCTGACTGAAACAGTTCTTTAAAATCCATCCCCACACACAACTTATTGTTTTGAACAATGTAAAGAGTTGCAAAAAAGTTAGAATTGAAGAATGAGCACATATCCTTTATCTAGATGAACTGGTTGTTAATATCTTGCCACATTTTCTGAATCTTTCTTATATATCTATTTTTTTCTTTTTCTGAATCTTTGGAAAATAAGTCATGGACATCAAAATCCTTAATGTTTTGATTCAGATTTTATGGTTGAAATGATTTTGGTAAAATGGCAAGACTTTCTTTTCCCCCAAAATCAATTCTTTTCATTCAAGTGCTTATTTTGAAAATGTGTTTCTGAACACAATAATTTCTATCATTACGTAACTTTAAAGTTTATAGAATTGATCATACAGCTAAAGATATTTGAAGAAAATGTCACATTTCTTTTCTGCTTTTATAAATAAACCCTTATTGAATGCCTACTCTCTAAAGCATTTGTGGGAGGCAGCTTTTGACAGCTCTCAGTGATCTGAACTCCAGGTATTCACGTCCTTGTGTAATAATCTCTTGAGTGGGCTGGACCCAGTGACTCACTTCTAAAAAACAGAATATGGCAAAAGTGAGGGGTATTGCTAACACGATGAAGAGTGGCTTTGCTGGTCTTTTTTCTCATGCTGACATTGTCTTGTCTTGCTTGATGGCTCTGGTGACACCAGTTGCCATGTTGAGACACACTCTGGAGAGTACAATGCTTCAAGGAGTTGAAGGAGACAATAGCTTATGAGGAACTGAATCCTGTCCACAACCTCTTGTGTGAACTTGGAAACTGCTCCACCCCAAGCTGAGCCTTCAGATGAGACTTTATTCCTTACTAACACCTTGGTTACAGCTTGTGAGAGATATAGACCTAGAAATCTAAGCCTAGCTAAGCCATGCCTATATTCCTAATTCACAGAAATGATAAAATAATTAAAAATAAATAATAGAAGGTCCTTTAAGCCACGAAGTTTTGGGGTAATTTTTTGTAATGCTAGACAACTAATATAGTGCTTAATTCAAAGATCAAGATATAACAATTGCTAAAGAATGACTGCTGTTTTTAAGGAGCATGTGGTGCTGTAGTGCCTGTTAAAGTAGGTATATGAACAAAGTCTTTGGGAAGAGGAAAGAGAATGAGTTTCCTTCTGTAAGACAAAGTTTGAGAAAATCAAGTTGAGTGATTGGTACCGGGTCTGATTAGGATTTGACTACACTGTGGAATGGGAGGAGGGCATTTCAGGCATGGAGGGCAACACGTGCATGGGTGAAGGGGGCCAGAAAGTTCGGGAAACACCAAGAGGTCTAGAGTGACAGAACCATGGGTGGGAGGAGGGATTGGATATTATTTCATTTGATATTAAAAGAGGTTTTGTCTGATTCTTTGTTGAGTTCTTTTTGGGCGGGCTACCTATAGTTGAAACGTGTTTGAAAACATCTTATCCCCCCTTTTTTTTGTCAGTTTCATGGGCCTTTTGACAGAAAATTGCAGTCCTGACATAGAAATTTTACCTACTGGTTAAAACATCGATTAGGATTCCTGCCTACCATGTCAGAGGGTCTGAGCTCAGGTCTTGATTTGAGCTTCCTGCTGATGTTTATCCCCAGAGGCCATGGCAATGGCTAAGTAGCTGGATCTCTGCTACCTAAGTAGCAAACTTGGATTGAGTTCCCAGTTCCCACCTTTGATTCCTGCCCAGGGCCACAATGGGCAATTGGAGAGTGAACCACTGGATGAGAGTGCTCTCTCTCTCCCTGTCTCCCTTTACAATCAAAGTAAGAAAGAAGAAAGGAGAAAGAAAGAAAATAATGGGGACAGTTTTTCTCCATTGAGCCCCCAAGTTTTGTTGACCTCCTATTGCTATGTTCTTGAACATGGTGGTGGTGACAGGGATTGTACTGTGTATTTATATTTAAGCTCACCTATGGAAAGCATTAAAGTGCCAGAAAATTATAATAGCATTGAATTTTTAAAGACATTGGTAAAGATATTTCACAAGCTGATAACTATATGACTTCATCCCCAGGTAGTGCTAAAGAGGGGAAAATAATTCAGCCTGAAAGAGATACTGTGAAAACAAAACAGCCGGCGACGCGGCTCGCTTGGCTAATGCTCCGCCTTGCGGCACCGGCACACCGGGTTCTAGTCCCGGTCGGGGCGCCAGATTCTGTCCCAGTTGCCCCTCTTCCAGGCCAGCTCTCTGCTATGGCCCAGGAGTGCAGTGGAGGATGGCCCAAGTGCTTGGGCCCTGCAACCCACGGGAGACCAGGAGAAGCACCTGGCTCCTGCCATTGGAAGGTGAACCAACGGCAAAGGAAGACCTTTCTCTCTGTCTTTCTCTCTCTCACTGTCCACTCTGCCTGTCAAAATTAAAAAAAAAAAAAAAGAAAGAAAACAAAACAAAACAAAGCACAACAAACAAAAATGAGGGCTCTTCTCTACTATGTATTTAAAGAGAAAGCTGAAATTCCATTGTTGGTCCAATTCTATTGGAAAAAAATTAATCATTTGAATTATAAAAAAAATCACTTTTCAAATTTCACTGATCTTGCGTTCAACTCATTCTCATTTAAACAAGAACTGCTGCTCACGTTTCTTCTGGAGGGTTCACATTTGTTGTCTGCTGGGCTTATTTGCTTTATTCAGAGCCTTTCCCCTTACTTGCAGCCAAGAACAATGACCTTTTTGGAAAACAGAGAGTTCCCTTATTAGCTGCCCTTCTGGTCTTAGCATTGGGATGCTTGTTTCCATAAGAATCAGAAAAAACGTTGAGAATCAGCAGAGCTATTGCTGGAGAAACTTGCATTTGTTGCCACATGAAGTGGGACTGATGAAGCCTTGGCTCCGCAGGGCCAGCCTGGCTTGGTTCAATCGCTGGAGCTCGGGGATGTTGATTCTGATGATGAGACTGGTTTGTTAGAATCCCTTTTTGCACTTCTTTCTCTGTTGGGGACATTTATTCAAGAATCACTGCTATGGCAGGCTGAGTGAAAGGGGTCACCTTGGTGTATATGAAACGGCGGCACACATCTATCAATCCTAGATCTGGGCATGTTTAAACCTGCTGCTTGAGAGGGACAGACTCATTCCCTTGGTTGAGATTTATCTGATGCCTGATATCAATTGCACTTAAATCTCACTCCCCCACCTGGACTTCCTGCTGATATCTAAGTCCCCTTTTGCACACTTCAAGTATGGTGGTTGCAGTTCTAGAAGGAAAAAAGGTTGAGTGGAGGTCAGGTCTATAAAAATATCAGGGGAAAGCTTAGGTAGATATAAGAATCACTGTAAATTTTTATCGGCACCTCTCTGTCCTACTGTTTTACAAAAAAATCAAATTTCTCAAAACTAACTTAAATCCAAATTTAAAAACAAGCAAACTCCTTTATTTTATTCAGAGCCACGTTCTATATAATATCCTGACTGTGTTTGTACCATCTTACACTTTGATAAGAAGAAGTACAGGATAACACTTTTTATAATGTTATATTACATTGTATTCATTATGTTATACTATTATTAAAAAGTTATGTATTGGGCTGGTGCTGTGGCTCACTTGGCTAATCCTCTGCCTGCGGCACCAGAATCCCATATAGGCGCTGGGTTCTAGTCCCGGTTGCTCCTCTTCCATTCCAGCTCTCTGCTGTGGCCCGGGAAGGCAGTGGAGGATAGCCCAAGTGCTTTGGCCCTGCACCCGCATGGGAGACTAGGAGGAGGTGCCTGGCTCCTGGCTCCGGATCGGCACCGTGCACTGGCCATAGCGGCCATTTTGGGGGGTGAACCAACAGAAGGAAGACTTTTCTCTCTGTCTCTCCCTCTCACTGTCTGTAACTCTACCTGTCAAAGAAATAAATAAAAAAATCTTTAAAAAAAGTTATGTATTTATTTGAAAGGCAGAATGACACACAGAGAGGAGAGAGAGGTCACTCCCCAATGGCCACATCAGCCAGGGCTAGGCCAGGTAGAAGCCAGGAGTTAGGAACTCCATCCTGGTCTCCAATGTGAGTGGAAGGGGCCCCAGTACTTGGGCCTTCTTCAGCTGCTTTCATAGGTGCATTAGCAGGGAACTAGATCAGAACCACTGCTCTGATATGGAATGTTGGCATCATGGGTGGCAGCTTAATCTGCTGGGACAGAACACTGGCCACTCTTTTATTTTTAAGTTTTATTTTCTTCAGTGTTGCCACTCCCAGTAGACAGGGTGTAAGCATATGAAAAGCGGAGTAAATCCTAAACGAACCCTTTGGCTGCTATTTCTACCTCCCTGCATTCCAGGGCCAAATGCTTTATGTCCCAGCTCAGTATTTCCTGTGTTCCCCTGTGGGCGACCATTTCTCCATAGGCCACACGCAGAGACTTCGTGTTTCTTCCCCTTCAGTGCTGAAAGACATTAGACAAGCTTGAAAATGGCTCCTGGTTGTAATTAGTGAGGACATGCTTTGATAACAAACACATCAATGTCTTCAAAATGATGGGCAGTGGGGTAAGGAGATGTATTTCTCACTCATACTAAGAGCCCATTGAGGGTGGCTTTGGGATGCAATTCCACGTGCTCTTTACTCTGCCTTGAAGCTCCAGACCCGTTTGGTGCATTTTCTGCCTTCTGAGTTTTGACAGGTGAACACTCTACCAGTCACTGTATCCTTGTGCAATAGTTATTGTTTTCCTTGCAGCTCCTAATAGGGTTTCCTTTCCATCTCCTGCCTGACCTCAAATTTTAGTTTTCTTCTGGCAGAGCAGAATTGCACTTGTTGGTACCAATTTCCAAATTAGTCAGTAAATGGCTAGGTTATTCTGCAGTGAAAAACAATTTCAAAATCTCAATGTGGTGAGGGATAGGTGGACATTTGGTGTAGCAGTTAAGATGTCACTTGGGACACTTGCATCCCAGGTCACAATGCCTAGCTTCATGTCTTGGCTTTGTTTTGGATTCTAGCTTCCTGCTATGTGCGCCTGGAAGGCAGCAGGTGATGACCCAGGTTCTTGGGTCCCTGCAATCCATATAGGAGACCTAAATTGAGTTCTTGGTTTCTGGCTTTGGCCTGGCCCAGCTCCAATTATTGTGTGCATTTAGAGAGCAAACCTGTGCATGGGAGATCTCTGTGTCTCTGCTCTCTGCGTTTCCAAAAAGTAAAAGTAAATAAATAGAAATGAAAAAGATATCTAACTGACTTAAACAACAAAGGACCATTTTTCACTTTATTACTCATTTGTCATGGGTTACAGGACACTGCCCCGGGTCATCCACATTCAAGATCCAGACTGATGGATCTCTGTGCATACGTCTACGTTTGTCAGTTGTTCAGGCCAGTGTCTATGTTACCTATTTCTGTGTAACAAACAACTTTAAAACCTAGAAACAACTATCTGATCATTCTTTTGTAGCTTGGTTGGACTCAGCTGGGCGGTTCTGCTGTTGTGGCCTGGGCCTGCCTGACCTTGGACATGTGTTTTACACAGCTGAGGTGGCTGGATCACTGTAGCCATCTGATTTTCCATCTTTAAGAAGTCTAGCCTAGACTTGTATACAGGGTAGCGTTGTTCCAAGACAGAATTAGAGGCAAAGTTTCAGTGCTTCTTGAGGAAAAAGCAGTCACAGGGCCAGCTCAGATTCACGAGGAGGGAAAAGACCCCACTCCTTGATGGGAGAAGACAGAGAATGGCTGCTGTTTCCCACCACAGAAAGAAAATGAGATTGTGGAAATCCATGTCAGCACTTGTCCTTAAATCGTTGGTCTGGACATGACAATTGTCATTTTTCTTCATATTTCATAAACCAAAACGTGGCCACCTCCAACTTCAAAAAGGCTGGAGAACTGGACTCCTGCCTTGATATTCTGTGCAAAGAAGACAGCAGGATGGAAGTATTTGGTGAATAGAAATAATTATGTCAATAAAATTTTTCCAGTTGTTGAGCATAACGTCCTTTATGATTAGGGATTGATGTGTTTCCTCTTAATTGGTTTTCAATAGTGTGCTGCTCAAGTAGCAGAAATAACCAATCCGATTTAAGACTCTTACATTATATTTAGGACGTTTGTCAGACTTCTATGATGCTGTTTTGTGTGTGACCCAAGACTTTCCTAAAGTTTAACAGTTTTGTGGATCTGTTTTGATTATAAAAATATTTGCTATGTGTGTCATAAAATTTTGAGTGTAGCATCAATACATCAGAATTTTGATATTTTTCTTAAAGATTTCTCAGAATGTTTATATTGATAAGATGCATCATCAACATAATCTTTTTATTTCCTTAGTTCAGGAACAAGAATCTAATATGGCATGAATATGATTAAACAGAAGACACATATACTTAGAATCTCCTGTGTCACAGATTTCAGTTTAGTATTGTGGTAATATTTTGATGTGAGCTTTGAAAAGACAGCAAGAATCTGGAGCTCCTATGGAGGTTGTTCTGTTTCCATCAGGGGTGGTCCCTGTTTATGGAATCCACAGCTGGATAGAGATGACAGGAAGTCAAGGCCAGTCATACAACATTCTAGATGATCTTCTCAACGAGATTAAATAAACCGTGTCAGGAAGTTTTACAAGACTAGGAATATATATAGCCTATTTTTAAAACAATTTCACAAGTACCACTTTTGATGGAGTGAGTTAGTCTTATGGTGTGTGGAAAAGTCAGCTGGCAGAGTGGTACAAGGAAACCTGCAAAGCTACACAGATCTGAATAGTGTAGTCAGTAGGAGCAAGGATTTTGAAGCTCAATGGATGTGGTTCTGGTGTTGGCTCTGCTATTCCCTGGTAGTTTGTCTTGGAGACTGCAAATATGAGCACCCAGGATGGCTACAGTTTCACACTTCTTTTGAAGTTTTGGTGTGGCCATGTGACTGAATCACAGGTACTGGAATGAGCACAAGAGCAGTGTGTGTTACTTTCAGGCCTGGGCCAGAAATACCTTTTCCATGTGTGAGCCTCATTCCCTTTATCCTCAGTTGGCTGAACTGAGAGGACTGGGGAGGAACTAACTAGGAAAAAGACTCAAAAGTAGAAGGAGCCTGGATCCTTGAATGGCTTTGTGTATCACCACCCACTTCCCCTCCCACCCCACTGCTGCTGCACTATACTGAGGCACCAGTGAGCAAGTTTTCCTTTGTCAAGTCACCAACTTCTGTAGCTGGTTTGTTACAGCAGCTGGTGTTATGCTATTAAATGTGTAGTATTATGCAGGAGACCCACTTCTAATGAATCTTTTCATCTATAAACTGGGTCAACTAATCATAACTTTATGGGTTTTTTTCTAAGGCTTGAAAGAGATATAGTCTGTCGGCACTCACTGTAATGCCTAGTGCATAGTAAATATTCAATAAATGGTAGGCATCATTCTCCATAACAGGATTATAAATTGGAAGGTTAGAATGTTTCCTTTTTAAAGCTGGAGCAAACCACTTTACAAAAATTTTGGCCTAATGGACTAGGAGGTCAGTTATGGTAAATAATTTGGAAAGACTGAAGCACAGTTAACAGCTTTTTGTACACCTGGTTGTATATCTTAGGATAAGTGGAAAAAATAAATAGAAGACTATCCTATTTTATTTTTTTCTTTGGTGATGACAAATAGATCAAATGGAAGAGACCAGGGAAGGCGTATTAAACTGGAACTCCTAATTCACCTTGTTACTGGAAACTGACATATCTGGCAGGACCTAAGACTGATACTTATGGGCAGGGTGCAGGAGGCACTGCTGAGGTAATTCACGTTAGTAACCCCTTAATCCTTGCAGTGTTCATATGAAGTAGTCACCACTATTGTTACCTTTATGTTACAGATGACTAGGTTGAAACACAGAATGTTTAAGTGTGCATTTGTCCAAGAACACCCCAGCTAGCAAACTGGGATTTTAATCAAGTGACTTGACCACATTTTTTACAATGGTTAAATATTTTTTTTCAGAAAAGGAGTAAGGTCACTCAATATATCACCGATGTGGGAATTGAAGCCTCTTTAATAATAATCAGATCCCTCATCCTTTTAACATATTAGACTGTGATGAAGGTGGTGGGGGGGAGAAGAGCCATGTTGTCCCTGTGCAATGCTAAGTTAACCCAGCCTTCACACTGAATTTGTGAGATGAACCCCACCTCAGCAGGTGTGGGGCTTGCTTTCTGGTCTATAGCTATTTGCCCTCCACTCACATTGCAGACACTAACAAGACTTCAACTGGCAAATAAGCATAACTGAATACCTTCAGCCCTCTAAGGTCCTGGCCTGGGCTAGAAGGCACAGAAGCACCAGGTTTCACTGTATCTTCTCCAACACTGACTGGTCTCCAGGTGTGAAGAAAAGAAATGTCACTTGAAACATGGAAGCACAATTTATACTTAATATTCCCTAAATCACTCTTCGAAGCTTATCTGCTTTTCCAGCAATTTTGTGATAGATATCACTGCTTATTTTGTGTTACAAGCTACCCACAATTGGTGACTTTTTTTTAACAAGAGATCATAAGGTGAGTGACAGTATAGTTGCCGCTATCTGTCTCCAAATGTGTTCGCACACATATATCTATATATAGATCTATACGAGGATTAGGAAATAGACCAAGTTGACCTATGATTCTTTTCTTCCAAAAATTTCCCCATGTCTGTGTCATAGCTCTGATCTTAAATCTTATTTGGCAAGTCACAGAATATGTTAGTTTATCAAAGAGATAAAAAAAAAATGAACCTTTTTTTTTTTGCTTTTTGCATTTCAATGAAAGAACAGTATTTGTCCTCACTATTGATCTGTTCCATTGAGTAGTTCTTGTGATGATTACCACTTTTCTATATTTATAGAGAATCAGCACTTCATAAATGTCAAAAGGCACTTTGCTTTACATAAGTGTCAGTGTTCTAACATTTCACAAAGTTAGCAATTATCATGAGAACCGCGTGTAGAAACTGGAAAATAAATAATTACTAAGGGAAATAATTTTTTTTCCTTGATCGAATTGGGAAATGAGGGAGAGTCCTTCATTATCCATCTTATTATTTTGATTGCTTGTCCTTGACCATGCAGTAGCTGTGATGTACAAACTTTCTGATCTTCTTTCTCCACTTGGTTCTCTGCATCAAAAGTCCTCTTTCATGGAGCTTGAATATCAAGTGGGCTATAAAAATCTCTTGCAATGTGGGACGCTTGTACCAGGACAGCAGAAAATTACATTGCAGTCAAAGGGATAAAAAAGGACAATTTTTTGGGTTCTACATAATTATTATATTAAGGTTTATAAAGAAACTTCTATATACTTCTATAACAATATAAATGAAGATTTTTGGGTGATTTTAGAAATCAGGGGTATAGGTTTTCTAAATGCCTAAAGGCTGTCCTGTCCATTTACCCTGCACTGAAATGACCAGTTCTTTCATGTCCTGTAGATATAATCTGTGCCTGTAGGGTTATTATTTTTTTTTTTGGGTCCCCAATAAGGCTACTTTGAAAAGTTGTCATAGCAACAGTAGCCACAGATAATAAGGCAGGGTGAGGAGGTGGCTTCCACTGGACTCCAGGCTTTGTTAGTTCCTGCTGGCATGTGCAGGAATGGCCTGTTCAGAGAGAACATTTCATTGCAGCAAAAATACCATAAGCTGGAGACCCCTAGAAAGCTGTGGACAGACCATGTAAACTTCTTCATTGTCCTCTGCACCTCACCCCACCACCCCTACTCTTTAGTGGAGCCCATGTTCCATCTCTTGGCAAACAGATGGTCATGATCCACTGATTTATTCCTGATTGTGTGCTTCTCGAATGAGGCTACTAAGTTGGTGCTTGTAATCTCTTCTCAATAGCCCTGGATTGAACAGGCAGTTTTTCAGTATTGTATGGGAGCCTTGTACAGTTTTTTTGTTCAGTCTGCAAGCAAAGTTTCAGGTGTCCTGGGTATTTTTCAGCAGAATGCTGTCACCTACACATGGTTGTTATGCATGTTACGGCTCTTTCATTTCATAAGTGTGCTAAATGATTTGACTCTTGCAGTTCAGAGGGCCAGTTTGCAAAGCCCTGCTTATTTTAGGATTCTGCAATGGAATGATTCCATCTGTCTTCCTGGCACAGGTTTTTTTCTTCAAGCTTTCTGTGTTAATAAGGGTCCTGAGCTGTCATATTGATGTTGATTGACTTGTTACGTTTCTTCAATGGATGAAAATATTTCTGCTTTCATTTTCTGTCCTTGTTTGATTTCAGTGTCTGATTCCTGGCATTTTCAAAAATCCTCTGTTGCATTTCTCCATCTGCTTTGGTTCTTACCTGCATCTGCCTGCCTCTTCTATCCTTTTTCTGGTTTCTCACTTTGACCCTTTAGGGACATGATAGACACCTAATACATTTTGATTGTGTTGAATTTTAGGAGGGACAGAGAGAAAACATGACTTGAATGAATGCTATTTGAGTAGACCATCTTTATTCTGAAATCTTTCAAGGGGTTATGGCCTCATGTTAGGAAGCAGAATAGAGTTGAACTTGTGCTGATAACCAGCCATTCCCTGCTTAAAATCAGAAGCAGATGCATTGGCTGCAGGCATGGCGTGTGGACTGACACAGTTCTACAAGCTGATCTGATAATTGAGAATGTCCATGTAATGCAAAGATGTCTGTGACTGCCATGGGGAGCAAAAAGAGGAAGACAGCAATTCCTGCTCTGGAATAGGCCACTTCTGTACTTTGGTATTTCTGCCAGATTTATTGCCACGATTATTTTAAATACTCTTACGTAGAGTGAACAAAGGATGTATTTTGCCTTTCATCCCACTAACTCTGGTGATATGTGGTCCCTGATCCTGATCAGCAGAGGTGGTGCCGTGTGAGGAGTGATGTGATAATAAATGAGAAGGCAGTAAAGATAAACTGCCCTGTCCTGCCCACTCACCTCCATCCTTTAAGCACAGATTGACTGCAGGACATGAAAGGACTGCCAAGTAGTGAACCCGCACAGCCAGCGGCAGAGATGCAGTGCTGGAGCTGTCCTTTGAGGAAAGCATCTCGGCGCCTCCTTAATTATATCCCCGAGGAGTCACATATCTTAACCAACAGAATGGACACGTGGAAAAGGAGTGAGAAGGATCAGAAACTTGCAGATTAAGTTCTTCAGAAGCTGTGGTTTTCCCAATGCTAACGAAAGATGGAGTGGGAATCTGTAAAGGATAGCGAGTAAATCACAAGTCATCTTGATTTGTTTCAGATTCCCCGCTTTTCCTCCACACCTACAATGCCCTACATAACTTAAGATTTTATTTTATTTTTTAATATGTATTTGAGCATGGAGACTGAGAGACTTCCCTTCTTCTGGTTCACTCTCCAAATGCCCAGTCTCCCATGTGGGCAGCAGAGAACTCAACTACTTGAGCCATCATCTGCTGCCTCTTGAGGTCTGCATTAGTAGGAAGCTGGAACCAGGAGTGGAGCTGAGCTTTAAACCCAGTACTCTGATAAGGATGTGGGTGTCCCAGCTGGAGGTTTAACCGCTGGGCAAAATGCCCACTCTTTGTTTTCACAATTATTTCACTCATAAGAAGATTACAGTACAAGATATTCATTTTTCCAAAAACAAAATCAACTAGAAAGACTCCATAGACTTGTCTACAATAATTATTTGAAGCTCTCCATGTGAAAGTTTAAAGATACTAAGTATTATTTAATCTCCAGGTATTTGGGTCCAAAATGATGTAACTTTCTTTTTTTCTATTTAAAAGATGTTGAAGAAAAAGTAAATAGTGTGGAAGTTTTTATGAAGTAGGCACAATGTCACCTGGCTTACAGTTGGTGCTCAATAATTATTTCAGTCAAAGATGCTGTGGACGAGGTTCCCTGATCCAAAAATTCAGGACAATTCAGTTCAGTTCAGTAACCATTAACTACCAGTTGTTTGCATGGCACTGTGTTAGGGCTATAGAAAATAATAGGACACAATCTGTTGCTGTTGGTGGTGGTGGCAGTACTGGAAGTAATTACCAACATAAGGCGAGTAAACAACTGTAGTATTTGTAAAATAGGCAGTGTTAGCTACACAAGAGGGCCACCTAAAAAAGAGCTCACAAGGTTCATGACACAGATGGATGAATATTGTGGAGTGAGCAAGCGGTAGTCCTGGCAACATTTATTCACATAGTGTAATGAAGGTCATATGAAAGTGTAACGAAGGTCATATGAAAGTGTAATGAAGGTCATATTTGTAGCCATGGTGCATGTATGGTGGTCATGCCAAAGGATATTGCATAGCCTAGTGGAGCTACTATTGATAATTTTAGTCCAAGGTCCTGTATTTATATCCCTCTAACACCAACCGTTAGCTTTTATGAACACTGGTAAACTTCACTGACTCTCTCTCTCTTTTTAACATGTATCTCTACAATAGAAGTAATAGTCCTATTAGTATCCCAATTTTCAGGATTAAGAGAGATAATGCATATAATATCCTCAGTACCTCATCTGTCCCATAGAAGACCCTCTATACAGATCCTGTTTCTGATCTTCTCCCTTCTCCTACTGAGTAACCTTTCACAAGTCAATCTATTTGTTGGATGCTTTTGCCTTAACTGTTCTATGGAAAAGAGTAGTAATCATTTTCTGGGCTGTTTGCTTTTTAGTAGCACTAAGGAAACAGGAAAATAAAATTAAGCATCTAAAACCAATGCAGTGGATGCTTCCCAAGATGGATGGAACTCTGTGCCAAGAAGTGAATTGTTTGTGTTTACAAAAATGTGCATTGATATTCAGAGTATTATTTCAAGCCTCTTTTACATCCATGATCCAAAATTCACCTCATTCACTGTTCAGTTATGTTTGAGAAGTAGCTGGCTACTGATTATGAATGTTTGACTGATAAATATTTTATTAGCAATATAACTTTAGATCTACATTCACTTCCATCAATATTTGGATATTTCCCCCCTAAAATTAAATAAGACTGTACCTATGACTGCAAGTGGTAGTAGATTATATTTCTGAGCATCCTCCTGCCCCTGGAATTTTTTTGAAGGTGTTAAATTCATTATATAGTTTCTCCTCTTATTCTAGAATTTTCTCATTTCTTTGTCTTATAGAGGGTTTCTTGAAACACAGATTCCTCTTTATCTCCATGTCTTTCTTTATGTCTTAAATCTCTTGGTTTGATAAATATTTATTTATATGCAAAACCCCCAAATTCCAGAGTTTTTCTATTAAATAAAACTCCCCCATTTGCAACATTTGAATCTTTATTTAGTTACTGAAGCATTACTCATCTTGGAATATTGTTTCTAATTCTCCTGATGAGTCAGAAAAACACAAAACATTATACCTGTAAATGTCACTGCAAATGGATATTTTTATTCGTTTTATACAATGAGGATCTTGAAAGTCAGAAAATTTGGCAAGCGATAATACTTAGTTAAGTATCATATTTTCCATGTTCAATGTGAACAAATTTCTTTTTTTCTCTCCCTCTCCCCCCTTCCTCTATTTCTTTCTCACATTTCACAAAAGGGGTAAATATACAGTCATGGTGGTTGACTTTCCAAGATTTACTTCATTGCTTGATTCAAATATTTTTTTCTTCCATGTTGTTTACTTCTCATTATGGCATCTCATAATTCAAATGGAAGCACACAGCTAGAAAATATGTGGCAATCTGCTATGTTGTTAAACCATCCCCTCTTCCCACAGGTTGGCCATACATTGATACTTTTTACTTCATTATATAATGCATATGTAGTGAACACTTATTACATAGCAGACACTGGGGTAGCTTCTGGAAATACAGTGGTGAGAAAAAGAAACCTAAGAATCAGTATTCATAGTTAGAAGGCAAAGGTTGTCTATGCCCAGTGAGGTTCATATTTAGTGAGTGTTTGACTAAGTCTCTCCAGCTTCCTAGTTGGAAGAGTACAGAAGAGAGTCCCACTGGTTAAATAGACTGCTGTTTGTGTTCCCGTAAATATCAATAATGAAGAGAAAAATCTATCTTGTCTCTTGAAGTTCCAGCATGGGTTAGTAGATAAATTATCTTACAAACCTTTTTTTAGGTCATTTAAATTCTCATTCAGACAAACTATCCTCATTTGTTATAAAACTGAGAGTTCTGACTGACTCACTAAGACCTGGAAAGGCACATTAAGAACTATGTTACACCCTGTGCAGGGTTGGGGAGTTTGTAGGTAGAGCTCTCTCCAGCAGGCATTTTTAATAAATGACAAAAATAACCTTTTCAATACTTAAATCATTTTGCTGCCAAGGGCATTTAATCAGGCCCATTGCCAAATGCTAATTAATGATACAAGTGGAGGATTTTATTTAAATTTGTTATACTAATATGTTGAAGTATAAATAGAAACTGCCAATTGAGAAGAACTTGCTAAAGGGTGGAATGTGTGAGGTGAGGGAACAAACACTAAACTTTAAAACAATACACCTGCTGTCTTTGAGAAGGGAATTGAAACAGAAACCTTGCAACAGAGATGATTTATTTGTAAAAGTCTTTTCTTCAGATCAAAAAAATATTGTTTTTATTTTTTTGAAAGGCAAAGAGATCTCCCAGCTGCTGAGTCCTTGAATGCCTGCAGCAGCAAAGGCTGGGTTAGGATTGGAACCAGGAGCCTGGAACTCCATTGGATCTCCCATGAGGGTGGCAGGGACTCAAGAACTTGAGGCATCATCTACTGCCTCTCTTCCTATACATTAGCAGGAAGCTTGATCTGAAGTGGAGGAGCCAGGACTTGAACCAGTCATTCTGATGTGGGACGTGGGTGTCCCACACAATTAAAGCTGCTGTGCTAAATGCCCCCAGGCCCCCTTTTCATAAGATTTTAGAGTACTCAAGTGATTGAAAATTATTTAAAATAATGAGGATTATTTTAGGCTAACACTATTATTATTATTATTATTATTTTGACAGGCAGGTGGACAGTGAGAGAGAGAGACAGAGGTCTTCCTTTACTGTTGGTTCACCCTCCAATGGCCACTGCGGCCGGCGGGCTGTGGCCGGCGCACCACGCTGATCTGAAGCCAGGAGCCAGGTGCTTCTCCTGGCCTCCCATGCGGGTGCAGGGCCCAAGGACTTGGGCCATCCTCCACTGCACTCCCAGGCCACAGCAGAGAGCTGGACAGGAAGAGGAGCAACAGGGACAGAATCCAGCGCCCCAACCGGGACTAGAACTCACTGTGCCAGCACCACAGGCGGAGGATTAAGCTATTGAGCCACGGTGCCGGCCGGCTAACACTATTATTAAGATACATTCAACTCAGTTCAGAGCAGTTACTGCTAGATGCGTGGTATAAAACATCTCTTTCATTATACATATAGTCATGTGTTGCTTGAGAATGGGGACATGTTCTGAGAAATGTGTTGTTAGGTGATGTTGTATCTACAGGATCCTAATGGAGGGTACTTACACAAACCTAGATGGCACAGGTCAGTCCTTTTGCTGCAAAGAAGAGACGCAGTAAACATGAGATGTATGACACTGCTGCTGACACTACACAGAACAGGTTTCCAGTCAACTTTTTTTTTTTTTAGGCAGTAGTTCACTTTGAAATAACGATAAAATACAGTATAGCAAACCCTTAAGCTAGTAATGTAGTGGTTTATTATAATTATCAAGCGTTACGAGCTGTACACAATTGAGTTGCTGTGTTTTATATGACTTGCAGTGCTGTGGGTTTGTTTACATCAGCATCACCACAAACACATGAATAGACATCACTGGGTGACAGGAATTTTTCAGTTCTATTACAATCTTAGGGGTCAGTCGAAGTCTATGTGGCCCCTCATTGATTCAAATGCCATTCTGCGGTATATGACTGTTTGCTTATTCCAATATTTATGTCTCCTGTTGGTGTTAGTCTTGACTTTATTTACCAACAGCAGTTGCTGGTGACATGATGCCCTAGGTCTTTCTGGTTTGCAAAGAAAGCTCATTGCAAGAATGTGAGACCACCTGTGGCTAATGGCTAACAAGATTAATAACATGCTCAATGGAGCAAAGATATTCTGGCAAATTCAGACACATTGGGTTAAAGGCAGAGATCCACCTAAAGCTAACAGGAGAGGGGGGTCCACACACTCTTTTATTCTTATAGGATGTGAGCCCCAAATGGGAAGGTCTGTTTTCTTCCATGTTAGTGACAGATTAGATCTATAGACCTCTACTCTGTGGTCTAGTAATTAGCCACTTAATTTAATGAAATGAGTAATTTGGTTAAAGAAACAAGTATTGTGACTGTTTATAATGATTGGTGAATGGTATCCACTTTATGAGGTGTAGTTACATCGTTCTATTTTTTTTTTTTCTGGTTGCTTTGTGATTTTCCAACTTAGTGTCATGGTTTGGACTAGAGTGAGCCTCTTAAAGTTCATTTTAGAGTTCACTCATCCATGTGATCTGGCCAAAAATTCCATTTTCTCTGATCGAAACTTGGAGCATTGCATCTAGAACTGATGTCACACCCTGCTGAAGAAAAACAGAATAAATTTAAAATACACTGGTAAATTACATGTATTGCCTTGAATCATGTGATACTTGTGATATGTCTTGTTTTATCGTTGCTTATATACCCATCTTTTCAAACTAGATTTCCTGGGGAAGGCAGGGATGATGCCTCTCATTTCCTACATCTTTGCTCAGTATCTACATCAGGAAAGTTACTCAGTCAATATCTATTGATGAGCAAAGAGTGAAATGGGGTGGATTGAACTCGGATGGCTTGTGTCATCAATAAGCTTGTGACTGCAACGTGTCATTCTCTATGTTACGACAAGTTGTGCTCTTCCTCCTTTCCTTACTGTGGCTCTAATACCAGAAAGGGACTTCACTGCATCTCTTTGGGTGAAACGATAACTTTTGGCCACCGGTCCAAATGGAATAAACATCTGGTGATACTCAAGACAGACACAGCCAGATCAGCATTACCAAATGACTACAGAATGCCTGACGCAGTTTTTCAGTGTTTCTTTTTGCTTACAGATGATCTCAGTCAACATTTGGATTCTTCTAAGTGCTGGGTGATGTAATTCCCTTGGCATCACAAGGGGATCATATTTGTAGTTGCCCTTCTCAAGACCTGACACCTTCTACTTGGAACCCTAGGCGTGAAATAGACCTTGTGGGCCTCTTGTCTTTATGGAGAAGGAGAGAGGCTAACAGAGATTCAAGGACCTGCTCAAGGTCCCTCAGCTTGTTATTGGCAGAACAGTCCAGGTTTCTGCCCTCTGGCTATCAGCCATCTGAATATCACTCACAGATGGCTGTACTCTTGGACAATTGATATATACCAAACCTAAAATTTCTTGACTTTTCCATATGCTCTCTATATAACATCTTGAGTTACTCTGATCTTCATATATCAAGCCTTGAAAGTCCGTCAACCCGGCTATTTCACAGATGAGGAGACTGTGTGATATATAAGTTAAAATTGCTTGCTTCGGGTTGGTGACAACCAAGCCCATGTAGCAATAATAGTTACCACCATCTGAGCTTATGTTTTGACATTTAGTCTAGGCACAGAAAAAGCATTTGTTTCTTTCTGCTCTTGCTTGGTTTCCCTTGGGACCCACAACAGGCATTTATAGTGAAATTGTTGCAGATGCAAAGCAAGGCACGGGGGTACCAAGAACACAAAGGCCCTGCTCCTGTCCCTTATTTGCTTCTGCAGGGCATTGAATTTCCCTGCAAAGATCTCTCCAGGTATGTAGGGGACTTCCAGTGATGCTAGCATGTGCTGGTAACTGAATTGTTTATTGTCAGAGTTTCAGCAGCATTGAACTGTATTCCTTGCTTTCTGTGGAGGCCCCTTTACTCCCAGTTCTTAAAGCCATTTATATACCAAGTTCTGTATACCAAATTTTATATTTTGATTCTTCCAACAGTGCCTCGTTTTAGGTTTCTGAGTGGCAATGGATTCCAGGCAGAAAAGGAAAATGGTTCTCTTCCGATTTCTTTCCCTCATTTTGTGATGTGGAGACCCTGAAGCATCACTACTTGGATATGCAGTCTAAAAAGTCTCCTTGGAAAATAGCTCTTTCAGACTCTGGCCCTAATTCTTCCATGTCTTGAGATATAAATGAGTTCAAATATCAGGGAAGGAATGAGTATCAACATATTCTTATATTTTACCTTGAATTGCCATAACAAATTACCATGGACTTAGCAAACATTTGTTTCTCATAGCTCTGGAGGCTGGAAGTCCCAGGCCAGCATGGCAGCATGGGAGGGTTCTGGTGAGGGCTTTTCCAGGTTTCAGACAGCTGGCTGCTGCTTGTGTCCTCAGACAGCAGAGAGACAGTGCACTATCTCCCTGGTCTCTTCTCATGAAGGCACTGATCCCTTCCCAAAGGCCCCACTTCCAAATACCGTTGAATTGGCGGACAGTGTTTCAATATAAGAATTTGGGGGAGATCCATTTAGTCTACAACACCTATGTTCTTTATTTATGTCCCCAAACCCCTCTACTATTCTTCTAAGACAAAAACAAATGAAATAAAAAGAAAGAAAGCGTCCCTTATTCTCCTTCAGCAAAAAACATAAAAGGATTTGCCAGAGCATTTCGTATAGCAACTCATGCGACTAGTTGGTGGGAAGGGGCTCTGGCCTTATTCATCAGATGAGCGGGCAACACAGGATGGGAATCCCCTCACTTCTGCTGTTTTCAAATTGCTACTCTGCACTTTAGATTCCAACATACAATATCATATTCAGTTCTCATAATGTTTTCAAAGGTGATAACATTATTCCAAATCCAGTCATGAGAGAACTAAAGCTCAGAGAAAAAGGAGACTTGTCCATGGTTAAGGAACTTGAACTTGCTCAAATCAGGCAGTTCTAAGTGGAAAGTGTTGGATTCCAGCCAGGGTCTGGCTGACTCCTCAACTGATGCTCTTTCACCGGGCACACCTGCTTTGGTGTTACATAGCAGCGTGCCTAGCTGCTGTGCAGTCTCATCAACTATATTAGTCAGCTGGGCCATGCCTACCTGTTCAAATCAATGCAACTGAGAGGGCAACAATTTAATGCCATGAGAAATATACAAAACCAGAGCAAATTAGATGATTCCTTTTTTCCTCCTAGGTTAGTACAAAAAGACTCACTGGATCTAGTTCCAGCCATTGTCCTCTCCCCACGTGATTCAAACCACAGGTGCCTCTGTAGGCTGGGTCCATTAATGCAAATGGAACAGGATCTTTATACCAGCCTTTACCACAGCACCCTTTCTGCTTGAGCTCTCTCATCTTGGGCAGAGGTTACACAGGTTGTTAACATCTGTGTTCAGGACACGCTTGCCTTTTGTGAGGTCCTCAGACCACCTGCTGCAGAATAGTGCATATATATAGTATATAAAAGGCACAGAAACCTTGGTACCGTCACAGATCTACTGAACCTGCATCCTTAATATGGCTGTGTATTATGCACACAAACAATAAATAAAAAGCCAGCAAGTAACTCTTTCTAGCCTTCTTCTAAAACTAGTCTGTGTTTGATAAATGGAAAAAATTGACGAAAAAAATCTGTACGTATTGTTTATATACATTATTACATCTGTCGGCTGAGCTGTGCCTACCTGTTTAAATCAATACAATAGAGAGGACAGCAACGACAATGGTATGAGAATTATACCAAAGCAGAGCATATTAGATTAATCCTTTTCCTCCATAGGTCACTGAACACTTCCTAGTTTTTCTCCCTATAGGCTTTCAAAGGAGATAGTGGGGACCTGGGTCCTGTGAGATTGCAATTGATTGAAACTGCAAGAATACTGCAGCATAAGGGCTAGAATTAATTAGCATCCTTAAAACAGCAGCACTAGGCCCTTGAATTTTTGGAACATATGAATGGTAACTGTTGATTTCTCAACCCAAAGCAGAACATCTGTTCTGCAGAGAGACTAGCAAAGATTGAAAAGGAGAGTCAGGTGGGGGGAGAGTGGTTAGGAAAGGCAGTTCGCATCGTTGCTGTCCATTTGGATTTATTATTAGCACTCAATGTAATTACTTTCTCAAGAATTTTTAGATGTCTGACACATACTGTATATTGTGTAGGATTTTATTGGACCTTAATTCTCTGTAAAGTTATTCCATTCACAAATGCATATGAGAAGCACAATAAAATGTGACAGTCTGTATTCAGTTATATTTAAACACAATCATTTAATTTCCATGAAATTATTGTCTTTTTTAAAATACAAATTTTTTCAAAAAAATTATTTTATTTATTTGAAAGGCAGAGTTACAGAGAGAGAGAGGGAGAGATAGAGAGAAAGATCTTACATCTGCTGGTTCACTCTCCAAATTGCTGCAACAGCAGGGACCAGGCCAGGCCAAAGCCAGGAGCCAGGATCTTTATCTGGGCCTCTCACAGGGGTACAGAGGTCCTAGGACTTGGATCAACTTCCCCTGCTTTCCCAGGGACTTCAGCAGGGAGCTGGATCAGAAGAGGAGCAGCCGCAGCTGAGACTTGAACCAGCACCCACATGGCATGTAGGCACTGCAGGAGGCAGCCTAACATATTATGCCACAACACCAGTCCCCAAATCATAGTCTTTATAATCTTGCCAGTGTGGATCTTTTAAAGGTAAAACAAGTTAGTGCAGACAGAAAAGGATGGAGATGAAGCAAAAGAAAGGAATGAACATATATTGAGTTGCTGCTCAAGAGGTAGATGACTATATCAAGGATAAGATTGATAAAAGAAAGTTGAAACTTGCAACATTTTTTTCAATTTTTAAATTTATATAAGGTGAACAAATTTCATGTATTTCATACATACGATTTAGGAGCACAGCTTACTCCCTACCCTACCCTCACTCCCACTCATGCTCCCACCCTCCCTCCTCCTTCCTCTCTTTTTCTTTATTTTAATTTTTACAAGGATATACTTTCATTTTATTTTATAATCATAAGATTAATGCTCCACTAAATAAATAATTCAACAAATACTAATAAGAAAAAAAATACACTGTTCCTCAACGGTATTGACAAGAATTGTAAATAATAATCAAATCTCAAAATGTCAGTTTCACTCATTATTAACCCTGTCAAATATGAACTCCCATTTAATATAATTATAAAAAAAGTATCATCTTTTTTTATCATTCATTCATTTTCATTTGAAACTTAAGGAATCTGACAGATATTAGATATCATCTTGCTATTGCCATATTCTGTTGTGAGATTATTGAGAAATTTTTTAAATCTTCTATGTAAGAAAATGTTTATATAAAATAGAAATACTATCCCTTCTTTGTGTGTTTCTTGTGAAGAAGAAAATGAAATACTGTGTACAAGAGCCTTACAAAGTGCCAGACACAGAAGGTACTTAAAAATGCTACTTATTCTTCTTGCTCCTCCTCTGTCTACTAAGTGTTATCTGTGCAGCTCATTATATCATGTTCAAACTTAATAGAATTGGATTCTTTAGTTGCTCATTCACTATATTAATTGGAATGTGAATGGCTGACTACATTAATTTTCTGACTGATGCTCTCCAAACAAATATGGTTTCTTGTTATAAGCTGAAGTGGGTGGAGATTGGTTCAGCAGGGAGTGAGGAGAAAGGTGATGTTTGAAAAGCAGATTCATTTTCTTTTTTACAAAATTGGTATGTTACAGCTTTCTTCCATTGTAATAGAAATTTTAAAAATCCAAATATTGTAACATTCACTTTTGTGAATTCTTTTGGACAACTGAGTCACCCTTCAAAGTGTGAGGAGGTGGGAGGGGTGTGGGCAGATGCCCAGAGACTTAGGCTTCAATTAAAATTCCTCAGTTTTCTATTCAAGGGCTGCTATGGAGGTAGGCTTTACAAACACTAAAAATCCTCTCCCATTAGGATTTTCAAAATTTTTAGTTTATTATAAGATGTAAAGGGCTTATTGAATGGGAAATGAAAAGAGACACATCAACCAATGGATTTAGATCATTAGAGTCATTAAGAACTTGGCTGTTTCCAATTTATACTTTAGTTGTTCGATTTCTAGAGTTACATTTAGTTGGCTTGATGGTTAGTGATTAACGCTGCTCTGAGTATAGATAGCTAGCATCTCTGACTTCTCTAATGGGCTTCCAAATTATGCCTCCTATTAATTAAATTAATTCAGCCAGATGATTAGATTTCCACAGCCTCCTTTGACAGTGAGTACTTTCTCTGTGATAGTGGGAGCTTGTGAGAGTTCAGATTCACCCTGGCAATTGTTAGCTGTCTTTCCCTCAGCTATTTCATCCTTAAGGCTAGGAGCTGGAATTCCTTTGTATCAAAAGGAGAGAAGATGAAATCTAAAAGGAGAAGTTAGAGAATATATTTTCAGCTTTCACAGTAGTTTCTCAAAACATTTTCCAAGCACTCCTTATGCCTTATTAAATTTTAGGTCACAGAGGTCTATTATTTTACAAATCAGTGCCATCTGTAGACTCTCAGTCCCTGTCTGCCTTACCCCTGCTACAAAGATAAAGCAGAGGCACAGACACTGAAAGCAGCAGTCTTTGGATTAAGTGACAGAAAGGATATGAACACTAGGATTAGGAATTGGTATGTTCGCCTCCCATTGAAAACAGACTAAATTTACTTGCATCATGATATGGAAATGTGAATCTGAGATTTCTTGCAGTGGTGTCATTATTTGTTTCTTTTTCAGAGAGCCAAAAATTTGGTTACACCTATGCTGGTTACTTGTGAAGTTGCACTGCACACAGCATGGATATTGAATTCAGAGGAAATGGGGAAAAAAAAAGTCAAAATTCAGAGAAAAAATATAGAGTGTCTGTACAAGCCCAGATGACCTGGCAATAAAAACAAATCCATTCTCTCAGTTCCTTTTACCCCAGGCACTTTGCATGAGGCATATCAGTCTCTCTTCCTAGATTTTTTTTTTTTTTTGAGTCAGTGCCAGAAGGAAGACACACAGGTGTCACAAGTGTATTTTTCAAAAGGAAATTTCAGGCAGATTTCGTTAGGAAATGGTATTCATTGCTGAACTGCAAATTAGATTGTAAATGCTTTGGGCATTCTTAGTAAATTATATAGCTAAAACCTGGAGCTATACTAAACCCTTTGAATTTAATTTGACTGCTGGCAGCCATCAATGGTTAAAAGATTTTAGAAAACCTGAACGCTAATGCTTGAATGTGCTGGTAGGGGATGTTGTAGAAAAGACAGGTGGCTCAGGGAGCCAAATAAAACACTGGCCTTTTACAGACTATTCAAAAACTAATACAATAAAAATGAATATACTGCATAATATTGCAAGTAGTGCTAATATAATCAAGGCACACAGAGCCTTCTGAGGTGCAAGTTCATTTTCCACCGTCTGAGTTATTACTCCTACAATTTACCTCGATGCTCTGCAGTCTTCATTCAGGAAGCCTTGTCTTTCCTGTCTTGCTGGCCTGCGTCCTTTTGCATGCTAATGCAATATTCTGTTCTAACCTGACGATAACAAATTAGCAAGTACCTCTGGCTCCCTTTCTCCCCTAATGCAATTCCAGCCGAGCAGGGAACCCAATGTTTGTCTTAAACAGTCCTAAGCATTTTTCATATGAAATTCAATTAAACTATTTCCTAGTCTAAGTGTTCCATTTCTTTTCAGCAGGAATAAAGTTTTTCTTCCTGTGAAAATACTTAAAAGCAAGCAATTGAAGGAAGTGGGGAGTGAGGAAGAGGGTGGGGGCAGGAGGGGGCTGAACCATGCTGTTTGGCACAGTCAGCTAATTGTTTCAGCCTTTGTTTTTCTGTTCCCCTTGAAGATGAGCTGTATTTTAATTACCGCATGAAAGATTTGTCTTGATTAGATAGCTAGGAGGTGTCAGTGCATGTGAAAGAGATGAAAATGCAGAGAGAAGGGAAGGAGGCAGGAAAAGTGGAATTGTTTTGGGAACTTTCTAGGCTTCCTCTGTCCTCACGGACTCCTTGCCACCATGCACCCCATTTCTGTTCAGGCACCATTTCAGGGACAAAAGGAGCCTTGGGCTATCTGATGACATATTAGTTTGAAATAGAATCCTCATGGCGTGGCATGATGAAAGTTTGCTGAAGTGTGCTTTGCAAGAAAGTAGGCAAAAGCTCTCTTTCTTAGTGCCATGAGGAATAACTACCATGCAGTGTCACCAGGGCTTTCTGCCCTACTTCCTGAGATTGAAAAACCGGCATTGTTTGCCAGCCAAGTCTAGACACTGGGAAGGCAATGTGGATACAAAGACAATAAGGCTAAAACTCTCTGCGTTCGCATTGCTTCTAGTGGGTAGGGAGAAAAACAGATGGGTCTCTGGCTGCATGGTCCAGGCCCTAATGGAATGTGTAAAAGTGCTCTCAGGTCACCAAGAAAGGGAAGCCCAGGGTCCCTGCAGGGGTGTGGTTGGGAAGGCTCAGTGGAGAAGGTTGTTCTTGTACAGTTTTGAGGGCTGAGTAATGGGGGAATTAGGGTGAGGACTGAATGGTAGACACAAGCAACTGAAGTAGTCACTGGTAATGTTAATGACTGCAGTCGGGTGGGAGAGGCACAGGTAGAAGAAGCCAGATTGTCCAGCCTAGAGGAGTGAAAAGCAAATATGTTAGAGTTTCTTTTTTGAGAAGTTTACTTGTAGAGGGAAGGAGAGTCTTTTTTTGTTTTTCTTTTTAAGATTTGTTTAATTGAACGTCAGAGTTATAGAGAGAGAGGGAGACACACACACACACACACACACAGGCATCCTCTGTTGCTGTTCACTCCCCAAATGGCCACAACTGCTGGGCCAGCCTGAGCCAGGAGCCAGGAGCCAGGAACTTCCTCCAGGTCTTCCACCGGGGTGGCAGGGGCCCAAACACTTGGTCATCTTCCACTGCTTTTCCCAGGCCATTAGCAGGGAGCTGGATTAGAAGAGGAGCAACCGGGACATGAACTGGTGCCCATATGGGATACCAGGGTCACAGCTCTGCCTGCAACACTTGTGAGATATCTCACACTTGTGAGATAGTCTTAATTACAGGGTTTCACCTAGATTTGCATATGAAGTGAAAAGTTGGTATCCACATATCTTAGGCCCCAAAATATTGCTACTAAAGAAAAACCAGACTCCATTTGGTTTGCATTTTTCAAATGGCTAACACAATGATTTGAAATCAAAAGACCCTTGCTCTATTCCCACTTTCTATTTGCTGCTATAACACAAAGTTTAAAGAGGAATATTCCTATGGGGAATCTATGAAATTATCTTCTCTTTACTTGGGACGCTTTTTGAATTTTTTAAAATAGCAAAGATAAAGGACCTAGTTTATTTTAATACATTGGCTTGAAATAAGTGTGTGCAATATAAATGAGTTTAGTTTCATGTAACAGCTAGAGAGCAGTGTGCTTTTAACCCAAGGTAACATTTTCTTATATAGATACTTTTGAAAAAAACTCATAGATCATATTTGATTCATTTATTTTTTAAAAGATTTATCATTATTTGAAAGATAGAATAACAGAAAAAGAAGGAGAGACATACAGAGACCTTCTATCTGCTGGTTCACTCCCCAAATGGCCACAATGTCCAGCGCTGGGTCAGGCCAAAAGCCAGGAGACAGGAGCTTCTTCCAGGTCTCTTACATGGGTAGCAAGGGCCCAAGCACCTGGGCCATCTTCTGCTGCTTTCCCCCAGCCATTAGCAGGGAGCTGCATGGGAAGTGGAGCAGCTGAGATGTGAACTGGCGCCTGATCTGAGGTGATAACATACACAGAATAAAGTCAGGATCCCTCCAGACTCCTGAGGGAAATGCCCCATTATTTAAAGTGAGAAAGCCTGAGTCAGAAAGCAAATATATGGACCCAGAAAGCGGTACATTGCTAATTGTTTTCCCTGTTATGGAAGCTTCTTGAACTTTACACAGCAGAGTCACTGAGGATGATTGCTCAGGCTTGCCTTTAACTTGGTAACCGTGACTTGCAGTACTCACCGCAAAGGGAAGGCAATATTGTGGAAACCCAGCAAATCATACATCAGCTTCCTCTCATGATGACCAGTGTTTTCTGAGGTGGTGAAAATGGAAGCTTTCCTGGGAGGGAAACATAAAAGGTGTATAAATTAGGTAAAAGTGTCTCATCAGTTTGCAAAGGGAACAACCTAAATGTTCTTGTTGAAAAGTCCAGAAGGAGCATTTGAAACTCTGGTTCAGGGGCAGATTTTAATCTGCTACCCTGTGCAATAGAAGGTGTATAAAACTATGCCACGTGTCTGATATTAGAATCTGTTCTCTGAGCCCACTTTATTACTGCCTGCTATTCAATAAAGCACAAAGGAGTTTTAGTACAATTTGTCTTATTCTTATTTGTTGTATGGAAAAAAAGCAATAGGAACCACCAACTTCAATTTGTAGTTACTTCGCAAAAGACAGTGGCTTGAAAGAATCTTAAAATGTGAATGCAGTTTAACATTGCTGTCAGTCAATTTATGATACTCTCTCAAAGAAAAGAAGTTTTAGATAAATGATATTTCTTATAAGGTCTGAAAAAGCCTGTCTTAACTTTCTTAATTTCAATTTTAACATGAGATCTATGGACATATGGAGTATCAGAGACATCTATGAAATCAAACCGTGGACATTGCTAGGGTTTATGTGTGTGCGTAAATATGTAGGAGTGGAGAATTTCTATAGATTATTCTTATTAGAAAAAGGTCACAGAAGGACATATTCTCCTTCCAAATTTCAGAAACCTAATAATTTTAGGCTTGTGAATTTTAAATTAATTGCAAACTGCCAGAATAGAAGGATCTGCTGAATGGAATTGCAATGACTAAAAATAACACATATTTAGGGTTTTCATTTAGTTGTTTCGTAGTACAGGATGACAAAGAGAAATGATCCTGTTTTTATTCTGTGTTTGAAGGGTTCAGCTAAGGCATCGAGGGAGTTAACACTAATTGTGCTTCCTAAGTGAACTACACTCTAGTAAATATGTTGTTAAGTAAATGAAATATTTTAGACAATGAATATTTAAAGGATGTTTAGGATCTTTGTGGGAAGAGAGTTGCATGTCCATGCTCAAATTCAGCCAAATCTTGATTAATCAGAAACCAATTCTCTTGACTAGGAATTACCCAGGGCTGCCTGTGTTGCTGGTCATTTCACTTATTTACATAATCCTCAAGCATATGGAAGGGAGTTGGGAGATAAAACTCAAATCAGCTTTGTTCCTTGCTAACAACTCTGGCAAACTGTTGACACTTCTGGCTAAAATGAAGTTTGGGTATTCTCTATGGATTTTATTATTTGCACTGTCCTTGTCTCTATAGATAATCAACAGTTCACTGCATAATATATAGCAGAAGTAACTGGGTTTATTCCTTTGAATGAGTAATCAGAGGTAATGCAAATTAACACCTTCACTTCAGGAAAAAAACGACTTTAGAATTCACCCAGTTTAGTAAATAGAAGTAATCTTAATCACGGGGCTTTAACGATAAGAGATTCAGAGGAGAAGCAAGGCATCTCTCTTTCCTTTTTCAGTAGAAAATATACATTCTAATTATCTTTGATATCAACCAGAAGGTGACAGTGAAAGTTGGGTTGATCCTACATTTAAGTAAATTGAATAAGAAACAACATTTGTAAAAACAACTTGTGTTAATTCTCTTCTTTTTAAACAGCTAAGCTGATAATTAATATTGAGGAATATTTTATTTGAAATTTCCAAATAGTAATTAAGAACTTCATTTTATTTTCTTATTTTAAATAGCACATGTTCATTGTACGAACTTTAGAAGCTACACCAGAATATTAACAGGATGATAAAGATTTATTTCCTCAATTTTACTTAGATTTTTGCCTGCACTTTCCCTATATGGAAACACAATATTCATATTGTTTCTGATCTTGAATCCCATTAAGTATTCTTCTATAATGCTAGCTTAAAATGGTTCATAGCATCTCATACTAAAATGCTAGAATATCTTTGTTCAGTCCCCTGGTGCTGGATCTTTCCTTGTTTCTACTTTTCCTCTATTAGACACATACATAGTTCGAATCTCCATATAGCTAAATCTTTGTACAAATCCATGAATTATTCTTTTTAAGAACAAGTTTCTAGTTAGGAAGATGCTGGGTCAAAGAATGTACACAAATTTCAAAGGCCTTGGGAAAGTATTGCCAAATTTTCCTACAGAAAAATTATACTGGTTGACACTTGTGTTTTTGATCATTGAAAGATAGATTTAAGTACTGGCCACAAGATTCCTAGAATGTGCCATGAGCCCAATGAGTCTGCAGAAACCTGTCTGTGTGTGGACGTGACCCTAATGACTATGGCACTGAGTGACAGAGTGACATTAACCTCTTCCCTTAGAATCTTGCCCAAGTTTTTACCCGAGAATTTTTTTTCCTGGAGTGTGGTAGAATCTGGTTGTCAGAAGAGATGGAAGACTTCATTTGGAAACTGGCTACTTGACGTCTACACTCTGTTCTTTACCACCCCGCTCCCCTAAGAGGAGACGGTTCTTTCCAGTTCTTTGAAATTATAAGATCGTTGTGTGTGGGGAGCATGCAAGATTCTGTGCCTCCTATATATGTGTCCATCCAAAATTCTTATGTTGGAACCCAAGATTCAGTGTGACAGTGTTAACAGGTAGGCTTTTAGGGGGTGATTAAGCACTGGGGCTCCACCTTCCTGAAAGGGATTAGCAAAAAGGTTTCAGGGAACTAGCTTGGGCCATTTCTGCTTCCACATTTTTCTGCCATGCAGAGACAGCAAGAAGGCACCATCTTGGAAGTACAGAGCATCTTTTCCTGGAAGTCAAATTGGTGGGAGCTTTTATCTGGAATGTTCCAGACTCCTGAACTGTGAGAAATATATTTCCGTGCTTACAAGTTACCCAGTCCAGGTGTTATGGTATGCCAGCCAGCATGGACGAAGCAGCTCCCGACACTGACTGTAGTGTCCCAGAGTCCACTGGGGCTGTGGGATGGGAACCCTGATGCAGTGCTTGCCCTTTCCTTAGACAAAACCCCTCACAACAGGGGGGCTTGCAGGGAGGGGTCAGACACCTGGCAGGTGTGGCTCTCATTACCACAAAAAGTTTCTCCAGTGCTCTAGGAATTCCCCTGTGATAGTCTTTTCTATATCATGGTTGCCCTTTGAGCAGAGAAGGATTTCTATTACATTTGGGGAAGCTACAAGGTACAGAAAATCTTTATTTAAAAGAAAAATTTTAAACATGAGCTCAGTTCTGGATGCATAAAAGCTTTGTGGTTCAATCAATAACTTCACTACGTACCAGAAACTTCATCTCATATTCACAGAGCTAGTAGCTGGAAAATCTTGTTCACTGATCTATTTTCTTCTATCTCCACAACCCTCATTAACCGTAAGGGCTCCTAGACATGCACTCTATGACTAAAATAGACCACCACCAAAACCACAAGACAATAAAACTGCTATTTTAGGGCGATTTGTTCTTAGGATCTCTCCATGCTCATCCCCCCTTACCTCCTTGTCACAAGATAAGGAAAAAATATATATACTCTATACTTCCCACAACTCCCCAAAGGGTTCACATTCACTATTTATTTTAAACTGTAGGTTAAAAGTATATTAGAGAGCAAGGCTATGGAACAAAAAAATTCCTCTTCTAGACCACATACCATATTTATAAAAATGGGCAGTTGGTGGTTTGCCAATTTAATTAGAAAGGTAAAATATACATTCTGATAGTCACCTCCTTTGTCCTAATTCCTTCTAAATGTAATAACTTAAGTTGTAAAAAATCCTTTTATCAAAGTTTTTTTCTTTTTTTGAAGACTGTTTTCTATGTGACTCTACAGCTATACTGATCAATGTCTTGGTTGTTTTAGCCCTAATTTTAAAGATATTTTTCTCTTGGTCTCCATTGTATTGAATATAATTTTTTTGGCTCATAAGTCACACTATTTGTTTCAGAAAATATAATCACCATATTTATGGTTAACTACTGAAATATATATGTCTTTGTCAGAATCCTTCTATCTTTACCCCATGAGCATATTGAGTGTTCCATGTCTATTAGAACAGGAAGACTTGGGCAAGCACCGCACAAAAGTAATGCTTAGATTCATAGGGATGAGCACTGTAACATGAAACGTGTTCTCAGGTTTTAAGTTCTGTTTTTCTGAGTCCTGGTGGTGCATTATAAACCCAGGTGAACAATACCAACAGAAGACAATGCATACCTGTATGTGCCTTAAATGGGAAATATCATCAATAACGGGGTGAGTTGGTTTCCTACTTCTGCCCATCAGCCTTTGGACTCGGTGGGAAGTCAAGTGTGAAGGATGCTCTCCAGCCCTGTAGTTGCCCATGGGAATCATCGTAAAGCAGTCTGCCAGAAGGAATGTGTGCGCAAATGACAAACGGTACCTGACTCCAGGGGAAAATAGACTTTGGGAAGCTTTTAATGCCAAGCTTTATAATGTTTAGGATGAAATACTGCATCAGATTTCTCATGAGGATGGAAACGACCTCAGATCGGTTTAACAAAGCATTTTCCAGCAGAAGAGAACATGCTTGAATAGAAAAAGAAAATAACCTAGTACTTAAAGCTTAAAGAGGGCTTCTTTTCTGCCTATTGCCTGGCTCTCCCCATTCTTTCATCCTGACTCCCATTCTATAACTCCCAGCCATGTTCTCTTTCAAAAACATCCTTCTATATGGATTTTCTGAGTTGGTCCTGAGAGCAAATATTCTGCCCCATTGAACTCAGAAGTACCTTCATGATTGTTAGGTCATGTAGCCCATTTTTGGGGGGTCAGAAAACATGGGCACCATACTGATATCCATTCAGTCATCAATTCCTGACTTTCTTGCTTTTAACATACGTCCCACCTCCACTCTACCCTCTTCCTTTTCCTTGTCACCATCCTAGCCCTGATTGTTGCTTGCCTGTATCAATGCCCCCATTTTCTTATTATTTTAAAAATCCAGATTGGTAGAAATAAAAAAGAGTGAGATGGAGGCAAGAGATATTTGTAAGGTAAAATTCACATGACATGACATTTGATATGGGGATGGTAAAGGTAGCAGTGATACTTCTTAGAGACAGCACCCTTTAAGGATCTGGGTGACGACGCCCCCATGACCATCTGTGTGGGTGTAGAAAAGAAACCCACTTTTGAGATTGAAAAGCAGTATGTTACCCTTTGAGTTGCTTCATTTCATTTAACTCCTTAATTGAGTTTAAGACTTTGAATCCGAGGCTCTGCCCATGGTGGCCAGCCAGGACATCTGTCAGTGATGACCTCCTATGGCACTCTTCTTGACTGGGACATCAAAGCCTATACTAAATGAAGAAAGACTGGTTGTACTTAACATAACTTCCAATTCCTAAATTCAATTATGAGTTATACTGTTAGGAAATAAATGGCTGTCTATCATTTATCTACTTCCTCTTTATATTAACTATTTCAAACTGAGAAATTTTCCTATCTTTTGCTTCCTTTCTTATGTCTAGAGAATTGCTATAATAAACAGAGCAATAGTTGAGATATTATTGGTCAGGTTTTAAGTAATGAAGAAGGGTAGATACACTGAGTATTCATTACTTATTTATTTTGGTGATTTGACTCGATGTTACTTTTTTCTGTTTGGAATTTTTCATTGATATGTGGAGAAGAACTTGTTTGATGTACTTCATGGGGAAAAAAAGTGACTAAGAAAGGGAGAAGAATCACGTCGTGAGGCTCCTTTGAGGGTGTTTCAGGATCTATCTTCCCCTGGTTGCTCATGTGACTGAAGCTGATGACCTTGAAATTAGAGCAGATTAGGTTTCCTTGGCTTCAATAAACGTTAAGACGACAGTGTTTGCAAAATAGCTTCCTCTGAAGAAAACCTGACTGAGAAGCCGGTTTATTTTAATGTCTCACTGGACTGAACCGCACTTTTGGAAAAGTTAATCACTTTTTTATGCAGTTTACTTTTTCCATTGTGAAAGTAATACATACTCACTATACAAATTCAGAAATATAAATTAGAAGGAATGAAAAAAAGTTTGTTTACATTCCAGCTATCTCAATTTAACTGGGGCCAGGCTTTCAGGTGGTGTATATCAAGCCCCATAGACAGACAGACGCAGACACACACACAAACACACATAAGGGGACTTAAGAAAGTTTTTTCATAATATGCATTTTTCAAGATCTTTTTGAAGACCCTTCGTATGCATGGATTTCAATTATTTTATTTTATTTTTTTGGATTTCAATTATTTTTGCACCAAAATAAGCCCAACTTTCCACAAACTTTTGAATTAATTTTATATATATAGATGTGTAGGTATGTATGTATGCATAGGAATATATTGTAATATCTTTTGTGCTTGTTTTACTATTTTTTACAAAAGCAATTTAATTTCTACACTGTAACTTCTGCAAAATAACTTACTTATTGGGCATTTAGGTGATATTCAATTTTTCATTACCTTAGATAATGCTATAATGAGCACCTATGAGCTTTTACAATAATTAGGATTAATTTTGTAGTGTAGGTTTTACACAGTGAATGCATATAAAGTTCATAATTTTGTCAAATTAATTAAAAATTTTTTCCCTTAGAATATAAATCTTTTTCTTCTTGCTGTTATCAGTACAGAAGCTCCCTGGTTAAAAATACACTAATTTTATCAGAAAAAATTGTGTTTTCATTCTCTTTGATTTCCTTCTTTTTATTTTTAAAATTTATACAGGTGAGCGAATTTCATGCATTTCACGTGTACAGATTTAGGAGCACAGTGATACTCCCCACACTACCTTCCTACCCCCTCCTCCTTCCTATTCTTTCTTTTAATTTTTACAACGATATGCTTTCAGTTTATTTTATACTCATAAGATTAGTACCCTGGCCGGCGCCATGGCTCAATAGGCTAATCCTCTGCCTGTGGCGCCAGCACCCCGGGTTCTAGTCCTGGTCGGGGCGCCAGATTCTGTCCCAGTTGCCCCTCTTCCAGGCCAGCTCTCTGCTGTGGCCCGGGAGTGCAGTGGAGGATGGCCCAAGTGCTTGGGCCCTGCACCCCATGGGAGACCAGGAGAAGCACCTGGCTCCTGCCATCGGATCAGCGTGGTGCACCGGCCGCAGCGTGCTACCGCGGCGGCCATTGGAGGGTGAACCAACGGCAAAGGAAAACCCTTCTCTCTGTCTCTCTCACTGTCCACTCTGCCTGTCCAAAAAAAAAAAAAAAAAAAAAAAAGAGTAGTACCCCACTAAGTAAAGAACACAACAAACAGTAACAAGAAAAAACACTGTTCCTCAACTGTAGAGACAAGAATTGTTAACAATTATCGTCTCTCAAAATGTCTATTTCATTCACACACATTACGTATTTTGTACTCATAAGTTACCACAGATCAGGGAAAACACATTGTATTTGTCTTTTTGAGACTGGTTTATTTCTCTAAGTATAATGGTTTCCAGTTGCATTCATTTTGTTGCAAAAGACAGGATTTCATTCTTTTTATGGCTGAGTAGTATTCCATAGTGTATATATACCACATTTTCTTTATCCAGTCATTGGCTGATGGACATCTGGGTTGATTCCATATCTTAACTATTGTGAATTGAGCTGCATTACACATGGGGGTACAGAAAACTCTTTTATATGTTGATTTCATTTTGTTTGGCTAATTCCCCAGCAGTGGAATGGCCAGGTCATATGGTAGAGCTATTTTCAGATTCCTGAGGACTCTCCACACTGTCTTCCACAATGGCTGCACTAGTTTACATTCCCACCAACAGTGGATTAGGGTACCTTTTCCCCCATATCCTCATCAGCATTTGTTGTTTGTTGATTTCTGTATGGGAGCCATTCTAATTGCAATGAGGTGAAACCTCATTGTGGTTTTTATTTGCAATTTCCTGGCTGCTAATGATCCTGAGCATTTTTTCATGTGTCTGTTGGCCATTTGAATTTCCTTTTTTGAAAAATGCCTGTTTGGGGCCAGCACGGTGACATAGAAGGTTAAGCTGTCACCTGTAGTGCCAGCATCTTGTTTGAGTCCCAGTTGCTCCAATTCTGATCCAGGTCCCTGCTAATGTACCACCAAGAAAACAGTGGAAGATGGCCAAAGTGCTTGGGAGAGAGAGAGAGAATCTCATCCACTGGTTCATTCCCTACATGCTCACATCAGGCATGTATCAGGCTGAAGCCAGGATACAAGTACTCTATGTTGGTGGCAGGAGCCCAGGTACTCAGCCATTATCTGCTGCTGCCTGGTGTGTATATTATCAGAAGCTGGATTGGAACTGGAGGAGCCAAGACTCAAACTAGGCACTCCAACATATAATGCAGATATCCTGAATGGTGATTAACTTCTGTTTTAAATGTCCACCTTCAAATTTTTAAATTAGCATGTTATCTTTTAAATTCTATATAGCAAAATAAGAATCCCCAACACTCTTGATCACAAAAAAAAAAAAAAAATTCTAAGCCCATCTTAGAAGTTTACCTTCCTCCCTGAACACCACCCTTTGCCTTACCCCAGTCAACTAGAGATTTTAGAAGAGTGTCAATGTTAATTAACATTTTACAGGAAACAAAAATTATAGGAAAATTTATCTATTTTTATATGATTACAATTAAATAATCCAGAATAAAAACTTGCAATCTGGCTTTTCCCCTACTGAGTGTCAGTTCTTAACCTAGAGCAATTCACCACAAAGGAACATTTGGCGTTGTGAAGAGACAGTTTTGATTGCTGTAGCTGAGTGGGTAGGGGTGTACATGCCATTGGTATCTAGTAGGTAGAACCCAAGGATGCTGCTCAAAGTTCTACAGTGCAAAAGGAGGCTCCACAACAAATGATCACTAGTTCAAAATGTCAACAGTACTCCTATGAAGAAATCCCAGTGTAGAGTGAGTGCTGGTCAGAATGGTAATTTCTACTGTGTAATTTGGGAAAAAATTTAATGTCAAATAATTTAAGATTCCTTTTACCTATGTATTGTCTTTTTTTTTTTCCTGAGTAGAAAGTCTAATACTTTCCACTTTGTTTTCCTCAAGAATTTTAATGACTTGCTTGTGTTTTTCTTGGGGAAATTGGCCAGCTTAGGGAAGAAGATGAAAGTGTGAAGAGTATGGTTGATGCTCCTTCTTGTTTTAATGGTGACCCAAGTATGGACCAGCTGCAGGAGGTACATGATCTCTATTTTCTCATTGTCTATTCCTTTCTTGTTTGGAGTTGATAACCTGGAAGTCATGATATTAAAAACTGTAAATTTGATGTTTATATGAAACTTAGAGATGTCATTTTATTTGAATAAGACTAGTTCTAAGTCAGCTTAAATGAAGGGAAAGGAGTGAAAAAGGTATGTCTCAGCCACGTTCCTTGAAGAAGAACCTATGATTAAGTTTGAAGAATCAGTGCTAATATAACATCCAGAGATCGGAATGAAATAAAGAATAAATATCGAATAGAAGCAGAAATGAAGAGCTTAATAGAAGCAGGATTATGATACAGAAGTTGCCACAAACTGTATTGGAACATCCAGGCTAGTCCTTGGCTCAGAACATAGGGCAACAGGATTTAATAGGCATGTTCCTAAACATATATAGAAATATAAAAATACATATGGGAATATATGCATATGAATAGGAATACATATGTATACATATGTATGTGATAATCATTCACATTATGTAAAACCAGCAAACTATCCAGCTGCCAAACAAGCAAACCCAAAAAACAAATTCTCTATTTAGACAATTAAATTTGGAGCAAAAATTTAAATAAATTTAAATACAATTAAATGGGCTCTTTGTAGAAGACCTTCCAGAGTCTTTGCCATGGCAGTGTGTACTGTGAATCCAGGGATGGATCAGAGATCAGTACGGTCTGCACTGATTTTACTGGAGGACCCAGGGTTTTTCATGGGTATCTTGCAGGGTGGTGTTGTACGAGTTGTTCCCATTCGTGGCTGCAGATCTGAACAAAAATGGCAGTGTGGATGGGACTTAAAAGTTACCATGCTCCCCACCCTCCAGTTTCTGAGTGGGTCTGGATGGAGACACTGGCTTGAGTAAGAAACTCCTTAGGTGATGCACAGTGTAGCTGGTGTAAGAACCCCTACGAAAATGGAATACCTTTTGGGAAGAGGCAGGAGAGATATTACAAGGATTTTAAAAAATTATGAAAAAAATGAAATTAAAGTGTAAATTTACTTTGGTGCAAAAAATTTTTTTGAAATGTATGCATTGTTTTTCCGTAATAAGCATTTAGACAAACTTTTAAGATTCTTTGAATGCATGGATTTCAAATATCTTTTAACCAAAATAAACTTAACATTTTAATTCTATTTTTCAGGAACTTTTAAAGTATTCTCTTCTAGAACAGTGTTTCCAAACTTGTCAGTTGATAAAGGTCACCGGAGTGCTCATTAAAATTATATTCCCAGGTCTCACTCTTGGAGCTTCTGATTCAATACGTTGGCTCCATGAATATGTATGTTCAGCAAGCCACTGGAGGATGCTTAAACCAGGCGAGTCTAAGGAAGGATCTTCAGTGGTGGTGCCTTAAAGGCAAAGAGTGTACAGCTGGTGAATAGGAGCTGTCCAGCACAGCAGCACTGGAGAGTCTCTAGTTCGTGCCTCTAAAGTCTGGTTTGGGTCCCATAAAACTCTTAAGTATTTAAAAAAAATGAGCAGCTTCATCCACAGCATTTCTATCTTTCCCTGCTTCCAGATCACTTATTGCAGAGATGTTTTAGGACTTTGTGGTGTAGCGGGTAAAGCAGCTGCCTGTGACACCCGTATCCCATACGACCACCGGTTCGTGTCCTGGGTGCTGAAATTCCAATCCAGCTCCCTGCTAATGGCCTGCAAAAACAGCAGAAGATGGTCCAAGTGCTTGGATCCATGCCAAGAGACCTAGATAAAGTTCCTGTTGCTTGGCTCCAACCAGGCCCAGTTCTAGGCTACTGTGGCCATTTGGGGAGTAAACCAGAAGATGGAAGATCTCTCTCTCTCTCTCTGTAATTTTGACTTTCACACGAATATATAAAGACATAAATATTAAAAGACAAATAAAATATGAGAGGACTTCAAAGAGTTCATAGCAAAATGGAATCAGAAGTTAAGCTTGTGGGCATCCATTTGGTGCAGCTGTTAGGATGCCGTGTAGGACATATCTGCATGCCTGGGTTTCAAGTACTAACTCTGTTCCTGATTCCGTTTTCCTACTAGTGTGCATCTTGGGAAGCAGAGGTGATAGTTCTAGTATTTGGTTCCCTGCCAGCCGCTTGGAGACCCAGATGGAGTTCCTAGTTCCTGGCTTTGGGTTGGTCTAGCCTTTGCTATTGCAGGTATTTAGGGATGGAGCCAGCAGATGGAAGATTGCTCTATATTTGTCTCTGTGTTTGTCTCTGTCTCTCTTTCTGTCTTTCAAATAAAAGAGAAGGTACGTTTCTTTTGGGTTAATTAAAAAAATATTTATTTATTTTATTTATTTGTGAAGGGTGAGGGGATAGGACACAGAGGGCTCCCATTTGCTGGTTCACTTTCCAAAGGCCGGACACTCAAAATGGCTGTGTATGGGCTAGGCTGAAACCAGGAGCCAGGAACTTAACCCAGGTCTCCTGCATGAGTGTCAGGGACATAACTTGAGCTATCACCTGCCGTCTCCATGGATGTACATTAGCAGAAAGCTGGAATCTGGAGCAGAGTTGGGACTTGAACCCAGGAACTGATATGGAGTGTGTGTGTGGGGGTTTCAACTGGTGTTTAAATTGCTAGGCTAAATGCTTGCCCCAGCATTATTTTTCATAATATACATTTTCACAAATTTTTTGAAGTATTATTGTAGGTGATTGGCCAATAATGGAGAGAGAGGGAGAGAGAGAGAGTGTGTGTGTGAGTGTGTGTGTGTGAGAGAGAGAGAGAGAGAGAGAGAGATCTCAAAATGTAAAGAGGTAAAAGACTGCATTGCATGAAAAAGACATGACTTAAGATAGAGCCTGGGGCTGGTGATGAGGCACAGTGGGCTACGCTACCACCTGCCATGTCGGCATCATGGATCCAGACTGCCCATTTGCGTCCTGGCTGCTGTGCTCCCCATTAGCTTCCTAATAATGTATCCTTGCAGGCAGCAGATGATGTCAGAGTAGACCTGAATGGAGTTTTATATCCTGGCTTTGGCCTGGTCCAGCCATGGCTGTTGCAACCATGTGGGGAATGGAACAGTGGATGGAAGATATCTCTCTCCCTTTCACTCTGCTTTTTGAATAAGCAAATAAATATTTTTAAAAAGATAGAGCCCTTCACATCTGCCATATATCAGAAGCCATGCTTAGTGTCTTATGGGCCTTGTGGTTTATAAATCTGCCGAGTCTAGAGGTGAACTTCAAACTGGGCCAGTTCCTGAAGCGGTTGTTATTACACCAATGTTAAAATATTGCATTAATCCTGTTTATGTGTTTTATCTGATTTTCTCTTGGACTTTTAAAGCCCAAATGGGCAATTATTTTAAGGAGAGGTCAGACAAGCAGGCTCAAGCTACAAAAGGTTATTGCTGTTTTGGTTAAAGCTACTAGGAGCTGTTATCAGCTAAGTGGTAGGTTTGACTCTAAGTGAAGTGAAGAGCCAGAACACATTTATTATCTGGGCAACTCTCTTTAAGGAACAACAGCTATATTTTTGTTATATGGGGATCAAGGACTTGTTTACGTGGCCTGGTCTGACTGAAAAAGGAACTCCAAACGCATCTTCTGGACAGGGTCTTCTGTTAAATGCTTCTGCAGCCGCTACCCAGCACTTTATCCTCTGCAGGGCAAGCAGTATGAACAGAGAAAGGCTTGGTTTCCTGCTAGAAAGACAGAGTAGAATGGAGCAGGCTCAGAGGCACCCCTTATTTATAACTGAACCCCCAGATCCCTGATGAGTGAGCACAGCCAAGTTCCACACCACCACTCTCCATCCTTGTGCAACACTTGATTCGACCAGAATCAAGGGCGCTTTCCCTGGTGTTGGTGGGAAACCCAGACTCCAGTGGCACAGTACCTGAGACAGGAGGGACCAGAGCAATTATTCCTTCACGAACTTGGAATTGTGAAGCCAAGAGATTACAGCAGTGAGTGCCAGAGAGGAGAATTGACCTTGAGAGTTAGCTAACATAATACAGGCAGTGGTGGCCTTGTGGACTGCGCTGAAGTGTGGGGGGCATCTGGCTGGGGGACAGAGAGGAAGATGGCATGATGGGCAGACAGGAGCAATGACGCTCTCACCCTAGCCTGTTTCTGAGGCTTTGATGCTTCCACTGCTGTGAGTTCCTGTCTGTGGGTGTCTGAGGGACCTCAGCATCCTTAGCATAAAACCGCTCAGCTTAGTCTGGCTTGAGAGCACCTCTGCTCTCTGCAAAGAATGTGAATACCAAGCAGAAAGCAGGCAGGTGCCAAGTTGCGCTAGGCGCTCTGATGAGGGAGGATCAGGTGCTCTGCGGGGGTCATGGGGACACCTAGCCAGGACTGAGGCAGGTGGGGAAGGACTCCAGGAAGAGCTGGTGGCTAGGATGAGAAATGAAGGGCAAAGTGGGCTGGTGAAGGATTAGGACTGCATGGGCAAAGGCCTGGCGATGGGAGGAAGCAGTTCACGCTCAAGAAACCTTAAGGAATTCAGGAGGTGGCAGAGATAACAAGAGTTAAAATTGATGAGATTGGAGTGTGACAACCAAGGGCCTAGTAAATCTTGTTAAGAGTTGGAAATTCATCCCAGGAGAAAGGCAGAAATATGGAAGGCTGTTATTAGAGGGCTGAAACATGATTTGCATTGAAGAAAGCTCACCCCGGCTGCTGGGGGAGTCGGGGAGACTTGTTGGGAGGGGCTCACAGCTGTGAAGCTAACAGGTAGTGGAGGCTGGAAACAGGGAGCACCAATAGGGAGGAGGGAGTGGACAGGCTCAGGGCTAGTTGGGATGTGCAACTGGCAGGGCCTGGTCATTCCTGTGCAGGGGAAGGATGACAACAGTGTTGAGAATGAACCTCAGGTTTCCAATTGGGGCTTTTCACTAAGATAGGTCTAAAGTGTGCCCTGGGGATTTAGCAAGGTGGCATTAGAGAAAGTGGGTTTATTTACTTAATTTATTTGAAAGACGTGCATGCGCGCACACACACACGCACACACACAGAGCAAGAGAGCAACGTGGAGACAGACAAACAGATCTCCCATTGGCTGGTTTACACTTCAAATATCTGCAACAGTCTGGGCTGGGTCAAGCTGAAGGCAGGGCCTGGAAACTCAATACAGGTCTCCCACATGGGTGGCAGAAACACAACTACTTGAACTGTTACTTGTTGCCTCCCAGGGTGAGCAGTAGTTGGGAGCTGAGATCAGGAGTGGGGCCAGGATTGATCCAGGCAGGGTGATATTGGAATGGAGGTGTCCCAAGCAGGGTCTTAAGTGCTCTGCCAAATGCCTGCCCTCAAGAAAGTAGTTTTGTTGGAGCAATGGTGTCCAGAAGCCAGAATATAGGCTGTGTAGGAAAGGAGATGCGGACGGGGAGTCGGAGATGGGGGCAGGGGGAGAGTTTGGGTGTGAAGGAAAAGGAGGAAGCTGGGGTGGAGTGAGGGGATGGATAAGGAGATGAGAAAGGACTTAGTGAAAGTTTCCCAAGCCCAGAGCTCCGGGTGCTCACAGCCTGGGGACACTGAAACTGGGGGGGGGGGGGGCGCAAAGATGTGAGCTCCGTGGAAGCAGGGAGGAAGAGTTGGGGGACCTCAGCTTCCAGAGCTAGAGGGCTTGAGTTGGGGCTGAGAATTTGTGGAACTCAGTCAGATGGAGAAGAGATAGAAAAAGGGAAGTGGGAGAAGGGAATGGAATATGAAAGGATTTGGGGGAGGGAAGGGTCAGCCTCCAGGATGGGGGCTGGGTGTATCCCGAGTCCTGGGAGGGCATAAGGAACCAGGACGGGCAAGTGGGTGTGAACACCCACATGCACTGTGTCCTGTCTGCACAGATTTTAGCACGTGTAAAACAGCCCTTGGACTGATAAACGACTGAAGGGCTTGCAATGGTGCCGACTTTTATGAATCCAAGAGTAGTTTTCTTTGGCATGAGGTCCCTGAGGAGAGTCATGTGTACTGGAGCATACAATATATTTCCCTGTCTCTTGCCTGGCTCTACTCCTTCCTCCATGCTTCAGCCTGCAGGTGGAAACCTAGCACCCATGCCCAGGTAGGCCTTCCTGGGCTTGATGCTGCACTGACTTATTATTGAGGTTAGGTACCTAAGGCTTTGCCTACAACCTCGCCTTCTCACTCCTGTCGGTGAGTAGATTTTTTTTTTTTTTGAGACTGCAGCCAATTTATAGTAATTAATGTGCTAAGGACAGCAGCTGTAGCAGTCATTAATTCTTTAATCTTGGAGTAGAGCGAGAAATGGATTAGAGATAAATATAGCTTATGGCATTTTCTCCCGAGAACAAACCCTTTAAAAAACAGTGCGTTTCTGCTACAGTGTTGGTGGTGGGAGGAAGAGGAGGGGCTTTCCCTCTTCTCCTAGGGGGATTATTCTTGCAAGAAGGCGAGAGTGGGGGTGAGGTGAAATGGAAGTTCATTTAGAAGGCGAGACCCCAGATGGCGGTGAGGGCCCCTGCCTCTCAGGATCCCGAGACCTCCTGTGTGAAAATTCACCATTTGAACTTTCCTGAGTGTCTTCTGTATGCGACGGATCTCTGCTTAGGAAGCCAAGCTGCAGGAAGAGGAACGAGGAAAACAACAACACCACCACCCAAGAACACAACACGCAACAAACCCACCAGCTTTGCCTCTGTGGAGTGAGCTGTTTGTTTTAACATGAGATGAGAGGTTGCTCAGAGATGTTGATGGAAATCTCTGCAAACACAGGCTTAACGTTTCTGCAATCCAGAGACTCACTCAGCCATAAATATGTTGTGGGTTATTTAGATGCTTCCAAAGGTTACTCGAAAATTGCCTATTTTTCCACAAAGAAGCGAGCTGTTTATTGCTTCAAAAGCGTGCCTCAGAGTGAACGCTTTGCTTTAGCGGTGAAGGGAAAAAATACTGAAATAGATGTCATGATGGGACAAGGTTTGAGTGGAGAGCGCAAGGTGTCTGGAGCTAGGGTTTTAGTGTGGCTGCAGAAGGGATGTTTCTTCTACGCCTTAAACTGGAGGGGAAAACAGGCATTATTGCCCTCATGTGGCTTGAGCAAGTGTTGCTCTCTTAGTGGGTCAGATAAAAGGCCACAGCGAGGAGGCAGGCTGTGGGCAGAGGAGGAGTGTTTGTGAGGGAGCTGGGGTTCTGACACTCTGGGCTGGAGAACAAGGCCTTTGTGAGCCCTTCCGAGCTATGCCTGGTGGTAGAGACCTTTGTAGAGCTCCTGATGGACTCTTTTTTTTTTAAAGATTTATTTTATTTATTTGAAAGAGTTATAGCAAGATGTAGAGACAGAGAGAGAGGTCTTCCATCCATTGGTTCACTCCCAAATGGCCACAATGGCCAGAGCTGCTCTGATCTGAAGCCAGGAACCAGGATCTTCTTCTGGGTCTCCCATGTGGGTGCAGGGGCCCAAGGATTTGGGCCATTTTCTACTGCTTTCCCTGGCCACAGCAGAGAGCTAGATTGGAAGTAGAGCAGCTGGGACTAGAACTGGCGCCCATATGGGATGCTGGCGCTTCAGGCCAGGGCATTAACCTGCTGCGCCACAGCGCCAGCCCCCTGATGGACGATTGTCCATTCATGGTTTGCCCTTCTGTGTGGTTACAAAGTAATAGGGCCCAGTTCTCATTATTTGGGAAATTGTGTAATAAAAAATATTTTCCAGTTATGTGGATAGATTTACGCTGGCTCCCAATAACGTAGAGGCTGATGTTTTGTTCTTTAGCCTGGTCTTTTTGCAGACTATTGGGGCAGCCAACAGTTGGATTGAATTTATGTCCAAATCAGGGTTGGACCCAGGGCCTATTAAGTGCAATGGTTATTCCTGTGGAGTGAGGGAAGTGTGGAGGGTCACCTTGCATCAAGATATTTTTTCATAGGGAAATTAAAGGAGGTTGGGAGATGATGTTTGCTGAAGACCTACTAAATGCAGTACTGCAGGAGGCATTTTTCCTGTAGTGTTTTAATCAAGCCTCAAAAGAATTCTGAAAGATATTTTCCCATTGTTTGCATCTGAAGTAATTTTCCCAAGGCTTAATGAGTGAAAGAGGGAGATTGAGCTGTGCAGGAGGTGTTGCCACTTCAGACCCACCACAGGTGACAGCAGCTGAACATCTGAGTTTCCTGCCCTGGCCTTGCAGCGAGGAAGGTTGGTTGGGGTCATCTGGCTAAATGCTACCTGCTGCTGTGGCGATGCGTCTAAGGATTTACAACAGTGCGCCTCGCCCTTCTTCACTTCTCTTTTGGGACTTCCCAATAGGCTGCAGGATCGTGGTCCACGCTGTTGATCAAGATGATGGTGTTTTCCCTCATTCCCAAAGCCCCAAGGACTGAGACCAAATGGAAATCACAGAGTGTTATTATTTGTACACTAACTGAAAAATTTATGGCTCTTGGTAAGAATATAGACAAATATGTTGTCTGCTGAGAGCTGGGAATAAGAAATAAGCCAAGTTATTGGCAACATTTCCCATGGGTTCCACTTGAGCGAGAATGAATCATTCATTGGATGTTCATGGCGACAACCACCAACAACCCTGCTTCTTTTAAAAATGGAAACACACACACACACACACACACAGTAGTTAGTGACACTGTGGCAAGAGGCAATAATAAAACAAATTGATTCTAAATTCGCACAATAACCTAGTCCTCCTTCTCTAAGGCTTAGATTTGGGCATCTGCTTGAGAGGTCTTTTTGTTTACTCTGATGCTTTGAACCTTTTTGGGGGATATACCTGCTTAGGCAGCCTGGATTCAAGTCCCATGTTGTATCAATTTTTTTCTGAAAGGGAGAGAGAGAGAAGGACAGGGAGAAGGAGGGAGAGAGCGTGTGATATCTTCTATCTTCTGGGGCCAGGTTGAAACCAAGAGCCCAGAACTCAGTCTGGATCTTCCAAGTGGGTGTCAGGGACCCAAGCACTTGAGTCATGATCTGCTGGCTCCTCCCAGGGTGAACACAGGCAGGAAGCTGGGATTGTAAGCGGAGCTGGGACTCAAATCTAGGCGTTCTGATACAGGATATGGGCATACCAAGTGGTGTCTTAACAGCTGCACCAAACATTGTCTCTGTTTTTGTCATGTTTTTTCATGTCTTATACATGACTTGATTTGTAGAGTTTTATGCAAAACAGTTTGTTTACAACATCCCTTAATAAACCTGACTGTAAATCTGGCTCATTTTCATGAGGCCAACAGCCAGTATAGAAGAGCACAATACTAACAGTATAATAGTTTCAGTGGAATTCAGTTTTGATCGTTAAAATGGAAAGAAGATAAACTGCTTAGCAGCTCCTCACAACCACGTAAATTGGATGTCCAACAGTGCAAAACTCCAAATGCATCTCTGAGGGCTGTGAAAAGAAGCATTAGAGGCAGAACTTAGAATTTGTTTCAATTCAGTTAACAGTAATCCCAGATATAAGGGAGTGTCCTAGGTACTATTCATTCTTTGAAAATTGATATGTTATGGCTAAAACCAGCCCATGGCTCCGAGAAGAAAAGGTAACATATTCATGAATTGTCTGGGAGTTTTTTGTACTTTAATTTAAATTTCTTAAAGTCATGCTGTACTCCACCATGAACGTTTTGACTGATTAACTTTGTCTACCTGGTAAGAATTCAATGAAGTTAACTGTAAGTTATGAACAGTTTTATATATTAATGTTAAGTAACGATATTGATGTGTGTAGTTAAAAAATTGGTTTCTTATTTAATTGTAAATATATTTTATAAGCTTGCTGCTGCTATTTCTTTGCTAAAGGAAGAAGTTTCCTTGTAATACAAGACAAATTTCTATGCTATTTCCTGCTTAAAAAGCTACAGAAGGTGCAACAGTTAAAAAGCTGCTTGGGATGCCGCATTCCATATTGGAATGCTTGGGTTCGAATTCCTTCTCTGCTTCCAATTTCAACTTCTTGTTAGTGCATACCTTGGTGGACAGTGGCCCCTGTCACCCACATGGGAAACCTGGATTGAGTTCTGGGCTCCTGGCTTTGGGCTGACCCAGTCCTGGATCTTGTGGGGATATGGGCAGTGAATCAGCATGTCAAACATCTCTACCTGTCTCTCTGTGTCTGCCCTTCAAAAAAATATACAGTAGCTAACTACACACAAATTATAGAAAATAGGCCGGCGCCGTGGCTCAATAGGCTAATCCTCTGCCTTGTGGCGCCGGCACACCAGGTTCTAGTCCTGGTCGGGGTGCCGGATTCTGTCTCAGTTGCCCCTCTTCCAGGCCAGCCCTCTGCTATGGCCCGGGAGTGCAGTGGAGGATGGCCCAAGCGCTTGGGCCCTGCACCCCATGGGAGACCAGGAGAAGCACCTGGCTCCTGCCTTGGGATCAGCGCAGTGCGCCGGCCGCAGCGTGCTGGCCGGGGTGGCCATTGGAGGGTGAACCAACGGCAAAGGAAGACCTTTCTCTCTGTCTCTCTCTCTCACTGTCCACTCTGCCTGTCAACAAAACAAAACAAAACAAAACAAAAAAACAAATTATAGAAAATATAAGTTCCTGAGCTTCAGGGATGTGCCTTGCCACCTCATCCGTGGGACTCCTGGAAGGCTATACTTCCTGTTACTTGTATGGGTCCAAATTTTCCCAGTGCAAACTGTTACTGCCTTTCATCTCTAACTTCATACCTGTCTCTGATTCTCTCTCCCAACACCAAGCAATTTTCCATTCTCTGATACTAGCTGGCTGTCCAAGAATTCAATTCACATTCTGACATAAACCTTTAGAGTTAGCACAGATCCCATAGGTTTACAGCTTTTTTCACTAAACTGCTCCCACTTCAGGGACCAGTCACAAGCCCTAGGGCCACTTGTATTTCTGACTGGTCAGCTATAATTTGTGGTTTCCCAAAAGCCCTGTTTAGACTTGGGAATTTGCTAGAGTGAAGAGAACTCAGGAAGGTAACTACCATTACTGGTTTGCTTTGAAGGATACAACTCAAGAACGCCACATGGAAGAGATGCATGCACTGGATGCAGGGGTGGTATGCCAAGCTTTCACACTCTGTCAGCAGAAGCCTTGCACCTCAATGTGTTTGCCGACCTGGAAGCCCATCCAGAGTGTTTTTAATTCAATCACCAACCTCCTTCCCCTCTCTGGAAGTCAATAGAGGAGATGGGGATGAAATTTCTCACCTTCAGGTCAGATACTTGGTATTTCTGGTGCCCAGCCTCCCTTCTGTAGCCACCTAGGTGCCCACCCTGAGTCACCACATTAGCATAAGGTGTGGGAGAACTAGGGTCAATAGTAACAAAAGACACTCCTATCACTCAGTAAGTTCCAAGGATTTTAAAAGCTCCCTGAGGGGGGCCAATGCCCTGACACACTAGGCTAATCCTCTGCCTGCGGCGCTGGCATCCCATATGGGCGTCAGTTCTAGTCCTGGTTGCTCCTCTTCCAGTCCAGCCCTCTGCTGTGGCCCGGGAGGGCAGTGGAGGATGGCCCAAGTGCTTGGGCCCTGCACCCCATGGGAGACCAGGATAAGCACCTGGCTCCTGGCTTCGGATCAGTGCAGCTCCGGCCGTAGCTGCCATTTGGGGGGTGAACCAACAGAAGGAAGACCTTTCTCTCTGTCTCTCTCTCTCACTGTCTGTAATTCTACCTGTCAAATAAATAAATAAAAAATCCAGGAAAAAAAAGCTCACTGACAGGAAGAAACAACCACATCATCCTTCAAACTTCAAGCTCAGTTTGATTTCTTCCTTGATTTTGTCTCCCTATGTAGATGAATTCCTATAGCAAATGTTTGTGCCACTTCTATGTCATAAAGACTGTATCTGCAAAGGCTGAGATTGAAGTAGCAAAGAATAGGAGTGTAAAGGAAGACTCCCAAACTTCTCCTATGACTAATTTCAAGTTAAACCGAAGTTCCAATCCAGTAGGTCTTTTGACAGGGCAGTTAAATTGATCATACTCTCGGCTGGTGCCATGGCTCAACAGGCTAATCCTCTGCCTAGCGGTGCCGGCACACCGGGTTCTAGTCCTGGTCGGGGTGCCAGATTCTGTCCCGGTTGCCCCTCTTCCTGTCCAGCTCTCTGCTGTGGCCCGGGAGTGCAGTGGAGGATGGTCCAAATGCTTGGGCCCTGCACCCCATGGGAGACCAGGAGAAGCACCTGGCTCCTGCCTTTGGATCAGTGCGGTGCGCCGGCTGCAGCGTGCCAGCCGTGGCGGCCATTTGAGGGTGAACCAACGGCAAAGGAAGACCTTTCTCTCTGTCTCTCTCACTGTCCACTCTGCCTGTCAAAAATAAAAAAATTAAAAAAATTGATCATACTCATGGGATAAGTTGGAGTTGATTCCCCTGGATTCCCTCGTTCTGGGTTGATCAAAGGGATTGTGTCTTGGAAAGCAGAAGCATATCCCAGCCCTGATAAGCCTCCTAAATCGCTCCTCTCAAAGGGTTGGCCTCACAGGAGAAAGAGTGGAAGAAGTTCTGAAGGCCTTTTGGGTTTCTTCCACTGCAGCTCAGGGCACTCATGGGATTCTTCTATTCCTCTTCTGTCTGCTTTCTCAAAGGCTGCCTATCTATGAAGTTGTGTCATCTTGGCTGGGGCCTTGGGTTGCCTGAAGTCCCCTGATCCTGTTCATTTGATCTTAGAGAGGCTTTTGTCTACTGCCACTTCCCAAGTTAAGCTCAGTCAAGTTTTCAGAGACTTATTAAGGCCCCTGCAAACTTTTCAGGGTCTGTTGCTATGTCCCACTTCCTTCTTATATTACTGTGGTCAGGATGTGAGACTCAACCTTCTTAGCTAAGAGAGTGACCCAATAATCTGACAGGACCGCTAACATTTATTTACCTTGGGTTCAGGGGTGAAGGGGGTTTTCAACCCCTAAATGCAAATTCCATCCTAAAGCAGATGGAATCTAGCAAGACCTCTGCTCTTTGCCAGGTAGGTTCTCTTCTCTTTGGGATGTATGTTGTAACTTATGTTGTCTTTTTGCATTTCCTGGGGTTGGTAGTATATCCTCTAGGGCATTAATGAAAGCTTTTTGAAGTTATTTATTTCAAAGTTGGAGCAACAAAGGGAGGGAGGGGAAGAGTGTGTGTGTGTGTGTGTGGGGGGGGGAGATGGAAACACACACACACACACACACACACAGAGAGAGAATTTTCCATTTCTGCTGGTTCACTCCCCAGATGACCACAATATCCAGGTTGCACATCCAGGTTGCAATCCTGGTCTCCCACATGGGTGGCAGGGCACCAGGGACTTGGGCCATCTTACATTGCCTTCCCAGGCTCATTAGCAGGAAACTAGATTGGAAGCAAAGTAGCCAGGATTTGAACTAGCACTCCAATGTGGGATGTTATTGCAAACCGAGGTTTAACCCATTACACAATCATGCCCGACCCTAATGAAGGTTTTGGATGGTTGTATTAGTCTACTTTTTGCTAATAAAATGAGATGTTGAGGTAACCATCTCTAAAAAGGGAAACGATTTATTTAGAGCACAGTTTTTGAGATTTAAGATCATGTGGCCCCATCGTCTTGTACTTTGATGAGGGCAACAGATGGCAGTGTCACAGTGCACATGGAGGAAGGATTATATAGTGATGCAGGAGGTAGGGAGGAAGGGGAGAGAAAGAGAGAGAGAGAGGAAGGGAAAAGATGAGCCCAAATGGAGGTTTTTAAAACAACCATATTGCAAGAGCTACTATCTGCGTACAAAACCTCAGTGAATTATGGACCCCCTAGTAGGCCCCACCTTCTCACGTTCCAGTAGAGCTACCCTGCAAACCAAACCTCTAAAGCAAGAAGAGTCTTTGGGGTACAGACAAGCTAATATCCAAACCATATCACTAGCCTTACATATACCCACACTTATCAAAGTCCTTATCGTCCCTGTTCATTACTCATGTGGTGAGGGTCAAGGGATGTCACTCCAGTCATGTTCATGGGACTTTACTTGACATACCTGCTCAGTTTGCAGAACTTCTGTGAATGTTCTACAAATTGCCCAAAAGGCTTATAAAGGATTAAGAGATGTGCTTGTGAATGAATGTGCCAGGGCCCAGGTTTATGTGCTTGGCTGCGCTCTTTTCACCTCCACACTTCAACATTTTTTTAATGTTTAAAATTATTTATTCTTTATTTATTTGAAAGATAGAGAGAGGGAGGGAGGGAGAGAGGGAGAGAGAAAAGGAGAGAGAGAGGGATCTCCCATCTGCTGATTCACTCCCCAAATGTTTGTAAAAGCTAGTCCTGGGAAAAGTCAAAGCCAGGAGCCAGGAACTCAGTCCAGGTCTCCATGAGGGTGTCTGGGACCCAGGTAGTTTAGCCATCACCTGCTGCCTCCAAGTGTACACATTAACAGAGAGCTGGAATCTGGAGCAGAGCTGGGACTCAAACTTCAGCCCACTGCTATGGGCCTCCCAGGTGGTGAATTAACTGTGCCAAATGCCCACTCCTCACCTGGGTTTATTCCATTGTCCCAGCCACCCAGTGCTCATGTGAAAAGAATCTCTGGGTCTCAGCGTGATCTCAGGAAGCAAATCTACTTGGAATAGAATTCTGATTCAATCGCCTAATCGCTATGTCTTCTTGGTAAATTGTTTAGCATCTTTTCTCTTCGGTTCTTAATCTGTAAAATGGAGATTTTGATAGTAGGCACCTCAGAAGTTTGTTATGAGAATTAGATGAGATAAAGGTCAAAACCTGCTGCTATTCATGACAGCTGTAGGTCATTAGTTACTGGTCTGATTTAGTCATTCAATAAATATTAATTTAATGCTCACCAAGTGTTCTCTAAGCTCTGGAACAAAATGGATCAAATTCAGGAATGTTGTTTGTCTTCATGCAGCTTATGATCCAGTGGAGGAGATACATATTATTCAAGTCATCACAGAATATGTGTATAAATGAAAATTCATTGATATGTAATAAGGAAGAAAATAAATGATACTGTGAGAGTATTTCACAGGAATATTTTATCTGGCTTGAGAGACATTTAAGAGTAAATTAAGGGCCAGTGCTGTGGCATAGTAGGCTGACTCTACCTGAAGTGTCAGCATTCTATATGGATTCCAGTTTGTGTCCGGCTGCTCCTCTTCTGAACCAGCTCCCTGCTAATGGAGGGACTGGATGAGTGAGAGTATAGTCTTTCAACTAAACAAGTGAGGAGGGTGGAAGAGGGAGGGAAGTGAGCCACAGGCTGTAGGACAGCAGGACAGAGTGTGTGGGAGGGGAACAGGTGAACAGGCAGCTTAGTTGTGTTGGTATTGAACTTGGGGCCTTGATTGAAGAATCAAGTCTTGGGATTTGGGGAAAATATGGTATGATGATAGATTAACAGATGATAATGAAGTTAATATAATGAATAATAGATGAAAAGTTTGGGACTGCAAATCTGCCTCTGGAAGACAGAAATGAGGTGGGAGTTGAAGCGATAAATGCACAAAATTTCTCTGTGGTTGTCTAAAAATAGCAAGAAAGAGGGAAGGTGAGCTATCATCTACTGAGCACCTACTCTGAACAGACTTGAAAGTATGTTTTATTTCTTAATATGTGTTAATTTATTTATTAAAATTTTAAAAATTATTTTATCTGAAATAAAATAGTTTTGTCTCTTTGTAAAGAGACAGAGACAGTCATAGAGAGATCTTGCATCTACTGGTTTACCCCCCCAATGTCTGCAACAGTTGAGGTTCAGCCAGGATGAAGCTGGGAGCTGGGAACTCGGTCCTGATCTCTGATGTGGGTGGCAGGGACTCAAATACTCAAGCCATCAACTGTTGCCTTCTAGAGTGTGCATTAACAGGAAGTGGGGACTGAGAGTGGAGCTGGGACTCAAACTGGGCACTCCAAAATAGGGTATGTACATCCCAGTAGCATCTTTTTTTTTTTTTAAAGATTTATTTTATTTATTTGAAAGACAGAGTTACAGAGAGAGGTAGAGACAGAGAGAGGTTTTCCATCTGCTGGTTTATTCCGCAGAAGTCCACAACGGCCGGAGCTGTGCCGATCTGAAGCCAGGAGCCAGGAGCTTCTTCCAGGTCTCCCATGTGGGTGCATGGGCCCAAGGACTTGGGCCATCTTCTACTGCTTTCCCAGGCCATAGCAGAGAGCTGGATCAGAAAAGGAGCAGCCGGGACTAGAACCAGCGCCCATATGGGGTGCCGGCACTGCAGGCCAGAACGTTAACACTTTGTGCCCCAGCGCCAGCCCCTCTCCCCTCAGTAGCATCTTAAGCCTTTGTACCAAGTGTCCGCTCTGTGTACATTCCATATTAATCCTTTATTATGACACAGTTTTAGTGCGAGTTTTAATATGATAAATTCAGAGTTGGAGAAGTTAAACAACTAGTCCTTACTCAGTCATCCAGTAATTGTTCCTTTACACCATATACATAGTTAGTGCTAAGGTAGACAGAGTGAACAGTGTGGAAGGAGAATTGGCATGGGGTGGGATCCTTGAAGCCAAGAAGACGGAGGGATCTACAGTGTCCAATACTGCTCGCTAGATTGGTCAACCAGAATTCAGAGCCCCAGCAACCTCCTGTTCTAATGCAGCCTCTGGATTGCTGGGGATCAGGCAATGTTCTTTTGGGGCAGGTTTCATTGTGCACTAATTATATAATGGCCTCTAATAAGCCTCTGTGCAACTTCAGTGATGATGGCCTCCCTGTGTGTGTTTATGTCTCTCTCTGTGTGTGTGTGTGTGTGTGTGTGAGAAACAGACAGGGAAATCATAGGCCGCTCTTCTCACAGGCACCATTAGTCTTCACCACCAGAGAGTATCTTTAGAGGATACTTTTTGATTTTTAAGATAGCAGGCCTTCTCAGAAGTATTGGATATAATTTTAGTGACAACCATTGTGGGAAGTATTTGACTTTTGGCTCAGAAGTTTCATGGTCCAGATGAATCAATAATATGTGACACATTTTTTAAATCCCCACCCCCAATTTTGTCTCCAAAAGGCACTCTTTAGAATGGGCCTCCCACGTTCAGGCAAGATCTGATGGTCTATTAATTCAGATTTGAATAAAAAACTCTTGCCTCTTTTGTTTTAGCTGTTCAGGATGCAATCTGTGTTTAGTTATGAAAATGAATGCTTAGAGTGACCCCAGCCCTGTATCTAATACTCCATATGGCACCAGAGTGAAGACCCTCGACATGTGCACTTTTGTCTGTGGTCATTTCAGACTGAAAATACAATTAGACTTGGCTGTCAGACAGATGAAATCTGTCATATTTCCCCTATAGGACCTGCACTCGGTCCAGATCAATAAATACAAAACCACTTGCACATAAATTGCAAACTAAGCTTGCAGCTTCAATACATGGGGGCTTAAATTCACTTGTGTCTGGCATACACTGCTTCCTGGCCAAACAGGCTGTTTCTGTGATTAGTGCAATTTCATAGTTGGACCAGAAAAACAAGACTGCAGACCATGGCTATAAAGCAGCAGATGGCTTTGCCACACCTTCCCTGTAAGGGCAGTTCCCCCAGAAAATGGGGTTTTAGCTGCTTGTTGTATAGGACGGGACTTTAAAATTGGGATGAGTTCAAGTCATTTCCTGAGTACAGCCCCATAAAGCTGCTGTTATTTTTTTCCTATTCCTTCACGAGATTTCAAGCTGAATTTGTAATAAGCTTTGCCTGGACACGACTTGTCACAGGGAAGAGACGTGATTTATATACAGAGATAGCAGCTTCTCTATGTGCACTTCACAGAGCCAGCCTTCCCTTGATGACCTATGCGTGCTGGATCAGCTCCATGAAGAGGAGAGAGAAGTGCTTGCTTTGCCTCCAGAGACCATTAACCAAGCTAACATTTATTTGGGGAAGAGGTGAATGCTAACACCTACTTCCTTTCACCCCTACTCCAACTTGGAGGCTCAATGTCACACAAAAGGAGTTTTTTTCTAGTGTAACATTGAATTAGGCTGTAGAATTTGCTGTTGTAGGACATTAAGTGAGGCAATTAACCTAGACTGCTTAGATGTAGGAATTAGACGTTTGCTGTATCTGAAGAAAAATATCTCTATTTTCAGGAGCTCATGTGGAACGGAAACCCCCAGACTTCCAAATACGGTGCTTGCTAGGAGAGTGATTACAAAATCAGGTCAAGGAAAAAAGAAATCCCCTGTAACACACAATATAAAAATACATGTGAAAAAGATGGTGTAACTCCTTCAAAAGCCATTTCTGTCAGGGTTCGGATGTATTGTAAGGATGGCTAAATCCAACCCACTGAGTGCCCTCTCCTTGTCTGGCCTGGCCATTCCTTTTATGGAAATCCAAGAGGTCAAGCAACCTTGTCTAATGCTGCCTGCTTTGAGATGTTCACATTAACAGAAGCTTCTAGGGACTGATGAGTAGGTGTTTATCCTTAGCGGGTATCTAAAATTAGTAATTCATAATAGGGGGAGCAAACTCTACATACTGTGTTTCTAGGGTATGTATTTCAGAGGAGTCCTATAGTCTGGGGAAACTGGTCCTGAATACATGTTGAACTTTAAATATGCTTTTAGTTCTAGTAAATAAAATCTGGTCACAGTTTGGATTGGCATAGACCAGGGATCACAGACTTTTAGAAGCTACAAAAGGATGAAGGGTACCAGGCTGGTCCAAGCACACACCAAGACTGAGAATGAAGCCCAGCTTAAAAACATAACAAAGCAAAACAAAATAATAGATCTCATTTTACCAACTAGAGATTAGCTTACATTAGCAAGCTGCTATTATCATTATTTTTTGATAGGTAGAGCGGAGGGGGAGTGAAAGAGAGAGAGAGAGAGAGAGAGAGAGAGAGAGAGAGAGAGAGAGAGAACCCCATCCACTTGCTGACTTCCCAAATACCTGCAATGATTGTGGCTTCCAAAGCCAGGAGACAGGAACTCAGTCCAGGTCTCCCACATGGCTGATGGGAACTCAGTCACTTGTACTGTTACCTTCTGCCTCCCTGAGTCAGCATTGGCAGGGAACTGAAGTTAGAAGCCAGAGTAGGGAATTGAACCCAGGTCCTCTGATGTGGGCATCTTAACTACTAGACTAAATGCTTGTTCCCAACAAGCTGGCTTTAAAACACAGCTTCCCTACAAACACACACACACACACACACACCTCAGTGATGTCCCTGTTTACGTATAGGATGTTAACAGGGAACAAATGAAACATTCATATTAGGATAATTTGAGGAAAGAGTAAAGAAGGTTGTTTACAAAGGTGTGGATGCAGGGAAACCAAGAGGGAGAGGTCAGGGAACCTGACATTCCAACAGTTGAGCTGTTACCACTCCTGGGACTAGAAGGGTATAAGAAACAAGAGGTTACCAAACTGGTTCTCAAACCTGCAAGAAGAAAGTTTTGTAGGCAAGTCTTTGAGAGAGGGGACACGCTTTCCAGTTAACGTATCTGGCCTCTCCAGGAAGCCCCCCAAGGAAGTACCTGGAGAGAGACATGACCTGACCCTGCTCTCCTTCTTTCTGTCGATTCCCATTAGGGCTTCTCACTGGCCAGAAGGCCCAGAGCATCGGGAGTGGGGTCCCAAAAGGGAAGAGTAAAGGGGAGAGAGGGCGTCCAGGGGGCCAAGTGAAAGACATGCCTCACACTAACCCAACTGACCAGGTAAGGGTAGTGTCAACCAAGTCGACAAAACAACCTTGGACCTCCCTTACAACGGTAGGCTGAGACCAGCTGCTCTGCAACTGTGACTCTGGAGCAAACAGACATTTTTGGGAGCATGGGCCTATGTGCAAGGACGAGCGAGGTACAGCCAGGACATGGCCTGAGAGGTCAGGAGGACCTGATGGCCAGGGGAAAATCTTTGCCTAGATGGATAAAGGGTAATTTTTTTAACTTTTATTTAATAAATTTCCAAAGTACAGCTTATGGATTACAATGGCTTCCCCCCCCCCATAACTTCCCTCCCACTTGCACCCCTCCTATCTCCCGCTCCCTCTCCCATTCCATTCACATCAAGATTCATTTTCAATTATCTTTACATACAGAAGATCAATTTAGTATATATTAAGTAAAGATTTCAATAGTTTGCACCCACACAGAAACACAAAGTGTAAAATACTGTTTGAGTACTAGTTATAGCATTAATTCACAATGTACAACACATTAAGGACAGAGATCCTACATGAGGAGTAAGTGCACAGTGACTCCTGTTGTTGACTTAAAAAATTGACACTCTTGTTTATGGCTTCAGTAATCACCCTAGGCTCTTGTCATGAGTTGCCAAGGCTATGGAAGCCTTTTGGGTTCACTGACTCCGTTCTTATTTAGACAAGGTCATAGTCAAAGTGGAAGTTCTCTCCTCCCTTCAGAGAAAGGTACCTCGATAAAGGGTAAATTTGAGGTGAGCAAGCAACCTTGCAAAATGGTTTGCAAAACATCTTCTGATAGGGAAAAGTACCTGAGTCTGTTCCTCTCATTTTACTACAATAGAGACTGAGGCTCAGAGAGATGATCTACGACCCCAGGTACTGCAGCTATTCCATGCAGCCAGGGCTCACTGTGCTCTCTTAACTTGCCATGCACTCAACTTCCCTGGGTATGACACTAATTCCTGAAACTAATATCCCAGATGTAATGATCTACTAACACTCTCAATGACAGCAACATCCATTTCCTGTGCTCCAGGTCAAAAATATATGGATGTACACTTATAGCAAACTCTGTCTAGCTGTCTCTATGCCAAGTCTCCATCTGTCTAGCACTGTGCAAGATGTTAGGATAATTGTAAGGGAAATCAGAGTCCTGGTGTCTGTCCGTCTGGAGTTCACTGGCTGAACTGTTTGAGGCGCGGCCAAGGTTGACATCATCTCTGTTTTCTGGGAGGTCTCCATGGCTGTGCTGACAGTCCCTACTCTTCTCCCAGTCCTCGGCATGTCTTCCTCATGGAAAGTGTCCTGGACTTTTTTCTTCGGCTTCTGAGACTTCATTTCTTTATCTTCTGCCTTGCTTTTGCTCCAGCTCACTGCTGCCCCTCATGCTCCATTTGGTTTGAGAGCTGGTGCTTCTTGAGTCCTGTTCTCTGTGGTCTGTGAGCTCCTTGTCTGAGAGGAGGTAATTTTCCAGAAAAGGACAAGGCATGCAACCTCCAGTTTGCTGAATGTTCACTGGTCTGGACGGACCTTGAATTCAGGGGAAGAGAAATCTACCAGCCACGTGCATGCTTCCAAGATAGAAGCAGAAACCACCGTAACAGCAAAAATCCAGGGCTTTGCTGGACGTTCTTCTAACCCAAGAACGACAGCGTTGACTGCATCGCAATTGAAAGCTTCTTTTGGAGCTGAAATGCCCTCCTGAAAAATCATTATGGCCGCAAAACCTTGGGACTCATGAACATTTATGAACAGAAAATAGAGATGTGGAAGAAATGACACATGGTGGAGAAAATAGAATGCTAGACAAAACTGTAAATTATGCATTAAACCACTAGGTTAAATGTGAAATGGAAGTTCTAACGTATTCCACACTGGGCTGTGGGCATATACCAATAAGTTCAGTAATAAATGATAGCTCCTGGCCTAGAGGTGCGTCTGCACTGCAAGTTAGTTTTTGAGTGAATAAGTTGCAGCAGGGATTTAGTCATAATTAGTTTGTTTACTGTTTTGTGTTTTATTTGTGTTGGGAGGATTTTAGCATGGTTTCTCCATTTTGGTGTTCAGAGCAAACACGCTGATGTGAATTCCAAGATATCTGATAGAGAAAGTGGATGATGAGCTTTCCAGAGAGACTAGAGCTTGGTGAAACTGAAATCTCACAGCAAACCTATATCATCATCATAACATAAGCAGATCTTCAGTAAGCGTTCCCTACTGAAGCATACAACCATTTTGCACAGGGTGGAAACAGCCAAGTAGACAACACTCCCTGGAGTAGTCACCGTATGTTTGTAGCTGAAACCCTTACATCAGTCTCTTTGGGACCACAACTTCCCCACATTTTACTTTCAAGGGAGGAGGCTGTCCTGGCCAACCCATGAGACTTTAAAGATTATGACGCTTAGCTGTCGTCTTTAGAGGCAGACATTCACTCTATAGTCTCTACCCAGGAGAAGGGGAGAAAATGAGTCAGAGCTTTCACTTGGCATGGAGTATCACAGGCATGACAACTAATGGGCAGAGGCGAGATCTGGGCTGTGGACCTGGCTCACGCAGGACAGATGCCACATCTCCTGGTTGAGCCTCTGCTCACGCTCAGGCAGTGACCAGCTGAGCACTCCCGTGGGAGGGAGGCATGATTACCACCCACTGACCTCATGGCGGCTGAGTTCGAGATATAAAAGTGGGTGTTTAGGAGAAGCAGCCGGTCTGATTAATACCCTCTAGGCAGTATTTAGGAGGCATTTTTTTGACCCATCAAATGGCTAATAATAAAGTACAGCGGTGCAATTTGTATTTTTACTGCGGACTAATTAAGAAGGGGGAGAGAGCGTGGTAAGTAGAATGACACGTCCTTGCAAAGCAGAAACAACTGTAATAGCAGCAGGAGGGGAGAAAGATACAGGAAAGGAAGTAGGCAGCCACTTAAGGCTGTTGAAAGGGTCAGGTCTCTCTGGTGTTACTGCCTACCCCCTGCAGACATTTCGCTGTTCCTGCTGGTTTGTAGGGCAATGGATATTTTCCAAAGGGAATAATCTGTGTGCTTGCAAATATTCATCCAGACAGGGGTGGGTGAATTTAAAATCAAATTGTATTTTAAAGTGCACCGTTTGAAGAGGAAGGAGTGTTCCCTGAAGTTCTCAGAATTCAGTGAGGCTTCAGTCTCCTGATTGAGACTTCCCTTCTCTATCTGGGTCTGGTCTGCCTGTTTTCATCCAGGAAAAAATCTTTCAGAAGACTTCGCTTGATGATTATTTTTTCCCAGTGTTCACTGAAGGCAAGTATTTGAGCATAGGTTCATAAAAACTCGCCCTTCCTGTGGCGCTGGGATATGCTCATCACTCATGAGAGGACATCTCACCAAGCTGTTTCTTAGCTTGGGGCACCTGGGGTTGTGGGAGAATTGGAATAAGGAATTTGGAGGAAGGCAGGAGGAAGCAGGAGAGGGAGGTAACAAAGCAGATGTAGGGAGATAAATCAGGGGCTACTTTAAAAAGTGAAGGGAGAGAGAGGAAGGGGGAAAGGCAGATTCAGGAATCAATGTAAAATGTTAGTAATTTAAACAACCAAAAATAGCATCTTGCTATTTAAAACACATGGCAGGAAATACATTAAGTTCTGCTGCCTGCCTTTGGGGGAGGTGGAGAGAACCAGAGAGGGCAAATCCAGGTTTGTGCTCATCCAAATGTATTTAGTCATTTACCACATGGCGATTGATCCCAAGGGTCAGAAAAAAGTAGGAGAAATTTTGTAGGTAAGTTAGGTCATAACTCCCATTATTAAAAAAATGGGGTATACTGGAGGTAGGAATGGGAGTGAAATGTCAACATGCAGATGCCTGTTTAAGTTGATGCAATTCTCTGGTGATTTTCTCACCCATCTCTTAACACCCCTGCCATTCATGTTCTACTTTCTCTTTTAAAATTTCATTTATTTATTTTATTTGAAAGGTAGAAACATACACCCCCCCACACACACAGAGAGAGAAAGAGAGAGAGAGAGAGAAGCAGTTTTTCACCAACTGGTTCAATCCCCAAACGCCTACAAGAGATGAGGTGGGCCAGGCCAAAGCCAAGAACTGAGAATTCAATCTGGGTGTCCCACATGGGTGGCTATGATCTACCTACTTGAGCCATCACCTGCTGTCTCCCAAAGTGCACTTTAGTAGTAAACTGGAATCCAGAGCAGAGTCAAAATTCAAACCAAGGCTCTCCAGAACAGGATGGGGGTGTCCCAAGTGCTTTCTTTCTTTCTTTTTTTTTTTTTGGACAGGCAGAGTGGACAGTAGAGGGAGACAGAGAGAAAGGTCTTCCTTTTTTGCCGTTGGTTCACCCTCCAATGGCCGCCGTGGTAGGTGCGCTGCGGCCGGCGCACCGCGCTGTTCCGATGGCAGGAGCCAGGTGCTTCTCCTGGTCTCCCATGGGGTGCAGGGCCCAAGCACTTGGGCCATCCTCCACTGCACTCCCTGGCCACAGCAGAGAGCCGGCCTGGAAGAGGGGCAACCGGGACAGGATCGGTGCCCCAGCCGGGACTAGAACCCGGTGTGCCGGCGCCGCAAGGCGGAGGATTAGCCTACTGAGCCACGGCGCCGGCCTCAAATGGCATTTTTTAGCTTTATCTTTTTGTCTTGAGAATAAACATTGAATCCAAGTGCCATCCCTTTTCTATCTTAAAGAGTCCTGCTCTCCCATGTCAACTTGGGAAAGATGATCTTTGTCTTACGGCTGTTGTTGCTGAGTCATCCCTTGGCAGCTATTTGCTTGAGTCAGCATAACCCTTAAGTTTGCTGAGTTAATGGAGTAGCCCTGGGAGAGTTGCTGCTGCTCATGATCCTGATCCCTGGTTGGAATAAAGGTGGATCTCAGAACTACTTCTACCACACATACAGACATTCAGCAGATAAACAACTGTCAGCGAAGCAGTATTTTAACTAGCTGTATAAATTCACTGAAGTCCTGTAATTCTCTTAGGGACCCCAACCATAACTTCAGTGAAAGGTTTGCTGCGGGCAAATCCCAAGATTCAGACAAAACTTCCTTACCCTTTTCGTTGGCAATGGGCAACCAGAAGTCTATAGGGGTGGCTAGATGCAGGACTGTTTAGGGATAAAGACTCTGAAAGTCCCTAAAAATACAGGTCTGAGGCTTCTCTAAATACTTTTTACTGTGTTCATGCAGGGCGAAAAGTGTCTGCAAAACATTTTAGTCAATTCGCAGATCTTGAATACCATAAACTTCACCAATGATTGCCCATTTCTAATATCCATTATGCTCATTAACAACCCATTAGTTTCCCCTATGAAAACCCATTTCTGAAATTCACTATGCTAATTAGAAAAACCTTTCTTGTTGATTAGAGATGTGGATCACAGAAGGGCTTTTAGTAATCACCTCTGGAGAGTGACCTTTGTTGATAAAATGCTAGCTATCTGCCCCCAGGGTGTGGGTTCCTGATTAGAACAATGGTATCCTCCTAGAGTGTAGTCTAAACTACACAGAAAAAGAAAAACACAACCAAGTAATCTGTATCACACTGTATTTGCTAAAGGATTTACTAAATTACAGATACCTTAGCACATGTGAATACAAATATTTACACTGTAAATTTAAATGGCTGAGTCATATCAACTGTGTATTTGTCTTTATCACTATCTTTTTTTTCAACATTTAGGTTGTTTCTAGCTTTTTGCTGTAATAATTAATGATATACAACATCTTTATTTTTATTCACTGGTTTGGTTCCTTTCTTAAAATGAATTCCTAACTATAGAATTACTGGGGCAAAGGTATGTTTGTTTAAATTTTGATGAACATTCTAACTGCCTTCTGGAAGGGTTATCCTGATTTATGTGGAGGGTATTTGAGACTGTGTATTTTCGTGTACACCTGTCAACATTTGGTATTATTAACATTCTTCATCTTTGTCAGTCTTTGGGTAGTCTCATTTAGTCTCATGACCTTAAATTCCACCGATAGGCTCTTGATTCCCAAAGCTTGATCTCCTGCTTTGAGAAGGAAGAGAGCTTTGGGACTTTGCCTTGGAGCTCCAGCCAACTGTTTGGATCTTGGTAGCCACCATATCTGAAACCAAACCTTGCTTCCTCCTCCTCCCTAACAAATGTTTCACCAGGAGCCTTCTCTTCAGTTAACGGCTGCTGTGTCCTTCCATTCAGGCTAAAGGCCTTGGTGCTGTGCTGGATGCCACTTTCTCAGGTGTCAACACGTGTCTTAGCAACACGGTCCAAGTCACCATCACCTCTCACCTGGATTATTGGGATCACCCACTAACAAGTTTGTCCTACTTCCAGAAGAGTCTGCTCTCAATAGGGGAGCCAGGGTGATTGTAAAAACTTGTAAGGTAACATCACTCTCTAGTCAAAACCCTCCAAAGCCATCAAATCTCACCTTACAAGCACATGGGTGATAGGCACTTAGGCTCCCCGTAGTATTTCTCTAACTTGTTTTCATTCTTACCCTTGTGGTCCTGAACCTGCCCTCTAGCCACTTGGGCCTCCTTGATGTTCTAGGCACACACCAAACAGCTGTGCCTGAATCTCTCTCCACGGACATCAGCAGGGCTCTCTCAGGGAATGCTTCCTTGATTATGCTAAATTGCTACCTGCCCTACCTTCCAACAGTCCCTATCTCCTTTCTAGCTTTATTTATTTCATAGTACTATTACCTACTTTATTATATTGTTTACTTATTCATCTTGTTTATTGTGGTTTTTTAAAAAAGACTTATTAGAAAGAGCCAGAAAGAGAGAGGAGAGAGAGAGAGAGAGAGAGAGGAAGAAGGAAAGAAAGAAAAGAAAAAGAAAGGAAAAGAAAGAAAGGGAGGAAGGAAGGAAGGAAGGACAGGAGGGAGAGAGAGAAAGAATCTTCCATCTACTGGTTCATTCCTCAAATGGCTGAAGCATCTAGTTCTTGACCAGGCCAAAGCCAGGAGTTAGAAACTCCATCCTGGTTTACCACATGGGTGGCAGGGGCCCAAGTACTTGGACTGTCTTCTGCTGTCTTCCTAGGCTCAATGGCAGGAAACTAGATTGGAAATGGGTATTAGTGTTGCAAGTGGCAACTTCATGTGCCGCACCACAGTGCAGGCTCCTGTTTATTGCCTATCTCGATCCAAGAAAATGTCAGTGTCACAAGGGCAGAGATTTTATTTTCTGTTTCCTTTTTTTTCTGCATCCTCAGCTCTTAGGACAATGCATATTATGTAATGGATTGTTTGTTGAAGAAATGAGTGAGTGAACCTGATTAAGTGAAAAATAAAATTTCATTTTATTTGCATTTTTAATGACTAGTGGTTGACATTTTCATAATCTTGGTATACAGAAGGCATTTCTGAGCTTAATAGTAAATGCAAAAAGCATGAAGGAAGATGATTAGGTTTGACTGATTATAAGTTTAAAATTTCTGCATAGAAAAAAATGCTTGACACAAACAACATGGATAAATTGGAAATTTTCTTGCACTACATATTCATGAAAAAATTTAATAGCCCTAATAGCAAAGAGTGCTTATAAATCAATAAAAAGATGAAAATGATAATAGAAAAATGAATGGAGAAGAACTGGTTGTTCACAAAACAAGAAATACATTGAGGTATGTGAAAAATGTTTGCTATCACTTCACTTTTTGTTAAATGTGCCTTTTTTAAATGAGAGAAAATTTTCATTTCCTCTTGCTTTCAATTTCATCTTCCCTGAATTTAATTTCCAAGAAACTTTCTTATTTTCTCTAACAACCGCAGTGTATTTCCAGCTGTTTTTCCCTTAGCAAATAAAGCCCCAGATCCCGTCTCCCTTAGTTTTACGATTGCTTCCCCCGCCTTCCCCTTCTTTACCCTCCAAAGTACTCTATTATCATAGGCAAAACTCCCGAGAGCTATACTGCTGGGCATGATACTTTCCTTCACTACTGAGAAGGAATTGTGATGTGAGGACCAGTGCTATGCTTATATATTTAGTAGCAGTTCTGTTACAAATATTTTGAAGCGCACAAAATGTGCAGATTTGCTATTTCAACAACGATAAAGACCTGCTTGACTTGCATGGCATTTAATGAGCAAACGTGCCAGGAATGCTGATTGACAATATTTGGCTCTGGAGTTTCCTGAGCTTATTTTGCACAAAGTTTGTAAACTTATGCTCTGAAATTATTTTTCTTTTATGCATGCCAAATGCAGTGTACTGTCTCACTTAGAAATGAGCATTGTGTCTTATCCAAAACTGTATATCTGCAAAGATAAGGAGCGATGAAATAGGAGAGAACCATTATCCGGGAAATGCAGAAGTGGAAACAAGTAGTGAGCAGAATGAGCAGGCTGCTAAAGCCAAAGAGGTTTTTGAGACTTTGATAATGAGAGAATCCTCTGGCAGACATCCACTGTCTAATTGGACCACCCTAATAGTTCTAGAAGAGTACGGTAAGCAGAATGACACCCCGGTTCCCCAAATACGTCCACGACTAATCCCCGGAACCAGTGAATATATTATCTTACACAACAAAAGAGACTTTGCAGATGTAATTAAATTAAGAATCTTCAGATGGGGGAGATTATCCTGATTATCCCAGGGAGTCCAACCCAATGTAATCACAGTCTTCCTTCTATGTGGAAGAGGGAGGCAGTCAGAGAAGCAGAGCCCAAGTATGTGATTGTTGGTTGAGGGCCACAGGCCAAAGTATGCAGGTGGCCTCAATACCGAAGTTGGAAAAGGGCAGGAAACAGATTCTTCTTCAGAACTTCTGTATTATCCAGCTCTTGGTTGCTAAAACAAAATATCTGAAGCCAATTACTTTCTGTAGAAAAGAGGTTTATTTTGACTCATGGTTCTGGAGGTTCACAATCCATGGTCAGGCAGGCTCCATCGGTTTGACCTCTGCTAATGGCATTCTTGCTGGCAGAATTCCAAGGTAATGCAGGGTATTGCATAGTAGGAGATTGGGAGTAGGTCTCTCTATCTGTATCTATCAATCAATCATCTATCTATCTACCTACCTATCCATCCGTCCATCTACTATCATGGTCCTTGTAAAGACAAGAGAATCAACTATGGGGGCTCTACCCTAATGATCTAATCCAGTAAAATCGTTTCCCAAAGATTCTACTTCTGTACATCATAATTGGATTATGTTTCTACCCTCTTACCACCACTAACATAAGACTTTGGGAACTAAACCAAATGAGTTTGGATGCCAAATAATATTCAAATCATAGGAGCCTTTTTATAGCCTTCTGAAGGAATGCATCCCTGCTCAAATATTGGTTTTAGGCCCCTAAGACTGATTTCAGACTTCTGACTTCCAGCACAATAGATCATACATTGATGTTGCTTTAAGTTAATCAAGATGAAGATATTAACAAGAAGAGAAAGATTTTCTTCCCCAAGGAACATTTTATTTAAGATATACAAACTTCATGAATTTCATAAATATAACTTTAGGAACATAGTGATTCCTCCCACTGTACCCGCCCTTCCTCCCACTCTCACACCCTTCTTCCTCCTCCCTCTCCTATTCCTAGTCTTATTTTTTACTAAAATCTATTTTCAATTAACTCAGTACACAGAAGATAACTCCTTACTAAGAGTTCAACAAATAGTATTAAAAAACTATTCCTCAACAAATTTTTGATTTCTCCTTTGATTTCTTCTATGATCCACTGTTCATTTAGGAGCATGTTGTTCAGTCTCCATGTGTTTGCATATATTCTAGAGATTCTTGAGTTGTTGATTTCCAGCTTCATTCTTTTCTGGTCAGAGAAGATACATGGTATGATTTCATTTTTTTAATTTGTTGAGACCTGCTTTATAACTTAGCTTGTGGTCTTTCCTAGAGAAAGTTCCATGCACTAGTGAGAAGAGTGTATATTCTGCAATGGGGTGAAAACTTCCATAGATATCTGTTAGGTCCATTTTGTCCATGGTGCCAATGAACTGTTGTTTCCCTGCTGATCCTCTGTCTGGTTGATCTGCCCATTGCTGAAAGTGGGGTATTGAAGTCCCTTATCACTACTGCATGGGAGTCTATGTCTCCCTTTAGGTCCATTAACATTTCTTTTAAATAGCCAGGTACCCTGTAATTGCTTGTGACCTTGTCTAAATACTGGTGGAGATTGTGGATTTGAAAGGCTTTCATTGCCTTGGCAGCTCATGTCAAGAGCCTCAGGTGATCACTGACAACATACATAAGAGTGTTTTTTTTAAACTTTCATTTAATGAATACAATTTTCATGGGTACAACTTTAGGAATATAGTGCTTTTCTCCCCCATACACACCCTCCCTCCCCTGCTCTCATCCTACCTCCTACTCCCTCTCCCATTCCATTCTTCTTTAAGATTCATTTTTATTTAACTTTATATACAGAAGACCAACTCTATACTAATTAAGGATTTCAACAGTTTGCACACACACACACACAATGTAAAAAGTACTGTTTGAGAACATGTTTTGAAGTTAATTCTCATAGTACAACTCATTAAGGACTGAGGTCCTACATGGGGAGTAAGTGCACAGTGAATTCTGTTAATTTAACAATTAACACTCTTTATTTATGACCTCAGTGATTACCCAAGGCTCTTGCCAAGAGCTTCCAAGGCAATGGAAGCCTTTTGTGACCACAAACTTCATCAGTATTTAGAAAAAGCCATAAGCAAAGTGGAAGTTCTCACCTCCCTTCAGAGAAAGGTGCATCTTTCTTTGATGGCCCCTTCTTTCCACTGGGGTCTCATTCACATAGGTCCTTCATGTAGGATATTTTTGCCACAGTGCCTTGGCTTTCCACGCCTGCATTGTTGTCATGCATCTGAATGCCTTAAGGGCCGATTCTGAGGTCAGAGTGTTACTTAAAGTGATTGTCATTCTAGGAGTCTGCTGTATGGACCGCTTCACATGTTGGACATTCCCTCCTTTTTAATTCTGTCTATTGTTATTACCAGGAACTTGATGCTATTTATATGGTCTCTTTAACACTTTATCCTATCTATATGTTCACTTTAACACTTAATATGATCACTTTAACAATTAACATGGCATTTTACAGCTTTACAGTTAGAAACTTCCTCCTCCCTCTCCTATTCCCCTCTTATTTTTTTACTGAGATCTACATAAAAGTGTTAATTGTTAAATTAATTTAACAGGAGTTACTGTGTACTTACTTCCCATGAAGGACCTCTGTCCTCAATGAGTTATGTTATGAGAATTAACTGTAACACTTGTTCTCAAACAGTTTTTTTGGTGTGTGTGCAATTTGTTGAAATCTCTACTTAGTATAGAGTTGGTCTTCTGTGTATAAAATTAATTGAAAATGAACCTTAATGGAGAATTGGGCTGAGAATGGGAGGAGGAGGAAGAGGTGGAGTGGGAGTGGGGGTGGGAAGGTGGGGGTGGTGGGAAGAATCACTATATTCCTAAAGTTGTATTTATGAAATTTTTACTCATTAAATAAAATGTTTCTCTGAGAAAAATTGGTTTGAAGGAGAAATCTGACTACAGTTATTCTGGAAGAAGTAGGCATTTGCCATTCATTGGGCACAGTCTAAGAAGGAATACAACACACAGGAGGAGTGGTTAAGAAAATCAGTTGCTTGTGGAATTACACGGAGCCATTTGCTGAGAAAAATTAGTCACATGGAAGCAAAATAGGGAGTTTGGCAGATTATTATATTAAATCCTATTAAATTGACCCCTCACAGTTTCAGAGGGTTGAGGACAGTTGGACAGCTAAAGAGCTAATTTTAGGTGCTGACAAGCTAGTAGAGTTCCCAGAAGAACTGGACATACAAGGAGCCTTGGGTTTTAGAAGGTAATTCAAGAAGGCAGAGCTGAAAGTGACACCAAGTGCCTTCTAGGGAGATAATAGCCAGAAGGGGCTTCAGTGTGAGTAGGGATCATGGAGTTATTTACAATATCTGGCCAGGGATCAGCACAGATTATTACATATATAAGATTGATCCAATCAGTAGTTAGGAGAGGTCTTCAAAAGCTTGTGGAAAATGCATATGATGAAAAATATATGCATGGACTTCAACCTTTTTTGTACCAACATAAACTTACATTTTCATTTCATTTTTCCATGAAGGTTTGAAGTACTTCTTTATATTTAAGGATGGGTTTAAAACAAAGCACTGAAAAATTTAGGTGGAGGAAAAATAATTTTAGGAGTTTCTTTGGTTCAAGAAAAAGATCACCTAAGATCTTCTCATAAATCTGTAACTCATTTCTTCATCCCACTGAAAACTTTACCAGACTTTTTTCTCATTGATTCAGAATTCCAATTCTTGGACAAGTCTTTAAGAATAACAGAAACGAAAGGAAGTATGGATTTTATTGGATGCTCTCAAGATACATTACTTATAAAAGTGGATAAGTGTGGATTAACATTTTCTTCCTTGAAACATTTTTTACTTGCAGGATAGAAGGACACATTTGTTGGTTGATGGTTCTGTTACCATGGAAACATAGAAATTAAAAAAGGAGAAATGTTCTAACACATTAGTTTTTTAGATCTCCTGCTCCAATCCACTTTTCCCTTTAGGTGTGACAAGGCAGGATAAAAAACAGCCATGATCCAGGTCATCATTCGCAGCAATGCTGTCATGAGAGACAAGCCCACATTCTCTTCCCTCTGTCTCACAATTGGTCAGATACACACTGTAAATGCAGGCTGTCAGTGTGAATAGAGAGCTTTGGGTGCATATAAGAAAATCTTCAGGCTCTGCATAAGCATTGTGAAGGGTAACACATTGCTTAAAGGACTTGGCTGAATGGACATGGAAAGAGAAGTCATTTGGGACAGAATTGGTTATAAAACCACATCTCTGACTTAGTGCATTCTGATTGCTGTAATATGATACCTTAAATGTACTGTTCACAGTTATGGGGGCTGGAATGTTCAAAACTGTTGTACCAGAATATTTAGTGTCTGGTGAAGGCTCATTCCTGATGGGTGGCACCTCCCATGTGTCCCTATACAGCACAAGGGGTGAACAAGCTCTTTCTAGCCTCTTTGGTAAAGGATCTAATCCCATTCATGAGGGTGGACCCCTCATGCCATATTTGCCTCCCAGGGGCCCCATGTCTTAACCCGTCACACTGGGAACAAAGTTGTAAATATCGACCTCAGCAGTCAATATTTATTCTGCCATTCAGATGTTGTAAATTAGCTCTGCTCTGCCTTTTCTGTGTGTGCAATATGGGGGAAATTGGTATGGTGTTAAGAAATTCAGAAGTTTAAGTAAAATAATGCTGACTTCAGTGGTGCATCTATAGTCATATTTAAGTGTCCCACTTTAACCCACTTGTTTGGAGAGGTAGTATCAATAGAGAAGGGAGCTTACCATGTACTTCAGATGAACACAGACTTTGAAGTCTGGCACTCCTGGCTTTTGATTCTTAGTCTACCCCTAACTAGTTTGATAACTTGAGACAGGTGGCTGAATCTCAGTAAATCTTTATTTCATCCCCTGAAAAACAGATAGCTGGGCATTTAGCTTAGCCGTTAAGAAGCCCCTACTCTACATCAGTCTACCTGAGTTCTGGCTCCTGACCCCAACTTCCTGCAAATGTATACACTGAGAGGCAATGGTAATGGCTCCAATAACAGTAATTGGATTCCTGCCACCAACTTGAGAAACTTGGATTGAGTTCCCAGTTCTCAGCTTCAACTCTGGCTCAGCCCTGGCAATTATAGGCATTTTGGGAATAAACTAGCAAATGGGAGCACCCCCACCCCCCCCCCCCGCCCTTGCACATGCATGTGTGTGTGTATGTGTCTGTCTCTCTTCCTCTCAAATAAATAAAAATTTTAAAATGAGATAATAATTTCTATATCACAGTGACTGAAAATTTAATGATATAATACTGTGTATACAACACACTTAATATCTTTCTGGACTCTCAGTAAGTCCCTGGTATTGCATGAGTATGATTACAATCATCTCTGAGCTTTGTCAAACCCATCAGTCACCCTCTTTAATGCTTAAAATGGACGGAGGACGCTTCTGCCACTGCAGCAGGGTTCATCGGGCTCCCATATTCTCAGTGGGCCCCAAGTTCCCCACTCTTGTTTACATCTCTGTTGGAAGCTAGTTAAACATTAACATATTTCACTTTAATACCAGTGTAAATTTGAGAATATTTCACTGAATTCTCCTAAGTAAATGTCTTATTTGTTCAACAAACTTATATTGGCTGTGTATTATATGTCAGGTCCCGTGCTAGATGCTGGGGACAAGACAATGAGTAAGGTGGAAGTGGCTTCTATTCTCCTTGGTGTAGAGTGTAGCAGGAGAAAGCTTCCAGTGAATAGGCTGTACCAGGGCTGTTTCTTCAGGCTGTTGGGGGGGGGGGGGGACTTGATCCCTTCCTTGTTCTACAAGCTGTGACTCAGAGTTTACTTCCCTAGGCACCTAGCAGGGGAGACTCTTGAAATGCAACCCTTATGAGATCAGGGGACTGACACAGAAACACCTCTTCAAGGAAGCAGGAAAACAAGGATTTCACTACTCCCTGGCAGGATCTGGTGATGAGAAGGTGGGTTCACTTTAAGGCAGGGAGAACAAAAGGGTCACATACATCACCCAGCCCCAAATGTTGTCTATGGGAGGGGAAGCCTTAGTCAGCTGCATTCAGGCTGACTCCCAAGGGCACCCCTGTTGCAGAGCTGGATTCACTGGGTAAGCCATGGCCACGAGATGCCATTAACCTGCATCTCACCAAGGGCATATGTTCTGCTTTCATGCTCACCACTCCCCCTTCTGGTTTTTTTTTTTAAATTAAACTTTTATTTAATGAATATAAATTTCCAAAGTACAGCTTATGGGTTACAATGGCTTCCCCCTCCCAAAACTTCCCTCCCACCCACAACCCTCCCCTTTCCCGCTCCCTCTCCCCTTCCAATCACATCATGATTCATTTTCAATTCTCTTTATATACAGAAGATCAGTTTAGTATATATTAAGTAACAATTTCAACAGTTTGCCCCCATATAGCAACACAAAGTGAAAAAAAATACTGTTGGAGTACTAGTTATAGCATTAAATAACAGTGTACAGCACATTAAAGACAGAGATCCTACATAATATTTTTTTAAAAAAATAATTCATTTTCTATGCAATTTCTAATTTAACACCAGGTGTTTTTTTTTTCCTTTCCAATTATCTTTATATACAGAAGATTGATTCAGTATATAATTAATAAAGATCACATCAGTTTGTACCCACGCAGAAACACAAAGTGTAAAAATACTGTTTCAGTACTAGTTATAGCATCACTGCACATTAGACAACACATTAAGGACAGATCCCACATGGGATGTAAGCACACAGTGACTCCTGTTGCTGACTTAACAATTTGACACTCCTGTTCATGGCGTCAGTAATCTCCCTAGGCTCTAGTCATGAGTTGCCAGGGCTATGGAAGCCTTTAGAGTTCACCGACTTCGATCTTATTCTGATAGGGTCATAGTCAAAGTGGAAGTTCTCTCCTCCCTTCAGAGAAAGGTACCTCCTTCTTTGATGGCCCCGTTCTTTCCACTGGGATCTCACTTGCAGAGATCTTTCATTTAGGTCTTCTTCTTTTTTTTTTTTTTTTTCCCATGGTATCTTGGCTTTCCATGCCTACAATACTCTCATTCCCCCTTCTGATTATAGGTTGACTTTTGATGGGTCAGCCTCCGGAGAGAATCAGGTGGATAATGCTCCAGTATGGTTCATATGGCAGACCTACTTCTAATTGGAAATGAATACTTAGGGATTCTGGGTTTATCCATCATTCTTGTGCCTCTTCTGTCTCTGAGATGGACCTGAGCCCACTCTTTATGTGATGGAGAAATGAGATTTCCGGCTGGAAGGAGTCTTTGGAGACAGCCCCTGACTATTCCCTGGAAACGACACCTGGCTCTCTTGTGCAGTGAATGAGCTGCATCTTGTTTATTTCGCTTTTAAAAGTCTGCACCCGTAGTTCTTGGAACTTTCTGGCCTGATCCATGATTTGCTTTACAGACTTGCACTTTACCTGGCTGGCTTTTATTAAACTCATAAATTATGGTATTTTAAGTATTGTTTATGTTCAGGGGAAGTGGCTGTCTCATCTCATGGAACTTCTCTGCTTTTTTTTTTTTTTTTGCATTAGAAACATTTTGGAGCAAGTTGTGTTTCCAAGTGGTGATGGGAGAGCGGCTGAAGGCCTGGGGAGCTGAGTTGGAGTTCTGGACTTGCCTGTCCGCGGCTGTGTGACTCAGGAAGTTTATTTTCTTGCCGTGTGCTCTGACCTCCTCATCAGGTGGTGGTGGGGTAGTGTAAGTGCTCAGAATAGCAGCCGGCACACGGAAAGCTCCCGGCAAGGGAGAGCTCGTGACTACAGGGAAGAGACAGGATCAGCCACTCACGTTGTGATTGTTTCCACCGAGCTCCTTAAGCTTGGCGTCAGGGGGCCTGTGTGCTTCGTAAGAGTTAAAAGAAGTGAAACCTCGATGCTCCCATATGAAATAGATTTTCGATTTCTCTTATTACAAAAAGCGGTAAAATAGATGTCTTAATCTGTCCCCACATCTGAGAGTCAGGCCTGGCTGGAGCATTCGCGTCCTGGAGGTTCGCCAGCCGCCAGCAGCTGGGAGGGCTCTGGCAGATACGCTGACGTGGTAAATTGGGGGCATGTCACATCCCCTCTCCACTCCATCTCCTCCCAACTACATTTTAAAAAGTAATGCAGTTAATTTTCATGAGCATTTTCAGCTCAAATTAGATCTCATATTGTAAATACTGCAGAAGCAGAGAAAGAGCTGGTTAGTAACCAAAGCCAATGACTGAACTCCCACAAATCTGAATCAGAGCCACAGCATTCAAACGTCGATGCAGTACATGCCCACAACATCCATCCCGGTTCCATTTCTATAGGATTAAAGTAAATGCAGGCCTCCGAGCTGCCAGCAGCTCTGTGACCATGGCTTCTAATGCAGCTGCCTTTAAACCTTGAGCAGGTCAGTGCGGCCATGATGATCTCAGGGGTAATTTGTCTTTTATGTATTTCTGTGGTGTGATATATAATCCCGCGCTGAAGAGGATCCTTGTGGGTGTCAGCTTTTGCTGTTGCTGCAGAGAATAAAGAGCTGGTAAATAGGTGATTCTTTATATATATGATCTCTTTGTCCTGCATGGTGCGGGCTAAGGGACGGGCCCACCTGCATTAAGGCAGTGACCTATAAGTGATGTTGGATCTGCCCCGTTCTGGACTCCACAGTTGCATGCAGGTACTTCTGCAGCCTGGCTGCAACCTGGTGAGAGTCTCAGATAGCCAGAGAGCTGTTTTCCACTTTGCATCTTAAGTCTTACTTTTTCTGCTCGCTCTCCAGATGGCTGAGTACTCCTGATAGGGTGGAGTAAAGAGACCTGAAGGAGCAATTGTGGTGTCTTGAGATGTAGGTGCTGAGGATGGGGAAGAACTCATTTTCTCTGTGTCTGGACATATTACAAGCCCTCAGCTCAAGTGTGGGTGGCCAGGCAGGCAACAGGGGTTCATAGGAAAGCACACGGCAGCTTGGAGAGCAAACCCTTGCTCCATACGTGTGGGTATGCATTCAGGAATGGGCAGGGTTCCTGCCCTCCTGACTTAGCAGTTGCCGCCTTGCTGCCCGTCTCCCCAGGCTGTTGGTAGATTTGAAGCAAAGGAAAAATGAGGATGCCTTGGTCAGGTGCCATGGCTTTGTGTAGCGTGGGGAGAAAAGCTGTCCTGAGCCAGGCATTTCTCTTCATCTCCCTGCTCAGTGTGCAGAGTTGCATCACTGTGGGGCCACCCACCCTCCACAAACTCCACCAGACACAGCAGAACTGAGAGGAGGGAGCCCCCCCCTTAGCCTGCTCCCTCCTCCTACTCAGCAGGATGCACTCGTGGCCCCATCAGCCTTCCTGATTGCCCATGGCTGCATCGCACAAATCCTCCTCCTGTTCTGAAATCCATTTACCCCCATCTTTGTTTCCTGCCCACCCTCCTTCCCTCCCATTGCCTTTCTTTCCTAAGAATTCTGCAGCTGAGGTCAACAAATAGCCTGCATGTGAGCTATTTTGTTGGTAAATATGGGAGCCTATTGCAAAGGTCAGCTCTTGTGGAGAAATGGAGAAAATCATGGGTACAGCTTATGGAGGAGGTGGGCTCTGTGCTTCTTTGGACAAAGTGGAAGGGGTTGGCTGGTGGAAGGATGAGGGCAATGCACTGTGTTGATACACGTGGGTCCTGGGGCCAGGGTTAAGGTCCAGGAGTTTTGGGGTTGGATCCTGGTGTCTGCAGCTACTTAGCTCCATGATCTTGGGAAAATCGTAACTCAGGCTTCTCATCTGTAAGATGGGGATGATCACACGTTATTTCTACTGTCCACATAGGAATTATAGTTAATTAATTGGCATATCAATTATACAGATATTGGTTGTTAGGTGCTGTACTATGGTAGGTGCTGGAATGCAATAGACCTGACCCCTGCTTTCCAAGAGTTTACAGGAGACGCAAACAAGCCAATGAGTGTATAACTAAAACTATCTGTGCTGTGAGGGACACACAGAATTGTGGGGTCAGAGGAGGTTCCCTGGGAATGTGACACTGTCCATGTGGCATCATCCCAGCTCCTGGCACCAGGTAAAATGAGCCCTTTGTAGTGTCTTTGATCCCAGAAACACTTGCCGGAGGACCGCAGAAGTAGGACATTAGGGTTGATGTTTCAGCGGACTTCCCTGCCTTCTCTTCTTTCTAAAGGGATCAGTTCACACACAAGCCTCAGGAGGAGGAACTTGCTCAGTAATTTGCTGGTTCACCGTGTGCGCTTGGCTGGAACATACTCTCTCTCGCCTTAGCCGGCTCTCCACCATTGTGCAGAGGCAGAACAACTCAAGTCTTAGAAAGAGCGCAGGCATTGCAGTGGAAATACAGTGACACGGTCCCCGGGTGCTGGAGTCATGGAATTTTCTCTCAAGTGCTTTGGCCAGAGGCAGGAACAGGGCTTGACATTAGTTTCTCCCAGGAGAGAAAGATGAGCAAAGAGGTGTCAGTGATACTTGCTATAAATGTCATGAATAGAATCCGGACCCCATGAAGGTCCTTGTGACTAGTTCTGCATGTTTTAGCCACCAGGTGATTTACTTTATGGGATGTATTTAAAATTTATTTTATTTATGTGAAAGGCAGAGTTACGGGGGAGGGGGAGAGACAGGTCTTCTATCTGCTCGCTCACTCCCCAGATGGCCGCAATAGCTGGGGCTGCAGGAGCCAGGAACTCCATCTGGGTCTCCCACGTGGGTGGCCTGAACTCAAGCACTTGGGCCATCTTCTGCTGCTTTCCCAAGTGGGTTAGCAGGGAACTCGATTGCAAGTGGAGCAGCTGGGATTCAAATTGGGGCTCACATGGGATACTGGTGTTGCAGGTGGTGGTTTAACCCACTGTGCCATGACATCATCCCTACGTTAAAAAATTTTTTTATTTGAAAGTCAGTTACAGAGAAAGAGAGGGAGACACACACATACACAGATCTTCCATCTGCTGGTTCACTCCCCAGATGGATGTAACTCTTGGGACTGGACCAGGCCAAAGCCAGGAGCCAGGGGCTTCATCAGAGTCTCCCATGTGGGCCATCCTTTATTGCTTTTCCCAGGCCATTAGCAGGAAGCTGGATAGGAAGTGGAGCAACTGAGACATGAACCAACAACCGTTTGAGATACTGGTGTCACAGGTGGCGGCTTTACCTCTATACCACAACAGCAGGCCCGCCAGGCCCACTTGATGGCATGTGCGATGCCACCTCCTTGTCCTCTAGCTCCTTTCAGGTCCAGCAAGCAGGTGTCCAGGGGTCCTGTCTGGACAGGGTTGTTCTTTCTGTTACAAACACAGCACTATAAGTAGAGCAGAGACACCTCTTAAGCAGCCACATCTCCTTAATCATGGCAGTAGTGTCTTATAAGGAAGTGAGAGGTCAAATGTTTTAAAAGGCCTAGAGGTTAAGGCCATGGGTTAAGATGCCCGCATCCCTCATTAGAGAACCTGGGTTCTATCCCTGGCTCCAGCTCCTGACCTCAGCTTCCTGCTAATGCAGACTTTGGGAAGCAGCAGCAATGGCTCAAGTGATCAGGCTCCTGCCATCTGCATGAGAGGTCTAGATTGAGTTTCCATCTCAGAGCTTCAGTCTAAGCCCTATCCTGGCCTTGCAGGCATCTGGGGACTGAACCAGCCGATGGGAGTTCTCCATCTCCATCTGACTCTGTCTCTCTGCTTTTCAAATTAATTCATTTTTGAAAAGCCAGATCTTTGATTTAGCGCAGGCTATAAGCAAGCAAGCAGGAGAGGAAAGGGTGAATGGTTAGGATTTGCCGCTGGATGTTCCCATGAGACCTTATATGAGACAGATTGATCCCATGGCCTGAAGTGGGTGTGGCAAACGTCCAGAGGCCAATGGAGGCTGCCTCTGGCCTTGAAGTCTCAGGTGAAAGGTGGGAGGGCAGATGAAAGGATTATTATTATTTTTGCATTTGGTTAAAAAATGACAAACTAATTGCTGAGCCCACTGTCAGAGCAGTGGCCACCGATTAGAGATGATTGTGAGCAATTTCTTCCTATTATTCCCTATGAGACGGACACAGCCTCGTCTTCTGTCCTTACTGCTCAGGGAGGAATGAGGGTTTTACCCAGTTCTCTAACTCGGAGCCCAAGAGCGTTTGCTGCACCAAACCTGCTCAGGGCTGCAGTGTAGGACACAGGGCTTCCTGCTCGATCCCAGCCCAGTCGGGAAGACAGATGATTTGTTTGTCTGGTTGCCTAAATCTCTTGCTGCCTCTTCATTTTCTCCCTTCTCTCACTTCCAAACACCCTCTTACTCCTGGCCAGCTCTCAACATCCAGTTAATCTAAAATATAAGAAAACAACATCAAATAGAAAAACAAAACCTAAGCTCTTTTGAAAGTGAAACTTCAAATACTGAAAGCTAAAGCTTCTAGGATTTTGATATTTCAGAGGGGTTTGGAAAAGACCAAAATATTCTCTAAAAACCAGAATATTTTCCTGGTTTCAATATCAGAATAAGGGGACCAATGTCATGGTGCAATGGGTTAAGGGTTCAAGTCGTTGGTGATCCACTTTCAATCCAGCTCCCTGCTAATGCACCTGGGAAAGCAGCAGAAGATGGCCCACATGATTGGATCCTTGCCACCCACATGGGAGACCTGGATGGAGTTCTAGGCTCCTGGCTTTGGCCTGGTCTCAGCCTCAGCCAGTGGGGCTGCTTGGGGAGTGAACTAGCGAATGGAAGATCTCTCTTCCTCTCCCTGTTACTCTGCCTTTCAAATAAATAAACAAATAAAATCTTTAAAAAAATCATCAAAATAAGCACTTATGTGTGGTGGAATGAGAAGGCCATGCCAAGATGGCCACTGGCAAGTGAGCGTCAGTTACTCAGGAGTGGCTTCAGAAACCCCCTGGGAAACCACTTGGCAACAGAGCCTGCCTGGCAACAGGCTGTGATTAGATGGCTTTGAAAATCACATGGCAGCAAGCAACAGAGCCTGCCTGGCAACAGGCTGTGATTGGTTAGGGCATAAACCACCCCTTGACTGGATTGGCTTCCTTGGCTATTTAAGCTGCTGTACCAACTGAAATAAACGAGTCTGCGGGCTGCTCGCCTCTGGCCTGCTTTCACCCAACTCCCGGGGTCTGTGTGGTGTCTCCATGCCTCTTGCCCCCACCACTCTACTCCTCTCAGAACGAATCCACTGCAACACTTATGCTTTGGTAGATTGATCAGGATCTTAATTAGAGAAAGGTATTCGAGATCCTTTCAGACTGAGGTACTGCATCCTAGCCTACTTCTGAAGGAGGCAACACTGATGAATGTTGCTGAATCCATTCAAAGGCAAGATTTCCTAGTGTACCACGGACACCACAGCTGCCCCTCTTGGTGGGGGTATGGTCTTCTTCTCTCTGGGTGAGGGAGGTGTGTGTGTGTGATGGCTTCCCCACACCCTTGTCTTCCATGGCCTTCTAGGCCTGGGTTCATTCATCTCTTCCATTTCTGAGCCACAAATGAATTCTGGTTCATCTGGTAGATACATAGAATAGGAAGTCTCTTCTAGTGGGGCACTCTCATTTTGTAAGCTGCTTCTGTGTCAGTTGCTCATTATTTGTTAAATCCTCAAGATCAGAGGAAATGGGGCTGGTGCTTTGATGTAGTGGGTAAAGTCACTGCCTGCAGTGCCTGCCTCCCATACGGACGCTGGTTCAAGTCCCAGATGCTCCACTTTGGATCCAGCACTCACTATGGCCTGGGAAAGCAGTAGAAGATGGCCCAAGTCCTTGGGCCCCTTCACTCATAGGGGAGACCCAGAAGAAGCTCCAGCCGTTGTGACTATTTGGGGAGTGAACCAGTGATGGAAGATCTCTTTCTCTGTCTCTCCCTCTCCCTCCCTTTCTCACTGTCTCTCTCTTTCTCTGTAATTGTGCCTTTCAAATAAATAAATACATCTTGGAAAAAAAATCAGAGGAAATGATAAATAATTGGGACAGTTGCCAGCTTACTTCACATGTGCATTATTTCATCATTGTAGTTACACGGGGATAAGTCCTTAATACTCTTTCCTCTAAAAGAATAAAATCAATAGCATTCGTTATTTCAGTGGTAATTGGCAGCCTTAGCTGTGCAGTACGTGTTGGATCCTAATTACTGCCGGCAAGGTCACCAACTGTGAATGTTTGGCCACTGCCATCTTGTTAGTTTTGCAAAATAGAAAGCGGCAGTCACAATTTCCTTCAGAAAGGACTTGGGGATTGTATTAGTTCTCTGTGGCTGCTGTAATAAATCGAAAGCCCAATGGCTTTCCCACAACACCCACTTAGGCTCCCAGGGTTCCTGTGGTCTGCAGGGGCCATCACCAGGGCGTCCTCAGGGCCAGCTTCCTTCTCAAGGGTCCAGAGGGGCCTTCCCAACTTCGAGAAAACTCCCAGATTCCTTGTTTGGAGGCCCCCTTCCACCTTTAAAAAGGATTTTTAAAAAACATTGAATAGTCAATTTTATTTGTTAATTTTCATTTGAAAGACAGAGAGACATAGCCTGAGAGAGACAGAGACAGAGAGATCTTCAATCCATCCGTTGGTTTAGTTCCCAATGCCTATAATAGCCAGGGCAGAGCCAGGCAGAAACCAAGAGCTAAGTCAGTTCGGGTCTCCCAAGTGGGTGGCAAGGACTCAGGTGTTGGAGCCATCACCTGCTACCTCCCAAGGTGCACAGTAGCAGGACACTGGAGTCAGACACAACCAAGGCACTTGTATTCCAAGTGATGTCTTAATTGCTTTTCCAGGGGCCCCTCTTCCCTGCTTCCATCTTGAAAGCCAGCAGTTGCCACTCTGGCCTGAGCTTTGCCCAGAGCATTGAACCCACCTGCATCCATCCCAGTCTTTCCCCATCTCAAGGTCCTAAGCTGAGCTGAGCTGAGCTGCAAGGTCTCTTTTACCATGAGAAGCCATGTGTTTGCAGGTTCTGGGGCCATCTTTCTGCCTACTACAGGAACCAAAAACAAACTAGAAAACCAGGTTTGGCAAATGAGCTATACCAATACACTTTTTTCCCCCTTCCCTGAAACCGTTGTTTTCAGTCCCATTCAGGCTTGAAAATGGCAAACAGATTAATTGAATTCCTTTTCCCCTGTACTCGTTGTGATTTATTTCATGTGTATGGAAGTATGGTAGTTTTGCAAGATGAAAAATTTATTTTCTGATCTTCTTTTAAAGGTCAAGTGGCAAACAGACCTGGTTGTAAATGCAAGTTGGCCACATGCAGCAATTAAGGTGGGAGAGAGAAAGTGCTATGGATTTTAAGATGTGACATGGGCCAGATACAAATGGGGAATTGACTCAGATATTAGCTGATCTAGGAAAATTCAAATCCTACCTTTGGGAAAACTCTTGGATGAATATATATATATATATATATATATTATAATTCATTAAAAAACACACCCTTCTTGTTGAAGCTATTTGATCATTAAGTTTGCAATTTGCTTCCCTCTGCAACAAGACATGAACAGCAGGAGCCAGTCTCCAAGGTCAATTCTCGTCCTGGGCCTCTCTGTCTGTCAGTGGACGCTGGTGACTTAGAACTCACTGTCAGAGATGTATTGAAATTCTACATGCAGTTAAAGGATGTGCCCTAATAATATTGGATCTCTTTCCCAGAACAAGCAGACCTACCATGGTCCATGCTGCCTTCCCCAGAGAGAACCCAAAGGCTGTTTTCCTAATGCACCCAGCACGGCTGCTCTTGGCCCTCGGCTGGACCACGGGGCTTCCTCTAGATTTCTGGACGGTGAGTCCAGCCTGGCGAATCGGAGGTGCTACCTCGTGGCGCTCAGGCACATGGAGCTTCTAGGATTCGCTTGTTTGTTTGCTTGTTGATTTATTTTGCTCTTTCTGCTGGTGGCTAAGCAACAGCTGAGTATGGTCAAGCAGAGCTGGCAGACTTTTAAATCTCATGTATTCTTTTAGGCAAAACCACAACTCTTTCTCTCCCCTTCTGTGGCTTGTCTCGCCCTACAGGAGGCACAATAAAATACAACCTGTTGGTTCTGGCCCCCGTTCAACCATGGTAGCCAGCATGGGGACGACTGACGGTGCTGGCGCCTCCTCCTGGGCTTGGCAAGAGCAGAGCACAGTCCATTCTCACCATGACCTGGAACAGGACCCGCTGACAAATGGCTGTGAACCCATGACAGAGAGCGGGCGAGAATCACGGCCCAGGAGGGGCAGGGGCGAGCGGGTGGATCAGGGACAGTTCGCAGCCTGGCAGCAGTGAAACACAAGGGAGTGTTTGTGACTTGGCTTCTTTTTTTTTTCTTTTCTTTTTTGGGTCATTTTCGCCAGGCCCTCTCTGAGGGAAGAGCTGTGTAGTCATCTCAAGGTGGTTTCTGCTTGACAGATCACTTCACGTCACTGCTCCCCGGTACTACTTTTGGAGGGATAGTGTGGCTAGCGAGCAGAGTCGGAAATTCTCATCAGCAACTCCCAAGTGGTGTTCATGAATTGATTGGCCCTTATCATTGCTTACTGGTTGGTGCCTGGCATTGTCAGATAATATCCTCTAATTTAAATCAAGAAGCATTAATTGCTACGTATTTTTGGGTTTTCTATAGCCTTATACTGGTCAAGAATTCCTCAAGAGCAAAATCTTGTTTATTTACGAAATATTACTCAAGGACCCTCAGGCCAGGGTTGACCGTGCACGAAGCTGCTCTAGGAACAGGGTAAAATGCAGATTTCCCCACTTCTTGTTCTCTATGGATCTGGGTGGGGCCCTCCAATTTTCATTATTAACAAACTCCCAGGGTATCTGATGCAGGTGGTTAGGGTAGTGTGCATGGGGCCAGGTACTGGGACTTCTTAGCTAATTGTGTCCTGGTTAGCCTTCCGGTCAAGCCTTCGCCACGTGTTTCCATGCAATCTAATTTTCTCTAAGTTTGCAGTCATATTTTCATGCAATCCAGGAAGCAGGCTTCGGAGAGTGCTGTGCGTCACCTGCATTGTTATTTTCAGAGCTTTCGGTCCCAGGCTTTTTTCCTGGCACAAAGATTGAGGGATGATCTGAAATCAAATACATTTGTCTGAGAGTGGAATGTCTGCCAGACCCAGGCATTGATTTCTTTGAGCTTGAGTTCTCAGTAAATGTCTTTCCAGTGAGAATTCCAATCAGGATTCTAAAGGTTATGTGAAATAGGCCTGATTTCTGAGCTTTCTCTGGGGAGATCGCTTAATTTACAAGCGAAAGAGGGAGAAATCCACTCTCTACCCCTGCTTATTTTGAATCAGTGCACAGTTCAGATTTTAGGATAAAATGCTGCTGATGAGTGTGTGAGCTAGGTGAGCCAGAAAATACCTCTGTGCAAAGAATCTTCAAGGGTGAAATATTTGCACTTTGGAGGATGAGAAGATAGCAAAATGCAATCTCCGCAGAACTGTGGGGCTGAAAGCTTGCCTTTGGAGAGATGCTGAATTTCTATAGGTGCGCTTCCCCACTTCTATCACCAGGGGGCAGCATTGCACTTTGGTTGGAAAACCATCTTTGTATCAAGCAGCCCTTTAAAGGAAAATAACATCTAAGTGAGCAAAGCTAAAAACCAGAACATTAGCAAGAACCAGAAAACCAACAGCACAGAACCCAAACTCCCTTTGTTATAATGTACCATCTTTGCTTTTCTTGGTGCACAGAGTTTAATATTGTAGTATTAAGACTCTCTAGGGCATGTTTTATTGGTTCATTAATACATGCTTAGGGGTGGTAGATAATGCAAGTGAGGTTATTTTTCTTCTTTTCATTTACCTTTGCCATCTTATCTGACTGTGCTTGTCTTATGGCCATGCAAGCACTCTCTTACATGTCCTTTCAAGGCAGAGACAGACCCGGCTGCTGGTAGTACGCTGGTATTTCTGGTCCTTTAGTGGAGCCTGGTGGATATGCACAGAGTTTGGCTGGAAAGCTCTCTCTCCTTATTTGGTATGAAAGCAGGTTCACCATTTATGTGGTTCTGGGAAGTTTCTGGGTATGATAGTGATGATTTTAAAGATTTATTTATTTATTAGGCAGAGTTACAGGGAGAGAGGGAGAGACAGAGAAAGAGAGAGATCTTCCAACCATTGGTTCACTCCCCAGATGATCACAACAGCCAGGGCTGGGCCAGGCTGAAGCTAGGAGCCAGGAGCTTCTTCTGGGTCTCCCACATGAGTGCCAGGGCCCAAGGACTTGGGCCATCTTCTACTGCTTTCCCAGATGCATTAGCAGGGAGCTGGATCAGAAGTGGAGCTGCTGAGACTTGGATCAAGGCCCCTGTGGGATGCCAGCCTTGTGGGTGGTGGCCTAACCTGCTACACCACAATGTCGGGCCTGGAATCATTGATTTTATACATCTTCATAAATGTACATTAGTAAGAGTCAAGCCATTATTTTATAGGGAATGATACAAAATAAGTATATGCTAAATGTTGCATCTTTAAAATGGACTAATCTTATTGCTAGATGAAGTTTGGACATAGTAAAAATAAGCCCAGCCATTGCCTTTAGGAAGGTAAGTCCCACCAGTCCTGGGATCGTGTCTGTTTGTTCACAGATATAACCCAAGCTCCCAGAAGAGTGCCTGGGACAGAAGGTGCTAAGCAAATATTTGTTGAGTGAATGAATTTAAACACAGTGTCAGGGTCACCCACCCTGGCTTTGCTTTTGAGCAGTGATCAGCTCGGTGGCAGAGGCAATGCTGCGTCGATTCCCTTGGCTTCCTGCCTTATCTCGCCATTGCCCCTTTGATTTCTGGACTTGTGGAATCACAATGACTGGAGGAGTCTGGAAGGAGATTTCTTTTTTTTTTTTTTTTTGACAGGCAGAGTGGACAGTGAGAGAGAGAGACAGAGAGAAAGGTCTTCCTTTGCCATTGGTTCACCCTCCAATGGCCGCCGCGGTTGGCGCGCTGCGGCCGGCGCACCGCGCTGATCCGATGGCAGGAGCCAGGTGCCTATCCTGGTCTCCCATGGGGTGCAGGGCCCAAGCACTTGAGCCATCCTCCACTGCACTCCCTGGCCACAGCAGAGAGCTGGCCTGGAAGAGGGGCAGCTGGGACAGAACCGGCGCCCCGACCGGGACTAGAACCCGGTGTGCCGGCGCCGCAAGGCGGAGGATTAGCCTAGTGAGCCGCGGCGCCGGTGGAAGGAGATTTCTAAAACCCAGCTTCTAAGAACACTAACCCTTAAACATATTTGTTTCTGAGATGTGTATACATGCAACTGAGTATTAATTCTACCATTTTGGGAGTGTTTCCTAAAGACTAGATTTGAAGGTTCCTATCTTTGAATGTCCTTCTAACAGAGGGTCTGTCTATTTTGCTTCTTGCTCCCTTTTCTTGTCTTTTGAAGCAGGCAGGGTGGGAAACTTAACTTTGAATGGGAGGAGAAGTATGCACAGGGCAGGGAATAACAGGCACTTGGAAGATTAATTACCCTCGTTGGAATCCAGCTTGACTGGGCAAGGTGAGACAGTTCAATTATTCAATCACGTTGGAGCTGTTGCCTTCCAAGGCCTACAGTGCTGGGATGGCTCTCCCTCACCATTTAATTGATATGAGGACTTGCTCCTCGACTTGCTGCTCCCAGTTGAACCCTCAGGCAGAGCGAGAGGAGCAATCGATTTCACAGAGATGCTCAGGTCTCTGCTCCTCCTGGGTTGCTTCTGTGGGGAGTCCTCTCTACTTAGGGTGGAAGCTTGCTGTACTTATGCTGGAGTGTCTTCCTTTTTTAAGGCTTTGTTTGGCTGAGAACGGCTATGCCTGGAAGCTGCTGGTCAGAGCAGGTCATTAGACCAGACTATAGTAAGACGGCACAGTCCAATAGAACTTTCTCTATCTGTCCTGACCAAGTTGGTGGGCAATGGCCAATTGAAGCCACTAGCATTTGTCATGTGGCCAGTGCAATTAAGGAACTCACTTTTTAACTTCAAGCCGAATAGTTAGCCATGGCCAGTGAAAGACTAGACTGCACTACCATGGCAAGGAGGGAGGCCAATTTCTGTTTTGATGCTGTTTGGCCATTGCATTGTCATGCGGAAGCATCACAGCACATCTCACTGTGTGTTCTTGTTTCTCATGGAGATCTTCTGCTACTGAATCTTGGCTGTGTTACTCCTCGTCAACAGCTCAGAACAGACAGGAGAATGGAATTGCATGTTTTTGGCTATGGCTCCTTGTTTCCTTGGGTGATAAAATTTCTTAATCCCAACAAAAACTTTATTGTTTCAAAATAAAGTCATTTTGTTGAGCACAACTTTGCCAGACCTGGTAGTGTTGCACCTTCAGGGACTTCTACAATGGTGGTCCCATCTACTTAGTCACGTGGCTTAGCAGTCACTCTGTTTAGCATCTACAAGACCAGGTGATAGCTTGTCTATTCAAATGGATCCTTTAAAAAGTGGCCTTATTGAGTCAAGTATCTGACCCAGCTTAGAGATGATGAGAAAAGATGGCACACGAGTTATCACAGTAAGAAGAAAAGACAATGGCGGAGCCATCCCAGCTCTCTCAGTCATTCAGATTGAGTTACAGAATCATAATTAATGACTTCTGATCTTCACTCATCCTCCAACATCCCACCTGCCCCCAAGTGGATGAACTCATTGTTCTGCTGTCAACACTGCACTGACACGCAGCCCTGTACTCTTCATGCCTGTGTAGCTAACATTATACAAATAGAGAAAAAAAATGAGTCTGTGTAGTCATCCCTTGGTTCCTGTGGTTTACACTTGCTAGTTAATTTGAGCCCTCTTGTTGGACTCTCAGAGTGACAGAAACAGCAGCCAATCTGCTGTTGTACAAGCAAGCACACACAGCCTTGTTGCTAACACCCCTGAAAAATGTCCCCAGAAATGCAGCTCACGGAGAGAGTTCTTTAAATTAAGCTAGATTTGTAAAGAGCCCATTTACTGCCTGACTTAGAGCTAAATCCTGTGGCAGAATGGAATTCGAGGCTAGCTGCCAGTGAACAGAAAACAGCTTGGGTACCAAACCGTGAGCCTGTGAGTGGCAGGGAAAGGGGTGATGTTCGAACAGAAGGCATCCTGAAGTCTGAAAGGAAAGAAAAAAAGCATCAAAACAGAAGGAAGTGTCTAGAGACAAGGCACAGATGGGTTGTCCAAGAAAGTCAGGATGCAGAGTGGGGAACAAGTGGGACCAGGGGAAGGAGAGGAGACATCGTAGGAGGGAAGAAGGAGCCGGGAGTAGGAAGAGAGGAACCATCTACTTTTTTCTTATTAAAGGGACATGGCTAAAAACCATCATTTCAGCAGATGACCAGGCTGCCAGTCACAGGTCATCAGGCAAAACCATCTCTCTGTCTAAGCACTGAGTTCTGCTTTCACAAGTGCAGACAAACCAACCATCAAGAAGACCCTACTTTCTATGTGGCTCTTTCTCGGTTAGTCTTTCCCTGTGACAGGAGAACCTTTCCCAAACTTTCCAGTGTTCCTCATTTCACATCCCTCGGAGATGAACTTAACAGCAATGAGCAGGCAGGGTCTCCCTACAGCCAGCCTGCCTCTCATGTCCTCCTGTCTCCGTGGTGAATGAACAGAATGTGACAGGTTGACATCCATGTGGCAACTGTCACTTGCCTTCTACCTCAGGGACTCTTACTTTGGTGGGCTCCAGACTCTCTGGAAGGAAGCTCATTAAGAAGATAATTGCCTGGGCCACATTCCCCACACATTCAGATTCCCAAGGGAAGGCAGATTCTCTAAAAGAAGCCCAGGCAGGGAAATTTTGGGAACTGGGGCAGAGGTAACATGTGACACTTTTAGAGTTTAGAAGAAACACCAGTTTAATTTGTTGCTGGTTGAAAATTTCCCCCAGGCTGGCGCCGCGGCTCACTAGGCTAATCCTCTGCCTGCGGCACCAGCACTCCGGGTTCTGGTCCCAGTCGGGGTGCTGGATTCTGTCCCACTTGCTCCTCTTCCAGTCCAGCTCTCTGCTGTGGCCCAGGAGTGCAGTGGAGGATGGCCCAAGTGCTTGGGCCCTGCACCCACATGGGAGACCAGGAAAAACACCTGGCTCTTGCCTTCGGATCAGTGTGGTGCGCCGGCCCCAGCGCGCTGGCTGCAGCGGCCATTGTGGGATGAACCAAAGAGAAAAGGAAGACCTTTCTCTCTGTCTCTCTCTCTTACTGTCCACTCTGCCTGTAAAAAAAAAAAAAAAAAAAAAAAAAAAAAAAAAAAAAAAAAAAAAAAAAAGAAAGAAAAGAAAAGAAAAGAAAATTTCTCCCAAAAGATAGTTTCATGCAATAATCTCTTTATACTTGATTGGCCATGAAGGCTAAAGAGAAAAAAACATGGTTCGTGCTTCTTCCACGCCAACTCAGTGGGTAGTAAAGTCCTCATCCCCATCCCCCACCCCCACCCATTTAATTCTTGAAGAAAGAGCAAATTCCAGACCAGGAATACTTTTTAGAGTTGGTCCAGATGAAGAGGATTTTTGTACCCACACTTCTTTTCACTTTGGAAGCTGGTTCCTGGGCTCCATCTTTTCTCCCAGGGCTCCATCTTTTCTCCCAGGCAAGCCATTTCTGAGTCCCCAAAGGCCGTGTCAGTCTGTGCCTCATTCCATGTCTCTGAGAACCAGCGTCCTCCTGCTAGGGCCACTGCTGGGGGAGGCACACTAATAGCATCAGGTCGACATAGGTCTCAGCTGTGCTGGGCCACTGGCTGTGTGAGTGTGGGAAAATCTCTCTCAAGGCATCAGTTTCCTCCATTTGTGGGAGGGGTGTAAGCATTGTTTCTCACTGAGTTGTAATCATGAAATGAGAAGATGTATAAAGAGTGCTTGGTGGGGCGGGGGAGACATTCAGTGCAGTGCTTTAAATACCACTAGGGGTGCTCACATCCAATACAGGAGTGCCTGGGTTCAAGTCCTGGCTCTGTTCCCAAGTCCAGCTTCCAGCTAATGTGCTCCCTGGAAGTCAGCAGATGATGGCTCAAGTGCTTGGGTCATTGTCACCGATATGGGAGACCCAAATGGAGCTCTTGGCTCCTGGCTTTGGCCTGGCCCAGCCCTGGCTGTTGTGGTCATTTGGGGAGTGAACTACATGCAGGAGATCTTGATATGTCTCTCTGCCTTTCAAACAGATAAGATAAATAAGTAAAAAATTTAAAAAGGTGCTTAGCAGAATAAATGCTCAATGAGTATGCCTGTTACTGGATGCTTCTCTCATCTTAACCAGCAGAGAATCAACTGCTCACCACAATGCCCGAGTTTTCCCTATTCCTTCAACTTGTTCTTAGAAATAAGCCTTACCTCCAACAGCATCCCAGGTGCAATTGCTCTCCATGCTTCTACGCCTCCTCGCCTTCAGGTTCCCTGTTGTGGTGGTGGGTGTTGTGTCTAATAAGGATCTGAGGAGCTAGCAGGTGCTACATTTATATGTGGAGGTTGAGTGGCTGTGGGTCCCCCTGCTTGTCTGGACCTGCTGCATTGTAACTGCCTGCAAGACAGAAGAATTCTTAGGTTATTTTCTTTGTGGAATGGATTGAGGGTATTTCAAAAGATTGTGGAAAACAGAATTAAAAGGTGAGTTTACTTTGGTACAAAACATTTTTTTTTTTAAATCCATGTAGCATTTTTCCAAGGCACAATTTTCCATGAATATTTGGAAGACCTCATATGTGCATGGAATTCAATTTTTTTTATCGTACCAAAACAAACATCTTTTAATTCCATTTTCTACGAACTTTTTGAAGTTCCTTTTATTTATATTGTAATTTTAAAGACTGACAGGTACAATTGTCAACTGGGCCTTGTTATTGGCCTCTTGTGGGCAATGTACAAGATGGAGAGTATAACACCTCTGTGGGAACTCATACGTGTCATACCTACTGACAGGCAATCATGATTCTAATGAGGGCAGAAGAATTTAATTCAATAAAAAACATATTAGAATTGACAGTACAAATGTGAACAGGCCCCTGCTGAATAATTCTGCCGGGCCTTCTCTGCTGCCGTGTTTGTTGACATATACATAACCAAACGTGGAAGGCAGATGCTCGAGATGACGCCAAGGCGTGGGATTGATGCGTTGCTCCTTCTTTCACCTGAGCTGTAATACACTGTTAGCTTTGAAGCTGTGAACCTGTTCCACAGGGGGTAGCTTCATGAAAATGACATTTTTGTCTCATTTTTTGGGAAAGAGTCATCCTGTGATTATTGCCGATAGGAGTTGCTTGCTGGGGATTGTTTTCTGTCATGTTTAAAAGATTCAGGAGGTAAAAAGGAGGCTTGGTTCCCACCTAGACTTTGAGCATATCGTGCAGAATAATGTTATGAATGTCGGGAGCTTTTTCCTTCACTTTCAGCAACCAGACTTTAACACTTTTCATGGGGCTGGCATTGTGCCATAGAGGGTAAAACTGCTGCCTGCAATGCCAGCATCCCATATGGGTACTGGTTTGAGTCCTGGCTGCTCCACTTCTAATCCAGCTCCCTGCTAATGGCCTGGGAAAAGCATGTGAAGATGGCTCAAGAGCTTGGGAGACCTGGATGAAGCTCTTGGCTCCTGGCTTTGGCCTGGCCCAACCCTGGCCATTGCGGCCATCTGGGAAGAACTGTCTGTCTCTCCCACTCTCTCTGTAACTCTTTCAAATACATAAATAAATTAAAAAAAAGACTTTTCATTGGGATAACTTGTGAGTTGCTATTTGGATAAATTTAAATTTCTTCCAACAATAAATACAGAGTTCCTCTTTAACCTATTTAATGATTAAGAACAATTGGTCAACATTATTTCTGGACAGACCCAGACATACTGGTGTCATTGTACCAACAATTCCTTGCAAAAATGGTGGTCTTTCTTTATTTTATTTTATTTTTCCTAGTGCTTCAGAAGAGAGATAGTGGGATGTTTGTTATTTCCTTCAAACAATATGGAATAAACCAAAACACTGGTTTTACAAAACAAATCTTTGGTTCATTAATTACAATATGTATAAGTTTACTCTGTTTTTCCTGTTTTCCTATTTTTAAACTTCGACCAAATCATCATTCATCTTTAGCTTTCTTAAGAGCGTTGTGTATACAAAAGCAAGGGGTTCAGTGTGCCAGCCCAGTGGCTCCTCCTCTGTGGGCTCTGTCCTCCCTTGGAGTGTTCACAACATTGGTTGTGTGTCCTCTGTTGAGGGATAAATAATATCTTGAGCACACATGTCATCATTATTTTAAAAACTCACACAGATATTGTGGGGTTAAATAGCACAGCTTTTGTATTTTGTGATGATAGATTCCCCCAATCAGTACATGCATAAAGGACAGCTCATATCCCATGATGGCACCATGATATTTTACAGGACTGTGAGATGATACGTGCCTAAAGTACTAAGCTCCTACTTGTAAGTAGTGGGAACCCCTGCTCTAAACCCAAGTTGAATGACCACGCTTTCTGAGTTCAAGACTTTCACTCCAACCGTGAGTGTGCTGGTTATTAGGAAGAGCCGGCCCTCATCTTACACTGAAAGGGAGGTGGCCTTGCTAGCCAGCTGCTCCGGAGGTCGTGATTCAGCCAAGCTCCCCAGCGGGCTCTCCAGGCACTCACATTCATTCTGCCTGCTGTGAGAAAACAGAACCTAATGTGTATTACACTTGTGTCACGACAAAGAGAAGTTTTCCAACTCCGGGGTTTGTTTTCCTCCAGCTTCATTTTTTACTCATTAGCTCACTTCTGCTTTCTTACTCATCACCGCTCTGCCTCTACAAATCGAAGCTCAGAACCATATAGAAGGAATCCAGCATTGCTTATCCAAGGCCATTCTAACGGAAGAGAGGAGGGAAACTTGTATTTCCCAGGGGATGGCTATGTGCTAGGTTTAAGCCAATAATAGTCTCGTGTATCACAGTTGCCATGGAACAATCTGGGACTTGCAGGGAGATTGGCAATGCCCCATGGTTGCTTCCAGGTAGGTAGAGGGATGGGGACTCAACTGTCTGGTCTGGGGACATCTGAAACCCACCCCCTCCCCCACCCCAGCATTCCCTCCCTTCTTCCCTCTCTACTGTATCCTAGTGCTTTGCCTACCTTGCATTAGTGGAGGAATTTTACATTTGCTGTGGATGTATAAGCTCTAGTTTCCACTCCAGATTCAACCTGTTTTATTAAATAGGGGCCTGTCTATTGTCTTTGAGATTTTTTTTCATATCTGGAAAAAAAAATCTGAACTTAGGATCTGATATTTTGGGGTTTATTTCTTGGAAACCCACTGATTAACAGTTTTAAATCTATTAAAAAGTGAAACTCCTTGCTTTGCTTTCCTAGATACCAGAGCACTCATTTGAAGCCCAGAAACGAATTCACTTGTGTTGATGTCATTGTTCCCCAGTGATCAAAGTTCTTGGATGCTTTCCCCTGAGTGCCTCCTGTGTGCTCGGAGCCGCTAACTCTTTGTGCCCTCTGCATTGAGGGTGATGAAGAGTATATTTAAATACGTGGTCAAACCTAGCTGATTTGTCATTTCCTTTTGATCTGTTTCCCTTTTTATCATAATTCCGTGACTTTCCATTTCTTGTCAAGACTTGGAGCTGTGCGCAGTAAGGGACAGCTCACAATTTTTGACCTTTCCTGCCACTCCCCATTCTCTCGCAGAAGCACTTAAAATAGAAAAGAGCCGAGTGGCGAACTCCCACTGGCGGAAGAGCTCTGTGGCTCCGTTCTTTTGCATGCCTGCAGGCCTGCTCACCGGCAAGTCAGGCACGTGGAAATGCGCGCACCCCATGTCAAGCCCCCTGGCAGCCAAGCCAGTGGCCTTTGTTTTGAGCACGAAGCACACTTGGACCAAGGGGATGTCCTGTGACCTTACCTTTGCAAGGACTGTGAAGGGAGAAATTTTTGAGCTTCGCAGGACAAAATCCAAGGACGTCCAAGGAATAGAAGAGCACCAAAGAGGAAGGAAGTGATGTGGAGGTCAAAGCTGGGAACGCAGTTGTCTTTGGCTCTCCTTTGAGAGCTGAGGGTTTTGCTTTGAATGAACACCCAGAAACGCAGTTATTGACCCCAGACCCTTGAAAGCGTTTGGCCTGGAAGCTCTTTAAGCTCAGCTTTGTAAATGCTCCCTGTCCTTTCCAGAACACACAGTGTTTCCCTGACATGTGAGGGGTCTGCAGGTCCCTTTTGCAGTGTTGCTTGTCCGGGGGCTAAAAGAAAGGAGACCCTCAGCCTCTCAGGGTCACGCTAATGCTCTAGGAAAGCCAGAACCAGGAGACAATCAGACACTGTCCTTTTGAAATCATGATGTGCTCCATCTGTTGCAGGAGGTCGGCTTGGGGCTCAGAGAGGGGTGAGCGCGTTGGAACCCGGATAAGCTCTTAGATGCCTTGTACTAATTAGCCGATCACTCTCCCTATTTTTTTTTTTTTTTTTACCAAGGTCATTATTCTGGACTTGTCACTAACCAGTCCTTTTCTCTGTGCATTTGGCCTCTTCTGCAGCTGATTAGGGCATTACAAGAATGAAGTAGCCGGAGGAAAGAGGAGCAGGAGGCGACAGAGGAGGATCAAGTACTTGAGACCCCACTGAAGTAAAATCTCCAATCCTGCATTCATTACTCACTCAGCCACTCACTCATCAAATGGGCTTTAGAGCAGAGTCAATGCCAAGTGTGTAAATGTTTGCAGCCTTCCAGGAGAACTCTTCTGTCGGCCAATACAGTGGTACATGTCTCTGTTTTGTGAACTGCAGTTTGTGCATGCACCCTGCCCAAGGGCTAGGTGAGAACTCACTTGTTTGCTGTGTCACCTCTTTCTCTGCTCCCCTCTGGTTTCAACTGCCCTTATCACTTCTTTCAGCTCTTATTCTAGTTGCTTCTGCTGTTTGCACTTGAGTTCCTCCCAAAGCATAAACAAGTGAGGGGACTCATGGGAAATTAGGATAATGTACCCATGGGGACTCTTCAAAAAGCCCATGGAAAATACAAATTATGAAAAAAATCTGCACAGATTTCAGTCTTTTTCTCCCAAATAAGCATAGTTTAATTCCATTTTCCAGGAACTTTCTGAAGTGTTCTGGTATTTACTTTCTTCAGCACCCAAGGCTGCCACTGTGAAAGCCCAAGCGAGACACTGGCTATCACAGCTCCCAGAGCAGCAGCAATGGCCACTGGTGGGCTCCACACCCACTCATCATGTCTTTTCCTTCCAGCCTCAGCTTCCTCACTGGGGAGGTCCAGACAGGACTTTCTTTTTCTATTTATTTCCATCTGATGGTTCACTTCCCCAGTGGCTGCAAAAGTCAGGGCTGGGCCAGGCCAGAAGCCAGGAGCTTCATCAAGATCTCCCATGTGGGTACAGGGGCCCAAGCACTTGGGCCATCCTCTGTTGCTTTCCCAGGCATATTTAGCAGGGAGCTGGATCAGAAGTGGAGCAGTGGGGACTTGAACCAATGCCCATTTGGGATGCCAGTGTTGCAGCGTTGCTTTCATCACTATGCCACAGCATTGGCCCCAGAACTTTCTTAGTAGCCTGACAGTGTCTCCTTAGAGGTGTACTTGGCCACCCAAGGACTTTGTTTGAACAGTTTGGATTCTCACTGTTTTAGTCTCTCTCTCTCTCTCTCTTTTTTTTTATCAGGCTTTGGGCATTTTCTTTGCAAATTAAAAAGTACACCACAGTGTTTTCCCAAAGAAATAAAAAAGATTTCCCCCAAAACATAAATTGTGTTGCACAACCTAGAATGCAGAAACAGCTGTGGGCAGCTTTTAGAGAAGCACTCTGCTCCATAATTAAGATGACAGGGCCCCTGTTCACGATCCAAATGTAGTTGGGGAGACAAGGTGCGAGCCAGCTTTGCAGCAGAATATTGTAAGTGACATGACCGAGGTCTGTGTGGGCTGCCCAAGACCACACAGGAGGCGGCATTTCATTCTGCCCGCCAGTCCTCCTGGAAGCTGCTGTGGACTTACTTGAGCTCAGAATTTTCTAGGAAGATAATGGGGGAGAGGTATTTTAAGCAGCTAGAACGGTATGTGAAAACCACAGAGGCATGTAAGAGGCTGGCACTTTGGAGGCCCCACAAGCTTTGGCTTCATGGGAGCACAGGGGGAGAAGTGGGCAGGGACCACAGAGCACGCTCATTCCTGGAGAAGCAGCCTCTCCATGGGGGCTGTGTTGTGGTCCATGCTGTGCCTTCGACTGTCCTGCGCAGAATGGAGGAAGGATGTGAGGAGAAGGCAGATGTGGAGACTGCTGTGTGGTCAGCACCAGGGAGGAAGGCCTCAGGCAGGGCCTCTGTGCACAGAGGAGAGGAGATACAGATCTGATACGGGGCATGCAGTTAACTCACCACTCACCTACATGGCTACAACAGTGTCTGTGTTCAGCTGTTAGAAACCAATCATGGAAATAAACATTGGCCACAAGAATGAATGTCAGAGTTGGACATTGGTGTCCAGAGATGTTCATATAAAATGTGGTTGAGGGTCTTCCTTGTACTACTCTGCATAGGTTGAGTTTGAATAAATGCAGCCCTACTTTTCTGCCATTTTTAGGGATAATTTGAGGGTATGTGAATTAAGAGGCAAAGCAGAAAGGTGTGGCAGGTGTAGAGAAACCTCAATGGACAGCAAAGTATCTGGGGACAGTGACATTGCAAAGCCTAGAGAGATGTGGGAAGGCACATTCCTGGCACCTGGAAGGAGAATGACCTAGGGTGGGCTTTCTGGGAAGGGCCTGTACTGTTTGCTGGAGGTGTGCAGTTACGAGCTGAGAGATGCTGGGGGAAAAATACGTTGTTGTCACTCTTCTCTATTTCCAGACTTCTATCGGATTTCCCTGTTGGCTGAATTCCACCAGAAGCTGATAGAAACGGGTTTGCCTGCCACGTCCTGTGTCTCTGCCTCTTTTCTTCAAGGTCAGAATGCAGGAAAAGGCACACAGACACTGTCCTCCAAGGACTCGAGTGTGCCTTAATCTTCAGCTTCTGCTGTCAGCCCAGAGTTACCCAGGCTTCACATTAGACTTGAGGCAGTTGGTTTTCCCTCCCTCCCACAGTGGAAGGGTTTCTACATCACTGGCTGGTGACCCTGTGCCTGGCAGCCCAGTCCTGGAGCTAAGAAAGAATGACGTCAGATGGGTGTTCTCATCCCACAGTGCAAAGCAGATGGGTCTCCTAGTGGGTGTGAAATCTGGTCTGAAAATATGAAGTCTTAGATATCATTAGGGACATTTTTTGAAAGTGTGCATGATTGGATACAAGTCCCTCCCCCATGGCCATGTGGTCACCCAGAATGGGAGGGATGTGATATTTGTTGGATCTCTGTCTTGTTTAGGTGCTAGGGTGTTTTACAAGATTGATGTTTTTCTAATGTAGTGGAGCTTGGAAGTCTAGATTGGTCATCTCCAGGTACTCACAGTTCTACTAGAAAGAACCTTGAAAATACTTCTCATCTCTGGATGTAACCTCCGTTAAGCTAAAGAACTTTCACAAAGCTTTGAAAAATTAAATTAATGTAAAACCTCTGTGGGGAGCTCTTGCCGCAGCTGGAGAGAACACATCAACTATCAAATAACAACGCTTCCCGGAGCAGCCGAGCACAGAGCATGGTGTCCCACTGAAGCGGGGGAACTCTAAATAGAATGCAGAAGCTCAGTAGGAATTTGACTAGGCTAATAATATTTCAAGGGTAGATAAACCTGTAATTTAGCCCCAGGATTTCTGCTCTTTGTTTCCCTTCTCTACCTGCTTTTCTCATGTACTTTCCACCAAGGAAAATAAGATTGTCATAAACTTTCCACCTCGGTTGGTGGATTCATTGCAAACAGCCCAGGTTTTACTACAAACCACAATTAGGAGTCAATGGGGCTCAGTAGGATCTTACACAATTGCACCTGGTGGTTATTTGGTTTGCTGGCAGTCTGTTGAGGTTCATATGCCCTCTCTTCTGGGAATTTTGTTTATCCCAATGAAGCCAACTGAAGAAGTTCTGATTTTGGCCACTCTTCCTCAATGTTGTTGTAATAACTGGGGTGAAATAACGTGTGTCTTTGCAGGATTTCCCAACACTCAGCTCCATTGCCCAAATGAAGAGTCCAGATACTCTGTATTCCAAGAGACAGACATGTGCCTCCCTTTAACATGGTGTTTGTTGGGGAAAATGTACTGACAACATGTAATGATTTAAAACATTAACCTTTCTGACTTAGCTAAAGCCAAGTTGAAATTGTTTTTGCAACCAATCAGGTTCATCTCTCTTTTTAAAATTCATTTAATAGTTCATTTTTTTGAGATACCATCTTTTTAATTTACATTACAGTCAAAGGCTTAATGGTTCTATTAAATGGAGAATTTTACAAATAAGAAGAGCACAGTACAGCAAGAAAATAGGAAAGAGCCATAAGCAATAATCAAATAAAAAGATGTTGAACTTCACTTAAATAAAATAGGTTTTAAAATCACAAAATCCTTAATACTATAGTAGCCAAAGAATCTCTTTTTAAAATCTCAGTTCTCTGAAAATCCTTTCTTTCTTTGTGACTTTAGTAGCCCTAGTTATCCAATTTTACACAAAAATATTATTTCTTTCTTTCTTTTTTTTTTTTTTTTGATAGGCAGAGTGGACAGTGAGAGAGAGAGACAGAGAGAAAGGTCTTCCTTTGCCGTTGGTTCACCCTCCAATGGCCGCCATGACCGGCGCGCTGCGGCTGGTGCACAGTGCTGATCCAATGGCAGGAGCCAGGTGCTTATCCTGGTCTCCCATGGGGTGCAGGGCCCAAGTACTTGGGCCATCCTCCACTGCACTCCCTGGCCACAGCAGAGAGCTGGCCTGGAAGAGGCGCCCCGACTGGGACTAGAACCCGGTGTGCTGGTGCCGCAAGGCGGAGGATTAGCCTATTGAGCCGCGGCACCGGCCCAAAAATGTTATTTTTAAGACAATATTTATTTAGCTTCTAGCAAAACCCCTCCTTTCCCACTAGTTTCTGAGCTTCCCCAGGTGATTTGTGCAGCCTCATGAATGGGGATTGGGTGGGGGTTTCACCTACAATATGGCATCTGCTGGGCACCAAACTTCTGGCTCCTGCTTTTGCTGGGCTTATTGCATCCACCTGACTCTGCTACTTATACCACCACTAACTAATGTGTCAGGCCCCTGATTTTCAAAACCTCTGTGCTCTGAGCTGTTAGTAAACCCAGCTGTGCTATTTTAGAAACGGGAGTGAGGATAACATTATTCTCATACCCCAGAACCAAGGTGTTGCAATTCCTTTCATTTTAATTAGAAGTCTGAATTTTCTGAAAGGAATAAGGATATAAAGGTGTTGGAAGTAATACTCGGATGACAGATACTGTGCTCTTCCTGGTCACTGGTCACTTAGCTACCAGCTTTCTTTTGGGCCAGGTTGCTCCCAGAGCTTCCCCAGTCTCTGTGGTGAACAGGTGGTTTTGACTGGCTTGCTTCACGAGAGTGCGAGGCACACGCATGCCTTAGGCCTGGCAGGGACACTGTTTAGATTCAGGCTGGGATTTTCCTGTTATACAAGTGAGGTTGGTATAAAGATCACTGCTTCGAGACCCTCTCAATCTCAGACCTCAGTAGGGAGTGGAATGAATCCAGCTGGAGAGATGACTACCATTAGGGGCTGAATAGTAACCCAGCCCCTCCTTCCACAAGTTCATATACGGAAACCCTCACTCCTTGTGCCTCAAATGCGATTATGTTTGCAGGAAGGTTTTCTGCAGCAGTAAAATAAATGAAAATGGGGTCATTAGGCTGGGAGGAAATTCAGACATGGAGACCCATGAGGAGGGAAGAAGGAGTGAAGAGAAGGAGGGAGAAGATGGTGATCTACAAGCTGAAGAGAGAGACCTGGACAGGGTCTCCCCTGCTCTTCCCTTGGAAGGAACGCTACAGCAGCCTAAAAACCAGCAGACAAACCAATAAACCAATATATGACATTCCAGGGAGGGGTCGCCCCCATGGGGTAGGGCAGGCCCCAGGAGAGGCCGACTCTGCCTGCAGAGGTGGGAGCAGCGGGTGCTGCATGTGCACTGAGCAGTGCAGGCAGGTTGGAGAAGAGCCAGAGTCGAGGCAGGCCAGCAAGAGGTGACAGGTGGCCTGCCTTCCTTCTTTCCTTCCTTCCTTCCTTCCTTCCTTCCTTCCTTCCTTCCTTCCTTCCTTCCTTCCTTCCTTCCTTTCTTTTTTGACAGGCAGAGTTAGAGAGATTGACAGAGAGAAAGGTCTTCCTTCTGTTGGTTCACCCCCAAATGGCCGCTATGGCCGTTGTGCTGCGGCTGGTGCACTGAGCTGATCCGAAGCCAGGAGCCAGGTGCTTCCTCCTGGTCTCCCATGCGGGTGCAGGGCCTAAGCACTTGGGCCATCCTCCACTGCCTTCCTGGTCCACAGCAGAGAGCTGGACTGGAAGAGGAGCAACTAGGACAGAATCTGGTACCCCAACTGCGACTAGAACCCGGGGTGCTGGCGCCGCATGTGGAGGATTAGCCTAGTGAGCTGCGGAACCAGCCAACAGGTGGCATTTCTGCAGGGAGGTGCAGTGCATGTGAGGGAGGCTTGCACAAAGGCAAGATGCTCAGATCCAGGAGAACACACGTCCTGACAGGCAGATGGGCAGAATGAGTGATGACAAAAAGGACAGGGCTGTAGCTTGAACAAAACCGAGGATGAGGCTGTTTTTCAAGGTGGGGAGCCAGACGGGGCTCAGTGGTTGTCAGCTGAGGAGGAATGTAGGCACCTGGTCACCAGAGCAAGGTCGTATCCAGTTACTAGATAGAACCTGATCTCAAAATCAGACTGGAATTATCAAGGTCATTCTCAATTCGAAACACTCTTATTTCTGACCTGTACATCCCTAAATCACCCCTGGTTAGTGCTAAAGGGGGTCCTAATGTCTAAAGCAAGCCTAAACCTCTAAGAAATTATGTCAAATGGCTTCAGCAGTCAGTAGTAGTGGCCCAGAGAGGCAGGTAGGTCATTACATTGACAGCACAATTCTGCTGAATGAACAAGAGGGTACAGCTTCCACTGGAGCCATTTGCTTGGTACGCTTATTAATTTCCAATGTGCCATTCTGGGATCTTTCCCAGAAATGTCATCCATGACCCCTGGGAAGAATTTTTCCAAGCAGGTGTCATTGCTTTGCTGCTTCTAGCGCAAGCTTCTGAAAGCAACAGGAGTTGCCTTTCATGTACCAGATACCCCAGGCAGAAGCAAAAGTGCCCAGCATATGAGGGATTGTAGGAGAGGTATCCAAGGTTTTCAGCTTAGTTTTGTCTGTAAACAGAAAACAATTTAAGCAGTTGCCCCACAGGTTCATGAAAGTAATTGGAGCTACTTGCAAAGGACACAGCCTCACCTTTGCTGGGTCTGCTACTCTGGAAAAGCACCTTTCAAACATTTTGCAGCTGTAGAATCTTTTGTTTGAGTGGATTCTTAAGGGAAACTGTCTGAAAACAGGTGGGAGAGGAATAGCCTCTGCTGACAGATGGTGGGGTCTCACTTCCAATTAAATCCTATGCCCCACCCAGAGAGATTTTTGGTGCAGTCCAGTTTGAATGCCACATACATCTTGTGAGTCACTCAAAAGAGTAGCTTGTTCACTAATTGGCCAGGTTGAATTGTTATGAATATTGGGGCTGGAGCTGTGGCATAAGTGGGTTAAGCCTGCACTGCCAGCATCCCATATAGGTGCCGGTTTGGGTCCTGGCTGCTCTACTTCTGATCCAGCTCCCTGCTAATGCACCTGGGAAAGCAGCAGAATATGGTCCAAATGCTCGGGCCCCTCACCCACATGGGAGACCTGGAAGAAGTTCCTGGCCTCTACCTATTCTAGCCCTGAGTGTTGTGACCATTTGGGGAGTGAACCAGTGGATGGAGTTTGCATAAAGCATTGAATAATTGGGACAACCATGTAGCTGATATTTTTACCTTTAAAAATTGTAAGTCCTATATTTTAAACTTCTTTTAATTCCCTAGATTTTTCAATATTCATAACATTAAAAAAAAGGCTTATTTATTTATTTGAAAGGCAAAGTTTCAGGGAAAAGGAGGGACAGAGAGAAATCTTCCATCTGCTGGTTTACTTCCCCAAAAGTAAACTGCAGTGACCAGGGCTGGGCCAAGTCAAAACTAGGATCTTTTCTGTGTCTCCCACATGGGTGGCAGGGTCCCAATTACTTGGGCCATCTTCTACTTCCCCAGGTGCATTAGCTGGGAGCTGGATTGGAAGTTGAGCAGCTGGAACTTGAACTGGTGCTCATGTGGGATGCTGGAGGTGCAGACAATGGCTTCACCCACTATGCCACAACACTGGTCCCTTCAACTTTTAATGTCTTAAAATGATAATACTAATATATTTATTTATAATTATTTACTTACTTATTTGAAAAAAGAGATAGAGAAAGTGGGAGAGAGAGATATCTTTCACCTGCTGGTTCACTCTCCAGATGGTTGAAACAGCAAGGGCTGAGGCACTCCAAAGCCTGGAGGCAGGAACACCATTCTGGCCTCCTACTTGGGTGGCAAGAGCCACCTGGAATAACACTTGGGATATTTTCTGCTGCCTTCCAGTTATATTAGCCAGAAGCTGGATCAGAAGCAGAGCAGCCAGAACTCAAACTGGTGCTCTGATATGGGATGCTGGTATCTCAAGCTGGAGCTTAATCTGTCAACCAAAATGCTAGTCCATGACAGCACTAATGTGATTTGCTCATGAGTTGTAATTTGGGTGGAGTTTGGTAGGGATGGTGTATTCTTACTCTGGTGATGTCAGGCTGGGGTGGCTCAACTGGAGCCTGAGGATTCACTTACAAGATGACTTACTTCTATGACTGGAAAATCAATGCTGGCTGTTGGTTGTAAGTACAGTTGAAGCTATTGAATTTGAACCTTGATTCATTTTTATACAGTCATTTCCTTGGGCAACTTGAGCCTCAGAGAGTAACACATTCCAAGAATGAGTGTTCTAAGAGATGAATAGTGAAAATTGTCAGTTTTTTAAGGACTTGGAAGCTGGCAGAGTGTCACTTCCACCTTATTTTACTGGTCAAAGCAGTTGGAGAACCCATCCATACTCGGTGGGAGAGGACACAGAGCCCACTTCTCCATGGGAAGACCATCAAGGAATCTATGACCATCTTCAAACCACAGAGTGGCCATCTCTTCCTTTTTCCTTTTCACTTTTTCAGCATGTATCATCATCTTCTCCCTCTTCCTCCTTGATAGTGCCAAAAATGTGTGGAATTATTACTCTGCACTGGGTACTCTGTTCAGCATTTCAGTTACACATAGTGGCAAAAGAAAGTCAGCATTCGCAAGAGAAATTCCATTTCCACTGTAGTCTATTGCTGAAGAGAGTCACTGTTTGTGATCACTGATATTGAACTGATATTGTCTACTGTATGTGCTGGACATTGGTGAGAAAACCAGGCTCATTAGGACCCAGGACTCACCTTCAATGTGTTTATAGCCAAAAGCTGCTATTTAAGATAGGAAGTGGCCAATCTTATTGTAGACCAATACACAGTGGACTCAGAGAGAATAGAGAAGAAGGAGCTGATTTTGGTGGTGGGTAAGAAAGGATTCCAGGAGGAAGCCACAGGTAAGGAGCCCAAGAGGATGCTCGAGAGGAAAGAACATTCCAAGACAGAGGAATCTGATGGGCTGATGCTCAGAGACTGGAAAGCTTGGTTGTTCAGGGAATGATGCTTCCAGTAGGACTTTAGTGCCCATGAACAGGAGCTACAGAAAATAATGATGAAAAGATGGATTGGGGTCTTGCCAGGAAGGCACCAGGATTATATTGTTAAAGTTTTGATTTGAAATACTTAAAATTCATCATATCTTATTTGAGGAAAAAAATTTTGTTCTATGCTCATAAAGATGTGAAATTCTGCAGTGCCATTCTTTGCTACTGTGAAAGAAAAATCTCATCTCACAGAGGAGAGTGGCTGGAGATATGGGGTCGCTATACCTGTAGTCTTTGTCCAGGGACAGCATGGCTGCACAGTTTTGGAGATATTCCATTTCCTGCTGAAAACTTTAGAGTGAAGATTTTTGCTTTTTCTAACGCTTTCCTTTGAGAGTGTCAAAGGCTTGCCTGCTGGTGTGGACTGGGTTTCCAGAAGAGCTATTGCTCACTTTGGATAAGATACCTGTGGTCAGCTAGAGGAAAAGGAGGGGGCTGCAGAGCTGAGGGTCCATATAACTGGCTGCTGGCCCTGGCTCTGCTGCCAGTTGACAGCAGGACCTTGGAGAGGAATAAAGAGAAGCAGACAGAATATGTGTTTGGGAGTCAGGATACCTGGGGGTCCTTTGTGGTTTAGGGGTAAAGGAAGTATTGGTGGTTACTCCAAGTTAGAGGATAATGTCATAACCAGAGGAATTGCAATAAAGAATATAGGAAATCACATCAAAAGGAAATAAAAGGCTCTGAGTTAGGTTTTTAGTAGGTGATAGCAAGGCCTGCAAACATTTTGAAGGAAAAGATAAAATGCTTTGGGAGCTGGAAAGACAGAGAAAACTAAGAAAAAAGGAAACAATCCTCCAAAAACTTTATTTGATTGTCCTAAAGGCTGACAGAAAAATTGCACAAGGTCTTTAGGAATGAGGATAGGATTGTGGAAGTAGAATTACTATTATTATTATGGGTGTTTAATCCTTATTAGTCTCTTGGCTTATAAAATGTGAATGAACAAAAAATTGTAATTAAAATGAAATCAACATATTAAACCCCACTTTTTGACATTTTAGATATCAAGAGAGGTCACTACATTTGCCAGGGGGCTCTGCACACACAAGATTATGTGATCATAGGCACACCCCTGTGCCCACTAAAAAGAAACCCACGTGAAGTCACTTTCTGATGAGTGAAATAACCACTGCAGGGTGACCAGGGGATTTATTATGTGTGAGTTGCTGCTGTACCCTCTCCCAAGTTGTGACCCATTTTCAGCTTAAATTAGAAATCCAAGTAAAGGACTCACTGCAATGTGTAGTTATCAGGTTTACTTTTGTTTCCCTTTGCTACTTTCTCTTTTTCTCCTGTCCTTCCCTCATATCAGAATGCAAGTTGTGCAAGAGCAGGGACCTTGCCTGTCTTGTTCACTGCTGAATCTGAAGTGACAGGAGAGCGGACAGCTCAGGGCACCCATTCCATAAAGAGTAGTTCCATGAATGAATGGCACTGCCTTCACTGTGATCTTTGCTTTCTCTAATTTTTGGAGGGAAGATGTTCTTCTTGCTAATCATGAAACATAACCTTCCAGAAAGTGTGTCTCCGTTTAGAAAAGTACCAAAGGTCAGAGAATGAAGAGGAAGGGAAGCATAATGGTGTATGGCAACAGAACCTCAAAAATCCTGGAGGAAACGGAAGTTGGACACCAGAGTGAGAGGTGTCCAGCTTTGTAAGAAAAGTTCAAGTGGACAAGAGGATTATGAACGCTGCACGTTTCATGATGCCACACACCTTTCAAAGCAATGCCTGCTGCATTTGCTCATCTAAAGTTTCCAGGAAGAAACCAGAAAGACAAAGTAGGCATGAGTTCCAGTTTATGCAGGAGAAATGGGCATGAGAAGTCAGGATGTTCTGTTGGTAAAGTTCGGAACTCAGGTCCCCTCACACTATTTAGGTCAGGGCTCTTTTCACTAATGGCAGGAAATACAAGAGACTGACATTCTTTCTTAGGATGTGACAGCCTCCTGTCTACAAGCGTAGCAGTGAGAATTTGAAAGAATAGCTTCGTGGAAGAAGGGAGAGTATTTTGGCTGTCTGCATGATGGGACAGTTAGCAGTTTCCAAAGTGAATAACCAGACATTTAAAGGCAACGCTTGGCTTTCAGGCTTCCGAGCTCAATTCAGAGAGCTGAGTAGAGACCCTAACAATAGGAACCAGTTTCTATTTGCTTTCGTCCTTTTTCTTTTTTCCCAAACTTTAAAAAATATATCCAAAAAGCTGAGCACCTGGAAGGCATGGACCATTTGGTTTGGTGTCATTTAAGGCCAATTCCTTTACAAACATGAAATACCAAGGTGAATTATACATCCGTCATATTTCTCTTCTGAAGGCTGTCAGGGTTTCTCTGCGATTGAGAGCACAGAGTTTATTCTGCATCACTGGTATGTGGTGGAAGAATCAACTCTCCTGGCTCCACAGTGTGGCTTTGTGTAGTACAAAAAACAGAATGGCTGTCTGTGAATCTGACAGGCTGGGCCAAGGCCACACCTCTTGCAAGAGCTCACTCATAGAATACACTGTAAATAGAAACCCAGTAACATACTGCACAATGATATTTTGGTCACATGGCAGCGGCTTTACCACATCACCTAGGTGTTTAGTAGGCTACACCATCTAGGTTCATATAAGGATGATGTTTGTACAGCAAGGAAATTGCCTAATGATGCATTCTCAGGAAGTGTCCTCACTGTCAAGGGGCTGCAATAGTCAGTTTTCTGTTACTGTAACACCTACCCCAGGTTGGGTACTTTACAAGAAAAAGAAATTTACTTTGGCTCACCATTCTTGACCAAGATTGAAGGGGCCACATATGTTGATGGACTTCTTCCTGGTAGAGTCCTGAGGTTGTGCAGCCCCTCATATGGGGAGACAGGGAATGCATGCATGTCCCACTGGTCCCTCTCCCTCTTCTTACAAAATCACCCATATTCAATCATGGTGACACTGTGGGGAACTGCAGGCTGGCCACCTGTGGGAACCTCCTCATTTTTGTATCTACATAGCTTGCGGCAATCAGTCGACCACAAGGCCTACGAAAACAACCAGGTGAAACAGATGAAACAGGATGGACTCTGCATAAACAACTAGGAGGGACCAGGTGAAACAGATGAACTTTCAACCTGAGGCTATACGTGCCCTTTCATCTGATTGGACGACATTAGCATAAACTGCACGTGAAGAGAACCGCTATTGGCTGTGGAGCACATGCTCCAAGGGATTTGGGATATAAAGGGACATTGGGATCTGGGCGGGCCGCCGCCGCTGCCCCCTCCTCCTCTTTTCTCCTCTCCCCTTGCCCTTTCCTTCTGTCCCCATGAGTAAAGTTCCTTGAGAACCGAGAACGTGACCGTGTCGTGACTGCGTTGGACCCTTGCTGGCGAGCGTAGTCGCCTCGGATAGTCGGACCGGTCGCTGGAAGCAGGTAAGAACAATTAAAACGTGCATACACGGGAATCTAGGCGGGTGATGTAAAAAGCCTAGGATTGGTACTGTGGAAAAAAGGAATAACAATGGGAAACACTCCCTCGACAACCAGGTTGCGCCTGTTATTAAGCTGCCTTTTAAAAGTAGCGGGGACGCCCGTGAAAGCGGCCGCTGTATGTGCATTCACTAGGGCCATCGCTCAGACCTCACCCTGGTTCGTGGAGAGCGGTGAGTTAGAACAGGAACAATGGCGTAGGGTCGGAAGACAATTGAGGGCAGCAGAGAAATCGCCTGAAGTCCTTAGGCTATGGCAACTGATCGACCAAGCTCTCCGTAATGACTCGGAGGAAATAGCAGCCCTCTTAGATGAAGGGGCTGATTTACTAGAGGAAACACAGAGAGAATCTTAATCTGAGAGCCTAGATGGAGACAAAGAGGACGGAGACAAAGAGGACCAACATGGGTCGGGAAAACCACAGAGAGAGAGGGAGGATGAGAGACTCCCTCCTTCCGTACCCCCCTATTCGGCACATTTGCCCATAGAAGGAGTTCCCCCGTGTTGCTGCAAACTGGCCACTCTCATTCTCTGCCACTTTGTTTCGGATGTGTTTCCCTGTCCTAAGCAATGGGCTCCTATGCTGATGACCAGCTCTTTTCTGTGCTGCTGTAGTTAACTTATCTGAGAGTTTGCAATGTGTCTTGAAGGTTTCGTATTTTATTGGATTTGTCTGTCTTTAATGCTTGAGTGATTACCTAACCCTAATCAGATCTAGCCCACAGCCTTGGTTACTAGTTTTTGGCTGAGCGGTTTGACTCTGTAACAGTTTAAATTCTCAAGTGGAGTCTATCAACTTTGGGACTTCCAGTAGGATCCCTGGAACTCTCAAAGAATGAGACTCTAAATTTGTTAAAGTAACAACTGTTTGAGTCAATTCAAATTATGCAAAGTGTATTAAAATGTTGTAAATGATGTCAGACCTATGTTGTATTCATGTTTTTGCTTTCCAGCTAAAGTGGTCTTATATTCTGTGTATACAAGTCTTTACATGTCCTTAATATGCTTTAAACTTGTTTCTTTTATAGATCTGTTTTCGCAAAAACTGTAGTGTCTCTTTTTAACAATGTCTACTTAAGTGGTTACTCTGCTGTTTCTAAAGTTCTCTTTTTAGCTCTGTTAAATAGTTCTGAGTTATGTGAGGATTTTGTGTGCTAGCTTCTTACCCTGCTTTTAATCCTTGCTATTGGCCCATACATAATGAATAGCCTTATACAGTTTATACAACAGCACATAAAGGCAACAAGGGTAAGACAGGTTGAGGTTCATTACTAGAGGCTGCTAGCCAGAGGGCTATGATCCCCTGAACTGGGGAAGCGCCCCCGGTGCTCTCCACGTTGCCAATGACGGGTAAGATTCCGGATGGACCGGAACAACCTAAGACAGGTGGTGGAGAAAGCTCACCACGCTCCCATAATTACAAGTCACGTGACACCCCAAGACGGGTAAAGCACCCAGCGTCCTGTACCAACCTAAGACAGGGCTCATGGCCAAGCTGCCTGGGTTACCAATGACGGGTAAGGGCAAGGGCGGCTGGGGGCAACCTAAGACAGGGACTGCGTGCTAAAACAAAAAAGGGGGAATATGTGGGGAAATTAGTTAAGTATGGTCCCCCTTCACTGCTTTGGGCCACTGGATCTCGGGTACTTGGTCACACGTGAAAGAATGAGTGGCCATAGCGGGCCTATTCATAATAGTACTTTTAGGCTTCCTCCTAATCAGCAGGGTCATCCTGGCAATAGTCAGGAGTCAGCAATGCACTAACCTAGTGGTCTGACAGGCTATGCTTGCTATGTATCGCTCTGACCCTCAGCAACAGATATGGCTTGGCATGATGGAGCGGTAGCTAAAGATGGGTAATCACTGGTGAGTGCCCCTAGCAACCTAAGACAGAACTTGGGACATGCTTCCCAATGTTTCGGTGACAGGTAAGCAGGTGGCACATTGCTGGGAACCTAAGACAGGCACGACTCCGCGCCATAAATAACAAAAAAGGGGGAGCTGTGGGGAACTGCAGGCTGGCCACCTGTGGGAACCTCCTCTACATAGCTTGCGGCAATCGGTCTACCACAAGGCCTACGAAAACAACCAGGTGAAACAGATGAAACAGGATGGACTCTGCATAAACAACTAGGAAGAACCAGGTGAAACAGATGAACTTTCAACCTGAGGCTATACGTGCCCTTTCATCTGATTGGACGACATTAGCATAAACTGCACGTGAAGAGAACCGCTATTGGCTGTGGAGCACATGCTCCAAGGGACTTGGGATATAAAGGGACATTGGGATCCGGGGGGGCCGCCGCCGCCGCCCCCCCTTCCCCTTCTTTTCTCCTCTCCCCTTGCCCTTTCCTTCTGTCCCCATGAGTAAAGTTCCTTGAGAACCAAGAAACAGTGAAAGTTCCTTGAGGACAGAGAAACAGTGACCGTGTCGTGACTGCATTGGACCCTTGCTGACGAGGGTCCGCGACATGACACCACCCTGTTGACCTCATCTAATCCTAATCGCCTCCCAAAGACACCACCTCTAAACACCAAAGTTGGATAACATTTCCACTCTCTTCCTACCTCACAAGGGGGATTAAGCTCCAGCATGAGTTTTAGAGGATGTTACTGAAACCTCAGTCCCTGTCCTGGTGCCAATCAAAATAATGAGGACAAGGGTTTGGGGCGAAGGGAAGAGAACATTCAATTTGGTGACAGGTGGGAGCATAGCAGAGTTATGAGTCTCAAGGATGACCACTCTGCTGGATAAATATTTGTCTTGGCATTTGTAAAGGGGCTACAATGAAGGGGTACTGACATGGCAAAATCCTGAAGCAGCTGCAGGTCTCTGGTGGCAGGTGCCAGGGCTTGTCACTAGATCAATGACAGCGCATCCTTCCTCTGTTTTGTCATGTTGCTGATTGAGGTCTACAAGTGGTGAGATTAGATCTAGCCTGAAAAGGTCCTCTTGTTCAGGAAAAGAAGGTGAGATAAGGAAAAGGCAATTTGTGTTTTAGGACATGGGTAAGTGGGAAGCCTGCAGTCTAACCCTGAAGCATCAGCTTTTCAGCTTTACATTTAAGTGTAAAAACTATCTGTTTATGTGGTTTTATACCTGGTTTCCAGGGGACAAACCTTAGCAGTGATTCATGAATGCAGATGCACAGTGATGACACAGCCATTCTGTACACTAAAGGTCAGGACGACTGGGAGGTATAAAAAGGCTTTTGTATTTGGTTTGTTTTTGTTTTTAGTTTAGTCATAATAGCTATCCCAAAAATGTCTGTGGGAATAGTTTCTTTTTGTTACCATTGATAACCTAGATGGCTTCTTGGTAGGAACATGTAGCTATCTCATTTATGTGAGGAAATTTAATATAATGGTAGTGTAATAACAAGATGGAATTTTGTCTTTAAAAGTTATGAGATATTTTTAACTATTAAAGAAAAGATTTCAGTTAAGATCTTTAGAACAGTTCAGTTGTCCCCAAAGACCACCAAGGAGCCGATACCGCTGTAAAGAGTTTTATATATCTGTAAAGAGTTTTACTACAGGTCCGGGCCTGGTATCTCAATCAACACTGATGCAGCGGGTCTGAATTGAGAACCCCAACCCTTCAGTTAACAGGGTTTTTATAGGGTTTTCAGAGACATTCTATACATCATGGTACCATTTAGCAAATCATCTCATCCTGTGGGAAATTCTAAGGACATCTTCTAGAATTGATTAGTGCATCCAGTAGTGGGAACGGACCTACTAAAGGTGGTTGGATGGCTTGGGGGTTAATGCTTTTTGAATTGATTGGCCGAAGCATAGGGTCCAAGCTGCTGGGGTGTACGTGCCGAACTGCAGGGTCTCGGGTAGCTGTCAATCACCTTATCTGTCCTGAGAAGACACCGGGAACTCTAGGTATTTCTCTGCTATCTGTTAATTGGCTGTTGCTAGAAGAGTTTATTGCAAGGAGAGTTCATTTATTTACTTTTAGGAGCTTCTGGCTTAGGGTTCAGGGCCTGGTCAGGCCCAAGTTACAAGATGGAGGCCTAATTTAAAATAGTTACACCTTGATCCAGGCTCAGGTCTCACAGAACTACTGTTGGTTTGCATTTTTTTCCACTAAATCCTGATAGGAAAGATGGTAGAGTATGTTCTGCTCCACATTTTAATTCATCTTTCAATTCTATTATCTGTTACAGAGCAGAGATCCTCAACTGCTTTAGGCAGACTGCATGATATACATTCAGGGTCGGTCAGAAAAGTCCAGGACAAGTGAATGTTTCCCTTGCGTGGAGTTGCTTGAAATTTTAAAGCCCTTGAATTTCTCAGCATTAACTGTGCTGAAAATGAACTGTGGACATGCTGGTGTACTAGGGTCAGTCCTCAGTGGCTTGCAGACAATGACAGTATCTGTTCTCTGTCTTGCAGTTTTAATCCTTCCACTCATACCCCACCTCTAATTGTTGGAACCCTTAAGGAAGTAAAATGATATTATTCAAGTTTTCTGATTGGATTTGTTTTCTGATGTGAATGAAAATGGACCAAAGGCAGGCAGGGTGGTGGAAGAAATGCATGGACTGGGAGAAGGTTCCTGATAGAGGGGTGGGAAATGGGATAAGGGGATAACGGGACAGAAAGAGGATGATGGCTCTGCTTACATTGTCCCAGCCATCCTGATTGGAGCCACACAGACTCCAGGCTCTTCCTGCATGGCCCCAACTCCCATGGGCCAAGCGAGACTGTTGGTTAGTTCCACAAGAGCAAGCCCGCAGCACCTCTACTTGGCTGCTCCTTTGTCCCGTGGAGTCAGATGGATTCAAATGAAATGTTGCTCACTCTTTGGTATTCTGGAGGCTAGCAGCCTTCGCATTTCGGACTCTTTGTGGAATCTGATGAATCAATCTGCCTTCTCCTTGGTGCCTGCTGAGCCAACCTCTTTCTCTGGTAGGAAAGATAAACGAAAATTCCATTATTCAGCCCAGGCTATTGTGATGGCAGTTTCCTTTGAGCCTCTTGGCAGAACCCTGCTTGCTTTAGAACTGTACATCATCTTGGATCCATTGAGAGCCATTCTTTATCTGACAGGATATTTATAAAAGCCCTCATTCACTGCAGCTCCAAGTCAATATGTTTCTCTCGTGCTGACACACATCACACCAACCGGCTTGAAATATTTAAATACAATAGTCCCTTCAAGAAATCATTAATTTTTCTATCACCGCTAGAAGTGATAATTTGATGGGAATGGATTTCGTTGAAAGGGCTGAGCTGACTGCAGTGGGTACTGTACAGCACGGGGACTTCAGGGAAGTTGGCGTAGGGCAGAGTGAGGGTCTGTTCAGGACCAGAAGCCAGGGCTCCTGGAGCGGCGGCAGCGCTGTAGCCACCACCCCCCTCTGGCACCATCCCACGCAAGTCAGCCTGGAAGAAGGCATGCTCTCAGGAGCAAAGCATTAAATATCAATGAGAGCAAACCAAACGGCCTCGATGACCACCTCATTAGGGCCATGTTCCTCTCTCCTTCAGTCCCCGCCCTGCCTCCTGCTTCTCTTCTCTCTCACTCTCCATTGCCCTCCTTTTATCCCTGTCTTCTACTTTTCTCTGTGTCTTCATTTGGCCTCATCTTTTGCTCTTTGATCTTTCTCTTCACTTTTTCACATTCTCTGCCGTGTGTGGCTGTGTGGAAGTGAGGGACAGTCTTAAGATTCTCCTTGGGGTCTCTGCTCCTGAGACTGGAGAGGTGGCACTGTGTCTGCTGCATCTGCCAGCTGGTGGACGCCTCACTGGGGCTCCTCATACATAATGAATGCAGGAATTTCTGTGACCCTTCTTCACACAGCTTGACTCTCTTGTTCTGTGAGACTCTCTAGGTGATGGAGGACTTGGACCTTGCTGGAAGACACTATATCTTCTGTTCCTGGGTGTTTTCTGGACCAGAAGGAAGGGATCTGAATAGCCATGTGATTGCCAAGCTAGCATCATGTTCCTTACAATGGCAGTGGGTAGCCTTGCTGTATCAGAAATGGCTCACCTGCTTGGTAGGTGAGGCGTTTTCCTCTCAAATTTGTGGTGAGGAAGGAAATCAGAAGCTCAGAGGAGCTGTAAACAGCCTGATGTCCACCTGAAATCCAATTGGGCTACCAGGACTACCCAACCCCATTCCACAGCATGGGCACGGCCTCTCCAGACCCATCCTTCTGTTCTCTCTCCTGACCTAGGGTCAACCATAGTCATGATGACCTCTAGGCTCCAAATCTTACAAAAAAGAGAAAGAGAGAGTAGTGACTCCAAAGTTTAAAGATTCAATAAAATATCTAGAATTTCATTAGAGAGGAAGAAAAGAGAACGTACAATGCAATATATGGTTAGAGTATAAGCAGAAAGTAGAGGGGGAAGCTCACTCAAAGCTGGAATGGAAACAGCTTCAGAAGACAGTGGACATTTGACTTGAAGTTTGAAGGATGTAGTGGACAATCAGTGCAGAGGCAAAAGAAAGGTAATTTGGAGGAGATGTGAAGAGGCAACAGAACGTGGAAAAGACTGGATAAAAGGATGTAGCTAACATTGTGTGAGTACAACTCCTCCCCAGAGTATTTGATTGCAAGCTAGGGTTAGATATAAAATAATCAAATCACGAATGGTGTGAATTTCAGGCTCCAGCATTACAATGAGTTCTGCAGGAAAGTCTCACTGGACAGCCACTTACGATGACCCCTTATGAATGGAGCCTTGTAATCTGCAGCTTCTCTCTCTTCATTTCCTTAGATAATTTCTTTCTTTTCTTTTCTTTTTTTTTTTTTTTTGACAGATAGAGTTAGACAGTGAGTGAGACAGAGAGAAAGGTCTTCCTTCCGTTGGTTCACCCCCCAAATGGCTGCTACGGCCGGCGTGCTGCGCCAATCTGAAGCCAGGAGCCAGGTGCTTCCTCCTGGTCTCCCATGCGGGTGCAGGACCCAAGCACTTGGCCCATCCTCCACTGCCTTCCAGCAGAGAGCTGGACTGGAAGAGGAGCAACTGGGATGGAACCTGCGCCCCAACCAGGACTAGAACCCAGGGTGCCAGCGCCACAGGTGGAGGATTAGCCTAGTGAGCCGCGCCGCCAGCCTCCTTAGAAAATTTCATCGTCAAACTTCATAGGGTTTGTTTCATACCAGTTGTGAGATACATCTCCATTTGAGAAAGCCATTTAATCTCTGGATTCAGAAGTGATTTAAACTGTAAGAGTGTCAAAGTGATATTGAGGTATTGAATGGTCTTTCTGGGTGGCTGTACAGGATGTCTGAGCTGAGAAGGATCTCATAGACCATCGAAGCCAGCATTTCTCACACTGGTCCTGAAATCTTGGAGATTTGTAAGCTATCCACAGGGATTTTAAAGTTTTGAGTTTTTATTCTAGATAATCTAAAAAGAAAAGCCAGGTTATACTCTGAACGACTACCTTATTAGCAAGTCCTGCTCTTTCAGTGCCTGATGGTGTTGATGATCAAGCTGGCAGCACTGTAAGTTTAATTATGCTGACTGGTGCATAAAGAGGAGAGGTAGTCTTCATATGCAAAAGATACATTTGGATCACTTGAAGGCCAGATGGCATTACTAAGCCATATGTGACAGATTTAAAGAAGTTTGAATAGAAATACATCCCTCCCTCCAATATCCTAAAGAAAGCTTTGGAGATACCTGTTTGATGTTACCCATATCCTACCTTCTGTCATATAGATTGGGTGAGATTCTCAGAGGAGTTGCACTGGGGAGGGCTCAGGTTGATCCAAGTAAGTAAGCAAAGTTAGAGAGTGGAAGAAGTGAGGAGAAAATAGGTGAACTCTTGAAGTCTCAGCTTAGGTAGGAAACTGAGGAGGAGAGAAAGACAAAAAAAATATAAGGCCTTCTTGGCATGAAAAATCTGGAAAACAAAAAGGAATAAAGCAAATGGGATTTAGGAAAAGTTATTTGTGGTTACAAACCAGATTTTGTATGTTCTAGGATTCAGAGAATCAAGGCTCACAGCTAGAAGCACAGGTCCACCAGAAATTAGGCAAGGATTGAAGGAAGCTCTGTGTTGGTTAACAGCTGTCACTCATGTTAATGAAGGATGAGTGTTTATGGCCTCAAAGGGGCTTACAGTCATTTCCTAACATGGCGGAAGAATGGGAGGTGGGTGAGGAAGGGTGAGGTGGACATAGCTGGTGAGGAGCAGGAAAGGGTGTGGTGGGTGCAAGTTGAGACTATTTGTTCAAGGAAAGATTAAGATGTAACTCACATGGAAAGGAACATCTGATTGGCTTGGAGATTTTGAATGTTGGTTAGGTTCATTAAGTAGATGCCACTTGGATAGAGAAATCTGCCATTTCAAGTTCATTTTGAAGCTCCATGCTTGTCGTGTTTCACTGCGGTGGCTAGTTATTCATGTAATGGCAGTTCTCATTTCTGGGGGCTTTAGAAAGAAGCGCAGAGTGCACAAAACCCCTGAAGCTGCTCCAGCAATCTGTAGAGCATCCAAAGAATTGCTTTTTCCAATGAGTGGAAAAAAAAAAAGGAAGCCCTTCTACCAGATTAAAAAAAAAAAATCCTAGCCACTATGCTTTGTCTTTCTGGAGACTCTATAACTATCTATTAACATGATTTTTTTAGTATTCCAGGTGGGATGACAGGGTTAATTTTGATTCTGTGGGATAATTTTGTCTGAGGGATAAAATGTTTGGCAGAGACACCTGTCCCAGTCTGTTTACCATGGAGGGGAAAGATGCTTTGACACTGGGCAAGGACTCAGCAATAACACAGTGCTAAACTTCTTGGACAACAAGATGGACACTCATCAGATTTCTCAGCCAGTTCTGAAGTCAATTGAAAGTTAGTGATTTTTTTTTTTTTTTTTTATTACTAGGGTTGATAGCTCCAGTGAGTGCTTTTTTTCAGCAACCATGACTATATAAAAAAGCTACAGAAGAAGCTAGGGTTTGTTAGACACAATAATGTACATATGCCCAGTTTTTCTTTTCTTTCTATTTTAAATCTTCTAGGTTTCTATGTTGTTGGAACAGTAACATGCACATTTGTTAATGAAATGCCTAAATTGGAGGGCTCATGCTGCTCTAAATGCATGGCTCTTCTGACTACCTAGATTCCTAACACTGGAAGCAAAAAGAAAACTGTTCCAAGCACCTCTTTGTCACTGTCTGGAAGTGTACATTTTCAAGACACTGGCTAAAGGCAAAGTCTTGTCTAATGGTTTTGCAGACTATTTTATCTACTTTCCCCAACAGCACAGCATGCCATGATGTCATTTGATCTTTACTTTGTCCAAACACATCACTTATGCATTGTCCATCTCTTTTTTTCTTTTCTCATTAGTCCGTGACAATTAAAGTAATGGTCTTTGGCATCAGTCCCATCATAAATATAGACTTGAGAAGAGACAATGAAATCACAAATCTTTTTTGGCTCTTAGGACAATAAGATGGTCATTGAGTTCAATATTTAAATTACATTGGTAAGTTATAGTCAGTATAAAAACTGAACTTAAAATGTAAAAGTTTTATAGATAACTTGCAAACTACTGAGAATATAAGTCTTAAAGCTAGTTGCCGGCTTTCAATATACGTTCCACACTTCTTCCTTAAGGAGCTTAAATTTTTAAAATTCAATATTCCAGATTACTTTATATCAAGAAGTAGTAATTTTATGTTTTTCATGATTGAGATTATAAACAAATATTTTAGAGATTTCAGGGAAACTTTTTGCATTTTTTTAAAATCCACCATTCTCTCTCTCTTTTTTTTTTTTTTTCCTGAAACCTAGATGTGATGCCTGGATGTGCAGTAGCCATTGTGCAAACATGAGGCAGCAAGCATGAAAACAAAAGGTCACCTTCTAGGATGATGGAGTGGAAAGATGAAAGGTTTGCTCCCTGGTAGAATCACCAGCCACTTTGTTGGCCAGGATTGACTACGTTTGGACTCTACTAGGAGACCTCTGTCTGTTTGAGTTGCTATGATAGACTTTTCTGTTTGTTGTGAAAGATGCAATCCTCAGTGGTATTTCCAATTGTTCAAATCTATTTCTAATTGTTCTTTCTTCAGTAAAGCAAGGAAATAATTGATGAGCAGCTACTGCATATTGCCTTTCCATACAGTAATATACCATTATTAGCTACCCTTAGCTCCATTTTTAAAAAGATTTATTTATTTGAAAGAGTTGAATATATAGAGGGAGAAACAGAGACAAAGAGAGAGTGAGAGAGAGATATCTTCTATCTGCTAGTTCATTTCCTAGAACTGGCTGCAATGTCCAGAGCTGGGCCAGGCCAAAGCCAAGAGCCAGGAGCTTCTTCTGGGTCTCCAACATGGGTGGCAGGCACCCAAGCACTTGGACCATCTTTGGCTGCTTTCCCCAATTAGCAGGGTGCTAGATCAGAAGTGGAGCAGCTGGGAATTCAACCAGTGCCTATATATAATACTGCATCGCAGATGGGAGCTTCACCCTTTATGCCACAATGCTGGCCCCAGCTCCATTTCTGAGTTAACTAATTGCAGTGTTCTTCTGATTATCTGCTCTATACCTCATGGAGTGGGTTTGTTTGGCATAGTCATTAAGACGTTACTTAGGATATCTGCATCCCATATCAGAGTACCTGGATTGGAGTCCCAGATCAGCTCCCTATTCTAACTTCCAATAACGTAGACCTTAGGAAGCAGCAGGTGATGGCTCAAGTACTTGAGTCCCTGCCACCCATGTGGGAGCTACAATTGAGTTCTAGTTGCGAAGCTTTGGTCTGACCCAGCTTCAGCTGTTGTGGGCATTTGATATGAACCAGAAGATGGGAGAACTCTGGTTCTCTCCCTCCCTCCCTTTACCTCCCTTTACCTCCCTTTACCTCCCTTTACCTCCCTTTACCTCTCTGCCTTTCAAGTAAATTTTTAAAAAAGAGTCAGGGCTCAAGTTAGGGGCTATCTAAGCTTAATATGATGGATGGTTGTGATTTTTAACATGTGAATGATCTAATTCAACACTTGGAGTCATTATTAGTTCTTTTACAGAACTTTATTTTTATTTGAAAAACACAGACAGAGGCCAAGATAGAAATTAATTACTTCTTGTTGGCTCAGTTGTATTTATTCTTAGAAGTATTAATAGAGTACCCTTGTAGTCATTGCATGATAATTCTCTTATCTTTCCTGTTTTGGATTTTTAAGAAATTTCAAGATAACCTTATTAAAAGCAAATACCTTAAAAATACAATAGATGCATTTCATTTTAATATAAAATTGTACCAAGCTAAAGAGCTCACAAAACTTTAAAGTTGAATCAGATTGCAAACACTTCCTCTTTCTCTCTCTCTCTCTCTCTCTCTCTCTGTGTGTGTGTGTGTCTCTCTCTCAAAGACAGAGTTAGAGAGAAGCAGAGGCAAAGAGAAAGAGGTCTTCCATCTGCTGGTTCACTACCCAGATGGCCACAATGGCCGGAGCTGTGCCTATCTGAAGTCAGGAGCCAGGAGCTTCTCCCGGGTCTCCCACATGGGTGCAGAGGCCCAAGGACTTGGAACATCTTCTGATTTCCTCCTCTTTCCAAGAGGAAGACATATTAGTGATGGGGGGGGGGTGTAGGGGAGCGTGAGACTCCAGCAGAATTGTCATTTGGCCAAAATGAACCTGTCCTTGATAACTGATTGCCCTTGACTGTGGGTGATCCTGTGAGACTCCTGCCTAGCCCATGAAGGAAGTTAGACTGACTGCTGGCAGGTGTCGAGAGCCCTAGGCACATTTCCCCCACCTTGCTCCCAGTTAAAGGGCTCTGTAATTGCCAATCAGGTAAACTGCTCCTGGGTGTGGCCCAGGCCCACCTGAGAGGCTACTGTGGCCTACATGACCTTCAAGCTGATTGGAGAAGCATAGAAGCATAGTGATGCCAATATCGCCTTCATCCTATAGAATTACTATTGCCTTGAGTTAGTTACGCCCCCCCCCCCAACCCCACCCCCTGCCTGCCCGTTAAAAGGTGTGTTTGATTGTTAATAAATGGATATGTTCACTGAAACTTGTCTCTGGTGCTTCTTGTTGAAGACCATCGTCGCCGTCGCAGGAGTCTTGACACCTGCCCAAGCTCTTTGTCTCTCACCTTTGGTATGCGTGAGTCCTCCACCTGCCTTCAGCAAGAATCCTATTGAGTTGATTCAGTTAGAATCCCCCTGCCTTTGTGGTCTCCTCCTAGTAATTTTCCATCCTTTGACCCTCTCATGTTGCTCGTTGGTTATAAATTCCTAGCTGTCCTTGCCGTACTTGGAGTTGAACCTGATCTAGCTCCCCTATTGGGATAGTCTTGGCACCTATTGCGGCAGTCCTGAATGAAGTCTTCTTTGCCATTTAAAAAGTGTCAGAATAATTTTTTCTTGAACAGGACATATGTTTTCATTTCTCTTGGGTATATTCCTAGAGTAAAATTGCCGGGTTACATAGTAATTCTATATTTAACATTGTGAGGAATTGCCAAACTGCTTTTCAAAGCGGCTGCTCCATTTTACATTCCTATCATCAGTGGATGAAAGTTCCAGCTCTTCCACAATATTGCCAACAAGTGTTACTGTCCACTGAGAAGTGTTTTAATAACAGAAAAATCCAAATATTAATTTTTGGGTTTTATTGTTATGATTTCTTATGATCTCACCAACTTTCACTAAAGTCTCCTATACCATAAATGGTATGAAGAGTGAGCTTAAGGAAAGGAATGAGTGACTGGCCCTGCTTCTGCAGAGGCCTGGCCTTGGGAGAAGAAAATGGGGGCCACAAATGAGACTCAGGTGGAGCTCCAATCAAGGTCAGGCAATCCAAGAACAGAATTCCAGGGAGAGCATGCACAGACAGGGCATGTGTGCTATTGGCTATTTCAGTTGGTAGCTGGGGAATGTCTTTAAAATATGTGCAATACACTTAAAAGACTTTATAAAGCATCCTACCTGTCCAGTAATTGTTGATTTTTTTTTTTCCCCTTGACTTTGCTTTACAAAAATTTTTCCTTGGGGCTGGTGTTGTGGTGTAGTGGAGGAAAGCTGCCACATACAATGCTGGCATCCCATATGGGTGCTGGTTTGAATTCTGGCTGCTCCATTTCCAATCCAGCTCCCTGCTAATGGCCTGGAAAAAGCAAAAGAAGATGGCCCAAGTCCTTGGGCCTCTGCCAATCATGTGGGAGATCTAGAAGAAGCTCCTAGCTCTTGTCTTTGGCCTGGCACAGCCCTGGCTGTTGTAGCTATCTGGGAAACTAATCAGAGGATGGAAGATGGAAGACACCCCCCCCCACCCCGCTCTTTCAAATAAATAAATAGATCTTAAAAAAAATTCTTCCTCTACCTGTAACTCTACCACCCTCCCCCTCATTTGCCAATATCCTTGAATCAAAGACCCTCTTCCTAGCAAAGGTAAAAATAATAGGATGTTTTAAAAACAAACTTTGATTTTATTTTGCCTTAAAAAATGTTGTCATATTGTTGACATAGTCAAATTTATTCTTGAAGGTAGGAAAATCAAGACCAAGAACAACTGTTTTGTGCAAAATTCTGGTACAACCACCTTCAACCCTGTGTCCTTTATACCTTATGGTTGCCAGTTCTGTCCTACAAGGACAAGGAAAGGAATAAGAGAACAAAGCCCCAGATGAGCAGGAGTTCATGTCTTCTCTTCTACCCATCTTAGTGCTTTACCAAATGCACTCATGTGTGTGCGCTCATATGGGCAGATGCTGGAAGTTGTTCTCCAAGTAATGTGTGTGTGAGACTGAAAGCTTCGCCCATAGCCATAACCCCCACCTTGTGCTCCACCACTGTGGGATTGAACACACACAGCATATCTGGTTGATTGATTCTCCCAACTGCCAGTTCTGTTATCAGAGGCCTCAATAACTCAGCAGCTTTCTCTCTGTAACATGTATTTTTTCATAAGTCAAATAGGGTACATTTATTTTCTTTCAAAATAGGTTCTTTTACAGGCAAAATGTTGTAGATCAATTACTTCATTTAAAAATGTTTGTCTTTCCTGAAGTTGAAGAACAACAACAAAAGAACCCATAATCTTATTGATTGGAATGCACTGAAAATTTTAACTCAAGTAAATTTTTCATACACTGAAATTCAATGCCTTTGAAGTAGGAAGTAGATGGCTTTTCATGAAGACACAAAGCTTTTAATTAATATTCATAACAATTGATATGTATGATTTTGGTCACAGGAGGACTACTATAGCTTCCCATTGATGCAATAGAAATATATTGAGGACAAGGAAAAAGTAATTAACAACTGAATAAGAGGGTCATAAAGTTAAACTATTCCCTAGTTCATAGTAAGCTCTACATGCATAGAGAATCATTTTCTGAAAGTATGACAATACCGAATGTCATGTTTTTCTTTTCTCTAAATTGTATATTTAATGGTTTTTTTTGAAGCAGTTTACTTTGGGTGCAATAGGATAATTAAATGTTAAACAGCCTGGCTTGAATGTTGAGAGAAATTTGAAATAATAGTAAGATTATACCAGTAAGATATACTGTAAGATATACTGGTAGATAAAAGACAATTTCAACTCTATTTAAATTTTTCATTTCTGAAATGTAAAGAAAGTGTTATTTAAACTCAGAAATTTAGACTTTATAGTGGCTGAAATGATCACATGGGATTATATGTCCAGATCGTCTTTCCATCAAAGACTTAAATGGTGAAAATCAATAAGCTATTTATGTGTTTATAGGCCAGCAAATAAACACATATTCAATTCAATTTAGTTCAGTTCAATATGGTTATAGATCACCTTACATTCTTAAGATAGCTGGTGATACTGAAACACTTAATTCCTTTCCTTAGGAGAGAGTATTTTTTGTATGGGATTGTAGGAAGCTATGGTATACAGTGCCAACATGCCTTTGACAGCTTTCTCTCTGTTTGTTTTTCATTATTTTAATATGCTTTTCAGAATAGTTCTCTAGATACCAATAACACTGACAGGTAAAATATAACTTGTGGCATATGACAATGCCCATTTGGGAATGTGTTCTCTTTCAGATGTAGTCTTAACTTTCCTGTCCCTATGATTTCCTAATTGTGTAATAAAAAACATGAGAAGGCATGGTTTTCCTAGGCATTGGCTGCCACATCAGAGGCTGTTACACAGAGACGTTATTACACAGATTCCAATGTATTTAGGGTTACACTGTAGCTACTGAAGCATAATACCTAAGAGAACTTATAGATGTGGGAACTTGTTTTGCACTGTGTAATTTGGTACAGTCCTAATGTTTTGCTCTATGAAATGACCTTCCCTGTCTGCCGAATGCCATGTTCACAGCTAATGTGTCCAGTGACATGAACTTTGGGAAGAAGAAAGGAAGTTGTGGGATGGAAAGACATGGAGTGGGCAGCAAGGAGGGTGGTGTTGAGATGGAATAGTAGGGTATGAGCCCCGAAGGGACCAACAGTCCTGGGCCCCATCCCTAACAACTGCATATTCTCTTCTTTGGAGTATTAAATGACTCCTAAAACACAGCTTATTCTGAGAGGACGAAAGCTGGTTATTTCAACAGTCAGAGTGAAAGAAGGATAAGAGACATGTAGAGCATGAAATTGAGACACAGCAGGGAGGTGGAGGTGGTGCTCCTGGTGCAGAGAGTGGGTTGTGAGTTTGTGCATATGAAGGGAAGAGATGGTGTCAGGTTCAGTGCCTTGGTCAGAGAGTAGGTGTTCTGGGCTGAACTGTGTCCTTCCCACATCCATAGGTGGAAGTCCCAACCCCAGCCTCTCAGGATGTGACTGTATTTGGAGATAATGACTTTAAAGAAGTCATTAAAGGTAAAATGAGGTCATTGGGGTAGGCCCTAATTGACTGTGACTGGTATCCTTAGTTTATTTTTTAATGTTTGTTTGTTTATTTGAAGGCAGTGACAAAGAGGAGGGGTGAAGAAAGGAGGGGATAAGGGGGAGAGGGAGGGAAGGAAGGGGAGAGGCAAGAAGGGGGGAGGGGGGAGGGGCAGAGGGGGGAGAGAGATGAGGAGGGGAGAGAGAGAAGGAGAGAGAGAGGGAGAAATCTTGTGTCCACTGGTTAACTCCCCAAATATCTGCAACAGGGTGGACTGGGTCAGGCCAAAGTGAGGAGCTGGGAACTCAGTCTGGGTCACCCCTGTGAGTGGCAGGGACCCAGGTCCTGGAGCCACCACCTGCTGATTTCCAGGGTGCACATTAGCAGAAAGTTGGAATCAGAGGCAAAGCCAGGGTTTAAAACCAGGCACTTTGCTATGGGAAGTGGGTATCTTAATCACTTTGCCAAACATACACCCTTTGTGCTGCTGACATCTTGATCATGGACTTCTAAACTCCAGAGTTGTGAAAAAGGGAATTTCTAGTGTTTAAGTCAACCAAGCTGGGACATAGTATTATGGCAGCCTGAGCAGAATAACATCACTGGGGCCCTAGGCACAGTGACAAGTTCAGAAAGAGACGCGAGGATGATAGAGCTAGACTTCTTTGCAGTTCAGTCCAGGGCCCTCTCAGCAGGTGGCATGTGTCTGGCCACCAGAAGGTGGCTGAATTCTGACGCTCAGGTGCTTGGCTAATTTGGAAGGGTGCACAAGTGTGTGTCTGTTTCTGAGGGCAAGCTACTCTGGCCATGCTTTCAGAGAAAGCCTGGTTTCTCCAGGGCCTATTCCTGCTTGTCTCTTGGAAGGAAGGGAAAGTCATGATACAACAGAGGAAGGGGGAAGGTGAGAGTTCCTGTGGTCCCGTGGAGGCAGACAGTGAGGGGATACATTATATGCAGAGAAGTTAAAACCGCTCACCAAATGACTCTGAGTTAGCGTACTTACTGTTACAGCTGCTCCACTACTTTAGACAATGCCAGAGGTGAAACAGTCTTGAGTAGGATACTCTGTGGGTCTAAGTGCTAAACAGTTGTTGTGGTTACTGTTGAGTCTTATGAATGTACATTGATGTTTCCGATTTAACCTGTTTTTATTATCTTTTAATAAAAATTTCAGTTTAATGAGAAGTTAACTTGTATAATTCTATAGTAGAATCTGATACAGTCAAGTCAGCCATGGGTGTTGGTTTGTGGGATAAGTACATCAGGATTCAGAACTCTGTTAGTTTGCTAAGAGTGTGGTCGTTTCCCAGCCACGTGGTTCTTCATATTCCTGCTTTTATGCAGAACGTGAGGGATGGGCATTTGGCTTAGTGTTTAAGATGATGGAGTGCCTGGTTTAGTGTCCAACTCTGCCTGCTAATGCAGACCCTCAGAGGTAGCAGTGATGCCTCAAAGGTTTGGATCCCAGCAATCCACCCAGCAATCCAATGAATGGAGTTTCTCACTCCTTCCTTCAGCCCCAGTCCAACACTGACATTTGTGGGCATTTGTAGAGTGAACTAGCAGATGGTCGCTCTCTCTGCCTGTCTCTTCTCCCTCTCTGCTGCTGCTGCTTCTTCCTTTTTTTTTTTTTTTTTTTTTTTTTTTGACAGGCAGAGTGGATAGTGAGAGAGAGAGAGAGACAGAGAGAAAGGTCTTCCTTTGCCGTTGGTTCACCCTCCAATGGCCGCCATGGCCGGTGCACTGCGCTGATCCAATGGCAGGAGTCAGGTGCTTCTCCTGGTCTCCCATGCGGGTAGGGTGCAGGGCCCAAGGACTTGGGCCATCCTCCACTGCACTCCCTGGCCACAACAGAGAGCTGGCCTGGAAGAGGAGCAACCAGGACAGAATCCGGCACCCGGACTGGGACTAGAACCCAGTGTGCCAGCACCGCAAGGCAGAGGGTTAGTCTGTTGAGCCACAGTGCCGGCCCCCTCTCTGCTTCTTAAAGAAAAAATTTAAAAGTAGGTTGGCAATGATCAATAACACATAATTATAAAGATGAGGAAAAGTCATGTTCACTACCTTAATTTGGTCATTCTTTGTAATCATTTGGATTTTTGTCTTTGCCTAATATTTTAAAAAAATGAGTATGAGCTGCAAAGTATAATATTTTTGTTTGGTGAGTCTACTTTAGTTCACACATGAACTAAAGTTTCAATGCTATCTTGAAAGTTAAAATTGATTCTTTATTCTAAACTTATAATTTTCAAAAATCTACTGAATGTCTCAAGAAAATGATTGTTACAGAAAATCATTTTGTTATGTGAGGGAGAGTGTTGTAGGAAACAATCCTCTCTGAATGGCAAGTACATCAGCTTCATCCTAGGACCTCCTCTCTAGTAACCTCAGGGAATGAACAGAGTGTTGAGATGCTTCCTGCATTTAAGGAGATCTTTTGACCTCATGCCCTGCAAGCTTAGATGTTAACTACCTAGGGGGATATAAATCTATGCCCTCACATTAGCATTTTATAGTCATGCAAATATAAGCTATGTCAAGGCCCAGTTTAACATTAGCTTACTTCAACCTTTGCCGAGTCATTCAACAAATTCTCTTGGAGGGCTGACTGTGTGCCTTACAGTTTGCTACATATTCAGGATACAAGAGAGAAGAACCCAATTCCTGCTCCTGGTAACTCATGGTAACAGTAGGAACATTGAGAGGATCAACTAAAGAGCAAGTAATTGGCCCTACTGAGAACGGATGATGATTTTTTAAATCTTTCTTTTTAAAGATTTAGTTTATTTGAAAGTCAGAGTTGCAGTCTACAGCCATACCACCCTGAACGCGCCTGATCTTGTCTGAAAGTCAGAGTTGCAAAGAGAGGGAGACACAGAGATCTTTCACCTGCTGGTTCACTCCCCAACAGCCACAATAGTTTGGGTTGGGCCAGGCTGAAGGCAGGAGCCAGGAGCTTCATCCAGGTCTCTCATGTGGATACAGGAGCATAACCATTTGGTTCATCTTCTGTATTCCCAGGTGCATTAGCAGGGGACTGTGTCAGAAGAGGAGTAGCTGGGACTTGAAGTGGCACCCATAAGGAATGCTGGCATTACAGGTGGTGGCTTTACCCACTACGCAAAATGCCAGACAATTTTTTTTGTAAGGAATGATTTTTTGCCTGGAAAATTATTAGAGCATTCCAGGAAGGGGGAAGATCATGCACTGGGGTTGGGGAGAGAGTGACTGGTCAGTTCTCCATTGGGTGGGCCCATTGAGCAGGGAGCTTTAGATCAGGCTGGCTGGATGGTAGGGACTGGGCTTCATTCTGAAGGCTCACATGGGGCTGATGAAGGATTTAGAAAAGAGAGATGATTTGATCAGATCACATTTTGGAGATAGTACTCAGGTTGCAATGCAACAGAATGGGAAGGGCAAAGGAAAACGGAGACATCAGTAGGCAAGTTCTCGAATGAGCTCTGACGAAGCTCTGAGTCAGTGGATGACCCTCTGATAGAGAGGGTCTGCCCCTCACCCTACCATGAGCGGTAAAGTATCAGGTGAACACTATCAGGCACATAATTCTGCCCTGACTGGGCTGACTCAGTCTCAGACATTCTAAGTTGCATGTGCCATTTTATGTAGATTTTATTACATTCTCCATCTGTTGAATTTAATCTGTTGTAGCTAATAAAATCAAAAGTGGGGCATATATCAACTCCTTCCATTAGTCTATATTGTGGTTTCTTTGAAAGGGAAGTCCTTTAAAATTATTTAAATACTTTTTCAATGTAATACACATCAGTGGTTTATTCATATTGTAAGAGTTTTACTGTAAAGGCAGGGGTAGGAAACCTTTTTTTTTCTGCCAAGGAACGTCTGGATATTTATAACATCAATCCTGGGTAATACAAAATTATCAACTTAAAAATTAGCCTGCTATGGATTTGTTGAATTTTAAGTCCTTCCTGCAGTTGCCTTGGCTGGGCCAGACCAGATGATTTGGTGGGCCTTGTACAACCTGTGAGCTGGGCATGCCCCACCCCTGTTGTAAGGAAATTGTTCTCCAGGTGTTGCCTCCATATTTCTCAGTCTTTGAGTTCATAGCCAAAGCTTGTGTCCTGGTTGTCTTCGTGGCATGTCAGGTGGGCCAGGATTTTTGGAGTGAAGCAGAAGACGGTAATATTTAGACCTTGTCCTAACTCTCCCGATTTCTGTCCAGTGCCTCTTTCATTCTCTATGAGGTACTCATACCATGTAATTGAGCCTCTTTGTAGTGGAAGAGGGGCCTCAGGGGTGATCTGATTGCTCTTGCTCCTTCCTCTTCCTTCTAACAACCTATCTCCTCTTGGATCCCCTGCCTCACTCATCCCTCCAGAGGCAACTGCTGCCTGCAGTAGGTGAGCTGAATCTGGTTTGAGGGTTTGAACTGACTTGGGTCTCCTGGCACTTGGCACTCAGCTTTCTCAAAATGCTAGTTTGTTGGTGAACTCTTCGTCTTCTAAATGTTTGTTGTGTGGTCACTCCCTGCTGTGTCTTTGTCTTTGTGACTTGTATCTGTTTAAAAATTGATAATTTTTGGTGTAAGGTGATTTAGGGGGTAAAAGGAAAATGCATGTACATACTTCACTGTGGAGACTGGAAATCACTGAAAAGCAAGTTGCACAACAATATAGCCGTCATGGTGGCCAATAATTGTTTTGAACTATTGAATGTATTTTTATGTGGTTAATTTCATCTGACATTTGGAGATCCCTATGAAGATGGTAGGAAGGGGCCAAGATGCCTATTTTATGCACAAGGGAACAAGTACAAAAGGGTAAAGTAACTAGTCCAATTTCATAGGATGAGTTAGTGGAAACATTAGGGCGAAACTTGTTTTCTAATTTCCAGCCAATGCTCTTTCCAGGGAGGTTTTCTAGAGGTTAATATTTTGAATAAAACACTTTTATCTCTTTTTGACATGAAACTGCAGAGAATTTTAACAAGAAATAGGTCAGTTCTTCTCCTCTATGACCATTATAACTTTACATCATTGCATATTTCTAAAGATAAGCATCTTTTCAGCAGTTGCAATATACTGCTTGCTGAATGGATCCTAAAAGCACAAATTCTCCCTGTGGGCTGATGATCTAATGAGACATATAAGACCATAAAGACAGAAAATGAATAAGGAGAAGTTGGGTAATTCTCCTTGTGCAGACGTATTAGACATCTGGCTGTGTGTTCAGAGGCATTTTTCTTTCTTGAGTCTTCTGGCCCTCCCCCCACAACCACGTGGGACATTTAAGGGGAAGGAGGAAAGGACTTTTGAGCAGAAATTTAAAGAAACGGAGAAAAATAAAAGGAATTTCTATAGATTTGGATAAGAGCTCTTAGACCCTGAAATAAAACACAACCCTTTCTGGTTTACACAGGACACAGTAACCCACCTAGAAATGAATACTCAATTAACACAGGGCAAATGTTCCCAAATGTTTTGTCAATGTTAGCTCCCACATCTTTCTTACCTCTCTGGGATTTCAAGAGTGCTGTTCTGGTGAAATCCCTTCTGGAGAGCAGAAATATTTTCAAACAAAGGTGGAAAAAAAAGTACAAAACTGGTTGCCACTTTAAAAGACTCATGCAATACACTTCTTTCTTTCTTGTCCTTGAGTTGGAGTGTACTTTAATGTAAGGATAAAAATTACAGAACTGAGTATTGGCTCCAGTGCCACTTCCAGGCCAGTTTTTGAGGTTTATCACGATAAGGGATGGGAGGTGGGAATTGGGACTTAAACAAGAAAACACAGGACAGTCAGGGCCAGATTCCTTACACCAAGGAATACTCCAACCATGAACTCACAAATCACAAGAATTTTCTTGTACTACCAAATGCTTGGTTATATAACCATTGGCCCATTATTCTCCTCTTGCCTTACTCTGTATTTCCAGTCAAGATGTAATGTTTTTCTTTGTACCTTCTGAAGCACAGCTTGTAACATCAATCTGCTTCAGTCTAGTTCCCTTCTGGTTCTGCTTGGTCCTCATAATTTTCCCTCAAAAGTGCTTGGAATAAAATTAAGAGAACTCAGGTTTAATACAGGAGAATTTGTGTTTGTTGCCTGGCGGTTCCGTATGGTAGCATGACCTGGGTGCTATTCACTTCTGTAAGACTCAGTTTCAATTTCTTTATATGCAAAATGGGGTTAGAGTATTATTTACTCCACTGATTTCTTTTCCTTTTTTAAAGATTTATTTATTTGAAAGGCAGAATTACAGAGAGACAGAGAAATCAGGAGAGATGAAAGGGATCTTCCATCTGCTTGTTCAGTCTTCAAATAGCTGCAGTGGCTGGGGCTGGCTAGACCAAAGCCAGGAGCCTGGAACTCCATCCAGGTCTTCCACATGGATTCAGGGGGCCAAGGGCTTTGGCCGTCTTCTGCTGCTTTCCCAGGTCCATTAGTAGGGAGCTGGATCAGAAGTGGAACAGCCAGGATTTGAACTGGCACCCAAATATGGGATGCCAGCATCACAAGTGGCGGCTTAACCCACTGCACCACAATGCTGGCACCTGCACGGATTTCTTTGCATTATTAGATGCTACAACAAAGGCATAATGGTAAACCAGTGCCTGGAAAATACTGGATACTCAATAAAAGGCAAGTATTATTGTTAATATTAACCATGTAGTTTCAAAGAGACAAATTTATGAACAAAATTCTGTTCCATTTCCCCTGAGGTTAAGACAAAATTCAAAAACAAGCATAAGCCTTTTAATTATAATAGTTTTGTACAAAGTTTGAAAAATAAAACAGTTAGTATCCGATACTAACTCCAGTGCTGATATGAGTGATTCTTCTAAAATCATCAGAATACACATTTTCTCAACAACTAGTATATGTCACATATGCAGAAGAAATTCAGATGTGAATAAAAATAGTCTATGGCTTCAAATAACTCATGATATTGAGAGATGTAAAACTCTGTAAGTAACTAGGCTGCGTGGCATGGAGAGGTCAACATTGGAGACAGATGGTGCCACTGAGTGAAAAGGGATGGCTAATTCTGAAGAGCGGCCTGAGCAGATCTTGACATGGTGCTGGGATAAGTAGGCTTGGGAAGGTAGGATTTAGTTTACTTAGACATAAAGCGAGGAGAAGGTATTACATGTCCAGGAAGCTGTATTAGCACAGGATGGAAGGGTGGAAGTTCATGTTTGAAGGAGAAGGCCTGGTGTAGCTCCAATGAAGTTTTACAGAGGGAGATGACTAGAGAGGAAAAGGCTTTTGCTGGGGTCATGTTCCTAAGGCTTTACATGCCATGGAAGTAGTTCCTACTTTAGTTGGTAGATGCTGGGAAGCTACTGAAGGTTTTGATTCTGGCAATTACATAATACAATTAGAGTTTTGGAGAGAGCGCTCTGCTTAACTAGAATTGCAAAGTGTTGAAATGGAGCCAAGAAGTTCAGTCAAGATCCTGTGACTTATCTGTTAATATCCAAAAAAGTACTGAACATGGGCAGGGGTGTGGACAGCTGCAGGAGAAGGTCAGATCTGAACATCATTTCAGAAGTAGCATCCATGGGAGTTGATGGGTAATTGGATGTGGATAAAGAGCTGTTGGAATTCAAAAATTCCTTATTGTTTTTATTAAAGTGATACATCCTGATGTAGCAGCATATTTAGTATCACATATAGTATCAAAGTCCCTTGCAGATAATTTCTGGGTCTGTTATCTGTCCCCTTGAACTCAGAAGCTTAGCCCCCAAAGTCTTAAGTTAAAGATATTGAGGGTGGAAACTTTATGGACAATGGTAGTTAGAGGAAAGACTTATGAGAGGTGATTAGATTGGGTTAGGTTGTTAGAGTAAAGCCCCCATGATTGAATCCTGGTGACATTATAAGAGATCAGATAGACATAGACAAGCCTGCTCCATGTCTCTTCCCATGCAATGATCTACACCACCTTGGGTCACCATCACCAGAGGCCAAACCAATGAGGCCACCCAATCTTGGACTGTGAACCTCTGGAACTGTGAGCCACCTTCCCCTTATAAAGTCAGGTTGCCTCAGGCATTTTGTTATAGTAATGAAAAGCTGACCAGTAATGGCGTCTTTGAAATATTTTTGAGGAGAAACTTTGGAAAAGGTATTTGGATTGTGGACCTATATATCATGCAGGGGTTGCTCTAACATACATTTCCAGTAACGAAACTGATGGATTGAGGTGTTACTTCTATTTTGAAAAGAAGAAGAGCAAGAACAAGGAAAAGAGGAGAGGCTGCCACTGAGACAGAACGTGGGAAAGAATAATGGATGGATTGATGATTGATGGGATAAGCCAGGAGGAGTGAGGATTGCGACATGGAGTACAGGTTAGCTGGAAAAGAAGGGATGCTGTTGTCTTTGAGCCAAACAAGGAGAAAGAATAATGGATAAAGGAATAGGAGAATTTTGATGAGGAGGGACTGGAAGGTGAGTAATTCTGATTAGTATTTCAATGAATTAGAGGGTGAAGTCCTTGGCAAAGAATCAAGAGAGTTAGATATTTGAAAGGTTTCCAGCAACAGCTAGTTGAGACCCAATTGAGGTTGTAAAGTATGGATTTATAGAGCATCGAATGTGCATGTAAAATGTGAATAAAAGTGAATTATCAGTCTCAATCCCATTTTACAAAACCTTGGAAAATTATTTCAGGCTTATCTTGAAGGTCTCTTAAGAAGGCAGAGAGGAAGAAATTATATCAAACAGCATGTAGCAAAAGTTCCTGAAAATAAATTTTAGAATCTTCTCCCATGGTGCCTGAGGCTGCTACCCTTCACCCCATCTCCCTTTTCCCCTTCTCAAAACTCTGCAAATTTGCTCTTGTCCTCATTCTTCTGTTTCTCCCTTTCACTGCCTTCTCAGGCTTCTTAGTTTTTTTTTTTTTTTTCCCCCACTTTTCTTTTGAGGATAATTCCATGGCCTGTTTTATATAACACTTCTGTCTTTCTGGGTTTTCTTTAGTTCCCTTCTCTACCCATAACCTTGATAATTTCAGAATACCTTCAGGACTTGAGAGCTGTGAGCAAAGAATTCCACTGAGAAGGCAAGACAGAGAGACTGGGAATTCGGTCTTTAATATTTTTGGCTGTCATTAGCAATTCTCAGCAAATGTGCAGTTGCTGCAGAGAAGACTGGTGTTTGAGTTGTTACTGTTGGGACATGATCAAACAGCCTTTGTCTTAGACATGTAATTATTAAGGGTATGTGAGGGGTGGTGTATTCAAAAAGTTCATGGGGGTAGGTGTTTGGCCTAACAATTAAATGCCTACATTTGGTATCTGAATGAGTTTGAATACTGGCTCTGTTCTGGATTCCAGCTTCCTCCTAATGTGCAGCCTGGGAAGCATCAGGTGATGGCTCAAGTACTTGGTTCCTGCCACTCATATGGAGACGCAGATTACGTCTCTGTCTCCTGGTTTCCACCTGACCTAACCCCAGCTGTTGCAAGCATTTAGGGAGGGCACCAGCAAATGAGAATTGTCTTTGTATCACTCTTTCTCTGTCTCTCAAACAAATGAATAGAACATTTAAAAAAAGATTTAATAATGTAATGGAAAATGCATCTTATGAAAAAGCCATGAATGGATTTCAAAAATTTTTTGTATCAAAATAAATGTTTTAATTATATTTTCCATGAACTTTTTGAAGTTCTTCCTATTTGAAGTTATAGGGTCACATGTGAGCAACTATTTGTTGGTATGCTAGTTATTATAGATAGAATATATAAATAAACCACAGGTGGGCAATTTTCCTTGGCTAAATTAAAGTGAAAAAAAGCATATGTAGATTATTTTGTGGAATTATTCTAAAATCTATCTTTCACAAGGTTTTTGTTTTATATAAACTTCTTTGTCACCTTTCTAGGCATATTAGAAGTATTTTGAGTGTTTTGGATTCCTAAACTTTTGATTTTTTTTTTTTTCCTCTAAAAAGATTTTGCTGTGATTGATGGTTCTTGTTCTTTTGATCTTACGGATGTTGACCTTGATGGTCCAGGTCCCTGAATTTTTCTTTCCCTGGATCTTGGCATATCTGGGTAATACTTTGCCTTTAGATTCTAACTCAAACATCACTTTCTCAGATGGCTTTTTTTTGACTAGCTCATCTAAAAAGAGTAGATCTTACCTATCACCAATCCATTTAGTTTGATGTTTTGTTTACCTGTGAGTGTATGTCTTTTTTAGAGTAATGCGAGCTCCATGAGAAAAGAGATCTGCCTGTTCATCACTAATTCCTACTTGGGCTAGCTCTGTGTGAAGGACTAATGTAACTATTTCACTTTGAATCTGATTTCAGTTTGATGGGTTCTTTGTGGATGATGAGACTGTTTATGTGGCAATCATGATTTTCCCAACATGAGTTTTGATTCTTTCTACATTAATATGTTCATATACTTATGTTCTTTTTATTTTCCTTCTTAGTTAAAATCCAATAGATAGATTTGTATATATGCTTACTAATAATTTATAACAAAATTAATTTTATGTTACTGCAATGTAAAATAAATTCTGTTCTTTAAAAAGATTTATTTATTTGAAAAACAGTGACAGAGGGAGAAGCAGAGGGAGAAGAAGGAAAGTGGGAGAGGGAGAAGGAGGGGGAGAGAGAGAGAGATCTTACATCTGTTTATTTCCTTCCTATGTTCACAACAATCAGTGTGAAACTCCACACAGGTCTTTTCTAAGGTGCACAAACAGAAAGCTGTATCAGAAAATTACTGGGACAGGACCAGGCACTCCCATATGAGACGCAAGTGTCCCAAACATTGGCTTAACCTGTTCTATCACAGTGTCTCCTCCCTTCCCCCAATTTCCAAATCCTATAATCTTGTAATAGTGTTCTCCAATAAAGAACTGTTGAAATCTTTACTTAGTACATACTAAGTTGATCTTCTGTATATAAAGATAATTGAAAATGAATCTTGATGAAGAATGGGATGAGAGAGGGACTGGGAGATGGGATGGTTGTGGGTAGGAGGGAGGTTATGGGGGGAAAAGCCGCTATAATCCAAAAGCTATACTTTGGAAATTTATATTTATTAAATAAAAGTTGAAAGAAATAACCTAAGCATGTTATCCTACAAGAGAAAGGTTTAGCCGGCGCCGTGGCTTAACAGGCTAATCCTCTGCCTTGCGGCGCCAGCACACCAGGTTCTAGTCCCGATCGGGGCACCAGATTCTATCCCGGTTGCCCCTCTTCCAGGCCAGCTCTCTGCTATGGCCCGGGAGTGCAGTGGAGGATGGCCCAAGTGCTTGGGCCCTGCACCCGCATGGGAGACCAGGAGAAGCACCTGGCTCCTGCCATCGGATCAGCGCAGTGCGCCGGCTGCAGTGGTCATTGGAGGGTGAACCAAAGGCAAAAAGGAAGACCTTTCTCTCTGTTTCTCTCTCTCTCACTATCCACTCTGCCTGTCAAAAAAAGAAGAAAAAAAAAAAAAAGAGAGAAAGGTGACTTCAAAAGAAACGACAACTCAAGAGAAAGGGGTTCTGGAAATGGAATTTTGAATGCTTGGTTACAGAAATTATGGATTCAGTTCTATCAGTACAGATTTTAAAAAAGCACATGTAGGAGTAGAGGAGAGAAAAGTATGACAAATGAATGCAGATCTCTCTCTGTCACATACACACAGACTTTCACTCCTAAGGTTTATGAAAAATGTGAAACACAAAAGATGTGTTTAGGATTATGATAATATAAAAATAAGAAAAAATTCTCTACTTGTTACAGATGGTGTGATGCAAACAGAAGAAAGGGATAAAACAGAGACCATTTAAGTTCTATTCTGATTTTGTTTTCTCACCCAAGGAGAGTGGTGCTCGGACTAGAGAGGCTAGAATAAACATTTAATAGGTAATTAAAACCCAGGTAGATAGAAAATAATTTGTTAGGCTCTGGCTATTAGAAGATAATATCATTCATCAATAACTGCAAATTTTATCTCAGACCTAGCACAAGTAAAAGTGAAGTTTCTGTGATTATCATAAAATGATGGAGAAATGCAAAAGTTCCAAAAGATCAAACATGAGAAGATGATATCTGAGTTATGAACATGAAATAATTTGTAATGTGGATGGTCTACATCATTCTGAAAATACACAATGCAGATAAGAAGGGAGATTCAGAGTTAGTTGATAAGCATTTCCAAATAATTTGATCTGACAGTCACTAGAAAGTGGTACTTAGAAACTTTCAAACAGGACTTTGTTTTAAATCTGTCTTGTACAGTTTTTTATCCATTACTTCTATAAAGACATAGAGGTTTGCTTATCAAATTTGTGGATGACAGAACCTGGGAGAGATAGGTAATATGATGGATGAGAATCATCATTCAAACTGATTTCATCAGATTGAGAAAACAGGTAGAACTCAACAAGGTAATATTTCAGAGGAATAAAACTAACATCCTGGATTTAGGGTTTAAAACAAAGCCAAACAGATTTGCCAGTATTGTTAGGCAAATATACATGAAGAAAACAGCTGGGGCATACAGTTCACCCCAACAAAAACCAATCACAGTTTGTATTTTATAGAAGTATATAATCTTGATCAAAGTTGGTAGTAATACTTATGCTAATCTGAGCATGCCTCGAATATTGTGTTCATTTTTTTTAACTTTTATTTAGTAGATATAAATTTCCAAAGTACAGTTTATGGATTACAATGGCTCCCCCCTCCTAACTTCCCTCCCACCTGCAACCTTCCCATTTCCCGCTCCCTCTCCCATTCCATTCACATCAAGATTCATTTTCAATTATCTTTATATACAGAAGATCTATTTAGTATATATTAAGTAAAGATTTCATCAGTTTGCCCCCACAATATTGTGTTCATTTTAAGAGAGACACTGACAAAACAGAATAAGAAGACAAAGATGATAAAAGGTCTCAAGAACCATATCCTATGTAGGATAATTGAGGGAACATGGACTTTTAACCAAGAGAGGAGAATTCTTAGGAGGACTTGAAGCTTCACTGTAAAGTACAAAAGGAATGAAAACTAGATTAGTATCTATGACTCCACAGAATAGTAGCTTATGGCCACTATTAATATAATACTTCAGTTTCCCAGAAAAGACCCATTAGGATTTCTTATGATTCCCTTGGGATGTTTACATCCTACTTTTGCTTCTTACATTTTTCAGTATATGATCACCATAATACTACCTTATTCTATACAGGGCTTTATAGGTGTAAGTCGTATTTATACTGATTGATCTTAAAAAGAAATGTGCAAGATGGTCAGGGTGTTATCATTCCCATTTTTTTTTTTTCAGAGAAGAAAACTGAATTCAAAGAAAATGGTGATGCATTTTCCCAAGGGGAGAGAGCTTTTTGAATGATGGAACTTCAATCAGAATTCTAGATTTCTGATTCCTAGGGCTAATTCGAGTTCTACCACCATATGCTTCCTTTAAATAAAAAAAAATTCCTCCAATTAATTAGGACATAACACAGTATTTTTTATAAGAAAGATGATCGGATCAGTTCTTTCCAACAAGACTCAGTGCACATGGAGCATGGCACACACCCAGTAGTAGATACTAGCTATTATTAACTGAAGTGACACAATGCCTTGTGTGAAATACACAAGAAAAACAATGAAATAGGTCAGATTTTAAAGTAATGGGTAAGAGCCTCTAAGAAATAGACCAGGTTGGTTTTGATGACAGAAAGAACTTGTGATACTTTGTTAGCAAACTATTTTCCTATCGTACTTTTTTTTTTTTTTTAAAGGGGGGTGGTTAGAGTTTTATGTTTTCTGCAAATTATCTTCTTTTTGAAGAGATCACTGTATAGCTGATGGAATCTTAGAGCATGTAAATATTCTAGCAAGGATAGAGCTTAGTGTTCAAATTGCTGCTGGTCCACTGTGTGTATGAGTTATAGCATCCGCCTGGGCCCAGGGTTCGGACCTCCTCGTACTCACTAACATCCTGGCTGAGAGGGGCGTCTCTGACATTTTGCTGTTTGACTCCTCCCTTGTCTGCCAGCATGGCTCTAAGCAGGCTACTCAACTCATTTCAAGCACAGTTACCCAACCACACTTGGGAATGATCAGGTTGAAAGAATAGGGGATGTGCTGAGTATAAAGGAGATACTTCTTAGAAAAATCCTGGAATGAGGAACTGGTCTACACATACTAGCTATTAGTGCTGATCACTGGCTTTAGGTAAAGATTGAGACAACACTAAGCAAAAAAATAGTGATTAAAGAGTTGGCTCCTTCTGCCTTTGTGTATGGGAAGAGAACAGGGTAGTGGTGCTAGAAATGCTGCCTGGATTGCTCAGTGGATGCTTTCTGTTTCTCAGGCATCCACAGCACACATGGGAAGCTGACTTTGTATGTGGCAGTATGTGCAGTCTGCGGCAGAAGCCAGGTCACTGAGGCAAGTGCAGGTGTGAAGTACAGCAGAGTGGCTTCCCTCACTGTAAGATTCAATGGCAATTCACCTTTCTGGGTCTCACTGATATTATTTGTGACTTTATTTGTTCTTTATGAAAGATAACCACCTACAAGGTTTAGACTTGTATAAAGAGAAAGCTGAAGACATACCTCTAGTAACTGACTTAAGATTTCCTAGAAAATCCAACTCTAGGACTTTACCCAGGAACTTTTTCTGTCAAGTTCAGATCATATTCTGGTCATAAATAGGAATATGAAAAAGTTACCCTGAGTGTGGTTCGTAAAAATAGAGCAAGAACCATCTTGAAATGTCAAGCATTATTGGTGAGTTTAAACCGTCTTCTTCATAATAATGTTATATTTTCAATGTGACATTTGCAAATGAGCTTCCAGCCCAGGATGACTGCTTCCACCTTTTTCTCAGCAGTGCAATTTTTCTGATAGCGGTCACTGATATTCTTAGCCTCCGAGGCAGTGGACACGTTGAGGATGTTTTAGTGCTGGAATGGCTCTTTCCATGTTCAGGGACCCATTGCCCATGCCCCTCAGCTGTCTGTTACTGGTGCATGGAGCGGTGAACGTGTCCTCCAGAGAGCACCGAAACTTAAAAAGATTAATAGATTCTGATGAAGTCTCTGCGAAAGTAGTCACATACTTTCTTGCTTTCCTAAATTGAATATGCAGAACATAATTTGAATGTATTGTAGGAGATTCAGAATCCTTAAAAACTGATGGCTGCATGCAGTACGTGACCGGGATGGTCTTGGGGTTTATCGATTGGCACAGACAGCTTACCAATGACATAATTGGTTGTACTCTGCTAAACTTTGGCTTTGGTATTCTTATTCTTTCCTTTGATGCCATGCTGGCATACTGCCTGTTTTGGCTATTAGTGTACCTATCTTTAGCAGTTCTACTCTGCTTTTTCTAATTGTCTATGGACCAGGAAAAAAGATTGGTGAATATATCAGAATGATTTGTAAAAAATGGGAAAATAGGCACTGAATGAAAGTGTGTGAGGCCATTCTACATGCAAGATATTTGAGTGTCTGCATTCAGAATTTTAATGCATCATCTGACATTTTTTGTTTTGTCATTCTTTCTTGTTCTTCACTGTGGTTTGAGTATCAGGTAGCTGGATTTTGAGAGGTGATGAGTTCTTGCCTTGCTGATACTCAGTGAACTCTTTTCCCTACCATTTTCATATGTATATAGTTTGTTTATAGAACTTGGGTTCTTATCTTGCATTATAATTAAATTTGTGTCTAATGTAAGCCAGGAGTTCAGTTAGTGTTCGTGGAACAAATGACTCTCCTGTGCTGTACTAAGTTGTAAACTCATTGAGCAGAAGGCTGCTTTATTATTTTCTGCTTTCAACCTTAGCATCTAGTTCAGGACTCCACAGAGTATGTATTCAATGTAAATAGCAGGTACTCATTTAAGACTTGCTAAGTGACTCGCCAAATAAAAGAGCTAGACTACACAGTACTTTTGATAACTAATAATTCATAAACATTCTAAAGTATTTTTTTTTCTTTTCTTTTTGACTGGCAGAGTGGATAGTGAGAGAGAGAGAGACAGAGAGAAAGGTCATCCTTTTTGCCTTTGGTTCACCCTCCAATGGCCGCCGCGGCCAGCGCATCTCACTGATCCGAAGCCAGGAACCAGGTGCCTCTCCTGGTCTCCCATGCGGGTACAGGGCCCAAGCACTTGGGCCATCATCCACTGCACTCCCGGGCCATAGCAGAGAGCTGGCCTGGAAGAGGGGCAACCAGGACAGAATCCGGCACCCCAACCGGGACTAGAACCTGGTGTGCCGGCGCCGCAAGGTGGAGGATTAGCCTGTTAAGCCACGGCGCTAGCCTCTAAAGCATTTTTAAAATTGCTTATTTATTTGAGAGAGAAATAGAGAAGGGGGAGGGAAGGGGAGAGAGAGAGGAGGAGAGAGAGAAATTAGAGACATTGATTGATTGATTTCCATCTGCTGATTCACTCCTCAAATGCCTGCAATGGCTGGGACTGGTCCAGGCCAAAGACAGGAGCTGGGAACTCAATATAGGACTCCCACATGGGTGGTAGAAATCTAACTACTGGACCCATAACTACTGCCTCCCAGAGTCTACATTTCAGGAATTTGAAATAGGGAACTAGATCTGAGAATTTAATTCAGGCACTTTGATGTGGGATGTAGGCATCTTATCCAGCTACTTACCCATTAGACTAAACACTCACCACCCAAAAACATTTTTATCATTGAATTTTATTAATAGAGATAGAAAGACACAGGGACGAGCATCAGTGGAGGTACATCATGAGTGAGAAGAGTTTATAGCAAAAATTGATCAATACCTACTAAGTATTGTTAAATATTCTAGAAATTCTCACTGCTCTGCAGGTCTTACCAGTTGTCTTTCTCAGACTGGCCTAATATGGGGATACCACTGCACAGCTGCAAGGCAGAGCAATTGGACTGAGTGATCAGGTTATAATGCAAGATGGTGACACTGAACCATCATACAGACTCCTCTGTCTATCAGATGGGTGAGGATAAAGATAGGGTCAAGCATATAGTACACCACTAAGGTTGAGTATTTGCATCAATGGAAGCTCATTTCAGAAGACAGAACTAGGATGGCAACTTACTAAGTGGTATAAGATAATAGTCCTTTGCCATGGACAGATTATTTGCACTTCCGTGAAAAGTTGTGCTATGAGTATCTGTTTGGCTGCTTGATACCTGAGGTCAATGAGGGTAAAAGCAGTTTCTTATTTGCTGCTGTCACCCCAGCATCTAGTTCAGGACTCCACAGAGTATGTATTCAATAAATGTTTGTGGAATTAATGGGCAAATATGAGAGTATTTCAAAATGCATGTAAGAAAAAAAACTATGCATGGATTTCAAATGTTTTTTGGACCAGGATAAATTTTAGCCTCATTTTCCCATGTATTTTTGGAACTATCCTCATATACCTCATTAAGTCAGCTTTACACAAAGGAAAGATCTTCCCTGGGCCCTGGATGCTCTTCTCTAGATAGCTATTTTAGAAACATGGCCAGGTATTTACAAGGGAAATTGAGTATGATTATTTTATTAAACCCTCTTGCATGCCCACTTCCATCTGAGAAATGATGGAATAGGATGATAGGCTTGCAGGAGAATTATCATGGAAAAAGACATCATAGTTTGGAACAGGAATTTGAAATGAAAAAGCTAGGGTTTCCTGTCATAGATGACACCATTTACTTTTTAAACATTAAGGATAAACTGAGAGTTTAAGAAATGAAACAGCCAAAGAAAATTAGTGCTAAATGAGGTGCAGGACCCGAGAATCTTAGCTTCCAGTGGCTCTCCAGGTCTCTTGCCATGGTAAGTGGAACAGAATGACTCACTTATCCACAGGCTTGATTCAAATAGAAGGATAAATTGTGGTGAAGATAATAGCTAATGTAATGCCAGACCTCTCTCAGGAACTGTAGAGATTTCAGATCAATAGATAGTCAAAGAGTACATAGTGATGACTTTCTGAAAACTTGATCAATAAGTATACATCACCAAGATCAGAATTTATTTAAAATTATGAACAGCCTGGAAGGCTGCCAAGGCCTGAGTAATAACTCCAGGCAGTCGGAATCCATGCCAGCTTCCTCCGTTTATATAAATTGCTGGAATCTCTTATGGCTGACCCCTCTGATGTATCAGCTTTGTTATGTCAGTTTAGATATAGGTAAATTTCCTATGGGCATTTATTAGCTTTATTAAAAAAAGAGGCAATTGTCCAAAGGCCTCTGGGCATATGCACCCAAAACATAAAACAAAAGAATGAAATTAAATACTCAGGCTGCCAAACACCTCATAAAAAAGCCAGGCCAGTCCAGCCTACTGAGGCATGCCAGATTGGCAGGCTAGATCTTGTGTTTTTTTCCCTGTAGGTTTGCAAAACCATTCTACTGTCTGGTTGGGTAGAGAAATGAATTGCAAAGGCAAAGACCTCAGCAATCTTGTTTTGGGGATTCATATCTGGAATCCTTTATTAGAAGTGGTATGGTTGATCTTAATATATTTGAATAAACCAGTTGATGGGAAAAGCCCTCAAAGGAAATCTTTCTTTATTAAAATGTATCCACCCAACATTCTCTGCCTTCCTGTACCATCCTGCTTTGATTTTTCTGGTTTTTACTCCCAGAATTCTTCACATTGTCACTTCCTTGATGCCTGACATTGCTTCCTTGGACTAAAACAATTGCTCAGACACTATATTCCTCATTATTGGTGATTCTCAACACAGGGTGATTCTGTCCCCCAGAGGAATATCTGGAAATGTCTGGAGACACTTGGGGTGTCACAGCAAGGGCAGAGGGCTGCTTTTGGCATCAGGTGGGTCATGGCCAGGGATGCTGGTAAGCAGCTGTAGAGCACAAGGCGACTTCTACAAAGTTTCCAGTTCCAGGGCCAACAGTGCTGAGGTGGTAACCCCTTGCTCTAAAATTCTGAGCAGAGGTAGGCATCTGGCCTAGCAGTTAAGATGCTCTCATCCCACATTGGAGTGCCTGGGTTTGATACTTGGCTCAGGCTCTTGATCCTAATTTCCTGCAAATGTGGGCCCTGGGCACAGTGGTGATGACTCAACTAACAGGGTTATTGCTGCACATATGAGAGGCCTGGATTAAGTTCCTGGCTCCCAGGTTCATCTCAGCCTACCTCTGGCTCTTTGCAGGCATTTGGATAGTAAACCACTAGACAGGAGCTCCTTCTTTCTCTCTCCATGCCCCCAAGCTTTCTCCCCATTTCTCAAAAAAGAGGGGCAGGGATTTGGTTCATTGTGATGCTGCTTGGGATGCCTCCATTCAAGTCCTGGCTCTGCTTCTGATTCCAGTTTCCTGATAAAATGCACACTAGAAGGCAGCAAGAGATTACCCAGGTACTTGGGTTCTTGCCACCTTGGGAGACCTGGATTGAGGACTGTGCTCCTGGTTTCAGCCTGATCAATCCCCAGCTGTTGCAGGCATTTGGGAAATGAACCAGCTGGTGGAAGATCCATCTCTCTCTCTCTCTCTCTCTCTCTGTCAAATAAAATTTCTAAAAAATGAGAAAAAATCTTTAGGCAAACGTCAATCATTCATCTCAGATTTTCACTACTTTTGCCAGATCCATACACCCCTAGCATTATTTTTCACATAACAGTGCTTTTCCACAAGTGGAATTCATTTCTAACAAAAGAAATATATTTATTTTAAGTGAAAGCTTTATAACACCATGTCCAGAAAAACAATCGTAGCTTTCAGAAGTATAAAGTCATTGTGAACCTGCTTACAATGAAGACAAAGCAACATTATTAATTATGAGTTGATACGATGGCTTCTATCTGTCTAATAATAAATGAGGGATGAACATGTGTACAGAAGTTCTAAAGAGAAATATGAAACTGGATTGTTAAATAAGATGGGTTGATGAGTTAAAGAGTAACTTTCTCATACAGTGACTCATCGGTGTTTAAGTTCATATCTTCAATCCACTTAATACTGAGCACCATCTTTCATACCAGTCAAGGTTACAGGAATAGAAGCCCCACATTTCAGGCAGCACTGAGTTGATGTGTCCTTCATATATACATCCTGCTGCTGGGATTCTTGTTCTGCTGTGGATTTGAGCAAGTGTTTCAGCGTTATCTTTAGGGGGTGTATTTCCTGGTGCAACCAGATAATGGCTACCTGTAACCCAGGCTGTTTCTCGGCATCAAGGAAAGTCAGAGAACTCTTAGATTGCAAAATAAAAACTCAGAGTCTATCATTGGCAGCCAATGGCAAATGCCCTCTTACAGATTTTATGGTCCACTTCCACCCCATTAAAGAGGCCATCTAGAATGCACTTGTAATCCATTTTTGTAGAATTAACGTGACTCTGCTTCAGAATACTTATTAGAGTAATTATTCCGGGCCATAATATTTTAAAGAGAAAGACTGAATTCTTTGCTGTTAACTGATCGCATGTTAAATGTTCCAGTGCGTGATGATGAGTCAGTATCATTAGTCACGATGTCAACTTCTGGTTCTGTGTTATTATACTGTGAATCAACTTACAGGTAACATCATCTTTGTAAAATGCAGTGTACACTGAAGGGGCTCATATTTTCACGACCTATTTGTTTGCTGGAGAACCTGCGGCAAAATAAGTTCTGCTGCATCCTGGCTGCCTTGGCAAGGGGATGGAAAATTGCAACAGGCACTTGAGATTTCTGAGTTTCCACTTGCTGCTTGGTGCCCTAAGCCAGAGAGTCTTAGTCTGACATTGCGAGAACCTTGCCCCCTCAGGGAAAATCAGTTAATGTTTCCCCTTAAAAGGGAGCTATGCTGCATTATGAAAACAGTCTGGGCTTGGCTGAACTTTTTTCTCCCTGTGGAATTGGTTTCTATACCTATAATTATCTTCAAGCACCACCATAAAAGTCCTCCAATCTTTACCTCATGTTGTTCTTCCTTTGGGGCGCTGATTCAGGGCCCGTCCAACTTTGCTACCAAGCCATAATTAGTCGAATTATATTTAATAATCCCCCTGCATTCTGCAGGGAGCAGAGGCGGCGTCGAGCGGGCACAGCAGCAGGTAATGAGGGCTTCAGAGGTTCTCCCGGAATCTATCGCCACATCCAGGGAGAAACGCGCGGCCCTGTCAGCCTGCATCAGCCTCAGCGGCCGGCAGCCTCTGCCTCCGTGACAGCTAGAAACAAGGGAGAAACACTCTCCATGTTTTCTCTCGTCTCCTTAACTAACAAAGTCATATACTTAAAAGAGCACGCGTAGCGCTCCTCTGTCCTGCAGTGGCGAGGTTTTTCTAGGTGTGGAACGAGGTGTTTGCAAATTTCCTCCAATGCGGGATCAGGTGTTGCATTATTGATTTCACCAGTGGGATTCAGGTTCAATGAAAGAGAGGAGGTTCCCGAGTTAGATGTACAAGCTCAGATCTCACTCACTGGAGGTTTCATTATTTCACTCTTACCATGTGTGTTACCCTGAATGCTTATTAAAATCTGTTTTTAATGAAATAGGTAGTGTCAGATAATTTCCCCAACAGGAACAATTACATATTTAAGGAAACCAATCCTCCACTTCTCTGTTCTTACAGCAAAAGGAAACTTACATGGCAGCTACTTGTTTTGTTTTTGCTCTATGTGTTCTAAGAGGATCCTAAACAAAAATGGTTTTGCTTTTAGGTTTTGAAGCTGTCCCACCTGACTCTGGCTCAGATAAAAGAAAAGCATTTGTGTGTAATGTCGGGCAGATAGGGAAACTGGTTCTTATATAGAATCATAAATTTTATTGCTGGAAAGGACCTGAAGGAACATTTAATTCAGCCCCTCACGGGTGGTAAATGGTGCTAACTGCATGATACCTTCAAGACTGAAGTGAAAGTTACTCCCTGAGAAGGAAGTTAGGGGGAAAACACACACACAAAACCACAAAAACATGTAATGAATGTGATCAGTCATTTAGAGAAGTGGTTGAATCAAAAGAGATAATCTGCTGCACTCCCTGGCCACAGCAGAGAGCTGGCCTGGAAGAGGGGCAACCGGGACAGAATCCGGTGCCCCTACCAGGACTAGAACCCGGTGTGCCGGCGCCGCAAGGCGGAGGATTAGCCTAGTGAGCCAGGCTCTTGCCATCGGATCAGCGCTGTGTGCTGGCCGCAGCGCGCCAACCGTGGCGGCCATTGGAGGGTGAACCAACGGCAAAGGAAGACCTTTCTCTCTGTCTCTCTCTCTCACTGTCCACTCTGCCTGTCCAAAAAAAAAAAAAAAAAAAAAAAAAAGAGATAATCTGTAAATGCCCCTCCCCCACCCCCCAAATCCCAGCTCTGGAGACTTGGTATTATATGAGGCACTGTGGCTTGGAATGTGCAACCAAACAAATTATGTTGTGCTTGTGTTACAGTCTGCAGGAACACGTGGACCGTGGGCAGCACACGATGGTGATACAGACGACTTGAAGGGAGTATTCACTACAGCCATGGCTGTAGTAAATCAGGCTAGATCCTGAAGAGATATAACTCCGTGAGACAGCCAGAGGCAGGGCAGGTCTCAGGGATAGTACTTCCGGCTTCAGGTTGCTTTCCCTGTCTTCCCACATAGCATCACCTTGAGGCTTGGAACAGAAGGGTGCAGCTTTCAGTGGACATTATGAAAAGTTAACAATGTTGCAGATTGGTGAGGTCCTTCATACCTTTAATGCCATGGAAGTAAAAACTCAGAACCATGGATTGCTGTGAGATGTACCCACCCCGAGAGTTTGCAGCTATCATGGGACAGGGCATGGATGGCCTCTGGAGAAGTAATGGAGACTTGAGCCCCGTTTATTTTGCTTTATCTTTGTCTACAGGGCTAGGTGACCCTAACTGACATCTGGGATACAAGACAAAATCCACACTTCAGCCTTCTTTAGGGAATGAAACGCACTCCTTTTGTTACACTGGAAATATCAGTCTTAAAGTTTTTTGTCTCAAGATCAGATGTATATGATAGTCTGTAGCAGTTAAGATGTAGAGAGCTTACGGGATATATAGTGTAGCCGGGGTCAAGGAGGGGCCCTAAGTTTAGGTGAAGATAATAACCTAGAGCAAGTTGTTTAGAACATGATTTTCTCCAGATTTCCAGGGTCAGGGACCTGCCTGAGCAGGATGGGAAATTCTACAGAGCTTGTGTAAGAGCAGATTTTCGTCATGTACTAATAGTTTCAGGAAGGGAAATTCGTAGCAGTTGGGAAGACAGGTGGAGGAAGGTGACTGATCTATGTTCAATAACTTACCATTTCAGACTTAGCAAAGTGTGAAGGAAGCATGCTGGAATCTCAGAAATGCAGATGGACAGAACTGGAAGCGAGCTTAAGTTGTACCCGTTCTTTAAAAGGACAGGACGAAAGTTGGAAGGAGGATTGACTAGCCAGTGACCAAAAGGAAAGAATGCTGAGAAACTGCGAAGGCATTGTTAGGAAAGCGGAGATTCAGAAAGGCATGGGACTACTCTAAATAAAGTTTACACAGCAGGCCAATATCAGAAAGTGACAGTAGCCTGATACAAAACGTTTAGTTAATCCAGACACACACCCCAGCACACTGTTCTGCTTTGCCTGAAGCAAAAACAATGGGGTTGGGTTAGTCAAAATGCCTGGAGCTAAGAGTGTCATGCGGATCTGATGACCAAAAGAATGTACATCCACATGGTTCAGATATTTCTCCTGTCCTTTCTATCTAGGTAATAAAGTTTGAAACTGAGAAGAGTAGGAGATGTTGGAAAGGGAGTTCTGAAAAAAATGGGGAAGCTCTGTTTTTGTTAAGTGGTTTTAAGGCTTTTGACCTGTAGGAACCATGTCCCATGATACTGGGATTTCTTAAAGAAGCAGTAATAAAATACATTTGGCAATCTAGAAGTCAGGTGCTAAAATATGGAGCATGTTTTTAGAAAGTAGGAAAATGTGGTTCTAACAGTTTTAGAGGTGAAATAAGGTGATGAGCATGTAGAAGAGGATATGAGTTGATGAAAAACAGCCATGTTCAACTACCCTAGAATACCATTTGATAGCAGCAATAGACTTAGGTAAGTTAGATGTCATGGGCAAATCATGTAGTAGAGTTTTTCAGGTAATTTCACTGAGAATACCAACAGTGGACTGTAACCCAAAATTAACGAATGTTTCCCCAAGAGTGAGGATTAGTACATTAATCTGAAGGCAATTATTTAGTGGCATGCTTTAAATTTCTGTTCTAAATTTTTCCCTTAACAACTAGGAATTATACACATACGTATAATTATGCACCACATAACGATGTTTTGAACAGACGATGTGTACAATGGAGGGCTCCTAAGATTATAACGGAACTGAAAAATTCCTATCACCCTAGTGATGTTGTAATATCATATCATAAGGCAACGTGTTACTCACATGTTTGTGGGGATGCTGTCATGGACAAACCTGCAGAACTGCTAGTCTTATGAAGTGTAGTACATACAATTGTGTACACTACATAACATTTGATGTGATAATAAATGACTATTACTGGGTCATGTGTTTATTAGGCTATACTGTTTATCATTAGAGTATATTCCTTCTGCTAATGAAAAAAAGCTTCCTATAAAACAGTGACAGGTTACATCAGCGATAGCCGCACACAGCTCCTGTTCACTGTGTCTCTTGTTTACATCAAGGGGCCATAGCAAATGATTGATCTATACCATCTCGGATTGGGTAAGTGTATGATATGGTTTTTCACAATAGCTAAATTGCCTAAGAAACATTTGTCAGATTCTATGCCTGCAAGTGATGCATGTATACATACATACATACATAAATACCTTTGCATCTAATGTGTCGTAAACTAACATCAGATTAGCAATAGGCTTCCAAACAACAGATTTACAATTCAGAAAGATGTTATCAAATAGAATTATGGGACTAAACTGATATGGTTTACTGGCAAAACGTAGGTAGGTATTGACATTAAAAAAGGAAAGAAGGCAAATGAATACAGGAGTGAGAAAAATGGCTGTAAATAATTTCATTACAAAAAAAAAGGGACAAACCCAACCATTCCCACAAGCAAATGGAATCTAAGAAAGCCTGGCATTTTGTTTGAAAGTAAGTTACATTTAAGTTAGCCTTGTGCAGTGGCTTCCTCTCTTCCTCTCTTTATAAAGCCACTAATACCATGGTGAGGGCCCCTCCTTTGTGACATCCAATCCTAATGACTTCCCAAAAGCCACATGAATTTGAGGATGAACTTTTGGGGTTCATGGAAGCAAAGATTTCATTTGGAAATGAGGAAAGAGACTTTGAATAGAGAAATTAGGCATACGCTCGCAGACAAGATCCACTGAGTAACAATAGGGATCGTGCAAAGACAGTTAAGGAGTAGCCAGAGTGAAGGGAAACAGAATTTTGAGACAGTGTGCATTAGAAATACAAGGGTAGAGATGCACTGCAGGGTTTGGCAGCCTAGAGGTCAGAGCGAGCCACAGTGAGAATGGTTTGGTTGGTGTGGGGAGGGCATAGGTCTCCTCAGGCAGTTGCGGAAGGTCTGAGAGCTGAAGAAATGGTGACACTGGAGCAAAAATGCCCTGTGGCAAAAACTGACTCAGCACGAGGAAGGTGGGATTCGCTGAGGCTTTGCCCACACTGTTTTTCTCAGTAGAAACTCCTGCTCTTTCCACCTGGCCACTTCTGCCTGCTCAGCTTCTGTTAAAACATCAGAGCTCAGGTGACCTAAGTCAGTAAGTGTAGGCGCGTGTGGCATCCCTTTCAAGGCATACCTGCCTGCCATGCTGGAATGTTGCATTTGTGCTTGATGTCAGATTCTGAGAAAGTCACAAGCAAACTCACAGTGGTAGGTTGATCCTGACTTTGTCTCTTCCTCCGAGCTTGCGGCCCACCTCATACTACATTATCATAATTTTGTTGGCTGGTCTTCTCCCTGAGGTCATTATGTCTTGAGTAAGGACCATGATTTTTCTTCTTACTTCCTCCCTTTCTTCCTTCCCTCTTTCTTTTCTTCCTCCCTTTCTTCCTTCCCTCTTTCTTTTCTTCCTCCCTTTCTTCCTTCCCTCTTTCTTTTCTTCCTCCCTTTTGCCCTTCTCTCCCCTCTCCCCTCCTCTCCCCTCCCCTCCTCTCCCTCTTCCTCCTCTTATTCCTGTGTCTCCCCTTTTCTCTCTTCTCTGCCTCCCTCTCCCCATTTTGAACCTAGTGTTCAGCCCCAGTGTTTGTCAAATGCAAGATTGTACCTTTCAGCCATGTGATGGGAAGAATTGTAGAAGGAAGTAGGGATGGTTATTCTGGATGATCCAAACACATGCAGTTTTACATTATGAACACATTCTCCCAAAGCAGTACTTTTTCAAATTATAAGGTGAAATAAGAGGTGAGATGTGAACAGAAAACCGTATGAAGGCAGCACCTTCTTGCTGAGTTGATAGATCCTGGCTTGGTGCATAGCCTTTCTCTTGCTGCTATTATCTGAGCACTGTTAATGTATCCTATATCAAAAGTTTATTGAAGACAGAGCCTAGATTTCATACATTTGAAAAATCTCTTCATACTCTTCACAAGGCCAACACATTACCCATGTAACATATGATAGATAGTTACTATGTATTTGATAGCTTGAATCTGAATGGACTATAGGGGATTTAGCTGTGTTATGATTAGGACTAACACCACACTTTATGCTGAAATAATCAATATAGCACAAATCTTAAATTTTGTTCTTGTTTCAACAGTCTACATTTTACTGTTGGGAACTCTCTTATTAGGGAGCTTAGGTCATCTCTTCATCTTGTCCTTTGGAGTGGACATGGGTCATGGACCAGAAGTTCTTTCCATAGCTTTAGTATGTGTTGCTTGACTTTGTAGAGATTAGATTTATTACTTTGATGATTTCTCCTCCCCTCAGCTCTCTCCTACGAGCTCCTGCTGCCTCTTCTCCTCCTCCTTTTTCTTCTAACTCTTCTGTTGGTACACAGGACAAAATATTTCTACCAATAGAAGCCCAAGAGGAATGAACTGTCTGGTTCTTTAATTTTGAACCTTTTGGCTGCATTTTTGAATATGCACAGGAGGAATTAATTTGGATCAATTTTAGGGTTGGTAGCACAGTTAAGTGGTTAACATACAGGTTTTGATAAGAGTACAGAGCTGTAGTCTTTTGTTAACAATTTAAGTTGGAGGCCCAGTTTATTTTTAAGCAAGGGAGATCAACTGAGAGCATAATGTTTCTATCACAGATATAACCTATGATAACCAGTAAGTAACAGCCACTGTTGCTGTTATAAGGAGATGTAGAGAAACTGCCTGGTTGGTAGAGTTACACCTGGGCTGACAGAAGGATCTCCTATATCTCAGGTGCAGGTGAGGGAGCCAGAACTGTAAAGATAATTTCTAACTGTGGAGTTTCCAAGTTTCATGGCTTCTGTCTGTAAATTTCACCTTCCATCTTCTCTGGCCTCTTCCTCTGTGTTCTTAGGACGACTGCTGGGCTCTCATTACCTCTCACTCTTGGAGAGATTTTCTAACTGCACTTCGATTCAGCCACTTCTTGCTGTCAGAGGAATCTTCTGCAAACAGAGATCCTGTGTGGGCACTTCTTTGCTTAACACTTCCAGTGCTTTCCATACTCATTGAATCAAATGATCTAACACAAAGTCATTTAAGGCCTTCTAATCTGCTCTGTCTGTGACTTCCTGAAACCAGCTTGGGTGTTAGTATTATGGAGGCTCTTGTTTAAACATGACTATGGCAAAAAAGTAGTAGTATTTGCCCTTGGTACTTATTTAAATTACATGAACCTCTGTTTGTCATTTATAAAATGAAGATTATGATGTTTGCTCTGTGGGTTGCTGTAAGGTTTAGAGAGGATAGAAGTAAAATTGTTAGTGCCTGCTCAAAACACAGTAGCTATTATCCTGCTAAATTGCTTTTGCTCTTCCTAGTATTTTCTCACCTTAGTGTCTATTGTCATATCCAGACCATATAAACTTTCACTTTTACTTGATTCTACACATTCCCCAGCCATGCTTTTTTTTTTTTTTTAAAGATTTATTTTATTTTACTTGAAAGTCACAGTTACACAGAGAGAGAAGGAGAGGGAGAGAGAGAGGTCTTCTATCTGCTGGTCCACTCCCCAGATGACCACAATGGCCGGAGCTGTGCCCATCCAAAGGCAGGAGCCAGGAGCTTCTTCCAGGTCTCTCATGTGGGTGCAGGGGCCCAAGGACTTGGGCCATCTTCTACTGCTTTCCCAGGTCATGGCAGAGAGCTGGATCAGAAGTGGAGCAGCTGGGACTTGAACCAGTGCCCATATAGGATGCCGGCATTGTAGGCGGCGCTTTACCCGCTAAGCCACAGCAGTGCTCCCCCCCCGCCCTATTCTTAAGAACTCAAATTTTATTTATATTTTTAACTGACACATAGTTGTAAATGTTTAGAGCTACAGAAGGATAATTGAATACATGAATGCAATGTATAATTAGCGTTTCATGCTCCTTCAATATTTCTTATTACTTTGTGTTGGGAAGCTTTGCACTCCTCTCTTCTAGTTCTTTTTTTAAATTTTTTTTTAACTTTTATTTAATGAATATAAATTTCCAATGTACAGCTCATGGATTACAATGGCTTCCCCCTCCCATAACTTCCCTCCCACCTGCAACCCTCCCCTCTCCCGCTCCCTCTCCCCTTCCATTCACATCAAGATTCATTTTCAATTCTCTTTATATACAGAAGATCAATTTAGTATATATTAAGTAAAGATTTCAACAGTTTGCACCCACATAGAAACACAAAGTGAAACATACTGTTTGAGTACTAGTTATAGCATTAAATCACAATGTACAGCACATTAAGGACAGAGATCCCACATGAGGAGCAAGTGCACAGTGGCTCCTGTTGTTGACCCAACAAATTGACACTCTAGTTCATGGCACCAGTAACCACCCTAGGCTCTTGTCATGAGTTGCCAAGGCTATGGAAGCCTTCCAAGTTCGCCGCCTCTGATCATATTTAGACAAGGTCATAAAAGACAGGGTGAGGATAGTAACCAATGATCCTAAGAGTGGCATTAACCAGGTCTGAACAATTATACAGCATTAAGTGGGGAAGAGGATCATCAGTACACACAGGTTGGGAGTAAAGCCATTGGTGGTAGAGTAGAGGTTATGATTACAAAGGAATAAGGCCCAAGTGTGCTAGACAGGGTCTAGAACAAAGGACAGAGTCATTATTAGAGGAGCTAAGAAAGGTGCTGTCTAAGCTACAATTAAGTTTTCTGATTGAGAGGCAAATAGAACCTGATAGAAGGGGCTTGATAATAATCTGTTGGGCTTTAGGCCTTGTAAGTTAAGAGGCCCAGACCTATCTATCTCTTCACATGGGGTACATCCTAAGGGAGGTGTGAACCTCCTAGGGGAAGGCACTCTGTTGACTTTCATTACTTAGCTGGCCTGGGAGGAGAGCTGGCCAGGTAAAGGCAGGTGGCATCTCTAACAAGAAATTTACAGTTCTGCCTGCAATGTTGCTGACCCTACCTGGCCGTCCCCTCAGCTGCAGTGGTCACTTTGGAAGTTGGACTGAGAGAAGGAAACCTCACAGCAAAAGATCACAGGAAGCTCAATTTCTCTTTGACATAGAATTAAAATCTGATTCTCTGTTAAAGCAATGTGTTAAAATAATCTATTATGTTCTCTTGATGTCTGTTAAATTCTAATTGTTCAAAAACAGCTGAATTTTTATTAAGAGCTATGGGTTATTTAAATATGTGCTTATTTTCAAAGATTTGAATAATCACCTTGTAACAATGATCAGATTTGGTCTATGTTATGTCATGATTTTAAGGAATCTTATTTCAACCAGATATTTTGGATTTTGAGCCTTCTTGGCATTCTTGACAGGCATTCAAAAAATCAAAGTTTCAAACAATCTGGACTCTAAAACTTCCAGTAAATCTTGGACTTTGGTTTTTCCAGTTTGGGCCCAACTGAAAAAAATCAAAGGGCCTATGTCTCTCATCTTATAGAGACACCAACTGATCAGGCTATTTGGAATATATTAGAAGTACTGTAAAGATGTGACGTGGTGCTAAATTTTAAGTTTTTATAATGGAAAATGCTATTAATACAAATGTTTGAGAATTAAAAAGTCTAATGATCTTGTGTTACTAGACATGATAGTTATCTTAATGAGAAAGCCCCAGAGGCCTAAAGGGTTAAATACTTGTAAAATCCTACAGGTGCTTTCAAAAATACTGTGAAGTAAGCAAGTGCCTCTTGTTGGTTGATGAGTTTATAATTTTAAACATGGCAACTTAAAGGCTTTTGTCATCCACTGATATATTTGATTTGCTGCTCATAAAACTAAAGCGTTGTTGGTTCTGGGTTTAGCTGTCCTCCTATAGGTTCCTATGGACTTTTTCCAGCCACTTTTATTGTATTCAGTACTTTGGGATGGCTCTGTAAACAGATGAAGCCAATAATGTATTAACAGTACCAACTGAGAGAAAGTATGGTTAACTGAGGTTACTAAAAACAAAAAGCAATTCAAATCAATTTTTAATTTACAAAAAAGAGTAAAAGATTTTAAAAGCTATTATTAAAATTGCTATATTGGTCTATTATGCTATGTTATATGTGTACATATTGTATGTCCACATGGGAAAATTTTATTAAGAGTTTTATTTTAAATGGCTTATAGATAAGATTGTCCATAAATTTAAGCTGCTAAAATCAATCAAAGATACATTTTAATTCATGTGACCTGAATCTCTGTATCATATGTTTTATACTTGTTGGTAGAAAGAAACTAAAAACATTTTCTATGGTTGTGCTTAAGTTTACTGGTTAAACAAACTACACCATGTTAGATATTTAAGAGGTGTTTCCAAATACATGATTCTTAAAATTTATAGAAGGCATTGGACCTTCTGGTAAATGTTTTCTTAAGTTGTTATCTAATGGTTGAAACTGTTTGCTAAATATTCATGTGATATTGCTATTGTCAGCAAGTGATCTAAGACTTGCTCCCTCATTTCTCTATTCTAAGCCCAACTTGTTCTTTAATTTCTCGATTCTCTTCACTGTAGGAAACAAATTCTATTATGAAGGAATCTGTAGGACGCACAATTTAATCTTTAGAACTTATAAAAGAGATGGCTAACATTTTTTTTATTAAACTTTTATTTAATGAATATAAATTTCCAAAGTATAGCTTATGGGTTACAATGGCTTCCCCCCTCCCATAACTTCCCTCCCACCCGCAACCCTCCCCCCTCCCGCTCCCTTTCCCCTTCCATTCATGTAAAGATTCATTTTCAATTCTCTTTGTATACAGAAGATCAGTTTAGTATATATTAGGTAAAGATTTCAACATTTTGCCCATATAGCAACATCAAGTGAAAAAACTACCATTGGATTACTAATTATAGCATTAAATAGCAATGTACAGCACATTAAAGACAGAGATCCTACATAATTTTTTTTTCAAAATAATTAATTTTCTATGCCATTTCCATTTTAACACCAGGTTTTTTTTTTTTTCATTTCCAATTCTCTTTATATACAGAAGATCACTTCAGTATATAATTAGCAAAGACCTCATCAGTCTGCGCCCACACAGAAACGCAAAGTATAAAAATACTGTTTCAGTACCAGTCATAGCATCACTTGGCTTTAGACAACACATTAGGGACAGATCCCGCATGGGGTGTAAGCACACAGTGACTCCTGTTGCTGACTTAACAATTTGACACTCCTGTTCATGGCGTCAGTAATCTCCCTAGGCTCTAGTCATGAGTTGCCAGGGCTATGGAAGCCTTTAGAGTTCGCTGACTTTGATCTTATTCCGATAGGGTCATAGTCAAAGTGGAGGTTCTCTCCTCCCTTCGGAGAAGGGTACCTCCTTCTTTGATGGCCCCGTTCTTTCCACTGGGATCTCACTCACAGAGATCATTCATTTAGGTCTTTTTTTTTTTCTTTTCCATGGTATCTTGGCTTTCCATCCATGCCTGCTATACTCTCATGGGCTCTCATGGCTAACATTTTTCTGTAATAGCATAGCCAAAATAAGAGCTTAAATTATAATCTCATAGCTAGATTTACTTTGCCATCAGCGAAGTATACAGTAAGTAGAAAAAACCTCCCTTTCAGACCAAAGGGAAAGAAAGTTTTAAAGTGAGAATATAATTTTCCTCATGGGCATTGTCTACCTTAGAAAAACTACTACAGAACATGCCTGTGACTATAGACTTGTAGTTCAGGCCACCAAAGATTAGAGATGGGACTTGGGCACTCCCTTGACTTGCATCCTCTGGTCTGCTTTAACACAAACCAGGAGGAAAAGAAAGCTAGGCATCAGAAGCAATGGGTGGCAGGCCTATTAATGGCTGATCTGTACAGTGATCTGCCTCAAGGAGACCCAACAGGCCAGTCCACTGCAGTGGCTTTCAATGTGGTAAGCCTGGGCTTCAGCAGAAGTCAGCTTGTGAAGAGCCCTGCCAAGAGTTAGATCACTGGAAATGGACCTGCCCTGGAGTCGAAGGATGCCCAGGTCAGAGCCACAGATCTTATTGGCTCTAAGCTGAAAAGCCCTTCACTCAGCCCAACTTTAAGGATTACAATGGTTTCCCCTCCCACTCGCACCCCTCCCGTCTCCCACACCCTCTCCCATTCCATTCACATCAAGATTCATTTTCAATTATCTTTATATACAGAAGATTTAGTATATATTAAGTAAAGATTTCATCAGTTTGCACCCACACAGAAACACAATGTATAAAATACTGTTGGTTGCAGGTCTTAGCTATTGTGAATTGAGCTGTGATAAACATTAATGTGCAGACGGCATTTTGTTTGCCAATTTAATTTCCTTTGGGTAAATTCCAAGGAGTGGGATGGCTGGGTTGTATGGTAGGGTTATATTTAGGTTTCTGAGGATTCTCCAGACTGACTTTCATAGTGGCTTAACCAGTTTGCATTCCCACCAACAGTGGATTAGTGTCCCTTTTTCCCCCACAACCTTGCCAGCATCTATTGTTGGTAAATTTCTGAATGTGAGCCTTTCTAACCAGGGTGAGGTGAAACCTCATTGTGGTTTTGATTTGCATTTCCCTGATGGCTAGTGATCTTGAACATTTTTTCATGTGTCTGTTGGCCATTTGGATTTCCTCTTTTGAAAAATGTCTATTGAGGTCCTTGGCCCATCTCTTAAGTGGGTTGTTTGTTTTGATGTTGTGGAATTTCTTGATTTCTTTGTAGATTCTGGTTATCAATCCTTTATCTGTTGTGTAGTTTGCAAATATTTTTTCCCATTCTGTTGGTTGCCTCTTCACTTTCCTGACTGTTTCTTTTGAAGTACAGAAACTTCTCAATTTGATGCAATCCCAATAGTTAATTTTGACTTTGACTGCCTAAACCTCCAGGGTCTTTTCCAAGAAGTCTTTGCTGGGTTTCTCCAATGCTCTCTAATATTTTGATGGTGTCAGTCGTAGATTTAAGTCTTTAATCCATGTTGAGTGAATTTTTGTGTAAGGTAAAAGGTAGGGGTCTTGCTTCATGATTCTGCACGTGGAAATCCAATTTTCCCAGCACTATTTATTGAATAGACTGTCCTTACTCCAGGTGTTGGTTTTAGATCCTGATCAAATATAAGTTGGCTATAGATGTTTGGATTGATTTCTGGTGTTTCTATTCTGTTCCATTAGTCTATCCATCTATTTCTGTACCAGTACCATGCTGTTTTGATAACAACTGCCCTGTAGTATGTCCTGAAATCTGGTATTGTGATGCCTCTGGCTTTGTTTTTGTTGTACACGATTGCTTTAGCCATTCAAGGTCTCCTGTGTCTCCATATGAATTTCAGCATCATTTTTTCCAGATCTGAGAAGAATGTCTTTGGTATTTTGATTGGTATTGCATTGAATCTGTAAATTGCTTTTGGGAGAATGGACATTTTGATGATGTTGATTCTTCCAATCCATGAGCATGGAAGAGTTTTCCATTTTTTGGTATCCTCTTCTATTTCTTTCTTTAAGGTTTGTAATTTTCATCGTAGATATCTTTAATGTCCTTGATTAAGTTTATTCCAAGGTATTTGATTGATTTTGTAGCTATTGTGAATGGGATTGAACTTAGAAGTTCTTCCTCAGCTGTGGCATTGCCTGTGTATACAAAGGCTGTTGATTTTTGTGCATTGATTTTATATCCTGCTACTTTTCCAAACTCTTCTATGAGTTCCAATAGTCTCTTAGTAGAGTTCTTTGGGTCCCCTAAATAAAGAATCATATCATCTGCAAAGAGGGATAGTTTGAGTTCTTCCTTCCCAATTTATATCCCTTTAATTTCTTTTTCTTGCCTAATAGCTCTGGCTAAAACTTCCAGAACTATATTGAATAGCAGTGGTGAGAGTGGGCATCTGTGTCTGGTACCAGATCTCAGTGGAAATGCTTCCAACTTTTCCCCATTCAATAGGATGCTGGCCGTGGGTTTTTCATAAATTGCTTTTTGATTGTATTGAGGAATGTTCCTTCTATACCCAGTTTGCTTAGAGTTTTCATCATGAAAGTGTGTTGTATTTTATCAAATGCTTTCTCTGCGTCTATTGAGAGAATCATATGGTTTTTCTTCTGCAGTCTGTTAATGTGGTGTATCACATTGATTGTTTTGCGAACATTGAACCAACCCTGCATACCAGGGATAAATCCCACTTGGTCTGGGTGGATGATCTTTCTAATGTGATGTTGCAGTCTATTGGCCAGAATTTTATTGAGTATTTTTTCATCTATGTTCATCAGGGGAATTGGTCTGTAATTCTCTTTCAATGCTGCATCTTTTTCTGGCTTAGGAATTAAGGTGATGCTGGCTTCATAAAAAGAATTTGGGAAGATTCCCTCTTTTTCGATTGCCCTGAATAGTTTGAGGAGAATTGGAATTAGTTCTTCTTTAAATGTCTGGTAGAATTCAGCAGTGAATCCATCTGGTCCTGGGCTTTTCTTTGTTGGGAGGGCCTTTATTAGTGTTTCAATTTCTGTCTCAGTTATAGGTCTGTTTAGGTTTTCTATGTCTTCCTGGTTCAATTTAGCTAGGTTGTATGTGTCCAGGAATCTATCCATTTCTGATAGATTTCCCTGTTTGCTGGCGTATAAGTCCTTGTAGTAGTTTCTGATGATTCTTTTTATTTCTGTGGTATCTGTTGTTATGTTTCCTTTTTCATCTCTGATTTTATTGATTTGGGTCTTTTCTTTTTTTAGTTAGTTGGGCCAATGGGGTGTCAATTTTGTTTATTTTTTCAAAAAACCAGCTCCTCGTTTGGCTGATTTTTTGTAGTGTTTTTTGGATTCAATCATGTTGATTTCTTCTCTGATTTTAATTATTTCTCTTCTCCTACTGGGTTTGGGTTTGGGTTTGGTTTGCTGCAGATTTTCTAGATCCTTGAGATGACTTGAAAGCTCATCTATTTGGTGCCTTTCCAAATTCTTGATGTAGGCACCTATTGATATAAACTTTCCTCTTAACACTGCTTTTGTTGTATCCCATGGGTTTTGGTATGTTATGCTGTTATCCTCATTTACTTCCAGAAAATTTTTGATTTCTCTTTTGATTTCTTCTATGACCCATTGTTCATTCAGGAGCATGTTGTTTAATCTCCATGTGTTTGCATATGCTCTAGGGATTCCTGAGTTGCTAATTTCCAACTTCATTCCTTTATGGTCTGAGAAGCTGCATGGTATGATTCTAATTCTTTTGAATTTGCTGAGACTTGCTTTATGGCCTAGTATGTTGTCAATCCTAGAGAAGGTTCCATGTACTGCTGAGAAGAATGTAAATGCTTTCTGTGTAGGATGAAAAGTTCTGTAGATATCTGTTAGATCCATTTGGGCTATAGTGTCATTTAAATCTACTGTCTCCTTGTTGATCTTCTGTCCTGTTGATCTGTCTATCTCTGAGAGTGGAGTATTGAAGTCCCCCAGTAGTATTGTATTGGAGTCTAAGACTCCCTTTAAGTCCCTTAAGAAATCTTTTAAATAAACCAGTGCCCTGCATATACATTAGGTACATATACATATACATATACATATACATTCATATACATATACATTCATAATCATTATATCTTCCTGTTGAATTGATCCCTTAATGGTTATATAGTGCCCCTCTTTGTCTCTCATAACAGTTTTTGTGTTAAAATTTGTTATCTAATATTAAGATGGCTTCGCCCGCTCTTTTTTCATTTCTGTTGGCATGGTATATCTTTTTCCAGCCTTCACTTTCAGTCTGTGTGCACCTTTGTTGGAAAGATGTGTTTCTTGTAAGCAGCAAATAGATGGGTTTTGTTCCTTAACCCAATCAGCCAATCTGTGTCTTTTTAACTGCTCTCTTCTAGTTCTATTTAATATATTGTTCTGAACTCTAGTCAACCTGTTGTGCTGTAGAACATTAAGACATATTCTTAGTGTATAATTGTACTGTAGTACCTGTGTTCTGACTGTTCCCCCCCACTCCTGCTGCATTTCCAAATGTCCAGTGACTGCTATTTTAGTCTCTATTTCTATGAAATCAACTTTTTTTTAAAAATTTTTCTACATATGAACGAGAACAGGTAGTCTTTCTGTAAGCATTTCTGTTTCAAAAAATAAAACATCTTTATTCTTGAAGATTTGTACCTGGAATGATATCAAGTGTAAATATAATAAGAAAAGCATGTTCTTATTTTTTTAAAGATTATGTATTTGAAAGACAAATGGATGGAGTCGGGGGAGACAGAGAAAAAGAGTGAGACCGAGATCTTTCATCCACTGGTTCACTCTCCGAATCATTGCAACAGCCAGGTCTGGGACAGGCTGAAGCCAAGAGCCAGAAACTCCATCTGGGTCTCTGATGTGCATGGCAGAGACCCAGAACTTGGGCCATCTTCTGCTGCCTTTCTGAGGCACATTAGCAGGTGACTGAAGTGGAGCAGCTAGAACCAGAACCAGCATTTCTATAAGGAATGTGGGCATCCCAAGTGGTAGCTTAACCTCACAATGCTGCCCCCACTAGCATATTTTTGAAACAACCAAAAGTAAGAATAAAAGTTTTTATTTGCCTTTATTTTATTAATTTTAAAGGGGAAAGAGAGAGAGAGAGAGAGAGAGAGAGAGAGAGAGAGAGAGAGAGGAATTAAAAAGAGGAAGAGAGACAAATGTGTCATGTTGTTTTACACCCCAAATTTCCAAACAGATGGGACTCAGCTAGGAGCCAGTAACTCTATCCTGGTCTCCCATGTGAGAGGCAATGGCCTAACTACTTGGGCCATCTTCTGCTACTTTCCCAGGTGTGTTAGCAGAGAGCTGGATCAGAAGCAGAGCAGCTGGGACTTGAACCATTGCTTGGATATAGGATGCCAACACCACAAGCAGTAGCTTCATCTGCAGTGCTGTAACACTGGCCCCCTGTTTACTGTTGATGCTGATACTGGATCAAGATCTGACACAGGACAGGTTATATGGTATTGAAGATCAAAATGTTGTCATTCAAAGTTGACATTTTGTTTGAGGAAGAATAATGGTGTTCTCAGACTTATACAACACAATGCCTCCTGCCATGAGTGTTTCCTTTATATTTTCAACCTGGAAATAAAAATAATACAGCAATCTTTTACTGATAGAATTTTAAACAGTCACAAATTCCTACTCATCATGCACACCCCTCCCCAACTCACGCTCAGAATCAGTCTTGTGATTCTGCAAAATGCTCATCTTGAATGCTCACATAATTCTATTATGCTTCTCCCTACTAATACAGGGCCAAGTAATTCACTGTAGACTAATTATTTTGAAAATTGATAAATAAAAATAAAATTGGATAAATACATTTATCCAAATGGTAATTCATGTTGGGAGTTTTCAAAGGAGATTTTTTAGAAGTTTATTTTAAACTGATGTTCCCCTAAATATATCCTTGGTATGAATGTTCTTTCTTTTAGTCTGGATGCTCTTGAAGGAGAGATACACATGCAGTATTCTTCTCAATTTAGGAGTCAAGATAGGTAGTTATTGGGCCAAATAACTCCTCAGTTAACTTCCAGAACTCCTCAGTTCTGGAACGAAACTGAAGTACCAGAGAGATTACACTTAGGATATTCTTGGGGTTAATCTGAGAGCTTTTGAAGATAGTTGTGGCTCATTGGTCTATTCTTTCCAAATTTATTCACTCTTGTACTTTGCTTCCAAATCCATCACTGAAGTTTAACATCCTACTTTGGTTGCCTTAGCCAGGACTAATAGCAATATGAATCCATTTAATGGAGAAGTAAGTTCCCGTTTACCACTTCTTGCTACTTTCATGAAAAGCTGAGGTGCTGCAATTCATCCTGTTGTGTGATTTTAACCTCTCTTCAACCAAATTCAGACATGGGGAACCCATGCCTGCCCTCCCAACTTTGCTCTAACCTGGATCATATCTAATTTCTTCAAATGTTTCATACCTTCCCTTCCCTCACTCCCCACTTACCCAATTTTAGAAGAAATGATAAACCTTATGTCCTCAAATAAGAAAAACTGTGTAGCTATAGGAAACATGGATCCTGCCTTTGAATATTGGTGCATCCTGTCCATGCACAGGACCAATGTTCTGAAACCTTTATCACCAACATTATGTTTTGCACTTCAAATGTTTTTACTGCATCTATCCTTATTACTGGACAGCTGTAAAGAGTTTGATAAGAGTCGATAGTGTATTTCAGATATAGCTTGGTTCCACTTGAAACAAACCAAGAGTTAACAAACCTATGTATCCTGAGTGTTAAAACTCTATCATCTTATTTCTGAAAGCTATATTCTTTGAGTATGTTAAACTGCCTCCAGCTGATAATATGCAAAATAGATTTACTTTTAAAACATTATGCTTGCTTTATTCTGTATGTACTTGTTTTCCTCATGAAGTGGCATCTTAGAAGGATTGATACGGACTGCAAGCTGCAGAATTTGTGGCAAACAGTAGTAAAAATAATAATAAAGGAAACCAATCAAAATTGTAATTTGATCATGTTCTGTCATGTATTTTTCTTAAATCTGTAAGTCCGTGTTATCCATCTTGGTAGCTAATATCCTGTATCTACAGGTAAAATAAGGATACTACAAAAAGTTCATGGAAAAATGGAATTTAAAGATCATGCACATTTCCCACACACTTTTGAAGACCTCTCATATAATGACACTGGTATAAAGTTTCTACTCATTTCAAGAAATATGTAATATTCAGTTAATTTGTAAAAGAAACTTACCTAGCAAAAGTAATGATCTTGGTTTCAAATGGCTTTGAAAACATGTATTAGAAAATTGCAGACAGAGCAGGCTGAAAAAAGTAATAATTTTCCCAGTGTCCTTTCCCTTTAGTAAATATTTTGAATAAAGAAGAAAAAAATAAATGGAGAAAATTTTTGAATAAGCTAAGCAATATGCAACAATCTAGCATAATAAAGCAATCTAATTTGGTTAGGTATTTCATTGCAAGGGAAACAGAATGGGAAGAGAAATAGAATGAACTTAAATTATTTTCTCTTAAATTTACCTTTGTAGGCATCTGTCTTCATACATGCAGCTGTTTGTTTAGAGGGAAGCTGGGAGTCACTGAAGCAAACATTGCTTTATATACACTATGATACTGGATCAATAATGCGACTGGTGCACTGAGCAAAGAGAGCTCAAGATAATGTTGCTGTTTTCTTTTACTGTTTGGTCAACAGCAAAGAGAACCAAAAGAATAGAAATAAAGTACAAAGAGAAATCTTCGTTTCCTGATTTCAGCTATTTTCTCACCCCTAGAAAAGCATTGTGTAAGATTGTGTAATTCCCATCTTAAAAGGGAATTGTGGAATTAAAAATGTATCAAGGATGTTACTTCCACGCATACAAATCACCAGGGTCTCTTGAATGAAATATCAGTTAGACTGTTAATATTTGAATAGTATTAGCATTATATATCTTTTTCTCCATTCTTTTAAGCTATTTGTTTTCTTATTTTTTAAGAGATTTATTTATTTGAGGGGCAGAGTTATAAGCAGAGAGAGGGAGAGACAGAGAGAGAGAGGGCATCAATCCACTGGTTCACCCCTCAAATGGCCACAATGGCCAGTGCTGAGCAGATCTGAAGCAAGGAGCTTCCTCTGGGTCTCCCACATGGGTGCAGGGGACTAAACACTTGGGCCATCTTTTGCTGCTTTCCCAGGCAATAGCAGAGAGCTGGGTCAGAAGAAGAGCAGCCAGGACTGGAACACATATGGGATGCCAGCACTGTAGGCAGAGGCTTAACCTTCTATGCAACACTGCAGGCCCCTGTTTTCTTATTTTTTAGTGGGATTCTTAGAGCAATCTTGTGGTTAGGTTTCACCTTTTTGAAAATCTAATCTATTTCTTGGCCGGCGCCATGGGTCACTGGGCTAATCCTCCACCTGCGGTGCTGGCACCCTGGGTTCTAGTCCTGGTTGGGGCGCCGGATTCTGTCCCAGTTGCTCCTCTCCTCTTCCAGTCCAGCTCTCTGCTGTGGCCCAGGAGTACAGTGGAGGACGGCCCAAGTGCTTGGGCCCTGCACCCCATGGGAGACCAGGAGGAAGCACCTGGCTTCTGGCTTCGGATCTGTGCAGCGCGTCAGCCGTAGTGGCCATTTGGGGGGTGAACCAGTGGAAGGAAGACCTTTCTCTCTGTCTCTCTCTTTCTCACTGTCTAACTCTTCCTGTGGAAAATAATCTATTTCTGTCTTAATGGGGTTTTTTTAAAACATTTACATTTAATGTGATTATTGATGCAGCTGGCTTAAACTCTACTTTTTTGCTATGTGCTTTCTTTTTGTACTATTTCACTTGCTTTTGTTTTTTATCTTTATTTTTATTTTACTTGAGAGACAGGAAGAGAGGCAGACAGAGTACCCCCATCTGTGAGTTCACTCTCCAAATGCCTACAACAGTGGGAAGCTGAGTCAGGAACCCAACCAGATCTGCCGCATGGGTGTCAGGGACCCAACTACTTGAGCCATCACTGCTGCCTTCTAGGGTCCACATTAGCAGAAGGCTGGAATCAGGAATGGAGTTTAGAGATGAGCCCAGGCAGGACTGAGTGTTCTTACTGACCGTATTTTACTTTTATTTATTTTTATTTTATTTTATTTTATTTTTTTTTTGGCTTATAGAGTACTAACTCTTGGTTTTATTGTTTTAGTTATTGCTTCATGGTAAGGTATATAGTTTAAACTAGTTTCACTTTACCTTCAAAGGATGCTATTCTACTTTGCCTATATAATAACCCTACAACTGGGTGCTGCTTGGGACATGTGCATACCATAGCAGAGTGACTAGGATCAAGTCCCACCTTTGAGTCCCGCCTTAATTGCTGATCCAGCATTCTTGCTAATGTTTACTGAGGGATGGGGAGTGAACCAATGAATGGAAGGCACCTCTGTCTCTTTCTTGCTCCACCTTTTATGTTAAAAAAAATTGAAAAAAATAAAAAAATATATTTCCATTTTCAGTTTATGGGACTCTGTTATTTTTGTCCTATATTTTACTTCTCTAGTGTTTTTCCTTACTTAAAGATTTATTTAGATGCATTTTTCCCCAAAGAAGCCTTTTATTTAATGAGTACAAAACTCATAAGTACAACTTTAGGAATATAGTGGTTCTTCCCACCATACCCAACCTTCCACCCCCACTCCCACCCCAAGTCCTCCTCCCTCTACTATTCCCTGTCCTATTCTCCATTAAGGAAAAAAAAAAAAGGTTTCTCAACAGTCAAGACAAGGGCTGTTCAAGTCATTCCTTCCATAAGTGTCAATTTAACTTATGCAGATTTCCTTTTAGGTACTTTATTATCACAGATCAGGGAAAACATATGGTATTTGTCCCTTTGGGACGGGCTTATTTCACTAAGTATGATATTGTCCAGATTCATTCATTTTGTTGCAAATGACCAGATTTCATTTTTCTTTTTTTTACTGCTGTGTAGTATTTCGTAGAGTACATGTCCCATAATTTCTTTATTCAGTCTACAGTTGATGGGCATTTAGGTTGATTTCGTGTCTTAGCTATTGTGAATTGAGCTGCAATAAACATGGGGGTGCAGATAACTCTTTGATATGCTGATTTCATTTTCCTTGGGTAAATTCCAAGGAGTGGGATTGCTGGGTCATATGGTAGGTCCATATGCAGATTTCTGAATTATCTCCAAACTGACTTCCATAGTGGTTTTACCAGTTTATTCCTAACAAAGTGGATTAGGGCACCTTTTTCCCTACATCCTTGCCAGCATTTGTTATCTGTTGATTTCTGTATGAAAGCCATTTTAACTGGGGTGAGGTAGAACCTCATTGTAGTTTTGATTTGCATTTCCCTGATGGCTAGTGATCCTGAACATTTTTCCACATGTCTGTTGGCCTCTTTCGAAAAATGTCTAAGTCCTTTGACCATTTCTTCACTGGGTTGTTTGTTTTGTTGTTGTGGTGTTTCTTGATCTCTTTATAGATTTTTAGGTATTAATCCTTTATTAGTTGCATTGTTTGCAATTAATTTCTCCCATTCTGTTGGTTGCTTCTTCACTTTCCTGACTGTTTCTTTTGAAGTACAGAAGCTTCTCAATTTGATATAATCCCATCTGTTGATTTTGGTGTGTGTCTGGGGTCTTTTCCAAGAACTCTTTGCTTGTGCCAATGTCTTGCAGGATTTCCCCAATGTTCTCTAATAATTTAATGGTATCAGGTCATAGATTTAGGCTTTTAATCCATTTTGGATTAATTTTTGTGTAAGTTGTAATGTAGAGGTCCTGCTTCATACTTCTGCCTGTGAAAATTCAGTTTTCCCAGCACCTTTGTTGAACAGACTGTCCTTGCTTCAAGGATTGGTTTTAGCTCCTTGGTCAAATATAGGTTGATTGTAGATGCTTGGATTGATTTCTGGAATTTCTATTCTGTTCCATTGGTCTATTCATCTGTTTTTGTTCCAATACCAGGCTGTTTTGTAATATGTCTTGAAATCTCGAATTGTGATGCCTCTGGCTTTGTTTTTTTTTTGTTGTATAAGATAGCTTTAGCTATTTGGAGTCTCCCATGTTTCCAAGTGAATTTCAGTATCATTTTTTCTATATCTGAGAATAATGTCTTTGGTATTTTGATTTGTATTGCATTGAATCTGTAAATTGCTTTTGGAAGAATGGACTTTTGATGATATTGATTCTTCCAATCTATGAACATGGAAAATGTTTCCATTTTTTGTATTTTCTTCTTTCTTTAATGTTTTGTAATTCTCATTATAGAGATCTTTGACATCATTGATTAAATTTATTCCAAGGTATTTGATTTTTTTTTTTTTGTAGCTATTGTGAATGGGATTTATCTTAGAAGTTCTTTCCCAGCCACGGCATTGTCTGTGTGTACAAAGGCTTTTGGTTTTTGTGTGTTGATTTTATATCCTGCTACTTCACCAAACCCTCATACGAGTTCCAATAGTCTCTTTGTGGAGTCTTTTGAATCCTCTATATATAGAATCAAGTCATCTGCAGATAGGGATAGTTTGACTTCCTCCTTCCCAATTTGTATCCCTTTGATTTATTTTTCTTGCCTAATGGCTCTGGCTAAAACTTCCAGAATATTGATGACAGTGGCAGGAGTGGACATGCTTGTCTAGTTCTGTGTCTCAGTGGGAATGCTTCCAACATTTTCCTATTCAATATGATGCTGGCCATGGGTTTTTCATAAGTTGCCTTGATTGTGTTGAGGAATATTCCTTCTATATACAATTTTCTAAGAGTTCTCATCATGAAAGGGTGTTGTATTTTTCAAGTGTTTTCTCTGCATTTATTGAAATAGTCATATGGGTTTTGTTCTTCAGTTTGTTAATGTGATGTATCACATTGATTGATTTGTGAATGTTGAACCATCTTTGCATACCAGGGATAAATCCCACTTTGTTCCACTTGATCTTTCTGTTGTTGGATTCAATGTATCATTGGATTTGATTGGTCAGGATTTTGTGGAGGATTTTTGCATCTATGTTCATCAAGGAAATTGGTCTGTAGTTCTACTTCTCTGTTGTGTCTTTTCCTAGTTTAGGAATTAAGGTGATGCTGGCTTCATAGAAAGAATTTGGGAGGATTCAATTGTTTTGAATAACTTGAGAAGAAATGGAGTTAGTTCTTCTTTAAATGTCTGGTAGAATTTGGCAGTGAAGCCATCCAGTCCTTTGCTTTTCTTTGTTGGGAGGCTCTTTAGTACTGCTTCAGTTTCCATCTTGGTAATGGGTCTGTTTAGGTTTTCTACGTCTTCCTGGTTCAATTTCGGTAGGTTGTATGTGTCCAGGAATCTATCCAATTCTTCTAGGTTTCCCAATTTGTTGGCATACAGATCTTTGTAGTAATTTTTGAAGTTTTTTTTTTATTTCTGTGGTGTGTGTTATTACTTTACTTTTCATCTCTAATTTTATTGATTTTGGTCTTCTCCCTTTTTTGGTTAGTTAGGCCAATGGTGTGTCAGTTTTGTTTATTTTTTCAAAAAAATAACTATCTTTCTGATCTTTTGTATTGTTTTTTGGTTTCAATGTCATTGGTTTCTTTAATTTTAATTATTTATTTTCTCCTACTAGTTTTGGGTTTGGTTTGTTGTTTCTCTAGATTTTTAAGATGCATTGATAGCTCATTTAGTTGGTGATTTTCTAATTTCTTGATGTTTGCACCAATTGCTATAAACTTTCCTCTTAACACTGCTTTTGTGGTATCCCGTAAGTTTCAGTCTGCATGCATCTTTTAGTAAGATGTGTGTCTTGTAGGCAGCAAATAGATGGTCTCACCTTATTCTCCAATGCTGGAACGGAGGGTCTTGGCTGCTGTGGTCCTAAGTTGTGTTCATCCTTGCCCTCCACATAATTCTACTGTGTTCCTCCAATTATATACAGTTTCCTCTGCTGGTGTCTCCCTAACTCTTCCCTGAAACTGTACTCTTTCAATTTTTTAAAAACTATCTTCTCCTAGCAAGGTCCCTCCCTACTCCACCATCTTAATCCAATATCCTTATTAGATAGTTGATACTTTCACTGGTTAACATGTAGGGCTGGATAAGGCCAAAGCCAGCAGCCACTAACTTCATCCAGATCTCTTACATGGATAGCAGGAACTCAAATACTCAAGCCATCATTTGCCCCTTCTTGCATGCACATTGGCAGGAAGCTGGATCAGTAGAAGAGGTGGGATGCCAACTGCACTCCTGGTACTCTGGTGTAGGATGTAAGCATTTTAAGCAGTGGCTTAATATGCTGCACCACAACACCTACCCTTCAGCTATTATTTAAATATTTTTTCTGTTTCTCCGCCTCATCTCCTTTGGAGACTACAGTGGAAAGTATTTTTTTAAACAGCTAACTTGTTTTGTTCATTTTTTCAAAAAACAAATTTTTTCCTCTGTGCTTCATTTCTGATAGTTTCTCTTGCTATGTTTCCAGATTCACTTATATTTTTCAGCAACATCTAATCTGCTAATTACAGGAATGTATTTTTCATCTCAGTTATTATATTTCTATGTCTAGAAGTTTGAACTGATCTTTTTACATGTCTTATACATCATTGTGACCAGGCATAATTTTTCATCTGACTTCTTGAAAATGTGGAATGTTATAATCATTTTAACACACTTAACTGCTAAGTTAATCAAGTCTGTCATTACTGGGACCATTTTGCTTGACTTACTTTTGTTGACATTCTTGATCTTCTGTATATAAAGAGAATTGAAAATGAATCTTGATGCAAATGGAAGGGGAGGGAGAGCGGGAGAGGGGAGGGTTGCGGGTGGGAGGGAAGTTATGGGAGGGGGAAGCCATTGTAATCCATAAGCTGTACACTGGAAATTTCTATTCATTAAATAAAAGTTAAAAAAAAAAGTTTTATTTTTTTATTTGAGAGACAAAAAAAGATAAAGCGCTCTAATCCATGGGGTCACCACCCCCACCAGATGCCCACAGTTGCTAGGGCTGCTCTAGTCTGAAGTTGAGAGCCAAGGAAAACAATCCAGGTCTCTTATGTGGGTAGTAGGTACCCAATTACTTCAGCCATCATGTACTATCTCCCTGAGAGTGCATTAGCAGGAAGCTGGAGTCAGGAATGGAGCTGATGTTTAAACCCAGGCATTCCAAAATGGGATGCAGATGTCACCATCATCATCTTATCTTCTAGGCCCAACACCTACCCAAGAAGTGGGTTATTTAATTGTGACTCTCCTAAAGGCATTATTGACTTATGAGAGTTATTTCTCTTTTCTCTGCCTACATGGATGCATATATGTGTGTCTATGCTTATGTGTGATATGTGTATATATAATAATGCTAATAGAAGAAGGACTGCTAATAATGGAAGAACTGCATGGCTATCAATTACCACACTGATCACATCATTAGAGAAATCTGCCTTATTTAATGTCATGCAACATGTTACTAATTTATTAGGACTAGAATACATATCTCATAACTCCAATCTGGTAAAGTTTTTGTATTTCCCCTTCTGTTTAAATTTTAGAGGTAAAAGAAAAATTATGTAGAATGATTATTCTATGTCACAACTCATTTTATGTTGTTGAAATAATTTTATTGTGTTTTTTTTTTAACTCTCTCCCCCCCTTTGTTTAGCAACAACAACAACAAAAAACTATGGGAGTACTAATTGAGTATGACAATTGAATGTGGTTAACATTCATCATATATACTTAATATTGAATCACAAAATCATTTTACTTAGATATTCATATTGTCACCATATTTGTTAATAAAATTACAATAGTCATTGCAAGTAACAGTTTCTTATAGTTTTTGGAATATCACACATAATTTATCCAATGAACACATCATCAATCCATCATTCCAATAATTCTGCACCAATCCCCAACAAAATACTATAGCTCAAGTTGCTAGAAACTATAGCTCAAGTTGCTAGAAACTACACTTGCCCTCTAATCACACTTCAGCTTTCAGATCAATTGTCTTAATGTAGGGCAGTTTCTCTTTTACTTAATACAAGGTAATATCTTTGGTAGATCAAATGACCACATCTTATTTACAATGCCTCCTCTGAAGAGGTGGAATCTTTCACTACTGTTTGTGTTATGCTGCCTTGTGACCTACTTTGATCAATAAAATATGGTAGAGATGACTTTCTGAGGGACTTAGGGCTTTGAAGCTTTTCTTTTGGTCTTCTTGGACCCTGTCTACTGTGAGATAAGAGACCATATGGAGAGAGACCCAGGTATCACATCTGTGGCAGTCATTTCAGCTGGGACAAATGAATGGGCCCAGTTGACAAATTGCTCACTCACAAAATCACAGCAAATGTTACTTTATGTCACTAAGTTTTATGCTAGTTGTTTACATAGCAAGAAGCAAGCAGATACAGTACTGAATAATTGTCCCTTCCCACAATTGCTTTCTTTTTAACTGTATTTATTTGAAAGGCAGAGGGAAAAAGAGACAGGGGTATAATTTCTATCCATTGGTTCAGCTCCCAAAATGTCTACAACATCCAGGGATGGGCTAAGCTGATGCCAAGAGTCTGGAACTCACTCAGTCCAGGTCTGCCATGGACATGATAGGGACCCAAGTACTTGGAGCAACACTCGCTGGCTACCAAAATGAATTAACTGGAAGTTGGACTTAGGGGCTTCAACCTAGGCACTCTAAAATGGGATGCAGCACCCCAAGTTGTGTCTTAATTGCCATGTTAATTCTTGCTATCTCTTGTTACTTTAAATCAGTTTTTCTAACATCTTGTTTCTCTCCTTTGGGTCATCAAAAAGTCTTTCATTTGTTATAATACTTTCTGTGTAGTCTACTCCATTTATTATTTAAAAATTTTTTTTATTTGACAGGTAGAGTCATAGACAGTGAGAGAGAGAGAGAGAGAAAGGTCTTCCTTCCATTGGTTCACTCCCCAAATGGCCGCTATGGCCGGTGCTGAACCGATCTGAAGCCAGGAGCCAGGTGCTTCCTCCTGGTCTCCCATGCGGGTGCAGAGACGCAAGCACTTGGGCTACCCTCCATTGCTCTCCTAGGCCACAGTAGAGAGCTGGACTGGAAGAGGAGCAACCGGGACTAGAACCTGGTGCCCATATGGGAACCTAGCGCTGCAGGCGGAGGACTAGCCAAGTGAACCACAGCACCGGCCCCTCCATTTATTATTAATTATACCATATGTTATATAATAAGGACAACATCTTTGTAAAAATCTTAGTTTTATTCTCCTAGAATTCTTAAATAAACAGATGGCAATGATATTCTGTTTTATGATGATGAAGCAATGCTTTGCATTACTGTAATACCTTTCTTTAGAGAGACTCTTTGCCTTGTAGACATGATCTCACCATTCCTCTAATCGTGCAATCAGATAGATAAAATGCAATGAGCAAACTTAATCTCTTCATGGAATTTCTGGCTCTGATTAGACCTTGCTAGTGCTCTTCTCTCTTGCTGAATTACTATACCTATACTATATATATTAGATGGTCCATATAGGAAATAATTATAAATGCATAAAAATGCTTTATTTTGTTTACATAGAATGAAGGAATAGGCAAGTTATAGTTTCTCAGGTTTATTTAAGGAAGGAAAAAATGAAATAAAAAATCCTCACCTATTCTCCATCTGATTCCTAGTGTTTTTCCTCTTAAATTCTTGTACTTTAGGATTTAAAATGATCACTTTGACTACTTCTATGGATTATGTGACATGAGTAACTGCTAAAGTTTTATTGTATGTTGGAAAGTTTTGTAAGTGCCATGTTTGTTAGCAAGTGCCTTTTTTGTGAAACTTTTGTGACAATACTTTTGGTAGTAGTCTAAACCCCATCATACAACATATCCCTTCATATTCCTAAGTTCCAATAAGAATTTGTCTTTAAAATATATGGCCTAGGAACACATTAGATTAGGACGAATGTCTCTAGTCTGTGAATTTACCAAAATTAAAAGTTTTGTATATGTGCTTTTGTTCTGTTTTCTTGGAAAAGGGTATTTAGGGTTCATCAGTTTTTCAATGAACATGTTGTCCCTCCAGTTTTTGAACCAGTATCCTAGGAGCCTGGATTTTATGACATTTCTCTATTCTTGCTTCATTTTCACCAAGAATTAGGTGACATAACCCAATCAGTCACATAACCCAAATATAAAATGTCCTACAAAAGGGCATTCATTCCATTCAAGGACACATAGGGACCAAAAGTCAGTCCTAGGAAATGAGTGGTGAGATCAGATCAGGGAGGACACTTTTCAACATATTAGGGGATTTAAATTTTTTTTTAAATTAAATTATATTTCATTAGAATTATCAAAAGTCATGTTTTGCAAATCACAGTGTAGCTCAATAAGAATTACCTGGGCCTTATACTGGACAAAATGAATGGGAACTTTGCTGGGCAATGTCCAGAAATCTCTGTTTAGTTGAATTTCTTTGATTCTCACAGACATGGAAGTTTGAGAACACCAATAGAAAACTACAAACTTTTTCCTTTTAATAACAACTGGAATTAAACACATAAAATGCATAGTGCATTTTGAAAATATAGTGGGAGTTATATCCAGCTAATCATATGGTTAACTGAATGTAATTAATTTTATGCTGGATTGGTTATGGTCTTTTTTTTTTTTTTTTTTTTGGAAAGTGATGTTGTGCATGTACAAAAAGGGAAAGCTGACATCCCTTTGTTGAGACTGTTTATAAAATGCTAGCTTTCGCAAGAACATTTAGATGGCACCATGTCTGTCTGGTGGGAAAAGGTTTTCAGCTCTTGTCTGTTGATCTTGAGGTTTTGTTGCACTGGGGAATGAAACACTCAGTGTGTTTATATCCATGGAAGCAGAAAGCGCTTTCGTTCCCCTAGCCCCTTCTTTCTAAGATGTCATATTTTGAAGAAAAACAAAACAGAAAAGGAACAAATTTATTCTCAGGGAGCTTGGAGGAGCATGAATTATTTATTCTTAGAAATCCTCTACTATCTTTGCATGAAAGAGAGCCCTATTATTAAAAGTGAATGTTTCTTTTTCTGCATGTCAATAACTGGGAGATCAGAATGGACTGGCTGTTAGATAGCCTCCTCCTTGGAGACTCAGCTCCCCAAGGCAGCCTCTGCAGCAGCTGAGTTATTTTCAAGACAATAAAATCATTGGAACTGATATATTAACACCCACAATTGATGTGACAGGGGTCTGCCACTGAGACAGTCTAAGAGGAAGAAAAGGCCATTAAAGTGATCCCAATTACCTTTTAATTATGAATTAGAACATTTGCATAAATCATAGCATAGAAAATTTCCGGGTGCATATGCATGTATGTGTTTAAATTGCCTGGGTTTATTAGGCTCCTTATTTTCTTTCAGCTAGGTGGAGCAGTAAATTCTCTACTACCTTCATCTTGGAACAGAGGAAGTCAATTCTTCTTGCCTGGGGAAAAATTTAAATTTTCCCTTGATGCTAGTAATCTCATTTTCTTCCCAAGCCCTTGTGCAAATGAGAACAATCGTTCTGTCTTTTCTAGTTCATACTGGGCTTCTCTAGAGCTGAAAGAACATGGTGCTTTCTTGAGAAAATAAATTTTGGTTAGGAAGAGGCAGCTGGGTAGTTCAATCCTGGAGGGATGGGGAATGAGGGAGAATTACAAATTGGGCTTGTCATTCTGCTGGGCAGTGGCTTTGGGAATTACAGCCTCCTGTGGCCTACCCAGCAGCAGATTGTCTTTGCTTCCAGGTAAGTGGTAAGCTGGAGAAAGCTAGCATTTTGCTCCTGCAAATAAAATACTTGTTTTTTGGTATCAGCTCTTCTTGTCTTTGTCAGAGTTGAGAGACACCCAGTATTTGAAACCATTATCATATAAACTCCTCTTTGTCCAATGTGTGCATACTATCCAGCTGCACTAGAGAAAATGCAGGATTTATTAACTTCCCTTTGTTAAAATAGTAACTTTTGAAGGAAAAATGTGAAGGGAGCTAGAAGGTGACATTTGGAAGAAAGGTAGTTGATTGTTGGTGTCGCAGCCACCCACCACCATCTTTGGCATCCCCCAACCTCACAGCGGCTCAGGGCCTTTGTGCCAGTGACAGTCACCCCTGTCTCACTCCTGATTTCCATCTTTCTCCTCTTCCTTCCTTTCTTTTCCCTCTTATTATCTAGGAGCTCAATATATTCCTATGAAGAGAAAGATTAGAAACAACCCAAATGTCCATCAATAGAGCTGGTTAAATAAAGTGTGGCACATCCATTTAATGAAATACAATGGAGCTGTAATAAAGAATGGAGGGGCGCCATGTACTGATAAGAAGAGATCTCCAAGATTTATTGTTAAGAGAAAAAGGGCACAGAGCAGTGTGCACGTTGTATCTTTTGTGCAGAAAAGTGGTGAGGGAGTCAGAATCTATATCCTCATTTCCTTGAATATGCTTTTAAAAAACCGCAGTATGAAACATTAAAAACCCTCAACAACAGTGGTTAATGTTGAGAAGGGAAGTGATTATCTGGTGGGTGTGAGAGGGAAGATAACTTACTTTATCTTTTGGTGTTTTATTTATTTTTTAATTTATAAAATGAGCTTTTTATTGAAGTCAGCATATATTTACAAAGAGCCATGGTATGCAGCTCAAAGTGCTCCTCTGTTATCAGCATCTGCATGTAGACAAAGAATATCACCTGTATCTCAGCAGCCCCTCAGATGTGCCTGCTCCCCTGTGATAACTGCTGTTGTGACATCTCAATCCTGTTAAAACTTAATCTTTGAAAATAGTCATACTTCTCCTACAAGCAAAAAATGCTCAAAGATTTTATTTAAATCATTAGTTAATGAGGAGACTGGCAAGATATTGCTGTGGTTAAATTTCATGTCAACATCACTGGCTCAGATTAACTATTATTTCTGCAATGGTATTTCCAGGTGAGATTGACATTTGGATCAGAGGACCCAGAAAAGTAGATAGCCCTGCTCAGTGAGGGTGGGTACCATTCAATCTGCTGAGGATCTGAACAGAAGAAAAAGCAGAAGGTAGGACTCACCCTCTTTTTCCCTCATTGACTGGGACATATTATCTCATTTTCTCTGGCTCTTAGGGTGGGATTCACAACATCTGTTCCCCAGGTTCTCAGGCCTCAGAATAAACACTGCAGTCCACTACCTGGATCTCTAGCTTCCAATAGACTGTGGGACTCCATAACATGTATATCACCTCTGGGTTCTGATTTTTCTGGAGAACTCTAACTAATATGGATATTAAAACAGACAAAAATTGATAAAATGTCAAAGTGAATCTGATAAACAGATAAATATACAGGCCATTAGGAATACTGACATAGATTGGTTAATTGACTCAAAATTAGTTGTTATTCATGGGGCCTTAATCAATCATATCTTCAGATAAAATCCCTTTATGAATCTACAAACAAGAATAATTGTACACCTCCTCAGTGTCTACAGCTTATAGAGCTGTAACATAGCACAAAAACCATGAGAGGTGCACAGCCCTGAGAGAGTTAGATCTGAGGGAAGGGGTGTTGGCAGAAAGTAGCCACAGTCTACTCATGACAAATCAATGTGGCTGTCTTCCAAACTTTATTTACAAAAGTAGTGAAATGGTTGGATTTGATTCATAGATTAGTTTGTTGACTTCTGACCTAAAATTTCTGACCTAATTCTTCTACACACATAGAATTTACTGTAACCATACTATTGATATCAGAATTTGGTCCCCTAAAACCTATATGAAATATGGCCCCTTAAAGTTCCCCAAAGTCCCATCTGGGGTACCATATGATATCAGAATTTGGGGTGCCATATGATAGCACCATATGCTTATTAATAAGTTCCCAATATTAATAAGCCTGTGTGAGTTCTTGCCTAATATTCAGAGAAGAATTCTGAATACCAGCATGAATGAACGAGGCAGCATGGTACATTTTAAGCTTTTATTTAATGCAAAAGATTCATAGAAGAGTGAGAGCTTTATCTATAGGAGAGAAATAGATCTGGGTTCATACCAAGTACCAGGAACCAGCCGTGTGGAGGAGCATCCAGGCCAGGAAGCATGGGGTGGATTGGCCCGAAGGCCATGTGTCCTGAAGTCGCAGGGCTACAGCCAGCCCCCTACTGGCAAGAGGCCAGGGTGAGGAAAAAGGAGGAAAGGGCCTGACACACCCTGTCCCAGGCTTTAAATCCACTTTCAAAGGGGAGTAGTTAATTAACCTGATTGGCCGGTAGGTGCTCAGGTGTGGCCAGGTAGGGGCATGAGGTCACACAGGGGCATGGTGAAGGCGAGGTCTTCCAGCTCACAAAGCTAATCAATTTTAACCTGTATGCCTGTCTACTTCACTATTTCAGGAAATGTTTGATCAGGGAGGAGGTACAAGTTGCAGATCGCTTCACTGTTTAAGGAAGTTTCCAAAAATTCTACTTAATCAAACATCAGCCTATTCAACTTTTCAAGAGGCAGAACAAAAGTCAACTTGCTTTTCAAGAATCATGGAAAGCATCACTTCAAAATGTTAGGTAGGAGGGTAGATGTTAGCCTATGTATGTGAAAGAGAAAAGACAAGAAGTTCAGATGGGAAGCAATGCAGCAGCCCTAAAAGCATACTTTGGAAACATCCAGGTTATTTCCACTCATCAGCAGATCTGCCCATGACCTTGCAGGTGTGTCTGAGCCTTCCCCACTGGAGCCATCCCAGGAGAATCTTCCTGGCCCAGTGCCAAGGGGTCCTTTGGGTCTGATAATACTGTGTAATAAAACTTTGGAAGGAGTTTCATGAATTTTACATTCTAAAAGCCCTTTGCCCAGCAATATCCCAGAAAAAGAAGAAGGAGAAACAGCAGGAAGAATTGGACCCCATACCCATACAAACCCTAGTCTGAAGGCACACTGGACTCTCATTTCCTTGCTGAGTTGTCAGCCTAGCCTGTTGGGTATATGACTTCACTAAACTTTGTACGTTTGCTTAACGCCAGTCTGTGTCACACCTGAAATTCTTTTCTTATGGGAAGACAAGAACCTCTGTTCCAACTATCTCCAGGGGCATCTTTTTGGCAACCCAGCCAGTAAACAAAAGCAGAGGTAAGTCTGAGTAGCCTCACCTGCAGGCTTGAATTCTCCAAGCCTAGCCTATTTCTGTCTTTCCTCCTGCATTGTCTACCTTGCTCAATGGCAGCGATGATCTCTTTGTACTGCATTGGTGCAGGTACGAGTCTAGTAGGTAACTGCCATCTAGGGTGCTTGCTGCAAGAAGACTCCTGTGGTAGGATAAGCTGGGTGTGCAGCAGGATGATTAGGCACCCCACCAGTTTGAAGACCATGTCCACATTCCGTAGGTACAATGTGAACGTCCATACCTGCCCACTCCTCTTGGCCCCTTCAAGAGGACTGAGGTCTCCCTCTCCACACTCTCTTTCCTAAACTCATTAACTTATCCCCCTTGGTCCTTCTCAGTTTTTTATGGCCTGCCCTTTGTCTTACATGTCAGGAAGGGAGGAGGGGCACTGCAGCCAGGACTGATGCCTTGTTTCAGAGGACCCTGTGATAAGAAAGCAGCAAGATTTTCTGTTTGTAGGAAGTTTTACTCTTTTAAGTTCAAGATCTATTTTCATTTAACCCCCCTTTTTTTTCTGACAGGCACAGTTAGAGAGAGAGAGAGAGAGACAGAGAAATGTCTTTTTTCCGTTGGTTCAGCCCCAACTGGTCGCTACGGCCGGCACGCTGTGCAATCTGAAGTCAGGAGCCAGGTGCTTCTCCTGGTCTCCCATGTGGGCGCAGGGCCCAAGCACCTGGGCCATCCTCCACTGCCTTCCCGGGCCACAGCAGAGAGCTGGACTGGAAGAGGAGCAACCGGGACAGGGACAGAATCCGGCGCCCCAACTGGGACTAGAACCCGGGGTGCTGGCACTGCAGGTGGAGGATTAGCCAAGCGAGCCTTACTTAACCCTTTCAACCCATCAGCTAAACTGTACTTTCCCCATGCTTTTACTGTTTAAATTAAATTGGTGGGTCTTTTCTTCAGATCTTTTATCTTAAAAGGCTTTTTGATTTATTTAAATTGTTCTAAGCAATGGGATGATAACATGTGCTAGTATTTCTGTTGAAAGTTTTTCTTTGCTTTTGTAACTGGCTTAGGAAACAAGGATGTTGTGTGTCATGGGGAAGTTTACTTGTGATCTCTTTGTCTTTATTGAGTTTTGATTGCTTAGAGAGTGCTGCGTCTTAAAGGAGTTAAGATTATCTACCTGGTTTAAAATGTTTGAGGAGCTCAACTTTATATCCTTCTAGTTGGATTGAATTTAGCTCAATCTCTGGTTAAAACACCCTGATTATGGATTATTACCATTTTTGAACTTTATTCATATTTAAATTTTATTTAAGGTACACAAATTTCATGTATTTTATATATACAGATTTAGGAGCATGTGGTACTTCCCACCCTACCCTCCCTCTCACCCACACTTCCACCCTTGTTTCTCCTTCCTCTCTTATTCCCACTCTTAATTTTTAAAAATATCTATTTTTAGTTTACTTTATACTCATAAGATTAATCTCACACCAAGTAAAGAGTTCAGTAAACAGTATGAAGAAAACAATACTATTCCTCAAAAGTTAAGACAAGGGTTATAAACAATCATTGAATCTCAATATGTCAATTTAACTCCAATACATTACACCTTAGATACTCTATTTGTTACTACAGACCAGAGAAAATACATGGTATCTGTCCTTTCGGAATTGACTTATTTCACTAAGTATAATGGTTTCTAGTTGTATCCAATTTGTTGCAAAACACAAGATTTCATTTTTTTATCCCTGAGTATTAATCCATAGTGTATATATACCATAATTCCTTCATCCTGTCTTCAGTTGATAGACATCTGGGTTGATTCCATATCTTAGCTATTGTGAATTGAGCTGCAATGAACACGGGGGCACAGATAATTCTTTCATACACTAAATTGTTTTGCTTTGGGTAAATTCCCAGGAGTGGAATATCTGGGTTATATGGTAGAGCTATTTTCAGTTTTTTGAGGTATCTCCATGCTGTCTTCCATAATAGCTGCACCAGTTTACATTCCCATCAACAGTGCATTAGAGTACCTTCCCCTCGCCCCCACATCCTTGTCAGCATTGCTTGTTGATTTCTGTATGAAAGCCATTCTACCTGGAGTGAGGTGAAATGCTGGCTGTGGGTTTGTCATGCAGTGCCTCGATTGTGTTGAGGAATGCTCCTTCTAGGCCCAATCTGCTTAAGTTTTTCATCATGAAAGTGTGCTGTGATTTATCAAAAGCTTTTCTGCATCTGTTGAGCTCATCAGATGGTTTTTGTCCTTCAGTTTGTTAGTGTGCTGTATCACATTTATTGGTTTGCAAATGTTGAATCATCCTTGCATACCAGGGATAAAACTCACTGGGTCTGGGTGAATGATTTCTCTGATATGTTGTTGAGGAGTTTTGCATCTCTGTCGTTGAGGGATATTGGTCTATAGTTCTTTCTCTGTTGTTTCGTTTACTAGTTTAGGAATTAGGGTAAAGTGGCTTCATTGAAGGAGCTTGGGACTCCCTTCATTTCAATTGTTTTAAATAGCTTGGGAAGAATTGGTATTAGTTCTTCATTAAATGCCTGAGAGAATTCAGCAGTGAAGCCATTCAGTCCTGGGCTTTTCTTTATTGGGAGTGTTTTTATTACTGATTTAATTTCTATCTTGGTTTTTGATCTGTTTAGGTTTTATATATCTTCATGACTCAATTTTGTAGATTGTGTGTGTTCAGGAATCTCCATTCTGTTTTTTTCTGTTTTTTAGCATATAGCTATTTGCAATAATTCCTGATTTTTTTTATTTTTGTGCTATTATTACAGTTATTTTTCATCTCTGATGCTGTTGACTTGGGTCTTTTCCCTCTTTTTTTTTTTTTTTTTTGTTTAGTTGAGCCAATGGTGTATCAATTTTGTTTATTTTTTCAAAAAACCAGCTCTTCATTTCACCGATTTTTTTGTATTTTTTTTTCAATTTTGTTTGTTTCTTCTGTAATTTTAATTATTTCTTTCCTCCTATGAATTTTGGATTTGGTTTGTTGTTGTTTTTCTAGGTCCTTGAGATGCATTGATAGATCATTTATTTTTGTGACCTTCCAGTCTCTTGATGTAGGCACCAGTTTCTATAAACATCCCTCTTAACACTGCTTTTGTTGTATTCCACAGGTTTTGATATGATGTGTTACCATTTTCATTCATTTCCAGAAACTTTTTGATTTCTTCTATGACCCCCCTGTTCATTCAGGAGCACATTGTTCAGTCTTCATGTGCTTGCAAATGTTCTAGAGATTCTTGAGTTTTTAATCTCCAACTTTATTCCTTTGTGATTTGAAAAGATGGATTGTATGATTTTGATTTTTTTGAATTTGCTGAGACAATTTATGGCCTACCACATGGTCTATCCTAAAGAAAGTTCCATGCAATGATGAAATCAATATGTATTCTGCAACTGTGGGATAGTTAGTTCCATATGGTCCGTGGTATAGATTAGCTCTGCTGATTCTTTTTTGATTTTCTGTCTAATTGATCTGTCCATTGTTGAAAGTGTGAGTAGAAGTTCCCCATCAATATTGTATTGGAGTCTATGTTTCCTTTTAGATACATTAACATTTCTTTTAAATAGCCAGGCACCCTACTCTTGGGTACATAAATGTTTATTATAGTCGCATCTTCCTGCTGAATTGATCTCTTAATCATTACATAGTGCTCTTCTTCATCTCTTTTAGCAGTTTTTGTGTTAAAGTCAATTTTATCTGATATTAGAATAACTACATCTGCTTGTTTCTGCTTTTCATTAGCGTGGTAAATTTTTTTCTATCCATTCACTTTCAGGGTGCATATATCTTTGTTGGTGAGGTGTGCTTCTTGTAGGCATCAAGTAGATGGATCTTATTTTTAAATCCATTTAGCCAGTTTATATCTTTTAACTGGAGAGTTTAGGCCATACATTCAAGATTACTATTAATAAGTAATGATTTGGCCTTGAAATTTTTCTATAAATATTCCTATTGTTTATTTTGGATTTCTTTTGTACTTTAACTGGGAGGTTTTCTGCCTTCACATTTGTTCATAGTGATGACAATATTTCTGTGTTTCTGTGTGTGGTGCATCATTAAGCATCCTTTCTTTTTTTTTTTTTTGGCAGGCAGAGTGGATAGTGAGAGAGAGAGAGACAGAGAGAAAGGTCTTCCTTTTTGCCGTTGGTTCACCCTCCAATGGCCGCTGCGGCTGGCACATCGCGCTGATCCGAAGCCAGGAGCCAGGCGCTTCTCCCGGTCTCCCATGTGGGTGCAGGGCTCAAGGACTTGGGCCATCCTCCACTGCCTTCCCGGGCCATAGCAGAGAGCTGGCCTGGAAGAAGGGCAACCGGGATAGAATCTGGCGCCCCAACTGGGACTAGAACCTGGTGTGCCGGCGCCGCAAGGAGGAGGATTAGCCTGTTAAGCCACAGCGCCGGCCCATTAAGCATCCTTTCTAAGGATGGATGAATGGTAATGAATTCTTTCAATTTCTGTTTTTTACAGAAGGTTTTTATTTCACCTTTATTCATAAACGAGAATTTTGCAGGGTACAGTATTCTGGGTTGATGTGTTTTTTTTTTTTTTTTTTTCTTTTATGTCTCTCCATTTTCTCCCAGCCTGTAGGGTTTTTGATGAGAAATCAGCTGTGAGTCTAATTGGAGATCCTCTAAAAGTAGTCTGGCATTTCTCTCATGCACATTTTAGAATCTTTCCTTTATGTTTTACTGTTGAATGTTTGGCTACAAGGTTTTGTGGTGAAGGTCTTTTCTTGTCATTTCTATAAGGAGTTCTGTGTGCCTCATGTACTTGGACATCCCTTTCTCCAAACTGGGAAAGTGTTCTGTAATTATTTTACTGAATATGCCTTCTAATCCATTCTCTCTTTCCACTCCTTCAGGAACTTCTAAGACCTGTATGTTTGGTCATTTGATAGTATCCCATAAATCTCCAACACCGTTTTTAATTTTTTTAGTTTCTCATTCTCCTCTTCCTCCTCCTCCTCCTTTTTTTTTGGTTTGACTGAAAATTTTCCAAAGATTTGTCTTCTGGCTTTGTTATTGTTTCTTCTGCTTTACCAAATCTGTTTTTAAGGCTTTCTACTGTACTTTGATTTGATATATTGAATTCTTCATTTTCAATATTTCATTTTGTTTTCAGAAATCTCAAGTTCATGGGATACTTTTTCATTCATGTTATGTATAGATTTATTTAATTCATTAATTTGCTTATCATTGTATTTTAGTAATCCTATGATTAATCTTTTAAATTCTGTTTCAGGCATTTCATCAATCTCCTCATCTTCATATTTTAATATTGAAGTATTGTGTTCCTTTTGGGGGTGGGGTTATGTTTTCTTCCTGATTCTTGATTCTTGAATTTCTGCACTTGTTTTTAGGCATTTATGGAAATATTTGTTGGTTTTTTCCTCTGATGACTTTTATCTTTGAACTATGCCTCTGTGGCTTAGTAGGGTGTCTGCTCTTTTAGTGAATACTCAGAGGTGTGTGCTGGATGTGGCTAGAGTGGTCTGGTTAGTACTTAGGTTGAGGTGAGTATCCAGAATGACATGATAGATCTCTTTTTATCAGAAGGGGTGGTATGATAACCTCTGTTGGAATAATCACACCCTTACCTCCTCTTTTCCAAGGTGATCAATATCTGATCACTGCCCGGGTGTTAGGCCACAGTGGGTGTAATTCTCATCCATGTCGCCTTATGAACCACACAAAGGATATGTGCAGTCCTCAGTGTGAGCACAGATCCAGTTGCGATGACCTGCCCCAGGCAGTCAGGGAGATCTGAGCAGCATGTGGAGCAACTCACACTGATTGCTCAGAGACCCAGCTAGAGTGCTGAGAATCTGCTCTGCCCTGCTAGCCTGTCCCATTAAGAAGGCAGACACATTTCCAGAGCCAGATGCCTTTGTGTGCTTTGCTTATGTGGTTTTAGCCCTGGAGCTTGTGATATGTTGAGAGGCTGGGGCAGCTCATAGTTCTACATGGGTATCCAGCCTCCTGTCAATCCTTACAGCTAGGCTCAAGGTCAGTGGGGAATGCAGATTTTTTTCCTCTGATAGAATCTCTAGATCACACATGTGCACAAGAGCCACTGGTAGAGTGTTGCCTTCTCCCTGCTGGTTTCCAGGTGTGCATATCTGAGTTGCTTTCACCGCTACAGCTAAGAAGATGGCATCTTGTCTCAGCCAGTTGCTAGTGCATGCACAAGAGTCTCCATAGCTGTTGTTTTTGCCCCAGTTGGTGCCCTCCCTCTCTCATCAGTTGCTGAGCACCATTGTTGAGGGGATGATGTAGGAGAAACATGCCCCCTCCCCTTTTTACTGGATCAGTGGATGCCCTATCCCCTTTAGGGCTCCAGGTCAGGCTCATGCTACATTCTTCCTCCAGTTATATCCTCAGTGGTACAGGCTGCTATAACCTGATCTCATCTCATTCTCCACAGCTGGCACTTTCTCTGGTTCTTGGCTGGTGGAGTCATGTCTTTTATCCCTATTCATGCTATGTGTCCACATCTTCCACACTGATCCATGGCATTTCCACTGTGGTTTTCTCTCTAACTCCCCTGAAAATGTATTTCCTATACTTTCTTTTCCTCCCTCCCTCCCTCCCTCCCTCCCTCCCTCCCTCCCTCCCTTCCTTCCTTCCTACCTTTCTCGTCCCCCATCCTAGAACCTTACACCCTTCCCTATTCCACCATCTTGGAATCTTGTGGGAGACTATGACTTTTAAAATGATCTGAGGCCTTATTTTGATCAAACGTTTTAAACCTCTAACAATGGTTTACATTAAGAGTTGTAAATTGAGTCTTTGGACTTTGAGATTTCCAGCCAGATTTCTGTAAATTTCAAAGGAAATGATTCTTGTTCTGAAGAGACAATAGCTACTTAAGCTAGTTTGGACTATATGAAATGTATTGTCAGGTTATAAAATGATGTTGACGTGGTGTTGTGCTCGGTTAGTTGTGCTGTTGATGTGATATAAATTTTCTAAAGGTTGTATGGTATATATATATATATATATATATATATATATATATATAGAGTGCTGATGTTCTTGGTGAAACATAATATTAATGGACAAGAGACATTTGGGAGCCTTCTACAACATTTAAGACTGACACTACCAATAATGCTACCTAAGCACTTGGGTCAGTCACCACTCTTGGGACCTGGTTCAAGGGCAGACTCCTCTCCCACAGCTTTAGCCAGACATAGCTCCTCCTCCTCCTCCTATTACTACTTTTTTTTTTTTTTTTTTTTTTAGCATTTCTACTGCAAGTTTAGGAGAGAGGGCAACTTACCTTGAGAGAGCTCATGCATTGATTTGCATGCATGTGTCAGGGTGCAGGAGTGAGTGCTGTTTCCCTGTCTCTGGTGCCTGACCATGGCTGAGTCAGCACTGAGTCCTGGATGTGGCAGCCTACCCTCCAGCACTTCCATTTTTTGCCAGTAATCTTATCCTCAACTCAGCCCCCTCCAGATATTTAGTACAATCTAATGCAGAGGTTTAAAAATTCTGGGGAGAGCCTATCCATGGGGAGTCTCTGCCACTGAGCAGGGCACCTATGTTACCTAGCAACTGTGTGTGTACTAGGTCATCATGCATGGCTATTTGGGAAGAAGCAAAAGGAAAAATGGATGAATCCACACTCATTCCCTAGAGGGCTGAATTGTTCCATCATATGAAACGGGACTGATAGAGGCTCAGGCTAGGCAAATATTAAGTAGCTATACATTGCCAGGCTAGAATATGAATCAAAAGTGGATGTCCAGTCAGGTGCAAGAAAAGGCTCTCAAAAGAAAGGTCTTGGAAATGGATGTAGTCAGTCCATATGGTAATACTTGTTAAGTCTGAAAGCCCAGGAAAACAACTGAGTTAGCTAGGTCTTCCCCAAGTAAGGGGAAGGGAGATTAAGATTGGGACGCTTGCTCTTCCCTTGTTTCTTGGGAATGGGCAGAAATGCCAGAATCATTTTGTTCCTTTTCTCCTCTATTCTTTTCCAGATGAGAAACAAACTCAGTTACCATGTGACTCTCCATTAATATGTATTCTCAAAAACTGGCCACAGTTTGACCCCTAGACTATAAAGAAGAAATGGCTAATCTTTTTCTGTAACATTGCCTGGCCACAATATAAATTAGGGGACCAGGAAACATGGCCAGAAAATGGGAGCTTAAATTATAACAGCACATTATAGCTGTATCTATTCTGCTGTGGGCACGGTAAATGGACAGAAGTCCCTTATGTACAGACCTTTCTGGCACTAAGGGAAAATCATGAACTCTGCAAGAGTTGCAGGCTGAATCCAGCCATGCTAGCTTTACTTAATCAGTTGCCAAGAACCCACTGTGAGGCAGAACAAAAAAAAAAACAACAACAAAAAAAAAAACAAAAAAACTGCCATCACAGAGGAATGCCTATGTAAAAACTAAAGACTCCCCAAGCATTGAAGGACTCTAGGGGTCTGATAAAGATGAGACCCTCTTAAAACTTGCCCTTCCTAATATGGGGGCTATTCCCCCTTATTTAGTGATGATGTCTTTGCCCCCATGAATAAAAATCACTGGAATATACCCCCTAGAGGAAGCAGTGTGACAAAATGGCTCCATCATTACATAAGTCCCCTTTTCAACTTAGGACTTAAATCAGATTAAAAGTGAGGTGAGAATTTTTATTTATGACTCTAAAAAAATTATATACAGGAAGTATAAGGTGACTGTAATGTTTGACCTTACCTGGAAGGATATAGTTCTCCTTGTGGGCAATTTCTTAATTAATATGGAAATACAAGCTGTGTCACACCATGCCCTTACATATTCTAACAATTTACTGAGGCAAAATAAAAGATACCCAATTGTGGATACATCTCTGCCAATGGATGCCCCTAAAGGCAATTATAATACTCCTAAAGGAAAAGGTTGCAGGCATCATATGTTCACTTGTATACTGTCACGATTGCATGCCAGCAAGATGTGTCCAAAAAGACTTGTGTTGTGGTGAAGTGAGTTAAGCTGCTACCTGTGACTCTGGCATCCCATATAGGTGGTGGTCAAGTCTTGGCTGCTCCATTTCTGGTCCAGGTCCCTGCTAAGGCAGCAGAGGGTGACCCAATTGCTTGGACACCTGCACTTACGCAAGAGACCCAGATGGAATGCCAGGTTCCTAGCTTTGGCCTGACCCAATCCTGGTTGTTGAGGTCATTTGGAGAGGGAACCAGTGGTTGGAAAATTTCTCTTTCCACCTCTCTCTCTCTCTCTGAATCTCCCCTTGTCTATAACTCTCTCTTTCAAATAAATAAAATATTAAAAAAAGATATGGCCAGTAAATTTTAACAAGCTAGCAAACCTAGAAAAGAAATCCAGAGAAATCCAGGGACCAACTGCCTGTTTAGAGAGCCTTAAAGTGGACCTTACAAAATAAACTAGTGTGTATCCTCACTTCTCACTTCCCTGTGGGAGATATAGTGCTAGGATAGATTTCTAGTTCAGGCCACCTTGATGTTAGAGGGGAGCTTCAAAAATTAGGCGTGGGACCAAACACCCCTGTGACTGACATCCTGAAATCTGCCTCCATACTTTACTTTAACAGAGACTGAGAGGAAAAATAGAGAACTAGACAGAAGCAGCAATGAGAAGATAGGTGGACACCTAGTTGATAGCTACTTTATGTGTTGATCCATTGTCAGATAAACTCAATAATACCAGTCTCCATCCAAATAGCACCTGCTATTGATGTAGGAAGCCAGGACATTGGGCAAGCAGCGGTGGTGACAGAAGTTGGCCTCCAGCTTTGCCAAAAATCAGGCCACTGGGGAAATGGAACTGTCCTAAATGTTGAAGTACTTTCAGATTTAAACCACAGACTATTGGCCCTAAGCCCTTCACTCCACCTGGCTCCAAGTTGACCATCACTATTGATGGGATGGAGCCTAGGTCATTGTTGGTATTGCAGGTTAGATCATGAATTTTCTTTTAGATAAGGGAATTGCCTACTCTATTCTAACCTATTTGGACTAGCGCTCTTCCCAGTTCAGCCAAATAATGGGAGTCAGTGGGGTGCCTTTCCTAAAAAGATTCAAGCCCCTCCCCCCCAACACTTATTCATGCCAGCCTGTATTTTCCCATCAGTTCTTGGTAATTGCTGAATGTCCCATGTTCCTTCTAGGAAGGGACATTCTAAGTAAGTTAGTAATGAAAATAACCTTCTCCATACATGAGAATGCTGAATGTTATCTCAGTACTTCTGGTGCTCCACATGAGGAGATAGATCCATGGATCAACCTACAGATCTGGGCCTCAGACATACCTGGTTCAGCCTTAAAAGCCTGCCCAATTACTATTAAGTTGAAAGACTTTACATGTTTCCCAACTTGGAAACAGTACACTATAAACCAGATGTCAGAGAGGACCTGCAAACCCTACTCAACAAATTTCTCCAGCATGAATTGTTAACACCCTGAAATTCTCATTGCATTACACCGACTTTACCCAGTAAAAAAGAAAAATGGAGAATACAGATTAGTTCAAGATTTGCATGCCACTAATGAAGCAATAATATCCATTCACCTCATCATGCCCAACACTTACATGATCTTGGGGGAAATATTCCTGAGGCTAAGTGGTTTTCAGTCTTAGGCCTTAAGGATGCTTCTTTTCTGCACTCTTATAGATTGTTCTTATCAATTCTTATTTGCCTTTGAATGGGTTAGCAATCAATTCTTAAAGCAACAGATAACCTGGATAGTGTTCCACAAGGATTTAGAGACAGCCCCTACCTATTTGGGCAGGCCTTTGCAGAGGATCTCAAGAACCTATATTTTGAGGGGGTGTGTAAAGAGAACCCAATATGTAGGTAACTTGCTCATCTTTTCCCTCACCCAAGACTTTGGCTTTGGGCACTTGTATTGGTATCATTAACTTTTTGGCAGAATGTGGATACTAGGTATCCAGGGAAAATGCACAGTTGGTGTTCCAGGAAATTAACTCTTTGGTTCTTATCCTCACTTCTGGGGAATTGGTACTGACCTGGAGAGGATATAGGCTATACAGCAAATTCCTACACTTACAATTTTAAGGCAGCTCCAGACATTTCTTAGACTATAAGGACATTGCAGATTATGGATATCTAAATGTGGGGGAACAGCAAAGCCCATATATATCAGAATCTCAAGAGTAGGCCAAAACAGGATGCCCCTTGGGAAAGAGAACAAAATACAGCCTTCATCCACTTAAAGTTGGCCATGACCAGGGTCTGTGTTCTAGGGTTGCCAAACCCTAGAAAATCAATCTTATCAATCCTATCAGCTATATGTTACCAAGAGACAAGGGGTTGTGTTAGGAGTACTGACTCAGGACTTAGGGCCCATTATGTGACTGATTGATTAAAATTTTGGACATTGTTGCTTAAAGATGGACTCATTGCTTGCAGATAATAGTGGCTGCCACCTTATTGGCAGAGGAGCCTCCAAAATTATAGTAGGACAAAAAAAATCACCTTTTATACCTCACATCAAATAAATTATCTACTAGACAAAGAGTTTCCATTGGCTGATAGCAGAATACTAAAACACCAGATCTTCCTGCAAAATCCTCATGTATTAGACTTCTACCTGCCCTGTGTGTTTTGATCTTTACATCTCCTTTTCTTTGAAGTTTGGTGTGTCTTTTCACTATAAAATCTCTTTCTCTATTTCCATTTCTTAATTTTCTCTCATAATTAGCAATTACTCAATGCGCCTTTTTCAATAGAGTTCCATGTTTCAAATGTTTAAAGCAAATATGAAGGGGACATCTCTGATGCCAGTACAACTTGTAACTTCATAATAAGCCGGTATGTATTCCTGGTTTTGGAGCTTTGTGATCTCAGGTAAAGCTACTTTTGTTTGAGTCTGGGTGAAACCTTATTCAATGGTCAGCTTCTGATCCCCACCCTGATCCTCCTACCAATGGAATGCTAATGGGACATGTGTGAATTGCTCCATATCACTGGAGTTGTGTCAGTTAGGTTCCAATCAGGAAATATGTGATGGACTTGAAATAAGTTAATCCCATGAGGGCTTCTTCATCCATTTAAGAGGACCTACTTTAAAAGGTGTGGTATAGGGGAACCCTTTGGAATGGTATAGTAGTCTGGTCTAGCAGAAGCAGAGTTCTTACCATCAGTTCTTACCATCCTCAGGCCTTCAGAGCTTAGAAAGAGTGATATAGCTTTAACCACCTTAGGAAAGGCAGTAAACTGGCTGGGGGCATCTCCTGCTTGAAACGAATCTACAGGCAAGGAGCCCCTTCTCTTCCTCATAGAACCACCCAAGTTCCCTGTCTATCAATGTCATCCACAGGCCAGCTGCTTGGGAGCAGTGACCAAATGGAGAAGAGATGAAAGTGACTTGGGGTGTGAAAGATATTAGGGGGCTTCAAAATATTTTTGAATAAATAGGATTAAAATAAGTTAATTTTAGCACTAAACATTTTTGAAATCCATGCATAGTTTTTTCTAATACATGTTTTCCATGAATGTTGCAAAGATCTTTTGTATTCATGGATTTCAAAAATTGTTTTGCACCAAAATAAACTTCTTTCAATTTCATTTTCCATGCATTTTGTAAGTACCCTTGTATCTGGTAAAGGACATGCTGGTTCTTTTTCACCCAAAGCATGATTAAAAATCACTTAATAGGGCTGGCGCCACTGCTCACTTGGCTAATCCTCCGCCTGTGGCGCCGCCACCCCGGGTTCTAGTCCCGGTTGGGGTACCAGATTCTGTCCTGGTTGCTCCTCTTCCAGTCCAGCTCTCTGCTGTGGCTTGGGAGTGCAGTGGAGGATGGCTCAAGTGTTTGGGCTCTGCACCCACATGGGAGACCAGGAGGAAGCAGCTGGCTCCTGGCTTTGGATTGGTGCAGCACGCTGGCCATAACAACCATTTAGGGGGTGAACCAACAGAAAAGGAAGACCTTTCTCTCGGTCTTTCTCTCTCTCACTAACTGTGTCTGTAAAAAAAAAAAAAATCACTTAATAATCATGATCTTGGTTGAGAAACCCAGTATCAGTCAGTTTTTAGGGCTCTTTATTTGGGTTACATGTCGACATGATGTCTTCTGGTCATCACTCCTGGCTTCATCTACTGGCTTGTGCAAGGATGGCCCTCCACTGCCTCTTAGAATAGGTGCTTGGGGCAACTACTACACTGTTTCCTTGCCGTAGGTCACAGATATTTCTCTTTGGAACCACAAACTAAATATTCCATTTCTCATTCCTCAGGGTGTTCCCTTCACTTACACTCAAAACATGAAGTCTCTTTCATCTTCTCCTTTAGACAATCTGGTTCTATCTCCTGGTCGACTTTAACTGGCTTTCTAATACTGACAACATGCAGGGACCAGCTACCAGATAAGTGGGTAAGAAGATAAGTATAAGGTAGAGTGACGAGTCCAAGCAATACTTCACATTTTTCTCACTCTCTAGTCAGGTGAATCACAGGGAAAGCAGAATGCTCAGTGATAGCTGAAGCTTAATTTGAGATATAGTGGGCCACTGGCTTTTTAGTTTTGGCTGTTTGTTGTCATTTGGGGATGCAGGGTATTTTAAGACACAGTAGCAATCAGATTTTTATAAGATTTCTCTAAATTTTTAAGTGCCAACAATGGGGAACTATGACAAAGTAAATGAAGATGCTAGGGCACTTTAAAAACAACTTTACAGGGGGCAGGGGCTGTGGTGTGGTGTGTTAAGCCACATCTTGGAGTGCCTGGGGTCCAGGCAAGCCTCTGCTTCGGGTCCAGCTTCCTGCTAACATGCTAGGGAGGCAGCAGGTGATGGCTCAAGTTCTTGGGTTCCTGCTATCCATGTGGGTGAACTAAGGGAGTTCCTGGTTCCTCACCCTGCTCCAGCTGTTGTGGGCATTTGAGGAGTGAACCAGCAGACAGAAGATCCCTCTTTATCTGGTTCTCCCCATTTCTGTCACTTTGTTTTCCAAATACATAACTAGATACTTTTTTTTAAAATTTAAAGAAAAAATTAAAAGATGTTCATTTTGGTACAAAAAGTTTTGAAATCCATGCATGGTTTTTTCATAATACAGATTTTACATGAACTTTTTGAAGATCCATTACATGCATGGAATTAAAAATGATTTACACTAAAATAAACTTGTCTTTCAATTCCCCTTTATATGAACTTTTTGAAGTACCCTCATAAATATTACAGTGCCAAATGGGGAATATTAGGAAAGTAGTATGTAACTTTTCTATTTTTTAAGATAACAGGATGTGGCTTATAAAACTGAGGACCAAGAAAAATAAACAGGTAGTTCCCTATTCCATAGGAAGAAGGCTGGGGCCAGAGGAAGGGTGCTGGACATGTGATAGTTAGGATCCTGAGGGAGAGGTGTGCATATCTGCTGTTTTACTTTCTCATAATACAAGTGTGAGAAACCATCTGGGTGCAGTGAATAAAGAATTAAGCTTGTGCACCAAGCAGTCTTGTTAAAAGATACAAACTTCCTTGGGCCCTGCACCTGCATGGGAGACCAGGAGGAAGCACCTGGCTCCTGGCTTCAGATCAGTGCAGCACACCGGCCACAACACGCTGGCTGTAGCGGCCACTTTGGGGGTGAACCAACAGAAGGAAGACCTTTCTCTGTCTTTCTCTCTCACTGTGCGCTAGACAGGGTCTAGAACAAAGGACAGAGTCATTATTAAAGGAGCTAAGAAAGGTGCTGTCTAAGCTACAATTAAGTTTTCTGATTGAGAGGCAAATAGAACCTGACAGAAGGGGCTTGATAATAATCTGGTGGGCTTTAGGCCTTGTAAGTTAAGAGGCCCAGACCTATCTATCTCTTCACATGGGGTATATCCTAAGGGAGGTGTGAACCTCCTAGGGGAAGGCACTCTGTTGACTTTCATTACTTGGCTGGCCTGGGAGGAGAGCTGGCCAGGTAAAGGCAGGGGGCATCTCTAACAAGAAATTTACAGTTCTGCCTGCAATGTTGCTGACCCTACTTGGCCGTCCCCTCAGCTGCAGTGGTCACTTTGGAAATTGGGCTGAGTGAAGGGTTTTTCAGCTTAGAGCCAATAAGATCTGTGGCTCTGACCTGGGCATCCTTCGACTCCAGGGCAGGTCCATTTCCACTGAGTATTACTGTTTTTTTAAAGTTTTAATTTATTTGAGAGGCAGAGAGAATGAGACGCTGACACACAGAGAGTGTTCCCATCTGCTGATACAGCTCTAAATGCCCAGGAGTGGGAAATTCAGACTAGGTCTCTCACAGGGCTGTAAGGGATCCAACTACTTGAGCCATCATCTGTTATCTTCCAGGGGTGCATTAGGTGTCACATGTGTACTTTACCAGTCTAACTGCTGGGCCAAACATATGCCACTGGCTGTTGCTCTTATCAGTATATTATACTTGGAAACGTAAGCTTACATTTAAAAATTGAATTTGAGAATCCTTTACTTTTGGTGTTATTTCTCAGAATTTATGAGGGTCAAGTTCTGTTGTGTAGAAGAATATATGTTAGAGACCTAAAATTAGTTTATCTTTCATTTTGCATTTGACAAATATCAAGCACATATTTTATATCAGATATTGTGCTATATATTAAAGGTAAAGCAAATGACTCAGGTACTTTTTTTAAAACAAGGGCTATATTATATATGAGGACAATATCTAATTATATAGGTACATATATATGTAAGAGTTTTTTGAAAAGTGCATGGAAAAATAGTTTAAAGATGCTTATTTTGGATCAAAATTTTTTTGACATGTGCATAGTGCTTTCATAATACATATATTCATGAGCTTCTTGAAGACCACTCATGTGCAAGTGTGTATTTAGTGTGTGTAACTCTATCAATCAGAATTCAGTTGGAAAAAGCAGAGCCACAATGTGTATGGTGGCGTAAATAATTAATTGTGGAGGTTAATCCTTACAGATCTGTGAGAGACATTGAGAGAGGAAGTGAAGATCTGTGAGTAGAAATGAAAGCATGCAGGTAGAGTCTTTTGATGGCTTAAAGGCCTTGCATGGATGGATGAGCCAGAGCTTTCATGGACCATTCTCACTTTCGGGAGTTGTGGAGAAGCCTATTGGAAGTCACTGCACCTGTGATTCACAATTTGTGTGTGGCTGTGTGGTTGTGGCACTGCAGGGCAGCTTCCCCAGGGGATCTCGATGCAGAGCAGAGTAAAGGTAAACTAGCCCCTGGGGGCACCTTTGCCTCTGACCATGACCAGACTGGACCATGTTTATCCTTTCATTTCAGCATTCCAAATTTTCCTATGAGTTCCTTTGCTTTGGCAAACTTTAACCTGGAACCATACAGAGAAGATATTTTGGGAAACATAACTTCTATCTTTAATGAACTTAACATTTGTAATCTAGCAAAATAATTACACAAGAGTACTCCAAAGGGTGTGTGGAAAATGGAATCCAAAGATAAGTTTATTTTGGTACAAAAATATTTGAAATTGTATATATGAATTGCATGTGCTTGTGTATATGCACTCACACAGATGTGTGCATGCTTCTCCCTCCCACCCCAGCCTAAAAACTATTACCTTGCTGTTTTCGATTGTAAAACTTTCCTGGATGGTTCCATCAATATGCTTACACATATAATTTTATGCTTACATTATAATTCCTAAGACATTGTTGCTCTTTTCAGCATTAACTTATCTTAAAGGAATACTAAATAGGATTCTTTAAAGCAACTAAAAAATTCTAATAGATTTTTGTCTCTCCTGGGTGCAAAATATTTGGCAGAAAATCCTTCTCATTGCAAGTGCTTAAAATAGCATGTGTAACCCCACAGCAGATACTGTACAATTTCTTCCATTTCAGAAAGTGTGGGATGTGAACAGACTTCCCATCAGTTAGAAACTCTCATAAATCACAAGTTGTTGTTGTCTTGTTAGGTGTTCAGTTATTGTTGAGCAAAATCCATTTAGAGAACATACCCACACGACTCTGTTTGACTCTCATGCCCTCCAGACAACTGGCAACAGACATGGGTATTCTCAGATGATAAGCGAAAGGTTTGAGTTGGCCAGGGCCACAGAATCTGAGGCAAAATACTTCGCCTGGGATTTTCCTTAGTGATTGCTGTAGATGCATGACCACAGGATTCTCAAAATTCTTGAGTAACTAATTCTGAAATGAGCACCTAGTAATAACAGTGGGAACTTCGGATTTCGTCCTGCACAATTTCTTTCCTGTATTGAAAGGAGAAGATCGCTGTTTATATGTTGAAAAGTTTAAACCACTACCATTATTTGATGAGAAAAATCTCTAGGTGATACAAGGACATACCTCGGAGAGAGAACTGACTTTCTACCACAGCTTTTGCTCTTTGTGACCTTGGGCTATTAACCACTGTAGACAAGTTCCCACTCCCACCTTTAAGGATTTTGTGAGAATAGAGAGATAAGTAATTGAAGTACTTAGTTAATTGTAAGTACTCTACTCAATACATGTTAACTTCTTTACTATTTTTTTTTAATTTTTAATTTTTTTGACAGGCAGAGTGGACAGTGAGAGAGAGACAGAGAAAGGTCTTCCTTTTGCCGTTGGTTCACCTTCCAATGGCCGCCGCGGTAGCGTGCTGTGGCCGGCGCATCGCGCTGATCCAATGGCAGGAGCCAGGTGCTTCTCCTGGTCTCCCATGGGGCGCAGGGCCCAAGCACTTGGGCCATCCTCCACTGCACTCCCGGGCCACAGCAGAGAGCTGGCCTGGAAGAGGGGCAACCGGGACAGGATCGGTGCCCCGACTGGGACTAGAACCTGGTGTGCCGGCGTCGCAAGGTGGAGGATTAGCCTAGTGAGCCGCGGCGCCGGCCTACTATTTTATTCAACACAGGTTATTTTATCAAGTACCTTTCTCTGTTAAAGTTTTTGGTACAAGGCTTTTGTGGACATTGATTTTATTCATAAAGACTGCACCTTCCTAGACTGTTGGTGAAAGATTTGCTAAAAGGCTGATTGCTGGCCTTCTGGTTTTTGCCCTGGGTTGAGGAGGGATCATAACTAAGTAGGATGATCAGAGCAAGAAGCTACGGAGAGAGAAAAAATTCATCTCTCTGATTACATTTTGGAAAATGACATTGTTCATGGGATAATTAGAATATTGTTTTACTTAGCAACAGGAAGAGAGGTTAAAGTTATTTTCAAATTTAGTTTTAAATTAAAAGACAAAATTCTGCATATTTGTATGATACAATATAATATTTTGAAATAGGTATACATTGTGGAATAGATAAATCTAGCTAATTAAAATATACATTACCTCACATAGTTATTACATTTATGATGAGGGCATTTAACATGTTTAACACTGTTCAAGAATGCAATATATGTCATCCTATTCAAGTCACCAACTGACAGTCATTAGATTGATACAGTAATATGTGAAGCAGAGATAGTTGTTTACTGTTCTGGGGAAAACCAATCTTGATCAGATTTCTCACTTGGCGTATTTATGCTTTTTTTCTGTAGACATAAGTCAAACAGCACACTTATGCTTTCTTTGAGAACCCTTGAAGATTCTTCTCAAGTGAAAATCTCATATTCCTATTAAAAACAATGGCGCTTAGGAAAAACTTGAGGCCTAAAGCACCTCAAATAAAATATTTTCCTTATGTTCATGCAAATGAATAAAAGTTTCTAGCTAGGATATTTCATTATGAAATTATTCCTCACAATCCCAGGAGGAACCTACATATAAACTAAGTTCCAGATTTAAGTTAAGTCTCCTTGGAAATTATTTAAATAAGATATAAGATGCCACTGAGGCTATAATTTCCTTCAGTATTATGTTTTTGTTGTAAAAGAGTTAAATAGCTCCTGGGGATAGTATGAGTTGGGAGAATTTGTCTCTATAGATAATCATTAAATTTTATATGAATTTATTTATACAATTATATTGCAATCACAAATCATACACATTAACATCAAAATATATATTTTAACTTCTACTGGATCTAGAATTTTCTAGGGCATCCTTTGTTGAGAAGGCAAACTATACTGACATAATTTGAACTGCAGTTTGGCTGAACACCCTTTGGACAAGGAGCCAGAAAATCTGGACATGACATGGCACCTCTTAGGACCTCGTGGCCTGGTCTATGGAACGAGGAAGTCCTTTTAATGGCCTCTCATACCCTTCAGGGTTTTGTGGTCATAGGAAATCACCTTAACCACAGTCACTGGAAGATACCATTGCTGATTAGTTTTTCTTGAATCAAAAATGCAATTATTCCCCCTCTTAAAAAATACTTTTCTTTCCTTCATATTATTCAGTTGATCTTACTATGCAAAATCCATTCAAAGTCTTTCACCTAGACTCTCTTCTCCTTCTTAATAATGGTTCACTTGTTAGCCCTTGCAATGGGTACTAGGGCAAAAATAAAAAATCACAAAATAAATGGAGTTGGAAGGGACCGTGACAGATCATCTGGCCCAGCCATCTGCAATTGCAGCATGCTTTAGTGTTCACTTGCTCTATAAATAACCAGCAGAATCCAGCCAAGTCCATATCATTTTAACACGGCCAAAAATGCTGGTCAAACTTAGGAACTTTTCCCTTTATTTATCCTTGGAGCTTTTCTGCTTTATTTGGCTGGGCTTTCTGAAATCCATCTGACCCCAGAGAGGAATACAAATCCAGATAATTTTCAGCCAGATCTTCCTCATTTTCTCCTCCATCTCCACCTTCAGGGCAGTCTCATCTCTGCCTCTGACCTCTTGTTTCATCTCCATTTCTGTGGGGCTTAAAGACACCACGTACACCAAGAGCTTAACCCAGTGTCAGGCATAGAGCAGGACTCAGAATGAGGACACAACTCGTCCTGAGTATGAGCTGCTTGCATCTTGTTTACTGCTCTTTTCTGCACAACTAACTTGATGCCTGGCACTTACTGGGTGTGTCGCCAATACTCAGTGAACTTGCTACTTATAATGTCTTCATGTATTCTCCCCTTTTCTCTGTCCTTCCCTCCTCTTACTTTTCTAATTATCTCTTCCCCCTTCCCTTAATCCAAAGAACACAAATTATTAGGGGTTAAAGGATATTGGTACAGGGGCCCTTTATTTAGTGCTCCTTGGTTAGAAAAATGGGAGATCATGGTGGATGGGTGGGCTGGACAGGATGAAGGAGCTCCTGGAGGGAAATATTTCTCTAGCCACCTGCATGCTTACCTGTGAGCAGGGATTCCTGTGGAAATAAAACCCCATCATAAAGCCAGTTTCCTGATCACAAATCCCACTTTGAGATGTTGTAAGAGGCATGGCTGAGGGGCTGTGGCCGGAAGCCCCTGGAGTTTAGCAGTAGACTCTTGTCTTTGTTTCTGCAAAGAAGTGGGTCACCTTGGGGCACGTGGTTCCTGGCAGGAGAGACCTGCACACTGCTTTGGTACATGGCAACTCTTGCCCTTCCGGTGGTCTCCTTCTTCCTGCTCAGTCTGTGTCATCAGGGCAGTGTCTGATGCTCAGCGATGAGCAGGGGTATTCAGGCATGCTGCTTTCTTGGGCAAAAAACCCTTTCATGGGGGGCCCCTCTTACCTCTCCAGCTTTCTTTCTCTCCACTTCCAGCTTGCAAGAAAAACCTCAATCATACTGAACTCTACTCTCCCCAAAGCCCCCATGTTCTTGTGCATTTCTGAGCCTTTGCAAATATCTACTACTGTCCCTTCTGTAGTGGGTTGGAAAGTAAAGCCCCAAAGACATAGTGTCGTAATCTCTGAATGTGGGAATGTTACCTTTTAGGGAAAAGCAAAACTGAAAAATGAAGAATCTTTGTAGGTATGGAAGTTCTTCAAAGGGGTCATGGGAAGTGCATATTATGAAAAAATTATGAATTTTCAGCCACAATACACTGATTTTTTAATTCCATTTCCCCACAAACCTTTTAAAGCTCCCTCGTGTGATAAAGTTAAGCATCTTTAACTGGGGACATTATCCTGGATTGTCCAGGTACATCATAAATATACTAGATGCATTATCTCACAAGGGAGGCCGAGGGAGATCTGGCCCACACAGGGAAGAAGGTGTTGCAGAGATGGACACAGAAACAGGAGTGATGTGATGTGGGAACACACCAAGGATTACTCACAGCCCCAGAAGTGGGAAGAAGCCAGGAAGAGATGCTCTCTGAGGGCAGCCCCAGCCCATTTGGCCTGGTGATACCCATACCAACCAGACTTCCAACCTTCAGAACCTTGAGAAAATAAGTTTTTATTGCTTTAATTCACTAAGTCTGTGGGAATTTGTTGACGTGCCCATAACCAAAAAACGCCTTCCTTTTTCTCTAGGTTAGCCCTTACTGAATCTTGGATATCCCTGCCAGGTGCCAGGAAGTTTTCCTGTACCCACTTTGGATAATAGTTGCACAGGCCCCTTGTATATTTCTACAGCAGTCCATACGTTCTTATTACTTTTTATAGTAAATGTCTGTTTTAAAAATTAATTATTTACTAGAAGGAAGAAGGGAGGGAGGGAGCCGGGGCGGGGGAGATAGAGAGGGAGGGAGGGAGAGAACACACTCCTATCCACTGGTTCATTCCCCAAATACCTGCTATGAGGTCAGATTGAGAGCCAGAGCTAGAAATGCCCTCCGTGTCTTTATGTAGGTGGCAAAGATCCAACTACATGAGCTATCATCTGTTGCCTCTCTGGACACACATCAGCAAGAATCCAGAACTGACTCAGAGCTGAGTCTTGGACTCAGGCCCTCTGCTAGGGGACATTGACATCCATTGCATCTTAACCACTAGGCCATACAACTGCCCCCTGTAAATGTCTCTCAAATTGTTTATTCCACTCTTTAGTCTTGGCAGCCTAGGGCAAGAACTGTACTTTTCATTGTCCTTCCTCCACGCTGCCTTAGGGACTGACACACAACAGGGTCATCCTCAAGGCACAGTGACATGTGCATGTAACCCTCATTCTCTTAGCCACTAAAAACTTCAATTGGAATATAACATTACACCTGATATGTTCTTTTCAACTACTGAATGGGGAAATGAATCACATACTCTCTTTCCAAGATTCCTGGGCAAGTTTATAGTGTATTCTACTAGAGTGTATGGGCTACTGTGGGCTTCAGTTCTTGGCCAAGGTAGCTTCACTCTGACAAGATATACTCTCAGATGCTTGCTCTGCGGCCTTCAGCACAGCCCTCCTCTATGTGCCCTCACAGTCATCACTGGTGAGAAGGTTTGTTCTCTTTCTCATTCTGGCTTATCTCAGCAGATTGAGGTGTATAACAATCTTCCTAGTCTCCTCTCTGGTGTGTAGGTGTCAGCCTGGCAGCCCAGGATTTTGGTTGAATCCTTCATGTTCTTTAAGGTCTATCTTTCCCTGCCTCTATTCCCAAGCATCATCCCTGGTGATCCAAGATGTGGTATTTCATGCCATCGCCTGTGATTTGTGTCAGTAGCAAAGTCCAATGGGGCAGTCAGTGTTCTGTGAAGACTAACCTCATGGTGATGTTCAGGCTGTGTGAAGGGAGACTGACTGGGTTTCTGAATTTTAGGTTGTTGTAAGAATCCACATAGTAGGCAGTGAGAATCTAGCAGAGTCATGGCACCAGGAATGAAGTGGGAAGGAATGAATTCAAGACACTGTGCTATTACAGCATAGCATCCTGAATGTTCTATTAAGCATAAAGTATATGTAATGTAGAGTTTTTAACAGCTGAAATTTTTAGGACATTGGGCCTTCACAGATTCTTCCTATTTTCTGCTTCCTGAGGTCCTGTCTCTGTTTAGGGTAGATGACCCCAACTGTGACTCTAGATTCCTTCCACACCAACACCTTTTTCTGATGCTTATGATATGCCAGTATACTCTTGTAGCCAGGAACATTGTATGACCTGCTTTTTCTCTCATCCTATCACTCCCAGTTACGTTAGTACCTTCAATTAACAACCTACACATAGTTGAGACCAAAGTAAGCATTTTATCAGAAATTTCCTGGAAATTCAGGGATGATGGGGATTCCTTTATAACCAGCTATGAGACTTGACTATTGTTTGCACATCACAGTTGTGATTTGGCCTCTGATCTGCATACTCTAGCCTGACACCCAAACCTCTATCCCAAAGGCTCTAAGCAAGTTGCTTTGGAGCTTAAGCCCATAACCATGCAACTCAAAGAGTGGGAGAAACACCTCTGACTATTTTCTAGTTCAAGATGTTGGCAGTGGGAATGTCCTCTCCTCTCAGAGGAACCCCAGATGGTCTTGCCTTGTAGTGCCCAGCAGGCCAATATCTGTGTGCTCTGCCTCAATTGTCTTGAAAAACCACAGCATGAGAGCCAACCACAATGGGGACCAGCTGCTTTTTACAATAGCTCCCCTATCCAAATGGAAATTCTTCTGGCAGCCTTCTCACTGTCAAATCTCTACTTACTGTAAAGGGAGAGACACCAAATCAAACCAAAGAAACAAATGACCCCAAAACTCCTGCATAAAACACAGGGGATGATTTGAGATACAGTGCCCTGTGGCAGTCATACAGAACCAGAGTAAACGTCCTCTCTCTATCTACACCTCCCTTTCTCCTTTTCGGTCCTCTCCAAGCAAGGGCAGTTCAAAGGCAGAGTTCTAAACAGCACACTCAGCTGTCTAAAATATCTTCTGTAGAACATAAAACAGGCTGCTGACGACTTCAGAGTTTTCCTTAGGATTGATGAAGCGACCCTTTACATGTGTGTGAGTAAAGGACCCATTGTGTTTTTTTCTCTGTAAGAAATTATGTGATCCTTAGGCAAATTTCTGCTTCTCATGAGGCTTAAAGAGAACGGAAAGCTTTGAAATGACATTTTACCCCCGGCTTCTGCCTATTAAGGTTTCAGAAATCTAGTTGGCCCCAGTGATAAAATTACTCTACATAATCCCAGATACATGAGGGTGCTTTACGTTTCTGGAAAGTGTGTATTATGAAAAAAAAAAAAAAACTGTGCATGAATTTCAATGTTTTGGACCAAAATAAGTTACTGTTCCATTTTTCCTGGAATCTTTTGAAATATTATAATAGTTAAAGTGGTAGAAATTGTACAGCTTTCAAGTATGGGTAAGGCATAGAGGAGTGTTTCTTATTAATAGGTAAGACTTCTCAGAGAATGGTTTTGGATGCTAAGATAAAAACTTGGTTATCTGATAACTTCTTTTGTAAAAAAGTTATTTATCTGAAAGACAGAGTTACAAAGAGAGGGAGAAGAAGCAAGAGAATCTCCCATGCCCTGTTTGACACTCCAAAAGGCTGCAAAGACATGGGCTGGATCAAGTCAGGCCAAAGCCGGGAGGCAGGAACTCCATCTGATTCTCTCATGTGGGTCTCATGGGTCCAAATACTGGAGCCATCCTCTGCTGCCTTCCCAGGCCCATTACTGGAAGCTGTACTGGAAGCGGAGCAGCTGGGACTGGAACCATTATTCTGATGTGGGATGCTGACATTGCAGGCTGTGGCTTAACCCACTGTGCTATAATGTTGGTCCCAAAAACCTTTTTCTGAACTCTAATTTCCATCCATAGAACTTGGAGAGATCTCCACCTTTGATTGTTTCCAAATCTGGCAGCAAGCATTAATAGTTAATGTTTTCCTGTCATCAACAAACAACAGAGTAGTCTTTTCATTTTGTGCTATGGATGTGAGGCATTTATTCAACTTCTGTGGTTTGAGGTTCTCCTAAACATGGGAGTCATTCTGTAAAGCTGTTTTTTTTTTTTTTTTTTTAAGTAGAATTCTCATTTGAAATAGGACTTTCCAGAATTTATAGTTTTCAGAGTAGTTCAGATTAGATAAATTAACAGGTAATTTTAGTAAAATTTAAAAAATGATATTGCTATTCCCATTAATGCAAGGTGAAGACATCTGTAAAAAGGTCATTATCTTTGTTGCACATTGTTTCTCTAGATGTTGAAAACTTGGAGCAAGGTCTCACCAATGACACTACTCCATTTTCATCATTATGCTTAATTATATTATTGCTTTATCTGCATATAAAGAATCTAATCCATTAACTATAATTTTATTTTAATTACTAAAGTGCTTTATTTTTGAAGCTATCCTGGAGGGTTATTTTGTTTTCTCAGGTAATAAGCAAATATCCATTTTTGCTACCCATATTAAAAAGATTTGATTTTTATTAGCTTTTAAAAATTTTTTAATGGTGATAATTGTTCTCCATGTTTAGCTAGTAATACTACACAATGTATGATATTTTGTTAATAAAAATTTCTTCTTTCACTTAGTTTTTGTTTCTGGATCTTTCATTTAGAGGTAAATACTTAGCACATTAATGGTATCCTTTAATCTTTCTGAAATGCATTATTTGATGTCTTTCTTAATCTTTAAATAAGCTTCAATTTCAATATATTGAAAATAAGATCTTTTAGCTTCTTACTAACTAATTTATTGATACTTAGTTTCTTGTTGGACTAAAAATATTATATTGACAAATGTTTGATAAATTTTTAGTAAAGTACTTCAGTGTTCTTATCTTCCTGTTTCAATTTCAGGTAATGAAAATTAATCAGTCTGCTGCAGGTACAACAAAATATATCTCTTCCCCAGGGGGGTCTCAATAACCTTCATGCATCTGCTACCTGAAATACGGTAATAATTTCTCATTGCTTCAGAAAAAGATGGAAAATGACTATTATTTATTGTCTCTTAAAGTATCCCAATTTTTCAACATCTACATCAAAACTCATTTGAATTTGTGAGAACTTAAGCTGTACTTTAAGCTATGCTTTAAGGGACTGATAATGAAAGTACTGGCTATTTGCAAAACACATACCCAACACAGTATTTGTATCTAGAATCTACAAAGAACTCTCAAAACTAAAAAGTAAAGAAACAAACAGGCAAATTAAAAAAAATAGGTAAAATATGCAAAGATACATTTCACCAAAGAGGAAATATGAAAGAAAAATAAGCACATCCATGAAAAACTGTTGAATGTCATTAGCCATTAGGGAAATACAAATCAAAACCAAAATGGAGTATCACATTCCCATTAAAAGGATTCCAAGAATACATTATTAGATTATAGATTTATACAAGCACTTTGGAATATTGCCTGACAATGTCTTATAAAACTAAAAATGCATTTCATGTATGTCTCAGGAATTGTGCTGGACATTTATATCAGAAAAAAAAAACATATGGTCTTTTAAAAAACCTATGCACTCCTGTTCAAAGCAGCATTATTTGTGGGTTTTTTTTTTTTTTTTTGGCATTTTTACAACCAATTTTAATGGGATTCGGGGACCCATGACAAGATTTTAAACTATACCCTTAAAAGTAAGTCTATAGGACTGTAAAAGCAGCATTATTTGTTATAGTCCCGAATTGAAAAAAAATCAAAACATTCTTCAGTGGCTATATGGTTAAGCAAACTGTGGTAAATCTACATGTTAAAATATTACTGAGCAATAGAAAGAAATAATAGAAATAAATAATAGAAAGCAATATAAAGGTGCAAACTATTGATACCCATAATAACTTGTACAAAACTGAAGACATTGTAACTAGTGAGAAAAATCCATCCCAAAGGTTTTTTTTTTCTTTTTTTTTAAAGATCTATTTATTCAAAAGTCAGAGTTACAAAGAGAGAGGACAGGCAGAGAGAGAGAGAGAGAGACATCTTCCATCTAATGGTTCACTCCCCAATTGGCCACAATGGCCAGAGCTGCACTGATCCGAAGCCAGGAGCCAGGTGCTTCTTCCTGGTCTCCCATGTGGGTGCAGGGGTCTAAGCACTTGGGCCATCTTCCACTGCTTTCCCAGGCCACAGCAGAGAGTTGGATTGGAAGAGGAACAACCAGGTCTCAAACCAGCACCCATATGGGATGCCGGCGCTTCAGGCCAGGGTGTTAATCCACTGCACCACAGCACCAGCCCCAGGTTTGTTTTTTGTTTTTGTTTTTGTTTTTAAATACATGTCATTGAATGTATACAATATTCTTGAAATGACAAGATAATAGAGATGGAGAATAGCATTGCTTGTGGAGAGAAGCTGGGTTGGGCAATATAAGGGGGTCGCAAGAGGGAACTTTTGTGGTGGTGAGATAGTTCTATATCTGTTTAAAGTAGACAGAGGTTGTTACTCGATAAATACAGAGTTTAGTAGGAATTTAATCTAATCTTAAATTTGTAAAAGGCAAACTCATGAAATCTCAGAGTCTTACCAGAATCCAGCTGGCCTCTTGTGGCTTTCAGCACTTTTACAATTAGCCACAACTTTGCCATCTTGCAAGTAAGCTTCAAGGGAGATCCGAAATACAAAGGAACAAGGGGATGTTTTGTGAGCTCTAATGGCTTTGTCACAAAGAGAATTCTCTTTGCATGTTTATGGTAGAGATGTAAGATAGTTAATTAAGTTTTCTTGATTATAATTCAACTTTGTTATTTTACATGATGAAACTTAAATGCATTGCTAGCCATAAGTATGTAGTTATTGTTAGAAATTTTCTTTCTGCTACCAGTGAATTTTTTGCTCATAAACTGAGTTCTCATTAAGAGAAAAATGTGTGCCAGAGGTTTTACAAAAATAAATCTAATGGAATATTAATCAGCTATAAAAAAGAATGAAATTCTACTATTTGCAGCAAAATGAATTTAACTAGAGGCAATCACGTTGAGTGAAATGCACTAGACACAGAAAATCAAGTATCACATATTCTTCTTTATATATGGGAGCTAAAATAAAAAAATAAAAAATTAAAAATAAAGAAATGCCTGTGTATATTAGTATTGCAAATACAGTTTTGTCAAACTTTGCTGTATATCTTCATCAAACCAGTGGTTAAGAATGATATACTAATATAGTTTTAATGATTTGTTATTGTTTTAAAATTTACTGTATGTGTGTGAAATGATCATCTTCATTTGATTTTTGTTGATAGCCTTTGCCCATATTCCTGCTGAACTAGGGTCTTTATTTGGTGGAGCACTAAGCCTTTGACTATAATGTAAATTAAAAATATGCCTTCTCAGAAACTAGGATGAAATAAAGAAAGAGAAAGAAAAAAGAAAGGTAAGTAGCGGGAGGGAAAGAGGAAGAGATGAAGGAAAGGAATAGCATTATATTCTTAGAATTATACCTATGAACTACATTGTATCTACCCATGACTGTATAATGTTAGCAGTCACCTGGCTACCGTTTCTCAGTGGTTGCTCACTACAAGTACATTTGAATAAAGGTTAAGAGTTATAAAGAACTGAAAGCTGATTCAAATTCCCCAGTTACTATCTAGTGATTTGTGTGATATCAGCAGGAGGCCCCAGAACATGGGTCTGTTTCTTTTATGTCCACTGCTCTTTTCATTTCCCATGTCACCTTGCAAACAACATAATGCAGCTGGATGAGGGCACAGAGACCAGCGATCTGCACTTCTCTGAAAGCACAGTGACATAGACAAATACGCTTGGAGGCCAAGGAAGCCCATGGGTCTTCCTTGAGGTCACCATCGTCCTTAAGGTCTTGTGTGGGTCTCCACTGGTTCTTGCGATTCAGAGGAGTCTCCGGGGAACTGGGAATTTGGGGGCATTGTGAGGCCCACAAAAGGAACTGAGAAGAGACTGGCTGATACCCCTCTGCTCTGTCTCCTGCCATTCTTTGAATCAGTGCTATACAAAAGTGAGTGGTAAGTAGAGAGCGGAATTATCAATGCAACTCAAGACAGTCATCAGTAGAGAAAAAACATTTAGTAGGGGTAAAAGTCCTCCACATAATTGCTCCTCCCTCTATTTCTCCCATTTTAGTAGAGGCAGTGGCAAGCTTATGTTTATCAATTGGCTTGATTAAAAAAAAATACACATATACTTTGATTATCATACATTTTACTGGTACTCAATTGATTTTCACAGAATGTTTTTGTGCATCTTTAACTACATCCTTGCATTGGTAGCTGATCTATGGTTGCAACTGTCCAACACAGTTCAAACACGAATGTTGATTGCTATTTTCAGTTGCTTAAACAAATAAGATGAAAGTGAAAGTGAAGTGAAAAAGATGTGTGTTGGAGTTTCACTTATTTATGGATGACACATTGACTTCTTTGCTAAGTCGGATCAGAGTTTTTGAATAGAAGTATATTTCCTCAAATTTTGTGTTTTCACAATATAACATATATAATCACATACTTTTAAGCTACACTATTAACACTTTTCTCTATCACATTTTAAGCATTCACAAAAAGGTAAAGCAATAAATCAGGCTCTTAAATTTAGCATTTTACAATTTCTGTGGTATAAATACTGGCTGATTTCAAACTACATGCTTGATGTCATTGAATGCACAGTTGGGAAGAGATGCAGTGTAGTCTGCAATTATAGAATATACTGTACAGGTATAGTAGATGTCAATGACATGAAGGACACTAGTCTGGTATGATGCAATGAACTAATCAGTATTGAGCATTTATTATTTTTTGTTTGAGTATAAATTATTTGTATATTTGTAGAATTTAATTTTTAGTACAAGCTATATATAACAACTGGCTCACAGATTCCTTAGGGATTTTATAATTGGCTCTTGTGAGCCAGTGTGATCCAGCTCCGTTATACTACCAGTACTGGATATGGCAACTCTATTTCCCCCCACTGTTTCTGCCAAAAAACAATCATCTTTCAGTTCTCTTTTTAGTGTGCATCTCACCAATTCTATCAGTGCCTTTCTTAGTGCTTTCTTCCTACCTTACAGAGAAAAATAAAAAGTTAGAAGAAAACTTCCACACACTCCAACAACCACATTGATTCACTACAGAATCTATGCCCAAATACTCTGTTGCCCTTCCTGTTACAACAGAATCATAGATGAACAGTCCATGCTCCTGTCTGAAGTCAATTCCTACCCTAGTGGAATAGATCACATTCCTTCTCAACTCCTCACGGGCATTGCTCCAGCAATTCTTCTCGTCTCCTATATCATCAATTTTTCATTTTCTACTGAATTATTCCACCCAACATACAAAAACATGCTGTTATTTCTACCATCTTAAGCATTCATTTTCTTGATCTCTCTCCCTTGACAGCTTCTGCCCCGTTTACTTCTTACACTTTGGAGAAATATTTCTTGAAAGAGTTGTCTGCATTCACTGTTTCCAATTCCATTCCTTCCATTATTTTGTGAATCTACTCCCCAGTTCACTGCTTGTATCTCAGCCTCCTTTGATGGTTGACCTTATTCCCAGCCTTCAGTGTTGGAATGCCCCTGGATTCAGTGCATGGCCTTTCTTTCAACACCCAGCCCCATAATCATTGTGCACAGTCTTGGCACTTTACCACCTGTGAATGTATTCCAATGACTCTGTATTTACATTTCCAGCACAGGTCCCTGCTCTGATCTCTAGATAAAACTCTATACCACACCCATTTAGGTGCCTAGCAGACATCCCAAACTCATGTCAAAAGCTGAACTCTGATCTTCCTCTCCAGACCTATTCCTTTTCATCCTTCCAGTTTCTCAGCAACTTCATTCTTTCAGTTTCTCAGGCCAAAAACCTTAAAGCTATTCTTTGCTTTGCTGTCTCACACCCCACATCCAACTCTGTAGAAAATTCTATTGGCACTACGTACGACATATGTCTAAAATCTGCCCATTTTTTACCCTCTTCTGCTATCACTCTGATCAGAGTTGCCATCATTTCTCATCTTAAGGATGGTTTTCAGAATGGCTTGATGTTCAGTTAGCTAATTCGCTACATACAGCGATCATTTAAATCATAATTAGATGTGAATCCTCTGCTTAAATCCCTGAAATTATTTTTGCATGTCACTCAGGAGATATCAGGTGCTTCAGTGGCTACCAGGCTTTGTTGTACCTGCTTCCATTCCATGGTACCTCGTCAGCTCCTGCCTACTTCCTTGCTACTCTTGTAAGTTAATGAACACACTTCCAAGAGTGTCCACGCTCGTGGACTTTTGCTAGCTCTTCCCAAGAAGCTTCGTTTCCCAGATATTCTTTTCATCAACGTCTTTGCCTCATTTGTCTTCCGATGCCTCATTTTCTCAAGAGGCCTTTCTTGGCTATCCATTTAATCATGAAACGAGCTGTGCATCTCCCCCCTACCCCAGTCCTTTTACCATTTTCTTTTTTTTTCCCCCACAGCACTAATTTTCTTCAAACATACTGATTAGTTGGATTATTTTTATGTTTAATGTTCACGAACCATTTCATCAATGGAAGGCCATGAAAGTAATAGTTTTTGTGTTTTATTTCCTGATGTTATGTCAGGTTCTATAAGAGTAAATATTAATCTACTGTGTACAAGACAGGCTAACTAATTTTTGTGGGTCCAGTGCATCATGAGAATTCAGGTTCTTTTGTTAAAATATTGTTAAGAATTAAAAAATAACAACATAAAAACATTAAATCAAGCATGGAACCTTCCAATCACACAGCCTTGTGATCCCACTCAGGTTCTGGGCTCATGAAGCCAGCCTCTGTTGAATGAATGTTCAATTTTCCAATTATGAGGAGAATCTGACCACTTTTTATCCCTTTTAGTTTCACACTTTGGTACATATTCTCATCATTTCTTACCTGGATATTGCAATAGCTTCCTAACTGCTCTCTTGGTGTCCACCCTTGTACTACTGGGGTCTCATTTATGTAGATTATAATGTGACTACAGATGGTGCTTGATGTATGATGGCTCACATTACTATTAATTAAAGCATTATGTATTTGTAGCAGCTGAACTTCAAATTCTGTTTTTTTTTTCCCTTGGATTAGAACACAGAACAGGATTCTCTGTTGCCATGTCAGGCAGCAGCAGAAAGCCCTGGCTCCCAGTCATCCCTGTGATCACAAAGGGGAGCAAGTGACACCATACAGTGCACTGTGTTGCTAAGTGAGGGTATTAAGTAGGTTGGGTGTGTGAAACAGAGTTTTCAGCTAACAATGGGCTTATCTGGTGCAAACTCACTTAAATCAAGGAGCATCTATATTTCCCTTATTGCTGTACAGTGTGCTGGCCCGCAGACTGGCTTACAGAATCTGACCCATGCTACTTTCTTTGACCACAGTCCCTATTTTTGCCTCCTCCACTCACTCTATTATGGCTACGCTGACCTTGAATTCCCTGTACCTGGAACAGTCATCTCCCAGGACTCTCCTCCTTCAGGCCCTTGCTGTATTGCTACATCTTTAATGAGGGTTTTCTTCACTATGTACATAAAATTACAACCTACTGCTACCCCTTTAGTCTTTCCTTTCAACGTATCCTCAGCATTTTTGACTTTCCTTTCACTGTATCTGCAGCATTTACAAAAGAGCTCAACACATAATAGGCAACAACAAATGCATGTTGAATAGATGGAGGAATAAGTAAATGACTGAGTACCCAGAACAGAAATGTAAGGAAGTGCAACTGCTGGAGAGGACAGATCATTAGAGGATGAACTAAAAATTGTTAGTGCAACAGAACATTTTATTTATTGAATAAAGAATTGATCTGAGGAAGGTGCACAGGTGATGCTGTTTCAATCTAAAATTTGGTAGGTAATTTGAAAGGGACATTAGTGAGGCCAGAATTTGAGGCCTGGAAGATAAAGTGAAAGAAATAACCTCTTTTTAAAGATTTGATTATCTATCTATGTATGTCTTGGTTTATTTATTATTTTACAAGGCAGTATAACAGTGTGATGGAGTGGAGAGGTGTGGAGGTGGAGAGAGAGAGAGTGAGCTAACATCTGCATTGGCTGGGGCTCGGCCAGGCTGAGTCAAGATTCTGTAAGTCCATTGAGTCTTCTGTGTGGGTGCAGGGTACCAAGCGTTTGGGTCATCTTCTGCTGCCTTCTGAGGTGCATTAGCAGGGAGCTGTGTCTGAAGCAGAGCAGCCAGAACTCTGAATGGCGTTCCGATATGTGATGCTGGTATCTCAAGCAGTAGCTTAAAATGCTGCACTGTCATCCTGTTCCCAGAAATAGTCACTTTTTAAACATTAATTTATTTGAGAGGGAGGGAGGGAGGGAGGTAGAAAGAAGAGGTAGCTCTTATTTGGTGATTGACAATCCAAATGCCCACAATGGCCAAAACTTGGCAGCATGGAATTAAACATTAGGTTTCTCATGTAGGTGGCAAGACCCAGTTATTTAGCCACATTTGCTGCCTCCCAATCTCTACATTAGCTGGGAGCTACTCTAATGTGGGATGCAGGCATCTAAATTGCTAGGAAAAGTGCTTACCTCTGATGAAATAAAGTTTTTTGAAGATTTATTTATTTATGTGAAAGCCAGTGTTAGAGAAGGAGAGGGAGAGATAAAGAGAGGATCAGAGGGATAGAGGGAGTAGAGGGAAGAAAGGAGATATAGAGAGAGATCAATCTTTCATCTGCTGATTCAGTCCCCAAATGGCTGTAACAGCTGGGGCTGGTACAGGCTGAAGTCAGGAGCCACGAGCTTTTTCCAGATCTCCCACATGGATGGCAGGTGCCCACACACTTCAGCCATCTTCCAGTGCTTTTCCCAGGCCATTAGCAGGGAGCTGGATTGGAAGGGGAGCTGCCAGGACTTGGTCTGGTGCCCGTATGGGATGTGAGCATTGCAGGCGGTGGCTTTATCTACTATGCCACAACAAGGGCACCAAAGAAGAAATAATCATAATAAAGGAATAAAGAATTGGGAATCATGAGGGAAAATATAGCAAACTTTGTTGACAAATTTGTGCTTTCTAATAAGCAAATTACAGGAGTCCAGAAGGGGAAAAAACCAACAGGCAACAGACAGAAGAGAAACCAACAATAGAATAAAAATTTCCTGATATGGGAAAAGATTGAATCTGAAGATTAAATCAGCTCAAAAGGTTAAAGATAAAACTGGTACTGCAGATCCTGCCTGGGATTATTCCTGAACTCCAAGAATAAAGAAAATGTTTTCTAATCTTCTAGTCAGAATAAGTTACTCCCCAGATAAGAAAAAAAGCAGATTGCTTTTTGAAAACTGGGTGCTGAAACACATGATATTTTTGGGAAACGGGCTGATACTCAAAGGTGGAAATGAAATAATTTTATTTACGTATTTATAAAAGGGTTTAAAAATGTGGTTTTTCTTTTTTAGAATTGAAAGGTGTTTGCTTTGGTGTAAAAAACTAAAATCTATGCATGGATTTTTTTTAAAAAATCTGTATTTTCCAAGAACTTTTTAAAACAATATTTATTTTTTTAGGTAATTTTTTTCAATTTACATTATAGTCAGTGAGAGAGTTCAACAAATAAAAAGTAGAAAGGAAAATAGACAAGGAGTATAAACAATAAACAAATGAAGAAATTTGAACTTCACTCATATATACTAAATTTTAAAATAGCCACAAAGTCATCAAAACTATAATAGTTTATAATTTATATCAATTTTTGACAGATTCAAAATAGAATTTAATAAAACCTGTATTTTTTCTTATATCAAATTACTTTATTGTTTCAAGAAGCATACATAACTGACGTCTGTATTCATTGTTTCTTTTAAAAATTACGTGAGTGAGTTCATAGGAGCTCCTTTTGGATGATATAGTAAACAGCAATGAAAAGGAATGAACTACTATGCACTCAGTATGAATACACATCACAAACATTTTGAGAAAAAAGAAGTTACATTCATTTAGTATATGACTGAATGAAGTTTGTTTTGTTTTAAATTTTATTTAAGTTATATAAGTTTCATGTATTTCATATATACAGATTTAGGAACACAATGATACTTCCCACTCTTCCTCTTCCTCCGTCTCCCATTCCCACTGTTAATTCTTACAAAGATCTACTTTCATCTTACGTAATGATTTTAAGGTTAACCCTACAGTAAGTAAAAGAGTTCAACAGATAGTAAAAATAAACAAACAAAAGAAAAAACACTGTTCCTCAACAGAAGAGACAAGGGCTGTAAACAATCATCAAATCTCCAAATGTCCATTTCACTCAAATACATATAATTTGGATCTGGGAAAACATGATATCTGTATTTTTGGAACTGGCTTATATCACTAAATATAAGATTTTTGGCTGCATCCATTTTGTTGCAAAAGATAGGATTTCATTTTTTTTTTTTTATAGCTGAGTAGTACTCCATAGTGTATATATACCATGATTTCTTTATCCAGTCAATAGTTTATGGATATCTGCATTGATTCCATATCTTAGCTATTGTGAGTTGAGCTGCAATAAACGTGAAGGTACAGATAATTCTTTCATATGCTGATTTGTTTTGGTTTGGGTAAATTCCCAAGAGTGGGATGGCTGGATCATATGGTAGGTCTATATTCAGATTCTGAGTTATCTCTATACTGTCTTCCACTGTGGCTGCACCAGTTTATATTCTCACCAACAGTGGATTAGGGTACTTTATCCCCACATCCTGACCAGCATTTGTTGTTTGTTGATTTCTGATTTCTGAATGAGATTATTCTAACTGCAGTGAGGTGAAACTTCATTATAGTTTTGATTTGCATTTCCCTAATGGCTAGTGATCCTGAGCATTTTTTCAAATGTCTGTTGACCATTTGAATTTCCTCTCTTGAATAATGTCTGTTCAAGACCTTTGCCAATTTCTTAACTGGATTGTTTGTTTTGTTGTTGAATTTCTTGAGCTCTTTATCGATTCTGGAAATTAATCCTTTATCAGTTGCATAGTTTGCAAATATTTTCTCCCATTCTTTCGGTTGCCTCTTCACTTTGCCCAGTGTTTCTTTTGCAGTGCAAAAGCTTCTCAACTAAAAGAAATCCCATTTGTCAATTTGGGGTTTGATTGCATGTTGCTCTGGGGTCTTTTCCAAGAAGTCTTTGTCTATGCCAGTGTCTTGGAGAGTTTCCCCCATGTTCTCTACAATTTGATGCTATAGGATCGTAGATTTAGATCTTTAATAAATTTTGGGTGGATTTTTGTCCAAGATATAAGTTAGGGGTCTAGTTTCATACTTCTACAGACAGAGATCTAGTTTTCCCAGCAGCATTTGTTGAAGAGACTGTCCTTACTCCATGGATCAATTCTTGTTCCTTTGTCAAAGATGAGTTGGTTGTAGATGCATGGATTGATTCCTGGAGTTTCTAGGCTGTTCCATTGGTCTATACATCTGTTTTTGTTCCAGTACCAGGCTGTTTTGATATTTTCTACAAAATGGATACACATGGGCATTTTTTAGTTTAGCTCTCACATATAAGGGGGAATATGCAGTATTTGTCTTTGTGTGTCTCATTTATTTCACACACCATGATGACCTCCAGTTTCAACCATTTTGCTGCAAAGATAAAATTTTGTTTTTTGTAATTCAATAAATAACTTGTCCCTTCTGAGGAGGAATGCTACCTAGAAAGTAAGCAGGTAAGAAAATAAACTTTACTCCAGGTTAAGATGAGGAGACAGTGGTGGCCAATGACAATTGTAGCCTATAGATTTACATTGAATATGATAGAGTACCTGAGAATGTAATAGGAGTACCAAATGAAAATGAATGAAATTGAGGATTCAAATTGCAATGGAATCAGCAGTAGTCTGGAATGATTGGATTATCTAAGCACAGCCTAAGGATCTGTTTGTCAGGTAGGATGAGAGGCATGAAGTACCATCAATTTAAGGATTTCCTATGTTTGGAGGAGGACACAAGTCAAGGCATTCTGAAGGTCTAAGCAGCTTAGAGTGGGAAGCAGTTGGATCGCAGAACATCTCCTTGGCAAAAATAGTTGACATATTTCAGGAAGGAAAGTTGTCACTTATAGAAGTGAAGAATGCAGTAGGAAGTCCAAATTAAAAAAAAATACCAACCTCATTTCTTTTTCTTAAGATTTATTTGAAGTCAGAGTTATACAGAGAGAGAGAAAGAGTTAGAGAGAGAGAGAGAGAATATCTTCCATTTTCTGGTTCACTCCCCAAATGGCTGCAATGGCTAGCACAGAGCCAGACTGAAGCCAGGAGCCAGGAGCTTCTTCCCAGATCTCTCGCATGGATGCAGGGGCCCAAGCACTTGGGCCATCTTCCACAGCTTTCCCAGGCATGTTAACAGAATTGGATTGGAAGTGGAGCAACCAGGTCTGGAACCAATGCCCATTTGAGATTCTGGTGTCACAGGTGGTTTTACGCTATGCCAAAATGCCGGCCCCACATACCAACCTCATTAAAGCAGCCCCAAACCAGACAAAGAAAACTAGGTAACAATAAAATTAATAACTACTAAGCATTATGGAAAAAATAAAGCCTAGTAAATGAAATATAAGAAGGATGAATTCTTCTTTCAAAAGCTAAAGATAGTTTATTGGTTTAAAAGATAAATTCAATAGTATATTGCTTAAAAGAGATACTTAAAGCAGAGTGATAGGAAAAATATTTAAAAATGTAAGCTCTATAAAAGGAAATGCAAACAGAAAGCAACGGTGGTAATATTAACATTAAACAATAACTAATATAAAGTTAAAAACAGTAGACAAGATAAACGCCATTAACAGAATAAATAGGGATATTATGCAATTATGGGAAGCAAAATTTATAAGTAAATTACAAACCTGTATGTACTAAACACCAGAACATTTTAATAAATAAAGAAAAAACTGTTAGAAATATGAGGAAAATCTGATAAATACACACGTACAATAGGAAATTTCCACACACATCATCTGAATGGGCTGAACTTAATAGCCTCAAAGTAAGCATGAACATATAAAACTGATATAGTACAACTGGTAAATTTTATTTTATTTTTTTCTCATCTCTCTGTTACTCAGCTCAGGCTGCTGTAAGAGAATAGCACATACTGTGAGGTTTAAACAACAGAAAATTTGGTTTCTCTAAGTTCTGGAGGCTGAAAGTCCAGATCAGAATCTTAGGCAGGTTTGGTTTTCCTCGATGCCTCTCTGCAAATGATTGTTGTACTGAAGTCCTGCCCTTCAGATCTCATCTAACTGTAATTACCTTCTTAATGATCTTGTCTTCAATTGCAGTCACACTGGGGATTAGGGCTTCTACCTATAAATTTCAGAAGAATATAATTGTCCATATTGCTTATTCTTTAAATCTGCAATGTAGTATCCCACATTTTTGTTTTCATGAAACATTTATAATTTGCATACTTTCACAGAGAAAACTTTAATAGGTTCAAAGTCAAAACATAAAACACTCAAATTCTAATCATAATTACAAACTATAACCAAAAATATTAGCTATTTTAAACTTAAGAAATATTCTTATAATTAACTCTGGAATAAAAAAGAAATCAAAATTCATAAGCTTGCCTTAAAGAAACAAACATCTCTTCCTATCAAAATCATGTTTGCAATTAAAGCTATATTCATGGGAAAACATAATATTGGATGTCATTGTTACTAAAGAAAGACACTAAAACTAAAGGAACTTGACATACAGTTTTAGAAATTAGAATAAAAGAACAATAAAATTAGGCAAAAGGTATTGATATGAAACGTAGTAACAATGGAATCTGAGATCAAAGAAGTATAAACAACACCAATATGAGTGGAAAGTGAAATAAATCCAAGGGCATGTTCTTAGGAAACACCATCAAAATAGATGGAGAATAAGAGAAAGAAGATAAAATGGTTGGAGCTTAGATGTAGAAGGGTTATAAAAATGAGAAAATTGAACTTTGTGAGACTTTGGTAAAAATTTGAACATCTAGACAAAATGGGTGTTGTTGATCGACAGGTCTGGTATGCCAAGAATAGAAACTTTGGACATACGCATTGTCATAGCAAGGACTGGAAGGGCAATGAATCATCCACCATTGTAACAGGCATCAGGTCCAGATGGTTTCACAGTTTAGCTTTCTTCAATCTTTAAAGAACAGATGATTCCAATGTTATTTAAACTATTCCAGACCTCAGAAATAGACTGACAAAGTTTCACAGTTGACTTTATGTAAATAGTTTAATCTAAATAGCAAAATTTGATCAATAATATATTGAAATAATACACCCAAATTTATTATCACTTATGAGTATGGATGAAAAGATTCTAAGCAATAAAAGCAATTCAATTTAACAGTAAATTCAGATAATACACCTTTTGATCAAGTTGTTTCTCTCATAATACAGTTCGGGGCCAGCGCCGTGGTGCAGTAGGTTAATCCTCTGCTTGCGGTGCCAGCATTCCATATGGGTGCCGGTTCTAGTCCCAGATGCTCCACTTACAATCCAGCTCTCTGCTGTGGCCTGGGAAGGCAGTAGAAGATAGCCCAAGTCCTTGGGGCCTTGCACCCACATGGGAGACCAGGAAGAAGCTCCTGGCTTTGGATTGGCACAGCTTCAGCCATTGTGGCCACCTGGGGAGTGAACCAACGGATGGAAGACCTTTCTCTCTGTCTCTCCCTCTCAGTGTCTGTAACTCTCTCTCTCATGTAAATAAAATAAAATCTTAAAAAAAAAAAAAAAAGAAAATACACTTCAACATCAGGAAACCTAGCAACAGAGATCAACTTTTCTCGGTGTTAAACTGTATGAGGGTTTCCTCTGGATGTATCCCCAGATACAACTCTAGAGCTATACACCATATAGAGTCTATTCAATAGGAATTCATTGATTGCATTTATCATGTAAATTAATTCAGTGGTGGAAAACTATATGACTATCCAGTATCATGCGGTTAATATTTAAAATTAGCCCCCCCCCCCCAAAAAAAAAAAAAGCAAAAGCCTGATTTGCTGCCTTTGCTACTGACTTCAGCACACTACTGATGTGTTGGTAGATGCCAAAATGGCATTTGACTTCATCTGTTATTCTGTAACAAGTAATGGAAGATTATTACTTAAATATTATGGAGTATATTTGCTAAAACCCCAAATTATAAATTTGGGACAATTGTGATTATCACTAAAGACATTTCTTTTAAAATCAAGCAATAAGTAGGAGTTGTTGTTATCAGCATTATCATACAACAGTGTTTTGGAGAGGCTTGCAAATACAGAAAAGCAATGTTAAGAAATTAGTGTGAACTGGAAAAGAAAAGACATATTTTTTGGCTAATGATATATATAATATTTCTAAAGAAATCAAGGTGCTCCATTGAAACCAATGAACAGAGACCAAACCAATGTGTAAACAGTAATAGCAATAACAAAATAAAATAAGGCAAAACAAATGAAAGCAAAAACTAGTAATAAAGAGAAAATTTGGCTAAGCGATTGGATGCAAAACAAAAAAATTGATACTTTTTCTGTATTAGCTCTAAACACACCTAAAAATGGAAGAGGCAAAAGGAGCTCCTTCACAAAAACCTCTTAGAGACCATGCTTACACTGTCAAGTTCTGTCTTTGTGATGTGGGCTAAGCAAAAGGAAAACTGTGAAGGATAAAGTGGAGGTCAAGATGTGTGACTGAGGCAAGGGAAGAGAAGGACCACATAGTGAGGATGTTTGTTGTCTTTTTATTACTTGGCAATAAAAAATTTTGGGGGGGATCACAAAACATGAATAATCTTTTGGCTTTTCTGCTACTGACTATTATTATGATTATAAACATTTTCCATATCTGAATGTTCTTGTTGTAGTAGCTGTTATGGACCTCTAAGATTCTTTTTGATATTTAATTTATTTATTTGAGAGTCAGAGAGAGAGAGCCCTCTAGTCTGCTGGTTCAAATCTGCTTTTCCCCACAAAATATCCATAGTAGCCAGGCTGAAACCAGGATCCCAAAACCCCCAGCCAGATCTATGTAGGTAGCAGGACCTGACTACCTAAGCCATCACCTGCTGCCTCCCAGGGTCTGCATTAGCAGGAAGCTGGAATTGGGAGCAGAGCCAGGACTCGAACCTATGCACTCTGATATGGGACGTTGGTGTCCCAAGTGGTGTCAAGCTGTGTCTCAAATGCTAGGTAGGCCTGACCTCTTTAAAGTTTTGAGAAGCACAGAGAAGATATTAGGCTGGTCTAGCTCATAGAATATTAGGGAAATTGACCTCATGGTAGTGGGCTCATTGAGTAATCAGAATGTATCCTACTCCAGCCTTATCTCAAAGAAGGAAATATTTACCAAGATACCACACACCTTGATAGCTCAGCATCCATACCTTACTATCCTGTTTCCTCTCATCACCATAACCTGCCAAATGCCAAAAATGTTTCCAGGGAGAGAGGATGCTTTAATGCTGCACCTTTTTCTCTGCTGATCATAATCTAAAATACCTTCAATACAATAAATGAGTCACACATTTCCAGCGATTCCTAGTGATCTATAATATATTAAGACTCTGCTGTCTATTTTTAAAGTCATAAGTGTCATAGAATTCATACAACAAACAGTGGAAGACAAAGTCTTGAGTCAAAGAGCCATTAAAAACTAGTGAAGTTTGGGGTGAGATGGGTGGTACAGAGAAATTACTCTAAAACAGTTGTTTCTATGCTTAGCTGTGCTTTTGAATCATGTGTGAAAGTATGATTAGAATTAAAATGAAGTCTGTGGGCAGCACTGTGGCACAGCAGATTGTTGCTGCCTGCAATGTCAGCATCCCGTATGAGTGCTGGTTTGAGGTCTGGCTGCTCCACTTCTGATCCAGCTCCCTGATAATGTGGTTGAAAAAGCAGTGGAAGATGGACCAAGTCTTTGGGGCCCTGCACCCATGTTGGAGACCCAGACGGAGCTCCTGGCTTCTGACTCGGTCTGTCCCAGCCCCAGCAGTTGTAGCTGTTAGGGAGGTACACCGGCAGAAGGAAGACAGAACTCTCTGTAACTCTGCCTTTCAAATAAATAAATCGTAGAAAAGTAAAAAATAAAATGAAATTTTGTCACTTAAAGGAGTAAGTTTTAATAATTTGGATGACTTCCTTACATAGGGTGGCATATGTATAGTAAAATTTTCTCATACTGAAATAAATAACAATGGGTCTTAAAGTTGGTGTTCTGTCACACTGTTGAGTAAGAAACAGTGGGAGATAAAAAGGTCGTTTCACAGCTAGTGGGCACAGGCTAGGAACCATAAGCAAATAAGCATAGTAGTTCCAAATGTGACTGTTGTCAAACATATCTCCATGAAGAAAAATTTGGAAATGTTGATACTAATACATCCTTAATCAAATGAATACTAGACTCTTAGAATCCATTTGGCTTTTGGCTGTACCTTAGACTGCTCCATTTTTTTTAATAACTTTGAAATTGTTTAGGTAATTGGATTAGTCTTGCTTGCCATGGATTTAAAAGAATATTTTATAAATTGAAACAAATCCTTAAGAATATATGAGCAGGCAAGTATTGCAATGAAAATAATCTAACACTGGAGACTGTGTCTGGGCTGACAGGTGTAGACCAGTGCTGCATTTTGCTAAGTGGTCGAATAGTAGCTAGATTAGAGCTTGTGAATATTGTGCTTTGGTGTAGACTCTACCAGAAGGTCTCACATAGATCCTTAACTAAGTCACCACATGACTTAGTTTTCCTAGGCAGATCCAGTCATAGTACTTCAGAAGTGTCCTAGACTGAACAACCTGGTCACTTGATCCATGGATGGACATATACGATGGTGCCCATTGCATGGTATGGGGGGTTGCTCCTAGAGAGAAGGAATAGGGAAACCTGGCAGTGATACAGAATAAATTCTGTGCAGCAATTAGCATCACAGGGCTAGATGTTCCTCAAGTAGGTTATTCTTAAACACATGTTGCTTAGTCAAAATGGAAGAAACTGATAATTGAATGCATGTCAAAAAGAATGTTATACCTTGTGCCAGGGCACTTGCAAACAGAAAGATAGACATCAAATACATTATAATAGTTGGCTAAGGAGGGAGAGAAGAATGTGAGTGGGTTATGGAATTAAAAGGGAGTGAACTAAAACAAGGTAGTGCCTTGTACAGACCAGTGCTAATAATGTGCCATGAACAGAACAGTGTGATTAAGACAACATTCTGTACTTCCAAAAAGAAAAAAAATTAGCCCTATAGATTATAATTATGTTATACATGATACAAGCATAAAGAATGTGTCTTTAAAAATATTTTTTACAAGCCAGAATTAAAACATTGTGTATAACCATCCCAAGTATGAGAAAGTGGACATAAAGTGAATAGTAATGAATCTGTGCCAAAATAGAAGCTTCTGTTTTAAGACTCTCTAATTTGAGAATTTATAAAACTCTGAGAGTTGAGGAATTAGAACAGCCTCTAGATAGGAAAAATACCACCCTAGCTTTTCATCCACTCCTCTGGCCAGTCTCTGAATGACAGCAATTTCCTCTAACTTATGCAATTATAAATACAGGCTGCCATGCTCAGTCCTCAGGCATTGGCACTTAAACTCCTTTAAAAATAAATACCTCACACTGGAATCTTTCCTCTGGAACTTTAATGTGAGACTTGGAGGATTTCACAAAGAGAATCTGTGTTGATGGTCCCTGTGCGCTTTCTGAGCTTCCCTGACAGAAGGTCTTAACTGAGAATCCTCTCTAGATCTGGGGGTGACTCAGCCTTGACAATTGCAACCCACAAGGGTTGATGAAGTTCCATAGGTGAGAGTTTCCTCCTTTTTTTTTTTTTTTTTTTTTTATGTCTCTCCAGCTTCTGAATGTGGTTTTGTTAAGGAAGGAGGACCGGCTTCCATTACAGAGAATATGTGTCCTTGAACCTGCTTCTGAAAATTTGAAACATATTCTCAACTGGCTGAAGTATGCATGGAGACTAGAAAAATGATCCCCTTTATGGTATTGATAACTGTGCCACAGGAGGAAGTTTAAGATGCCGTCAAGTGCTGCAGGAGACTTTTCATGGAAGCAATTCTCTTTGCAATTAGATTTAACCTTTTAAGAATACTGCAGTTCTGTTATCTTATAGGCCCTACAAAACAATCCTAATAGCACTAAGAATAATTAATGCCAGGCAATATTTTAAACATTTTTTGTGTCTTCCTTCACTTAACCCTCTCAACAACTGTATGAAATAGATACAAGAGGATCTCTGATGGACAGTAGAGGGTATAACTCAACTCTCCCAGGGGTACTCAGCCGGGGCCTGCAGAGAGATGATGGGAACCTGGGTACTCTGGTGGCAGAAGGGGTCTTTGGGTTTCTGAGCTCCAGCACACTGCTGGCCACCTGATTTAGGCCAGGGTGAACTGTTCTTTCAATGGTTGGGAGCTTCAAGATAGGAGGGAAGGAGCATGTACTTTGGAGTCAGGTTGATGTAGGGTTTTATTTATTTATTTATTTATTTATTTATTTATTTATTTTTGACAGGCAGAGTTAGTGAAAGAGAGAGACAGAGAGAAAGGTCTTCCTTCCATTGGTTCACCCTGCAAATGGCCACTACGGCCGGCACACTGCACCGATCTGAAGCCAGGAGCCAGGTGCTACCTCCTGTTCTCCCATGTGGGTGCAGGGCCCAAGTACTTGGGCCATCCTCCACTGCCTTCCTGATCCACAGCAGAGAGCTGGACTGGAAGAGAAGCAACCGGGACAGAATCCGGTGCCCCAACTGGGACTAGAACCCGGTGTGCTGGCGCCGCAGGCAGAGGATTAGCCAAGTGAGCCACAGTGCCGGCTTATTTTTTTTTAAAGATTTATTTATTTATTTGGACGTCAGAGTCACAGGATGGGGGTGGAGGGTGGGAAGAGAGAGAGAGGAGCTTCCATCTGCTGGTTCATTCCCCAAGGCTGGTCAAGGCTGAAGCCAGAAATCAGGAGCTTTTTCTGGGTCTCCCATGTGGGTGCAGGGACCCAAACACTTGGGCCATTTTCCACCGCTTTTCCTAGGCTGTTAGCAGGAAGCTGTATAGGAAATGGAACACCCAGAACACGAACCATTGCCCCTGTGTGATGCCAGTGTTGCAGGCAGAGGCTTTAACTGCTATGTCACAATGCCTGTCCTGACTTAGAATTTTGTTAAGATTTCACTTTTTATTTGTGTGATTATGGGGTGAGTGACTTGTCCTCTTGAACTTCAGTATTGTCATTGGTAAAATGTAGACAATGATGTTGGTTCTGATCTTACAAATGAAAGAGTTTTAAGTTAATATTAAACCTCAGGTTGCTAATAATCATTGACTCTTAATTGTTTAATAGATTACAATGTTGTATTTATTTAAGCAAAAGTTTGAAACTCACAAATTAAACTACTGGTAATTTTAGCTAGCTAGTCTTGATCCTAAGCAGAAATTTGGATTATGTTATACACACAGACAGGAGCCACACTGCATGGCTGCCATTTTAGAGTGAGGGAAACCATCTGGTTTTAGACTTTTCGCTGAGAGTAAGAGAGATACTAGTATACTGACAGTTTGATTTAACTAAATTAAAAAAAATTCTATGATTAACGGCAACATTTACTGAACACTCTGTGGCTGGCAGGACAGGATGTGGTTTGTATTGTATTATCTCAAGTAGTTCTTGTAAGAACCCTTACTTAGCGTGATTGAATGCCATGATGCTCCTTTTGTGAGAACTAAACTGAAGCATAGAGGTAAGTAACTAGATGAAGGTTACACAGCTTTCAAGCTGCTGGGTTAAGATTCGCATTCATGTCTTTCCAGCTCTGAGCTGTATGCTCTTAATTCTTATGGGAAATACCTTCAGTAGAATCTAATTATGGGAATGACTTTTATGGGTGCAAATTGGCAAGCAAAAAAACCCAAAGTAATTTTTGAAAACCTGCTCCTTTAATTAAATAGGGAAGAATTTTTATTAATTAAGAGAAATAATTGATATGTCATGTGACATCTAAGTTGTAAATTTAGCATTAGTCTGTTCGTTTAGAAAGAGTGGTACATTTGCATACAGACTTTTTGAAAAACGTATCTAGAGTAAAAAAGATATTGGGGAGGTCGGCACCGTGGCTCACTTGGCTAATCCTCCGCCTGCGGTGCCAGCACCCTGGGTTCTAGTCCCGGTTGGGGCACCGGATTCTGTCCTGGTTGCACCTCTTCCAGTCCAGCTCTCTGCTGTGGACCAGCAAGACAGTGGAGGATGGCCCAGGTCCGTGGGCCCTGCACCCACATGGGAGACCAGGAGAAGCACCTGGCTCCTGGTTTCGGAAGTGGCTGTAGCGGCCACTTGGGGGGTGAACCAACGGAAAAGGAAGACCTTTCACTCTGTATCTCTCCCTCTCACTGTCTAACTCTGCCTGTCCAAAAAAAAAAAAAAAAAAAAAAAAAAACCATAAAAAAAGATATTGGGGAATTTATACTAAAGAGACTAATTGAACTGTGGGCTAAACCAAATAGCTTATATTTTTCAAAGGCATGGAGACTTTAAATTACACAATGAATGTTTTATATTTAACTTAAAATATTATCCCTGATATTTCAAGAGGTGATTTTAAAATAACACTTATATATCCTTATGTATTAATGATTTATTAATTTCTTTGAAAGCCAGAATTATAGAGAGACAGGGAGAAACATAAACATAGATCTTTCATCTACTGGTTCACTTTCCCAGTGGCTGTGGCAGCTTGCACTCTGCCAGGCTGAAGTCAGGAACTAGGTTCTACAACTGGGGCTTCCATGTAGGTGGCAGGGGCCCAAGTGCCTGTGTAAGAACCCACAGCTTCCCCAGGTGCATAAGCAGGAAGTTGGGTCAGAAGCCAAGCAGTGGGACTTTGAACAAGCAGTCTCGTATAGGATGTCAGCATCAAAAGAGCAGGCTTACCCTGCTGTACCACCCTACCAGCTTTTCTGGGTCTTCTCTAAAGTTTGTTAATTTCTGATTGTGACTGTAGCAAAATCTATAAAACCCTTAGTATTCTAAAATATACTGCAATACTTTGTTAATTATGGTTAAATTTTAATATAGCAAATGCTTTACTTTGTAAGTAAATTAGATCATCCTTTCAATTGTCTCTGAATTCATATGACTTACATTCTAATGTGTTTCGTTGAGTGGGAGAGAAGTGGGTGGAACTATAAAGAGCCACTCAAACTGAGCAGAACCCTAGAATTCGTAAAATGTCCTGCTTATGTGCTAAGTAGTAAAAATGTTGACTATTGTTGTTCTAAAAAAATAGCACTTATCAAAATCTTGGGTACATGAGTTGTGTTGAATGTATTTTAAATTTAGTTTTTCACTTAGATTATAATCTACAAGTTGGTATAAACAGTCTGGATGAACTGCATTTCCTCTGGTTTTAGTGCTTCTGTATATATTTATTATTGATTTGTACCACATGAAGGCTACATAGTATTGTAGTACATTTACACATGGAGAATTTTCACAATGGAACAAATACAGAAACATAGTAGACAAATGGTTTGAACTGAAATGTTTTGGTATAGGTATGGAATATTCAAAGGACCTGTCTCATGGAGATCAGTGGTGTACTATCGTTTGGTGTGAATGGATTGTGTGGATCGCACCTTGGTTCACACCATTCTACTACAATTTATTAGCAGTTAAGTACAGAGGAAGCTTTCTTTTTCTGATTCCTACTATAATTGAATTGAACACCAAATTTAATTCAGATTTTAATGCCACAAGTCTAATCATATTCTTGTTTGAGGAAATAAGATAGATTGACAGATTTACAAAACGAAGCTGCTTTTCTTATTTGCTGATTTGTGTAAATGTGAGTTCTAATTATCCTGCAATAGGACACAAAGAATTCAGGTTATTTATAGCTTTTTGAAAAACATGTGAAAGTCATCTTTCACATTATTGTCATTGAAGCTAAACTGTAACTATAATGAAAGGAGAAGCATACCTAAAGTGTATCTTTCTATTTAAACCTAAAAAATACTCTCATTTTTATAAAGTCACTTGTCATTTAAATTAATAGGATTTTATATATTGTATGACAACAAAAAGCATAAGTTTTTACTTAATTTTATTTATACTTAGTTTTCAGGTATAAATATTAATTGAAATGTTAATACTATCATAATGACATTTATACTTAATTCTTATGTATACATATTAAATGGAATAAAATAATATCCTACTGTGAATTCACAAAAATTGTTTCCTTTAAAGGAGTTATGCATTTGATTTATTGAAACATTCACAAAAGAATATGATCATTAAACATTTTTATTATCCAGACAATAAATATCTAAGCATTTGTAGCGACAGAATTTAGTTGTTTAATCATACAAGTTTTTTAAATTTAGTTCTGTAAAATAAGCCCAGGAGAGAATCTTTACAGAACAGTATTTTCAGCAGCTTCAGAAAGCATCCACTTCTCATGTTATGCATGTGTTAGTGCTTACACATGTGTGAAAATAATAAATTTATACGTTTTTGAAAATTTTGTCTGAAAGCAATTGTAGTTTAAAATAAGTAGATAATACTTTCAAGTGTCCACAGCGTTTTAGTTGGTTTTTGCCCAAATTTCATTTTATGCAGTGAAGGCTACTTCATGATGTGCTGTTTCCTAAAATGGACTCCTGGAACCCATCTCCCGTCATGCAGTGACTTTTTTCATTTTAAATCTAAGCTACCTTTTGACTTTCCTACATAAAGGCATGAGAGAAGAATGATGGACACAGGGATTCAATGGTGATTATACATAATTCTTTGCTTAATCTGCTTCTCAACTTTAAACTATTCTGCAGTTCACAGTATTGTCTCCTCTCCTATAGGTGTATAGCTAATCTGGGGATAAAAATTGAGAAATAAATGAGGTAAAAATAAAGCATTGTTCAAAGTAGGCTTTTTACTGCCTTGGAGTTTGGGAATGATTGCTTTCTACATTGGCATTTGAGAGAAAAATTTGGCTATTATGGTTTTTCTTGTTATTTTTATTAAGCGAATGAAAAAGGATGGTAGCAGTTCAGCCACTGGGGTGTTGGAACAGCAAATTGAGAGGCCCCCAAAGACCTTGATACCCATTTTTGAAGTTCAATTCCAGTCCCTAAGATTAGAGCAGCCCTTCCAAAATGAGGGTCACAAATGCATTTGTGATTTAGACTATTTGTCTGGATGCTGTCAGGGAAACAATTGGCTATTATTGAACAGAACTGCTGATTTTCTCTTTGTACCATTTTTTTTTTTTTCCTTTTGTTTTGGTCATCTCTGAATGGTAAAGTCTGACAGCAGGTAAAAAAATGCTAGTTATGTGGAAGAGAGAGAAACGTGGGGATGGAAAGGGAGCGAGCAAAAAGAGATAAGGAGAAGAAAAAGAGAAAGATTTTCAAGTTCATACGACATTGGTTTAGGCTGAATAATTTAGCTTAATTGAGATTATATTTGTGGAGCACATACTGTGTAATAGATACTGTTAGTTTACTTGGAGTTACAAAGTAGACAAGATAAAACTCTTTGTCATGAGGAGTTCACTCTCCAGTGGGGGAGATAAGTTAAATAGAGGCCATGTACTTGGTGTTTTTCATGGAGCCTGCCTAGCCACAGCCCCTCTAAGGCTCACTTCTCTGTCTCTGGTGCCTATCCTTTGTCATTGCTGGTGGTTGGCAACTGACACAAAAAATCCATTGTTTAAGCCGTCACTGAAGATGTACAAGGCCCCATCCTGAATGGTGAGCCTATTATATGAGAATCTCCAATCCATCAATAATGCTGTTCATTTTCTCTCAAAACTTTATCTCAATTTGATGCTTTTCTCTCTGCTAACATCCTATTCAACTTCCTGTCATAGTTCCCTATCTGTGTTTTTCACTTGCAGTATGTTTCATAAGTTTATTCTCTACTTCATGCTTTTACTTTAAAAATTTCAGTGGTTTCCCTTGGCATGTAGTATGCAATCCAAACTCCACAAAATGGCCCTCCATGAACATGTCCTGGGGTCTTCCCCTTCCTCACCGCTCCTCTCCTCTGCTTGTTTTCTGTCCTCAGGCACTTTGGCCTCACCACCTTCCTCCAATGTGTTCAAGTAATTCCAGTTTAAGGCCACTGCACGCAATGTCCTTCAAATGCATTACTCTTCCTTTTTATCTTCATATGCTGGGGCCTTTAAACACTTTGAAAATCTCAGTTTAAATGTTCTTTTCTAGCAGATGCCTTTCCACAGCACCCTTGCTAAAGTATGTTCCATATGTTTCTCTATTACTGCACCCTGTGATATTCTTCACAATCCTTTTTACAATTTCAACACCCAGCCCTCTACCCCTCGTACAATTCTGTTGGATTATCTTGCTAGATTGTAAGTAGCATGATTCCCTACTGTAGGTCTCACACCTTACACTGTGCTTAGATCCATATAAGAAGCACAATGTGTTCATTAAAGAAGTGAATTTACATTAAGACTCACAGAAATTGTTGCCTATCCACAGTGAATCCTGCCATTAGCAGAGGATGATCATTTTGGAATCGTAAGTAGGTTCAGCACTGTCGTGTAGAGTTAATTGACTTTGTAGGTTTTGGAGTCAGAGATCTGGGTTCATGCTGTAACTCCACCACGTATCAACAGTGTAACCTTAGGAAATTACTTGCCCTCTATGAACTGTTTCCTGATGTGTAACTTAGAGGTAAACATATTTTTTACTATACTGTTGTCAAGATATATGATAATGTGTGCAAGATCATTATCATGAATAATAATGAGCAGCATTTATTTAGTGCTTTTCTGTGCCAGGCCTTAAGCTGAGAGCTTTCTAGTGCCATTGCTTTGGATCTCTTCAGCAACTTTACTAGATATAAACCATTATCCTCATTTTGTAAATGAGAAAATTAGGAAAAAGGGTAAGTTTGAGGTCTTATAACCAGTAAGTGGCAGAATTGGGATAAACTCAGGAATTTTAATTACAGGACCCAATCTTTCTTTTTTCTTTTTTCTTTTTTCTTTTTTTTTTTTTTTTAGAGGAAAGGCCTATTGTCGGGTGAGGGGAAGCCCTACTGGCCAGGGATAGAGGGTGAGAGAGTAAGAGAGCATAAGAGAGCATAAGAAAGATCAAGAGAGAGCATGTGTTCGGGAACAGCTCCTGTTAAAACTTTGCAGAAGGGGGGGCAGGCAGGGAAGTAGGAGCAGTGAATCCCATTAGGGTGGGGGTGGAACTGACACCTGTGGTTGGGCCATGTGGTCATCTGGTTTCCAGCAATGGTGGTGGGGGTCCAAGAACCTAGGATGGTGTCTAGGGCATAAATCATACCTCAGATAAGACTGCCCCATTTTACTAACATTCCCCTCTTTTGTTTTTTAAACATCAAGAGTTGTATGAGATTAAATCAGCCCCCAAAATCCAAGAGGGGTGGAGGGACAATGATCTGTGTTTAGAGCTACTTCCTGCTGACATGGGGTGACGAGGTACTCTCTGCTGGCATGGGGCCATGTCTCAAGCTGCTGTCTCCTGGGTGGAGAGCTGAGTGTATCCCTGTAGGATTCAATCTTACAAGCACTAAGCTAGACTGGTTTTCATCTGGTATGAGGAAGAACACATTTAAGTGGAAGTAGGTGTTGTTATTTCTGAATTTGTAGATAAAAGTAATGTGCAAAGAGCAGAGAAATAAAGAAATGTACAGTTAAAGGTCATAGCAAAGTAGTATATGGTGTCTCTAAAAGGGAAAACTTTGCAAAGAATAGCTACCTTTTAAAAATAGTTTTTGATTTTCATGACTAGTGCCATGAGGTTGAGTTGATCTCTGTATTCTTTCCTTTTATCAGATTGTCCTAATATGCCTAGTTTTTGGTGACTGCTCTATCATTTGTTGCATCTTCTCTGGCTCATTGTGGATTGTTTTCTCCTGTGGTTTATAATTTTTTTTGTCCTCCTGGGGAGCATTCACAAGCATTGAATTGTGGACGTGACCTTGCTGAATAGATTCCTATTTGCTTCTTCCTGGGCTCTATAGATTCAACAGCTTAAATCAATTTTCATTTTGAAGTTTCTTTACAACACAGGCAATGCAAATTTAGACTTAAACCCATTCTGGCAAGGACCAAAGGTTTTGATTTTTGATTGGACTCACTTCCTCCCCCAGTCCAACAGGTCCAGTCAAATGGCCAGTTCCTTTACAGCTTTGCCTTGGCTAATGCTCAGCATTTTTGTAGTCTCGTTTTCACAGATGAGACAGACGTTAGAGGCTGTTGGATATATTCAGTGTCTTAGATCCAGTTTTCTTTTACTCAGGCCAAAAGCTGCATGTTTTCTCCATGTATGGGTATTAAAACCTCAGGCTCTTTTTTTCACAGTCTGAAACCCTTATGAGTCTGGGTATCATTCTTTGCTAGTACACTAGCATTACTATTCCTTGTTGTTTCTATAACTCAGCTCTTACTGCTTTTCTTTTGAAGTGGGATATGTATTTGAATTTCTGTGAGTGTTTTATTTCAATCAGCATTTCTATGTATTCTCTGTGAGAGGTGAGCCCATTTATTTCATTTTAGTATGTCATTTACCGAAAATCCCAAGGCACAGAAACACAAAGTGAATGATTTCTTGTGTGTCAATCGATGCATCTGGACAGGCTGGGTGGCTCTGAAAAAGCCATGCAAAGAGATGGGCTTTGTTATGTAGATCACAGGGAGCCACAGAAGACTTTAGAGAGAGTGTGTGAAATAATCAATTCTATATTTTTAAGAAATCAACTTGATAAACAAATATTGAATGAAAAACAGATCAAGGACATGACAACAAATTAGAATGCTGTTGAATATGTTTATGTCAAAAAGAGTTAGGAGACCAACCCAAGTGGAAACCAAAAGAAGAAGGATTCCAGAAAAAAGGAAAAGACACACTTCACGTCATTTTGAGACTTATTACATAAGGGAAAAGAGGGAGAGAGAATTAAAGAGAACTCTTAGGCTGCTGACTTCAATTATTAGGGGGATATCTGAATTTATAATACTTTCTGGGAAATAAAGTTTGTCACTGACTATAGACATGAAATTGCCCCATTCTTCAGCTACAAATATCCCAACTTAAGGTGGTGGCTAAGAAAAGCCAACATTGTGGGGTGATTGAGCACACAGGGTAATGGGCTGGTGGAGCCACTTCTAGCCCAATGGTAAAGATGAACAGTCCTGTTTAGTGGATGACCTTGAGTGCATCCAAGTGAGGTATGCAGATTCTGCTGTTATAAACTCTGTACTTATTCTAGGCTATCCAGAAGTGGAGTTTGGGTTCCTTTCACTATACTTATATTAACTGTGCTTTCTGGTTTCCCATTTTTTATGGTTTGGGAGGGCAGTGGGTTTCCAAGGTGAGAAGGTTTCTTATTTTCTATGTCTGGGAATGAAATATTTGGTCTATAGGTACAGAAAAATGAAACCATAGAAGTTGACTGAAATAAACTGTAGCACTGTGTGTTAGATGTTTATGAATATTTTGTGCTGACAAAGCTCGGACAGTCTAGTCAGAAATCCTTGCACAAATCTGATTACAAGGCTTCCCACACTACAACAGAGACTGACTCAGCAAAGGGAATCTAAAGAATAAACTGATACAGTTTATCCTTTCTCCTTTTCTTTTAAGGGAGATACTTGATAGGAAATATAGGAAATATAGAGAATTTTCCTATTCAGTGAAATAAGTCAAGAATACTTCCTTAATTTGGAGAAATATAGGGTCCTACAAGTACAGGAAGCATCTACAACTCCTCATAGACATGATCAGAAAAAATCTTCACTGTGACACATTATAGTCAAATTTTCCAAAGTTTCTTTGTTTATAAATTTTCCTTATGTTTATAAGGAAAAAAATCCCAAAATCTGCATATGAGAAACACCAGATTACCTTCAAGGATATCCAATTAGATTGACAGCTGATTTCTCATTGGAAGCCCTACAGGCTCTGAGAGACTGGGGAAATATATAGTCTAAGACCTAAACAAAAACAAAAACAAAAAAGCCTTTCAACCCCAAATGTTGTACCCTTCAAAGCTCTCATTTATAAATGAAGGTTAAATAAGGACTTTCCAAAACAATCAGAAATTGAGTTTCTCACCACTCATCTAGTCTTACAACTGATACTTAAGGATGTGCTATACACAGAAACAGAGGAAGATAACATCATGAAAGAGTGTGAAGGCAGAAATCTCCTAGTAAAAATACAAAGGAAAATCAAACAAGCATTAGGAATATTGACAGAAAAATGGCAGGATCAAGATGTTAAATATCTTAAAAGTAAATGGCCTCAATCTCCAATTAAAAGATATAAACTTTCTGAACAGACTAAAAAACTGACCCGTCTATTTGCTGGCTGCAAGAAACACATTTCACCAACAAAGAGACAAATAAGACTGAAAGTGAAAGTACTGAAACAGATATGCTAACAGAAAACAAAAACGAATAGGAGTAGGCACTCTACAATCAGAAAGAATATACTTTAACACAAAAACTGTTAAAAGAGACAAAGAAGGGCATTAGGTCACGATTAGATCAATTCAGCAGGATGGTGTGAGTACAGATGTATATGCATCAAAGGCTAGGTCACTTGGCTATTTAAAACAAATGTTACTAGGTCTAAAGGGAGATATAGTACTGTTTTAGTAGTAGTTTTACTGTTAATTCACATAGTACAACACATTAAGGACAGAGATCCTACATGGGGAGTAAGTGCACAATGACTCCTGTTGTTGATTTAACAATTGGCACTCTTATTTATGATGTCAGTAATCACCCGAGGCTCTTCTCATGAGATGCCAAGGCTAAGGAAGCCTCTTGAGTTCACCAATCCAATCTTATTTAGACAAGGCCATAGTCCTACTACTCAAACAGTACTCTATACTTCGTGTATCTGTGTGGGTGCAAACTGTTGAAATCTTTACTTAGTAAATACTAAGTTGATCTTCTGTATATTAAGATAATTGAAAATGAATCTTGATGAAGAATGGGATGGGAAAGGGAGTGAGAGATGGGATGGTTGTGGGTGGGAGGGAGGTTGGGGGGGGGGGAAAGCTGCTATAAGCCAAAAGTTGTACTTTGAAAATTTGTATTTATTAAATAAAAGTTTAAAAGAAGGGAGATACAGGCTCTAATACAATAATAATGATCAACTTCAACACCCAACTTTCATCATTGGTTGGATCAACTATACAAAAAAGTCAACAAAGAAACAACAGAGCTAATCTACACTAGGGACCAAATGGACCTAAGTGATATCTAAGAAAATTTCATCTGACAACACAGAATATATATTCTTTTCATTAGTGCATGGAACTTTCCCTATGATAGACCATACACTAGGCCATAAAGCAAATCTTAAAAAATTAAAAAAAAAGTTGAAATTGTACCATGTATCTTTTCTGACCACAATGAAATGAACTGGAAATTAATAAGGCTAAAAAATCTGCCTATACATGGAAACTGAACAACATGCTCCTAAATAGAGTATGTGTGAAGAAATCAAAAGGGAAATTAAAAAATTTCTAGAAATGAATAAAGATGAAACACAAATATCAAAACTTACAAGATAAATCAAACAATGTTGAGAGGAAAGTTGATAGCAGTTACTGCCTACATCAAGCAATTAAAAAGGCATCAGATAAATGATCTAACAATGCATCTCAAGGATCTAGAAAATCAAGAATAAACCAAATGCCAGATTAGTAGGATGATAAAAATAATAAAATAAGCAAATTTGAAATAAAAAGATGCAAAAATCAGTAAAATGAAAAGCTAGTTTTTTGAAAAACAAAATTAATACACCATTGGCCCAACTAACTGAAAAAAAAGGGAGAAGACCCAAATTAATAAAATCAGAGATGAAAAAGGAGATGTTAAATGGATATCACAGAAATAAAAATACGCCAACAAATTGGAAAATATATAAGAAATGGATAAATTTCTAGGTACATATAATCTACGAAAGTTGAGTCATGAAGACACAGAAAATCTAAACAGACCCATAAACACGATGGAGATTGAATTAGTAATAAAAATCCTTAGAGCAAAGAAAAAGCCCAGGACTGGATGGTTTCACTGTTGAATTCTACCAAACTTTTGAAGAAGAGCTAATTCCAACTCTTATCAAACTATTCAAAAAAAATTGAAAGAGAGGGAAGTCTCACAAACTCCTTTTTTTTTTTTTTTTTTTTTTTTTTTTTTTTTTTTAAGGCCAGCATCACCTTAATTCCAAAACCAGGAAAAGATATGACAAAGAGAACTAAATACCAATATCCCTAACGAATATAGATGATAAAATCCTCAACAAAACACAAGTTAATCGAGTCCAACAAAACATTAGAAAGGTCATTTGCCAGCACCAAATGGGATTTATCCTTGGTATGCAGGGATGGTTCAACTTATGCAAATCAATGAATGTGATATATCACATTAACAAATTGAAGAATAAAGACCATACAATTATCTCAATAGATGCAGAGAAAGCATTAGATAAAATACAACACCCTTTTATGATAAAACATCTTAAGCAAATTGGGTATAGAAGGAACAGTCCTCAACACAATCATGGCAATTTATCCCACTGACAGGATCATATTGAATGGGGAAAAGCTAGAAGCCTTTCTAAGGTCAAGATCTGGAACCAGACAAGAATGCCTACCCTCACCATTACTATTCAACTTAGTTCTGAACATTCTAGCCAGAGCCATTGGATAAGAAAATAAATAGAAGGGATACAAATTGTCCCTGTTTGCAGATGATATGATCTTATACAGAGGAGAATCATGAATCTACAAGCACATTCATATAACTCATAAGAGTTGGGAAAAGTTTCAGGATATAAAATCAACACACAAAATCAATAACCTTTGTATGCACAAACATTGCCATGGGTGAGAAAGAACTTGTAAAATCAGCCATATTCACAATAGCTACTAAAAACCTAAATATCTTGGAATAAATTTAACTAAGAATGTGAAAGATCTCTATAATGAAAATTACAAAAATAAAAGAAGCACAAGCAATAAAATAAAAATACAGAATGGGAAGCTAAGAGGCTTCTGCACTGTAAAGGAATTACTCAACAAAGTTAAGAGGTAGCCAACAGAATAGGAGAAAATATTTGCAAACTATGCAACTAATAAAGGGTTAATATCCAGAATCTATAAAGAGCTCAGGAAATTCAACAATAACAAAACAATCTTGTCATGTAATGGGTAAATGATATGAACAGGCATTTTTCACAGGCTTACTTTCAAATGGCCAGTAGACATATTTTGAAAAAAACTCTGAAAGCTAAAAAATTTCCAAAAAGGCAAAATGGATTCACATAGATCCTTTTCCTAGACTCACCAATTATTAACATTTGCACATTTGTCTTGTTCTCTGTGTGCATGTGTTTGTGTGCTTCTTTGTGTGTATGCATGAGAATACTTCAAACAATTCATTGTTTTAATTTTAATACAAAATTTTAAAATTCACTCATAGTTTTTTTCATAATATGCATTCTCCATGATTTTTTGAAGATCCATAAATTTGAATATATTTCACAACAGAATCAACTTATTTTAAAATCATTTATCTGTTAATTTTTTGAAGTACTCTTGTATATGCATTATTTAAAAAATTTTCTGAACCATTTGAGAGTTATTTGCAGCCATTATGATTCTTTATGTCAAAAGGTTTAGCATACATCTCCTTAGAAAGAGGGTACTCTTTTTTATAATCATGGTAAATAGGTCAAATCCAGGAAATTTAACATTGGTATAATATTATGTATTATACAATCTGTTGTCCAAATGCTTGAAATTTTCTCAATATTGTTCTTTGTGAATACTTTAAAAGATTTTTGAAATAACTATAAAGTTATTGACAAATTGAAAGTATAATGCAAAGAACATTTTACTATTGAACCATTTGAGGATAAGCTGCCAATCTGATACTCTTTTGCCATGGCCCACCTCCAAAACTCCAGTGTATTTTTCCTACAAAGAATTTTCCTACAAAATAACCACAACATAAAACCAAATAGAGAAAATTAATGTTGATACATCACTATTATGTAATTCTCAGGTCCCACTCAAGTTTTGCCAATTGTCTCAATAATAGCCTTTAAAAATAAACACCCCATTGAAAATCATGTGTTATATTTAGTTGTTGAATGTCTTTGGTTTCTCTAAGTCTGAATGAATTTCTCAGATTGTCCTTGACTTTCTCAACCTTGATATTTTTCAAGATTGCAAACCATTTAGTTTGTAGAATTTCCTTCATTCTGAGTTTGTTTGATGTTTTCTAATGATACAGGTTATGCATGTTTGTCAAAGATATTTTATCATTCCTGAATTCACACAGTTTCCCAATTAACCCCGGTTCCTTTTAGTAGAGAATGGTATTCAGGAGCCCACAATTGGGTGGTAGGCATACTCATTGCTAGTGATATATTGCTCCCACCTCTGGGGAAGTGTGTATCTGGGTGCACATGCATTTGTATATATGACAGGTTCTTCAGAAAGTTCATGGCAATTGTGTATGATGAAAAAATCATGTATAGATTTTAAACTTTTTGTTCCTAAACAAATTTATCTTTTAATTTTATTTTTCCATGAGCTTTGAAAATCATTTGAAAAACAGAATGACAGAGTTCACATATATGCTTATTCGACAACATATGGACATATGTTCTTATTTGATATATATACATATAGACATGCATGTATTTGTTTTAGGTATATATTTACAAATACCAACTCACCAATCCCTATCTACATATTCAAACTCATATTTACCCCTATTTTACTTTCTTTATCTCTTTCTGTTTTTTGGAAAACATTTTACAGTGATGCCTTCAATTCTAACTCAAGACCACAAGGATCATTCTATTTTCCTTCCTTTCCCAGGTTGCAAACCACTTCTCCAATAGTGAGAAACTTAGTACCCATTGTCTTTATCTATTTACATGTGGGCTCACCCCCTGTTTGTAACTGGTTTCCTGCCATTTCCTTCCTCTTTCCTTGAGCCCCTCTTCACCCTGCATGGGCTCCAATACGCCATGAGCCACTACCTCTTTCCTCCATCTGTGGCCACCTTTGTTATCCTGCTCATACTCTGGTGCCCTGTGAAGTTGCCCCCATGGGGATGCCTGATTGGCCTTGCTAGAGCTCAGATATTCTCTGTGTTTCACACCTCTCTGGCTCTACACCCCATCACTGGTCCTCACTGGCAGGGTCTCCTCACTCTGCTTGAACTTTGACTCTCCACACAGATGGCCCCAGACTTGGACACCATCCTCACTCAGCTCAGGCTCTTGTACCTTCTACGCCATGGGGACTACTGCTCTGGTGTGGGAGCTTGCTTGTTCTGCCAAAAAGGAAATAGTTCTCCTTTTTACTCCTTGTAGCTTAACATTAAAGAAGGTAAACCAAGAGCCAGTGCTGTGGCATAACATGTTAAGCCGTGTCTGCAGACCGGTATCCCATATGGGAACCAGTTTGAATCCTGAATGCTCCACTTCTGATCCAGCTCCATACTAATGTGCTTGGGAAAGCAGCAGATGACAAAGTACCTGGCTCCCTGATGCCAACATGGGAGGCCTGTAAGAAGCTCCTGGCTTCTAAGTTCAGCCTGGCCGTTTAGGAAGTGAACCAGTGAATGGAAAATTTTCTCTCTCTTTCTCTCTGTAATATTGACTTATAAGTAAATAAGTAAATGCTTTTTTTTTAAAAAGAAGGTAAACTAGGTGTTACAGACTTCATTCACCCAAAATCCAGGCTTGGGTTGGGGAGAGGAGATTAAATAAGTGGGGCTTAATCATTGGAAAAAAGAGAAACATGCAATATCAAATAGCCTGGAGAAATAATAATTACTAAAATTATGTACAAATTTGAATAACCAATGCTTGCTAGACAATATTTCATTATATTTAAGCATCATTTCTAAGTTTATTGGAATTCTGAAAAAGGCTGTATTCAATTTAGGATTATATAAAAAAATATGATACAAGAGTCTCTTCTTTAGGCAGGAGGTGTTTCATATGATCAGATTTCTTTCAGAAGGGGTTAAAATGTGGAAGTAGGAACTATTTTCTGCTAACAAGAAGAACTTTTCTGTCTCCCTTAAGAATTCAATTTCAAAAAATACCTTTAGTGGTAATAGGATGGATTTTGTTATAAAATGGGAAGAAATTGTGACCTTAAAAGATGTAACTTATTAGAATGGGTAACTACAGAAGGTGAAGTTCTTCTGGGGAGATTTTTGAAAAGAAATAAGACCAGGAGAATAAGCTAAGACCTAAAGAACTGGCCAGTATTTTGTAGCACTTACACCAATACCAGGTGCTGCCTTACAAGGTGGTTTATTTTATTTTATTATTTTAAAAAATTTTTTTGTTCTTTTATATGAAAGTCAAATTTACAGAGAGCGAGAGATCTTCCCTCCATTGGTTCATTCCACAAATGGCAACAATGGCTGGAGCTGGGCCCTCTGAAGCCAGGAGCCAGGAGCCAGGAGCTTCATCTGGGTCTCTCATTTGGGTGCAGAGTTCTAAGCACTTAGGCCCTCTTCCACTGCCTTTCTAGGTTTATTAGCAGGGAGCCAGATTGGAAGTGGAGAAGCTGGGACTTGAACCAGTGCTCAAATGGGATGCTGGCACCCCAGGTGGTGGCTTCACCCAATATGCCATAGGGCTGGTCCCCATGGTTTATTTTAAAAACTGGACATCTCCTATCCATTCTCCTTTAGTTTGTTAGCTGTATGGATATTTACTGCATTTGATAAAGATAATTATAAAGCCATTGTTACTGTAGTTGCAAGTTATTATATTTTATTGGTCATGAGATAACATTAACCAGGATGCAATATTTTGGTTGCAAAGAGTTCTTGAGACCTTGTCTTGATTCTAGCTACTGTCCTGGGACTGCCATGAACAGTCTCACAGCTAATGCCATGTGTAATTCCAGGAATATGCTGGCCACACTGACTGTGATGTTTAAAGTGTCTTTGGGATTGTGCATGAGGCTCCTTTGAAAGGGAGGAGTGTCCTGCCACACTTTCAGCATAAGTGAGCAGTAGAAGAAAGGGCTTTGGACCCAAGAAAGAGAAACGGTTGCCACTGGCTGTAGACTGTGCAGAGAGCCACCGGCTTCTTCTCCAGTCTCAAGCCTGAGTCCAGAGCCCTTTGAGTAGACATGGATGCACAGCCACTAAGTATGTGAAAACCCTGGATTATAAGTCGTTTAAATCACAAGAACTTTATCTATCAGTAATAGAAACAAAAAGGAAGGAAGGTTTTGCAGTGTAATTACATTTTACTGAATTAGCAAAGTAGCGCGACCTTCGAGCTAGTCTTTGGGATACCAGGAGAATTGTGTCTTTGCCAGCCGGCCGACCCGCCCTGCTGATCCAGCATCTGCAGAACTCCAGGGAGCCCATTTTGAGCATGTTAAGAAGGAACTCTGTGAGATTAAATCTCTCTTTCCATTAACAAAAAAGGGAACAGTTTCTGTAAAGCCGGTCTGAACCAGCAGAGGAGATTTGAAACATTTGGCAAGATCATTCCTGAAAAATGGGCTGAGTTTGGAGCCTGCTCCACAGAGGCCATAGCTAGCTAGAGGCCATGGCTACTTTTGTGTTTCAGAGGGGCTGTGGTGTAGTTAGTCAATTCCAGATGGCTTTCTCCACTTTTAGGCTTGCATTTTCTAAAGAGATTCGGAGCAATTAAGAGTAATTGACATGTTGATCTGTTTAGTGACAAGTAAATTTTGATATTAAGACAGAAATGATAATAGTTGTTGAGTGCTTATTCCATGGCATGCACTGCTGTAGGCTCCTTTCATCGTTATCTAATTTATTAGTTCATCTGCCCTCTAAGATAGTCCCTCACATCTAAAATATCTTCAGTTGAAGGAGTCACTATTTTGTGTACTGCAAAGAAAGAAAAACAATTTAAGATAAAAGATCTATATGTAAATTCCAGACACCAAAAGGCCACCTCCACCATCAGGATAATGATAAGTGAAAATAAATTCATCACCCAGAAGGGTAAAGCAAGAACCCTTGCATGACTTAGTTTTGCCACTGGGTTCAGGAAGGCTAGCAAGTTCTCCTGAGAAGAACAAGAAAATCCTGTCTGGTAGAACTCAACTTCAGTTTAACTGGACAGCAATTGTAAGACACATCATGATTTCAGAACTTCTAAAATGTGAAAACTTTTGTCTTCAAATTAATGAAGTTGATGTTTTTATCATCCCAATGTTACATGCAAGAAAACTGAAGTGTGGGAGGTAGAGACACTTTTTTAAATGTTTTCAAAGGGAGACCTGGGATAGCTGACCTATATACTTGACCCGTCGCACCTGACTGCGTCCAGATGAACATGGTAGCCTGGTGTATGGGTAACACATGCATGGGAAAACGGGTGTGTAACTAGCTATGTAGATCGGGAAACATAATCCACTGTCAGAAAAGGAATTTCATACATAACAATAGAGAACCAGAGTGAATTTCTTCATTATAATAAAACAGAAATGAGAATGCCCAGAGACTAAACATCTTGTACTGGCTTTTCTCAACATATTTTGCCAATAACATGCTCTTATTTTCTGCACTCACTTATTTCCTTGAAAATGGGTTATATCTTTCATGCTTTTGTGGCTGTTTAATGAGAAGGTAAAGCTCACAAATAAGAATAAGATTTGCCTCTGACTTTCCTTATCCTATTTAATAAAGAACACTAGACATATTTCTTCTTTTTTTTTATTTGACAGATAGAGTTAGACAGTGAAAGAGACAGAGAGAAAGTTCTTCCTTCTGTTAGTTCACCACCCAAATGGCTGCTACGGCTGGAGCTCCCGGTGCGGCAGGCGGAAGATTAACCAAGTGAGCAACGGCACCGGCCCCTACACATATTTCTTAGAGTGAAATATTTCTTTTTTTTTTTTTTTTGACAGGCAGAGTGGACAGTGAGAGAGAGACAGAGAGAAAGGTCTTCCTTTTGCCGTTGGTTCACCCTCCAATGGCCGCCGCGGTAGCGCGCTGCGGCCGGCGCACCGCGCTGATCCGATAGCAGGAGCCAGGTGCTTCTCCTGGTCTCCCATGGGGTGCAGGGCCCAAGTACTTGGGCCATCCTCCACTGCACTCCCGGGCCACAGCAGAGAGCTGGCCTGGAAGAGGGGCAACCGGGACAGGATCGGTGCCCCGACCGGGACTAGAACCCGGTGTGCCGGCGCCACAAGGCGGAGGATTAGCCTACTGAGCTGCGGCGCCAGCCGAAATATTTCTTTTTTACCATGCACTGTGACTATGTAAAGAAGATCTACGTATTCAAAATTCATGGCTAGACTATTTGTACATTTTTTTTCTTGTGGAAAATATTGGGAATGAAAATTACTGAGATAATGGTTAATTTTAAAGATAAAATCTTTATCTCCTTAAGGTATTTTTCTAGATCCTAATTTTTTCCTTCTATTTCTTTAAACTACATTTTTAGCTTCAAAAATGACAGTAGTGTGTCATCTTTGGTTTGCTTTCATATTAGTATTTGGGCAGAGTTTTCAGAAAAAAAAAATGTGGTTATGGAACGAAATGCAGAAATTTACCCAGGGAAAGACAGAGATACCTCTCGTTCAAATGACTGTGATGGTAGCTTCTAATTTAGATGAACATTATTTCCCACAAGTAGAAAACCTTGCTGTAGTTTCCTTCTTTTTAAACTCTTCAAAGGACAGTGGCTCACTGGTTTTAGATATTTGTGTTATTAGGCTTTTCATCACAGTATATATTTTTACACTTATGTTAGTAACAGCATTTTTTCAAATTATGGAGGAATATTAGTGACTATTGCTCGCTAAAATGTCTTTAATTTTTAGGGCATACCGTATTGACTGCTTTTAGTTTTCTTGTGTACTAACAGTAAAGTACTTCCTTTACTGGGTACTGAATATGTAGTGCTAACTAAAGCCCTCTCCCTTGCTCTAAAAGTAGCTTTTATCCTAGGGCTGAGACATATGTGAATAATTACCTTAAATATGACATGCTCTAAAGTATGTCTCACGTCAGGTTATTTGTTACTTGCAGGATAGAAAAATGACCTGAGGTTCAAGTAGGGTTGGTCAGGAAATTCTCTGGGTAAGACTACCAGCAAGTGGGTATTTTCTGATTGAGTGGAAGACCCTGATGTGGTAGGCCACAGTGTGCCTTTTGTGATGTTACACAGCCATGCAGGAATGCAGTGCATGGACTGGGATGGGGAGCTCCATGGATGGCAAAGGGAAATGGGACCAAGTTAGCCAGAGCTGCCAATCTCATATCAAGTATGACAATGGTACTTTAAGGATAGCTTTCCAACCTTTTTCAAATTGCTTTTGTTTCTAGGGATGTTATCTCAGTTTTGTGAGCTTTGGAGTTTCCACTGGTGTTCTTTGTGATAGGAAACCTATGTGAACAGGCATTTTTCAGTGAAAGGTTTGAACATCTCATGGCCAACTGGCGTGGACAAAACTCGTTGAGCTCACAGTTTGGAAAGTACATGTATGATTTACTAGTTTAGAGATATGCCCAGGGATGTGAGGGACTAAAATATTGAGGGATGGTTGCTGCAGTTTGTGCCTGTGCTCCCTGGACATTTGCTGTGCTAGGAAACAGTGAAGAAAGTGCTAACGAAGAATGCCAGCAGAGTTCTCCATCTCATACTGACATCCCGAGAAAGTCTGGGGAGTGTAACGAGGCAGGTGGACAATCGAGTTGTTAGAGTTTGAAAAGGTTAAAGCAGCTTCAGGGATCACCGTTCGTGCGTCTTGGGTCCTGGAATGTCATGCTGGTAATAAGCAACATGCAATCCATTGACAAAGAAGCAATTAGTATTTTGCATTGTGGAAAGGCTGCCCAGCTTCAAAGTGGAAGGTGAAGGCTGTGAATTCTTTTCCCTTGAGGTTGAACTGAGTCACAAAGACTCAAGCCAGTGGTGAGTGAGTCTTCTCAGTCTGTCAGCAGTGTTTATTGAGTTCCTACCATTTGCATACCATATAATTAGGTTTAGACAAGCCCTAAAAATTTTAGTATACATACTCTATGATGTCAGTAAGTAGCTTGGAGTCACTCGGCTAACCAAAGTCTACTATTCTTTTGTTGAGATTTAAATTTGGAACAGATTCTAGATTTCACAAATCAATAGTTTTAACTTGATCAGGAGGAAGGAAACTACAAGGACAGGGAATCCATGTTGAACATACGAGTAAGTCTCTTTTAAGTTGTTGAAATGTTTATGTACTTCTCCAACAACTCTGGTGTTCCTAGGATTATATTTACAACTTATTAGTTGGGCCAGCTTGTAGCATAGAGGGTACTGCAACCTACAATGCCAGTATCACATATAGGTGACAGTTCAAGTCCTGGCTGTTCCACTTCAAATTGAGCTCCCTGCTAATGGCCTGGGAAAAGCAGTGGAGGATGACCCAAGTGCTTGGGTCCCTGCTACCTATGTGGGAGGCCGGGAAGAAGCTCCTGGCCTTTGTGGCCATCTGGAGAGTGAATCAGTGGATGGAAGATCTTTCTCTCTGTTTCTCCCTTTCTCTAATTGTGACTTGCAAATAAATCTTTAAAATACACAACTTATCAGTGAACACCTAAGACATACTTGGCACTGTGTTCTGTGCTGGGGAGATGATGGCAGGGAAATGTTATTTGCTTCTCTCTAAACTGTTACTGTCCATGGAGCTTTCCATGGACTGAGGGCTAAATGTCACTCTACTACTCTTCTACTAGCAAACAACCTAGGAAAATGTCTCTAGCAGATCTTCCATGCAATCAATAGAAGATAGTGTTTTAAGGCATGGCAGGTTCAGTACCTTAGGAATGTGACCAGATGGAAGTGCCTTCAGACAGTCCATGCCCCTGTAAGAACCTGTGCTTTTCAAACTTTAACATCTGTATGAATCGCATTGTGTTCCTGTTAGAATAAGGTTTCTCAGGGCTGGCGCTGTGGCGCAGTGGGTTAATGCCCTGGCCTAAAGCACCATCACCCCATATGGGCGCTGGTTCTAGTCCCAGCTGCTCCTTTTCCAATCCAGCTCTCTGCTGTGGCCTGGGAAGGCAGCGGAAGATGGCCCAAGTCCTTGGGCCCCTGCACCAGTGTGGGAGACCCAGAAGAAGCTCCTGTCTCCCGACTTCGGATTAGCGCAGCTCCAGCCATTGCGGCCATCTGGGGAGTGAACCATCGGATGGAAAACCTCTCTCTTTCTCTGCCTCTCCTCTCTCTGTGTAACTCTGACTTTCAAATAAATAAATAAATCTTAAAAAAAAAAAAGTAATTAGATTCCTGGTGCTCACATGCAAGCCCAGGATTGTGTTCCCAGATCCAAGCTTTGTCTTCAATATAGTCACAGTCATTGTGGACATTTGAGGAATGAACCAGCACAAGAGCATTCTCTCTTCCCCACTCCCTCTCTTCCCTCCCCCCCCCCAATAAATAAATAATTATATAAAAAAAGAATAAGGTTTCTCATTCTGCAGTTGTGGGATGGATCCTGTGATTCTGCATTCTTCTTGATGATACCAGTAGTTCTGCTCTGTAGATCAAACTTACAGGACTCTCCTCACATAAGAATACACCTAGATCATCACTTGATGACACTATAAACAAATCAGTTCTTTTTCCTTTTTCTTTTGAGAAGGAGGGGGGGGTGAGGGAGATGGAGAGAGAGAGAGAGGTCTCATCTGCTGGATCACTCCTTAAATGCTTGCAACATGGTAACTCAGTTCAAATCTCCACATATGTGGTGAGAATCCAATTAATTATTTATCATCATCACTGTCTCCCAGGATCCTTAGCAGAAAGTTGGAATCAGATGTTCTGTTGTAGGACTTGGGTATCTTCAACTGCTAGGCCAATTGTCGGCCCTCTCCAATATCCTTTCCTACCTCATTCTCTTTCTTATTTGCATAAGACATAACATGGTAAAGAACAAGGAAAAAATACCATGGCAATGTGGAAAGATGTAGTCTTAGACATACAAGAGCATGGTCCAGCACTGGTCTTTCTGAGCTGACTTAGATCTTGGGGAAGAAACTGCAACAAAAGAAATGTGCAATATTTTCAATCAGTATTGAGATGTGAATGCAGAAGTGGCATGGGACCTAAAGATGAGAGTAGATAAAAAGCATTTTTTTCCTCCCCTCTGGCATTGTGAATTATATTACAAACCAAAAATCTTCTGTTTTCCTCGGCTTCTCTGCTAATACAACATTCTGAAAGGGAGGCAAAGAACTTGTAAGCTGTTAGAAAGCAGCAGAAATCATGAGAGCAGCAGAGTCCTCACAAATATTTGGGTTACTCAGCAAATTTATTATTTGATTCACCTATTCCAAATTGACATGCTTGGGAGAGGGGAGAGTAGAGTTTTTGCCGAAGTAGGTTTCCTAAGGACTTTTAAAAATGGCTTTACCTATGGGAATATTAGGGATAATTGTAAATATATTCTTGCTGCATTCACATCAGCAATCCTGGTTAGTTAAGAGGTTTACTTGTGTGTGCCAAAAATATTTTTCAAAAATGGCTGAAACGATGTAATCAGCAACTTTGAATCTGACAGACAACTATACAGAAATCAGGACCATTTCTTCTTGTCCTAGCACCTTGCACTCAACGACATGATGAATCTTTCTTCTAACCAAGTATTTATTGCATATACATCTTCTAAATGTTTACAGATTATTACTATGCTTGCACTTGGCATGCTGCATATATTTTCTCCTTTTGTTTTTGCATATTTAATCAGAGATTAGTACTTATGGGTGTTGTGATTTCTCCCTCCATTCATTGAAAGTTGCAGTAGCTACTGTTTATGAAAACAAAATACAAAGAACTTTTTATACCTTTTGCATAAATTTGCTAAAAATAAGCTGTTGTACAAGGTTTCAGCTTGGCTGACTGCAACACCAGCATCTGCTGAGGGTTGGTGCTTTTATAACTGAATATGAACTCAACTCCCCAAAGACATCTGAGAAAGGTCTTCAACCAAGTCTGCTTTAAAATATAGATCATATCTGTGTATAGTTGTGCCCTGTACTTTTTAAAAGCATTTCCTTTAGGAGTAGACATCAGTGAACATCAGTGAATAGAACAAGAAAGAACTGAAGTATTCTTCAGGCACATAGGGCAGACACGTGTCACTGAAAAAGTCCTAATAGAACACTTGTGTGAAAATACTATTTTCCTATTCCTCCACCTTTCAGAAGGGCAAGAGCCTATTTTTGTCAAAAAAAGAAAAGTGTTTATGTTATTAGTTCACTCTACTGCAGTAATTCTCAAAGTGTGGTCCACTAATTTGGATGTGTTAAAAATACAGGTTCTTGGGTCTAATCTCAGACCTTCTGAATGAGAATCACTGGATTTGGCACTTTCCATAAGCATTCATAGCAAAATCTTATGTAACTGAAGTTTGGAAACTATTAGCAAAGATATTTCTAATACTACTATATATTGAAACAGTGTTAACCCTGCCTTTTTCCAGCTGGTCTTTAGCTATCTTGATGTGGAAACTTCTACTCAATGACCAGAGCAATCTGACATTTTGCAAAGGAGGTGACAGAAGACTCCTCTCTTTCACATCCATTTTCACATTGTTAAGGACAGGCAGGCAAAATATGAAGACTATCTCATTAGTAATGGATGCTTGTGACAAGAACTTAAAATGTGGTCACTTAGAAGATTGGTTTAAATCAAACTACCATACAGTATTCTTTTCATCCCATGAAATACATTTGTTTAAGCAATGATGTTATGTGACTCCACTATGATTTTGCATGTGATCTTGTACCTAAGGAGAGAAAACTCACCTTTGAAAAGTTTATCCTCAAATGTGGCAATTTTGATCATTGTTAAAGTCAGTGGATAACAAAAGATATTTCCTTTTTAATGAAGTGTATCATTCCTCCCTAAGAAGCTCACACCATGTCATTTCGAGGAAAATACACTAAATTGTTAAATTTCTAGTGTCTTCAAGGAATTCCATCACACTCTATTTATTCCATTTTGTTTAACAAGCACTTCTGAATTGTTAATGATGCAACACTGATGACAAAGAGGTAATAAAACATGTATGATGCATCAATGGTCTGAAATGACATAGGTTAGGAGAGAGGATCTCTGGTGAAAGCATAGTGGGCTTAATCAAGCACTTTGTAATAGAGGCTAACAGAGATTCTTGAAGTTTTATTTATTTATTTATTTATTTATCACAGGCAGAGTGGACAGTGAGAGAGAGAGAGAAAGGTCTTCCTTTGCCGTTGGCTCACCCCCCAATGGCCGCCGTGGCCGGCACACTGCGGCCGGTGCACCATGCTGATCCGATGGCAGGAGCCAGGTGCTTCTGGTCTCCCATGCGGGTGCAGGGCCCAAGCACTTGGGCCATCCTCCACTGCACTCCTGGGCCACCGCAGAGAGCTGGCCTGGAAGAGGGGCAACCGGCACAGAATCCAGCGCCCCGACCAGGACTAGAACCCGGTGTGCCAGCGCCACAGGTGGAGGATTAGCCTATTGAACCACGGTGCTGGCCCTGAAGTTTTATTTATTGATACCTTTAATAAAATCCAGGCCCAGTTTTGACTCTGGTCCTATTCCCGGTCCTGAAGTCTTCAGTGTCATAGGTTGTATCTGTTCATATTTGCTTTACATGGAGACTCAAGGCAATGTGATCATTCCTCCCTGGGACTCAGCACCACACTTGCACTCCAACATCTTGTCCTGGATTCATAAGAAGGCCCATTTTAGCAGCTGAAACTACTAACTGTAGTGCCTCACTCCTCAGGAAAAATGATTGAATTAATTATTCCTTATAGTATTAGACTTTTAAAACAGAGGCCGATTCATTGCATGTGTTGGACAAAGATTAAAGCAGAGACACCAACCACTTGCCCCTTTAATTTCCACCTGTAGTCCCAAGGCAAGATAATTTAACTGTCCAGGTGTCCCATCTAAATGAAACAGGCTGACAGTGGGCACTGTATCAGTCAAGCCTCTTGGAATGCAGCTCATAAACTTCTGGGCTCCTGTTCAAAAGCCTGGGAGTTGACTTGATTTTCAGAGCATCATCCAATGGAGCCACATGTGCCACAAACACCAGTTTCTGGTTTTGTCACAAGAATTTCCTAGTCCCTCTGTCACAGAGGAGAGTGCCTAATCTTCACTAATCCATCTCAAGGTGGCCACATCAGAAAGGGACTCAATGCTAAGTGTATTATTCCTGCCACCTGAAAATGTTCTAGAAGAAGACAGCCCCCTTATTGGACGCTGTGTTAGTCCCCTTTTCATAATCATAATGAAATGGGCTACTTGTGAAGAGAAAAGGTTTATTTGATCCCCAGTTTTTGAGGTTAAGGGCATAGGACTGGCATCTGCAGGGGCTGTATTGACTGCGTCCCATCAGGGTAGGTGGCAACGGTGGGGAAATGTGCAGGAGCAGTGGTGGTTTCTCATTGCAGAAGGCCGAAGATGGCTGTGTGGGGTGAGACTCGGGCTTTCAATAACAAACCTCTCTTGAGAACTACCGAAGGGTCACAAGAGAAAGACTTTAGTTCCTTCCTAGAGGACAGTCCCCAAAGACCTCCTGCTTGGCTCCGACCCTTAGAAGTCCCCACCTCAACACCAACAAACAGAGGACCAAGCATCCAACATGTGGACTCTTGTGGGCAAATTCATGTCTAAACCAGGGCGATACTTTGTTGTCCTTGGCAGAGTAAAAGGTAGTTACCTAAGAGGAGAAAGAAGTGCCTGCTAAGCATATTCTTCTTTCCCATAAATACAAACCTAAAAATTTAAAACATGCTTTATGTATGTATGTATTTTCCTTTGCTTAAAGTGAGATCACCAAAAAGGTATATTGAAAGACATCCCCAGTCCTCTAGTAGTTTATAGTCTGTTAAAGGCTATTAATAGCGCTGAGCTAATATGCTAGACACGTGGTTGTAGGAGGAAAGGAGAAGTACCCCAGCAGCTTGTAGATCCACAGTCTCAGCCAAGAGGAGAGGGTTGAGGTCCCTCAGTAGACACAATATACCAGATGGGTTAATAATATAAGAAGCAGTTATTCCCACATTTCATTAAATGGACTTTCATTGGGAAATAATAAAATGGAATGAAAACTATAATTGCAGCGGATTTTTATTTTAAAATAAAAGTTAAGAAATGTCTTTCTAGTCAATCAGAACGCCCCTAGCTCTCCTTCTCCATTTCACAATATGTCTGATCCCTTCACTGATAAATTCACTTTCCTTAGCACTGTGTCACTTGCATAGCAATTTGCAAAATAAAAGCTTTCATAACTAAACAGGCCTTTTTCTATTAAAAAATCTTACAGCATGGAAGTAGGAGCATTTTTTGCCTTCTCCGCCTTCAAACCTTTCTTCCTCCTTGATCGTAATTGCTTAATTGCACCCATTCTTTATATATCCCTCTGTGCTTTCTTAGCAGCTCCCCAGGTGGTTAGAAATGTTATTTGAAAGACACAGATACAGATGCATGTTATGCAATTAATAGGCCTTCACTAAGTGGAACCAATAGACCATTAAAACGAATCCGTGCTGTCCAAGCCATCCCTCTTCATCTTTCTCTCTACAGCAATAATCTGACCCAATGGCTAAAGAGATATGAAAATCCGTCTCTTCAATCCCACTCTGTTTTAAGTGCCAAAAAAGAACAGGGCGCAGATAATGAATTTCTAACTCTCAGTAACAAATGTGCAAATACTTCCAACCCTAGTACGCCTCCTGTTGAGTCTGCTGAAGCAGGAGTTGCACCATTTACAATAGGAAATGGAATAATTTGCCTACTCCAACCCAGGGAGAGGCAGTATCCTGCAATAAATGGCCTGGCTGTATAAATAATAAAGTAAAAATGGGCCTGAAGCTGCCGGGATTTTTGTTTGCAGGAAATAGGATAACTCTAAGCAATTTATGGCACTGTTTCCCAGCTAGTGTCCAAGGGCTATTTAGTTAGTAATGGCAATAACAGGAACAGCTTCGTGTCAAGATGGAGCCACAAGTGCTAGGCAGAAAGTGAGCAACAAATATTAAAAGATGTCAACTGCCAGCATGAGTTGATTGCAACTTGTGGTGCTGGGAAAATGGAGCATGCCAGGGGCATTAGCAGTGAGAGAACTTAGCCACTGAAAAACCTCAGAGGCCAATAACAGCTCCAATCCCCTGGACCCTGAGATGCTTGCTGAGGAAAGAGAGGAAGAATAATTTATGAGCACTGGAAGCCTGGTCTGTTAACACATTATTATCTTTGTCAGTCAGGGTAATTACTGACCTGACAATAATATGGATGTGCATTAAGAGGAACAAACGTTCTTAGGGTGATTGCATGAGGTACAGCTTTAGGATTGCCAAAGTTGACCAGTCCACTCTGACACAGGTCCTGGAGCAGAAGGGGTGAAATGTGAGACTTTCTGGCTGAGTTGGAAAAATACAAGGGAGATGCTATACTCTGGAGGTCTTTTCAAAGATTATGCAGCACAAATCTTCAAACTTCTCCAATATCAGATTTTACTGTCAGGATAGTATTGATGGGAGTTTCCATTTATTGAGCACATGCTGTGAGCAGGTGTGTCAGAAGATTTTCATGCTTTGTCTCATCCAATGCTCACCATAAACTTGTGAGGGAGCCACAACTATTATCTATATTTTATAGATCAGTGGCATAAGGCACAAGAGACTAACTTGGCCTAGAAAACAAAGAATGTAAACATGGGGTCAGGAATGAGAACCAGTTCCATCTGATTTACAGAGCTTGAACTACAGTCTGATAGTGTCTCTGATAATAAGAAAACCCAAATAACAACTATAGCATCTTCTAACATTTATTGAGTACTCAGTAGGTGTCAAACATAACAGGCAAACCCAGATCCTTAATGTCTTGACAAAATACAGAATTTTTTCCCTTTTGTTTTTGTTTCCCTATGTCCCAGCTCAATGAATGATATAAGCAGAGGGTAGACTGAGTGGTGTAAAGGGGCTCTGCTTCTGGCAGTCATTCAGAAACCCAGGCCTCCTCCCAGTGAATGGTCAACATGGACTCCAAAGTTTCCATAAATAAAGATGTGAGAAAGACATACGTCAGCCCAGAACTGATACAACACTGGGGGTCACATTCTGGTATTGTGAGCAACAACATACATGAGGGGACTTCCAAATGTTTATGTAAAATGAAATCAAGAGATGAGTTTATTTTGGTGCAAAATGTTCTTGAAATCCATTTATAGGTTTTCCATAATATGAATTTTCTGTGAACTTTTTGATAACCCCTCATAAATTTCAGGAGGCTACAAAACACAGCTTAACTGTGCCCAAGAGTAGCAAAACCTTCGGTGAATAGTCCGCGGCCAACACAGCATTTTAGCTGGGTCAACTCGCATATCACGCTAACTTTATGATGTGAGTCTTCTCGTGATCAAAATGAGGAAACAGAGAGGTACCACTTCCTCAAGACCACACAGAGGGCTGTTAAAGGTAAGTCTGTGGGAGTCAATTAGAACTTGTCTCCTCGGACCGCTCGGATAACGCAGATCTAACACCCCTCGCTCCGGCCGGCCTTTCACGGTAAAGTACGCTGTGAGGATCTCATTTCTCCCCTTGGAGCTGATAACAGGGCTACGCACAGACCATATGGTCCGCGGAATGGAGAAGGATCTCCCAAGAAAACCTAGGCTTTTCCTACAAGTAGAGTAAATGGTCCTGGGTGACGGAAACAGGAAAAGTCTAGAATGGAGGTTACTCTATTCTCAGACACACCTGATTATTTGTTGATTCCAAATCACTATATGTTTTCTTGTGCTAAGGTCTTTGATAATGCCTTTTCCTCTGCCAGGAATGTCCAGTACAATCTCTGTTGGATACATTTCTACTAACCTAACATTACAACCTTTCAATAATGTCAATCTACCCAATTAGATGATCTTGGTTGTCCTGTCTCTGGATCCTGTAACAATATTTTTCTTTCTTTCAGACCTTTCTATTATTCTGCCTTTGTATTATAGTTATCCGTTCCCCTTTCTTGTCTTATTTTCCAATTATTTATATGCTCCCTGAGAGCAAGGCTTTGTATCTCCAAGAGCACATTTCCAAACTATGCCTGTTAGAGTGCATGAATGACATGGATTAATTGCAAGGCAGCATTTTATAGATCTAATACCAGAGATGTGTGAAATCAGTTGTTTTCATGTGCCGGTATGCTTGAAAGAGACCCAATATTTTTTCACTGTTTTTACCAGGTGTTCACAATATCAAGAGGATTTGCCCTTCGATTAGAAAACAGCTACATGTGAGTTGAGCCCAGAAGGATATATGACAATTTTGTAGAGACATGTGGCAGTTGGGTCATGAAATGAAAGGGTTGCCGTTGTACAACTATTATTTGTTCTGGGGAACTTCTAACACAAAGGGAAAATAATTTTGCTTTTGTAAAACATGAAAGCTGATAGATGGTAATTATTTTCTGCTTGGCCACAATTATGACTTCATAACATAATGTAGTATATTAATGAATGTGTGTTGTGTTAATTGGAGAAACAGATATATGAATAAGAATATCTGTGAGATTTTCAAGTTGATAATGTATTTGAATCCTTCTTAGAGAATGGCATGAAACATTATTTTTCTTTTTTCTTTTATTTTTTTAAAGATTTATTTATTTATTTGAAAGGCAGAGTTACAGAGAAGCAGAGGCAGAGAACAAGAGGCCCTCCATCTGCTGGTTCACTTCCCTAATGGCTGCAATGGCCACAGTTAGGCCGATCCGAAGCCATCCGAGTCTCCCAAGTGGGCACAGGGGCCCAAGTCCTTGGTCCATCCTCTACTGCTTTCCCAGGCCATAGCAGAGAGCTGGATCAGAAGTGGAGCAGCTGGGACTTGAACTGGCACCCATATGGGATGCCAGCATCACAGACCAGGGCTTTAACCTGCTGAGCCATGGTGCCAGCCTTGAAACATTTGTTTTTCAGTCATGACCTTTGACTGTGAGTTTATAGCTTTATCAACAGAAAGAATCAACTAATTGACAGATTTTTACACAGTTTGTTCCAAGAAATGCTGAACCTGAGATTGGAAAATGCAAACCTCTGGTTATAGAGGAGAGAAAACTCATCCTGTTGTTCTCTTCAATGTTCTCTGGCTATTATTTTCTTAGTGGTAAAGTTGCTAATAGGTCTTTTTCTGTGTACTTACTAGAGGTAGACATGGGTCTAATTTGGAGCATATGATTTAAAACTGGTTAAGAAACAAGAATACTGTCTCATTTTTCAGGCCTATGTGTGGGTCTTGGCATATTTTATTTTTTTCCAGTGTATTTTGGGGCAAAAACACATCACTCCTCCCTGCCTTGGAGTTGATAAGGGCAGCAAGGATGCACAACTAATGTCAGCCGCATCCCTTCTGTCTCTTGCATGTTTAGTTCATTTCTCCTCACTAGTGTACTGTGAGGGTGTCTGTAGTAGTAGTCATGATGAAAATAATCAACATCTATTGCTTGTCAATGGGCTTCTAATTTGTTTACATAAATCCTGTAAGGTAGGTATTGTCAACATCTCCATTTTACTGGTGAGCAAACTTTAACTTAGGGTAAGTAAATTTGCCCAAGGTTATACAATTAGTAAGTGTTGGGATTTTAATCAGGAGCATTTGCTTATTTTTAGGTCATTGCTTTGATCTCTGGCCCTAGCAGGAGATTAGAAAGAGCTGAATGCACTATCAAAATTAATCAAATAGTACTTATAAATATATATACCCTGATCTGATGGGCTTTTTACTCAGGGTGGTCAAAATGACTTAATATATGTCCAAAGTGAGAAGTGTTTTTCTGTTTTGTTTTTTTTTTTGTCTTGCAATTAAAGTGACAGCCTCTTGAGATAGCATAAATAAACAAAAATACAATCATTATTATTGCCCTCTTAGTCTTTAGAGTTGAAAAGCTAGTGTTAACAAAAATCTGTCAATGTATCAGTAATAATTTCACTGTAATGCACACATCTCTGGAATGTGTAAAGTCATGATTTTACATATTTGTCATAAATGCCTGAAGCTTCCATATATTATTGGACTGAGCTTTTCTAATGGGGATAAATGTGCTGCACTGTGGACTCCCAAGATGGCAAGATACACAACTCATGATCAGTGAAGCAGGGGGAAATATATTATCCCTCTGCCATGCTGTGACATGCATATATTCCATCCAGGCTTCATGAGAGTATTAAATCCAGAGAGAGATCAAAAGAAAATACAGACTTCCACTACTGGCTTTTATAGAAGTTTCTATTGGCTCAATGAAATTTGCATAGAGTACAGAAGGCACAACAGTTGTTTCAAAAGAGAAATTTTGCTACAACATTATATTTTATAAGATACTTCTCTTGTAAATTACATATCCCTAACTTACCTGAGAACCCAGGAAAATTTTTAATAAATAATTTAAATGAAAGACTTCAATTCCAGCTTACTAATAATAGAGTTTGTGCAAAACTCTAAACAGTTACTTACAAATTATGAAAATGATGTAAGTTCAGCATTTTATTTTCTAAAGATCCTAGATTTTGCAAAAACATTTCAAATAATTGTTTTTGTCTAGCATATTTCATTCTTTCCTTTTTGTGATAATACAGTAGAATGGAAAACAAAAGTGTCCGTGGTTAATTTATTAATTCTATGGTCAGGTTTTATTCAGAATAGCCACAAAAAAAAGCATGCTTATGGAATAAATTTGAAACATCATTTTCAATTCCTGTCATCTGCCTGCTACAGTAGATGATTCAAACTGGTGGAATTGCTGGGTATGTGGAGGGGAGTAGAGATCATAGAGGCTCACAAGAAGCACTCCGTAATGCATCCTGACTCCCCCTGCCTAACCAAGCCTAGTGTCAGAAGTGTGTTTTGTGCTGAAATGCAGAGATAAAATGTGTTGGTTACCCAGGCCTGTAGAGATAGAAGTGTGAATAGAAGAGTTAAAACACCAGGTATTGGAGATGGGCATTTGGCACAGAGGTTAAGGTGCTGCTTGGGATGCCTGCATCCCATATCAGAGTGCCTGAGTTTGAGTCCCAGCTCTGCTCCTTATTCCAGTTTCCTGCTAATGTGCATCTTTAGGGGGTAGTGGGGAAGGCAAGTATCTGGGTTCTGCCACACATGTGGGAGACCTAGATTGGGTTCCAGGTGCCCAGCTTTGTCTTGACTCAACCCCAGTCATTGTGGGCATTTGGAGAGTGAACCAACTGATGGAAGGTCACTCTCTATCTGTCTCTTTTTGTCTTTCAAATAAAACAAACCCCAACAAAGCAACAAACCTACAAAATTCTAAGTGTCAACTCCTTTGACAATACTGAGCTAGTTTCAGAACAGCAACAACTCAAAGGGTTGGAGGCAGAATGTTTGGATTCTAGCACCGGAGATTCTGCTACTTTGATCTTTGAAGCAATGAAATGGAATTGCAAACAATAATTTCACATTGTTACAGGAAATTTGACAATAGTTTTAGTTGAAAGAAAAGAAAACTTAAAAATTGTTTCAATCATTAAGATCAGTTGGCCCAGCAGAGATATGATTCTCTCTCCCAGTATTGAAGGCTGGAGCTTTGTATTCCAGGATTATGGTGGCTCTAAAAATTGTTAGGGACAAAACTCAGTGATTTTCCATTGTTAGGATGAAGCAAGATGATGACTGACTAGAACTCTAGCCATTTCATGAAGGAGGGGCTTAAAAAGTAGACAGTGGTGGGCATTGGCTTTAGGACTTAAGACACTGTTTAGGATGCTAACATCACATATCAGGGCACCTGGGTTTGAGTACTGGCTTTGCTCCCAATTCCAGTTTCCTACTAATGCATACCCTGGGAAATGGCAGGTAACGGTTCAAGTTGTTCTATTACTGCCATCCATCTGGGAAACTTGGATTGACTTCCTACATCTGGTTTTGGTCTGTCACAGACCCAGCCATTGTGAGTATATGGGGAGTGAACCAGAGAATGAGTTCTGTCTGTCTATCTGTCACTTTCCTTCTTTCTATCTCTATCCACCTCTTAAATAGATAAATAAAAATAAAAAATACAGTTTTTTAAAAATGTAAGTTCATGTAATCTTCCTAAAGGAAGTTTCATAGAATCTGATGCATACCATTTTTTCTACACATCTCATTGGTTTGCACTTAGTGTAGTGGCCACAGCTAGCTGCAAACAAAGTTGGAAAAGTAATCTTAATTCTTGGAAGTAATTTACTGAGCCAAGAGTCAAGGATTTTATTACTAAGAGATGGGGAAGAAGAATTTTATTTTATTAATTTGAGAAAAGGTGGGAATGAATGTGGGAGAGAGATTTCCCATTCACTTGTTCACTCTCCAAAAGCCCATCACAGGCAGGACTAAGCTGAGCTCAAGCCAGGAGCCAGGAATTCTATCTAGGTCTCCCTTGTGAGTGGCAGGGGCTCAATGACTTGCCCCATTACCTGTTGTCTCCTGTGAACTGCATTATCAGGAATCTGGAATAGGGAGCCAGAGCTGGGACTTGAACCTTGGCACTGCAATATGTGAAGCAAATGTCTCAACTGGCAGTTCAATCACTCGGCCAAATGCTTACCTCTAGAGAGAGGATATTTGAATGGCAATCTGCTATTTCTGCTATATCAAGTGTAAATAATTGCTTAGTATCACACAACTTTCTAATGGCAGAGATTAGAAGTAGTTCCCTTGATGGTACAGTGTGTTTAAATCAAAGAAAGTGATCTTCTCAGCTTAATTCTGTGTATGAGAATAAGGATCGTTTTGATTTTAAATTTAAGTTGGAAAGTTTGGTTTTAATCATTGTTATACTGGTTTATTTGCCTTTTAAACATTATTCCTATTCTATTTGGTTATATTTTCCTTAGATTAAAATAGAAAAAAATAACATTCTTAGATCATAAAGATAATATTTGAATTTCCCATTTAGCAACACCAGTAAAGCAGTGGGAGGCAGAGTCATCTAACTTGTGACCACAAATCTCAAGTGGGCAGTCGGCATTGCCAGCACAGCTGTTAGAGTTCCCTGGTCAACTCACTCCGGTGCCAACTGAGGCACTGTTTCACAGTTTTTCTTGTTCCTCTAGCATCTGATACTCTTTCCCTTTACTTTCAGCTGATAACTTTGTCTCTTGTTTTACTGAGAAAATAGACAGAAGCACAGAGGATTTCTGCCAGTTTCCACCAGCATGTTACAAATCCCTGTCTCTGGATCCATATACTTGGCCTTCTTGTCAGCTACAATAAATAAATTTAAGAGTCTTGTTTCATTAAAAGTCCAGTTCTATACTCATTCGGTATTCCCACCCCTCTTAGGCAGTTCCAGTACCCTTTCCTGTAGTTATGTTCTTTCTTAGGCATCATTTTCTCCTTCTCTTTGTAATTATTCCTACCAACATTTGAAGGTTTCCTACAGTCTCCCTTGACAAAATCTCCCACTCCAGACCAGATTTCACATTCCTTTGCAGATAATTGATGCTTTCCTTGAGAAAGGGGTTTCATATTCATCCCCTGATCCATTTCACTGAAGTTTTCTCTCCAATATGGCATAGAAATTCTCATTAAGGTTACCAATTATTCTTATCTCACCAAGGTCCTACAGACATTTTTTTTTTAGTCTTGATCTTGATATATCAGCAGCACTTGGCCAGTTGCTTACTTCCACTTTTTGCCAGTACATTTTTAAAGATTTATTTACTTATTTGAAATTCAGAGTTACAGAAACAGAGGGAGGGAGGGACCAAAGGGGGAGAGAGAGAGAGAGAGAGAGAGTGAGAGAGAGAGAGACCTTCCTTTAGTTCACTCCCCAGATGGCTGCAATGGTTGGGGCTGGGCCTGGCCGAAGCCAGGAGCCAAGAGCTTCTTCCAGATCCTCCATGTGGATAGCACAGGCCCAAGCACTTGGGCCATCCTCCTCTGCTTTTCCCTGGCCATTAGCATGGAGCTGGATTGGAAGTAGAGCAGCCTGGACATGAATTGGCACCCTTGTGGATGCCAGCATTGCAAATGGCAGCTCTGCCTAATATGCTACAACACTGACCCTGTAAGTTTATTTTTCACATGGCTTGGATAATTCTCGCCTTACATCATATTGTTTTATAAAGCAGTTTTGCCTTGAAGTTTGTATCAGTGCATTTTTCATTGCTATAACAAAATACACAATGATGAGTACTTTATAGAGAAAAGAAGTTTATTTGGGTCATTGATCTGAAGGTTTAAGACATCTGCTCTGCTTAGGTGAAGCTTCTCTTGGCCGTATCCCATCATGGCATCATGGAGGAAGAGTGTGTGAGAGTGAGAGCACACTGTGGTATAGGAAGTTAGAAAGATCATGCTCTTTTATCACAACTTGCTCTACAAGAACTAACTCAAGTTCTCAGGAGAACTCTCTTCATGTCTTCTGAGGGCATTAACTGCAAAAACCTAACCAACCACCACTAGGTCCTACCTATTAAAGGTTCCACCACCTTTCAACATTACCACCCTGGGGACCAAGCTTCCAACACATGAACCCTTGTAGGATACACACAAACCATATCCAAAATCTGGCACCATTCTTCCTTGTAGGCTTCTCTTTCTATATAAAGATTTTGGGGAGCTCTAGGGCTAAATTCCTTGGTTCTTTTGTCTTATTTTCCTAAACTCTGTCCCTACATGATTTTGTTCAGTACCATGGCATAACTATTTCTAGCTGGGTCTGGAATTTGTAACTCCAGTCTTTCCTTTTCTCTTATTTCCAGACTGGTGTGGTGCACTCCCTCTGGACAGATGCATTTGAATCTAAAGGACATGTTCACCCTTAACATGTCCAAAACAGAACTCTCAAATCCTGTTTTCCCAACCACTTTCTTCCTCCCATTTTAATAAATAATACCACTTTTTTTTAAGCAATGGAAAGAAAAATAGTAAGGTTTATTAGGGTAGGGACATCCGTAAGAATGGATGGGCACCTCTCCAGACAGAACCCGAGAGAGAGTGCACAGTTCATATTTAGGCTGGGGCTTTTAAGGGGATGGGTCTTGCCTTCCCTCCCCCTCTCCTTCTCCTCCTGAACAAAGGACTTGTTGGATGTAAATATGAAAAATTCTTTTCTGAGTTTTCCCCCTGACATTATCAGACAGGGGAAGCCTGGCTGGTGTCGCCTTGCCTTAGAGGAAAGGTTTTTATCAGGCCAGGTAAAAGGGTCAGGACCCCCTGGAAGGTCACCAGGATCCAGGCAGGACCTTGAAGTGCAGATACTAGACTGCACCTGGAAGGTTATTGGGTAGAAGGGTCAGGACTCCCTGGAAGGTCATCAGGATCGGGGCAGGAGTCTGAAGTGCAAGATGCTGGGCTTCTGGAGCTTCTGCAGTAGGTGCTGGTCTTCAGGCCTTCCTCATACACCCATAGGTTCAATTTCTGACTTCCTACCTAACATATCCCCCCTCAAGAAAGAAATACCCATAATTCTTTTTTGGGATAGATGGCTGGAGCTCTATCTTCTATAGCTACTTTGAAGCTGACAAGTTGGCGTCGAGATGTCCTATGGTGCTTGAGAGTGGCCTCAGGAAACATTGTCCTGTTTGGTCCAGAGGGCAGGTCATCTTGTCTGATGAGGTAGGCTGGAAGCAATGTCCTAGAATCACCCAAAGCCAGATGACTTGTCTTCTGCTAGAGACAGAACAAACAAGGATGTTAGAGCACAATAGTCTGCATCCTCTGCCTTGCGGCGCCGGCACACCAGGTTCTAGTCCCAGTCGGGGCACCGATCCTGTCCCGGTTGCCCCTCTTCCAGGCCAGCTCTCTGCTGTGGCCAGGGAGTGCAGTGGAGGATGGCCCAAGTGCTTGGGCCCTGCACCCCATGGGAGACCAGGAGAAGCACCTGGCTCCTGCCATCAGATCGGCGCGGTGCGCTGGCCGCAGCGCGCCTACCGCAGTGGCCATTGGAGGGTGAACCAACGGCAAAAAGGAAGACCTTTCTCTCTGTCTCTCTCTCACTGTCCACTCTGCCTGTCAAAAAAAAAAAAAAAAAAAAGTAGAAAGAATGTGGACGTTATGTCGCCGAGGAGAGGCAATGACCAGGGTTTCCATGACCAGATGTGATGTAAACAGGTCCTCACTGAGGGCTTAAAGGGCCTATCTCTTGAGGGGGTGCACAATAATCCAAAATGTAGATGGTTAAATGTAAATGATGTATTGGCCTGTTTCCTTTCCCAGACTGATACACTGGTCTTAGACACTGGCTTAACTTCCTAGCAAAACTAGCTACTAGGTATCCAGAGGGAAAAAAAGCATAGTCAGTCCATCAGACAGTTAATTATTTAACCCTTATCCTCCCCCCTGGGGAGAGAAAACCAGCTCCAGAGAGGATATGGGCCATGTGGCAAATTCCTGCTTCTGCAAACTTCAGGCAGTCCCAGCTTTTCTCTAACAGGTAACAGATTCCTAGATACAGGGAAATAGCACAGTTCCTAAACCAGGCTCTCAATAGGAAGCCAGAGCAGAGCCTCCTCTGGAAAAAACAAACAAACAAAGCACAGCTTTCATCCATTAACAAGCTGCCATGACTAGGGCTCTCACAAAGGGATTGCTAATTCACGCCTTCAAACAGGCAGGCCCTAGACCTGCTATCTGCTTCACCCCCCACCCAAAAAAAAGTGCCCCAAGCTAGGGTCAAACTAAATGGGTATGAAATCATGTTTATGCTTTCTTGGACAAGGCCAGACAACTCCAGGACCAGGTCAGGCAAGATTAAAATATCTGGCCTAACATCACATCTGGCCAATACCACCATTTACCAAATGATTCAGATCAAAACCCAAAACTTGATGCTTCTCTTGCAAAACTTCCATTTAATACACCAGAAAATGGTCATCTCCAACAGTAAAGGAGAGACATACTTGATCAGTTTTACCATATTCACAGTAACTTTCTTAGTTCAAGACCCCATTTAGACTCCTGACTGGTTTTTCTGCTTCTAATCTCACCTACCCTTATGTCAAAAACACCAGAGTGGGGCCAGCTCTGTGCTCAGCAGGTTAAAGCCCCGGCCTGCAGTGCCAGCATCCCATATGGGCACCAGTGTGAGTCCTAGCCGTTCCACTTCTGATCCAGCTCTCTGCTATGGCCTAGGAAAGCAGTAGAAGATGGCTCAAGTCCTTGGGCCCCTGCACCTGTGTGGGAGACCCAGAAGAGGCTCCTGGCTCCTGGCTTTGGATCAGCTCAGCTCTGGCCATTGTAGTCATTTGGGGAATGAACCCGTAGATGGAAGATCTCTCTCTCTCTGGCTCTGCCTCTGTAACTCTATCTTTCAAATAAATAAAATAAATCTTTAAACAAACAAACAAACAAAAAACACCAGAGCTAGCTGACTAAAATGTAAATGATATGTAATTCATTTTTATTCTCAAAATCCTCCAGTGGCTCCATCTGAATAAAATCACAACAGCTTACAAGGGCCTTCCAGGCTTTATCTGTTCTGGCCTATTACTGTCCATCCAGTCCCATAACCTGCTACTCTTATACTTGACACTTCCATATTGGATCTTCATGATCCTCAAAAGTATCAGGCTTTCACCCACCTTGGGGCCTTTGGACATACTATTTATTCCCTCTGCTTACAAAGCTCAGTCCCTAGATATCTGTAAGGACTGCTCCTGCTTTACATCCAAGTCTTCATTCTGATATCATTTCCTTGGCTTGACCAGCTCTGGGTACGTGCTCCACAGGTACCTTGACTCCCTTCTCCAGGGTTAGTTTTCCTCCCAGCACTTACTTCTGTATGAGTGCATTACAGACATATAGCATCTTTTGGCTTCTTTATTGTCTGCCTCCCCTCTGTGATGTAAGTTCGGTGAAAGCAGAGACCCTACTTTGATTTTTATATCTTGTTCCTGGAAGAGTTGAAGGTAATATGTGTGTATGTGACATTAATATGCAAATAAATGCATCTGTAGCCTTAGACTGCAGCTAATCATTTACTTAAAAATAAGATAGGGTGGGCAAGCAGATATGGTGGGAAGAATCTCTATATTCCTAAAGTTGTACTTGTGAAATTTATACCAATTAATTAAAAGGTTTCTTTGGAAAAAAAAAAAAAGAAAAATAGACTTTTGTCTCTCTTTTCACTTAATCTGTGCTGGGCTATTTAATTCTTCTGCCTGTGTTCTTTCTGGAAGAACAAATTAGTATGCTGCAGCATCCAGAGCAGCAGGGAAGCAAAGGTCAGCTTGACACACTCTCTGCAGGGTTTGAATTCTAAAGGTGGCACTGTGGCCAGAAACAGACCCATCAGCTTCTTGAGCACATGTTACCCTTCAAACATTGAAAAACAGGGAGAATTCTCTTCCGAATTCAGCAATTCACTAGAAGATCCTGGCTGCACAGAATCATGCGCAAATTTCATCTTTTCTTTCAAGTGCATCTCTCTATTTCACAGAGGCATTCATCCCACACTTGTCGAAATGCATTTGGCTTGAAAATCATGCTCAGGGTGTTCAGAGGTGCACCAAGGACATCTGAGGGGGAACAATGTGGTTTAGTAGAAAAAAGAGACCCAGAGGACCAGGAGAGTTTGGCATCTGCCTAAGGTCTTTTTGGTATGACAGCATTACCTGTAGCATCCATTTTCCTACATTTTTACTTTCTACTTATGTACAAAGCAATGCACATACTTTGCAGCCCCAAGCTGTGCCTGTCAAGGTTTCACAAGAGAAGTTGAATGTGAGTGAATCCCAGTATTTTGAGGGAGGAGGTGAAAATCCTATGTAGTATCAGAGATGCTTTCCTGCTGTGGGGGAAAATTATTCCTAGATTAGTGATCTGGGTATAACTAACTTGGTTTGTTTATTACAAATACCTCAATGATAAAATAGACAATAATAAGTTTGTTACACCCAAATTTTGTCAAGGAATTATTGTTGGTCCTTTTGCACTTCTGAAAAAGAGCTGTTCCTTGTATTCCACAATGGTTTAGATTGAAGTGTAGGACACCAGGCCTCATCTGCCACTTGAAGTTCTGTGATCACTTTCATCCTGTTGTAGACAAAATTTTAAGGAACAGTGGCTTCTATTCAACCATCAGATATCTGAATATCCTGGTAATCATCACTTGTAAATCAGCTTGGCATTGGCTCCCAATGTTTCTTTTCTTTGTTCTTTTCTCCTTTCATGAAAAAAAAAATATTTACAGCTAGATAATGGCAAGGGGTTCTAATAAATCAATGCAAATACATCAAGCATTCAAAACCATTTAATGTGTTACTTCTCCCATTGATGTATTGCTGGGAATAAGGGTGTGTCATTTGGAATTTTAGGCACAAGATACTTTGGGACTAGCCTAGAAAAAGATTCCTCCTCAGGGCTGGTGCTGTGCCATAGGAGGTAAGTTCTGCCTTTGTCGCCATCATCCCATACAGGCACCGGTCCATGTCCTCTGTCCTGGCTGCTCCTCTTTCAATCCAGCTCTCTGCAATGGCTTGGGAAATCAGCAGAAGATGGCTCCAGTGTTTGGGCCCTTGCATCACGTCAGAGACCTGGAGGAAGCTCCTGGCTCCTGGCTTCTGATTGGCCCCGCTCTGTTCATTGCAGCCATCTGGGGAGTGAACCAGCAGATGGAAGACCTTTCTCTCTCTCTCTCTCTCTCTCTCTCTGTAACTCTACCTCTCAAATAAATAAATACATCCTTAAAAAAAAAGAGTCCTCCTAACCCTTTCATTTTGTGCAACTCACCAATTAGATTATCCCTGCCTGGGGAAAAATTTTATAAATCAGGCCAGGTTCTGTTTGGCTGTTCTCCCTCTAATCAAGCTCTAACGCAAACCTCTACCCTTGTAGACTTGTTGCTATCAACTTGCTTTTAAACATTTGTGTTAATTTTTTTTTACACATTTTGTGTGTAATATTGACACATGTCTTTGGAAAGCCAGTGCACAATGGTTCTTTGTAAATTTGGCTAAGGTCTCTGTCTCTACTCAAGAATTATTAGCTTACAAATAACTTACTGTTTTTTAGATGGCAACTACTCTTGGGCAGTGTGGGTAACTCACCTGGAAGAATTGCAGTAAGATCAATGGAACATTCTTTAAAGGAACAAACCCATCTAAAGCATAAATAGTGTCATTAGTCTTGGGTCTGAAGTTTCTCTTTTCTAATTATTTGGCCATGATCTCTGTTAAAACAGCCAATTATTCAATCATATATCATTAGGAGATTTCATATTTGACTTTTACCTCAATGCTGAAGGCTAGAAGACACTGTGTTTTAAGTTTCTGCACATGGCCAATAGCAGGATGATTTCTAACTGAACTAAATCTCTTTTGTCATTTATTTTTATGATAATAGTAAGATCTGTGAGCATTTTGGACATTTGGGGATAAAAGAAAAATATTATTTTTCACTTTCTCTATACTTGCCACTTGGGAACATGTATTGTTCAGTTTCTCTTAAGAAATCGCCTAAATAGATTAACTGCTCCACATGGCTTTGGAGAAATGGAAATACTGATGGAAAAGGTGCTGGTGACCACAACAATACACTTGCAATTGCCATTTAGCTTATCCCTTTGTAATCCTCTGTTCCTCCTCACTGAGGCTGGTAACGTGAAAACCAAACTGAGTGCCCCCAGCACCTAGCAGAGGGACTTTTGAGCTCATTGCACCAAGCCCAGTGTCTCACACCATCCCTTTCTCTTGTGGATGTAATCTTTTTCTAGGCACAGAGGGCCACTGGGGGGCTCCTCTTCCCTTCTTTATTTTCTGAGGCAGACAATGCAGATGTGGCCTCAGCGTCTGCTCTTGTCTTTCTTGCTGGAAAGAACTCAGGTGTTAGCTGTTGTAGGAAATCATGATCAGTCACCACTGCCAAATGGCCTAAACCATTTGACATGTGGTCCCTGAATGAGCGGAATCAGCATCACTAGGAGACTGGTCAGAAATGTAGAATCCCAGGCTCCCCTCCTACCCAGACCCATGGAAACAGAATGTGCATTTTAACAAGATCCTTGGTGATTCATATGCACAGTAGTAATAAATTGTGTGTTTCGAAATAACTAAGAAAGAAGACTTTAAATGCTCTTACCATAAAGAAATGATTGGTATTTGAGATGATGGCCATGCTAATTAACCTATCTGATCATTCCACAATATATGCATGTAGTAACACATCCTTGTACCTTATAAAAATTTAGTCTATTACAAAATAAAATGAAACTTTAAAAATCTTCTTCCTATATTTAGCTTTAGTTGCCAGAGCAGACTTCCAAGATATGCCTCAGGAATCACATTTCTGATTGGTTCCTTTGCACTTGTGTCCTGAGGTAGGAAATGTGGTCTTCCTTCTCTAGCTTCCATCCTAGTGTGACAATGTAAACCTTTGAATTTCTTGTTTAGGTGTCCTTTCATATTTAATGGTTGATCATTGGGAAAAGAAATCAATATTTGCCCACAAGTCATTCCTTTTTTGGGGCCTGCTTCCAAAGAAGAAAAGGATTGACGAATATCCTCAGCATCTGCCACAGCTTTTATAAAGCTGTAAATCTCTTAGGTCAGCAGAGTCTCCATGATGACTGCTAACATGTACAAATACCATTTGCAAAGGCACTGCAGAAATTCTTACCTAAGGCATGCACTTTATTTCTTCAGTGAGGCAGCCAACACAAAGACAAGTCTTCAAAGGGGGCAATTCTCTGCAGAAAGCAGCTCAGCTGGATTTACAACAAAGGACTTGTCAAGATCAACAGCAGTTTGCTGACATTGGATGGGATGAGGGATTGACAATGCTATTAAAACAAAATTAAGACACAATAGCAGCAGTGAGGAGAGATGCTGTGGGGTTCTATGTAAAGAGAAGAACAACCCCACAGATTTCTGGAGGTTGGGATAGGAAGTGTTGATGTTGATGAACTGAAGTGGTATCTCTTGCAATCTTGAAAGCAATTATGATTCCCTCCCCCATAGATATCAGTAAAGACTGATTTAAAACAAAGTCTATAATGCAACATAGTACATTGTTAAGCAGTTTTAAAATAGTTAAATTGATTAGCTACTATTATATGCATATGTAATACATATTTTATATGCATGATTTCAACATTTTTTACATCAAAGTAAACTTACCTTTCAATTTCATTTTCCATGAACTTTATAAAGTGCCCTCCTGTACTTAAGTAAATATAACTTCTCAAATTTGGCCATCTTTTTTTGTTCTGTTTAATTAACATTATTTGCACATGTAGACTCAGATACTGACCTTCAAGTGAATAGAATGTCCATCTAAGATGTTCTCTTTTAAGACTGACATTCCTAATACTTTATTATAGCAATATGATAATATCCCCTATCACCAATCTGGATATTTGGAAAATAAAACCAAAATGGAACTATTGAGACTTGGTGTCTAGGAGCAAGAATTCAGTGTAAAGCAGATTATTGTGGCAAGCAAGTCTGAACTTCAACATATGGTCACACACTTTGTGCGCTGCATAACTTCAGGAGGGCAATGTTTACATGGACTCTATCAAAGTTGGTCCACAGTTGCCAAATATGGTAGCTATGGAAATTGTAATGTTCCTAGTATACTCCCCATACATTTCCAGTCTTCTTAATTTTTGCTAATATTTTAAACTCTCTTAGTCTAAACCCACATAAGGTTTGTAAAGTATCTTAAAAACGTTTTTTATACACCTTGACATTTGATATAAGAAAGGAATCCAACAAAGTTCAAGGCTGGTGTTTTCCCTATTTTTAACAAAGGAATGAGTTGGAATGCTTTTTTGGAATGCTTTCTCACAGCACAATTATTGACTGACATTTATGTAAGTGGATAAATTCAACTGTCATTACATATTACAGTGTTTTATTAGTGTTCCTCACTGGAAGTGTGGGCTCTGAAGTCCATGCTGGGGTGGGATCCCTCCTCTTTTCCTTCACTTCTGGAGGGCCCATCTCTACCTTCCTCACTGGAACCATGGAAACAATCATGGTATCTACAAACTCCATACAGTTGCTGGGAAGATTTTGAGATGCTCCATGTAAATCATTAAGAATAGCATCAAGCATGGAGTATGAATTAATGTTAGGAACTATGCATTCTAATTCAACATTCTTGAGTTTATGTCTGCTAATCCTAATTTTTCTAGGAAATCCTTAAGGCAGCAGAGTTTACATTGAGCAATATTGTGGAAACACAAGAGGATAAAACATCCTTTAAGTTGCATATTTGCATTTACAAGTGTTATGAAAGGAAGGGGAGAAATGGCATTGAAAGGAATTTGGGGATTTGTTTGGCCAATTGCTAAATCCCCTGTCTTCTCACTTCATTCCTGGATGGCAAGGTGAGTTGGGGCTGGGGGCTCCACTGGCAATGTCTGCCATGCACGTCTGGGTATCCTCAGCATGTAGGGGGATTGCACTGTCCTGCCTGCAGAAACTTGGACAATGCCACATGGCTTGCTTTGGTGAGGAAGCATGAGAAGGAGTGACAGTTGTGACTTTGTAGGGAGTCTTTGATGTTTGATTAATTAAGCTCAAGCTTCCCCTGGCTTGAGTGATCATTTAAGCATGAGTTCAGATGGAGCTGCCAGCAGCTTGGATCCCTGAGAAGATATGAGAGACAGAGGTCCCTACTGGCCTATCATGGATACATAGCATGAATCAGTTATTAAGCTTGGTGGTCTCAAGTCACAGAAATTTTGGAAGTAGCTGTTGCAGAATAATGTACCCAACATGAAACTTATGAGGACATTCCAGTGTTGATGCTGAGAGATGCCCTGAGTGATACGGATGATGTTCTGGAGATGGCCAATAGGGGGGGAATTCTTTGTAGATATTAATCTCTTAAATCTTTTAATACTAGCAAATACACATATGATGTTTCATTAAATGGTTTATATATTCTCAGCACTTAGAAATAAAAATAAATACTCCTTATTAAAATATCCATCATTCATTGTCTTAAATTTAACCTTTAACAAATTAATCTTGCCTAATGGGGTCTAACATTATTGCAGAGGAGAATATGTTGCCATATCCTACTCCCAATTCCATTTATTTTTAGAGAATCCAGAATAAAATGTAACTGATTGAAGACAGAAGACTGCAAAAGTTACTAGCTCATTTTCTCAAGAGAAAACAGAATATTAGAATCCACACAAAGCGATTCTTTCCTGTAACATGGCATTGAACCAGTAATCAGATATAAAATTATTATTGATTTTTACATATTATTTATGGCTCTGTGAGAAGGTGACACACATGGAATGCAGCAATGGCTGCTGCAGTTTGAACTCTTTTCAACCCACTCAAAAGAAAACAGGAAAGTATTTCACAAAGAGCCTTTGAAAACTAGGAAATGGAAAATGTAACTACTAAAAGATTAATCAGATGATAAAAATATTAGAGAGTTTAGAAAACAATGAAGGTGCTGTTCATTTATTTCTTGGATATAAAGGTTGTGTTTTATATACTTTAAAAATATTATCCATTGCCGATTAAAGAATGCAAATAGATCAAACCATAGACTGACAGCTGATAATTTATCTGCTGAAATAGATTAAGAAAAAAAAACATAAATAACATGAGAAGGTTTTCAGAAACTAAGACAGAAATATGAAAAATAAGATATGCAATCAATGTATCAGAAATAAAATTCTGTATTTCATAGCACATTGTGGATTCTTGTATTCACTGGTTTTGCCTATTTTGCTGTATTTAATAGGAATTCTTTCCCTAAGTTCTTCTCTTGGTTTATAATTATTCTGGAGCCCAGTGATAGCTGGTTGTGTTAGACAAGTTTTTATTCTTGCCAGAATATGCAGTTTTAGTTACCTGTGTGGAATGATGCTGGTTTGTTAGTTCAGTAACCTATATGGAATATGTTATTTCATTTCATCCTCTTTTCTAATTTTAGAGGTGAGGAAACCAAACCTCTGGGAGGTCAAAGGATTTACAGAAGGGCACTGTTGCAGAATGGCTTCTGTGGGTTCCTTTAAAAAACACATAGCCAATTTCAGTTCTCATTTAGCCCATTTGTGTGCTTTTACTGGCTCAAGTGTGGATGTGAAGAAAGGAAAGAAATAGCACCCATCGCCTAATCCCCTATTCTCCAACCCTTGATTAATGTGGAGCTCTCTCATGGCAGGAGTTGTTAATGGATCATTTGGGCCTCGCTCAGAGACTCCGACCCTCTCTTTCCCATTCCAGAGAAGGCAACAGTTGGAATACTAGTGCTAGCATTGTAGTTAGCAGCAGATTGAGATGCCTCTTGTGAGGCCAGCATCCCATATAGGAGTGCTAGTTTGAGTCTGGGCTCGAAGCAGACTCTGGGCTGCTCTACTCTCAAAACAGCTTCTTGCTAATAGACCTGCAAAGGCAGTGGATGACGGTCCAAGCACTTGGGCCCCTGCTACACTTGTGGGAGATACAGATGGAGTTCTTGGTTCTTGGCTTCAGCCCAGCCTAGCCCTGCTTGTTGCAGGCACTTAGGAAGGGAACCAGTGGTTGGAATCAGGCTCTCTCTCTCTTTCTCTCATTCTCTTTCTTTCTCTTTCTCTCTCCCTCTGTCTCATGAGTGTGCATGTCCCACTGCTCCATCTCTGCCTCTAAAATAAATGAAAATATTTTTTTGAAAAAGAGATGGCATATAGAGTCCCAGGATATTCTTTTAATGAAAGGTTCTATTGTCAAATCTGGCCCTCTATCATGTATACCTGAGTTGGTATAGACACTTTGCTATTCAATTTCCATACAATCTACTCCTTTATTGTCATATTTTCATTTTTTTAAAATTGCCTTTAATTATTTTTTAAAATATTTATTTGAAAGGCAGAGTTACAGAAAAAGAGGGAGAGGGGAAAGGGCTGAGGGGAGAGGGGAGAGGGGAGAGGGGAGAGGGAGATCTTCCATCTGCTGGTTCACTCTCCAGATGACTTCACTCTCCAGGGCAGGCCCAGGCTGAAGCCAGGATCTTCATCTGAGTCTCCCATATGGGTGCAGGGGTTCAAGTACCCGGGCCATTTTCCAGTGTTTTCCCAGCCCATTCTCAGGGAGCTAGATTGGTAGTAGGTCAGCTGGGACAGGAACTGGTACTCACATGGAATGCTGGCATCACAGGCAGAGTCTTAATTTGTTGTGGCCCAATGCCAGCTCCTGTCTTTCATTATTAAATTTGTGCTTTAGTACATCAGCTGACAAAAATTCCATGTTACATGGTGGAATTATGTGCTATGTGATAGTTCATTTTCAGCAGTCTTGTCTTTATGCCTGTTTGTTCAATCTTGAATATTTGTGTGTTATGTCATTGTGTGAAAAAAAAACCTTTGCAAATGGTGTCCTGAAAGTGTTTAATATGATGATCATAAAGCAGAGATGGAAATTCATATATCTGTTAGAAATGGAAAATCTTTAACTCAATGGCCTTCAGGTGGCTTCAGTGTGGAAAGTTAAGAAAAATGTAATGAATGCATATTTTAAAAAAGTAATCTTGTTACTCTTAAAAGAGCTCTTTTTGGAGTCTGTGAAAACATAGCATGAATCAAACAGGTTTTTCCTTTCTCACTAGTATAGCTGGTATAAATGTTGAGTGAAGTGGCTCATCTTGATCATTTATAGAAATTGAATACAAATGTAACCTGTGAATATATGAGAAAATGTAAATACATGAGAAAATCAGTTCTGTAGATTAGAAATTTCATCTTGTTCACAGCTATAGATACAGCCCACAGATCCCAGCCCAAGTCAGTACTCAGTAAACACCTGTGAGTGACGAATGACTGTCTTGCATAACCACACTCATCATGTTTGCCTTCACATACACCCAATCCTCCCTTCTGTTTATTTAGGAAAAGTATTACTCTTTGGCATTAAAATGATCTTTTACTCATTTTGTTCATTTTCTACTCTGCATTTTCAGACTCAGTTATAGTTTTGGGGAATGTATAGAACTTAAAAAATGCATTAGGTGTTTGATGGCTGACGTATACTATCTTGAAATCTGTTTCCTTCAGCCTTTCATATATGTTGGAAAATTCATGCAGGAGTGTATGTGTGTGTGGAGAGAGAGAGAGAGAGAGAGAGAGAGAGAGAGAGAGAGAGAGAGAGAGAGAGAGGATTTAAAAATCATTCCCTCAGGTTTCGCTTCTATGTCTTTCTCAGAGTATTGTTATATTGGATGATTCCAACGAAGAATTTCCTGGGTGAGTTCAGAGAGCATCCTGTTCATTGGCTTTTGATTTTCCATACAGTCCAAGTCCTCACAGTTAGTTTCCTTCCCATCCAAGGGCTTGTGGGCCAATGTAATTTCCATGCCCAGTATAGCTTTGGCAATGTACTGTCACTGAGCGATGCTGTAAAAATGAAGCTTTATCACCTAAGTTCTTCACCACTCTGGTTTCTCAGGAGCATTTCACTGTGTGGATGAGCAGCAAATTCAGCCAGCACACCAGGGCAGGCCTGTATATCTCTGGGCAGATGTGAAAGGCTATAGAAATTACAAGGAAAAAGAGCAATGCAGCCCACGCATTGAAATCTTATTGACTTTCTATTAATTTGCCTTGGAACTGTGGAACAGCTGAAGAAAAATACAAAAATAATATTCTTGGATTTGAACCAGGGGACTTAGATGATCTTAAGTTGCTTCTTTGGTCTTGTGAATAATTTTTGGGATTATATATATATATATATATATATATATAATTTCAAGTAGTCAATTCAATTATATATCATTGAATTGACTACTTGAAATTTTTGGAATCAGATGAGGAAATATTACATATCAGGGAAACATAGATCCTGAAGTGCAGCCTGACTTTCATATTTCTCTAAGTTCATATTTCTAATTTGAATTCCTTTTATGGATCAGTTTTTTTTACGTAAAACTATTGGACTCTTTATTCTGCCCAGCCTGGACAATCTCCTTCCCTCTTTTACCTTCTTTTTGTCTTTGTTTCTCCTTTTTCTCTTCTCTTGCATTCAGAACAACACAAATATGGCTGCTATTTTGCTAGGAAGGTCATTGCACTGTCTATTGTGTTTTAACATTCAAATGTTCAGCATGAATTGCTGTCTCTTTAGACATCATGGAAGAATGGTGTGCACTGGAGTTTTCAGATACACTTTCTTTCCTTTTCTCTCCACTTCTTGTCTCCAGCAGCCCTGCAAAATAGCTCTTTGCTTTGCATTTCTCAAGCATTCAAGTGTTTATAGAATCTAACGATCCTGATCTCTCACTTCCTTTTCATAAGCAGAAAATGATAGCTGAACATGGCACAGTTCCCAGTGAGGCTGCATGAGCTATGGCAGACAAGCTGATGCCAGGATGTGGAAAAAACAGTCTAGGTGTGTGCTATGAAAAGAATTGTCCACCACCTCAGCTGCCACGTATAATGGTATAAGAACTGTACAACTTCATTTTCTAGGAGAAAAGAAGTTTGAAATGTATTTGAAAATGCCCCCAATCCTTGTCTTTTAGAAATTCAGCCTAACAGCTCACAGTAAAATAATAATAATAAAAAAGATAAGATGCTGAGTGTATTAAACAGCTGGGACAAAATGTGAAGGGAGGTTCATTGTCGCATGTTGTCCATGGAGAAATGAAACCGAATATGAATAGTAATTAGTTCCTTACTTTCTGCTCATATTAATCCACAAAAATAGACTCTGAGGGTAGTGTTATGATGAAAAACAAAAAATACCTGATCAAAATCTACCAGATTTTAATATATTAGATTTGTATTTCTTTAGTTTATAAGCCTACATGATACAAGCTTATATATATTAGCTCCATTATCTTTGGGATTATCAGATATAAAAAACATGAGTTGAACTCGGATTGACTGGGATGCAGTGGCTGGACAGACACATGGATTAGATCTCAGGACTGGCAATTGCAGGTGCTGATCCAGATAGACATAGGAAGTGTGGAATTGAAGCTCTGTTGGGGAGAGGAAAACCAGGCTGTAGGCATTGATAAAATTTCATGGACCACAATTATATGCCAGGTTCAATTACAAGTAGTTTGCAGGACCTGTCTTATTAATCCTCATATAACTCTGAAATCTGAAGAATGTCCTCAGTTTACAGTTGAAGCAATGAAGGCATGGAGAGTTTTTACTAAGTTGTCTGGGTTCACACAGGAAATCAGTGGAAGGACAGGGGTTTGGATCTGTGTTCTTAACTCTTACAATGTTCTTCAAGTACGTAAATAACTCCTAGGAGATGTAGCTTAGAGTTCAGAGAGTCACCTCACTAGAGACTCATGATTTCTTTTCTTTCTTCTGCATGGACAAAGCTGGTGTGAAGCGGTGGCCTTGCTATGACTAGCAGATCCAGGTTGATTATTACAAAATGAAGCTGACCATTCAGCCTGTCAAGTTTGCAGGACTGATCTACATGGAATACCATACTCATACATAATGCTCTCTTTTAATTATTGTATTTCTAAAATTTTTTTTTTATTTGACAGGTAGAGTTATAGACAGTGAGAGAGCGACAGAGAGAAAGGTCTGCCTTCTGATGGTTCACTCCCCATTGGCCGCCACGACCGGTGGTGTGCCAATCTGAAGCCAGGAGCCAGTTGCTTCCTCCTGGTCTCCCATGCAGGTGCAGTGGCCCAAGTGCCTAGGCCATCCTCCACTGCCCTCCCAGGCCACAGCAGAGAGCTGGACTGGAAGATGAGCAACCGGGACTAGAACCTGGTGCCCATATGGGATGCCGGCACCGCAGGTGGAGGATTAACCAAGTGAGCCATGGCGCCAGCCCCTCAAAATTTATTTTTAACAATGGCTTCTTAGGTTGCACCTGAAAAACAGGACTGGGAAGCTGGTGCAATGTTTCTTTGACATATTAAGTTGTGTTTCAGGCAGAAATGGCAAAGACAGTGTCCCTTACTGCTACTGCCACCAGTGACTTCCAGAGAAGATATGGATCATTCATCATGGTCCCCTTTCCAGCTGAGCATGGTTGCAGCTAGAAATTATTTTCCATTCAGTGCTCAAGGCGGTCGGTGCAGAGCTGGCATCTCTGCTTGAAGAACTTTGTCTCAGGAAGGCAGCAGAAGAGAGCAAGAGGAGCATGGTGTTTACAATAGTCAGGCTTGAGTTTGTATCCAGCTTTGCCACTAACTACCTTGGTGAGCCAACCCTCTTCTTTGGGCCCATTCCCTCCTCTGTGACTGTTCTGTGAGGTATTTGTGATATTAAATTACAAATGAGATGGACTATATATTATTCTTAAAGATTACAGAGCTCCCTATATACTAGTTGACATTGTCTTTCTATCAAAAGGTATACCAAGGAGAAACAATGATGAACACATTCTCAGCAATTAGAAAATATTTGAGATTTCACAGGGAAATTTCTTTTTTTTTTTTTTTGAATGTTGATCTTTTTTTTAAAATTTTTTGACAGGCAGAGTGGACAGTGAGAGAGAGACAGAGAGAAAGGTCTTCCTTTTGCCGTTGGTTCACCCTCCAATGGCTGCCGCGGTAGGCGCGCTGCGGCTGGCGCACCGCGCTGATCCGATGGCAGAAGCCAGGTGCTTCTCCTGGTCTCCTATGGGGTGCAGGGCCCAAGCACTTGGGCCATCCTCCACTGCACTCCCTGGCCACAGCAGAGAGCTGGCCTGGAAGAGGGGCAACCGGGACAGGATCGGTGCCCCGACCGGGACTAGAACCCAGTGTGCCGGCGCCGCAAGGCGGAGGATTAGCCTAGTGAGCCGTGGCACCGGCCTGGAAATTTCTTTTAAAAAGGGAATTAATTGTGATTTTTGAAGTTGGGATAATGTTTTAGTGTTATGTTCAGGGGTTGAATGTTTTGAGTTGGGGCTTCACTTGCTCCCGTCACTCAGACCATCATTGGCTCTGCCTAAATACATGACTCGATTTTAGTTACTGAAATTTCAAACTTAGCAGAGACTAGTGTTTGAAGAAATTACAGAGGGAGGAGAATCCATAATCTTTGCCCTTGAGGAAGTCAAACCACATGTACACAATGACAAATAAACATACTCTAGAATACAAATAACTAAAACCTGGAATAGAACCACACATGCTAAATTATAGCTTCATAAATGTATTCACTTCTAAAATATCTGCATAGGCAGACAGATCAATGGAACAGAACAGAATCTTAAGTAGGTCCAAATACTTCAGGGACTCCAATGTATAATAAAGGTGGCATTTTAAATCAGTGAAGAAAGATGGAATATTTCATAGATGGCATTGGGACATTTTCAGAGCCATTTACAAAAATTATATCTCTAGCTCACTCCATGCACTAAAGTAAAATTCTAGATGTACCAAAGCTTTAAATATAGAATGAGAAACTGCAAAAGTTTTATAAGACATTGTGGAAATTTTTTTAAAAGTAATCTTGGGATAGGAAAGATTTTCTCAGGTAAGAAGCAACCTAAGTATACAGTACTCACAAAACAGTGATGAGATAAACTATACCATAAAATATTAGAATTCCTCCATGGAAAAATATAGTAATTAAAGGCAAAACTGAAAGAACAAATCTGCACATGTCCATGTCCATGTCCATGTATAATTGCATTCCAAAGATGTTGTTCCAATTTTTGCCACACCTGCTCTGGATATGCATTGTATCCCCAAAATCAACACAAGGAGTCATAAAAAAGTTCATGGAAAATGTAATGATAAAAACATTACACATGAATTTAAAATTTTTTTGCACAAAAATAACCTTAATTCCATTTCAGTGAAATTTTGAAAAACTTCTCTTAAAGACTGACAATAAAAATGATCTCACAAAATAGGCAAAGGATATTAAAGAGAACATTCTGAGAGAAAAATACTTTTCTAGGAATATACAAAAATCCTTAGTTTCATTCATAGCTCAAGAAATGCAAATTAGTCTATGAAACTACCCATCAGATAGGTGATACTTGTAAGATCTGTAAATTCAGAAAGTGGGTCAGAATGTGAAAATACAGGTACATGTGTGATTCAGGTGTGGTAAAACATGGCCCAACCTCTTTGAAATGAAATTGGATAATACTATAAAAATTTAAAACATGAAAACTGCAAATCCTACTTCCAGCAGTTGTCTTCTGGTTTTATTTGCACATATGTGCAGAGAAGTCTGACAAAAATTGTTCATTGAAGTAATCATAGTAACAAATAAAAATGGGAAGCAACCCAAGGGTCTAACACTAAGAATCAGACTAATGCATTTTGAAACAGACACATAATAAATCATTACATAAGGATAAAAAAGAATTTAGTGTACCAACATGTGCTGATATGGAATGATCTTCAAGATATATTGCTAAATGAATCACCTTAATTCCTAAACCTGAAAAAGATGCAGCAGAGAAAGAGAATTACAGACCAATTTCCCTGGTGAACATAGACACAAAAATCCTCGATACAATTCAGGCCAATAGAATGCAACACATCAGAAAGATCATCTACCCAGACCAAGTGGGATTTATCCCTGTTATGCAGGGATGGTTCAACGTTCACAAATCAATCAATGTGATACCCCACATTAACAAACTGCAGAAGAAAACCATATGATTATCTCAGTAGGTGCAGAGAAAGCATTTGATAAAATACAACACCGTTTCATGATGAAAACTCTAACAAATTGGGTATAGAAGGAACATTCCTCAATACAGTCAAAGCAATTTATGAAAAACCCATGGCCAGCATCCTATTGAATGGGGAAAAGTTGGAAGCATTTCCACTGAGATTTGGTACCACACAGCGATGCCCACTCTCACCACTGCTATTCAATATAGTTCTGGAAGTTTTAGCCAGAGCCATCAGGCAAGAAAAAGAAATTAAAGGGATACAAATTGGGAGGGAAGAAGTCAAACTATCCCTCTTTGCAGACGATATGATTCTTTATATAGGGGATCCAAAGAACTCTACTAAGCGACTATTGGAACTCATAGAAGAATTTGGCAAAGTAGCAGGATATAAAATCAATGCATAAAAATCAACAGCCTTTGTATACACAGGCAATTCCTCGGCTGAGAACGAACTGCTAAGATCAATCAAATACCTTGGAATAAATCTAACCAAGGATGTCAAAGATCTCTACGATGAGAATTACAAAACCTTAAAGAAAGAAATAGAAAAGGATATCAAAAAATGGAAAGATCTTCCATGCACATGGATTGGAAGAATCAATATCATCAAAATGTCCATTCTTCCAAAAGCAATTTACAGATTCAATGCAATACCAATCAAAATACCAAAGACATTCTTCTCAGATCTGGAAAAAATGATGCTGAAATTCATATGGAGACACAGGAGACCTCGAATAGCTAAAGCAATCTTGTACAACAAAAATAAAGCCGGAGGCATCACAATACCAGATTTCAGGACATACTACAGGGCAGTTATAATCAAAACAGCATGGTACTGGTACTGAAACAGATGGATAGACCAATGGAACAGAATAGAAACACCAGAAATCAGTCCAGACATCTACAACCAACTTATATTTGATCAAGGATCTAAAACCAATTCCTGGAGTAAGGACAGTCTATTCAGTAAATGATGCTGGTAAAACTGGATTTCCACATGCAGAATCATGAAGCAAAACCCCTACCTTTCACCTTACACAAAAATTCACTCAACATGGATTAAAGATCTAAATCTATGACCTGACACAATCAAATTATTAGAGAACATTGGAGTTACCCTGAAAGACATAGGCATAGGCAAAGACTTCTTGGAAAAGACCCCAGAGGCACAGGCAGTGAAAGCCAGAGTTAACAACTGGGATTGCATCAAATTGGGAAATTTCTGTACTGCAAAAGAAACAGTCAGGAAAGTGAAAAGGCAACCAACAGATTGGGAAAAAATATTTGCAAATTATGCAACTGATAAAGAATTAATAACCATAATCTACACAAAGAGGTCAAGAAACTCTACAACAATGAAACAAACAACCCACTTAATAGATGGGCCAGGACATAAATAGACATTTTTCAAAAGAGGAAATCCAAATGGCCAACAGACACATGAAAAAATGTTCAAGATCACTAGCAATCAGAGAAATGCAAATCAAAACCACAGTGAGGTTTCATCTCAACCCAGTTAGAATGGCTTTCATACAGAAATCTAGCAACAACAGATGCTGGCGAGGATGTGGGGAGAAAGGGACACTAACCCACTGTTGGTGGGAATGCAAACTGGTAAAGCCACTATGGAAGTCAGTTTGGAGATCCCTCAGAAACCTGAATATAACCCTACCATACAACCCAGCCACCCCACTTCTTGGAATTTACCCAAAGGAAATTCAATTGGCAAATAAAAGAGCTATCTGCACCTCAATGTTTATTGCAGCTCAATTCACTATAGCTAAGACATGGAATCAACCTAAATGCCCATCAACAGAAAACTGGATAAAGAAATTATGGGATATGTACTCTATAGAATACTATATAGTACTAACAAACAATGAAATCTGGTAATTTGCAATAAAATGGAGGAATCTGGAAAACATCATGCTCTCATGATGAAATTATTGTGTATACTGGATATTCAGAGGCAGTACACTGTCTTTGTTCAGGAAGATCAGAGATTTTCCTTCACAGAATAGAATCTTCCAATATGTCCCACTAGGTGCACTGTATTCCCATTCCTCCATGATAGGAATCTAGACCAAAGTAGGAAAGCTGTGGAACTTTCTCAAAAACAAAGGTCCTCAAACAATAGAGGCTCACAAAACTCTTGAAAACCAGACCCTCTGTAGAATTGAGATACTTTAGCATTTTAGTTAGTCATTTATTGAGTGAATAGAGAGCTAATATTTAAAGAAAAAGTTGTTATAACTAACAGAGGTATAATTAATGTCTTGGGGATATGCCTTAGAATATGAAGGCTATTAAAGCATATTTAATTAAAATGTTTGTTGCAATCAAATCATATGGTAAATTTTCATTCGTTTGTGTTATAAGTAATAAAATTTTCTTTAATTCTATATGTTGAATACATTCATTATGAGGCACTAATAATATTGATGTCTTTATGGCACATTTTTCAATAAAATTTGAAAAGAATTTCTCATTTGCTCTTCATGACATCACTATAAGGTGAACAGGGCAGGGTAATGAAGCTTTTATAGCTTGTTTTACATGTCAAGGGATGTGGCTTGGGGTAGAGTTAAATGTCTTGCTTACAATGAAATAGTCAGTGGTGAAGTTGAGATTCACCAGGATTTTTAATTTCAAATACATAGCTCTTCTAAATTTCACAGCCTTTGTAAAAAATGTTCTACTGTGTGGATTGAAATAGCAACTTTGACTTTTTCCATGGTCAGGGCACAAAAGCACCAAGAAGACACGCATATGAAGAATTATTGGATTTTTATTTTCTACTTGTATTTCTTAAACATCATCCAGTACAAGATTCCTAGAGGCAGCTTCTGTGTATACATAACAGCTTGGATTTATGGTCTCAGGAAATAACATCGTAGAAAACTTAGTGGCATGACTTTAAAAAGTTTTGTAGGTTGTCTATTTCAGACTGAAAAGAAATAGGTCATGAGGGTGAACACAGATTTATCAAGCACTTAAGATTTTTTTATTTCACTTGAAACTCTGCTTATCCCGAGATTTTGACAGTGATGGCATGAACTATGGCTCAGGAAAAGCTCCTGATCCACCTGTATCTGTGTTTCAGGTCTTACTGGAAGTCTGAAGCTCATGTTTGCAAGGACTCTGGGGTAGCTGTCCAACCTGATCGTGGATGTGCTTATCCCCATAGATGGTCTTGCAGGAATAAAATAGTTCCCTCAAATTCTATTTGGATTCTGAGAGCTTGTAAATAGACCCAGCCTCTGCAGGTGATGCGGCACAATGGATGTGCTTGGTGCCATTGAACGGCAAAGTACCATGAAGAGTGTCTGAAAGTTGAAATTAACTTTTTATTAGCATGACACAGCTGTAGGCTATTTCATCTTGTCAGCAGCAAATTTCTGGTTCCCTCACTTGCCTTTTCATAGATCTCGCACTGGTTCACCTCCAGCTATTCCTGCCGTTCTAACAGGCACTGTCCTGCTCCTTGTCAGCTTTTTTCTAGTCCTACGGTTTCTTTATGTGCCTTTTTGATGTTTCAAAAGAAGCGTGGAATGTGATAGACTTTTCATTTTCAAATGTGCTTTTACTGGCTTTGATGCTGTATCACAGCAATGGCCTGGAAAGATTGGGTGAAGGAGAAATGGGGAACCAGCTGTCCGGAGGCTTGCCTGGATAACCTCAGGTATGCTGTATTTCCTGATCTATGTCAAGAATGTGGGTTTAACACTGTCTGCAGTTCCCTAGATTTTTGCAAGACACCTGCCTGGACACCTGGCAAAATACAGGCCTCCAATGATCAGACTCACGCCAGATCTGAAGTAGCATAATCCTTGATTTAGTAGTGTAGGCAATTCATGTTTTGTTTCTTACGAATCTTGTCTCTTTCCATTTGGCCACCCAAATAGGTGTCTTGCCTTTGCCTGTGTGTATTTCAAGCCATGACCTTTTGAAAGAAATAACCTGAAACAGCTGAGAATGTGTGAATATTTGCTCTACTATGCAGTTTTGATTTCTGGAACATCATGTTTCAAATTGTAGGCCAAACAAAAGGCTCTTTATGACATTCAACAATAGTACATTTTGTTCTCAACAGATTTGATGAACTTAAGATGCTATACAAGGTCATTTAAAAATTAGGGTAAAACAAAAACAACAAAACTAAAATTCACCCTATACTGTCGATATATCTAATTTTAAAATATCTAGTTATTAGAATTTTCTGTAGGCTTGGCAACATGGAAAGGAGAACGTTGGATTTTACTAGGTAGAGCCATGTCAAAGTTAATGATAGTGAAAACTCACAGTTGTTGGCTTACACCCAATGCCTATAACAGTTGGGGTCAAAGCCAAGAGCCAGGAACTTGATTCAGTTCTCCCATTTGGGTGGCAGGAACCCAATTGCTTGAGCCATCACCTCTGTCTCCCAGGGTGTACATTAGTGGGAGGCTTGAGTCAGAAGCCAGAGTTGGGTATTGAAACCAAGTACCCCAGTGTGGGATGTCTGTGTTTTAACTGGCATCTTATCTGCTAGGATAAATGCCAGCCCTGTAACTTGGAAATTTTAAAAATAGATGTGACTTGAGGTCATGTTGGTGGCCATACTGAATCTCCAGAATTTAAGCCAATTGGCCTGGGGTAGAGCTTCTGCCCTTAAACCATTCTGCTGCCAAAGAAAAACAACGTTAGAGTGAGGGTCTAATTTAATTTTGTGAAGGCATTATCCTATGTAACCTGATTTCTATGCTGCAGATCACTCCCAACACCACCACCATTACAGATGACAGTCATTATGACCACCAATAGAAGAGCTCATGAAGGGAGAGAAAGAAGGTGGCTCACAATTCTGAGAATTGCGCTGCCCTTTCCCGGACAACGCACATGGACTCCTCCCACTTATTTGCAAACTCCTCCCCCTCGTATCTGCTGTCATATTTCTTTTTTTTTTTTTAACTTTTATTTAATGAATATAAATTTCCAGTGTACAGCTTATGGATTACAATGGCTTCCCCCTCCCATAACTTCCCTCCCACCCGCAACCCTCCCCTCTCCCGCTCCCTCTCCCCTTCCATTTGCGTCAAGATTCATTTTCAATTCTCTTTATATACAGAAGATCAATTTAGTATAAAGATTTCAACAGTTTGCACCCACATAGAAACACAAAGTGAAACATACTGTTTGAGTACTAGTTATAGCATTAAATCACAATGTACAGCTCATTAAGGACAGAGATCCCACATGAGGAGCAAGTGCACAGTGGCTCCTGTTGTTGACCCAACAAATTGACACTCTAGGTTATGGCGCCAGGAACCACCCTAGGCTGTCGTCATGAGTTGCCAAGGCTATGGAAGCCTTCCAAGTTTGCCGACTCTGATCATATTTAGACAAGGTCATAAAAGACAGAGTGAGGATAGTAACCAATGATCCTAAGAGTGGCATTTACCAGGTTTGAACAATTATACAGCATTAAGTGGGGAAGAGGACCATCAGTACACACAGGTTGGGAGTAGAGCCATTGGTGGTAGAGTAGAGGTTATGATTACAAAGGAATGAGGCCCAAGTGTGCTAGACAGGGTCTAGAACAAAGGACAGAGTCATTATTAGAGGAGCTAAGAAAGGTGCTGTCTAAGCTACAATTAAGTTTTCTGACTGAGAGGCAAATAGAACCTGATAGAAGGGGCTTGATAATAATCTGGTGGGCTTTAGGCCTTGTAAATTCAGAGGCCCAGACCTATCTATCTCTTCACATGGGGTATATCCTAAGGGAGGTGTGAACCTCCTAGGGGAAGGCACTCTGTTGACGTTCATGACTTGGCTGGCCTGGGAGGAGAGCTGGCCAGGTAAAGGCAGGGGGCATCTCTAACAAGAAATTTACAGTTCTGCCTGCAATGTTGCTGACCCTACTTGACCATCCCCTCAGCTGCAGTGGTCCCTTTGGAAGTTGGGCTGAGTGAAGGGCTTTCCAGCTTAGAGCCAATAAGATCTGTGGCTCTGACCTGGGCATCCTTCGACTCCAGGGCAGGTCCATTTCCAGTGATCCAACTCTTGGCAGAGCTGCCAGGGCTCTTCACAAGCTGACTTCTGCTGAAGCCCAGGCTTACCACATTGAAAGCCATTGCAGTGGACTGGCCTGTTGGGTCTCCTTGAGGGCAGATCACTGTACAGATCAGCCATGAATAGGCCTGCCACCCATTGCTTCTGATGCCGAGCTTTCTTTTCCTCCTGGTTTGTGTTAAAGCAGACCAGAGGATGCAAGTCAAGGGAGTGCCCATGTCCCATCTCTAATCTTCGGTGGCCTGAACTACAAGTCTATAGTCACAGGCATGTTCTGTAGTAGTTTTTCTAAGGTAAACAATGCCCATGAGGAAAATTATATTCTCACTTTAAAACTTTCTTTCCCTTTGGTCTGAAAGGGAGGTTTTTTCTACTTACTGTGTACTTCGCTGATGGCGAAGTGAATCTAGCTATGAGATTATTATTTAAGTTCTTATTTTGGCTATGCTATTACAGAAAAATGTTAGCCATCTCTTTTATAAGGTCTAAAGATTAAATTGTGCATCCTACAGATTCCTTCATAATATAATTAGTTTCCTACCTTGAAGAGAATAGAGAAATGAAAGAACAAGTTGGGCTTAGAATAGAGAAATGAGGGAGCAAATCCTAGATCGCTTGCTGACAATAGCAATATCACATGAATACTTAGCAAACAGTTTCAACCATTAGATAACAACTTAAGAAAACATTTACCAGAAGGTCCAATGCCTTCTATAAATTTTAAGAATCATGTATTTGAAAACACCTCTTAAATATCTAACATGGTGTAGTTTGTTTAGCCAGTAAACTTAAGCACAACCATCTAAAATGTTTTTAGTTTCTTTCTACCAACAAGTCTAAAACATATGATACACAGATTCAGGTCCCACAAATTAAAATGTATCTTTGATTGATTTTAGCAGCTTAAATTTATGGACAATCTTATCTATAAGCCATTTAAAATAAAACTCTTAATAAAATTTCCCCATGTGGACATACAATATGTACACACATATGATATAGCATAATAGACCAATATAGCAATTTTAATAATATCTTTTAAAATCTTTAACTCTTTTTGTAGATTGCCAATTGATTTGAATTGCTTTTTCTTTTTAGTAACCTCAGTTAACCATACTTTCTCTCAGTTAGTACTGTTAATACATTATTGGCTTCATCTGTTTACAGAGCCATCCCAAAGTACTGAATACAATAAAAGTGGCTGGAAAAAGTCCATAGGAACCTATAGGAGGACAGCTAAACACAGAACCAACAACGCTTTAGTTTTATGAGCAGCAAATCATATATAACTGTGGATGACAAAACCAAATATCTCCAACATGCCAAACAACAAACGCAAAAACCAAGCTAACAAGAACAAGGAAGACACTATGACACCCCCAAATGAAAAAGACACCCCAATTCAAGATTATGAAGATGATGAGATAGAAGAAATGCAAGAAGCGGATCTCAAAAAATTGATAAGAACATTAAGAAGTTCTCAAAAACAAATTCTTGAACTGCAGAAATCCTTAATGGACATGATAGAAAATCTCTCTCGTGAAAGTGAAATATTAAGGAGGAATCAAAATGAAATGAAACAACTAGTGGAACAAGAAACTCTGATAGTGACTAGGAATCATAATGAAATGAAGAACTCAATAGATCAAATGACAAACACATTAGAGAGCCTTAAAAACAGAATGGGCGAAGCAGAAGAGAGAATATCAGACTTAGAAGACAGAACAGGAAAGGAAACAGGCAAACCAAAGAAAAGAAGAAGAAATTAGAAATCTAAAAAATATTGTCGGGAATCTACAGGATACTATTAAAAAACCCAACATTCGGGTTCTAGGAGTTCCTGAAGGCATGGAGAGGGAGAAAGGATTAGAAGGCATTTTCAGTGAGATACTAGCAGAAAATTTCCCAGGTTTGGGGAAGGACAGAGGCATCTTAGTACAGGAAGCTTATAGAACCCCTAATAAACATGACCAAAAGAGATCCTCACCACGACATGTTGTAATCAAACTCACCACAGTGAAACATAAAGAAAAGATCCTAAAATGTGCAAGAGAGAAATGTCAGATTACTCTTAGAGGATCTCCAATTAGACTCACAGCAGACTTCTCATCAGAGACCCTACAAGCTAGAAGGGAATGGCGAGACATAGCCCAGGTACTAAGAGAAAAACTGCCAGCCCAGAATATTATATCCTGCAAAGCTCTCATTTGTGAATGAAGGTGAAATTAAGACTTTTCATAGCAAACAGAAACTGAAAGAATTTGTCACCACTCATCCTGCCCTGCAAAAGATGCTTAAAGATGTGTTACACACAGAAACACAGAAACATGGTCACCAATATGAAAGAAGGTAAAGGAAGGAAACCTCACAGCAAAAGATCACAGGAAGCTCAATTTCTCTTTGACATAGAATTAAACTCTGATGCTCTGTTAAAGCAATGTGTTAAAGTAATCTATTATGTTCTCTTGATGTCTGTTAAATTCTAATTGTTCAAAAACAGCTGAATTTTTATTAAGAGCTATGGGTTATTTAAATATGTGCTTTTTTCAAAAATTTGAATAATCACCTTGTAGCAGTGATCAAATTTGTTTTATGTCATGTCATGATTTTACGAAATCTTATTTCAACCAGATATTTTGGATTTTGAGCCTTCTTGGCATTCTTGACAGGCATTCAAAAAATCAAAGTTTCAAACAATCTGGTCTCTAAAATTTCCAGTAAATCCTGGACTTTGGTTTTTCCAGTTTGGGCCCAACTGAAAAAATCGAAGGACCTATGTCTCTCATCTTATAGAGACACCAACTAATCAGTCTATTTGGAGTATATTAGAAGGACTGTCAAGATGTGATGTGGTACCAGACTTTAAGTTTCTGTAATGGAAAATGCTATTAATACAAATGTTTGAGAATTAAAAAGTCTAATGATCTTGTGTTACTAGACATGATAGTTATCTTAATGAGAAAGCCCCAGAGGCCTAAAGGGTTAAATACTTGTAAAATCCTACAGGTGCTTTCAAAAATACTGTGAAGTAAGCAAGTGCCTCTTGTTGGTTGATGAGTTTATAATTTTAAACATGGCGACTTAAAGTCTGCTGTCATATTTCTAGGACTCTTCAGTCCTTAGATTAAGAAGTTGATTTGCAAGCCAGTCTCCCACTTCTCCCTTCTTTGGCTACTGAATAAACCTTGTGTTGTTAATAATAATAAAAATAAATTTTTTAAACTTTTATTTAATAAATATAAATTTCCAAAGTACAACTTTTGGATTATAGCGGCTTTTCTCCTCATAACCTCCCTCCCACCTGCAACCATCCCATCTCCCACTCCCTCTCCCATCCCATTCATATCAAGATTCATTTTCAATTCTCTTTATATACAGAAGATCAATTTAGTATATACTAAGTAAATATTTCAACAGTTTGCACCCACATAGAAACACAAAGTATAAAGTACTATTTGAGTACTAGTTATGCTGTTAATTCACATAGTACAACACATTAAGGACAGAGATCCTACATGGGGAGTGACTGCACAGTGACTTCTGTTGTTGATTTAACAATTGACACTCTTATTTATGACTAAATAAGTCTTCTTTTCTGATAAAAAAATACTACACATCCAAGCAATAAAAAACGAAGTGAGAAATTTATATATATGAGACTAAATCTGCAAATTGTTCTGTGATTTGCTGTTTTTGCTTGATATTGTGCTGTATTTTTCTGTGTTGAGGTATATAAGTTTACTTTGTTCTTTAATGACTGTTTAGTATTCCATTGCTTGAATGTGTCATGATTTATTTAGCCACTCTCCTTTGCATGGTCATTAACATGCATTTCATTATTTTCTTCTTCTTTTTTTTTTTTTAGTTTTTCAAAGCAATGACAAATAATCTATGTATGTCTTTGTGACACATTCTTTGGGATAGATTCCTAGAAGTGGAATTATTGGATCAAAAATCATGTGGGCTTTAAGACTAGATATATGCTGCTGAGGTTGATATTAAGCTGCTGTGTGCTGTGGTAAGTTCATTGGCAGGATTTTTTTTTTTTTTTGACAGGCAGAGTGCACAGTGAGAGAGAGAGACAGAGAGAAAGGTCTTCCTTTGCCTTTGGTTAGCCCTCCAATGGCCACCGCAGCCGGGGCACCGCACTGATCCGAAGGCAGGAGCCAGGTGCTTCTCCTGGTCTCCCATGGGGTGCAGGGCCCAAGGACTTGGGCCATCCTCCACTGCACTCCTGGGCCATAGCAGAGAGCTGGCCTGGAAGAGGGGCAACTGGGCCAGAATCTGGCGCCCCGACCGGGACTAGAACCCGGTGTGCTGGCGCCGCTAGGCGGATGATTAGCCTGTTGAGCCACGGCGCCGGCCAGGATCTTTTTAAAGTTGTTTTTTTTTTTTTTTTTTTTTTTTTTTTTTTTGACAGGCAGAGTGGACAGTGAGAGAGAGACAGAGAGAAAGGTCTTCCTTCTTTTGGTTCACCCCCTAAATGGCCGCTACAGCCGGTGCACTGTGCTGATCTGAAACCAGGAACCAGGTGCTTCCTCCTGGTCTCCGATGTGGGTGCAGGTCCCAAGCAATTGGGACATCCTGCACTGCCTTCCCGTGCCACAGCAGAGAGCTGGACTGGAAGAGGAGCAACCGGGTCAGAACTGGCGCTCCAACTGGGACTAGAACCCTGAGTGCTGGCGCTGCAGGTGGAGGATTAGCCTAGTGAGCCGTGGCGCCAGCCCATTGGCAGCATCTTATCAACTAGTTCAAGATGACCTCTGTCCTGAAGAGCAAGGGCCTGTGCCACACTTTAACATGATGTCAAATACTTTGAATTCCTTCCCTTACACTGCCTTCCAAAAAGATTGGATTAATTTATGCTCATCCCAAAAGTATCCAAGAATGCCTGTTTCCTGCCTTCCTTATTCATACTTACTATGTACCTTTTGAACTGTTGCCAGTCTGGGAGATGAGAATCGCTAAATCAGGAGTTGCTGTTCATTGGGTATAAAGTTTGAGTAATGCAAGATGAATGGCTTCAGAAGATCTGATCTACAACATTGTGTGTATAGTACCCTATTGTGAATTTTAAAATTTAAGATACTATAATACAAACTTTGTAGTTTCCTGATGACTACTGAGGTGGTTTCTTTTTATAAGTTTATTGGTAATTTTTAGTTCTCTTGGGAATTGCTGTCCTTTTCCTGTTTATTTTTTATGGCTACTTTGGCTTTCCGCAGTCCATGAGCATTTTTTATTTACTATACACATTAAGCCTTTGTAGAAAATACTCTGGATGTTTTCTCTTTGTCACTTCTCTAGAACTTTGTTTTCAGAGTCTTCTATGGTAAAGATGCTTTTATTTATGAGCTGGAAATTGACAATTTTTTCTTTACAATTTTTCTTTTTTGTGACTTGCTCAGGGAGGCCTTTTATATTATAAAGTTATAAAATATTTCTTTATATTATCATCTAACACATGCACATACAAAGCTAGTTGTTTTATCCATCTGTATCTTGTAAATGCATGTGCAATGTTGCAGCCCTATTTGTGGGATTGAAATTTAAATTTATTTTTTCCTAACAAGAGTTGATTTTCTTTTACCATTGTGAATGCTCCATTTCCTTTACAACTCTGAAATATCAACTTTATTATGCATTTTTTTTTGACAGGCAGAGTGGACAGTGAGAGAGAGAGAGACAGAAAGAAAGGTGTTCCTTTGCCTTTGGTTCACCCTCCAATGGCCACCGCAGCCGGCGCACCGCGCTGATCCGAAGGCAGGAGCCAGGTGCTTCTCCTGGTCTCCCATGGGGTGCAGGGCCCAAGCACTTGGGCCATCCTCCACTGCACTCCCGGGCCATAGCAGAGAGCTGGCCTGGAAGAGGAGCAACCGGGACAGAATCTGGCGCCCCGACCGGGACTAGAACCTGGTGTGCTGGCGCCGTAGGTGGAGGATTAGCCTATTGAGCTGCAGCGCTGGCCAATTATGCATTTTATGATTAAAATTCCCTTGCATGTATGAGGATGCTATTGGCTCATTTTAAATTTCTTCACAATATCAAACTCCTTTAATTAGTAGAATATTTAATTTTTTTGGTCTGGTAGGATGATATATTCAAATACTTGGTATTAGCTTGGACTTTCTCAATTTAATTCTGTCTTTGTTTGTCAGTTCTCAAAACCATAATTTTGCGTTTTGCAATTTGATCTGGTTTTCTAGCTTTCAGCAATTGGATTCTGGCCTTACTCACCTGTCATCAATACTTAAAATTTTTTCTTATTTTTCTACTTGTTAAGCTGGTACTTCTGGGCACAAGCTGCCTTTTCCTTCCCTCTGGCCAAGTCTTTTATTGGAGAAAATATTAATGAATTAATAATTATTATTTAGGTAACAGGCTGCAGACAGGAACATTTTTCACAAAATATAGTTTACCTGGCTTGAATTTCTAAGTTTACCTAGTTTCTTACAAAAAAAAAAAAAAAAAACCCACACACCTTATTTATTTAGTTAGTTAGTTTGATTTTATTTTAAGGGGGGGTGGTGGTCTGCAATCTACTTGGTAATCTCCAAAGACTCCCAAAAGCCACAGTTGTAGCAGGCAGAAGCCAAGAGCCAGGAAACCAATCTGAGTCTCCCACTTGAGTGGCAGGGACCCATGTACTTGAGCCATTACCTTTTGCTTTCCCAGGGTGCACAGTAACAGGAGGCTGGATTGAAAGTAGGCGTGAGACTTGAACCAGTCACTCGGATATCGGTTGCAGGTGTGTCCAAGCTGTATAGAATTGTATAGTTTGAATGTCCTATAACTTATGTAACTACTTCCTTTATGGTGATTGTTATAATTGATTCTGTTTTTGTCTTTGTTTCTTTTTCAAATAGAGGTGAAATAAATATTACTGTACATATAGCTTCATGCACTGAAGATGAGAATTTTTAGGGGAGACAGACTCCTGGAAATTGAATTACTGGGTCAATAAAATAAATATCCATTTTTTTACTAGTGAAATCCTATTGGAATAAATGTCATGTGATTTTGAAAAGAACTCTGAATGTAAGGTGGTAACATCTGGTTTGCCTTGCCACCTCTCTTCTAGAAACCATGCCCCAAGTAACAGTTAGGTTGGACATAAAAATACATACAGATTCCATGTAAAACTCTAGAAGACACGTGGAACCTGAACCATATTACATAAGGAAGGACAGGTGATGGCAGGGCGGAAACAAACTTGGCAATGTGAGCAGAAAGAATGGCAATGAGAAGAAAGCTGAGTCCTGGCACTGTGCTAGTTGCCAGGAGAACTGAGACAACTGCTCCTGACTTGGAGCCCAGACCAGGTGGATGGTGGAGTGAGATCCTGATTCAATGTCGGGAGGCTGAGTGACAGGTGAGTCTCCCACCAGTTCCCCCAGGGGGCTCCCTGAATGCCTGCAGCCTTTTGCCCAGAGGGAAGACAAGGGCATATCCCAGGGGAAATGATCTCCCTAAGTAGGCATGAAAGTCTCCCAGGCACTGGCACCTCCTCCAAAGGCCAGTCCTGCAATTTTATCTCCATTTAAATATCCCCTAACATCTCAAGAACCAAATATGAATGCTATTCCTGCTCCACTCTCCCTCAATCTCGATGATTTTCCACTTTAGTGATAGTCCTGCCTTTGAGCTAATCACTCAAGCCAGAGAATCCAGTTATAGCGGATTCCTTCTTTCTACTTCTCAGTGATGCAGCCTGTTAATTTTCCCTTCCCAGTAATCTTTCACATCTGTCTTTTCCTCACAATTTTTGCTTTGTTTTATTACACAACATCTCTACATACGTTGACTACAATAGTGACCTTTAAAGGGTCTCCACCTTCAATCTGGTCTCAAAGTCTGTGCTCTGCAGCCAGCAGAGTGCTGTTTCTAAAAAGCAATATAATTACCATCCTTAGCTACCTGCTCCCACCAGAACCACTTAACCGCTGTCACCTTCTTATCACCTGCACCTCCTTGCCCAGTCTATCTCAATGATCCTAAATTTCAGCATGCATCAGCATAACCTGAGTAGTGACCTTGAAATGCAGGCTATTGAGTCCCTCCCCAAAGACTTTTATTCAGTAAATCACCCTAAGTAATTTTTTGCAAATGTACTTTGATTATATTCAGAAACACCGGGTTGCAATATGCTGTCTAAATTCCTGAGCAAGACATACATGGCCTTCCATGTCCTGACTCCTGATTGACATTTGCCTTCCCATTCTACTATAAGTTTCAGGGTTATCGAGCTATGATGCAGCCCACCCTCTTTGTTCATGGGACTGTGTCCTCCTCACTTCAAGGCTTTTGGTGTGTAATTCAGTTTTAAGCATGTGAAAGAGTCGTTCTTAAGCTTCTGTTCAGACTCAAAGGATCTGTGAAATTCCCGAAGTTAATATGCACTGTTTTGTACATTGGGGAGTGTATGAATGTATGTATCAATGTGTATATCTAATTTTTCTGAGTAGAGCCTTTGTCAATCTTCGTCAGATTCTGAAAGTGGATCACAACCCCCTGAAGGAATGTAAGTGTCCCTGATGGAAAGATATAAATAAAATTTTGTTAAATTGAATTGAAAAAAATCTATTTGAGTGATTAATTTTTTCTCCCACTGACACAGTTGATGACTAGTGTGTGTGTATATGGGAGTGTGACAGAAAAGAGGATAAAACCAATATAATTCATGTAGATGAGAGTAAGTTCTGTTCCCTGTTAGTTTTCATTGCATGTCTATTTTATCGTAAGTGGAGAGCTAATGCATGTTTCAGAATAAATCCGTCCAAAAATACTTGCACATGTCAAATATCCACTAAAGAACATAAGTTTTTTTTTCCCTGCATAAATTCCCTGAATAATTGACTCTGCTCTTTCTCTCATTTAATGTGTGGACTAACAGGATTGATTGTTTGATTGACTTAACGATGTTCCAGATCAATTGAACAATATAATTGCTTTTCCCACCACTGTGTTGCCTGGAGGCCTCCGTGTCTCTCACGTGAGTCTTCTCTGTTGGAGTCCAGTCTACAGAGTTTCAGTTTAGGAGCACTGAACTTCATGTGAATGAAGTTTCTTATTTTGTGGCTCTGGGACAATCTTCCTGTCCCTGTTCTGATGGCTCAAAATTCTCTCTGGTCAATCTTGGGTATTTACAGTGTGCTGATTCTGGGTACCATTCAAATGTACCCACATAGGATTTGGTGGGTTGAGGAGAAGAGTGATCAGACAATTAGAGAAGTAGAGCGGTAAGTCAGGAAAATAGGCTCAGTAAGCCAATTCTCTACATCTCATTTCCACTAATATTGCAAATTTTGAATGTAATTAATCAGTCAGGTCATTGTAATTTATCAGTCAAGTTCAAAATGTGTGATAAGTTTGCCAACCAAACACCAAATGGAGTAGTTTGGTGCTGTTTAGATTTTTATTCTGATTCCTTGTTTTTCTCTATAGTGTTGACCCAGGTGTGATGTCATCCTGGCCCCTCTGGCAAGTTATTTCATAGGGAAAAAGGTGGAATGATTTTCTCTACCTGTGCTCAGGCATTCAAACCTGCTGCAGGGGAATGTCCCAGGGACACTATGTGGTCCTCTTCCTCTTCTGCTTCCCCTCTCTGCAGGCCTTTTGTGGGGATGACTCTGACTGGATGGGCCTGTCGTCATACTCAAGAGGAGCTGGGGGACACTCGGCACTGTCAGAGGAAAGACTGTCAAGAATGGATTTAAAAATCATATCTGGAGATTTAAAACAGTGTTGTAAATATGCATATTCTATTGGTAGATTGGAACATTAAATTCCTTTACACCTTGGACTTGGCTTCTACCTAATAAAAACTCAATTTGGGCTTGAGTAATTCTGAGAAAGTGACTTTTGCCTTGAAGTCTGCTCTAGTGATCAAGAGGGCTCAAGTATCAACATGTGCAAATGAGTCTACACATTTTGAAGACCCTTTGGCAGCATCTCTCAAAGAAAAATAAAATTTCTCCAGCTCTCTGCTGTGGCCAGGGAGTGCAGTGGAGGATGGCCCAAGTCCTTGGGCCCTGCACCCCATGGGAGACCAGGAGAAGCACCTGGCTCCTGCCATCGGATCAGCACGTTGCGCCGGCTGCAGCGCGCCTACCGCGGTGGCCATTGGAGGGTGAACCAATGGCAAAAAAAGGAAGACCTTTCTCTCTGTCTCTCTCTCTCACTGTCCACTCTGCCTGTCAAAAAAATTAAAAAAAAAAAGGAAAAAAAAAAGAAAAATAAAATTTCTATTAGGTTGTGAGCTCCCTAAAGTGGAAAACTGTTATGTCCATTTATCTCTAATACTTGGTTCAAAGATTTGATTATACAAGGGTACTTAAAAAAAAAGTTCTTGGAAACAGTGGAATTAAAGATAAATTTATTTTTAGTGCAAACATTCAAAAAATCCATACATAGTTATTTCATAATATACATTTCCTGAACTTTTGAAGACCTCTCACATACAGATTTCAAATTTGTCTTGTACTAAAAAAATTATCTTTTAATTCCATTTTCCAAAGACTTTTGAAGTACTCTCATATTTGGTGGTCAGTACATATTTAAATGAACAGGAGAGTAAAAGGAACCATGAAGGAAAGAATTTCCTTAAGCAGAGACAGATGACAGACTAGAGCGGCTCTTAAGCAGGAGTATGTACTTTATGTCAAGCACAGAGATTGTCATCTGTTATTTTAGTGTATCACAATTTCATATTCTAGATAAAGAACCTGAAACTCAGCAGGTTTACATGATTTGATAAATAACCATGGCAGGGCCAAGATTTAAGCCTGAGGATTTAAATAATTTCAACCATTCCAGGGTTACCAGATCTGCTAGAGGAGATTCAAATGTGAAACTTTTTTATTCAATTAGAGAGGATGCCCCAATTCACTGGTTCACTCATCAAATGCTTATAATGGACAGGGTTAGGCTGAGCTCAACCCAGGAGCCTGTAACTCAGTCCAGGTCTCCCAAGTTGATGGAGGGAAACCAATCACTTGAGTAATCACCACTACTTCCCACAGTCTGCATTAGCAGGAAGCTGGAATCAGGAACCAAAGCCAAGAATCAAACCTAGAACTCTGATGTGGGACTTGGGTGTATTAATTAAATGCCTACCTCCAAATTTGTAAATTAAGATTGCAGGGACAAATTGCCACATATTCTGCATTAAAATAGACTAATCTTTACATGTTTGAGTGGAGCACAGAGCTGACAGAAACCTAAGTGTTTACTCTGGTCCTGTAATTTAAATACCAGCCCTGGAGCTCTCTTACCTCCTCTTTCCCATATCTTTCTTTCCTCCACACACTGTGTATTACATTTCTTTGTTAATCTACTTAATGTTAGGTTAACCAAGTTTTCCAATAATTCTCTGTGCCTTGAGTTACTTTACTGCTTATGAGAAAGAGAGAGCACAATTTCCAGTGAACTAATAGCTATCAGAATAGGCCCAAGAAGCAATAGGATGGAAAGATAACAGGTAAGAAGTGGGAGGGAGATATAAATGATCTTTGAAAACAAGCATGAATTATAGTATTCATTAATTCCTGATTACCAAGAAATTAGAAACTGGGTATTTCATTTCCAGTGCTGTACGTTGCAAGCAGAATGAATTTGAAATCCACTATTGTTGTTCTTTAATTAAACAAAGCCACTGTTCTATCATCTGTATTCTCAGAATTGATTTTCTTTGTGATTTCCCCCTCATAGTTAAAGACTTTTTACATCCAATCCCAGAAGCTTTTGCTTTGGGAATTGTGTCACAGAGAAATTTGAGCAGAAACGATACCCCGATTAATCTCTCAAGGCAACAGTTGTTTTTTATTTATTTATTTTTTTGAGAAGAAAATACGATTATGGAAATTATGTTGACACAAACTTCTCTTTTTTTATGCAAGTAACCTTTCCTGTGGCTAGAGTTTCATGGTTCAGCATTTTTAGATGTAAATATTTTTTCCTGACCATAGCATAAATAAGTTTTAAGTAGCACAGAAGTATATTTGGCTTTAAAATAAGGGACCTCTCATTTAAAGGGCTGAAAGATGCGGTGAGGGGAGAGCCAGGAGTGAGGAAGTGGTAGTGTTTATTATTTATCAGGCTTCTCCTGTGTCCCCACTGGGGTAGACGAGCTCCACTGTCTCTGCACTTGCCACATTAATCACTTTCTTCTTTAAATTCAGGAGCATCCCGCTCAGTGGACAGGGTCAAACACAAGGTAAAACAACCAGAAAGTCAATTATGGTAAATAATCCTCCCATAGCAACTTGGAGTGAACTCCATGGTGATTTGAGCATCAGCCACTCAAAGCAGTCCACTTTCAATTTATATCATTAAAAATAACAATATTTGTAACCTCAATTAACAAAATAATAATAATATTCCACATCTGCTGAGGTAATTAAGTCCAATTGTTGCTCCACTTAGAATCATTTGAAATGTAAATATGCAGGCTCTCTAGAGAGCAGATATTGTGCTTACATCAGAGGGATTTTAGTACCAAGAACACAGAGATACTTGCCTGAGGGCGATACCTGATTCCTCTGCTTCTACCTTCAACTACAGTCAGGTTTGTCAACTGTGCAGAATCCAGTCCTTTCAAGAAAGATATGTGAGTGGGTCTGTACACAGTTTCTACTTTACAAAGTTTTATTTCTCCTCAGAATAGAAGAAAGAACAGGGATTAAATTTTGTACAAATAAATCTGAAATCAGAAAGTCAGAGTAGGCAGTGGTTGCTAGTATTTTCAGAGATAAGGACTTTCAACGTCAACAAACATCATCCCAGCCCCTCCATGATGGAAAGCTGCCACACAGCATCTTGGCCAAGGAAAGTCTGTGTCATTTTCAAGATGTGTATGCATTTGGACAATAGCAGCTCACATACATGTGAGATGGATTCTGTCTCTCAACACAATGTCTGTCATGCCCAGGACCCTCCAGAATGTCTGCTGCTTTGCCCGCTGCTTCCCTGCCCTCTCTCAGCCTTCTCTGACTGTCACCATATCTAGCATCATAGCTATGTTTTCTCCAGAACATGCCCAACTCATTAATGCTTACAGTTTTTACACTTGTGTTTCCTCTCCTTGGAATTTTTCCTTCCAAGATTTTCATGGGACTGGTTGCTTCTTGCTATTCTGGTTTTGACTCAAATGTTCAGCCACTAGTGCCCATCTATGGCCACTCAATCTAAAGCATCACCCTAGCCCTCACTGTCCCAATCACCCTGCACATTAGGTGTCTGAGCATATCCATAGCACTTACTACAACCTGGCCTTCACTATTCACTGGTCATGCCCCTTTGACAGACTATTCTCAACAAGAGCAGAGACTTTGTCTTTCTTGATGCCTGTAATATCCTCAGGGGCTTCTGATAGATAGGTGCTCATTGAATTTTTCTTGAATAAATGAGAGAGTACTAATCAGCTTGCAGAATTCTTAATAATCTCCATATCTTTTAGCTTACAGACTGGGAAACATCGTCTTAAATTCTTCCTTTTCCATATAGTCCCACATGACAAATGGATCTTATAAATGTGCAGCTAATGAGTGTTACCCTGTTGCTTCAGAGTTATGAATGATGCCTCAAAGTTAAGGAAAAAACTTTCTACAAAAAGGTTTTAGGTCCCCAAAGCACTTATTAAAAGGTGGCCAAGCCGTTAACCTTGTTTTCCCACCTCCAGCCCACATAAAGGTATTCACTGGAGTACAAAGAACAGTCATTTAAGGAGGGGAGAGAACTGCTTCCCCTACAAGATAAGGAAGGGATGCTCCAAGACAAAAGTGTTTTGCCGTGCCTGCTGACCCAGATGCAATATTATTATTTTTCCCTGAGGCTGTCATTTGTATGGCTACCAAAGCAGAGAGCTAGACAGCTTTGTTGATCCTCATTCTCTGCAGTCGGGAGAAATAGAGACTGGAGAAGTATGAAGGCTGGAAGTGGCTGGAGCTGTTTTTGCTCCTGGACAGAGAAAAATTGGGTTAGCGAAATTAATATAGAAAACTGGAGCCATCTCTAAATAGTTCCACCCAACAGAATTGTCCAGAGACTGAGGGATCTCCAGCAGAAAGATGATGTGAGTGGTTAACTGCTGGACAGCAGCTAGATGTAGTTTACCCAGCTCACAATGAGGCCCAGAATGGGAATCTGTGAAAAATCATTGAGGTCTGCTATTCAAGGAGGCTTCTATTTAGACTTTGACCATGGCAGAAGGATTTCAGTAGCCAGGATAATCACACAGCCAGCTAAGTAGAAAGACTTTGATCTCTATTTCTTACCCCAGTGCAGAGTATATGAGGAGGAGAAGCAGGAAATGACAGATTATACCCACCATCACTCTAGAGCAATGTTTCTCAGACTTTGTCTTTAAAGATTTATTTACTTATTTACTTGAAAGTTAAAATGACACATACACATACACACATACATGCAGACACACACGGGGAGAGAGAGAAAGAGAGAGAGAGAGAGAAAGAGGGAGAGAGATGTCTTCCTTCCACTGGTTCAATCCCCAAATGCTTCTAACAGCCAGAGATGAACCAGGCTGAAACCAGAAATCCAGAAATCCATCAGCATCTTCCAGGTGGGTGGTAGGAATGCAAATACTTGAGAGATCATCTACTGCCTTCATATGTGCATTTGCAGGAATCTGGATCAGAAGCAGAATAGCTGGGACCCAAACCTGCACTTCAGTATGGCAGTATGGGATGCTGTCATCCCATGAAGCTTAACTTGTTCCACAACACTGGCCACTCTCATTTTTTTTTTTTTTTGCAGCTTTCCCCAGGAGTCATTTTTTTTTATGCTCCCTCCCCCAACACCTTCTCTTTGCTCCATAGATAAGGTGCCACAGCTATAATATACGCTGTGTACTGTGGAGGCACACAAACCATTGGACCATCAAAGTTTTTTGACCCTCTCCCCAGGAACCAATTTTCATCACCTTGGGGGCAATATTACTCCTATTAAGAATGCATGGGCTAGGGCAGTAATGATTAACTGGAGATGATTCTGCCTCCCTGGAAACAGTTGGTAGTATCTGGGGAAGAGATCTTGGTGTCAACTGAGTAGAGGTCATGCATTCTGCTAAACATCCTACAATGTGCAGGATAGCTTCCACAACAAAGATTTATCTGAAACAAAATGTCAATGGTAGGGTTGAGAAATCCAAGTGCAGAGTCTGAAACTTCCAGTCCAGGTTAAGCCTAATGCTAAAAGGAAGAAAGAAACTTTAGCTCAAAGATGAACATTTTGGGAGTTCCTAAAAACAAGAAAGTGATCCATAACCTGTGGATCCTCAACACACTACCACCAGGCATCAGAGGAGTGAGATTACACAAGTGATCCAAGAGTCAGTGTAGCAAAGTAAGGTGCCTGCTAATTGTACCCTGCTGAGTTTATTTTTAAATTAACTGGTAACAAGAGTCACAAAATTGATTTGTAAATTGGCAATTTGGAACTCAAAACTCATTCTTACCTATGTATTTTAGCTTCTCAGCTCAACTATCAAAGTAAATCATGCAGTGTACCTAAATGATTGTACCGATAGAGTGTGTGGTGTGGCCACCGTAGACTGCTGTGGCTCTTGATATGGGAACATGTGTTTCTGCTACTCAGCTCCGGTTGTGGACGGTGTTCCCTTGGATCTATGGCAGGCAGGTGAAAGGACAAGGGGAGAGCAGCCATGAAGTCAAGCGGGAGGATCAGAGGTATAGAAAGAAAGGAACTAGGATTTTCACTGAGGAGGAAGTCATGATCCTTCCATGATGAGTGCTTTCTTAAAAATATCTTGGACTTTCTAAGACATTTATTTGCAGCATAACATGTTGTATATTAAAACGGAAAAGAAAAGCTTCCTTAATTTAGAAATCCTCAGAGGGTATACATTTTACTTAACTTAGCTTAAAATCTGACTTCTACAGACAAGAAAGATGATCAGGGACCTGGAATAGTTTATTTGCTCACAATTCTGTAATATGCTCTGGGCTGAGCTGAGTGTTACTTCTGCACATCTGCTGGGTATCACGATGCAGCTTATGTGAGTTGCCAGGGGGCTTGTTTGTCCAAACTGGTCTTGGTAATGTGGCTGGTACCTCAGTGCAGGTGTCTGGATCTTTTCTACAAAGTCTGTCTCCCCATGGTCCATCCCCAGGGAGAATGGAGCACTTTTAAGGCAGCAAATGGACAAAAATGAAAGCTACAAAGCTGCTTGAAGTTGAGGCTCTGATGTTACCATATCACTTCTACTGCATTCTGTTGGCTATAGAAAGTTGCAAGACAGGAACAGTGCATATCCATGGGAAGAAAAATAGTCCCATCAGCAGAAGAGAAAATTCACTTCTGGAGATCTGTATTTCCAGGAATTAGAGCAATTGATTCAGCCGTCTTTGTATGCTATCTATATGTGTACAGATGATAACAATACTTAGAGTTTACTTATGGGCTTAAGAACAGGATCTGCTGAGAATGAATAATCAACAAGAAAAATATCAAAACTATACATATACATTGGGCATATTTTATGATATAATGGAATACATAAGATATACAATAGTTTCTGTATCAACCATTTCTCTTCATTAAGAATTGAGACCTCTGGTTTAAGAATGTGTTTATAGTCCAATCAAGATTCTCTTCTTGAGTCCTCTATTGTTACTGTCCTACACAGTTAAACTGTCTTCAGACTTCTGTTTGGAGCACTATTTTTATAATCTAGTCTTTGCTTATGCACTTATTTAAAATTCCATCTTTGAGTACCTGAGGTAATTCCATAATGCTGTGATCTGTAGTGTTAAAGTCTTACCTGGGCATTCTGTATTCTCTGCCAGGATTGGAATTTTGTTTCTTCTTGTCATAGGAACTGGAATGGTTCAAAAATACATGTGATGTGAAGAATTCCCTCCTGCTTAGACTCTGAATTAAAATTTAATCCTACATTTGCTCAGAGTTGTGGCAATTCCAGTGTGTATCTGACATAATGCTTTGGGCTGCAAGTAACAGAGTACTTGATTTGGATAAGCTTAAATGATAAGGAATTTATCTCCTCTGCCTCAGGTTTGGTTCACTTAAGAGCTCAATGATGGACTCAGTTTCTGTCTCTCACAATACTAATTCTAATCTCTTGTCTTAATCTAGCAGTAGAAATAGAGATAGAGAGGTAGACAGATAGTAGGAAATAGAGAATTGTCCCCCAACCATAGATATCTTAATCTTTCTGATTAAGTTATCCTAGGTTACATGCCTCCCCTAATGTGTCAATGCTTCCTTGGAAATGCCCTGAACTGAATGAGATATCCATGGCATGCTGGGGATTTCACTTGGCATAAAAATGAGAAAGGGACATCTGATGGGATGGGTTCTGGTAGGAAGGTAGAATGTGAAAAGGATGCTGATAGGCAACCTAAAGGGTTGCATGTGTTGGGTAACTAGTGAACGTCCTCTGAAAGAATAACTCCAGATGACATTGTAACTGTGGAAACAAATCAGAATGTGGATAAAAATAGTTGATAAAAGGAAAACCACAAGGTTTCAAAAGATATCTCAAACAATAAAAAAATGATAATATTCCTGTATTATTCTTCATTTACAGTGGACCATGTTGCAACATGTCTCTTCTTTCTCTCTCCCTGCTCAATATTACATATACAGACACAGTACACATAGGGGATGTGGTGGGTGATTAGATCCCCACAGTCAGAGCAATTCACTAGCATTTTAGAAAGAAGACCTGATTTGTTCTCAATTGTTTTCCTTCCTAAAGAAAGCTGTTGTTGGCACCTACAGAAGGCCACTGATGAGGGTGGCGAGGGAGGATCTGGAGGTGGGTTAGTCTTTCTTGGCCTCACCACTTCCTGTCCTGTATCTTCCACAGACATTTGAAAGTTAGCTCCTAGAATTAGTGTCTAATTCACTGCTGTATCATTTGTACCCACAATAACACCTGGCACAAAATAGACTTTCAATAAACTGGGGTTGACTATATTGCTGCCAGCACTCCCAGAAGCAGCACAGAAGGGAGGGCCGCCCTAGGAAGAAGGAGTCTTTCATTGTTCCTGTTTTAGAGGGAAGGGAACAGAATGGCAAGGGAAATGCTGCTAACGGCTCAGTTGCTTGTTTACTGTGTCAGGACTGCTTGAACTGCATACCTGCAAGTTGTTGAATTCTTTTCTATTCAACAGAAATAAAAGCAATCAGTCATTCCTTTAGAGGCTGTATCTCTAGTTAATAACTAATGATGGCATTTTAAGGATAAATTTAATTAGAGTTCTTGAATTTTGCCATGTTTCACATAGCTTAATTTAACTTAGGAAAATGTATTAGACATGGAGTGGATATAAAGCACCTCTCTGTCTTCTGTTAGAAAATGTTGATGTGAATAACTGCTCTTTAATGCTAAGGACTGTGGAATTTAGATATAAACACTTTGATAAAAGCTAAATTCCCAGCATCCTCACAATGCATTAATGTCTCTCCATTCAGTGAATGGCAGCCTTTGTTTCAGGGCTGGGATGGTAAGCTGGTGGGTGGCTGCTTCACTGGACCCAAATATCTCCATTAGATGTTGGACATTTCCTTCCTTTCAAGAGTCTGTTGATTATTATTGCTCATGGTAATCAAACACCACAGTTTCTGGGCTGCCATTGAAGAGGTGTGGGCTCTTGGAATTGCTAACAGTGATGGATGGACCCTTGGTATATGTGTCTGCTGGAAGATCACAGCCATTATCTTTGAGAATCAAACTGTTTTCCTTTGATAAGCAGGGGGGATGCATGCATGTCTGCATTCGGCTCATCACATACAGTTTTAAGCCATCTTTCAGAGAATGTCCTGCAGTGTTTATTTTACTTCCACCCTTGCCTTCCTGCACTCTTTCATTCACACAGCCTTCATAGTGGACCTGTTCAGCTAGAAGTCAGATCACATCACTCCTCATCTCAGAAACTTCCAGTAGCTTCCTGTGTCCCTCGTAGTAAAAGCCAATGTCCTTATTTAGCTAACAAGTCCTATCTTACACAACCTGCCAGTCTCCTCACATCTCTGATTCTATTCCCCCTCTCCACTCTTGTTACTTAGCAAATCACACTGGCTCTGGCACTGTTTTCTTGAGTTCCCTTCCTCAGGGTCCTGGTCCTTTCTATCTTTTCTCTTTGGAATGATCTCTTCCAAGAAAGCTGCATGGAGAGGGAGCAATCCAAGGACATTGTGGGCAACCCTACCTAATAGTTCATATCTGGCCCCAACATTCAGCATTTATATTCTCCTTTCTAGGTTTGAATATTTTTGGTATCCATTCTGTCTATTTCATTATGAATTGTCCTCTCTATTAGAATGAAACTGCACATAAGTAGGGATTTTTCTCTCTGCCCCATTCCCCCCCACTTTACATCCTACGATACCCAGAAACCACAACAGTACCTGAACCCAATAAGGCTCACCATAAATCTTTGTTGTAGGCTGAGCCTCCATCTGTGGTGCCAGCATCCCAGAGGGGCACTGATTTGTATCCCAGCTGCTTCTCTTCTCCAGCTCTCTGCTTATGGCCTGGAAAACAGTGGAAGATGGCCCAAGTTCTTAGGTCCCTATAACCACATGGGAGGCCTGGAGGAAGCTCCTGGCTCCTGGCTTCAGATTGACCTAGCTCCGGCCATTTGGGGAGTAAACCAGTAGTTGGAAGACCTTTCTCTCTATCTCTCCCTCTCACTGTAATTCTGCCTCAAATAAATTTAAATAAAAATCTTAAATCTTTGCCCAGTGCTGAAGAATTTCAATCTTTCAGTCATCAGACATTTATTGTGCATTTACTAAGAGTCAGGTGTTATGCTGGATACTTCTAAAACAAAAATGAACCAGAGAGACAATGTCTATAACCTCATAGAATTTAAATTCAGGAGAGAAAAGAAAGTATTAAGCTAGTACCCATTTGACACATGTGGACCCTAAATTTCATAGAAATGAATTCATTGTGTATTGTTCTTAAGTGGATCGTCTGGGATGAACACCCAGAAATTTAAAATCACAGTGTTAACCGTCCTTCTTTAAGACAATCCTAGGTTTGTCTGAAGCATTTCTTTATCATCACTAATTGCATGTATTTGTGCTTATGCACAATGCCCTTCATTGAGCTGGAGTTTTGTTGCTGTTTACATCTGTTGGGACTGTTCTCTAAGGTGTTAAGCATTATTATTAGATGAAGCTCATCAATCATTATTATTGTGGCTAAGCTTCATTTGATCTGCCCTTCAAGAACATCAAAATAAGAATAAAAATGATTTCGTCTTTCTTGTTCTAAAATTTAAAAAGTCTTTTAGCTTTCTATTTGCATAGCACGAGATTTTATTTTCACATTGTCCTAAGTGGGCATCTTAGTCTCTTTGAAAATGTTAGGTTGTGTATTAAATTTCAACTTTACATACTAACTGTGCATTTATAAGTTTGATATGTTTGATCTGCATGAATACTAAAAATAAGGTTCTACTTAGAATACAGTTTTTAGTGTTCATTCTAATTTTGCTATAGGTGAAGTATTTTATGGAAAATCCAAAGCTTTTTATAAAAATTATTTGTGAGTTTTTAGAAAAATGTTGGATATCATAAACAGCAATAACAAAAGTTGAAACACATTGGTTGATGTCTCAGGAAATCATTACATATGTTGTCCTGCCAATATAGAGGAAATCTCTATATTTGGAAATATGGTACACCATAAGACAGCATCACTGCTATTTGACTTTATGGACTTGAGGTCATGACATGCTTTCTGTAACAACAGATGTCGATGGAAGAAGTTCTGCCAGGTTCATGCTATCCCTTACAAAATGCAAAAAGACTTGGCTTTCTAGGAAGCTCTTCATCTTATTTATACCTTGTGATTTTGGGTGAAAACATGTATACAGAACACAGTTATCTCTTTTAATTTCTTAATATTTCAGTCTTGGTGAGCAGGAATCTTTTACTCATAAATGCTATGAGTAATAGTGGGAGATACACTTTTTTGTTTGTTTTGGTAAATCTTGCTCTCTGTAGAAGAAAGAGCTCCTGTTCTCTCAGTCTGGAACTGGGAATGGATCAAAAGGTTAGTCTCAGAATAAAGCCAGGACTCAGGAGGAGGAGAAGAGGGTGGGAAAGAGGCAGCCAGGGGAAAAGGACTTCCAGCTGACCCTCCTAGACGTCCTGATCATAGACTTGAGTCCAATGTCAAAAACATTATCTCAGTAAAGACATTGTTATCACAGGACCTAAAAATTAGGTGTTTGGGGCTAGTAGTGTGGTGTAGTGGCTAAACCTACTTTCTGCAATGTTGGCATCCCATATTGGCGCCAGTTCATTTGATGGATGCTCCAATTCCAATTTAGCTCCCTGTTAATGGCTCGGGAAAACCAGAAGATTGCCCAAATTTTTGGGTGCCTGTCACCCATATGAGAAACCTGGATGAAGCTCCTGGCTCCTGGCTTTGACTTGGGTCAGTCCTGGCCATTGTGGCCATCTGGCAGCTGAACTGTTGGAAGGAAGATCTCTCTCTCTATCTCTGATTTTCAAATAATTAATGAATCTTTAAAATACTATGTGCATTAGTAAAAAACCTGAAAGAAAAGTGCATTGCATTAATTGGGGATAATATTTGGTTTCAGATGAATACTTTAAAACAAGTGATCATTTCATATGACTTTGACCCAAACATTTAGTTCCATGGAAAGTAGTAGAAAAGTTGTAAAGGCTTATAGATGAGTAAAATGTTCATCCTAGATTTCTTCATCGTCATAAGTGCTGGCATAAAAAACATGTCTCAAAGAATTCAGTGTTCTGCAAGGTGAGTGACGTGGGCAACCAAAGCTCTCATGGTGCTTTGCAGCTGTGGAACAGTCAACATCATTACTTTTCTAGATGATGAAAAGCACAGCAGCATATCTGAATCCTCCAAAATTTGTATGTGGAGGTGTTGCTCTTGGAGTGGAAGATTCCAAATTTCTGAGCAAGAGTCATAATATCTCATTTGTGTAGTCTTACAAGCTCAAAGACAATGTGACACCAAATGTTAAAAGTTATAAAGAGAAAAGACATTGCAAGTTGGATTGTAAATCATTTTAAAGGATCAACCTTACATATGATGGCATTTCAAAAGTTCGTGGGAAAATGGAATTTAAAAATGTTTATGTTGGTGCAAAAAACTGAAATACATGTAAAGCTCGTTCATAATAGGCATACTATGAACTTCCTGAAGAAAGCTCATGTACATGAATTTTGAAAAAAATCTTGTCTCACAATAAGCATATAATTTAATTGCATTTTCATAAACTTTTTGAGAAACTTGGTTAGAAAAGAGAAAAATCAGAATGATTACAGATATTTAAAATAAGAATAAATTGGATCTGATAAAAAGATTTTTATCACATATGTTTGGATTTCCTGAATTTGGATATTCTGTTTCATCTAGTTTGCTTTTTTTTTTTGCTAATCTGGTTTCATGAATTACTTATGCACGGTATAAGTAGATTCTGCATAGGTAACTTGTTTCTATACTACTACAATTAATTGAATTCATGTATTTTTGTTACTTTATTGGAAATCAATCCAATCCAATATAGCACAGTAAACCATTTAAATAACATATACAAAGTTCTCAACAGAATGGAGATTGTAACTATTTGAAAAATCTCATGAGATCAGTCATTCTAAAAGTTATTCTAAGCACATGTTTTCTGGAGCAGTCTATGTCCAGCATTTTCAGCACTGTGCACTCATCTAAGTACTTTTAATAAATTGCAGACCTGAAGTGTGCAGTCACTCTACTCCTAAAACAACTTCTGATGTTCACAAAATAGTCAGCTGCCACCTGGGCGTTGGAATCACAACGTATTCTTTGGATTAAACTTCTTCCTATTGGTCTTCAACATAGGTGTTAATAATTTTATTAGTTTATATATAGATTGTTCCATAATTGAACAGGAAGGGGTAAGGAATCATTCTACATATTGAAAACTTCATTTGGCAGTCATAACTGAGACACGGCTGGCAAGCATGCTTTCCACATTCTTCCCCCTAATTCCCAGATGGAGCCAAACTCAGAAACCCTCCAACTCTCTGATGAGTAAGGTCATTAAACAGATGAAAAATAAGAAAGCATCTGGAAATTATATCATCCCTGCCAAATGTTCACTCTAGAGAAAGAGTAATTCATGTAACTTCTTTGTACTCTCCTCTTGAGATACAAGAATGAAAGAGAAAACTCCACATGACTCTAGGGATGTGAAGATCATAAAAGTTTTAGATAGTGATATACATCTAATGCTGGAATAAATTTCCATTTCTGACTGAGTTACAGGCCATATGTTTTAAATAAATAGAGGTTTCATAAACAAGTGTCCATGAAAACACTTTAATTTGTATTTTGGAAAGACAATAAGTTTATTTCTTAAAGGTGGTTGTTTTGACAAGGAGACTGTATCTCTTCCTCTCCAAGGGATTTGCTTCATTTAGTTTCTATAGGTTTTCTTAGAAAAGACTGCATACATCTCTCTCACTTTACTTCCAGATTTTGGGGTGGGGGGAGAAGCCTATTGACCAATGACTTAGAGATTTGGGATGAACCTGTAGGCTCCTATTTTAGTAGACACCCTTATTCAATTCTGAGTGATGCATAGCATTCCCCAAACTGTAGAGACTGCTTTGTATATTTTCTACTAGTAAGAAAATTTGAGAAAAGCCTTAATTACTAGAGGTACACAAGATTTGGAATCAGAAAATCTGGTCATAAATTCTATTTTTGTCACTTCCTGGTTAATTACTGAGGCTGAATTTTATGGTTTCCAAATCAATGTAATAATCATACTTACTGAACCGGGATTTTTTTGTGGTAACATGCTATCCTAGTGTTCTTGAGTCTTCCTCCTTCCTTCTAATATCTCCATTTTTAATTGTTCTATTTTTGCTTGTATTTTAAATTTGTAAAGCACATTTTCTTTTGACAAAGTGCTTTATAGTTGTGCATGGTTACATATTAAAATATGTGTGTGGCAAGTAGATAAGTGTATTAGTCAAATATTGTGATAATTCTGCTGTGTAACAAACAATCATAAAAAATCTTTTTGGTCAAAACAAAATCATGGAGATGAGATTAAGATGGTGGATTAGGGAGGGAGTTTACCACTCTAGTCTAGGAAAAGGTAGCTTAAAAATAAAAAGTGGAGAGATTGCTGTCTCAGGGAGGAGTTAGGCAGAGGAAATTCCACACAAGTTGGAAGGACAAAGCAGATCTACATAGAGGGTGTAGACACACACAAATCAGGACCCCAGCAGATGAAAGTCTCTGCATCACCTTTGGAGAGTGAGGCGAGACCAGACTGTGGCAGTCCAAGATACTGGTGATAAAGCTGCAGGAAAAGCCTGGAGGGAATCCAGCTTGGAGCCCTGTGGGGGATAGTGTACTTGCCAAACCAGAGAAGAAAAAAGGGGGAGGGGGCACATTTCTCTCTCCATGATCACCCTGCAACTACACCCTAAAAAAGCTGATACAGAGAGAGGGTGCCATTATGGACATACATAATAGCTAATCTAGCTCCCATTCCTGCCCAAAAACCATCCAAACAAAGAGTCCTGAGTCTGGAGGGGAGAACCAACAGGGGGCTGGGTGCTCGTGACTGTGGGAGGTTTGTGTGCAGGGACTGTGAAAACACTGACTGTGGGACTGTAAAAACTGTGTGGGAAGGCTCAGAGTGTGGCTGGGACTTTGGGAAGTCACTGTGGGAGGCTCCATATGCTGAGGGCTCCCTGGTTCCCTGGTGTGGGACATTGCTGGAGATTCTGCATACACTGAGGACTGCACAGATCCTTTGTGTGGTCCTTGTGGAAGCACAGGTGAATATTATACTCCCTGGGGCTACTGCCTAAGGGCTGGTCTCCTTGGAGGAGAGGAAATGAACTGAGTCTATGCAAACAGAACAGAACAAACCTGGGTGTCACTTTAACACTCTCTTCACCTTGGAGCACTGAACAGAGCTCTCTAGACTCACTCACCAAACACATCCAGGTATTCCCTGAAAGCAGACAACCCACTAATCCACACATAGTCCAAGCATAAAAGCTGCCACAGCAAAAAAAAAAAAAAAAAAAAGAAAAAAAAAGAAAAAAAGAAAAAGAAAAAAGAAAGAAAAGAAAAACAATGAATATCTCCATAAAGGCTGAATGATAAATGCACTAATTCAAAAAATAAGAACAATGAACACAACATATTGCCCCCAAAAGAATACAACAATTCAATACTAGATTGTAAAGATGATGAGACAGAAGAAATGCCAGAAATGGAATTCAAAAAATTGATCAAAGGATTACTTAGAAGTAAAAAGAAACAAATACATGAACTAATGAAATCCTTCCATGATATGAAAGAAAATTTCATTATAACAATAGTGGGGGACTTCAATACCCCACTTTCAGCAATGGGCAGGTCAACCAGACAGAAAATCAACAAGGAAACAGAGGAGTTAATTGACACTATAGACCAAATGGACCTAACAGATTTCTACAGAACTTTTCATCCTACAGTTGCTGAATACGCATTCTTCTCACCAGTACATGGAACTTTCTCTAGGATTGACCACATACGAGGCCATAAAGCAAGTCTCAGAAAATTCTAAAAAGTCAAAATCATACCATGCATCTTCTCAGACCAAAATGGAATGAAGCTGGAAATCAGCAGCTCAGTAATCCCTAGAACATATGCAAACACAGAGACTGAACAACCTGCTCCTGAAATGAACAGGTCATTAGAGAAATCAAAAAATTTCTAGAAACAAATGATGATGACAATACAACATATCAAAATTTATGGGAGGCCGGCACTGTGGCCCAACAGGCTAATCCTCCGCCTAGCGGCGCCGGCACACCAGGTTCTAGTCCTGGTTGCCCCTCTTCCAGGCCAGCTCTCTATTGTGGCCCGGGAGTGCAGTGGAGGATGGCCCAAGTGCTTGGGCCCTGCACCCCATGGGAGACCAGGATAACCTGGCTCCTGCCTTCGGATCAGCAAGGTGCGCTGGCCGCAGCGCGCCAGCTGCGGCGGCCATTGGATGGTGAACCAAAGGCAAAGAAAGACCTTTCTCTCTGTCTTTCTCTCTCATTGTCCACTTTGCCTGTCAAAAACAAACAAACAAACAAACAAAAAAAACTTATGGGACACACCAAAAGTAGTATTAAGAGGAAAGTTTATAGCAATTGGAGTGTACATCAAGAGATTGGAAAGGCACCAAATAAATGAGCTATCAACACATCTAAAGGATCTTGAAAAATAACAGCAAACCAAACCCAAAACTAGTAGGAGAAAAGAAATAATTAAAATTAGAGAAGAAACAAACAAAATTGAAACTGAAAAGCAATACAAAAAATGAGCAAAATGAAGAGCTGGTTTTTTTGAAAAAAATAAAATAAAATAAAATTGAATCACCATTGTTCTAACTAACCAAAAAATAGAGAAAGAAGACCCAAATCGATAAAATTAGAGATGGAAAAAGGTAATGTAACAACACCACCACAGAAATAAAAAGAATCATTAGAAATTACTACAAGGAATTACATGCCAACAAGCTGGGAAACCTAGAAGAAATGGATAGCTATTGGACACATACAACATACCTAAAATGAGCCATGAAGACATAGGAAACCTAAACAGATCCATAACCCAAAAGGAAATTGAATCAGTAAAAAGACCCTTCCAACAAAGAAAAGCCCAGGACTGGATGGCTTCATTGCTGAATTCTTTAAATGCCTGGTAGAAGAACCAACTCCAATTCTTATATTATTCAAAACAATTGAAAGGGAGGGAATCCTCCCAAATTATTTCTACGAAGCCAGCCTCACCTTAGTTCCCAAACCTGAAAAAGATGCAACTGAGAAAGAGAACTACAAACCAATTTCCCTGATGAACATAGACACACAAATCCTAAACAAAATTCTAGACAATTGAATCCAACAATTGAATCCAATCAGAAAGATCATTCACTTGGACCAAGTGGGATTTATCCCTGGTATCCAGGGATGGTTCAACATTCCCAAATAAATCAATGAGATACATCACATTAACAAACTGAAGAACAAAAACCATAGATTATTTCAATAGATGCAGAGAACTCTAAGCAAATTGGGTATAGAAGGAACATTCCTCAAGACAATCAAGGCAATTTATGACAAACCCATGGCCAGTATCCTACTGAATGGAGAAAATTTGGAAGCATTCCCACTGAGATCTGGAACCAGACAGGATGCCTACTCTCACCATTGCTATTATTCAATATAGTCCTAGAAATATAGCTAGAGCCATTGGGGAAGAAAGAGAAATCAATTGATGTAATATCATTTATGAATTTTGACTTTGATTGTTTGTGCCCCTAGGGTCTTTTACAAGTAGTCTTTGCCTATGCTAATGTCTTTTAGGGTTTCCCTAAATTGAGAAGGAGGAAGTCAAACCATCCCTATTAGCAGATAACATGAATCTATCTATATACATATATATGGGATCCAAAAGACTCCACTAAGACACTATGGGAACTTATAGAAGGGTTTGGTAATGTATCAGGATATAAAATCAATACACAAAAATCAACAGCCTTTGTATACACAGACACAGCTGAGAAAGAACTTCTAAGGTCAATCCCATTCACAATAGGTATAAAAATGTCAACTACTTTGGAATGAATTTAACCAAGGATGTCAAAGATGTCTAAAAATGAGAATTACAAAACATTAATGAAAGAAATAGAAAATACAAAAAAATAGAAAACTCTTCCATGTTCACATGGATTGGAAGAATCAATATCATCAAAATGTCCATTTTTCCTAAAGCAATTTACAGATTCAATGCAATACCAATCAAAATACCAAGGACATTATTCTCAGATCTAGAAAAAAATGATGCTGATATTCATATGGAAACACAGGAGACCCTGAATAGTGAAAGCAATCTTGTACAACAAAAACAAAGCCAAAGACATTACAGTACCAGATTACAAGACATTCTATAAGGCAGTTATAATGAAAACAGCCTGGTATTGGTACAAAAACAAATAGACAGGCAAATAACAGAATAGAAATTTCAGAGATCAATCTAAGCATCTACAACCAACTTATGTTTTACAGAAGAGCTAAAATCAATCCCTGGAGCAAGGACAGTCTCTTTAACAAATGATGCTGGGAAAACTTGATTTCCACATGCAGAAGTATGAAGCAAGACCCCTACCTCAGTGGAAACCTAATCAGTTACAAAGATGACTGCAATCTTGACCTCTGAAATGTATCCTTCAATGACTTCTCATATTCCTGGAATCCTAGGACCTCAGAATGGAAAGGAATTTATAGAGTGCTCAGGCTAGCACCCTTGATTTTGTGAATGACATAGTGGGTACAGAGGAAGGAGGGTTCTGTGGAAAATGACACAGGTGACGTGACCAGTGAATTCTTGGCATGAATAACTGTAGTATACATGCTGCTGCAATAGCAGTAGAAATAAGGAGCACAGAATTCAAGATACTTAAGACTATGTGTGTATGTTTGTATTAAGTATTTTTTTTCCCTTTCAAAATATTGTTTTGGACTTGAGGAGTTTTAATTCCAGGGAAAATGGACCAGGTTGCTGATAGAACTCCATTTTGTATGGCTGTGACATCTCTGAAATATTCCTTGCCAGGAAGAAATGGGAAAAAAGTAAATACTGAGGCAACCTGAAAGAAGAAAATCAAGTACTTATTCGTTTTCTGTCCTATCCATCCAGGCCAACAGTTATTGATTGAACTGATTATATGAAGATGTGTCTCAAGAACATATGGATGAATAACTGAAATACTGGTTTGGAGTCAGAAAACCTGAACTTGAGGTCTAGCTCTAAACCTTTTTTGCATATGTAATATTTTTTTTCTGTTTGTAAAAATTTATTTATATAAAGGGAACAAATTTTATGTATTCATATACACACTTTTAAGAACATAGTTATACTTCCTTCCCTATGTACCTCACTCCCACCCTCCCCCCTCCTTCCTTTCTTATATTTCACAATGACATACTTTCAGATTACTTTTTAATCACGAGTGTAATAAAGAATCACTAAATAAAGAACTGAATAAGTACTAAGTAGAAAAGCCACTATTCCTCAGGAGTATAGATAAGGGCTGTAAACAATAATTAGATCTCAAAATGTCAATGTCACTCATATTTCATTACTTTTTTGTGCTGTCTATAGTAGTTGTCACAAATTAGAGAAAATATATGTCTGTTTGGGACTGGATTACTTCACTAAGCATATTGGTCTCTAATTGTATCCATTTTGTTGCTAATGACTGGATTTTATTCTTTTTAATGGCATAATAGTATTCCATCGTGTATATAAACCACAATCACTTTATCCAGTCAACTGTTGATGGGCGTCTGGGTGATTCCATATTTTAGCTATTGTGGATTGACCTGCTATAAACATGGAAGTAGAGATTGTCTATGTAATCCTAAGTGATTCCTTAAAGACTTGTAGACCCACAGTTTCTCCAGATTTATAAAAATATATAAAAATGAGTATGATTTATGATTTTAAAATTTTATTTCATTAAAATTTTTGAGATTTATTTTTTTACAAAGCTGAGAGGGGGAGGGCATGAGAGAGACAGACAGAGAGAGAGATCTTATCAGCTGGTCTGCTCCCCAAACACCCACAACAACCAGAGCCAGGAACCTGAAACCCAACCTGGGTCTCTCATGTGAGAGGCAGGGATTCAAATATTGAGCCATCAACTGCTGCTTCCCAGGGTGCATATTTGCTGCAATCTGGAAGAGAGAGCAGAGCCAGGCTCAAACACAGGTATTCTAAAATGGGATGTGGGTATGCTACGGGGCATTTAACTGCCATGCCAAAGATCACTCCCTTTTTTATTTTTAATATGCTTTGTCTTTCTCTCCTTTGATCATTCTTGTCTAGAGATTACACGTTTTGTCTTTGTTGATCTTTTAAGTTATATTTTTTCAGATTTGAAAAGCGTGTATTGATCCTACTCATAGTATTATCTTCTTCCTTCTAGTTTCTTGTTCTTAGTTTTCTAACTTTTTAAAAAAGATTTATTTGTTTGAAAGTCAGAGTTACACAGAGAGAGAAGGAGATGCAGAGAGAGAGAGAGAGGTCTTCCATCCGCTGGTTCACTCCCCAGTTGGCCACAACTGCCAGAGCTGTGCCGATCTGAAGCCAGGAGCCAAGAGCTTCTTCTGAGTCTCCCACACAGGTGCAGGGGCCCAAGGACTTGGGCCATCCTCCACTACTATCCCAGGCCACAGCAGACAGCTGGATCAGAAGTGGAGCAGCCAGATCTTGAACCAGCGCCCATATGGAATGGTGGCACTGCAGGCAGTGACTTAATTTGCTAAATCACACAGCACCAGCCCCACTCTAACTTTTAAAATTGGACAGTTATTCCATTAATTTTTTACAACCACTGATTCACTACACAAATACCCACAACAGCCAGAGCTGGGGAAGGTTGAAGCCAGTTAACAGGAACTTCATGTAGGTCTCCCATGTGGTTGGCAGGAACCCAAGTACTAGAGCCATCATCTGTTGCCTCTGAGGCACCTTAGCAGGAATGTAGATTGAAGGCTGAGGTTGGATTTACTCCAAGTTCTGTGGTATAGGATGTGGATGCCTCTAGAAGTTGCTTAACCTACTGCGCCACAATGCTTGCCCTGTTACTTTTTAAGTTGGATACCTACTTTCAGCACTCCATATTTTCTTTTTCTAAAAGGTTTATTTATAAAGGCAGAGTTACAGAGAGAGAGAGAGAGAGAGAGAGAGAGTGTGTGTCCTTCGGCCAACCTCTGCTTTCCTAGGCTCATTAGCAGGGAGCTGGATTGGAAGTGAATCAGCCAGCACCCATATGGGATGCTGGCACTGCAGGAGGCGTCCTAAGCTTCCATTCCACAGTGAGAGCCCCCAGTGCTCCATATTTTCTAAATATGTAATTTAGGCTATGTGTTCCCTTCTAGTACTACTTTAATTGATTTCACAAATTCTGATGTTATATTTTAGTTTTAACTTTTCATTATTTTATTTTATTTTTGAATAGCTATATATGCATGTGATTTAGAAGTCAAAAGTGTAGAATAAGATTGGGAAGTCTTGTGTGGAGCTTTCCCTACCCACCCCATCATGTGACTGCATATTACTGTTCCTAGTTTTTATGCATTTTCCCATTGTTTCTTCACACAAAGAAAATATGAATACTTGTGCTTAGGTTTCGTTTTTTATACAAAAAAGTATAATAAACAGTTACTGCCCTTGGTCTATACATTGTACCTTGTAAATAGGAAATTTCATAAAAAAATTCTTCGCTTATTATGTCTGCGTAATATTCCAAGGTGAAGAAGAACTGGAAGTTGCATTATCAATTGTCTGTTAAATAACACTTGTGTTATTTTCTATCTTTTGGTTTTGAAACCAGCACCATTATGAATAACCTTGTACATTTGTCATTTTGTACATGTCATATTTATAAGAGAAATTCGTAGATATGGAATTATTGGAGAACAGAGATAAATCTGTATCAATTTTGATGAGTTTTGTCAAAATATACTCTAGGGAAATTGTTTTGTACTAATATCATAAGTGTATGAGACTGCCTGTTCCTAATAACTTTGTCAATTGCCTGGATTTTTAGAATTTTTGAGGATTGAAATATGCTATTGCTGGTTATTAAGAATTCTTGTTGATTCCTTCAATATTTAGAAGTATTTAGTTACCAATATATGCAGACATTTTGTTTGTGGATGTGTTTATCGGCTTCAAAAAGCTGCACTGTGGTCAGTAAACATGGTCTGTATTTTACTAATTTTGGAGAGAATTGTTAAGCCTTGTTTTGTTGGACAAGCATAAGACTCATATCTGTTAACATTTCAGTTGTTCTTAAGAAGACTGCATGTTTTGTAATTGTTGGGTTTGGAGCTCTATCTCTGCCCATGTAGATCAAAATTTTTTGTCTTTATCGATTTTTTTTTGTCTTCTTGGCTTATCATTATCAAGAGATGATTACTAAAATCTCCTACCAGGATAGTGTATTTGTCAATTTCTTTAAATAGGACTATAATTTTTTCATTTTGGGAGTATTTTATTGAACTCATTTTTCTATTTTTTAATGATATGCTTCATATGAAAAATGAAAACACACATAGCTAAACATGCAAAAACTACAGAAATGTGAAGAATACACATTGCTTTCTTATCATTCCGCCACTTCAAAGTAACCACTGTTTGTTTAATATCATGGTATGTTTCCATCTCTCTCTGCATAAATTTAACATATAAATTTAATGCTAACACAGAGACCCAGAAAAAAAGGGGTGTTCATGTTCCACTATTGCTATTGGAGATGTTTCATGTTAAGTAATTATCTCACTCCCTTAGGTCAGGTGTGGATACTCTTTTCTGCGATCCCTTTGGATGTCCAGGAGCTCCTTTGATTGAAAGGAGGTATGATTGACAGAACTGATGAGAGCTGATAATGTAGTCCATTGTGGGATGTAAGAAATCGGAACTTGGCAAAAACACCTAGATTTTTACACAGACCAGGATGATGAAGGTAGAAAAACAGATTTGCTGGGGGCTTAAATTAAGAACTCTGAGATTGATGAACTTTGTCTTCAAAAAATGTTTAAGTTTAAAATGACACATTTTATATATTCATGGGGTACAATATAATTAGGCACATGCATGCATTTAATGAACAAATCAGGGTAATTAGCATATCTGTCTCCTCAAATGTTTATCATTTCTATGTGCTGGTAACTTAAAGACTGCTTTTGTTATTTTTAAATATATAATAAATTGTTACAGACTGCAGTTACCCTACTGTGCTTTAACACACTAGAACTAGTTGCTTCTATCTAACTATATTTTGGTATCCATTATCTCAATCTAGTCACCCCTTTCCCTATACCACTTTAGTTTCTGATGACCACTGTTCTATCCTGTGTTTCCATGACACCAGCTTTTTTAGTTTCCTCAAATAAGTGACAAAAATTTTTGTCTGTATCTGGCTTGTTTCATTAACATGTGTCCTCCATGCCTAGCTATATTGCCACAAATGATGGATTTCATTCATTTTATAGCTGAATAATATTCTATTAAGTGTGTGCAAATCTATACATATATAATATAGATAGATATTTCATTTTCTTTGAGAGGCAGAGTTACAGAGAGAGGGAGAGAGACAGTGAGAGAGAAAGAGAGAGAGAGAGAGAGAGAGAGAGAGAGAGAGAATCTTTTATCTGCTGGTTCATTCCCCAAATAACTACAATGGCCAGAGCTGAGCTGATCGGAAGCCAGAAGCCAGGAGATTCCTCTGGGTCTCCCACATGAGTACAGGGGTCCAAGGACTTGGGCCATCCTTTACTGCTTTTCCAGGCCATACTAGGGAGCTGGATCAGAAGTGGAACAGCCTTGGCCGGCGCCGTGGCTCACTAAGCTAATCCTCCGCCTGTGGTGCCAGCACTCTGGGTTCTAGTCCTGGTTGGGGCGCTGGTTCTGTCCCGGTTGCTCTTCTTCCAGTCCAGCTCTCTGCTGTGGCCCGGGAAGGCAGTGGAGGATGGCCCAAGTGCTTGGGCCCTGCACCCGCATGGGAGACCAGGAGGAAGCACCAGGCTCCTGGCTTCAGATCGGTGCAGCGTGCCGGCCGCAACATGCCGGCCATAATGGCCACTTGGGGGGTGAACCAACAGAAAAAGGAAGACCTCCTTTCTCTCTGTCTCTCTCTCTCTCACTGTTTAACTCTGCCTGTCTAAAAAAATATAAATAAATTTTAAAAAATTAAAAACATAAAAATACTTTGATTTGAAAGGGAGAAAGAGTAAGAGAGAGAGAGAGAAATCTCCTATCTGCCAAATGACCAGAACAGCTAGGGCTGGGTTGCCCAAAGCCAGGAGCCAAGAACTCAATCCATGTCTCCCATGTGGGTTGCAGGGACCCAATTACTTGGGCCATCACTCTCAAAACCTCCAGCCTCCCCCTGCTGGATTTGTGGGTAGTGTCCCTGCTTGCTGATGTGTGTGCGGACTTTTCAAAGATTTTATTTATTTGAGAAGTAGAGTTGGGGTTGGGGTGGAACAGAAAGAGATGTCTTCCATCCATTGGTTCACTCTCCAAATGGCTGCAGCAGTCAGGGCTGGGCCAGGCTGAAGCCAGGAGCCAGAAGATTCTTCCAGGTCTCCCACATGGGTGCATGGGCCGAAGGATTTTAGCCATCCACTGCTGCTTTCCTAGCAGCATTAGCAGGGAGCTAGCTTGAAAGTGGAGTATCCAGGGCTTGAATCCATACCCATACGGGATGCCAGCACTGTGGCAATGGCTTAACCCACTATGCCATAGTGCTGGGCCCTGTTCCTCTTATTTCTGTCAAATTTCCATTGCAAACTTCTCTCCAGCTCTCCACTGAGAATATACTTCCTCTGCTTTTCTTCTATCTTCCCCTGGTCAGCATCAGCATACCTCTGCCCATTTCAGCTATTTTGGAAAGAGATTTCCTTGTTTTATATGAGTTAATTGTCAAGAAAATAATTTGCTAAAAGAAAAGAAAAATTGTCACATCTAAGGAAACTGAAGCACAGAGAACACAAGTGAGGGGTCCATTCCATAGGTCACACATCAAATAAGTCCTACAACTGCAACTAGAAGCCCGAATGATTATATACTTCTGACTATAAATTTTGGAGGATTTCCTTTAACCTTCACTGCCCTTTATCATTTGATTTCAAGCCTACACTATGAAAATAATATGTAATAGTTAACTCTCAGTGAATGGCAAGTGTACTGGGTACTGTAAAGTGCACTATGTATTTTAGCTCATTTAATCTTTATCACCTCCTTTGGAGATAAGTGTTGTTATTATTAGTCCTTTTCAAGTGAACTGCGGTCCAGAAGTTGAGTAATTTGCCCAAGGTTAACATAGCTCAAAATGTAGTGGAGCAGGGATTGAACCCAGGCATGTAGCTGAAGAATATGGTCTCTTAAACTATATGGTCTCTTATACTATTAAACTATTACTGGAACTCTTCTTTAGAAAACCACTTTATTCCTTCTTTGTCAATGTTAACTTTGACAGATTGGCCTACCTCTTGTAGCATTAGAAACAAAATCTATCAGTGTTTACTTATTTTAAATCTAGGAAAGGTGGAAAGAGCCCATCTTCTCTAGGTTCTAAATATTGAATAGGGATTATATACTGTTTTTATAGATGTAGTAAGTTTCATGCACAAATATAGATGTTTGCAAAAGGGTTTGATTCTTCAAGTCAATCTGTTCTATGCTGATTTTAATGGAAATAAATGATTGGGACTGAATTTTACAGTCCACTTTTGCACAGAAGCAATGTGTAGGTTCAGCCCATATCCAACTATTCTTGGGCTCTCTTTTATTGCTTTCCTCAAAAATGCCTCTAGTGTTTTACAACTATTACACAGTTGATATTCAGAACTGACCAGAGCTTTGTAGGTGAAATTCTGTTCAGTATCATGATTCCTCTGAGCTTAGAGCAAAATTACATTTTTTTTTCTTTTCATCCTTTTGTTTCTGCATTGTAGTACAAGCCCATATATCATCTGTTATCTGTTCTTTTCTTCAGGTATTTTTTGTCATTTCTGCCTTCTAGGTTTTTTGGATTATTTTTACCTAAGAAATATTAACTTTGCTTTGTCTGTAGTAGAATATTATTTTCCTATTTCCCTCATCTTTCCTCAAGACTACTTCCAAATTGAGAATCACTTTTAAAACAATGTCCTGATTGCCTTTCTTCATATCATAAAGAAATATAACATAGAACATTACCTATAATTGACTTATTGGTACATCTACTTTCTCAAGTTTGGTTTTGGTCAGAATGCAATATTTTTTAGTTTATTTCTGAACAATTTCAATCATTCACTTACTACCTTAAGTTCATTGAGCTTTGAGGAACATAAACAATTATATTTCTAGAGTTGTAAAAAAATAAAAATAATGAGAGCAAAACCCATAATAATGTTATAGTTTTAGTGAAAAAGTACATTTTCCAAAATAAAATGAAGTGTATCCTTGTATTATATTTTTAAAACTCTCTTTAGTGTTTGGCTTAATAGAAGAGAATCACAGTCTGAAATCTATTTCTAAAGTCAACTTATTTTGATATATTGTTTTTTGTTAAAGAATGTGATAAAACGATGGCCTTAAACTGGTATGTATTAGGGAAAATGGAAACATATTTAGTTTTTCAGGTAACTGTAGATATTTTTCTTTGATACACTAAAGCTCAACAAGTGCTATTTTTAAAAGGATATTTGCAATGTGAAATTTGAAATGAAACCAATGTACTCTCAATACTTTTGTTCATTAAAATCTATTGATTTATCTTACTCTAACAATTAAAAAAAAGAGCCTATGGTCTCTGTTACTTACTACACACGTGGGTTGAAAACACAAAATGGCGTTAAAGCTATTTTTATAGCATTGCTGTGAGCCCTAGGAGAGATTTGACTTGTGAAATTTGATGCATATCTGAGGCTTGGAAAAACAGCTGTGAACTGCATAATAAACACTTTATATACAAAATTAACCATTACAATAACAGGTGAGGTTAGTTTAATCCTTGCTTGTGCAGGTCACTACAGTGAGTAGTTAGGCTAGAAATTGAACCTCTGTCTGATTCTAAAGCATATTCAGATTTACAATGCTGGCAAACTCACCATTCAATGGGTGGCATAAAAATCTATTACACCACATAGGAAAGGATAAGTGACTTGATTATATATATATATATATATATATATATATATATATATATAAATGCAGTAATACTCAGGTAAGAGAATAATGATACTGTCCAGTTAGTGGGTCATGGAAGGATTTGTGACATTCATCTTTGCCTTGGATGAGAGATAGAATTTGGACTTGAGATGAGCTTTCTATACTCTCGCAAGGGCTGGTATGAGGAGTTATAAAGTGAAGGGTAATTTATGTACAATACTTGCTGGTGTTTTCCAGCTATTATTATAAAAAGCAATGGGGAATGAGATTTCAACGACTGTTTGAATGCCGAGTGAAGTAATCTGAATTTACTCAGCAGGCGTTGGGCAGTAATGGGAGGTTTTTGAGGGCTGAGTAAAATGAGTTTAGCAAAGTTTTAAGGAGATTAATCATGAAAAAAAGTATAAATTAAAGAGCGTGGAGAGACTGGAGACAATGAACTTTGTTGGGATACCTTTATGATGGTGCAGTTCATAGGTAAGTAGTGATCTGAGTTAGGTACTGGCATTTGAAATGGAGGAGGAAGGTAAAATATAAATATGTCACATGGGAAGAATTCATTGGATTCGAGACAAAAATATCTGTAGGAAGAAGTCAAAGAAATTGGTATGTGTTGCTTCCATTGTAGATCCCACTAGGGATGAAATTGGAGCATTTGTTTTTAGACAAGCTGAATTTGAAGACTTGGAAGTTTTACAGTCAAATATGGATGCACAGCAGTTCTTTGGGAAAATAGAACTAGAATTTATAGGAGAAGTCTGATTTGGTGATGAGGACTAAACCTATGAAATTGGAGATGATTTCATGAGAAGAGAAAGGAAAACAGATTAGATCTCATAGTAATAATTGTATATGAAAAGTAGCTCAAAATATACATAGCAAGTTAGTGCTATGTCTGACATTAGAAAAGATCATTTTGCATGCACTATTTCCTATTTCAATGGAACCATGAGAAGCAGTCACCATTTTTCCAAGTAAAGAGTTAGAAAAGGAATGATTTTGGCTTCTTTCCAGATAATTATTTATTCATCAAAAGAAATACTGTTTCCTCTGCTCCAGTCGGTATGCCGGGTACTGAGAACACAACAATGGACAGACATAGGTGCTGTCTTTCCTCTTGAAACTTTGCATCTACTTTTATTTTTATCTTCTTAAAGATTTATTTATTTATTTGAAAGGCAGAGTTAGAGAGAGGAAGAGGCAGAGAGAGAGAGAGAGAGAGAGAGAGAGAAGTCTTCCATCTGCTGGTTCACTTCTCAAATGGCTGGAGCTGGGCTGATCTGAAGCCAGAAGCTGGGAGCTTCTTCTGGGTCTCCCATGTGGGTGCAGGGGCCCAAGGATTTGGGCCATCTCCACTGCTTTCCCAGGCCATAGCCGAGAGCTAGATCAGAATTGGCTAAGCCAGGACTAGTACTGGCACCCATATGGGATGCTGGCACTGCAGGCGGCAGCTTTACTCACTATGTTACAGTGCTGGCACCTTTGCATCTATTTTTAATCCAGAAATAATCTCTATACAACTTTGGAAATCAATTCAATTAGCATGTTAAGCCACTGCCTGCAATGCTGCCATCCCATATTGGAGTGCCAGTTCTAGTACCTGCTGTTCTGTTTCTGATCCAGCTTCCTGTTAATGTGTCTGGGAAAGCAGCGGAAGATGACCCAAAGGCTTGGTCCCCTGCTACCCATGTGGGAGACCCAGATGGAATTCTTGGTTCCTGGGTTTGTCCTGGCACAGAGCTGACTGTTGTGGTGATTTGGGGAGTAAATCAGCAGATAGAAGGTCTCTCTCTTTCTGTTTGGTTCTCCTTCTCCCTATCTGTCACTCTGCAATTCAGGTGAGTAAATAAAATAAATCTTGAAAAAGAAATCAAGTCAATAAGCATGTTAGACACACAAGGAATAATAAGAAACCAATTTTAACAAGCTGCAGTTGAGAGAAGAACAGCAATTACTCTCAGAAACTTTTAGTAGTTGGTGATTAAATGACCCAGCAAGAATCATTTTGAAACTTAATAAAACTATTGTGTGTGGTTACCATAGCTTTATATTAATACTAAATTGCATCAACCTAATTATTTACCTTATGGAGCTAATTATGAAACTGTAGTAGAGCTCTCTGCTATGGCCTAAGAGGGCAGTGGAAGATGCTCCAAGTGCTTGAGCCCCTGTACCTGCGTGGGAGACCCAGAAGAAACTCCTGGCTCCTGGCTTTGGATTGGCCCAGCTCCTGCCCGTTGTGGCCATCTGGGGAGTGAACCAGTAGATGGAAGACCTTTTTCCTTGTGTACCCCTCTGTCTGTAACTGTACCTCTCAAATAAATAAATAAAATCTTGGCTGGCACCGTGGCTCACTTGGCTAATCCTCTGCCTGCGGCGCCAGCACCCCAGAGTTCTAGTCTCGGTTGGGGTGCTGGGTACTAGTCCTGATTGCTCCTCTTCCAGTCTAGCTCTCTGCTGTGGCCTGGGAGGGCAGTGGAGGATGGCCCAAGTGCTTGGATCCCTGCACCCGCATGGGAGACCTGGAGGAAGCACCCGGCTCCTGGGTTCGGATTGGCACAGCGCCGGCTGTAGCGGCTATTAGGGGAGTGAACCAACGGAAGGAAGACCTTTCTCTCTCTCTCTCACTGTCTATAACTCTCTCTCTCTGTCTCTCTCTCTCACCATCTAACTCTGCCTGTCAAAACTAACTAACTAACTAAAATCTTAACAAAAAAAGCAAGAAAATGTGGTAACAGGTATCACATTTAAAAGAAGTTATAATTTATTTACTTAGATATGTGACAGGGTCCACTGTTGTGGCACAGTGACTTAAGCCACTGCCTGCAGTGCCAGCATCCCATATGAGTGTTAATTGGAGTCTGGCTGCTCCACTTTTGAACCACCTCCCTGCTAGTGCGCCTGGGAAGGCAGAGAAATATGGCCTGAGAATTCGGGCTCCTGCCATCCATGTGGGAACCACAGATGGAATTCCAGGCTTTTGGCTTCAGTCTGGCCCAGCCCCAGCCATTGAGCCATTTAGTGGAATGAACTGGTGGGTGGAAGATCTCTCTCTCTCTTTAAAATAAATAATTAAATCTTAAGAGAATAGATGAGACTATGGGATAACATCACCTAGGTAAGTACATAGCTGAAATAGAACATTCATCTATTTGGGGAGTCAGTGTAAAATTGTACTGTGACTGTAGAAACATTTCTGATGTTAAAAACATTAAATATACTTACAGCTCATCAATTTTATTCCTGAGAATTTATCCAGAATAAATCAATTAATTTGTCTATAGGAAGACTTGTACAGGAGTATGAAAAGAACAGTTTAGGAACACCTTTAACAACCCTAAATTAGCCATCCAGAGGAGACTGCGTCAGCAAACTGTATTATTCACAGTGAGGCAATACTGTGCAACGTGATGGAATGCACTAAGCAAGTGAAAGAAGATGCATGCAAAAATGGATGCCATATGTTTCCATTTACTTGAAGCTTTATGATAGGCAAAGCTAATCTGTGGTAAGAAAGTCAGAACAGTTGTTGCTTCTGTGTGTTTAGGGTAGGAATTGAGGAGCAGCAGGAAGGAATTTGCTGGGGTGACGAATAGTGTTTGGGTTACTTGGTTGTGTGCATTTCTCATGATTTTTCAGATAGTACACTTAGTACAAAAATCTGAATTTTACAGATCATAAATTTTTAACTCCAAAAAGCAAAGTAAAATTATTACTGAAGAGTTTAGTATCTATAACTTTGAAATGCATCAAAAATTAAGCTGAATTAATGGGTGAATAAAGGAAAAGACATGATAAAGACAATTCTGTTTTTAAAATAAATATTTATTTATGTTAAAGAGCTGCAGAGAGAGAGGAAGAGAGAAACAGAGAGAGAAAGAGAGAGAGAGGTTCTATCTGCTGGTTCATTCCCCAGATTACTAAAATGGCTAGGGTTGATCCAGGCCAAAGCCATGAGCCAGGAGCTTCATCCAGGTCTCCCAGGTGCATGCAAGGGCCCAAGCACTTGGACCGTCTTCCACTACTTTCCCAGACACATTAGCAGGAAGCTGGATCAGAAGTGGTGCAGCTGGAATGCAAACAGGGATGACGGCAGCTCAGGCAGTGGATTTACCTGCTACTCTAAAACGCCAGCCCATAATGAAGCAATTCTAAGAATGTGTAAATAATACGGAGTCTAAGTGGTAAATACGTAGGTGAATATTACACAATTTTGTTAATTTTTCTGTAGGTTTGAATTTTTTCATAAAACATTGGTAGAAAAGAGACTATGTAAGTGGTTTAATTAAGATTTTGTTCATCAAGTCATTCTCTAAGCAGATCAAATGTTTATTATGCCCTGCCCTTGTCTTATGAGACTTCCTTAAATACTAGAATGTTTATTAATGGGTAGAATGGGAATAGGCTATTTGTCTGCATTACATGTTATCTATGGGAGGAATCATTCTGTCTTAGTAAATTTCATGGATGGATAAATTGAATCAGACATTGATACTGTGGAGAAAAAAGATGGAGAGTACTTAAATAGAGCATGGAGGCTGGGGATTAAACCCCAAACCTGCGATCTTACTGAAATCTTCAATATGAAGATTAGCTTTGCCATATATTTGTTCATGGCTTATGTCTCAGGAGTAGAGATAAAATTGTCTAAATAAATCACATCCTTTTAAATTGATTCACGTCTAATCAATGTATAAACATGTTTTAATTATAGAGAGATCTTTGACTTTTGCTAATGTCCAGCTGTTAACATTTACAAATTTAATTTCACTCTCTAAAACAAAGAGAAACTCCATAAAAATTTGCAATATAAGTATCTTTCATTAAGTTCTAAGGAATAAAAATCAATGTTATGTTCAATATGATTCACTTGAGAGATCCCATTAATAGTAAATATAAATAATTGAAATGCAGTATGGAATAAAATAGTGTTATCTCTCATAATTGAGTTTATACTTTAGAAAATAGGAAGTTTTGCAAGTCTGATAGTATTTTTGCATTAAGCAATGAGATTAATTATGAAAGCATTTTTTAATTCAATGAAATGCTATAAATTTGTTTTTATATACTACATAAGTATTTTATAAATTATCTGATTTCTTGAAACAAAGAGGTTTGGATTTTGATGACAGAATGTGTGTATACTTTTTTTTTTTATTTGACAGGTAGAGTTAGTGAGAGAGAGAGAGAGACAGAGAGAAAGGTCTTCCTTCCGTTAGTTCACCCCCCGAATGGCTACTACGGCTGGAACGACACCGATCCTAAGCCAGGAGCCAGATGCTCCCTCCTGGTCTCCCATGTGGGTGCAGGGGTGCAAGTACTTGGGCCATCCTCCTCTGCCTTCCCGGGCCACAGCAGAGAGCTGGACTGGAAAAGGAGCAACCGGGACTAGAACGTGGTACCCATATGGGATGCCGGTGCCGCAAGCAGAGTTAACCATGTGAGCCACGGCACTGACCCCCAAGAATGTGTGTATACTTTCAAGTAACATTACCTTTTTACCTCCTTTCCAAAGAAACTTGAATGCATTTCATTATTATGACTATGCACTACGGACCACAATTGATTTAGCATCTTAATTCTTGCTGTAGATGTGGAAATATGTAAGTACAGGCTGAAGGCTTACTGGACTTCATATTTGCTACTAATTAGATGTGTGGTTTTATACAAGGACTTATTGTCTCCAGATTTCATTTTCTCTATTTGAATTGGAAAGTGTAGGCATATTGACTCTAATATGTTCTATGATTTTTTCTTCTTTTTTTTTTTTTTTTTGACAGGCAGAGTGGACAGTGAAAGAGAGAGACAGAAAGGTCTTCCTTTTGCCGTTGGTTCACCCTCCAATGGCCGCCGCGGCCGGCGCACTGCGGCCAGCACACTGCGCTGATCCAAAGGCAGGAGCCAGGTGCTTCCTCCTGGTCTCCCATGTGGGTGCAGGGCCCAAGAGCTTGGGCTATCCTCCACTGCACTCCCAGGCCACAGCAGCGAGCTGGCCTGGAAGAGGGGCAACCGGGACAGAATCCGGCGCCCTGACTGGGACTAGAACCCGGGGTGCTAGCGCCATAGGCGGAGGATTAGCCTACTGAGCCACGGCGGTGGCTGTTCTATGATTTTTAAAAAAATTTATTTCATAAATGTGAATTTCCAAAGTGCAACTTTTGTATTGTTGTGGCTTCCCCCCCTAACCTCCCTCCCTCCTGTGGCCCTCCCCTCTCCCTCTCCCATCCCGCCCTCCATCGAGTTTCATTTTCAATTACCTTCATATATGGAATATCAACTTAGTATATACTAAGCAAGGATTTCAACAGGCTGCACTCACACAACCACACAAGGTATAGGGTATTGTTCGACTAGTAGTGTTTTTAAGTTTCATAGTAAAACACATTAAGGACAGAGATCCTACGTGGGGAGCATGTACCCAGTGACTCCCATTGTTGATTTAACAATTGGCACTCTTATTTATGACATCAGCAATCACCCAAGACTCTTTTTTTTTTTTTTTTTTTTTTTTTATTAAACTTTTATTTAATGAATATAGATTTCCAAAGTATAGCTTATGGGTTACAATGGCTTCCCCCCTCCCATAACTTCCCTCCCGCCCGCTACCCTCCCCTTTCCCGCTCCCTTTCCCCTTCCATTCATGTAAAGATTCATTTTCAATTCTCTTTGTATACAGAAGATCAGTTTAGTATATATTAGGTAAAGATTTCAACTTTTTGCCCATATAGCAACATCAAGTGAAAAAACTACCATTGGATTACTAATTATAGCATTAAATAGCAATGTACAGCACATTAAAGACAGAGATCCTACAGAATTTTTTTTTTTCAAATTAATTAATTTTCTATGCCATTTCCATTTTAACACCAGGTTATTTTTTTTTTCATTTCCAATTCTCTTTATATACAGAAGATCACTTCAGTATATAATTAGCAAAGACCTCATCAGTCTGCGCCCACACAGAAACGCAAAGTATAAAAATACCGTTTCAGTACCAGTCGTAGCATCACTTGGCTTTAGACGACACATTAGGGACAGATCCCACATGGGGTGTAAGTACACAGTGACTCCTGTTGCTGATTTAACAATTTGACACTCCTGTTCATGGCGTCAGTAATCTCCCTAGGCTCTAGTCATGAGTTGCCAGGGCCATGGAAGCCTTTAGAGTTCGCTGACTTTGATCTTATTCCGATAGGGTCATAGTCAAAGTGGAGGTTCTCTCCTCCCTTCGGAGAAGGGTACCTCCTTCTTTGATGGCCCCGTTCTTTCCACTGGGATCTCACTCACAGAGATCATTCATTTAGGTCTTTTTTTTTTTTTTCCCATGATATCTTGGCTTTCCATGCCTGCTATACTCCCATGGGCTCTTCAGCCAGATCCGAATGCCCTGAGGGCTGATTCTGAGGCCAGAGTGTTGTTTAGGACATCTGCCATCCTATGAGTCTGCTGTGTATCCCACTTCCCATGTTGGATCTTTCTCTCCCTTTTTGATTCTATCAGTTAGTATTAGCAGATACTTGTCTTGTTTGTGTGATCTCTTTGAGTCTTAGACCTATCAGAGCTATCAATTGTGAGCTGAAATTGGTCACTTGGACTAGTGCGATGGCATTGGTACATGCCATCTTGATGGAATTGTGTTGGAATCCCCTGGCACGTTTCTAACTCCACCATTTGCGGCCAGACCGATTGAGCATGTTCCAAATTGTTCATCTCCTCCCTCTCTTTTTCCACTCTTAGATTTAACAGGGATCACTTTTCAGTTAAAATTTAAACACCTAAGAATAATTGTGTGTTAATTACTGAGTTCAACCAATAGTACTAGAACAACAACAATAACAACAAATACTAAAATGGATAAAGTATTACATTGTACATCTAAAGTCAGGACAGGAGCTGATCAGTTCATTGTTGCTTATAGTGTCCGTTTCACTTAACAGGTTTCCCCTTTGGTGCTCAGTTGTCACCGATCAGGGAAAACAAATGATATTTTTCTCTTTGGGTCTGGCTTAATTCACTCAGCATGATGTTTTCCAGATTGCTCCATCTTGTTGCTAATGACTGGGTTTCGTTGTTTCTTACTGCTGTATAGTATTCTATGGAGTACATGTCCCATAATTTCTTTATCCAGTCTACTGTTGATGGGCATTTGGGTTGGTTCCAGGTCTTAGCTATTGTGAATTGAGCTGCAATAAACATTAACGTGCAGATGGCTTTTTTATTAGCCAAATTAATTTCCTTTGGGTAAATTCCAAGGAGTGGGATGGCTGGGTTGTATGGTAGGGTTATGTTCAGGTTTCTGAGGAATCTCCAGACAGACTTCCATAGTGGCTTAACCAGTTTGCATTCCCACCAACAGTGGGTTAGTGTCCCTTTTTCCCCACATCCTCTCCAGCATCTGTTGTTGGTAGATTTCTGAATGTGAGCCATTCTCACCGGGGTGAGATGGAACCTCATTGTGGTTTTGATTTGCATTTCTCTGATTGCTAGTGATCTTGAACATTTTTTCATGTGTCTGTTGGCCATTTGTATTTCCTCTTTCGAAAAATGTCTATTGAGGTCTTTGGCCCATCTCTTTAGTGGGTTGTTTGTTTTGTTGTTGTGGATTTTCTTGATTTCTTTGTAGATTCTGGTTATCAATCCTTTATCTGTAGTATAGTTTGCAAATATTTTTTCCCATTCTGTTGGTTGCCTCTTCACTTTCCTGACTGTTTCTTTTGAAGTACAGAAACTTCTCAATTTGATGCAATCCCAAATGTTAATTTTGGTTTTGACTGCCTGTGCTGTTGGAGTATTTTCCAGGAAGTCTTTGCCTGTGCCTATATCTTGCAGGGTTTCTCCAATGCTCTCTAATAATTTGATGGTTTCGGGTCGTAGATTTAAGTCTTTAATCCATGTTGAGTGGATTTTTGTGTAAGGTGATAGGTATGGGTCTTGCTTCAAGCTTCTGCACGTGGAAATCCAATTTTCCCAGCACCATTTATTGAATAGACTGTCCTTATTCCAGGGATTAGATTTGGATCTTTGGTCAAATATAAGTTGGCTGTAGATGTTTGGATTGATTTCTGGTGTTTCTATTCTGTTCCATTGGTCTATCCATCTGTTTCTGTACCAGTACCATGCTGTTTTGATAACAACTGCCCTGTAGTATGTCCTAAAATCAGGTATTGTGATGCCTCCGGCTTTGTTTTTGTTGTACAGGATTGCTTTGGCTATTCGAGGTCTTCTGTGTCTCCATATGAATTTCAGCATCGTTTTTTCTAGATCTGAGAAGAAGGTCTTCGGGATCTTAATGGGTATTGCATTGAATGTATAAATTGCTTTTGGGAGAATAGACATTTTGATGATATTGATTCTTCCAATCCATGAGCATGGAAGATTTCTCCATTTTTTGGTATCCTCTTCTATTTCTTTCTTTAAGGTTTTGTAGTTTTCATCATAGAGATCTTTAATGTCATAGAGATGCTCGTTTAGTTGCCATCGATCAGGGAGAACATATGATATTTGTCCCTTTTGGACTGGCTTATTTCACTTAGCATGATGTTTTCCAGCTTCCTCCATTTTGTTGTAAATGCCCGGATTTCATTGTTTTTTACTGCTGTATAGTGTTCCATAGAGTACATATCCCATAGTTTCTTTATCCAGTCATCCGTTGATGGACATTTAGGTTGATTCCATGTCTTAGCTATTGTGAATTGAGCTGCAACAAATATCGAGGTGCAAATGGCTCTTTTTTTCTCCCCTTTAATTCCATTTGAGTAAATTCCAAGGAGTGGGATGGCTGGGTCCTGTGGTAGTGCAATATTCAGGTTCCTGAGGACTCTCCAAACTGTCTTCCATAGTGGCTTTACCAGTTTGCATTCCCACCAACAGTGGATTAGTGTCCCTTTTTCCCCACATCCTCGCCAGCATCTGTTGTTGGTGGATTTCTGAATGTGAGCCAATCTAACTGGGGTGAAGTGAAACCTCATTGTGGTTTTGATCTGCATTTCCCTGATGGCTAGGGATCCTGAGCATTTTTTCATGTGTCTGTTGGCCATTTGGATTTCCTCTTTTGAAAAATGTCTGTTAAGGTCCTTAGCCCATTTTTTTTATTGGGTTGTTTTGATTCTGTGGGTTTTTTTTTTTTATCATTTTGTAGATTCTAGTTGTTAATCCTTTATCTGTTGTGTAATTTGCGAATAACATCTCCCATTCTGTTGGTTGCCTCTTCACTTTCCTGACTGTTTCCTTCACTGTAAAGAAACTCTTCAATTTGAGGTAATCCCATTTGTTTATTTTATCTCTTATTACCCATGGCTCTGGGGTCTTCTCCAGGAATTCTTCACCTGTTCCAATATTTTGAAGGGTTTCCCCTATGCTCTCAATTAGTTTCATGGTGTCGCGGCGCATCTCTAGTTCTTTGATCTATGTTGAGTGGATTTTTGTATAAGGTGTAAGATAGGGGTCTTGCTTCATACTTTGACATGTGGACATCCAGTTTTCCCAGCACCACTTGTTGAAGAGGCTGTCCTTACTCCGGGGGTTGGTTTTAGGTCCTTTGTCGAATATGAGTTGGTTATAGAAGTTTGGATTGATCTCTGGTGTTTCTATTCTGTTCCATTGGTCTATCCCTCTGTTTTTGTACCAGTACCAGGCTGTTTTGATTATAACTGCCCTGTAGTATGTCTTGAAGTCTGGAATTGTGATGCCTCTGGCCTTATTTTTATTGTAAAGGATTGCTTTAGTTATTCTCGGTCTCCTGTTTCTCCATATGAATTTCAGTATCGTTTTTTCTAGGTCTTTGAAGAATGACTTTGGTATTTTGATTGGTATTACATTGAGAATTGGCTTCCTCAAAGATGGCTATTTCCTTACTGCAACATCACCTGGCTTGAGAGGCCAGGAATCTCTCTGGTGTCTCTATCTATAAGGGTTCTGTCCTCACCAACGAATCACTTTCCAAAGGCCCACTTCCTAATACCATCACCATGATGATTAGAACTTCAACATATGAATTTTGGGGGACAAAACATTCATTCTGTGGCTGAAATCAAATTTCATAATCATGCAATGTATAATTCCAAATAATAAATCTTAAGACCAAATGAGATTGGGTTATCTAAGAACATTTGACATGGAGATCATATTTGGTTTGGGTCAGTAGGATTTTCTTGGGAATGTTGTAGTTAAACTGAGATTTGAATTTTGAACCAGACATAGTTGAATGCCACCAGGGTCAGGAGTAGAAGATTTGAGATGGTTTCTTCAAAAGGTAAGTATCATATTGCATTTGGAAGGGTAGACAGAAGCAAGACCATATGTAGCATAATAGACCATGGAAGAGATTTTTATATTTATCTCAAAGGCACTGGGAAGGCAATGAGAGGTTTATATAAAGGGATGATCTGGAAAGGTCATTATGATTTTAATTTAGAGTCTGGATACAAAGATAAGGTTGACGGCAGGGAGGTTTTAAGAATGGATGTCGAAGATTGGGAAGATACTTCTGTTGCATAGAATCAGAGTCGGGAGAGTAGAGGAAGTTGCCAGTGGGTTCTCAGAGAGTGAGAGAAGACGACAGTCCAGAGAGAGCTGAAATAGCCTTCAAACATGACAGAAAAGAAGTAGTCATAGGGACAAGATGATAAGAAGTGAGTGTGTCCTCATAAGAGATAAGGGGAGGAACAGTGAAGTATATTTTGCAGGTAAAGAAAGGGAGACTAAACAAATTTCTGTGTGAGTATGCATTCCTAGAGATACTGCTAGACAAGGAATCCTGTCCTTGGTACCATCATTATCTCATGCATTGCAGACAGCACAATATGGCTGGCTTTCTGTCATTGGACACTAGACACTCTTGCCACTCCTGAAATCAATCCCTGTCATTGACTCCAGATACAAGTCCATTGTGGTTGTGTCTTATTGGCATAAGTTAGACCACATTCTTGTAACAGAGCCTCATAGTGCTAGGGGAAGTGCGTAGCTACTGTTTTTTTTTTTGTTCCTGAGGGGAGTTCAGGACACAGCCTCCCATAAGACTCAACTTATGAATATGAGATCAGAGGGTAGAATGAAAATCAACTGGAAATGTCCACTACATTAATGTTAAAAACATTTTATATCAGAAGCTTGTCTTTGTCACTCTTTTCATCCTGGAAGTTAATCTTGAAGTTGATTGCCTCCTCTTGCTATTGTGTCTTGTGTGCTCCATTTTTCCATGAAATATTTTATGTGCATCCACACAGCATCATGCACTGCTAGGAATTCAAAAAATATTTTATGCATAGAGTAAAAAATGCAATTTCTTTTCTCTTGGTGCTCAGATCCTGAAGCAGGAGGAGGATATGAAAATGATAAAGTTTGAGCTTTGGGAACACTTACTTATCTTCATCCCATTCATGGCCCCAGAGAAAGCCCTAGAAATAGGTTCATATGATCATACATGTTAAAATATTTTGCAGAAGTATACCAGTTTGTCTGTGGTTGGTTAAGAACACTTGAATTCCCATTCTGGCTTTCTTTCCATGAAAATTCTCTTCCTCTTGGGTGAGTATTTGAGCAAGCACTTTCGCATTTAGCTAAGGGGGATTTGAGTCAGGATATGTTTAGTTTGGGTTTAGTGGGAAGCAGTTATTTGGTCTATTGATACTTCCATGGCTGATTAAATTATAGTCAGCAAGGAAATCTGCTGTGAAGGCTCTGTTGAGACCTTAGAGACTGTGTGTTTGTGGTATGACTCTTGCCTTCAAAAGAGGAAACTGGGAGATTTTGAGAAGAATAACTTTTGTCATTGAGGAATAATAACTATTTGTCTCTGCTCTTCTCAATGTCCTCCGTTTGAAAAGTTTCATCAGTTCCAAAGTCACTTTCCCAGGGTGACCTGCAATAAAATCCATCCGATTCCTCTTTTTACCCATTCCCCATCATCTGGTGGCACCCCTAGATTGTGGATTATGTTGAACATATTTTATCTTTTTTATTTTATTCCTTGGATAGTAAATTTTAAATGTGCATGTAAACATGTGTTGTTATTGGAAGCCATGAGTAATGGTATAGTTTGAACTTTAAATGGTTCACACTTCGCAACTTCACATTAATGGTTACTAAGGACACTTGAAAAAGGCATCCAAACAGTAGTTGAAAAAAATTGTTTAAAATAATTATTAAATCTCTAATGCTCCATTTGAACTACATTTTGAAAAAAATTATTTTGTCATGTGTTAACAAATACTTCTTTTGTTATCTTCAGATTTCGTTTTTAGGGATATTCAGAGAATATTCAGATAAAAATGGAATATAGAGAAAGTTATAGGAAAACATTAAAAAATCATGCTAAGAACAGTAATTGATTTAGTGGAAGAAGTGTATTTTGGGTAGAAATAATGAATAGAGTCTTGGACTTTTGATAATCCCGGTTACTGAAGAGAAATGAAGCACATGAAAACATTGGGGAAAATTTAAATTTCCTTGAATTTTCACATAAATATTGACACTACTGAAGAAAAAATAAAAATTTTTGCATGATTACATTGAGGACATCAGTGACAAACTAGTTAAAGGGACTTGAAAATTCATTAAAATTATTGTACAGTCAAACTTGAAAGAGCTCATTTTACAAAGGAGTTTTCCCCAATTTGACAATAGTTCTAAAAAATGTAAGTTATTGATAATAAACTTGGGAATCAGAAATAAACTTTTCTAAGGGATCAAATTACAGATTTAAAATATATTTAAAATATTTTTAGTTGTAGTAAAAGTAAATAACCTGAAAATTATCATTTTAACCATTTTTAAATGTACAGTTTAGTAGTGCTGAGTATATTTATTTTGTTGTGCAACAGATCTATATAATTGATTTTTCATTATAAAATGTCATGAAAATATGGATTTCAGAAAGTATGCTACAAAATAATCATGATATCAAAGGAAATCAAGCCTATGTAGCCAAGTAATGTGGAGAAGGACAGGTAGTTAATTAAAACTGTTATTTGTGTTGTTATCAAAAAGTTTTACCAACTCTTGTGTTAGGCTTATGGAAGTTCTTCCTACAAGACTCTGAACCTGGCCTAGACACTTGAACTCTGAAACTGTGCTAAAAACTCTTGTAATAGAAGAATAAGGATGAGTTCTAAGGACTCAACCACCCTTTCCTTAAGCACTCAGAACTTGTCACCTAGGTGTGCTCTCTCTTTTGCTTTTATCTCTTAGAGTTCCACTGAATTAGTTTCGTTTTTTAAAAAAAGATTTATTTGAAAAGCAGAGTTACAGAGAGAGGCAGAAAGAGAGAGGGGGGTCTACCATCTGCTGGTTCCCACCCCAAATGGCCAGAACAGCTGGAGCTGGGAAACCAGGAGGGAGGAGCTTCCTGTGAGTCTCCCAGGCAGGAGCAGAGGCCCAAGGACCTGGGCCATCTTCCTCTGCTTTCCCAGGCATATTAGCAGGGAGCTGGATCCAAAGTGGAGCAGCCATGACTTGAACCACAGCCCATATGGGAGGTTACCAAGGCAGATGGCAGCTCTACCCAGTATGCCACAGTGCAGGTCCCTAAATTTGCTTTTTGATTCATTAGGCTTCCTCTTGGCCTGTAAGTGAAGTAATTTGATTTTTTAAAAAAAATTTTAACTTTTATTTGTTCTTTGAGAGCTCTTAGCATATGTAATCTGTTATAACAGATTTTCTTGTTCAAAATATTCATTTTAGCACCTACTTTTGTTTTCATAATTTTGTGCTGTTTTCTAAAGCCTGCCCCTCCTCCCCTTTGCATGAAAAGCCAGAAGACTGACTCTCCACTTGTTGCACGTCTGTCCATTAAGGTCTGGAATGAGTTTGCACTACTCCCGTTTTAGTTCAAGCAGAAACTACTTAATTATGTCCTACTGACATAAAAAGGATGTTCTATTCTTCCAACTTCATTTTTCTTTTGTTTTTCTTTCTTTCCTACTTCATTTAGTGGGAAAATAAACTACTGGTGATTTTTCAAGGTCACATCTAATTGATTTCCGAGTTAAGTCTAGGATTTAGTTTACAGTCTCTTATTCTAAGACTCGCTTCAGTATTTCAAGCTATTCCTACTCCAAATGTCAGAAATATATTCAAGTTTCTTCTTACTGAACGTAGTACTTATCCAGGCTCAGACTATTAGGACTTTGTTAAAATCTTCAGTTCCTTTACATAAAATATACATCATCATAGGGAAACTCACCTTTAGTTTTCATGATTTCCTTTCAACAATTCAACTATAATCAGAGCATATAAGACAAAAATCATACAGAGTTAAACTTATCAAATTATCTTTGAATATACTTAAACAGCCCATAACATCCCATGAGAAGCACAGGAAACCTGAGCTCAGGTGAGAGCGAAGGCAGATCATGTTTCTCACGTCATGTTCACTCTGGGGCAAATGCTCATGGAGAAGAATGGCGAGGATGTCTATGGCATTATAAAATTAGATATGCAGCTATGATAGGTTTATATAAAATGATCAATATTTCTCTCCCTCCACTGAGTCTCTCCTGAATCAGACTCCATTAAGGATAAATTTGGCATATGGTCCCAATTGAATTCTTAGGATTTTATGTAGCATCTAATTTGACTAGAATAGAAACTTGTCTGTAAGAATAACTTGGCCATGTTAACAAAATTGAATTGCAGTCACCTTTCTTAAATTCAAATAAAACCCAATTTTTTCTTTCCCAATTACTTGGATAATTGTTATCTTATAAACTGGTCTATCATTATTGGCATAGCTGAGTGTCAACTCTAGCTGTTTGCCATCTGAGCCTAGGCAAAGCTCCATTAATACTAAAGTCACAACCATCAATATGTGTTAAAGTGCATTTGGGCATTTGAGGGTATGTGTCAGCCATGAAAACTGCTTTTGTGCTGAGCTAGAAGTAATCATTGCATGATAATTAAAGCATTTAAAAATACCCATTGTGTAATAAGGAGAGATTGCAGCATTTTCCATTTGTTTTGTACAATGGATGATTTGCTGCATTTATTCTTATTTGTCTTCCCTGTGAATACATTTATTGCCAATGTTTTTAGTAGTATTGTTAGCTTCATTGCATAATGAGTGGTATTCAGCTGCTGCTTTGTAGCCTGAAAGAACTCTAATTAGTTTTCATTCACTCTTGGCATTTATGTAGCATCAGGGTCACTGTCAAAAGGTATAAAGACTATAATTCTATTGCTAGGTTTTAAATCCCTAAAACCATGAAAATCTATTTTGTTCATCTTAAGTAACAAAAGAATAAGAGCTAAAATGGTAGAATTTCATTCTGCTTGGAAGGAAAGGATATTACAGGATTTGAATGAGTGATGTGCATGTGTGCTAGCTATTGTTCTCTATCTTGAAGTGGGAAATTCTCTTCTACTATTTTCTTTGTTAATTCTTAATAATTCAAGTCATGCTTAAGAGATCTGGTGTTTTATACTATCTCCACTATCTAAAGCAAAATATTTTTAGTGGACAAAGATATGGGCTTGTACAATCAAGCCATTTTGAGTTCAAAATTGGCTCCATTTACTAAGGAGTTCCTAAAGGGTTAATGGTGAAGATTAAACTTGATAATGTTTGTAAAGCAATTAAGACGGTACTCATGAGTTGTAGCTACTATTTTTTTTTATTATAATTGCACCATCAAGTCTTGTTTTTTATAAAAGATTTATTTGTTTAATTGAAAGGCAGAGTTACAGAGAGGCAGAGGCAGATAGAGAGAGAGAGTGGTATTCCATCTGCGGGTTCATTCCCCAAATGGTCGCAACAGCTGGATCTGGGCTGATCTGAAGCCAGGAGCCAGGAGCTTCTTCTTAGTCTCCTACATGGGTTCAGGAGCCCAAGGACTTGGGCCATCTTCTGCTTTCCCAGGCCATAGCAGAGAGCTAGATCGGAAGTGGAGTAGGTGGAACTGGAACCTGCACCTATATGGGATGTTGGCACTGCAGGCAGCAGCTTTGCCCGCCATGCCACCACATTGACCCCAATACCATGAAGTCTTACGTTTTTTGAGGATGGTCAAATGTCTGTGGGCTTCAATTCAGAATGCCTTATAAGGGTCCAAGTCTCTGGACCTCTAAAGAAGCAAGATGTGGACTATAGTGAGTATAAATGAAATAATGTGATTTGGAGAGTAATTAATATTCACTGAAGTAATAAAAATCCAAAGTAGTAGAGATGTTATTAAAATTCTGCCACAATTTCAGCCCACACTCTGGTTGTTGCTCTGAGATTTTAGTAGTGTGTGTAGGTGGTAGTGTCTCTTTGTGTGTGTAGCTATGTGTTCATTGTCTGGTGTGCATAGAGTATGTGTGGGATAAGTGGGAGGTAGTATCTGAGGGTATGTGTGTATGCTTAGGGTAAGGAGAGGACTTCTAAAATCATAGTGGACATCGTAGGAGCCCCATTATCTTCAGTGGATCAGTGCTCTGCACATCTCACACAGTGAGTCCAGTTATACAGACAAATAACACTGCTTTGCCGCTTTCATTTTCATCTTTCATTTTTGGCACTCCTACATATTGGCTGTATGTAACCAAGTGTAGTCATCATTGTCTTACTTGAATAGAAATTCATATGAATAGAAGTGTTGATGTTGTTCCAGAGTTTGGAAAAAAACTTTGGCTGTGATGGAAACTTGGAGAGCAGAAGACTTAGAGGAGAAAGGGGAGAGTTCAAAGTAACTATGTGACTATCACTTGAGGGAAGTAGTGGTAAGCAATGCATGTGTAGTTCTTGGTCTCTGTGCCAGGCATTGCTTCAAGGCTCTTACAAACATTAACACACTTAATTCTCAGTACAACTTCATAAGGCAGGAAGTTCAGCATTGCTACACTATAGACAAGAAAATTGAGGCAACATAGGGTTTCTGCGCCCAGGGTTTCTGCTCTTCATTGATATCCCATGATGATCAGAGGTATTCATTTATTTGGTAACCACTGGCTAACAAATGACAACCAATCTGCAAGCTTCCTTCATCTCATATCTTTTTTCAAAATTAAACATATACTTTGTTTTTCAAGTTTTGGACTATCTTTAATCAGTTGTAATCTTGAAATATTATCACAGATTAATTTTGTACAGAAACAGAAACAGCAAAAGAATACAAATCTACCATTGAGGAAACAAGTTGAGATTTTTCACTGAGTTATGAAAATCAAAACCGTTGATCATATGCACATATTTTTAGGTAAATAGATCTTGGAGACAAAATACCTTGCTTTAAAAACATTTGATAAATGTTCTTCTTTAATTTTACGGGTTTAATTATACAATTTTAAATATGCTATCAGGAGTGAAAAGGATTTTATTTTTTTTTCTAGGTACAGAGCCCAGGGAGAACAGAGCATCAGTGTTGGGAATTTTTAATTAGGGGAGAAGAGATAAGGACTGAAAGAAACAGAGAAAATAGATTGGAACAGAATTCTGACTGGTACTTCAACTAATTGATAACTGGCTAAAAACTTGTAAGTTGTTTTTTCAAATGCCTTGTATATAGAAGGATAAAATTTCTATTGCAAAACATTAAAGCTTTTTCTATAAAACCCTTTAAGAAATTATTCTGGTCTGAATTTAAGTGGTCAGTGGGCTCCAACTCCATACAGCTCGAGCCTTCTGCTTCTCTTTTTCCATTGGATTGTCCCATGAACAGTTTTGTGTGTAGACCAGCAGGGAATAAAGGCAGAAACTGGGATTCCAAGTGCAGAAGGCACTTTGTACAGTGGGAAGTACACTAAACTTTACATAAGAACCCCTGAATCATGATGCGTGCTTCCTAACTTACTATTGGTGTTCCCTTGGACAAATCAATGTTGTCTCATCTTTAAAAGGGGATAATACTTTTGTTTCTAACTCTGTAGAATTGTTATTAAGATAGGGCAAATAAACTATTTCAAGAACAGTTTGAAAAACTACTGGAGATGGAAAAAATAGAGGGTGTTGTGTTGGTGCATGGGTTGGGGGAATGCCAACAATGAAATACAACTTAAACTGACAGAAGTTCTGTAAGATCAGTAGTTACTTTAGGCTTGTAATTTAGAAGAGACTACACATCCCCTAAGGATCTTTCAAGACACACAAATTACCTGGTCTCTATCTCTAAGGTTTTAAAGTATTCTGGGGCTGGGCTCAGCAACAGATACTTTCCCTCCCAATTTTAACGAACCATCAAGGTTAGAACTGCTGCTATCGGGTTTCTGGAACAAATTTTGCAATTTGGGTAAAATAGTCACATTCAGATTTTGACTTTGAAAAATTCAATTTATCCTGCTGAAATAGGTTTAATGTAGATGACATTCATGAAGATATTGTATTGAGAAAAACAGTAGATCTCTCATTAGAAATACTGTCAGAGACAGAAAATATCTATCATGGTTGGAAGTTCTAAGCCAAAATGAAATGACACACTTACCTAACTTTTAAGATAATTTTTCACATTAATGAGGCTTGGAAGCCAGGTTTGTGGAGTTCCAATTACTGAAAGGGCTTTGAAAGTGTGATATCGTACATCATGAGAAAATATAATAACTTTGTTAAAAAGAGGACTGAGGTAATAAAATTATTGTAAGCAACTTGATTCAGTTATGCTACAGAACTTCTAGTGATTAAAAACTTCTACCTTCATAGCTTCACGGTTTAAATTCAATTCACTTACATTTTTGCACTATTGCTAATTGTATTATTTGAAAATTCAATGATATGTAAATTACAAAGGCAGCAATTTAAAACTAAATGTATATCTGCTGTAGGATGTCTCAATTTGCTGCTTAATTTGAATAAGTTTGGGGGCTGTTAGAAAGTTGCTAAGAAGAATTCATTTTAAAACATTTGGGATTATTTTCCCTCAAACATAATGATGCTTAAAATAGGAAAGTGCTTGAAGTCATGTTTTATGTTCTGGACTTCTATGGACTCTAAAGCAAAACTTCCCTGTACATGGCTGTGGCCCTCTTAACGGAGCAGAGGAATTCTTCGGATAGGGCCAGAGATTATCTTCCCCAGTTTGCAGCAGAACAAACCGAGGCTGGGAAGCTCAAGTGACATTCCCAAAGACAGCTCATTGGTGTCAGAACTTGGACAGATCTTAGTTCTCAGTCTTCTCTGTCTCATTAGGAAGAAGCCTGATAAATATTGATTGGATAGCTTTTGGGATTGACCTTGGACTTGACAATTTATAGCTAATTTTAATCTCATAAATGCCTGAAATTCCAGGGCAATCTCTTGCCTATGTGGCTAAACTTTTGTTAGCTGATTATTGGGAATCCCAACTTATTTATTGGAGTCTTTTGAATAGTCTTAAAACATCCATACATTTGGAATTTAAATAGTAGGGTATGTTTAAGATTCCAGTAGCATTCTCTACACGAAATAGCTCTAGTTACTAGGAACCTAATTAAGCTGTAGCAAGTAGAGGTTATAGTGAACTGCTGCTCAAATGAAATTTATAAACATCATTAGTAGGTTGACTCATATAGCATTTGACTCTGCACATTTGACATCACTGACGATCTGGTAATTTCAATACTCATGTAAATCTGAATGAAAATTATGTCACTATCTATACATTGTCAGATATACTGTCCTGTTGGTTCATATCTTGTCCTTATTTGATTTTCCAGACTTCCAACTCCCGAAGGAAGTTCCATGGCACTAGCCCTGCCATAGCTATTATTTTTCTGGAGTTCTTAAATTGATACGATAGGATTACTGTAATAGACAAAGATAGAAAAACAATAATGAATCATTACATGTATATGTTCTACTTCTGCATGTACCTGTTATATAATTATAATGGCTACATGAAATATTTATGTCTCACAAAATTGTGATAAAATATATAAGAAAACAATCTGACAAACTATGAGGGATAGTACTTTAAATCTGATTATTTGAAGACATGACATTATTATTTAAGAACTAGGACAATTCTTGGGAAGTTATGAATCTGTAAGTTTGTTGATTCACAGATATCTAAGGAAGATTAATGCAGTAGGTACAAAGTGAGATTGTGAAACCCAGTCTATGGCAAATTATAGCTCAACTGTTTGAGGTGTCACAGATGATCCATTCTCCTCTCTTCTAGGATGCCTCAGAGACTTCTAGTGTGAGTGACTGGCCGTTCACCACCCCAGGCTTCAGTAGAATGAACATCAGCTTCCTCTTGGGAGCTTTAGATAGAGGGTAATTGACAACAGAGTTTTCAGGTTCTGCTGAGGGTAGTATCTCTTTAACAATGCTAGCTGCAACTAGGTTTAATGTAACCATTTTCTGTCTTTTTGCAGTGACAGAATTGTGCCAATTTCCAATAAATTATTTTGGTTTAGGGTGTTCCTCTGACAGAGATTGGGATGTGAAATAAGAGTAGGCCGCCAGGTTTATTGGTAATTTTATCTAACCTTTGCTAACTATTCTGTCTTGTGAACTAGTCTCTAGAGACTTGTCTTATGATCCTAGGGTAGAAAGTTATTATAGACAAATAGTATAGGTCTGTTCATATGATCAATATCTGTGTTACATGACATTATTGCTTAGTAACAGAACCCATTCACAGGAGCTCAGGAGAACTTATATAGCAGTGATGCCCCTGACACAGAATATATGACGCTGCACACCAGAATTCCTGGGACCACTTGGGCAACAAGGCCACCAAGAGAAGCAAGAAGTGCTGTCAGAAAACTGTACTTAATGCAAAGGCCATTTGATGGAACAGCCCAGGACACAGAGGATACAAGTCAAAAAAAAAGACAGTAGTCCAACTCACATGGTGAAATCAAATGATGCTACATAAGAATCTCCTTGAATCAGTTAAAAGTTTCATAATTTGGAGTGCTAGTTTCTTTTCCTGTCTGTGCTATGGCACAGTAAATCTTTTTATTGTTTATTGGATCAGTTATGCTACCCTAGTTGATGTGACTGCAGAAATAGAGGCCCTGTATCTATTTGTATATTAAAGGTATCTCGTTGTAGTTAGTTGGAGAGTTAATGGTTACACAATTTTGAATTCTATTATTATTACTATTTGTGATCACTTAACTGTAAGGTTATTTTGTAATATGATTTTATGTCATTAAACAATGAAATTGCATGACAGCATTCAATGAAACAAAGCTGACAATGAAAATACCCTTTCACATAATCTGGGTAAATATTTGCCTATAGGCTCCACTTGAACTTTGACTAGATTGCTCTTAAATAAACACTTTGAAGTTTTCTTCTGGCTATTATCTGATACCAAATATTATTCTTATCATGTGCATGTTAAGAGCATTTTGTTTTATTTTTGAATAGGAAGCAACTTCCATAATCAGAAGGACTTCACAGTACATGTCCAGTTAAGTACTCCAACTACAAAAGTTTTCTTAATATTTTACTTCCTTGCAAGAAGATCATGACTCCTTTATAGATCTTCAGACAGTACTGTGACTTCTTTTTAATATCTGTTATTAGTTTCCCTTTTGAAGTTTGTTAACTTGTGAGTGCCAAGATCATTTGAATGTCATGAAGTCTTTCCTTCCCTGTGGACCACAAAGCAGATCTTATAATGGGGGTCATTACAATTTGTCTTATATCAAAGAGAGTCAAGCAATTGATGTGAGAGCACCAAGGCGTGATAGTTACTTAACTTCTAGCTGGTGATCTTGCTCCTTATTCCTTCCTTCCTTCAGTAAGTGACAAAATATACAATTTCAAAATTTCCAATATGCATGCTCTCCTCTTTCCCCTTAATCATCCTGATAAGTTGAGAAATATGGTGAGCAGGAACCTGTATCTCACCACTCATGGGCATGTAGGGTGATACCATTGAATAATTTTAAAAGTATTTTCAATGCACCTTCTTCCTCCTATGACTCATTGTTTAAGGATTAACATTTTAGAAATGCAATGAAAAGCTTTGTGAGACCATTATAGCCAATATCAGAGAACTGAACCATCTGCTCAACTCTGTAACATTTCAGGGTAATTTAGATGACATGCTGTAGGAATGCCCTGCTGGTAGAATCCATGACAAAGGCTTCCACTGATGCTTCCTACTAAACCAAATTTAGTGTGTTTTATGGCCCAGAAAATGATTCTAGTCAGAGAAACTGGTTTTGTAAATGCCTATTATGTGAATTAAAGAAACAATTCCCAATACAAGTGTTGTTCACAATGCAAAATGTACTCAGTAAAACCCAAAACCAGCCCATCTCAGGACACCTGTAGGATGTGCGTTAATAGTCTCTATTTGAACTAGCAGTGTTGGCTTAGTGGTCTGCTTGGAAGAACAGTCAAGATCTTGGAATAGAAAATTCTGAAAAAAAAAAAAAAAAAAAAAAAAAGAGAAGGGAACATTAAGAACAGCATTCAAAACACTTTAGGATAATACATAAAAATTAAATAGTAAAATACAGTTATCTGCCATTTTATGATATTGATTATTCATATATTCATATACAGATGAACCTAGCATGATGCCTCAGTTTAGTGCAATATTTATATTATTTTTTTTTATTTTTTATTTTTTTTATTTTTGACAGGCAGAGTGGACAGTGAGAGAGAGACAGAGAGAAAGGTCTTCCTTTTGCCGTTGGTTCACCCTCCAATGGCCGCCGCGGTAGCGCGCTGCGGCCGGCGCACCGCGCTGTTCCAATGGCAGGAGCCAGGTGCTTCTCCTGGTCTCCCATGGGGTGCAGGACCCAAGGACTTGGGCCATCCTCCACTGCACTCCCTGGCCATAGCAGAGAGCTGGCCTGGAAGAGGGGCAACTGGGACAGGATCGGTGCCCTGACCGGGACTAGAACCCGGTGTGCCGGCGCCGCAAGGCGGAGGATTAGCCTGTTGAGCCACGGCGCCGGCCTTAGTGCAATATTTAGATACATATTCATAAATAATAGCAATATTGTAAAATTCTCAATGAGTACTTATTACACTGTTCTAAGTGGTTTACAAATCTTTTCTTGTTTCCTCATCAAAACGACCTCCTGAGGCAGAGAGTTCTTTATGCCTATTTGATCTATGCAGAAACCAAGGCACATAGTAATTCAGTTAAGTAACCTGCTGAAAGTCACAGGATTATACAAGGTAGAGCTGAATTTTAAGTCTAAACACTCTGACTCCAGAGTGTGTGTATGGTGTTCCCAACTATGGGCCATCCATTCTTTTCACAGTTAGATACTAAGTGGCTACCTCTCCATTTCAATCTCAGTCTAGAGGTGGTGGTGTGGACAGATGCTAAACAAATGCATATGTTATTTGTTAGGTGATTTTAACTGTGAGAAATAGGAATAAAATGATAAAGAGATAGGAAGTAAGGGGGGAGGATGTTATTTTGTAAACAATGCCAGAAAAGGCCTCTGATAACGTCAGATTTGTGAGCAGACTTGACTGAGAGCAAACCACGTGCATCTCCTGAAGAAGTGTAAGTAGAGACAGAGGGAACTGTGAGAGAAAATGCTTGAGCAAGAATCAGGGGTGGAGAAGAGGATGAGAGGGAGAGGGGCTGAGGGCCAGGTCACCAGTTACAGTTTATTGTAATTGGTAGATGCACTATTCACAATGTTTCTAAAACATCATGCCTAACATGAATAAGCTTGATAGACACCATTCAAGGTTATCATGATCATTCAATTGATTGGGAAGATTTTCCCTGTTCAGCAAGAGAATTACAAATGTGAACCTCTTAACAGAAATTGGTTTATGTAGTTGGATTTAAATGTTGGGCATTTACAACTGGATAAAATTCATTGTGGGAAATTGCTCTGGGGTGATCAACTTCTTAGTTTGCCTGGACTGTACTAGTTTTAGCACCCAAAACCCAAAATCCTATGAAACTCCTCGAACTAATTCACGTTAAAGTGGTTGGTCACCTTTAACAGTTTCAAATTGTTTCTTAGGAAATAGTTACTAATGAGGTAAAAGCAGTAATACCACAAAGTCTCCAGTACTACACCAACACTGCTATTGGGCATAGTTATACCTTTTATTCTATAGACACATGATATAGTGGAGACAAATAGAGATTTGCAATCATATCTCTAAGTTTTTAAAAAGTAATCTTAATTTTAGTTATGTTCATGGAAGATGAAAAAATTAATGCATTTCATATGCACAGATTGAAGAGCATGATGATACTTCCCACTCCCTATCCTCTCTCCTTCCTCCTCCATTCTTATTTCATTCTTTTAATTTTTACAATAAAATTCTTTCAGTTTACTTTATAATCACAAACTTAATCCTCCACCAATTAAATAATTAAAGTTGTAAGTAGGAAAAAACACTGTTCCCCAAAAGTACAGACAAGACAAATAAACAATAATCAAATCTCAAAATGTTAATTTCACCTACTTATATTACTTTTGTTCTCTGTATATTAGTTACCACAAATCAGGGAAAACATATGATATTTGTCATTTTGGGACCGATTTTATTTCACTAAGCATAATGTTTTTCAGTTGCATCCATTTTGCTGCAAAACAGCATTTTGTAATTTTTTTTAAGGATGAGTAGTATTTTTTTTTTGACAGGCAGAGTGAGACAGTGAGAGAGAGAGAGACAGAGAGAAAGGTCTTCCTTCCATTGGTTCACCCCCCAAATGGCCACTACAGCCGGCGTGCTGCACCGATCCAAAGCCAGGAGCCAGGTGCTTCCTCCTGGTCTCCCATGCAGGTGCAGGGCCCAAGAGCTTGGGCCATCCTCCACTGCACTCCCGGGCCACAGCAGAGAGCTGGACTGGAAGAGGAGCAACTGGGACAGAACTCGGGGTGCTGGCGCCGCAGGCAGAGGATTAGCCAAGTGAGCCATGGCACTGGCCAAGGATGAGTAGTATTTCATAATATGTATAACCACATTTTCTTTACCCAGACATCTGGGTTGATTCCATACCTTAGCTATTGTGAGTTTAGCTGCAATGATCATGGGATACAGATACGTCCTTCATATGCTGATTTCATTTCATTTGGGTAAATTCCCAGGACTGGGATGGCTGGGTCATATGGTACATCTATTTTTAAATCTCTGAGGAATCTCCAAATTGTCTTCCATAATCGTTTACTAGTTCAAATTCTCACCAACAGTGGATTAAGGTACCTTTCCACAACATCCTCACAAGCATTTATTGTTTTTTTGGTTTTTGGATGAGAGCCATTCTAACTGGAGTGAGGTGAGCCTCACTGGGGTTTTGATCTGCATTTCCTTGATGGCTAGTGATCTTGAACATTTTTCATGTGTTTTTTGGCCACTTAATTTCTTCTTTTGAAGAATGCCTGTCCCATGGAAAGCTAAGACACTGTATCAAAAAGTGTCCTACATGAAGGACCTCTGTGGGTGAGACCGTAGTGGAAAGAAGTGGACATCAAAGAAGGATCTACTTTTCTCTGAAGAGAGGAAAAAACTTCCAATTTCCTTATGGCCTTGTCTAAATATTGAAGGAGTTTGTGGATACAGAAGGCTTCCATAACCTATGCAGCACATGTCAAGACAGCCAGGTGATCACTGCCAGCATACATCAGAGTGTTACTTGTTAAAATTAACAACAGGAGTCACTGTGTACTACCTTCCCATGCAGGACCTCTGTCCTCAAAGTGTCGTATTATGAGAGTTAATATTAAAACTTGTTCTCAAAGATTTACTTCACTTTAGTGTATTAAGTGAGAGATATTCTTATGTCTCTTAAATTTTAGATAAGCCTAAATGCCAAACTCCATTGCTGCTTCCTTAGGTGCTTGTTCAATTAATGATAAAACTGGTTCTCAAAAAAAGTATATAATCACAAAAATTAAAAGAAAAATAAGAAAGGAAGTAGGAGGAAGTATAGGAGTGAGGGAGCTAAGGAGGATGGGGTGGGAAGTGTCATCATATTTTTAAAACTGAATGTATGAAATACATGAAATTTGTTCCATTTATGTAAATACATTTAAATAAAAAGTAATAATGCCTACTCAAGTCCTTTGCCCATTTTTAAACTATAGATCCCAGATACTAATCCTTTATTAGTTGCATAGATTTCAGATATTTTCTCCCATTATGTTGGTTGCCTGTTCATTTTATTGAGTGTTTCCTTTGCAGGGCAGAAGATTCTCAGCTTGATGTAATCCCATTTGTCTGTTTTTGTCTTTATTGTCAGTGATTCTGGGGTCTTTTCCAAGAAGTCAATGCCTATACTACAATGTCTTACAGAGTTTCCCCGATGCACTCCTCTAGTAATTTGATGGCAACAGGTCATGGATTTGGTTCTTTGATCCAACTGAAGTTGATTTTTGTGAAGGGTGTAAGGCAGGTTTTTTTTTTTTTTTAATAATTCTGCACACATAGATCCAGTTTTCCTGCACCATTTGTTAAAGAGACTGTCTTTTCCCATGGATTGATTTTAGATTGTTTGTCAAAGATTGGTTGATTCTAGATATGTGGATTGATTTCTGAGGTTTCTATTCTGTTCCATTGGTCAATATTTCATTTTTGAACCAATACCAGACTGAATTATAACTGCCTTCCAGTATGTCTTGAAGTGTGGTATTGTGATGCCTCCACCTTTGTTTTAATCATTCCAGATTGTTCAGCTATTCATAGTTTCTTATGTTTCCATATATAGTTTAGCATCCTTTTTTTTCTAGATCTTAGAAGAGTGTCATTGGTGTTTCAGTTGGGATTGCACTGAATATGTAGATTGCCATTAGTAATATGGACATTTTAAAGATATTAATTCTTCTAATCCATTAACATGTAAGATTTTCCCATTTTTTGTGTCTTCTTCTATTTCTTTAATATTTTGTAATTTTTGTTGTAGAGATCTTTCACATCCTTGGTTAAATTTATTCCAAGATGTTACATTGTCTGTAACTATTGTGAATAGGATTGAGCTTACAAGTTTTTTCTCACTCATGGCATCGCGTGTGTATACAAAGGCTTTTGATTTTTGTGTTTGGTTTATATATCCTGTAATTTTACCAAACTGTCTTATGAGTTTCAGTAGTCTGTAAATGGAGTCTTGACTTTCTTTTATGTAGAATCAAGTTGTCTGCAAACAGGGATAATTTGATGTCCTTTCCCATTTGTAACCATTTGTTTTGTTTTTTCTTGCCCAATGACTCCAGCTAACACTTCCAGAACTATATTGGATAGTAATGTTGAGAGTGGGCATCCTTGTATAATGCTTTCTGATCTTATAGGCAATACTTTCAACTTTTCCCTATTCAATATGGTATGATGGTGGCTATGGGTTTGTCACATACTGCCTTGATTATGTTGAGGAATGTTCCTTCTACACCCAATTTGCTTAAGGTTTTCATCATGAAATGATGTTATATTTTATCAAATGCTTTTTTCTGAATCTATTGAGATTTTATTTTTATGCTTCAATTTGTTAATGCGAGGTATCACATTTATTGATTGAATCATCCCTGCATATGTAGGATAAATCTCACTTTGAATGAATGGTGTTTCTGATGTGTTACTGGGTTTGATTAGCTAGTATTTTGTTGAGGATTTTTGCTTTTATGCTCAGAGATATTGGTTGATAGTTCTTTGTTGTATCTTTTTCTGGCTTTGGAACTAAGGTGATGCTGGCCTCATGAAAAGAGTTTGGGAGACTTCCCTCCCTTTGAGGTTTTTTTTTTTTTTTTTTTTTTTTTTTTTTGAACAGTTTAAGAATTGGAATTAGTTCTTCTTTAAATGTTTAGTAGAATTCGACAGCAGAAGCCATCCTGTCCTGGGATTTTCCTTGTTGTGAAGGTCTTTATTACTGACTTAATCTCTGTCTTTGTTATCGGTTTATTTAGGTTTACTATGTCTTCATGACTCAATATTGTTAGATTATATGTGTCTAGAAATCTATCAGTTTTTTAGGTTTTCTGATTTGATTGCATAAAGCTGTTTGTAATAATTCCTGATGATTGTTTTTATTTGTTTTTTTTCTGTTGTTTCATTTCTTTTTCATCTGATTTTATTGATTTCTTCTATCTTTTTTGGGGGGATTGACTGGCCAATAGTGTATCAGTTTTGTTTATTTTTTAATAAATCAGCTCTTCATTTCACTGAATTCTTTTTTTTGTTTTATTTTGGTTATTTCTTTCCTAATTTTATTTGTTTCCTTCCCCCTAAAAATTCTGGGTTTGGTCTGTTCTTGTTTTTCTTGGTCCTTTAGATACCTTGATAGACAATTTGTTTGATGCCTTTCCAATTTCTTGATGTAGACACTAATTTCTATAAATTTTCCTAACACTGCTTTTGTTGTCCCTATAAGTTTTATAATGTTGAGTTGTTATCTTTATTCATTTCCAGTTTTTGAATTTTCATTTTGATTTCTTCTATGACCCATTGTTCATTAAGGAGCATGTTGTTCAGTCTCCACGTGTTTGCATATTTTCTAGAGCTTCTTAAGTTGTTAGTTTCCAGCTTCATAGCATTGTGTTCAGAAAAGATACAAGGTATGATTTATAATGTTTTTTGAGTTTGCTGAGACTTGCTTTATGGCCTAGCATGTGGTCTATCCTATAGAATGTTCCATATAAAGATGAAAAAATATGTGTTCTACAATGTTCTGTAGATATCAGGTTAATTTGGTCTATAGTGTAGGCTATCCCTGTTGTTTTTTGTTGTTGTTGTTGTTGTTGATTTTCTGTCTAGTTAATTGTCCATTGATGAAAGTGAGGCATTGAATTCCCCCATTATTATTGTATTGGAATCTATGTCTCCTTTTAAATACATTAACCATTTTTAAAAGATTTTATTTATTCATTCATTCATTTATTTATGTATTTGAGAAGCAGAATTACAGAGAGTAGAGGGAGAGACTGAGAGAGAGAGCTCTTCAATCTGCTGGTTCACTGCCCAAAGTGCCACAATGGCAAGAGCTGAGCCAATTTGAAGCCAGAAACCAGGAGTTTCTTCTGGGTCTCCCATGTGGGTGCAGGTGTCCTAGTACTTGGGCCATCTTCCACTGCTTTCCTCGGTGCATTAGCAGGGAGCTGGATCAGAAGTGGAGCAGCTGAGACTCAAACTGGAACCCATATGGGATACTGACATTGCAGGGGGAGGCTTAAACTACTATGCCACAGCACTGGTCTCAACATTTGTTTTAAATAGTGAGGCATCCTGGCATTGAGTGTATATTGTTTGCTACTGTCACATCTTCCTGTTGACTTGGTGTTTTAATCATTACATTATGCCCTTCTTTGTCCCTTTTAACAGTTTCTTTGTTAAATTCTATTTTATCTGATATTAGGGTGGTTACAGCTGCTCGTTTTTGCTATCTGTTAGCATGGATTTTCTTTTTCCATCCTTTCATTTTCATTCTGTGTATCTTTGTTGGTGAGGTGTGTTTCTTGTAGGCAGCAAATAGGTCGTTCTTGTTTTTTTGTCCATTCAGTGTGTATCTGTTAATTGGAGAATTTAGGCTATTTAAATTCGAAGTTATTATTGGTAAATAATGAGTTTATCCTGCCATTTTCCTATCAATATTCATATGGTTTTTTATTTCTATTGCACTTTTACTAGGAGATTTTCTGTTTTCACATTCTTTCATAATAATGATGTCATTCTCAGTTTCTGTGTGAGCACATCCTTAAATATTTGTAAGGCTGGACAAGTGATGACAAATTCTTTCAATTTCTGTTGTTTGGGAATGTCTTTATTTCACCTTCATTCATAAATGAGAACTTTGCTGGTTACGGTATTCTGGAATGACAGGTTTTTTTTTCTTTTAAGATTAGCGTTTATTAGGAATTCATACATACCAGGGCCGGCACTGTGACTTAGTGGGTAAAGCCAATGCCTGCAGTGCCAGCATCCCATATGAGTGCCAGTTCAAGTCCCAGCTGTTACTCTTCTGATCCAGCTCTCTGCTATGATCTGGGAATGCAGTGGAAGATGACCCAAGACCTTGGGCCCCTGTACCCATGTAGGAGATACAGAAGAAGCTCCTGGCTCCTGCCTTTCGAGCAGCTCAGCTCTGGCCTTTGCAGCCATTTGGGGAGTAAACCAGCAGATGGAAAACCTCTTTCTCTCTCTCTTTTTCTCTGCCTCCCTGTAACTCTTCCTTTCAAATAAATATATAAATCTTTTTTTTAAAAGAAATTAATACATAGCAACCTTGTTTCACTGTTGTAAAATTGAGCAATGTATCCAAATAATAAAACACAAATAGCATTAAACTTTATGCTACACATATTTGACATAAAAATGATATAATATGGAGTGAAAAAGTAGGGTATCAAATGTAAATGTGAAGTGAACATGAAAATATTAAAGAATAAGAAGCAAAAAGCACAATCACTAAAAAGATTAGATAAAAACATGCTAATATTTTAGTTAGTGATGCTTTTATTGTGTAATTGCTGGAAAATTTCTGCTTAATTTTTATTTATTTTTTGGATGGCAGAGTTACAAAAAGGCAGGGGCAGAGAGAGAGAGAGAGGTTTTACATCCATTGATTCACTCCCCAGATGGTCGCAATGGCCGGAGCTGTGCAGATCCAAAGCCAGGAGCCAAGAGCTTCTTCTAGGTCTTCCATATGGGTGCAGAGGCCCAAGGACTTGGGCCATCTTCCACTGATTTCCCAGGCTGTAGCAGAGAGCTGGATGGAAAGTGGAGCAGCTGGGACTGGAACCAGCACTGCAGGTGGTAGCTTTACCAGCTATGCAACAGTGCTGGCCCATCCGCTTAAGTTTATAAAGCTTAATTTTTTATTATTTATTTTTTTATTTGACAGGCAGAGTTAGACAGTGAGAGAGAGAGACAGAGAGAAAGGTCTTCCTTCTATTGGTTCACCCCCCAAATGGCCACCAAGGCTGGCACACCGCGCCGATCCGAAGCCAGGAGCCAGGTGCTTCCTCCTGGTCTCCCATGCGGGTACAGGGGCCCAAGCACCTGGGCCATCCTCCACTGCATTCCCGGGCCACAGCAGAGAGCTAGACTGGAAGAGGAGCAACCGGGACTAGAACCCAGTGCCCATATGGGCTGCTGGTGCCGCAGGCGGAGGATTAACCAAGTGAACCACAGCGCCGGCCCCTTAAAACTTAATTTTATGATATTTTCTATAGTGCAACCCCCATGTTTTTAAAATCTGGAAAGTAAAGTTAAGAAAATAACTTCAAGAAATAATTTTTTCTGCTGGATTTACAAAAATACAAATGACTTCTAGAGAATAAGAACTATTAAATTGCAGAAAAACATTTACTACTGCCCCAAATGATGAAGGCAAAAGCTTTAAACTCAGAAGTGAAAGAAACATTAAAGTTTTATTCTGATGTAGACTTGGAACCGAGGTAATGAAATGTCACTTTAGTGGAGCAAACATAGGGAATCCACAGAATAATTCTGGATGTTAAATTATTTGGTAGTAACTTAGCGCCACTTCTTTGGAGAAGTGGTCTCAGCAAAGCCAAGGAAGGAAGCATTTCAAGAGCTACATAGCTAGCATGGTGTGGAGAGAAATTCTCTAGGATACTCCAGGGCTTGTGAAAGTGAGGATTCCTTTTAGGAGGTTAGACTTTGGGTTTGACTAGGGGGTTGCGATTTGTTATTTGTTCTTTCAACCATCCCTATATTTACATACCAGTGTAAAGAGGATTTGGAGAGACAAATGGTCCTAAGTACAGCATTATACTTTCTGTTTTTCTCATCCTCTCTTTTTCCATAAATTCTTTGTCCTTTACTGAGATGGAATCCCCTAATTAGGACAAAAGAAAAGTATAAAATCTGCCTTTGTTTTATGTTTCTTTAAGCATTCATGCATTGTCATGTTTGTTGCTTTGGTGGGTCTTCTTGGTAACTGGTGGAATCTGTTGAATTAGTGTGATCTGAGCTTTTTAACAACACACAAGCTGTGGCAAAGTAAAGACCCTGCAGATCTGAAATATGATGGAGCAAGAGTTACAACTCTCTGGAAAGCGTTGGGCCCTACAATAGTGATATTTCTTACATTTCTTAATGCTTTTGGGGTAATTCCTATGGACATAAGAATGCAAGTGGTAAGGCATCTATTTAAAACAGAAAGTACCTATTTATCTTGTGCACACATTGGGCAATTTATGAAATGAGATCACCTATTTCAATGGAGTTAAGCAGATATTGATGTCTTGCCGCTAAATCACGTTAAGAGAAGATTACTACGTGGTCTATTTGGGGGGATTTATGTGTAATTCTGGAGTTTCAATATTATTTCAAAATTCTCAGGGCATAAATCTTTTTCTCGAATGATACTGCAGCCTCCTTTTAATTCCCATTCATTTATTTAAAAATAAATGTCATATGCTGTGCTGGAAACCTTTCAAATTAATAGTGAACAGGCTCTTGAATTTCTCCCTCTAGTTTTCCCAAAGGGAAACAAAGTTATAGCCTTATAAAATGTTGTGCATGTTGTAAGTTTTTGGTTTATTATTTTCATTTTATGCCTTATGCTTATACCTATATTTTAATAAATGCAAAACAGTATGCATTTCCTGGTGTGTCTCTGGGGACAAACTTTTAATCCTTTTGTTATTTTACATAGATTCAGAGCCTCTTCTCAGGGTACTTGATACTATCATAAGTTGTGTCTTGTAAGAGATGGCGACACAACAGGGGAAGAGCACTTCCATGAATGTCTCAGCTGTCACTTAAGAGAGAATAATCCTTTATGAGAATTTCTACAACATTTTCCTGGGAGGCCAGGGAGAGGCATTTTTGATGATTCCTTCTCCAAGACTTGGAGAAATGGCAACACCTTTAGTTTGATGCTTTCTTGTGTCCCTAGGTACAAATGGGACATGAGAAAGGTTACCAGTAATCTGTGACTTGGTGATGATAAGTGCAATGTGTCCTGTCCAGAATGATTTCCATGTCTTCAAAGACTGTTGCTGAGCTGGGCCTGTGCGTAGCATCTTCATTCCTGGGCAAGCCAGTTCATCCCCTGATAACCTCCATTTCCTCTTGTAGAAAGCAACTTATACACTGAGCAGGGATGACCTACATCTTACTGACATAAAGCAGCTGATATTTTGTCTTCCTCTATTTTTTCACATGTTGTCTGAGGGTTAGACATCTCTGTATGGAGGGTTGTAAGGGTCCCATGACTTTTCTGGTCACTCTTGGGTAATACAGTCTGCTGGTTACTTCAGGTCACAGAAAACCACCTCAATTTAGTAACTCAACTTTTGTTAGCATGTATTAGTAAATTGCTGTGAATGGAGACAAAGCTCAGTCGAGGAAAGCATGGAGATTTATTTTCTAACCTACTCCTTCTGCAGCTGCCCGGCAGAATTTTCTGGCTTTTCTAGGCATGGAGTGAGACGTGATAAGAAAGGCAGTAAAGAGCACTTCACAGTTCCTAGTGTGGTCATCTAGCATTCTGGCAGGTGTTCACAGATGACAATTTGAAGGATACTGGAAGCTTTTGAGAGTATTTTGCACTTCCCTTCAAGACTCAAGCAAGGGCCAGCTTGCTGTTTGCTGTATCATTAGTAAAGGTATCTTGTTCCAGCAGCAAAGGATCACTTATCAGTTGGCGGCACATACATGGGTTTTATCCAGAATTTGAAAAATGTGTGACAAACAATTGGAGTGAAATAAATGATACCTTAAAAGTTGGTTAATCAATCTAAAGATTTTATACTGACAGAAAGTTTGGCACAGAAGAATGCACAGATCAACATGATGATAAAAATCATATTGGTATGGAAAGTAGATAGGCACAGAAATGATGTTATCAAAGTATGATGATATCAAAGTCGTCAAGAAGGGACAAAACAAAGAGGGAAATAAGAAACAGCATAAAAATAGAAGCTGTGTTGCCAAATTAAAAAAAGAATGACGTGTATGTGTCATTAGTGTTGTCTGTCAATCAGAAAATGTTGAGATGTGAGAGGATGTTGTACCAGCATACTGCGTTTGTGGTTAGCTAAGAAATAAATTCTTAACAATCTATGACCCAGCAAATTAAAAGGCACTGAGTGTCTCTGCACAAGCAGTTAATAAAAAAGGAAACAAAAGAAGGCAGTGGTCTTTGCTATTCTTTTTAAGAGACACTATATTCTTTTAAAAGGTTGAAAGTATAAATTATAAACAGAAATTATGTAGTTGAAGTAAGGATTTAGTTTAAAGGTAATGAGATCTTTAATGTGCTCATTAAATACCACTTAGCTATTAGAAACCTATTTAATGAGATTTACCAACCACTAAAAGTACAATGTCTAATTGTTAAGTAGCTGTTAAATATCAGTAATTTTGTTTGTTATGGAAAATACAGTTAAATCATTCCAACATAGTAGGAAAGCTACAAATAATAGTAATGAGCAATATTTGTTGAGTGTTTATAACAAATCAGGCACTGTTTTAAAGACTTCCTTAATGGGATCTCTTAGTTTTCATGAGGCTATTGGGTAGATGTTGCTGTGTTCTCAACTCATGGTTGGGAAGCTGAGGCCTGGACGGTGTAATCAACTTGCCTAATGTCACACAGCGGTCAGATATATGAAACTTTTTTTGGATAGTCTGACTTCAGAATCCATACATTACCCATTGGCACCTGTCACAAAAATCATCTCCAGCAGCCAGCCTCCAAGCAAACCTAATAACAGTAGCCTTATCAGCTAGAGGCGGGTGATCTGACTTTCAGCCCAGGCTTCCGTGTGGTCTTTGTCACACTGGTGGTGGGAATCAGATGATCCTTTGTAGAAAGTTACTGTGAGAAAATCCCCTTGCTTTGGCTTCTGCACACAGTTTCAGCCAGATCAAGGACTGGAGACGGGAAAGCAGGGCTCCTGAAGTTTTGACCCTCCTAGCTTTTCTTCGTCTCTTATTTGAATTCTTTCATCACCTGCAGTCTTTCAGGTCTACCTTCTCTTTGATCACTACCCAAAGCTCTTTTTCTCACTATGCTGCACCAGCTCATTTTGTATCTTCCATTTTTTTGCTTGTGACAAGAAGTATAGGTAGGCAATGATAGGCAAGAGTTTGTCTCAAAGATTCACTGAATTCTTAGAGCGCAGCGTAAGGGTTCACAGATGTTTGAAAGAGTGTATAAGGCTGGCGCCGTGGCTCAACAGGCTAATCCTCCGCCTTGCGGCGCCGGCACACTGGGTTCTAGTCCCGGTCGGGGCTCCGGATTCTGTCCCGGTTGCCCCTCTTCCAGGCCAGCTCTCTGCTGTGGCCAGGGAGTGCAGTGGAGGATGGCCCAAGTGCTTGGGCCCTGCACCCCATGGGAGACCAGGAGAAGCACCTGGCTCCTGCCATTGGAACAGCGTGGTGCGCTGGCCGCAACGCACCTACCGCGGCGGCCATTGGAGGGTGAACCAACAGCAAAGGAAGACCTTTCTCTCTGTCTCTCTCTCACTGTCCACTCTGCCTGTCAAAAAAAAAAGAAAGAGTATATAAACACAGCCTGGATGTTTCACATCTGTGGTATTGTGTTACAGTTAAGCGTTCACCATTCTGTACTTGACCCTGAAATGTTAAAAACAGCTCTGAAAAAGGAATGTTGTACCACATAATTATTGCTTTTCAAAACCACACTTAATACAGCTCGTAGCAGGATTTTATTCTCTACAACACAGTTAATAATTAATCCACTAAACTTATTGTCTATTGCTAATGAACACATGCCAAGCATATTACTCTTTAAATTCTTGCCTAATATGTCAATTTGTTTTCATCTTATTTCTTTTCTAACTTCCTTAATTTTTAAAAATTGAAATTAATATTTTATTCCATAATACTTCTATGACCTCTTTTTATCTAAGTTTGTCTACCAATAAAGGTTTTGAATAGTCAAATTTTAATCACATCTTTATCTTTTACTTGGCTACATTTTGGATTGTGCCCTTAGGTTAAGAGCTATAACTTTCATAACAATGCAATGCCAACCACATTGGTACATTTACAACTAATCAGCGCCCTTAGTAACAACATATGAGATCTCATTAGCTTTAACTGTGACAATGTACATTTAAGGAAACAATGATGCAGACAAAATAGACTGTATGGGAGCCAAAAGTGTAGGAAAAGGCATAGCAATATCTTATGTAACACACTTAGCTAACCACATCCTATGGAAACACACTCTTCTAGAAACCGCATACAATGGATGACAATGGCAAGCTTAGGTGACTTACATGACAGTGTCCTGTGTCAGAGATTCTGCGGTCATCCTTTAGGAACCCCTCCATTATCTAATAATGAATTTTGAGGGGAGATATTTGCATCTGATCTTTATTTCTGTTGATGTGACTTAAATCTATTTCTTCTTAGAATATATTCCTGGGAGGTAAAAACAGCTGATTCATAAAAGGACCTCTGACCTGAAGACTTGCCATTAAGTCAACTTTGTACTTCGTTCTCTAAGATAAGTAACTGTTGCTAGTCATAGCTACTGGTGTTTGCCTTGTGTATAATAGATCTGCACAATGTACTATGTGATGTAATCTTATACCTCAAACATTCATATATAGTTGGTTGCCAATATTTTCTTTTAAAAAAAAGATTATTTATTTGAAAGTCAGAGTTACACAGAGATAGAAGGAAAGGCAGAGAGAGACAGAGAGGTCTTCCATCTGCTGGTTCACTCCCCAACTGGCCCAACGGCCGGAGCCGTGCCGATCTGATGCCAGGAGCCAGGAGCTTCCCCCAGGTCTCCCACATGGGTGCAGGGGCCCAAGGACTTGGGCCATCTTAATTGCTTTCCCAGGCCATGGCAGAGAGCTGGATCGGAAGTGGGGCAGCTGGAACTTGAACTGGCACCCATATGGGATGCCAGCGCTGCTGCCAGAGGCCTTACCCTGCTATGCCACAGTGCTGGCCTCCAGTATTTTCTATAATTAAGAATATACTGAATAAATTGATAAGATTTCCTACCCTAGTTTTTAATTTTCCGATTATCAGAAACCCACATGTTAGAGAATCAAAACAATGGTGATGGTGCCATTAGAATAAATGTGTCAAAGAAGAAGTTTCTTTCTCATGGGGCAGACTGTAGTATGCTTTTTGGTGGATTTGATTGATCAGGTTGATTACCAGCCCCCACACTTTATGCATACATTTTACAGCTGTTCTATCCAATGAGGGAACCAATAGCAACATGAGGCTACTTATGCTTAAATTAGCTAAAATTAAATAAAATAGAAGTTGAATTATTTGGTCTCAGTCACATTTCTTTCCATGTTCTCTGCAGCAGCTTGGAGCTAACAGCCAACATATTATTGCAGAGAAGTGTTCCCTCCCTCTGCATTCTTGCAGTGATACTGAAGAGTGCCTTTCAAAGATGAGTGATCATATTCTTACATTGTTGATCGCATAGTAAAAGCATCTGGGAAATACCTTATGTTCCATACACATATTCTCACTAGTATGACAGGACTTAACAGAATAGGTACTCAGACAGCCTCTCTCTGGGCTTGTCTTTCCTTACTTGTTTGTCTACATACTGACTCCTCACTAGGAATTAATCATTCAGGTTTTCATTCTTCTTTGAAAGCAGAATTACAGAGAGGCAGAGGCAGAGAGAGAGAGAGAGAGAGAGAGGTCTTCCATCTGCTGGTTCACTTCCCAGCTGGCTGCAAGGGCCAGAGCAGTGCCAATCCGAAGCCAGGAGCCAGGAGCTTCTTCCAGGTCTCTCACACCAGAGCCAGGGCCTAAGGACTTGGGCCATCTTCTATTGCTTTCCCAGGCCACAGCAGAGAGGTGGATGGGAAGAGGAGCAGCCGGGACTGGAATTGATGCCCATATGAGATGCCAGCGCTTAAGGCAGCGACCTTCCCCACTACACCACAGCACCAGCCCCTTATATTTTCTTTATTTTTTTAAAGATTTATTTATTTATTTGGGAGGTAGAGTTATAGACAGAGAGATGGAGAGACAGAGAAAGGTCTTCCACCTTCTTGTTCACTCGCCAAATGGCTGCAATGGCAGGAGCTGAGCCAATACAAAGCCAGGAGCTTCTTCCAGTCTCCCACATGGGTGTAGGCGCCCAAGCAGTTGGGCCACCTTCTGTGGTTTTTCCAGGCCATATCAGAGAGCTAGATTGGAAGTGGAGCAGCTGGGAATGAATGGGTGCCCATTTGGGATGCTGGCCCTGAAGGCAGAAGTTAGGCCCACTATTCACAGCATCGGCCTCTTTGCCTTATATTTTAACCATTCACTTTGATGAAGTACTTTCTTAATTTCTATGATTTTAAACTCTTTCCAATTTCTTTATAATCATTTAAATGTTCAGATAGTGGAGACTTATGGATTCTAAAACAGCATAATTTTAATAATAATTTTACTATTTCTGCTTTGATTTTCTTATATAGCATATGTTTTGATCTCAATGCTTTATTATAAGAATACGTGTACCCCACGGGAGACCAGGAGAAGTACCTGGCTCCTGCCTTCAGATCAGTGTGGTGCGCCGGCCGCAGCGCAGCGGCCACAGCGGCCATTGGAGGGTGAACCAATGGCAAAGGAAGACCTTTCTCTCTGTCTCTCTCTCTCACTGTCCACTCTGCCTGTCAAAAAAAAAAAAAAAAAAAAAAAGAAAAAAAAAGAATACGTGTGAACACTGTTTACAGATAGAAGCTTTTCTGCTTCCTGTATTTGGTGACATGGCCCATCACATATTGTAGCTGGTTCTGTAATCATCGTGATACCAGGATGAAGATTTCACATCGACAAAGGGAAGGGAGAAAGGAAAGGGATTGTTTATCAAGAGGTTACTTCTGAGGTTGCTCTCCTTAAATATTTTGCTTTCTTATTCAACCATGGCCTCTCATGACTTTCCCATATAATTAAATTCAGACCTCAACACATTGCTGTTACTCAAAGAAAAACTGTCTGCTCAAGGGTTGCTTATATTTTTCCAAGATAATTTTGTAGAGAGAATATTTTAAAGTGATGCAGATCTTTCATGTAGCTTTCAGGCTTGTAAATTTACTGCTTAAAATTAAGATGAAAATGCAGTTGTATTAATTGATTCTTTGTTAACCTCTGTTTCTCTGCCTACCACTTCTGGAGGTTTGTTTTCTTTATTTTCTCAGGTTGATAAATCCATTGTGATAAACGCTATGGATTTATTTAAATGCTTTAAGATTTTTCTTTGCAAAATTGGGGATTTTTCATATCTTCAGTTACTGGTAGATGTGTTTATATCTGGCTGAAGCGGCATGGCCTCTGGGAGTCTAGTGGGGTGAAGAGATGGAGTGTTCAGGGCAGCAGCCTTGTGCATTACATTGTCACCTGTCACTATGTCTTACCTTCCCTGTAGGAACAAGGTGGCCCTCCCCACTCAGGCCGAGACCTTGAGCACCGGCCAGATGCCCAGAAGCTTGTTTGACCTCATTAAAATTGAGCGATCATGTTAATATTTGAGTCTGAGGCCAAAGCTCTCAGAGCTGTTTAAAATTTCTGAGGATATTACCATAAGAGATTTAGTTTGTGATCTTTTCTTAGTATTTTCTAGCAGATCAGTTTGAATAGAAATAGACCAAGAGGGAATTACATCTGGAAATTAGAATTAAAAGCAAAACATGTGTTACATAAAAATACAGCCAACACATTTTTTTTTTGCTCTAAATAAATTCATGATATAAAGACCTACAAAATAGAGTACTTAAAAATAATAATTAAGAGAAAAACCTATGAACTACAAAAGTATGACATTAGCTGGCCGGCGGGAAGTAATTATAGATGGTGTTTATTTTCAGGGAGCAGGGTATACAGTCCTGACAGCTTCTACCTGATACTCCACTAAGTCATAGTCACGACCTTTGCTTCCCTGCCCACCGTGCTGAGGGTCAACACTGTGACCTTGGATCACCTAAGAAGTGCAGCGCAGAGTGCAGATCCTAGTGGTTTTGTCATTATCATGTGGGACTGGTAACTGATCAGGTATTCTGAAGGCTGCCGCTTTTTTTGAACATCAATCAAGCCTCCATCTATGAAGGAGAATGTTTTTACTTTTACTTTTATTTACTGCCCGAGGACGTGCTTCCATTTTTGCTTGGGTTCCAGCGAACTTCCCTGCACAGTGGTTCTGTCAAGTTGGTGCAAATGCCTGCACTAATTGGTGTCCTGCCCTGTTGTCCTCGTGCTGAGTTCAGCATGAAGTTGGTCTTTCTCAAAGAACAGGCTTGGTGTGATGAAAGCTCTGTGGCACTACTGAGCACAGAGGTGTGGTGCCTGAATGTGTTTGTTCAGTCAGGATGGACTTTTTTCAAACACAAGTAATACAGGTGAACAAATTTGATTGTTATTGTTAACTTTTATAGATGCGATGCTTACAGCACTTGTATTCTTGCAGATGCCTATTAGCCAACAATGATACTCTGCACTCATAAAACAACCACCAGTCACAGAAGTGGCCAGGAGACTAAGGGTGAATCTCCCACCCTCTACTGCCTGATGACTTCTGAAGTGTCGAATGGCATTCTTTTGGGAACAACCCTGGCCACTTAATTTTATGTCTGTGCCTTAGTATCCTTGTCTACAAAATTATGATCTGGGACTGTAAATTGACTAACTACAGGATGATATGACATAACCAGCTCAAGAACAGAAGTGAGCATTCAAGAAATAGGTTATATGTTGTGCTGTTTTGATTCCTGGAAATGTTTATAAGCATGACTTGATATTTTACATCATTTTTTTTTTTAGCAAAGAATGAAAGTGGGAGCAGTAGGATGGATGAGAATGACATCTTTCATTTTACTTTCACAAAATCGTTAACAGGTTTTATTTGTAGCTTATCTTTCTCTATATATGTATTGCAGTTATACTTCTGGGAATATTATAATTTGCCAAGCACCCATACATGCATGTTATGAAGTTCACAATCACCTAGTATAGATTTATAGGACAGCTGTTGTTACCCAGTTTCAAAAAGTTCAGATTAGGAAGATGAATGGTTAGTGGTTGAGCTGATCTGAACCCATTTCTTTTATTACTAGGACAAAGGCTATTCCGCAGTATGACCCCACTGCTGTTTTACTTATTGTTAATAAACTATCTAATACTTTTTAGATATAAAATAGAACCTTGCAACCCATATGGTATACCTGTGTGCTTTTAGCTTACTGAAACCATGTTTGGTTGCTTGTTCAAGGTGTTTGATTTCTATTCTAGCCATATTTTAATACAAATGAGACTGTAGAATTGTTATAGAAATTATTTTATTTTCAAGTATAGATGAAAAAATTTAATTTCTTAGAGAAGTAAAAAGAAGCTCACAGATCTTTCATTGCATTAGGAGACAAACTTCAAGAATATGTATGTGGTGACCTGTTAGAAAATATGAGGATTACTTTCTACTAACTTCTACCTTAGATATGGGGGAAAAATTATCTCCCGCAGACATATTTATAGAAAATATATTAAGCCTGGTATTCCAGACTCCAGAGAGCTGTGTAGAGACCTTGCTTTTTAAAAACTATTCCTGAAAAACATGGTAACTAAGCATTATACAATCTTGAAAATTTTGTTTGCAATGTGACTATTACTCATAGGAAGCAAAGAGGAAGAATCAAATGTGAACCAAACATCATGATTCATTGAGAAATCTGGACCCTGAATTTTGACAGTTATTGTATAACATCTCAGATTGTTTCTGTAGCAGCTGTGATAATAAATCACAACCAAGACCTGAACAATAGTAGTTCCCAAATTCAAAGGACAATGTATTTCAGAGCTTTCATGTTAAGAAATGTTTGACTTAGAACAGCTATTTTTTTTTTGTGGAGTTAAAAAAAAAAACCTTTGAAGCATGAGGAAAGCATTTCTATGAGTTTTATCAGAATCCAGCAAAATTATGCTATATAATTTTGGTTTCTTAAAACTCTGGAGGTAGACATTTTTCCAGGTTCAGATTCCTAATATTAACATGACCACTGTTAAATAATCATATTGATAAGTAGTATTTTCCTGTTTAAATGCCCTCTCCTCTCTCCCCAAGAGCCCAATCCTGCTAATTTGAATGGTATATCCCTAAAAATGGCTGGTTGATTTTCTTGACCGAGTTGAGTGTTAGTGGTTTGGTCATCTTTATCTTGGGATGGAGGGAAAAAACTTTTATTCTTGTTTTGGAAATCTTGTCGATTTTCTGAACAAACCTCCAGCCTGATCTTTTTCTTTTGTAGGTTATATAAGGCGTGCTGTGTGAACTAACATCTTGTCACTCATTGTCCTAAAGCAAGAGCCAAACTGGTGAGAAGCCACCTACTGCCTAATATCAAGCCTGTGCCAAAAAGGCAACAGCTTCATGCTGTTCTGTTGTGCCCTGAGTGATCAAACAATCCTGAGAGCAAACAGGAACTTCAGCAGCAGGAATCAAAGGACTTCACTGACCAAGCAGAGTGGAGAGAAGCAAGGAAGGGATTTTCTTAAGATAAGGTGACACTATGCAAATAAAGGCACTCTTACTTTTTATTTGTTCAGGACATTTGAACACCACGAGAGGAGAAAGCTTCAGGCTGATGCAATTCTTTTTCAAGGATTGGAAAAACAGAGGGCCACTACTAGGCTGATTTTGTTTTCCATTTGGGACTTTTGTGTGTGTGTGTGCGCGTGCGCACATGTGTGTTTATGTGTATATATTTTTTGTGTGTTTAAATTCATATTTATATTTTGTTCAAAAATGGAGAAATATATCTCAGTCTATTATACATCCTTTCCCCATTTGTTCTTTTAAAAATATCTACTTGTTTTCATTTTATTTGAAAGGCAGAGAGATGGAGAGAGGAGAGAGAGGCGAGAGTAGAGAGGGAAGGAGGAAAAGGAAGAGAGAGAGAAAGAGCAAGAGAGTGAGAGCGAGAGAGAGAGAGAGATCTTCCATCAGCCAGTTTATTCTCTAAATGCCTGCAACATGGATAGGCCAGAAGGAAGCCAGTAGCCTGGAATTCAGTTTGAGTCCCCAACATGGGTGACAGAGACTTAAGCCATCATCTGCTGCCTCCCAGTAGGAGACTGGAAATGGATGCGCTGGGGCTTGAACCAGGCATTCTGATATAGGATGATGGCATCCCAAGTGACAGCTCAACCATTGTGTCAAATGCCTACCCTTTCCATTTGTGGTTAAGGCTTTCCAGATTATCTTTATGTCTGGAATCAAGCCATATATTTTAGGGTGCTCATCTTAATAAATTTAATCAGAAAAATTATCTGAATGTCACTTAATTTTTTCAGAAGATTGTTTTGATTAATCAATATTAAATCCAACTTTTTCAGGATATTGAAAGGCAATGGCTTTTACAAGATAGCTAATAACTCTAAAACTATGTCCATCTAGATTCTCATGAATGGCTGAAGATGTAGATAACAATAATTCCTTTATGAGATGCTACTTCAAAAACTTCATAGTAGTACTATAGTTTAGAAGACATTAAAATGAACTGACAAGCAGACTAGGTGGTTTGTTGCTTCGGGTCTGTAATAATCGTACAATTTCCATTGTTTAGCCATTGATCCAGCTGGCTGACTTCTGGTTATTGAACATATTCCCCAGATTGACACCATCACCAACATGTAGTTGCAGGCTTCAAAAAATATTCAATCTGTGATTATATTTAGTATAAGGAATGGGTTCATGGTTTTAAGGACTGGGTGGGCATTAATGCATAAAACCTAGAGAATTTCTGGTTTCTCATTTTTATAATATTTTTTAGTGAGATTTGGCTGCTATCATTAAGTACCATAGTTTTTGAGGTGTATAAGAAATAGACATTTGTTTCTTACAGTTCTGGAAGCTGGAAGTCAGAGGTTACAGTGCTAGTTTGGTCAGGTTCTGGGTGGACAGAGTAAGCAAACATTCAGAATTATTGGGACACTAATCTTATTCATGAGTGCTCCAACCTCATGACCTCATCTCATCCTAATTCCTTCCTACAAAAACTACCACCAACAACCCAGATGTCCATCAACTGATGACTAAAGAAAATATGGTATAAATACACTATGGAGTACTACTAAGCCATAAAAAGAATGAAATCCTGTCTTGTGCAACAAAATAGATGCAACTGGAAATCATTATGCTTAGTGAAATAAGTCAGTCCCCAAAAAACAAATATTTTATGTTTTCTCTGCTATGTGGCAATTAATAAAAAATATAAAAATATGTAAGAATGAAATGGACATCTTGTGATTTGATTGTTGTTTTAAGTTTTTTTAAAGTTTTATTTAATAAATATAAATTTCCAAAGTACAACTTTTGGATTATAGCAGCTTTTTCCCCCAAAACCTCCCTCCCACCTGCAACCATACCATCTCCCACTCCCTCTCCCATCCCATTCATATCAAGATTCATTTTTAATTATCTTTATATACAGAAGATCAACTTAGTATATAATAAGTAAAGACTTCAACACCCACACAGAAACACAAAGTATAAAGAATTGTCTGAGTAGTTATACCGTTAATTCACATGGTACAACACATTAAGGACAGAGATCCTACATGGGGAATAGGTGCACAATGATTCCCGTTGTTGATTTAACAATTAGCACTCTTATTTATGACGTCAGTAATCACCCGAGGCTCTTGTCATGAGTTGCCAAGGCTATGGAAGCCTCTTGAGTTCACAAACTCCGATCTTATTTAATTCTTTTTTATACTCCTCCAGAACTGTGGTCTATTTTTTATTTGTTGAACATTATGGTTAGTGATGCATTAAGCCTGTGATTATAGAGTGGATTAAGTTTATGCTTTTGCAAAAATTAAAGAAAAAAAGGAAAAAAGGAAGGAGATTGAGGGAGGGAGGGAGAGGTGGAGGGAGGAAAGTATGGTTATCTTAGACATGTAGACATATACCTGTGAAACACAGGAATTCTATTCTCTTTATATTAATACTAATTTAAAAAATTTAAAATTAAAAAAAACCCTACCATCTGATACCATCACATTTGGGAGTGTGGCTTCTACAGGAGACACAAGCATTTAGTCCCTAATTCAGGCCTCTGCGAGGGTCCCCCAACTGTTTCATCCTTAGCTACATCTGTTGCACCTGTTGTGTTTCAACAGTGTCTGTTTTTTGCAGGTTTCTCTCATGTCATGTCACACTCTCCCAGGCTTGCTGCATTTGCACAATGGAGGTAGCTCCATTCGATGAACATTCCTGACACTATTTCTCTTTTTCTGTCCTCATCCTCTTCCTTCCAGAGTAGGCAGAGCACTGCTGTAATTGGAGGATTTGGGAGGCGAATATGAGTGTGAGTATGCTGGCCCTTTGCTCTCCTTTCCTTTTCAGCTTGCCCATTCTGCTTGACTCTGATGTTCCCTGGGTCTAGTAGCACCTGAGACTGGCTGAGTGTACCTGACCAACTCACTGTTAGTGTCCGCTGCCCACATAGGTAGCCAGCATCCTCCTCCTCAGCCTACAATGGTAATAAAGGTTTTCTTTTTGGCTTCTTTCTTAGCAGATTAGGGCTGGGTGCCCTATAAACAAGAAACATTTATGTCTGGCAGGCTGAGATTAGAGTGCCAGAATCATTGAGTTCTCATGAGGGGCCAGTTCCCAGTTGCAGAACCAGGCTCTTTCTATATGGTCATGTGGCAGGAGACTGATCCGGATCCCTTTATAAAGGCAGCCCATCCATGAGGGCTACACTGTCATATCCTCATCACCTCCGAGGACCTGCCTCCTAATACCACCACATTAAGGGCCAAGAGTACAATGCACAGGCTTTAGAGGGGTCCAACTATTCCTCCATATACCCACCCTCTGCTGTCTTCCTTGAACTATTTCTCAAATGACACTTTTTGTGTCTAGATTTATTATTTAATATCATTTTTGATCGACAGACATTAGTTGTGTGTATTTTGGGTGTACACTGTTTGACACCTACATCACTTTTGTTTTCTTGCTATGTCTTTTACTTTCTTTTTATCTTTTAAAGTCAATTTAGGAAACATCTCCTCTTGGCTTCTCCTTTTTTCTTATTCTGTGCTCCTGTAGAATCAGAAGTATACGTCTGGAGCCGGAGTAGCGGCATAGAAGGTAATGGTGCCACTTGCAGTGCCAGCATTCCACCAGTTCAATTCTGGGCTGCTCTACTTCTGATCTAGCTTTCTGCTATGTCCTGGGAAAGTAGTAGAAGATGGCCCAAGTCCTTGGGCCCTAGCACCCACGTGGGAGACCTGGGAAGCTCCTGATTCCTAGCTTTGGATCAGGTGCAGCTCCAGCCGTTGTAGCCATCTGAGGAGTGAACCAACAGAAGGAAGAATTCTCTCTCTCTCTCTCTCTCTCTCTCTCTCTCTCTCTGCCTCTGCCTCTTTTTAACTCTGTCTTTCAAATAATAATCTTTTAAGAAAAGAAGTATAGTTATTATTTGCTCATCTCTCCCCATTACACTCTAACCTCCTTGGATACAGAGAGTGACCAGTTCATTCTTTGTTTTCTCAGCCTCTTTTATATAATCTGGTTTTGGTAGATACCAATAAAATTTGTAGAATGGAATGAATAATGAGATCTAAGATAATTTTTAATTCAGTTTTATCAAGGTGTGAGAGTTAAGACCCTTAGTACCTAAGAAAATTCATGAGTATATTTTGTTCTTTAGAAATTGTCTTCCATGTTGCTGTCTTAAACTACTTCATATCCTCCATAATTATAAAGGTACATGCCAGGGTTTTGTTCTAAAAACCAATCAAATCTGAACTCTGGATGTCCTATCAATATTTAAGTACTGGCATTTACATTTCTTTCCCAGTGTAACTATTTTTGCTGATGCATCCAGTGAGCACAGAGGTGAGTGTGAATTTAAGTATGCACTTTGGGAGTGGGACTTTATAATTGAGGCTTAGCTGCAGAAGGCTGAGGGTGAAAAGTGGAAAAATATGCTATATATTTCATGATCCTGGCTGGAAATAAATCCTGAGGGCTATACTAATAAGTGGTTCATTTGAAGTCAATGACTTTGAGATGAATGGCAAGAGTAGCAACCAGTGATTGAGTTGCCAGGTGGAAGATCAGGCCTTAAATCAAAGGGCAGTCTTTTTCCATGTGTCCTATGGACATAAGCATCTACCATTCATCATCTGCTTGACTGCCAACTTGCCCATGACTGACACCTATTTATTGTCCAGTTCAGTATCTTTCTGAAGTGTTCCATCTTCTTAAATGGATTGTACACTCCTTTGAAGTGGTGTACCAGCAAGGATGTATTTCTTTGTGATTTGTAAGTGTGTTGTACAGTACCTTGTATGTAGTTGATGCTCACAGAATGTTTGATGATTGTGACTGATCCATTGTAACACTCAAAGCAAAAAGCAGCTCTGAACATGTGAAAAATGAACATATCACAATTCTGTCTTTAGTCCCTACAAGATAATAGACATCAACCATTCAATTCATTCATAGTTTCACCTTTATGCCAAAATAAAGCAGATTTTCTTGCTAATTAAACTAAAATGCTATTGTATTTAAAGTGAAAATAATTGAAATCCTGGAATATTTTAGTGACTTCTGGGTTCAATATTGGTAAATAATGTGCCACTGTTGAGTTCTGGAAGAAAATAAAAGCTTTAGCTTCAAAAATCTTCTGTTAAACAGAGACAGGTGTATCATGTTTACAAGGCATGTGACATTATAAGCTGAGCCAAAACAACCCATCCAGATGTGCAGTGATCTGTATCGATGAACCTGTAGAACCTTGTCAGAGGTTTTACGGGTGATTTTTGTTTGTGAGTATTTAGACACCTTAGCGGCCAACTGGAATATGGCCAATATGAGTAGCAACACACAGATGAAAAACCATTATCTAATCAACTCTCATCAAACCAGTCAGTGGTAAAACAGTGCTTTCCCGAAACACTTATTACGGATAACATTTTGGTTGTTAAATTTATGAAGTGTAAAGTTATATAACTTCTTTTTTTGCAAAAGTCAAGACTGCATTTTCATATACACATCCACCCACAAACGCAGTCTGACAGTCGAAGCACTAATAAGGTCATTGACAAAAATAAATTACATAAATTGTATTTAGCGATTTTCAGCATTCACCAAGAAAGTCTTTGCAGGGGGCATGGCCTTGCCAATTATGAAAAATGGTATCCTGAATAATTAGCAGAGTCTGTTGACAAAAATGTCAACATGAATGGAGGCAGAGTTCTTTATCTGCTGGCATAGATGTGCACCTTTCTGAACCCAAAGTTTTGCTAATTTAGTGTGTTTTCATCTTGCAGGCATTTTATAAATCCTCATTGTAAATTTGATAAATGCAGTGCTTGTTTTAGAAGAAATCATGCCTGTTTTACATCGTGCTGTATAAGAGGGGCCAATGTTGTTGCATCAATATTTGGGTGCTGGGTGGCTACTCTTTTTATTCAGACATTAGGTGATGCTCCCCAAAATGAAGAAATACCCAAAGTGACTTGAATCTCCTATCTGGGAGGTCTTGGGACCATTGAGATTATAAGTCTCTGTCCCTACAGGATAAAATTGAGTTTCCTGGGTTCTTTCTATTCTCAGTCTCATTGGATTAAGGGTGGAGGTAACATGGACGTTTGAGCTTACACAGGAGGACACTTTGGCAATTAGCTGGTCCACTAAACTGAAATTCTTTGAACCGTTTTGAGTACATACCCAGAAGTAATTGCTGAAGAGATGATATAATGGGCTATTGAATATTTCTTCAGGGGTATTTTTACTTAATATATTTCAGAATCAAAAAGATCTTTGAAAGGAGGTACCTTTCTCTGAAGGGAGGAGAGAACTTCTACTTTGACTATGGCCTTGTCTAAATAAGATTGGAGTTGGCAAACTCAAGAGGCTTCCATAGCCTTGGCAACTCATGACAAGAGCCTCGGGCGATTACTTACGTTATAAACAAGAATGTCAATTGTTAAATCAACAACAGGAGACACTGTGCACTTGCTCCCCATGTAGGATCTCTGTCCTTAATGTGTTGTACTATGTGAATTAATGGTATAACTAGTACTCAAACATTATACTTTGTGTTTTTGTGTGGGTGCAAACTGTTGAAATCTTTACTTAGCATATACTAAATAGATCTTCTGTGTATAAAGATAATTGAAAATGAATCTTGATGAAGAATGGGATGGGAGAGGGAGTGGGAGATGGGATGGTTGTGGGGGGGAGTATGGTTATAGGGGGGAAAAGCTGCTATAATCCGAAAGTTGTACTTTGGAAATGTATATTTATTAAATAAAAGTTAAAAAAAGATCTTTGAGGTAAAAATATTAATTGGTCTCTTAGTCATTCTTCTGAAATTACTCTGAAGGATCACAAGTAGCCAAATCCAGAAACACTTCCTAGAATTAGAAAGACTTGTCCCTTCCAGCCATATGTCCCTGACTATGGGTACATTCTCCCTTCCTCACTGTTCATTCGGGCTCCTCTGCCATTTGTTTCTTTCTTCCTCTTTTAATAATTACTTTCCTTTGTGCCTTTCTTTGTGGAAGCTTACTGATTTGGGTCTTTACCTTTTTCTTTCTAGGTATTCATTGGTAATCTCATCTTCTCTTAGGGCTCCAATTGTGATTTATGTAAAGTGCTCTCAAGTTTGTATCCCTCTGCCCAAGTGATTAGTGCACATTTCCCCATCTACACATTTTTGTATATTTCCTGCATCACTTGGTATGTGCAAACCAAGTTGAACATCTTTCCTTCTAAATAATGTTTTTTCTCATTCTAACTTGTTAATTGCAGAATAATTATCATAACAGTTGGGAAGCAGAACCTCAACCTTTGTTGTGAGTCTTCCTTTGTCTCAAATTCTGTCATTTCCTTCCTATTCACACATCTTATATTCATTCTGTTTTCATTGCCAATTCTCGACCTTCTCAGAAAGTTAAGTCAATATTCAATAGACATCAAAGACTCTTTTGAATTGCAATTCATTTTGTAAATTCTTTGGATTTATTTTGTGAAAATATTTTTTACTAAAATTTCAATGTTCTAGAAGTTATTTGTTTCACCACTTAAATATTTATTGAGTAAGACAAAAATATGATCCAGGAATCCCTTTGCAGGGTATATACTGAAAGGAAATTAAATCACCACTTCATGGAGATAGCTGCTCTCCTATGTTTATTTTAACAGCCAAAATATGGAAATGACTTATGTTGCCCATGAGCAAACATAGTCACATATGCATATATATATATAAATACATTAGTAGAATTTATTAAATGTTAAAAGATATTAATATTTGTAACAAAATGTGTGAACACAGATAACCTTATGTTAAATGAAAGAAATCAGAAAAAAGACAAAAATATACTGCAGGATCTTACTTGTATGTAAAATCTAAAAAAATAAAAAGAAACAGTAGAACTATGTTTACCAGGAGGATAAATGCAGAGATGTAGGTCATGTGTATAAATATATACATAAGTGGGATGAATGTCTCCAAAGATCTAATGTGCTGCAGGAAGACTAATGGCTAATATTATATTGTAGGTCTGGCATTGTGGGATAGAGGTAAAGTGTCTGCCTGCAATGCCAGTATCCCATATAGGCATGGGTTGAAGACTTGGCTGCTTCACTTCTGATCCAACTCTCTGCTAATGGCCTGGAAAAATAGCAGAAGATGGGCCAAGTCATTGGGCCCCTGCATCCAGATGGGAGACCTGAAGAAGCTCCTGGTTCCTGGCTTTAGCCTGGCCCAGCCCTGGCCATTGTGGCCATCTGGAGAGTGAACCTGCGAATGGAAGATCTGTCTCTCCCATCCTCCCTGCCTCTCTCTCGCTCTTATTTATTTCAAATAAATAAATCTTAAAACAATAATATTGTGTCATACATTAAAAATTGTTGAGAATAGATTTTGGGTGTTCTTACAACATACACAAACAAAAGAGGTAGCTATGGAATGTGGTGGATATATTAATTTGTTTACTTATAGTAATCACATCACTATGTACTGTATTTCAAAATATCATGTTGTACACCTTAGATATAAACAATAAAATTCACTTATAGAATTTGCACTATGTACTTGAGACTTGCATAAATCCTGGAGCACAAATGTTTGACATGGTCTTGTCCTCAAAGAGTTCCTGAACAGGTGGCCAATATCTAAAATAGAGAGTGAATCATATCTTTATGGACTTATTTTCCTTTCTCCGAGTTACTGCTTAGCATTCCTTTCCTCCGTGCGCTGCACAGTTTCTTCTCATTTTCAAGGTCCGAATAAAGTAGCATCTGTATGATGGTGATCCTCCTTATCTTACCTCGTATTTCCTTCACCTGAAGTCTCCTGGAATTTATTTTCTAAATCATTTATTTGGAAGTTATTCACCTTCTAGCTTGTCATCTTTCTCTAATGGTAATCTCAATTATAATTTAATGTTTAATATTTTGTCATGTCACTTAGGCTATCCCAGTTGCAAGGTTAGTGATTAAACTGGTGATTAAACTAAGAAGTGTTAAACTTCTTTATAGACTCTGGGGCCCTTATAAGATATTGTAATTATGTATTCAAATGCAAACTTTACCAATGACAAGTAATATTAGGACATTTTATTGGATAAGTAATAAGTCGATGTCTTTATGCTACCCTGATGAAATTCAAAGTGTCAATTATCAGATGAATGATAAAGAAAACATGAACACACACACACACACACACACACGGGAATATTATACAGCTATAAAAAAGAATGAAATTCTACCATTTGTACCAAAATGAATGCCAGTAGAGGACATCATGTTGAAAGAAAAAAGCTAGACACAGAAAGACAAATATTGCATGTTCTCCTTTATATGTAGAAGCTAAAATTAAAAAAAAAGTCAAAAGACAGAAATAAGAAAAAACAAAGAAAGGGGGAGGGAGGGAAGTATCATTATGTTCTTAGAATGTATCTATGAACTACATTGAATCTGTTGTCTTTGTATTCATATTACATTTTTTTTTGACAGGCAGAGTGGACAGTGAGAGAGACAGAGAGAAAGGTCTTCCTTTGGGGTTGGTTCACCCTCCAATGGCTGCCGTGGCCGGTGCACTGCGGCCGGCGCACCGTGCTGATCCAAAGCCAGGAGCCAGGAGCTTCCTCCTGGTCTCCCATGTGGGTGCAGGGCCCAAAAGCTTGGGTCATCCTCCACTGCACTCCCAGGCCACAGCAGCGAGCTGGCCTGGAAGAGGGGCAACCGGGACAGAATCCGGCACCCCGACCGGGACTAGAACCCAGTGTACTGGTGCTGCAGGCGGAGGATTAGCCTATTGAGCTGCGGCGCCAGCCATGTATTCATATTACATTAATATGAGAATTGTGTTGTGGTAATTATGCATTTGCTCACCCTGAGAATCTAATGAATCAATATATTTCTTAAAAATATAACTAAATGTGTTAAAGACACAAAATCATTCCCTTCCAGTAAAATTAATCCAACAATCACATAAATAGTTTGAAATATTTTTCCGATAGGGTCATAGTCAAAGTGGAAGTTCTCTCCTCCCTTCAGAAAGGTAGCTCCTTCTTTGATGGCCCCGTTCTTTCCACTGGGATCTCACTCGCTGAGATCTTTCATTTAGGTCTTCTTTTTTTTTCTTTTGCCAGAGTGTCTTGGCTTACCATGCCTACAATACTCTCATGGGCTCTTCAGCCAGATCCAAATGCCTTAAGGGCTGATTCTGAGGCCAGAGTGCTATTTAGGACATCTGCCATTCTATGAGTCTGCAGTGTATCCTGCTTCCCATGTTGGATCATTCTCTCCCTTTTTGATTCTATTAGTTAGTATTAGCAAACACTAGTCTTGTTTGTGTGATCCCTTTGACTCTTAGACCTATCAGAGTCATCAATTGTGAACTGCAATTGATCACTTGGACTAGTGAGATGTCATTGGTACATGACACCTTGATGGGATTATATTGGAATCCCCTGGCACATTTCTAACTCCACCATTTGGGGCAAGTCCGATTGAACATGTCCCAAATTATACATCTCCTCCCTCTCTTTCCACTCTTAAATTTAACAGGGATCACTTTTCAGTTAAAATTTAAACACCTAAGAATAATTGTGTGTTAATTACAGAGGTCAACCACTAGTACCAGAACAAAAACACAACAAAAAATACTAAAAAGGATAAAGTATTACATTGTACATCAAGAGTCAGGACAAGAGCTGATCAGGTCATTGTTTCTTATAGTGTCCATTTCACTTCAACAGGTTCCCCCTTTGGTGCTCAGTTAGTTGTCACCGATCAGGGAAAAAAATGATATTTGTCTCTTTGGGACTGGCTTAATTCACTCAGCATGATGTTTTCCAGATTGCACCATCTTGTTGTAAATGACCGGATTTCATTGTTTCTTACTGCTGTATAGTATTCTATGGAGTACATGTCCCATAATTTCTTTATCCAGTCTACTGTTGATGGGCATTTGGGTTGGTTCCAGGTCTTAGCTATTGTGAATTGAGCTGCAATAAACATTAATGTGCAGATGGCTTTTTTATTAGCCAAATTAATTTCCTTTGGGTAAATTCCAAGGAGTGGGATGGCTGGGTTGTATGGTAGGGTTATGTTCAGGTTTCTGAGGAATCTCCAGACTGACTTCCATAGTGGCTTAACCAGTTTGCATTCCCACCAACAGTGGGTTAGTGTCCCTTTTTCCCCACATCCTCTCCAGCATCTATTGTTGGTAGATTTCTGAATGCGAGTCATTCTAACTGGGGTGAGGTGAACTATCGGAATAAGATCAAAAACGGCGAACCCTAAAGGCTTCCATAGCCTTGGCAACTCATGACTAGAGCCTAGGGAGATTACTGACGCCATAAACAAGAGTGTCACATTGTTAAGTCAACAACAGGAGTCACTGTGTACTTACATCTCATGTGGGATCTGTTCTTAATGTGTTGTCTAATGTGAAGTTATGCCATAACTAGTACTGAAACAGTATTTTTACACTTTGTGTTTCTGTGTGGGTGCAAACTGATGAAATCTTTTCTTAGTATGTACTGAATCGATCTTCTGTATATAAAGATAATTGAAAATGAAAAAAAAAAAAAACCCTGGTGTTAAATTGGAAATTGCATAGAAAATTAATCATTTTTTAAAAAATATCATGTAGGATCTCTTTAATGTGCTGTACACTGTTATTTAATGCTATAACTAGTACTCCAACAGTATTTTTTCACTTTGTGTTGCTATGTGAGGGCAAACTGTTGAAATCTTTACTTAATATATACTAAACTGATCTTCTGTATATAAAGAGAATTGAAAATGAATCTTGATGTGAATGGAAGGGGAGAGGGAGCGGGAAAGGGAGGGTTGCGGGTGGGAGGGAAGTTTTCGGGGCGGGGGGGAAGCCATTGTAATCCATAAGCTGTACTTTGGAAATTTATATTCATTAAATAAAAGTTAAAAAATAGTTTGAAATATTTTTAAACAGTCAAAATTTTCATACAAATTTGTTAGTTTTTTCATCTTCCTATATTATTCACAATCTGTTCTTGCAATTTATAATCTCCTCTACCTTTAAGAGTTACCACAGGGTGTCGGTGCCCTGCAGCCTTAGGGTGAGGGGGTTGTTCCTCCCACTGTACTCCTGGCTTCTGCCTCATCTGCCTGAAGTGGGGGAAGGAACTGGGAACTAGTGACGCCCATCAGGCGGGACCTGCAGTGGGTGAAGTCCAAGTCCATTCTGACCCTCTTTTGAGGGTGGGTGGCTAGCCTCATGGGGCCCACGGCCTTGGGACCACCAGTCTCCTGGGTTCCCCACCTTCCCCATCCATGCCCTCCCAGCCCTTGGACCTTGGGGCAGCCATCCCCTCATTGGCCCACCTCCCAGAAAAAAAAAAAAAAGTTACCACAAGAATTGTGGTTAAAAATGAAACCTAGTGTAACCTCCTGAGAGGTGAAATATGTCCTTCAAAATAACTCATGACAAAATCCTTCAAAATAACTCATGACAAAAGATTGTCTGACTTAGGAAGTTCTCATATTTGTCGGTTCGGTTTCCAGGGAAATCTTGAGTGTTAATGTAAGGAAATGAAACAGATCATTAACGATAAAATAGCTGCGAGTTCCATCAGATAATATTCTATATTTGTGTTGAATAAGGAAACAATTTAAGATTTAAAAATAAAATTTTAAAAATGAAATTATTGTGGAAACCATGTAGGTTCTTATTGATGTTAGAACAGATTTCCAGAGGCTTAGTGGCTTCAAAGAACACAAATGTATGTGTTCTTGTCATTCTGTAGATCAAAAACTCAACAAGGGTATTTCAGGGCTGAAGGCTGGTTCCTCCCTGGAGACCCCGAGGAGAACTTGTTCTGTTGCCTTTTCTAGCTTCTAGACCTTGGCTGCATTCTTGCATTTTAAAGTCAGCAACACTGGTGCAGGTGGGAGAGAGTTCTCATGCCTTCATCACCGTGGTGGTTCTCTCTTCTATTGTCATGTCTCTTCTGACTTCAACCAGGAAAGTTCCTCTGATTTTAAAGACCCATGTGATTACATAGAGCTAACCCAGACAACCCAGGATACTTTACCCACTTTAAGGTCCTTAACTTAATCACACCTGTAAACTTCCCTTTCCTTAATAAAGGAAGACATTCATAGATTCCAAGAATTAGGATATGGGTTTCTTTGGGGAATGATTATTTTGTCTGCCAAAGTGACCTATTTTATGCATCTATAACATTTGTTAATTTTTAACTGAATGTATTTTTTTTTTTTGACAGGCAGAGAGGGCAGTGAGAGAGAGAGACAGAGAGAAAGGTCTTCCTTTGCTGTTGGTTCACCCCTCAATGGCCACTGCGGCCGGTGTGCTGCGGCTGGCACACGGCGCTGATCTGAAGCCAGGAGCCAGGAGCCAGGAGCTTCCTCCTGGTCTCCCATGCGGGTGCAGGGCCCAAGTACTTGGGCCATCCTCCACTGCACTCCTGGGCCACAGCAGAGATCTGGCCTGGAAGAGGGGCAACCGGGACAGAATCTGACGCCCTGACTGGGACTAGAACCCGAGGTGCCAGCGCCGCAGACGGAGGATTAGCCTATTGAGCCGTGGTGCCAGCTAACTGAATGTATTTCAGTGTCATTACTAACTATTCTAAATTCCCTACAATTACAAAAATCTGATAACTTAAAGTGTCTGTAGAGGTCATCTGTGGTTGCTGCCATTCAAAATAGCCCTTCCAATGTTTCTCATCTCTGGGTATTCGTGCCCCTGCATAGTCTCCTCCCATATTAAACCCAGGCTGACTTGAGAGAGCTTGGCAGAGACCAATGGGACAATTCCAGCTAGAGCCTTTGGCCTGGGTAGGTAACTTCCGTGAGACCACCATTTGAAGGTAGACCATGTCATTGTTTCTACACAGTGCACTCAAGAAGTTGCTTCTACTTTAGGGGGATACAGAAAAGTCCATGGGCCCCTCACAGCATCAGTAAGTAAGTCTTATAGGCTGAGGACTTCTCCTGGAACTTCAATTTTTAGGCAAAACTCAGAGTCCTTATATTTTAAATTAGAACTGGACCTGCCAAGTTTTAGTAAATGTATGTTTGTGAAGGGGAGTGGATCAAAAGTATTTTATTTTATAGTTTTGGGTTGGATTTATAACTTTTAAATATCTAGAAACATAGTAATGGGCCTCTGTTTGTACCTTCTCCATTGCCTGCAGCTTTCCTGGGGGCTGCCAGCAGGTGCACTATGTGTGGGTATGTGTGTATGTTGAAGAGGGACAAGTGAGGAAGGCAGTGATGAGAGGTGGGGATGTAGGAAAAATTTGCTTTTCAGTATTGCTCTGGATCCTGAACTTTTCATTCTTTGTGATAATGAAGTTGGTTCTTAGGTATATGAAATTCATTTTACACATCAAGTCTGGTAAGTATTCATTAAGGAATTTTGAGAAGTATTTGAAAATATTTGCTGCCTATACCTAGGACAGTTCATTAGCAGTTCAATCTCCGCATTGGGATTTTTAGGTCAGTTGGCAGCAGAGGAGCCTACATTTTGCTGGGTGAATAGCTCAGCTCTTAACACCGTCTTGGTCTCCAGTTCCCTAAGCTCAGTGTTCATAGAGTTTGACACAAGGATCAACAGCTCCAGCATCAGCTGAGAGCTTGTTGTAAAACAAAATTTGGGAAGCCCCCCAGCCCCAAGACCTACCCGCGAAACTGAGGTGGACAGGCCCAAGTCTGTTTCACAAGCGCTCCAGGTGTCAGATGCCGCTGAGGGTAAAGTTTTGAAACAACCACCTTAGTCTGTATTGAGTTCTTGATGAGTTGATCAGGAAAATATGGCTAAAAGTTTTCTTTTTCCCTGGCCACACAGGTCCAATAGACAACAAACACACACTATTAAAAAAAAAAAAAAAGCCTGCATTTTAAAATTGAAGAGAGCTTTACATTCTCTCTGGAAAAAAGACCCAGCTGTATTTCAGTTGTAACAGTAATTGCTACATCTTGTATGTTTGGTGCCTTTTGCTAATACTTGTTCTTTTGAATTTCTTTATTTTCATATTTAGTTGTGGTTCCAAGTTGTAGTTTGATATTATCGTCTTCCAGGCCCAAAGCCCCCGAGAGGTGCTTGATCAAGCATTGAAATGTCATAAGAATCAGTAAATTAAGTTAAAAATGAACTTCAGTGTCGGAGGATAGAAAGCAAAAAATGCAACCGTTTTCCTTCCAAAAGGAAAACAAATCTGTGCTTATTTGTCTTTTAATGGTTTGATTAAATTTTCAAAGCATGATAGCAACGCAAACCAACTCTGATATTCACTGTGAATTGAATAATAACAAAAAGACTTTTAAAGTACTGATGGGAAAATAAGAAAAATCAACTGTACTGGCCGGCGCCATGGCTCAATAAGCTAATCCTCCGCCTGCGGCACCAGCACTCCGGGTTCTAGTCCCGGTCGGGGCGCCGGATTCTGTCCTGGTTGCTCCTCTTCTTGTCCAGCTCTCTGCTATGGCCCGGGAGTGCAGTGGAGGATGGCCCAAGTGCTTGGGCCCTGTACCTGCATGGGAAACCAGGAGAAGCACCTGGCTCCTGGCTTCAGATCAGTGCGGTGCGCTGACCTCAGTGGCCATTGGGGAGTGAATCAATGGAAAAGGAAGACCTTTCTCTCCGTCTCTCTCACTGTCCACTCTGCCTGTCAAAAAAAAAAAAAAATCAACTGTACTAATGTATTCACTACAACTATGCTTAATATAATTTAAAAATCATATTTAATATAATTTTATTTTGTGAAATAATGTTAATTCATAAAGCATACAGAAATCCAAGAGAATATTTCACATGCAGATGGTCTAGGATCAAACCTGACGTGTCATAGGACAAGTCTTACAACTTGGTTGCTGGTCATCTTCCTGGCTTTGTTCATCCACAGCCTCAGTGTGAAGATCCATGGACACTGCTCATTCCTCTGGTACAGCAGATGTGCAGTGAAACGGATCTTTATGTACTGTACTGTTAAGCCTGCTTGTGGGGGCTGCTAGCTTATGAATCCATCTCCATTACTAAGCATAACTGAAAAATTACCTATGAAGTGAGTGCGGCTTTTACTTATTGATTTATTTGTAATTATTCTTGCTCATCTCTTGACCTTATGTTTTGTGTTTGAAAATGTACTTTAAGTTCAAACTTGAAGAAATAGAACTATGCTTTTCTTAAAAGTTAAATTATTTAAAAATAACACTGGCTTGCAGGAGTAATGTTATATTGACTGTGTACTGGTGTTACATGGGTATATGGAATATGTATAGTAAAAAGGTAAGATCTTTTGAATAAGCCCACTTAATTATACAGCTATGTCTCAATATGTAGACCTTGTTTTTATACAAAAAGTTTCTATGATATCTATTAAAATTCTTAAACTCAAACTTTCATATTAAAAGTATAGGTTTATTGCGAATTCCACTCAGAGGAAAGAAATAGCAAGCAAATTCTTATTTTCTTTTTACAGACTTTTATTTGAGAGGTAGAGTTACACAGAGAAGGAGAGACAGAGAAAGGTCTTCCATTTGCTGGTTCACTCTCCAAGTGGACACAATAGCCGGAGCTAGGCCACTCTGAAGCCAGGAGCCAGGAGCTTCTCCCAGGTCTCCCACGTGAGACCAGGGGGCTCAAGACTTGGGCCATCTTCCATTGCTTTTCCAGGCCATAAGCAGAAAGAGCTGGACTGTAAGTGGAGCAGCCGGGATACAAACTGGTGCTCATATGGGATACCAACGCCACAGGCAAAGGCTTAGCCAACTATGCCACAACACGTCCCCTTCTTGTATTTTCTATAGAGGAGAAAGTTAGAAAACAAGTTTCAGGGAGCTGGCATTGTGGTACAGCTGGTTAAGGTACTGCCTGCTATGCCAGCATCCCACATGTGTGCTGGTTAGAAGCTTGGCTGCTCTGCTTCTTATACAGCTCCCTGGTAACATGATTGAAAAAAGTAGCAGGAGATGGCCTAAGAACCTAGGCCCCTGCCACCCATATGGAAGACCCAGATGGAGTTCCATGCTTCTGGTTTTGGCCTTGTCCATTCCTGGCCACTGCAGCCATTTGGGGAATGAACCAGTGGATGAAAGATCTTGTCTCTCTTTCTCTGTGTCCCTCCTTCTCTTTAACTCTGTCTTTCAAGTAGATGAATAGATCTTTTATAAAAGAAGTTTCATTTTGAGAAGAATCTAAGGATAATATGATGGTCAAGGAGAATGCATAATCAATAGTTAGATTTATGCTTATAACCTACAAGTTTTAATTTTTATTTGAATATTGAGATGTTTGTTCTAAAACTGAATATATAAGGTTAAAGTAAAAGTAAGGATGATTTTGCATTTTTCCTGTTTTTCTGTAATGAAAATTGAGTACTTAGTTATTTTGAAAAGATTAAATTTCTCAATGAATATCATACAACATTGTATGCATACATGATGGTAGGGCCTTTTAAAAATGATTATGAGAAGAAGCCAAGTAAATATAGCTACAGGAGATGGAATTTTTGGTTCTAGATTTGTCATGTTTTAAACACATGTATGTGAGAATATGACCAAAGTAACTTTCCTCCAGTCAGATGAGCTATTCCAAAAAAGACAAGTGATCGCAATTATTGGAGAGGTTGCACAGAAAAGGGAACCCTTGCACAATGTGAGTGGGGATGTAAATTGGTACAGCCATTGTGCAAAAACAGTTTGGAAGTTCCTCAAAAAATTAATAGAACATACAATCCAGCAGTACACCACTACTAGGTAACTATCAAGGGAAATGAAATCTCTGTGGGAGCAACAGCTGCAGTCTCATGTTCATTGCAGCCTTAATCACAATAGCTAAAAAATGGAATCAACCTAAGTGTCCATCTACTGACGAATGGACGAAGAAAATGTGATACATAAACACAGTGAATAGTACTCAGCTATAAGAAAGATAAAAAATCCTGTCACAACAACATGGCTGGAAATGGAGTCAAGTGAAATAAAGCAAGTACAGAAAGACAGGCATCATACAACTTCACTTACAAATGAAGTCTAAGACAAAGTGATCTCATAGAAATTAAAGGAATAATGGGGGTTACCAGAGGCTGGACAGAGATGTGGGGGAGAAGTGGTAGGGCAAGGCTGGTTAATATGCCATAGATCATAACTAATAAGAGTAGTAAGTTTTGGAATTCCATTGCATTGTGGATAATGTTATATTTATTTCTGTATTAAAAAAAAAACAAGATACAAATTTGGATGTTTTCCCAATAAAGGTATGTTAATGTTTGAGGAGATCAATACATTTAGCCTTATGGAAGATTAACAGTGTATACAGGTATTGAAACATCAAATGGTACCCCACAAATATGTATATTTTTAATATACTTGTGAAAATTAAATTTAAGAACACAAAACTAACTTACATAAACAGACAGCACTCTATTTACATAATAAAGCATACACAAAATCATGTATCTCATTTCATTTCCAATTTTGTTTAAGCATGAAATAAGTATTTATCATTTGCTTACCACGTACAAAGTGTTTTTCTAGGAGTTATAGTTACAAACATGGATTTAAAACATCATTTTTGGGGCCGGTGCTGTGATATAGCAGGTAAAGCTGCTGCCTGCAGTGCCGGCCTCCCATATAGGCACCGGTTCAAGTCCTGGCTGCTCCATTTCCAATCTGGCTCTTTGCTATGGCTTGGGAAAATAGTGGAAGATGGCCTGAGCGCTTTGGCCCCTGCACCTGCATAGGAGACCTAGAAGAAGCTCAGCTCTGGCCGTTATAGTCATTTGAGGAGTAAACCAGTGAATGAAAAACTCATTTTCTTTCTCTGTCTTTCTCAGTGTCTCTGTGCCTCTGCCTCTCTGTAACTCTGCCTTTCAAATAAATAAATAAATCTTTAAAAAAAATTTTTTCCTGCCCCCAAGCAGCTCATATTCTAGTAGGAGATAAAACAAAAATACAGATAAATTAATAGAAAGTTATTAATAGACCTTTTATATTGAACTTATGATACTATAAAAAAACTACCACTGGGGTACCCTTGGCTAAATTTTTTAATTCTAAACTTACTCTTGAATATGAAATTTAATATGTCATGAACAATGATAATAGAAACTGGTTAAGATGAAGTAGAGCTAGTCACACTTCTATTGAGATGCAGGTTTAATAAACCTACTCTTGCTAGCTACAAAATAAATAGCTAACCTGCATTGGGAAGGTCAGTTATTTTGTAATGTCTCATAAATATAGAAGATGTATCTATAATTATAAAATACCCCAATTTTTCACCTACAATGCTAATTTTGTATTACAAAACTAAATCAAGATCTTCTATCTCAACCTTGTATGATTCAATGTGCAATCATTGAACATATTTTTAGCTTGCTCTTCAGCAAATCCCCAGAAGAGCCTAAAGAGGGATGTTCAGTGCATGTTGATGTACTACCTGGACAGCTACAGGAACACTGCAGTGTATAAGAACCATGAATGCATTATAGAAGCAAATGAAGGTACTGCAATTTGTGTATCACAAAACCATTTATGAAACTCCAGACACCTACAGAAGATTAATGCTTACCTATCCTTGTGGGATAGGATGTAACGTGCAGGTGTATTGCATGTTACAGGTGAGATAACTAACTAGCTTCAGGTTGGTTGCAGAGTAGGGAATAAAACAGAGCTCTTTTTATTTCTTATCCTGTAGTTTAGCTACTGCTTTTCCTAAATGACTCCTTGTATGCTCTTACAAGTCTTAAGTTATTTTTTATTTTTAACATCTTTCTCATTCAAAAATCTTAGATTTGGTGCTAGACTGCTTTTCTCCTATCATGTAAAACTGGTCACATAGTAGGTGCATATATTGCTTTTTAAAAATTAACACTCTAAGATGTTTATTTTTTAGGAGTTCATGATATGGAATGAAAAAATTAAGCTGCACAGTCCTGAGTATCCTCTGACTGGCACATTGAACACTGACTTTTGCTTTGATGTGTATGCACCTTCTCACGTTTTTCCACTCAGAACAACAAAGGTGCAATCTTTTGACTTTTACAAATGAGAGGTGCCATAGAATCAGCAAAAATTAGTTTCAACCCATCTGAAAAACTTATTATGTAAATATACATTGTTATGATCATAAATAACAATAATTTACTTCCTGAAGCACAATGCCAGAGCCAAAGTCATTTGCATGGACAAATATTTGTTAGTTGTATGGAAGTTTTATCAAATCCAGTCTCCATTCAGAGATAACAGATAGTTTGATGGGTTTTTCTTTTTCATGAATATACCCCAACGTTTCAAAGCAAAGGCATTGTTGAAAATCAGACAATTTTTCTGAAATCTTTATAGTCTACCAAATTTGCAGCATGAATACAAATAGAAAAATCACAATCTTTCAGAAAATCAAATTTGATTCTTTTTAACTTACCTTTTCATACAAATTGGAAACTGAATCACAAATTCCTCAGACTTGCTGGTCTTCGGTTTTTCTAAGACTTAGGATGTGTTAGTTTTTTTAAGTTTGATTTTATTTGAAAGACAGAGTTACAGAGAGAGGTAGAAACAGAGAGAGAGGTCTTACATTCGCTTGCCCACTCCCCAGATGGCCGTTAATGGCCGGAGCTGCGCTGATCTGAAACCAGGAGCTAGGAGCTTCCTCTGGGTCTCCCATGTGGGTGCAGGGGCCCAAGTCTCTACTGCTATCCCAGGCCACAGCAGAGAGCTGGATCAGAAGAGGAACAGCCGAGACTAGAACCGGTGTCCATATGGGATGCTGGCGCCTCAGGCCAGGGCTTTAAGCCGCTGCGCCACAGCGCCAGCCCCAGGATGTGTTAGTTTTGAGTGTATATTCTTTGCTTTCAAGTATAAGAATATTGTCTGTACTTTTTAAAACTAGTATTAAAAATCTAACTATAAGAGTGTAGTACACTAGCACCAATAGTTCTTAGAGTTAGCAGACATTTGAAATCTTGTTAATCTGTGTTAATAACTACATTTATAAATTATGTTACTGAGCTACATGTAAAGGAACTAGGGTCTTTTTGAAAAGTTGTAATGAAAGGGGTCACAGTGATTGTCATATATTTGAATATTATCACATGGAAGATAATAGTCTTGTTTTTCCAGAAAGGATGAATGGAAATTTAGGTGTAAAAATGGGAGAGTCTTAGATCAACACAAGGAAAGAGTTTCTAGTGATATCCTCAAACACAAGAAGTATTCACATAATTTTTAGGAATATTAGAGAAAATGATTACTGAAACCTTCTGGGGAATTGAAGCCCATGAACCCTAATGGCCTTTCAACTCAAATTTGGCAGTGCCATGTGAATCTATTTCCATACTGCAAAAACTGAATGTGAAACTCAAAGAATTCCCAAATGGATGGTCCATCCAATTTTGAATTTTTAAATTAAAATTTTATTCTTCTCAGTTTCAAGTATCAAAAGGTTCAGGTCATCTTTTCTCTTATGTATATCTCTTTTAAAAGCTCTCTTCAACTGCATTGTCACCTGTAGGTTCATATTTTTCATTGTTACTGTCAATTATTAAATCATTCATCCTCATTCTCTATAAGCTAGTCAAGTCCTTTGACATGTCAGACCTATGCTAGTAACCAGAACACATTTTTGATATCTCTTAATTTTGCATACTCATTCTACAATGCATAACATTCTGGTCACAGCACATTTGTTGTCACTCTCTCTCATTAAGAATATCACTACTCCTTAACCCCCTTAATGTGGTGCATGTCTTCTCATCTCAATATTTTAAAATATTTTTTAATGTGGTTCCACCTTGGTAATGTTTTCTCTTACTGCTTCTAAACATCAACTTGTCTTCTTGAACTCCTCTCAACCAATACATTTAATCAAGACATAGGTACAGGTATAGGTAAAGTCTTTGTCATTTATGCTCTTCCAAGAATATTTCTAAAACATGGTTTATACCACAAGAACCTTTCTTTTGTTCTGAAATTCACTTAATGTCCATGGTGTGATCTATATCAAAATAGTATCCACTTCTATAAAAATGTGGTAGTGAACCATATTACTTATATGTGTATCTGAACTTATAAACATACTATCTTGAAAATGTTTTAAAGGTGTGACTATTTCATTTTCTGTTTCAAATTTCCACAGAGCCTAAAGCAGTACATATATGAACATTTATTGAATCACATTCATCTGTCGGACCCTCGCCTGCGAAGGTCCAACGCAATCACGACACGGTCACTATTCATCGGTTCAAGGAACTTTCACTCTTTCTTGGTTCTCAAGGAACTTTTACTTGTGGGGGCAGAAGGAAAGCGGGGAGAGGAGAAAAGAGGGGCCGCGGCAGTGGCCGCCAGCAGCGGCGGCCACGCCCCCGCCCTGATCCCAATGTCCCTTTATGCTGATATCGTCCAATCAGATGAAAGGGCGTGTCTAGTCTCAGGTTGAAGGTTCATCTGTTTCACCTGGTTCTTCCTAGTTGTTTATGCAGAGTTCATTCTGTTTCATCTGTTTCACCTGGCTGTTTTCGTAGGTCTTGTGGTCGGCGGATTGCTGCAAGCTATGCAGATGAGGAGGTTCCCACAGGTGGCCAGCCTGCGGTTCCCCACAGCTCCCCCTTTTTTGTTATTTATGGCACGGAGTCATGCCTGTCTACCGCTTCATCATGCTAAGCCATATCTGTTGCTGAGGGTCAGAGCGATACATAGCAAGCATAGCCTGTCGGACCACTACAGATATTTAAGGAAATTTGAAATTCAAGTCCTCAGGACAACAAAAGTGATTAAGCAAGACCTCAAGTAACAATGTTAATACCATTTACAAAGGAACATACAAAAACATTCTTATTTACATTACACAAAGCTTAGGTGTTAGCCTTGAACGTAACTTTCAAAATACCTTCAAATATATCCAACTCAGGTCACTTTGCCGATTTGCTACAGTACAAATCACGTGCAACATCTTTTTTCCTTAAAACAAAACAGTTCTTCAAACAATACTGCAAGTACATCACTAAACATCATGAACTCAGGAGTTTTGCCACACTTTTTCCTATTCAAAAAACTTATAGTATATAGAGCTATAGCCAATGCATCGCAATTAGCTACCATATATTCTCCTATTCCCCCTATTTGTTTATTAAAGTTTTTAAGTACAGGTGAGTCTGTTCAATTACTGCCTGCCCTTGGGGATTGTAGGGCACACCTTTAACGTGCTTTATACCAAATTATTTTAAGAATGTAGCAAAATGGGCCGAAGTGTACGCCAGCTCGTTATCTGTTTTGATAATTTTTGGCACCCCCCAAGCAGCAAAGGACTGTAGACAGTGTTGAATAACCTGTTGAGTTCCTTCTTTGTTTAGAGCTGTGGCTGACAATTCCAGAGAACGTGTCCACCGACACGTGCAAACAGCTCTGGTGTCTTGCATCTGCGTGATTTTAAGGCGTTTTCAACCTTCTGTAACATTGCAGCTGTACGAGGTGAGGCGAGCTGTGAATCGCCTTCTAAAATGTTAAACAATGGGCACATTTCATCAGTGGTTAGTTTACAATAAGGCCGTATCCAGTTTAAGTTACCACATAATTTTTGGAAGTCATTTAAGGTCCTAAGTCCTGCGGTGGATATGACAAAATCTAAAGGGGCCACCGTAGTTGGTGTTAACCTTAGTCCTAGGTACTGGACCACGGTGCCCTTTTGAATCTTCTCTGGTGCAATTTGTAACCCCACCATTTGCAAGCATGAGGTTAGCATGGTAAACGCTTTCTAGGGGGTCTTCTCTTGCAGCTGCCAACAGCACGTCTGCAAATGAAGTTGCTTTAAGACATCCCTCTCCCATAAAGTTATAGGGATAGCACACACATAAGGCTGTACTTTGCCTGTGGTACCTTCTTGATCTTTCCAGTCTAGCACTTAAGCTTCGGGATTGGGCAACAGCGCTGCCTAATCCTACCAAGGTGTTACCTCCTTCCTGGAGGAGCCATGAAGGAGGCCAGTCTTGTTTGGAGATAATACTAACATCTTCGCCTGTATCTAACAGCTCCTTGATTGCCTTTCTTTTGATAATAAGAGTCCATAGTCAAGAGTCATAGTGAGCTGCAAAATGCTTTCCTCGATTACCTCTAGTATCCTTTACAGGGCTTATTAGCAGCTGAGCAACGGGCTGAAATGGCAACAGCTGCACTATCCCCTTCATAGATTGGAACATTACTTTGAGCTGTGAACAAGGCAACTGAATAAGCCTCGTTAGTGAATTTGTAGCCCTTCCTATAGTAACGCCTAAACCGTGGATATCATCCATGGGCTCCCGAGGTTCCACATCTATTGCCTAGATTCCCATTTGAAGTGTTAATACTAGTTAGTTGGTGGCTCGCAGCTCTGTGCAGTAAACGCTTGCCAGTCCTTTTAAGACGGTCCTACTCCTCCCATGGTTTGTTCTATCACCCATTGAGTTTTCGGGCTCCTGGGTGTGGGGGGCCTGCCACTCGTATTTTGGAATGTACTATTCTGGCCATTTAATCTGGTGAGTGATAGAAGCGGATTGCCTGCCTTATCTTGCTTGGAATAGCATTCATTTGCCCAGTGGTTGCCTTTACTACATCAAGGGTACAGTCCTAGTTGGCGTCCAAATTGTCCCTGTTCTGTACATTCCTTTTTCATGCGACCTTTTCCACACTTGAAACATTTTCGTCCTAGCCCATTCCTTGGAATAGCCTTCCATGCCCTCCGGGCTAGTTCTCTCACTTGCATCAAAACCTCATTGGGGCAACCAGCCTGAGCCTGTTCGTCATTATCCTCATTCCAGGCTGGCTGACCGTTCCTAGCGTTAGCATGGGCCTGAGCCCTCGAGAGCTCTCTAAGCCGCGGACCAGAGGAGGAAGTCTCCCCCACCAAGCACAGCCTTAGCTAGGTTCCTCCAGTCCTCTGGGACTAGTCCATTGGTCCATCCCCGGTTGTCCACTATCACAGGGAAAGTCTGATTTATGTGGTGATATTCTTCCCACTTAGGGGGAGTGCCTCGTCCTCCTGCCCATTTTTCTCGAGGTTCCAGGGAGAAGCCCCTGCCTTTTGTCTCTCATGGAGGAGTCCTCCGGAGGGGGGAAGAGTCTTGGTTCGAATGGGGGGGTACAGAAGGAAGGAAGGGGTCTCTCATCCTCCCTATCTCTGTCCTGACCCATGTTGGTCCTGTCTCCATCTTCTTCGTGTCCGTCTAGGCTCCCAGATTGAGATTCTCTCTGCGTTTCCTCTAGTAAGTCAGCCCCTTCACCTAAGAGGGCTGCTATTTCCTAGCTTGGTCGATCAGTTGCCATAACCTAAGGACTTCAGGCGATTTCTCTGCTGCCCTCAGTTGTCTTCCGACCCCACGCCATTGTTCCTGTTCTAACTCACCGCTTTACAGCGGCTGCTTTCACGGGCGTCCCCGCTGCTTTTTTCTTTTTTCCTTTTCTTAAAAGAAAACTTGGTTGTCGGGATCCCTTTTTTTCCCCGGTACCAATCCTAGACTTTACCGCCTAGACTCCCGTGTTTTCCACACTTTCTAATTTTTTCCCGGTACCAACCCTAGACTTTACCGCCTAGACTCCCGTGTTTTCCACACATTCTAATTTTTTCCCGGTACCAACCCTAGACTTTACCGCCTAGACTCCCGTGTTTTCCACACATTTAATTTTTTTCCCCAGTACCAATCCTAGACTTTACCGCCTAGATTCCCGTGTTTTCCACACATTCTAATTTTTTTCTTTCCCGCTTCCAGTGACCGGTCTGACTATCCGAGTCACGGCACCATTTGTCAGACCCTCGCCTGCGAGGGTACAACGCAATCACGACATGGTCACTGTTCATCGGTTCAAGGAACTTTTACTTGTGGGGGCAGAAGGAAAGTGGGGAGAGGAGAAAAGAGGGGCCGTGGCAGTGACCGACAGCAGCGGTGGCCACGGCCCTGCCCAGATCCCAATGTCCCTTTATGCTGATATCGTCCAATCAGGTGAAAGGGCGTGTCTAGTCTCAGGTTGAAAGTTCATCTGTTTCACCTGGTTCTTCCTCGTTGTTTATGCAGAGTTCATTCTGTTTCATCTGTTTCACCTGGTTGTTTTTGTAGGTCTTGTGGTCGGCCGATTGCTGCAAGCTATGCAGATGAGGAGGTTCCCACAGGTGGCCAGCCTGCGGTTCCCCACATTCATCTCCTGTCAAATGAGGGAATCAAGAATTCTAAGCAGCAGAAGTTAAATGGAGAGAAGGAACAAGCTGCCTTCCTGGGGAGAGATAACTAAGACATCTGCAGGTAGGTGTTCTTATAGCGATTCTCGTAGAGGTGGAAATGGTCCTGAGTGGTAACAGAGTCAGCCCCTGATTTAAACCATGTCTTTTCTCTTGATCCATGTTGATGAGCACTACGCCATGGGCTATTAGCCCCCAAAACATTTTGGGTCAGATAAGATAGCTCACTGCACATAATTCTCATTTTGAACAGAGTTTTAGGCTTTATTACATCTGTAATACTATGGAGCACATCATCTTGACTTTGATTTTCTACAATGTATTCAAGATGAACAGAGATTTCAGTGAATTTGATTCATATCATCAGTTCATCTATTAGCAGGTATAATGATGGGACCATAAACCCGTCAGCCCAGGTGGCACTAATGAACTCCTTTTGTGAGCTCCCTTAGCAATGTGGGTGATATTTGAATTGAAATGGATGCTAGTTCTTTATTTCTACAGGTGCAAGGACTACATTTGTTGCTGTGAGATTTTGTCCTTGTTAGTGATCTTTAAAGAAATAACATCGTATTCCTGAAAATCCTGGAATTTTTATTTTAGTCTAATCCTTATTTCAATCTTAATTTCTTGTACTTATTGGATTTCTAAGGTTCTCTTTCTTCTAAAATAAGTGGAGAAACAGAAATAGCAAGTATAAACATGACTTTTATATAGAAGTTTTAATTTTTTGGTGTTTAAATCCTGAAGGAATCTTCAGGAATAATGTGTAAATAACTTTCAGTGCTTGAAGGTTCATCAGCATAACACTAAGGACACCAACACTGTGGATGCTCTAATTGAAACCCACTGTGGAGTCCCACATCAATGCCAGAAAGGGCTATTTAATTTTAGGTGAAGCAAGTGCCATGAACAAAATATGTTACTGCACTAAGGAAGCTTGTAACAGGGAGATCTGAAAAGTCTGACAGGGATGGGGTGGGGGTGGAGGAGTCAGAAAGTTTCTCTGAAGAAATGGCATTGAAACTAAGTCCAGAAAAATGAGAAGAAAGGGGTTAGCTAGTGAAGATCAGGGATGGAGTGGGGATGGAGCTTTGAGGCTAGCACATAGTAAGCTCAGACTCGGGAAGTTACTTGGCTCTTGGGAAGATTGAAAGAATGATCAGGGTGCCTTAAATAGAGCCAGAGAGGAAAGGAGGACTGTGATGTTGAATAGAAAAGTGAACAGATGCCATCTCACAAAAGGTCTTGTTGGTAAAACTAAGCAGTATGATTTTTTTTTCTAAGAATAGTGAGATACTCTAAGGAAGTAATATGTTTTACAGATTACAAATTGCAAAAGGGGGCTGGCGCCACGGCTCAATAGGCTAATTCTCCACCTGCGGGTGCCAGCACTCTGGGTTCTAGTCCTGGTCGGGGCACCGGATTCTGTCCCGGTTGCTCCTCTTCCAGTCCAGCTCTCTGCTGTGGCCTGGGAAGGCAGTGGAGGATGGCCCAAGTCCTTAGGCTCTGCACCCGCATGGGAGACCAGGAGGAAGCACCTGGATCCTGGCTTCGGATCAGCGTGAATACCCCAGCCATAGCGGCCACTTGGGGGGTGAGCCAACGGAAAAAGGAAGACCTTTCTTTGTCTCTCTCTCTCTCTCACTGTCTAACTCTGCCTGTCAAAAATAAATAAATAAATAAATAAAAAGTAAAAAAAAAAAGAAAAAAAAAACCCAGATTGCAAAAGGGAAAGCCTGGAAACAGGACACCAATTTGAATGCTTTCAGCGCAGATAGAGAATCGATGGTACTTGGGCCAGGAGTGGTAAAGAGAGAAGAGGAGAGATTTGAGATGTATTCAGAAGGTGGAACATGATGCCTGCCTTGAAGCAGAGGGCAAGAGAGAAGAGCCGTTCTTACAGGTTTATGAAACAGTGACAGAGGAGTAAGTTTTCTTTTTTTTTTTTTATAGTTTTTACAACTTTATTTCAGTCACTGCTGATTCTTAAATGTTACTAATTGCAGAATTAAGGAAACTTTACTTGTAATCTAGCTATAGTTTATAGCAATTTGGTAAAAGTATACTTTTCTTATTTTAAAGATTTATTTATGTATTTGAAAGGCAGAGTGAAAGAGAGACAGAGAGATCTTCTGTTCTCCTGTTCCCTCTACAAGTGCCCATAACAGTTAAGGGTTGGGCAGGCCAAAACCAGTGGCCAGGAATTCCGTGTGTCTCCCACAGGATGGATAGCAGGAGCTCAGGTATTTGAGCCATCAGCTGCTGCTTCCCAGATGTATTAACAGGAAGGGTAATCAGAAGCACAGCTAGGACTTGAACCAGTGCTCTGATATGAGGTGCGGGAGCTGCAAGTGGTGGCTCAACTTGCTGCGATACAGTGCCTGCACTATTTAAGTATACTTTTGTGAACAAAAATAGAAGCGTTTACTTTTTTCTTCTTACATGATCTCTGCATAATTTGGAAACTGTGAGTTTTATTATTTTTAGCATAAATGGTTACTTGTGTAAATTCAATTAGAATTTGCTTTCTCATTGGTTACAACTAGAAATATTATATATATATAAATTATCAAGGTTTTGACTGGGCTATCATATTTAAAATTTCTTTATACATAGCACAAGGCTGCAAGTACAATCTTATGTCTGCTTTGGCTTGTGTTCCTTAACCTTGAGTTTTTTACAAATCTGATATTCCTATATGATCAATGACTATTCTTGGTGCACTTATGTAATGTTTAGGCCAAAGCTGATGAATCTCAATTTATGTTACAAACAAATTATTCTTACTCTCATTATAGTTTGTAGAGATTTGGATAATTGTACAGATAAAAGTTGTGTTTCTAAAGAAAAGTTATAATATACCTGTTATTACATTCTAGTTCTTGGAATTATTTCTCAGTTTTATTTCTAATTGCATATTAGGCTGGATCCTGGATTCTTCTAGGTAATTACAGGTGACTGTAATTCACAACAGGAATTCTTAGGAACTTATTCCTTTGACCCAACTCTGATTCTGTACCTGCTATCCAAACTCCCTCTATCCTTACCCCAACTCTTCTCAGCCTCAAATAATCACCAAGAAGAACATTTTTGAATTTAGTCTGGGATAGGTTGAGTTTAGACTGTTTGAAGTGAGCATGAGAGAAGGCAGTTGGATATTCAGTGGGGAGTGGCAAGAACAGGTGTGAATGGGGTGCAGAACTGGGATTGCTCCTATTCTTTCTTTAGTGGAGATCAGTTTCTTTATTTTTTTATTAGAAAACTTATTAAATAACTATAAATTTCAAAAGTACAACTTTTGGATTATAGTGGTTTCCCCCCCATAACCACACGTAAACCATACCCTCTTCTATTCCCTCTCCCATCCCATTCTTCATTAAGATTCATTTTTAATTATCTATATATACAGATCAACTTAGTATATACTAAGTAAGGATTTCAACAGATTGCACCTACACAGAAACACAAAGTATAAAGTACTTTTTGAAGACTAGTTTTAGCGTTAATTCGCATAGTACAACACATTAAGGACATGGGGAATAGGTGCACAGTGACTCCTGTTGTTGATTTAACAATTGACACTCTTGTTCCATATTCCTTGTTATTCTGAAATGAAGGGAAATGGTTAAACTTTTTAACCTGAGACAAGGTCCAGTAGCAAGACCAATTGCTGAATAGAAGAATGGGTAAATTGGACAGCTCTTTAGTGAATGACAGAAGAATCCATGTCTTAGGGGAAATATATGATTCTAAAGAGAAATAATGGCTTTGAACAGACAGGTAAAGTAAGTTTGCTGTAACTCTTTCAAACATTTTTATGCTTCACAAAGGGAAAACTGGTCAATTAATTACACCTTGTATTACGACTAGCATTCATCATGCTGTTTTGCTTTGCTTTCTTGAGGTGATGAATTAGAATTTTCTTGCATCACTAACCTGGCCTCCAAACATTTTTCTTACTTCCTGCCCTCAGTTATCCAAGAGGGGAGCATTGATGGATAGTTATATCCTTTATCTTGCCATCTCTTCAAGAACATAGTAGATTGTCTTTTGTCTTCCTCATTCCAGTTCCAAACCTTATCATTGGAAATTTATGGCAATTTTTGAGAATTTCTTCCTACAGGAGAAAGAGCAAAACCCAACAAGGACTATGGTGATGATTTGGCAAACACTCAGAAACAGGAATTTTCCTCTGGAATTCTATCATGCACTAAAATTTTGACTAACTTGGAATCAGCTTTTAAAAATCTAGAAACAGGCTGGTGCCGCAGCTCAATAGGTTAATCCTCCGCCTGCGGCTCCGGCACACGGAGTTCTAGTCCCGGTCAGGGTGCTGGATTCTGTCCAGGTTGCTCCTCTTCCTGTCCAGCTCTCTCCTGTGGCCTGGGAGTGCAGTGGAGGATGGCCCAAATCCTTGGGCCCTGCACCAGCATGGGAGACCAGGAGAAGCACCTGGCTCCTGGGCTCCTGTTATCAGATCAGCGCAGGGTGCCAGCCGCAGTGGCCATTGTGGGGTGAACCAACGGAAAAGGAAGACCTTTCTCTCTGTGTGTCTCTCTCACTGTCCACTCTGCCTGTAAAAAAAAAATCTAGAAACAACAAAAATATCCTGCACATACCCATAAGGAGCTATAAACAATCTGCTTGGAACAATTATTCAATCTAGCAGCTGATGTTTGAAGCACCTAATAATAAGCTTGGTTAAATAATTAAACATTTTAAGCCCTTTTCTTCTGGATGTTTTTCATGGTACGTTCCTGGATGTTTCCTCTTAACATACGGCTGGCCCACTTGGGAGTCAAGATCACAATAGTGATTTGAGGATTATGAGAGGTGAGGCTGTCAATGCTACTTTTCAGATGCTTTCCAGGACTTTCTTAAGATCTGACTTCAGCTTTCCTCAGATAGGGCCCTCCACTCCCAAACAAGACACTTTATTGTTTGGGTCCAACGAAGAAAGGAGGGAGATTCAGAGGAGTGGAGGAATACACCTAGTTGTAGATCGTCCCTTTTGCTGTTACAGTTTGTCCTTTCAAAGAAGGGCTGAGTATATCTGACTTCTTCTTGCCAGTGGAATTGTGATAGGTTGCCACATGCTGCGCCTCCTGTTTTATCACAATGAAGAAACAGGTAGGTTTAAATGAAAACGTTGGGTGATTTGTCAGCATTTTGGCAGTTGATCAACACCATCGTGAAAGGACACTAATATCGTTGCTGTGCTGAGGCTGTTTTAAGAATGTGAAATGTGCATTGTGGCACTCAGGTAGTTGACAGTAAATCAGATTTGATTTCCCCTCTGAGAGCACAAAATGAACCTTGTCATTATCAGGAAGAGAAATGAAATCTTTAAATATTTCTTAATGTTTTGTCATATTTGCCTGGTGGGTGATTTAACATAAAATTTCCCCATTTGGGAAGTGCAGGCATTATTTCATTTTGTTTCAAAGATAAGCTTTACAGTTTTTCCCTATAAATTACTCAGAAAGTCCTGATTTTCAATTGTGGAGGTTGCTTAAGATCAATGGTGTTTTAAGGTAAAATATTAAAGTAAAAAATTGTGCTTTGTATTTTGTCCCCTGCCAATAGCCTGGCAGTCCCTGAACACAGTGATATCCTAGTGTTTATGGAAAAATATCAGAAGGACCAAGAGAAGATGCTTAAAAATGATTTAACTGTGCTACCAAAACAGTTTGTCATTGAGCTATTACTGCCTTTTTCTTATAAAACCTGAGGTTGCCTGTTTTAAACTCCTGTGTACTTTTTATCTTTCCCCATTCTACTTATTTATTGATAATAAGGCATTACAGAGGGTTCAAATTTTTCTGTTACTCCCCTGATTTAAAATTCTATTTTCAAGAAAAAAATATTTTTTATTTTTATTATAAGTACATGAATATTATATGCTTATTGCAAAAAAAAATAAAGATACCCACAACAAACACATCCCTGTGACCCAGGGAGAAACACTGTTAACATTCTGTGTACATTTTTGTGGATTTCATATGTGAGTATGTTTTATCTAATATTGGATCATCCATTCTCAATTACAGAGAATGAAACCTCCCAAATTTCTGTTCTTTGGTCTCAGCATTCAAAAATTAACATGCATAAGTTTATTTGCAAGATTTATTCAGTATTTTGTTGCAGAGGGAGATCCACTTTTCTTTCATTTCCACTAAAGAAAGAATAAGGGGTGGGCGGAATAGGAAGGGAGCACACTATTAGTCCGGGGGAGACAGTTTAATAAAAGTGGAGATACTGCAGGGTCAAGGAAGAGTAGGAGAAGAAACAGCAGAGGAAACTCTTCCAGAACTAGTGATTCACAGTGGACCTGCGTGGAGAGCGTGGGAGCCCAATTTTGGGACACCAGCGGCAGAATCAACACACCAGCACTGGAACGCGAGGTGAGCCAAACCTCAATAGCCCAAGACACCAGCGGGCAAGCAGAAAGAGGAGACTAGAGGGAATGAGGCTTGAAACTCAGTGGGGGAGAGTTCACCAGGCTAACTAGAAGAGAGAGAGGAAAAAAAAAAATGTGACCGATACGGACACAAGTTTCTCCCTCTCCGCTCACCCCTCCAAGGCGAGCAAGACAAAGAGCAGGCGCCATTTTGACATACATCATAAGCAGGGCGACCTCAGGTCTGCACCGGCCCTGAGCCTAGCAGAAAAACCTGACTCTGGGGGGAGGGGTGAAATAACAGGAGATTAGCATCTAACTTGGCAACCCAGTGGGAGACTGCAGGAGAATTGGAGCCCACACTGAGGGCAGCACAGATTCCCTGTGTAGTCCTTGGGAAAGAGCTTCCGATCTCTGGCTCCTGTGGGTATATCATTTGCCTGCTAACTACCTCCAATTACGTTCAGCTGTGCGGAATTACTTCCCTTTTGAATCAAAAAAAGAAAGAGAGATTTACCACACCTAACCTGGGAGTGTCATCTTTGACACACCCTCAACCCTGAGGAACCAAACACAGCTCTCAGTCCACACTCATCTCAAACCTCTAAGGCTCGACCGAAAGCAGACAGTCCACTTAATATAGAGCCACAGTGTAACAAGAAAAAACACCACAGTGAAGAAACCAAATATCTCCAACATGCCAAACAACAAACGCAAAAACCAAGCTAACAAGAACAAGGAAGACACTATGACGCCCCCAAATGAAAAAGACACCCCAATTCAAGATTATGAAGATGATGAGATCGAAGAAATGCAAGAAGCGGATCTCAAAAAATTGATAAGAACATTAAGAAGCTCTCAAAAACAAATTCTTGAACTACAGAAATCCTTAATGGACAAGATAGAAAATCTCTCTCGTGAAAATGAAATATTAAGTAGGAATCAAAATGAAATGAAACAACTAGTGGAACAAGAAACTGTGATAGTGACGAGAAATCATAATGAAATGAAGAATTCAATAGATCAAATGACAAACACATTAGAGAGCCTTAAAAACAGAATGGGTGAAGCAGAAGAGAGAATATCAGACTTAGAAGACAGAGAACAGGAAAGGAAACAGGCAAACCTAAGAAAAGAAGAAGAAATTAGAAATCTAAAAAATATTGTCAGGAATCTACAGGATACTATTAAAAAACTCAACATTTGGGTTCTAGAAGTTCCTGAAGGCATGGAGAGGGAGAAAGGATTAGAAGGCATTTTCAGTGAGATACTAGCAGAAAATTTCCCAGGTTTGGAGAAGGACAGAGGCATCTTAGTACAGGAAGCTTATAGAACCCCTAATAAACATGACCAAAAGAGATACTCACCACGACACGTCATAATCAGACTCACCACAGTGAAACATAAAGAAAAGATCTTAAAAGGTGCAAGAGAGAAACGTCAGATTACTCTTAGAGGATTTTCAATTAGACTCACAGCTGACTTCTCATCAGAAACCCTACAAGCTAGAAGGGAATGGCGAGACATAGCCCAGGTACTAAGAGAGAAAAACTGCCAGCCCAGAATATTATATCCTGCAAAGCTCTCATTTGTGAATGAAGGTGAAATTAAGACTTTTCATAGCAAACAGAAACTGAAAGAATTTGTTGCCACTCATCCTGCCCTGCAAAAGATGCTTAAAGATGTCTTACACACAGAAACACAGAAACATGGTCACCAATATGAAAGAAGGTAAAGGAAGGAAACCTCACAGCAAAAGATCACAGGAAGCTCAATTTCTCTTTGACATAGAATTAAACTCTGATGCTCTGTTAAAGCAATGTGTTAAAGTAATCTATTATGTTCTCTTGATGTCTGTTAAATTCTAATTGTTCAAAAACAGCTGAATTTTTATTAAGAGCTATGGGTTATTTAAATATGTGCTTATTTTCAAAGATTTGAATAATCACCTTGTAACAATGTTCAAATTTGGTCTATGTTATGTCATAATTTTAAGGAATCTTATTTCAACCAGATATTTTGGATTTTGAGCCTTCTTGGCATTCTTGATAGGCATTCAAAAAATCAAAGTTTCAAACAATCTGGTCTCTAAAATTTCCAGTAAATCTTGGACTTTGGTTTTTCCAGTTTGGGCCCAACTGAAAAAAATCGAAGGACCTATGTCTCTCATCTTATAGAGACACCAACTAATCAGGCTATTTGGATTATATTAGAAGGACTGTCAAGATGTGATGTGGTACCAGACTTTAAGTTTCTATAATGGAAAATGCTATTAATACAAATGTTTGAGAATTAAAAAGTCTAATGATCTTGTGTTACTAGACATGATAGTTATCTTAATGAGAAAGCCCCAGAGGCCTAAAGGGTTAAATACTTGTCAAATCCTACAGGTGCTTTCAAAAATACTGTGAAGTAAGCAAGTGCCTCTTGTTGGTTGATGAGTTTATAATTTTAAACATGGCGACTTAAAGTCTTTTGTCATCCACAGTTATATATGATTTGCTGCTCATAAAACTAAAGCGTTGTTGGTTCTGTGTTTAGCTGTCCTCCTATCGGTTCCTATGGACTTTTTCCAGCCACTTCTATTGTATTCAGTACTTTGGGATGGCTCTGTAAACAGATGAAGCCAATAATGTATTAACAGTACCAACTGAGAGAAAGTATGGTTAACTGAGGTTACTAAAAACAAAAAGCAATTCAAATCAATTGGCAATCTACAAAAAGTGTTAAAGATTTTTAAAAGCTATTATTAAAATTGCTATATTGGTCTATTATGCTATGTTATATGTGTGTACATATTGTATGTCCACATGGGGAAATTTTATTAAGAGTTTTATTTTAAATGGCTTATAGATAAGATTGTCCATAAATTTAAGCTGCTAAAATCAATCAAAGATACATTTTAATTTGTGTGACCTGAATCTGTGTATCATATGTTTTAGACTTGTTGGTAGAAAGAAACTAAAAACATTTTATATGGTTGTGCTTAAGTTTACTGGTTAAACAAACTACACCATGTTAGATATTAAGAGGTGTTTTCAAATACATGATTCTTAAAATTTATAGAAGGCATTGGACCTTCTGGTAAATGTTTTCTTAAGTTGTTATCTAGTGGTTGAAACGGTTTGCTAAGTATTCATGTGATATTGCTATTGTCAGCAAGCGATCTAGGACTTGCTCCCTCATTTCTCTATTCTAAGCCCAACTTGTTCTTTCATTTCTCTATTCTCTTCAAGGTAGGAAACTAATTCTATTATGAAGGAATCTGTAGGACACACAATTTAATCTTTAGACCTTATAAAAGAGATGGCTAACATTTTTCTGTAATAGCATAGCCAAAATAAGAACTTAAATAATAATCTCATAGCTAGATTTACTTCGCCATCAGCGAAGTATACAGTAAGTAGAAAAAACCTCCCTTTCAGACCAAAGGGAAAGAAAGTTTTAAAGTGAGAATATAATTTTCCTCATGGGCATTGTCTACCTTAGAAAAACTACTACAGAACATGCCTGTGACTATAGACTTGTAGTTCAGGCCACCGAAGATTAGAGATGGGACAGGGGCACTCCCTTGACTTGCATCTTCTGGTCTGCTTTAACACAAACCAGGAGGAAAAGAAAGCTCGGCATCAGAAGCAATGGGTGGCAGGCCTATTAATGGCTGATCTGTACAGTGATCTGCCCTCAAGGAGACCCAACAGGCCAGTCCACTGCAGTGGCTTTCAATGTGGTAAGCCTGGGCTTCAGCAGAAGTCAGCTTGTGAAGAGCCCTGGCAGCTCTGCCAAGAGTTGGATCACTGGAAATGGACCTGCCCTGGAGTCGAAGGATGCCCAGGTCAGAGCCACAGATCTTATTGGCTCTAAGCTGAAAAGCCCTTCACTCAGCCCAACTTCCAAAGTGACCACTGCAGTTGAGGGGACAGCCAAGTAGGGTCAGCAACATTGCAGGCAGAACTGTAAATTTCTTGTTAGAGATGCCCCCTGCCTTTACCTGGCCAGCTCTCCTCCCAGGCCAGCCAAGTAATGAACGTCAACAGAGTGCCTTCCCCTAGGAGGTTCACACCTCCCTTAGGATGTACCCCATGTGAAGAGATAGATAGGTCTGGGCCTCTTAACTTACAAGGCCTAAAGCCCAACAGATTATTATCAAGCCCCTTCTGTCAGGTTCTATTTGCCTCTCAATCAGAAAAATTACTTGTAGCTTAGACAGCAGCTTTCTTAGCTCCTCTAATAATGACTCTGTCCTTTGTTCTAGATCCTGTCTAGAGTACTTGGGCCTCATTCCTTTTTAATCATAACCTCTACTCTACCACCAATGGCTCTACTCCCAACCTGTGTGTACTGATGGTCCTCTTCCCCACTTAATGCTGTATAATTGTTGAAACCTGGTCAATGCCACTCTTGGGATCATTGGTTACTATCCTCACTCTGTCTTTTATGACGTTGTCTAAATATGATCAGAGTCGGCAAACTTGGAAGGCTTCCATAGCCTTGGCAACTCATGACGACAGCCTAGGGTGGTTACTGGTGCCATAAACTAGAGTGTCAATTTGTTGGGTCAACAACAGGAGCCACTGTGCACTTGCTCCTCATGTGGGATCTCTGTCCTTAATGTGCTGTACATTGTGATTTGATGCTATAACTAGTACTCAAACAGTATGTTTCACTTTGTGTTGCTATGTGGGTGCAAACTGTTGAAATCTTTATACTAAATTGATCTTCTGTATATAAAGAGAATTTAAAGTGAATCTTGATGCAAATGGAAGGGGAGAGGGAGTGGGAGAGGGGAGGGTTGCGGGTGGGAGGGAAGTTATGGGAGGGGGAAGCCATTGTAATCCATAAGCTGTACACTGGAAATTTATATTCATTAAATAAAAGTAAAAAAAAAAAAGAAAGAATAAGGGCAAATGGACAAGTACAGCATGAAGTAGTAGGGTTGTATTTGAAGAAAAAAAACTCTTAATATTACTAGTTAACAGAACAAATAACTTACTGATATTTAATATTTCACCACTTTCAGAATAACCAAGCAACAATTATCCTATTTGTTGGCTGGTTGGCTAACTTGATTGTCTTTCAGCAGAAGGCTCTTTCTGAATCCTTTATTAGTACAGCACTAGATTAAAACCAGCAAGCACACTTCTCAGAAGGTTACAACCTAACACAGTGTTGTGATTAGAGAATTAGAGATAACACAAGAGTAAATTTTGAGAAAGGGTAAAATGAATGAATGCTTTATTTCTGTCCCATATTTATCTATCTCCTGCACACTCTGGAAGGAAGTAGATATTGAGATCCTTATAGAAACTTTGAGTTTGGATTCATTAGAATATTCCAGAGTGCTATACACATTCTGATTCCCCCTCATAGTAATCTAGTAAATTATATGTCCAAATTAAGCATTCAGGAACACTGAGGCTTATTGTTCAGTAGTTAGCAAGCATTTGTTATGTGCCAGGTAGTGTACCACTAGTACACTAGTACACCAGTACCACGTACTGGAACACCCACACATTGTAATTCATAAATAAAATGTCAGCCCTCCTAAGTCTTCTACTTTGGTAGGGGAGACAGACAGCAAATGAAATCAATAAATAAATTATAATGAATATAAGAAAGTTGTGGGTGTTATGCTGAGAAATAGAGACCATATAAAGGAATGTGTTCTGATACAGAATTTGACTCTCTGTAAACCCATATGTTCTGTTTTCAAACTCTGTGCTACTTTGATTATAATAAAGGCACAAAGAACATGGGATTTTGTCTGGAGATACTGCCCAAAAAATTATAGAAAAAATCATTTCTACGGCATATTAATTATTCTTTAGATGGGCAAAAAAGACTGAATAAATGTCATGGAAAGAAAAAGTGTTGACATGTCTTCACAACTAAGAAAGCTGAATAAGCTTAATTTTAAAACAATTGCAGTGAAAGCACTGCTAATTTGGCTTCTGTTAAAAGACAAGAACTGGAATCATTCAGCGTTGGATTCTTATTTACTTCAAGCACTGTGTCAACAAGACTGTGGGGTACTCAAAACACCCAGACCAACAGATGTTTTAAATGTATTTGTTTTGTCAAAATGTCAACATGTATTATTTTTCATCTTGTCAGTGTGTATTTCCACCTCTTGCACTCTGCCCTAGTTTTTCCCTATCTCAATTTTTCCTCAGATCTTCCCTTCTAATTTAGCTAAGCTAGAAGAAATTTCCTGCTAGAGAAAGTGACTCATGTACAGTGTATTGAACACTGAATGGATAACAGTATAATTGTTAATTCTTTTAAGAATTAAAACAATTTTCAGAGAAAAGGCATTCTAAAATGGGAAAGTGAAGAAAGAATGCTAGTGTAGTACAAATCTAGAAGAGATGATTCTACTTAAGTAGTTTGTCTCTAAGTATTAGCAGACACTGTTCAACCAGAGAAGCCGAACTAATATGGTGGGTGGATTGAGAGGTGATAATAATAGATAGATGGATAGATAAATAGATAGGTAATCTGGATAGATATCTAGATAATAGATGTTTAAACAGGTAGATAGCTAGATTGGTGGAAAGGAAGTGGGTAGAGAAGAAGAGAGGAAGAAAGAAAAATTTATTATAAGGAATTGGGTCACTTGACTGTGGGAGATGGTTAAGCAAGTTGGAAATCCACCAGACAAGCAAGAAGGAAGAGAAGTGTTTGGGGAAACTCCAGTTTGTGTGTGGAAGCTATTGCACACAGGAAGACTTACTGCTCTGTTTGTGAAACTTTAGCCTTGCCTTTAAGTGTTTCTAACTGATTCAATCAGACCCACACAGATTATACAGAAGAATCTACTTTACTTAGGATGCTATGATAAAAGGCTGTAAATGCATCTACAAAGTTCCTTTAAAGCAACATCTAGGATTGTATTTAATCGAATAACTAATGACTAAAGGCTATTGAATTGAACACATCAAAAACAAAACAAAGCAAAATAAGCATTTCCCTTTGTAAACTTGATTTTTGAGAATTTCCTTTGAGATATATATATATATATATACACACACACACACACATATATATATATATATATATATAAAATGAGTAAAATCCTGAAAAATATTGTTTCCATGTGTAAAGTATGATTTGTTTTTCCATCTGCCAATGTGAGGGTACTTCAAAAAGTTCATGGAAAAATATAACTGAAAAATGTTTATTTTGGTGAAAAATGTTGAAATCTGTATATAGTATTTTTATAATACACATATTTCATCAACTTCTTGAAGATTCCTCATTTATGTCAATATTGTTAGAAATTTATTTTCAAATATGATAATAAATCTGTCTGATGTCTCTGCCGTGTCTTTTGAGCTTATTTCATATTTAGAGCAAAGCAAAACAAAAAACAAGTTGTCTATTAGTTACATCTAGTATTTGTTGTCCACTGAAAACTGTATTACTTCCCATTTCCTTGCTCCCCTTCAGATTGTTTATTTATTTTGTGGGGTGGGGCAGATGTGTATCTAGCCCCAGCAGACATGATCAATCCAAAACCATTAGAGATCTTTTTGCTAACATTTGAGTCAAGGACAGGCATGTGACTGGGTTTTACAGAAGGTTATGTAAGTGGAAATCAAATGGAGGCTTTTCATAAAGATTAACCATCACTCTACGAGACAGGTACAAAAGAAGAAAGACTTTTTGCTTCTGCCTTCTTCCTGCTGGAGAAGACTGTGGAGTGATTCTGTAATGCTTGCTCTACAGCCCACATGTGGTTGTGAAAGGATATATCATTGGTACTTTATGGGTAGCAGAGCAAAAAGAAAGAGCCATGCTCTGAAGATACCATGGAGCTACTAAATTAACCTGCCATACTTCACATTCAGACATTAAAGTGTGAAGTATATTATAGTTCCAGAAAATAAAATACTCAGTGAAACCCATTATGAAGGGACACAGGAAGCCAACTGGAGAGCTGATTAGAAAGCTTAATTCCATGTGTAATCATTTATCATTTTTTTAAAAGATTTATTTATTTTCAAGTCAGAATTACACAGAGGAGAGGCAGAGAGAGAGAGAGAGAGAGAGAGAGAGAGGTCTTCCATCCGATGGCTCACTCCCCAATTGGTTGCAATGGCCGGAGCTGTACTGATCCGAAGCCAGGAGCCAGGAGCTTCTTCCAGATCTCCCATGTGGGTGCCGGGGCCCAAGGACTTAGGCCATCTCCTACTGCTTTCCCAGGCCATAGCAGAGAACTGGATTAGAAGTGGAGCAGTCAGGTCTCAAACTGGCGCCCAAATGGGATGCCGGCGTTTCAGGCCCGGGCGTTAACCTGCTGCACCACAGCACTGGCCCCTCCATCTGTAATCTTAAATCCTCTTTGTCATGCCACTTAACATATTACAGACTCCAGAGATTAGAACATAGACATCTTTGTGGTGGGATGCTAGAGTTCTGTCTACTACACCTGACAAACACCACTTCAGCCAGGTGCTCAGGACTCACAACAGCAGTGCTGAGTCATGTTGACAGGTCATGTGCACTTGACCTGGGGTGAGAGTGCTACTTTACCTCTGTGGTCTTCCTCCTCCAAACCAATCACCTCAGTCTAATCGTGAGAAGAAACACCAGACAAGCCTCAATTAAAGGACATTTTATAAAGCATCTGAGCAGTAATACTCAACCTGTCGAGGATCACTATGGTGGGAATGTGGATGACTCAGAGAAACTAGAAAAGATAAAGAAACAAATCCTCATGTTGAACCTCCAGTGAGATACAAGCCCTCCTAATAAGTTGATTGAAGTCCAGTTAGATCTGTATTGGACTTGTAACCTATGGAACTGCAAGATAACAAATTCAAATAGTTTTATACTGCTAAGTCTGTGCTAATATTTTACTGCAACAAAAGAAAGCTTATATAATCATTAAAAACAAGAAAATTTTGGACATGCTCAAGCTGACTTGCCCCAAATAGTAGAGTTAGAAACGTGCCAGGGGATTTCAGTTCAATCCCATCAAGGTGGCATGTACCAATGCCATCTCACTAGTCCAAGTGATCAATTTCTATTCACAACTGATCATAATGATAGGACTAAGAGTCAAAGGGATCACCTAAACAAGACTAGTGTCTGCAAATACTAACTGATAGAGTAAAAAAGGGAGAGAATGATCCAACATGGGAAGTGAGATGCACAGCAGACTCATAGAATGGCAGACATCCTAAACAGCACTCTGGCCTCGGAATCAGCCCTTAAGGCATTCAGATCCAGCTGAAAAGCCCATGAGAGTATTTCAGGAAAGCCAAGACACTGTGGGAAAAAAAAAAAAACCTATATGAAAGATCTCTGTGAGTGAGATCCCATCAAAGAAGGAGGTACCTTTCTCTGAAGGGAGGAGTGAACTTCCACTTTGACTATGACCTTTTCCAAATAAGATCAGAGTCGGCAAACTCAAAAGGCTTCTATAGCCTTGGCAACTCATGACGAGAGCCTAGGGAGATTACTGATGCCATAAACAAGAGTGTCTATTTGGTAAGTCAACAACAGGAGTCACTATGCATTTACTCCTCATGTAGGATCTCTGTCCTTAATGTGTTGTTCAATGTGAATTAATGCTATAACTAGTACTCAAACAGTATTTTTCACTTTGTGTTTCTGGGTGGGTGCAAACTGTTGAAATCTTTACTTAACGTATACTAAATTGATCTTCTGTATATAAAGAGAATTGAAAATGAATCTTGATGTGAATGGAAGGGGAGAGGGAGCAGGAGATGGGAGGGTTGCGGGTGGGAGGTAAGTTATGGAGGGGGGAGCCATTGTAATCCATAAGCTGTACTTTGGAAATTTATATTTACTAAATAAAAGTTTAAAAAAAAAACCAAGAAAATTTTGAAAAATTGTCACAGCCAAGAGGAGTACAAAGGAGACCTGTCACCTAAATGTAATGTGTCTTATTGGCTGGGTCCTGGCACAGAAAGAAAATGAGTAAAGCTAAGGACATCTGCATAAATATGAACTTTAATTAATAATAATGTTTCAATATCAGTTCATTAATTGTGACAAATGTACTGTGCTAATGTGCAATGTTATAATAACAGAGGAGGCTGAGTATGGAGTACATGGAAACTTTCTATAGTAATCTTGATATGCTTCTGTGTTTTCCAAAATAAAACATTTATTTAACAATAAACACAACATAAAGCACATGTATGTGTCCCAGTGTATAATTATCATTTTGTTGTAATTAAAAACCTGAAGTAGGCTAACTTTAAAAAGAAAAGAGACTTTATTCTGGCTCATGAGAGCTACGATTATGTTGATTGTGTGGGTTCCATTGGTTTGGCCTGTGCTAATAATATTCTTGCTGCAGTGTTGAGATGGTGCAGGGCATCATATAGCAAGAGACAGGGAGCATGCATGTCTGTTTCTCCCCTGGGGTCACCACTTAAGTGTTCTAATCCAACCTGATCACTTCCTAAAAGTACTAACTTTAAACACCATAATTGGGTTATGTTTCTACTCTTAGTACCATTAAGATAGGACTGTGGGGATTCAATTGCATTGTATCAGAGCTAAATCATTTTCAAACCATAACATGATGTTTTAGATGAAAATATACAATGAATTTTCTGGATAATTACTTCATTGAGTATATATTTTGTAGAAATGTAATATAAAGAATAGAAAAATAATTTATCAAAATTTATCAAGGGTTCCACTTTTAAGGAACACAGGATTGAGTTGGGAAGACAACATGTTTGTGAATTGCTGTAGCATAGTGAGAAAGCAATATAGGCATAAAAGTCAAAAGAAGGTCAAAGGACAGGTGGATAAGAAAAATTAATTTCCACTTGAGGACCCTGTGAAGGAGGTAACATTTGCATTTTGCCTTAAAGAATAATTAGAGTTTGTATATGCATTCCTAAAGAAAATTGACAAGCCAAAAGTATTAGAACAAAGGCCTAGAAAAGACATTATTAACAGGAAATATGTAGAATTTTATTGCCTTATAGACTGGAGCTACGGATCTTGTCCATCACTTGTAACCTCATTGCTTCCAATAGAACATGCAGCAGTTTCTCCATAAGCACCTGTTAAGTGAAAGGTAAATATTTGGGAAATAAGACCTTGAATGCCAAATGAACTTGCTCCCAATTAAAAGTTTTAAGCAGAACAACATGATTTGAACTGTATTGTAGGAAGTTAAATCTGGCCAAAAAATGCAATTCAGATGCAAAGGGAGAGAAAAGAAAATATTGAAGTTGTTCAGGCAAGATATTAAATTTCTGTTAGTCTTATTTATTTGCTAACATAATCACTAGTCTCTGTTAAAAATTAGATTCTATTTATATCAAATTAACAAATTTAAGAAAGTGGATGATTATAAATGAAAAATACCAGTCTCCTATTCAAGTAAGACAATCCAATTTCTCTGCATCAGTGCTAAGAGCTTTCAGCTATTTTTACAATATTATTACAATATTTATTACTTATATTATGTATTATTATTATTCAACATTTGCCTCTTTATTTTTACATATCAAACATGTATAGCTAGTTCTCATTCTTCTTTTAGATAATATTTTTTGCCTCTACTGTTGAAAATGAGAATTTTGCTTTCTCACACTAATGTATGGTTTCCTATATTCACTTCCATAATGCCTTTCCCTCATTCTTCTAGTAAAAATACATTAATCATTTTTATTGAGTCAGTAGTTGGTGTTAATACTATAATTAAATAAACATACATGGCTAAGCCATGTGGACCACTATGATTACTACATTCCCATTCTTACAGAACTCTTTGTGTTGAAGGTAACCACTGTCTTGTTTTTTCTTTGCTTAATGTCATTCAGCTCTTTCAACATGGTTACATGCATAGAAAATCCAATAGAGTTTGAACTCCTGCACCAGTTTGAATCAAATACTCTCTGAGATTCTTTTCAGGATAACATGTTATTACATAAAAGACATATTATCTTTGAAATTCCAACTGCCTTTTTTTCTTATTGAATATCCTACTTCTTCAATTTTAAATTTTCCTCTTTATTATTGGTTTTCTTGTAACATATCCTCCAAATAGCTTATACAATAACTGGAAGGTAGTATTTTCTAAAGGTTATATGTCTACCTTATTCAAATTAATGCATTAAGTGGATATACAAGTGTAGTCTGAAATTAATTTTTCCTCCGAGTTTTCAAGACAGGTCAATTATCTTCCCTGGCTACTGATGCTGCTGAGCTCGGTAGTGCTTTGATTTCTTCTGTGTGCTTGTTATCCCTGGGAGTTATTAGAAATTTTAGGATGCTCACAATGTTCTGAGACTTCACTAATGTGTGGCCTGGTATGGGTGTGTCTTTCTCATTCCTCGTTTGTCTTTTTTCTGTTTTCTGGCAGATATTCCCCCAAGTTTTAAAATCTAATATATTGGTGGAAACAAATATTCTTAATCTCCTTGTGCTATCTATTTTGTGAAGACTTTTTTAAAGATAAAATTTCTGTTCCCATTTTATGGCTGTAATCTTTTATCTAAGATTATTAATTACACTGTTGGGAAAGTTTTACTCAGAGTTCTTTTTCCCACTGGTTTTATTTAGCCTTTCATGTCTTCAAACGGCTAATGATCCCTGACTTCCACTCAGTCTGATTTAAAGATCTGTACACATGGGTGAGACATCTCTGTAGGGTGAACAGATGGAGTGCCCACTGTTTTCACAGGAATCCTCAAGCGTCAAATGTATAGGTCTGTTATTTTTGTCTAGCTTGGGTGAAAAACCCTCCAGTCTCTAATATTGTTGCCAGGAGTATAAACCTTCCTGATCTCTGTGAGCCAAGCAGGGACACTGGGATCAGCAGGGATTCCACAGTCTTCCCTCTGTAAACTTTCACTTACTCTCCCTGTTCCAAAATGGTACCTTCTATTAGGCTTCAGAGTACAATGTCTACAGAAAGTAGAAATTCTCAGATTTAATTCCTCCAGAGAGTAAATATAACTTCCTGCTGTGATGGAGAACATTAGGGGAGGAATCTTGCACCAGAAATAGTTCATTAAGCAGTTCTACAATATCTTAGCTGAAACCCTTGGACCCAGATATGTTTAATGATTCAGATTTCATATTTTATAAAATGATATGGTACACAACTGATATATTACCTTATGAGATCTGTAGCAACCTTCTTAAACACATTGAATGTTCTGAAGTGGAACATGAATATTCTCACTAGGATGGAAGCATAAAGATTACAATTAGCTTTACCTATTTTAGATCATATTTGACAGCAAAGTAATTTGTCTAATGTCAAATTTTGCTACAAAGTGAGTTTTAAAAGTTTTCTTAGTTTTCAGAAGTTTTGGACTTAGAAGTTGCAAGAAAAGGATTACTGAACCTTTATCTCTCACCTTTGGCTTTGAAAATAACAATGCCTCCAATTCCTCCTGTAAGTCTTATTGACTTCTCCCTTTGCAAGCATAGGGTTGTGTTTTTCTGTTCTAAGTTTGTCACTATCTGTTCATCTGCTTTCCTTCCATCTCCCAAAATTTGATTGATGTATGCCTTCCACTTCTGTATCTTCTACCATAATGTTTGAACAGGTACCTCTTTACCTGTATTATTCCTTAACTGCTTCCTTAATGGAATTCAGAGAATTAGCAGAGATCATTGGATGCATCCAGTATACCATGTTTAACTTGAATTCACATGGAAATGTTAACCAGAACCCTGTGAATGAGATGAAAATGGTTTACTGAGTTAAGAATTATTTTTTTTCCTCTCTACACTGGTTAATTTAAGAGCTCATTTTGCAAGCATTAAACGGGGCTATGCTTTAAGTCTGAGCCTGAAATTCACTTATTAAGAAAGAGAAAAGCAATCTGTGCTCCACATATATGGATGAAAACTATGGGCTCAGGACTAATCACATTATAGGTTTAAGTTTCCACAGCCTAGGACTCAGGATTCATATACCTTTTGTGTCTTTCTGGTAGTCCCACAAGGTGTCTGTACTTTTCTATCTTTCTTTCTTTAATTAAGAATTTATTTTTTATGTGCTGGCTCACTTCTCAAATGGCACAATGGCCAGAACTATATCAAGCCAAAGCCAAGAGCCCTGAGCTGCTTCCAGGTCTCTCATGTGGGTGCAGGGATCCAAGCACTCGTGCCACCTTTCACTGCTTTCCCACGTGCAATAGCAGGGAGCTGAATTGGAAGCTGTACTTTTCTTGAGCTGAACCACCTCATTGATTTTCAGCTTCTGGTTGATGAAACTGGTTAATCCCTGGGTGTTGATGACAACATGGAAGAAATCAAGAAGACTTCATTCTCAATGCCATACATTCCATTCATCATTGTTGACACTGGATGAATCCTGGAGAGATTTTTCAACATATTCATTTAAACCAGTTGATGTACCCTTTTAGCTTGATGACTTCATAGGCACTTTCCACCGCCATCTTCTGTACCTCTTTCCAGTTTTCATTATCATTGTCTATTCCTATATCTGGAAGCAGTTTCAGGAGAGAAACACCTGTCACATTCACTCTACTCCAGACATCCACACTTGAGTCACTGTGTTCTCCCAAAATCTAGGCATGGCAGCTGCTGTGAAGAATGTCAAGTTTTCAGACATGAGATAGCAAAATCTAGCAGAATCCAGACTATACTCACTTCTAATAACACAATGCTTGGGCAGTCTACTTAATTTCCAGATTACCTATGTAATTGGGTGGGAAATCATAGTTATGATTCAGTCAGGGGCTGGTGCCATGGCTCACTTGGTTAATCTTCCCATATGGGTGCCAGGTTCTAGTCCTGGTTGCTCCTCTTCCAGTCCAGCTCTCTGCTGTGGCAGGGGAAGGCAGTGGAGGATGGCCCAAGTGCTTGGGTGCCTGCACCTGTGTGGTAGACCAGAAAGAAGCACCTAGCTCCTGGATTTGGATCAGCGTAGCTCTGGCCATTGCTGCCATTTTGGGGGTGAACCAACAGAAGGAAGACCATTCTCTCTGTCTCTCTCTCTCTCTCACTGTTCAACTCTATCTGTCAAATAAAATTTTAAAAATTATTCAATCAGGACTGTTTTTGATGATCTGCCAAATAATGAACTTGAAGACATTTGCATTTCTCTGTACCAGGTTGAGATGAGTCTCCCCCACTTGCTGATGGACTCTTGCAGTTACCATGATGATCTTAGAATTTGTGGTCACAGGGGATCTAGAATGTGTGAATATGGAAATGACACGCTGACTTTGATCATGGGAAGATTACAGAAGAAAAGCAGAGGAAGTACATTCCCAGGGGAGAGTTGGAGAGATGTGTGCTTTGGGATTTCTACAGAGAGACATCGTGGAGTAGTGTGGGGAGTACAAACATGCAGCAGCAATTGAGGACACGACTTTTGACTCCTGCAGCCAGGGGTAGGAGGAGACATAATTTTTTTCAAGCGAGCATATGCCTCTAGATGGCAATAAAGCAGTAGACACTCCATTAAGCCACCAAAAAGCCATCAGAGGAGAAAACCTACAAATGTTTCCACAAATGCCATAAAAATAAATGTAGAAATACAAGAAACATTAACAAGGAAGACAACATGACTTCCCATAAGGAACACAAAAGCACCTCAATATTAGAATGTGAAGATGGAAAGATTGAGGAAATGTCTGAAAAGGAATTCAAAAGAATAATCATAAGATCCCTCAAAAACACAGAGAAGCAAATACATGGGTTAAAGGAATCCATAGATTATATTGATGAAAAATTCTGCTGGGAGATAGAGGCACTGAAGAGAAATCAAACTGAAATACTACAAATAAAGAAGATAATACTTAACCACAGACTTGATGAGGCAGAAGAAAGAATATCTAAGCTAAAGACAAATCTTTGGAAATATCTCAGATCAAAAACATGAAGAAAAAATTAGAAAAACTGAAAATAGTGTTCAAGGCTTAGAAGATACTGTCAAATGATTTAGCATTTGTCTTGGAGTTCGGTAAACTAATTTAAATGAAATAATAGCAGAAAATGACACTAATTTGGAGAAAGATCAGGACATTCAACTACAGGAAGAACATAGCCCCCTTAATAGAGATGATCAGCAAAGATCTTCGCTACAACACATTACAGTAAAACTTTCAAAAGTAAAAACATCAAGAAAAGATTCTAAAGTGTGCATGAGAGAAACACCAGATAACCAGATAACCAGATAAAAGGATCTCCAATTAGACTGACAAGGAATTTCTCATCAGAAACCCTGCAGGCTGGGAGAGAATTCCTAAAAGAAAAAAAAAAAACTGTCAATCCAGAATACTTCAGCCAGAAAAGCTCTCATTTATAAATGAAGGTGAAATAAACACCTTCCCAAACAGAAACTGAAAGAATTTGTTACCACTCATCCAGCCTTAAAAATGATGCTTAAGGGTGTGCTACACATAGAAATGGAGAAAGGTAGTCATGATTATGAAAGAATGTAAAGGCAGAAAATCTTCTAGTAAAAGTACAAAGTTAATTCAAAAGAAACAATAGGAATATTTATAGAAAAATGGCAGGACTAACTTGTTATTTATCAACAATAACCATGAATGTAAATGGCCTACATACTACAACTAAAAGATGCAAACTAGCTGAATGGATTATAAAACAAGAGCCATATATTTGCTGCCTATAAGAAGCACATTTTAACAACAAAGATACATGTAGATTGAAAGTCAAAAGATGGAAAAATATATTGCATGCTAATGGAAAGCAAAATTGAACAGGAGTATCCATCCTGATATCAGACAATCTAGACTTTAACACAAAAACTTTAACACAATCTGGACTTTAACATAAAAGAGACAAAGAAGGTCATGATGTAATGATTCAGGGATCAATTCAACAGGACAAGGAGATTATAGTAATCGTGTATACTTCCAATGCCAGGTTGCCTGGCTACTTAAAAATATATTAATGGATCCGAAGGGAGACATAGTTTCCAATACAACAATAATGGGGGACTTCAACATCCCACTTTCATTAATGGACAGATATTCTAGAAAAAAAAATCACAAAGAAACAACAGATCTAATCTACATTATGGAGCAAATGGGCCTAACTGATACCTACAGCACTTTCATCCCATGGTTGAAAATAAACACTTAATTTTCATCAGCTGGTTCACCCTTCAAATGGCCACAATGGCCAGTGCTGGACCAGGTTGATACGAGGACCCTGGAGCTTTATTCAGGTCTCCCATGGGGGTGGCAAGAGTCCAAACACTCAGACCATCTTCTGTTGCTTTCCCCAAGCCTTTAGCAGGGAGCTGGATCAGAAGTGAAGCAGCAGAATGTGAACTGGCACCTATATGGGATGCCAGCATCACAGGTGGTTCTTTACCTACTATGCCACAATGATGGCCCTGCATTTTAACATACTTAATAGACATTTATTTTCATCCTTTTTGTTTGGAATAGCTATTCTGATGTGCCTATATATGGAAACAGTAATATAATTTATATGGACAACATGCTTGATTTGTTTTGAATATGTAATCAAAATAATTTCTAGAGATTTATTTATTTATTTATTTGAAAGACAGAATTACAGAAAGAGGGGGAGTGACAGAAGGAGAGAGGTCTTCAATCCGCTGATTCGTCCCCTAAGTGGTTGCAGCACCTGGGGCTGGTCCAAGTCAGAGCCAGGAGTCAGGAGCTTTTTCCAGGTCTCCCACATGCATATAGGGGCTCAAACACTTGGTCAAGTCCTCTGCTGCTTTTCCAGGCATATTAGTAGAGAATGGGATCAGAAGTGACATAAACTGGTGCCTATATGGGATGCTAGTACTGCCGGTGCCAATTTAACCTGCTACACCACAACAGTGACCCTCAAAACTATTTTTATATAAAACTTTTGATACACACACACACACACACATATAAATATCTACTTTGTGGAAGCTTATAAATGGATTTTTTGAAAATAAAAATAATAGTTTTTATAATCTCTATTGTTGTTGCCAAGATCTTTGTCTTCTCTTTTCCTTAATTAAAAACCAAAAAGAAATTCTTGTAACAGCATTGCTACAAATGTAGATTTGCAAACTTTGTTTAGTCAAACCAATGGTTGAGAACAGTATACTTCTATAGTTTTAATGACCTGTGATTATTTCAAAATTTACTGTATCTGAGTGAAATGGAAATTTTTTCATTTGATTATTGTTTCTAGCCTTTGCTTATATTCCCACTGAACTATGGTCTTTTTACTTTTTATTTGTTGAACTCTTTATTTAGTGGAGCATTAGGCCTTTGACTATAATGAAAATTAAAAATATGTTATCTCAAAAATTGAAAGAAAGGAATAAAGAAAGAGAGGAGGAAGGATAGAGGAAAGAAAGGATAATGGAGAGAGGGAGAGAGGGAGGAAGGGAAGTATCATTGTGTTCTTAGAATTATATCTGTGAACTGTATAGAATCCGTTTTCTTTGTATTAATACCACATTAACATGAGAATTGATAAATAGATAAAATTATCTTAGGTTTAAAAATTTTAATGGTTCAATGGTCATTGTCAGAAATGTTTAAACATTCATGATAGCCACTCTTAACTTAATTGCAATAGCACAAAGGCAGCTCCTCTTTTTGTATATAATCTATTATCACAGCAGTATTGGGTGTCATTATTTATACTCCCAATGATTTTTGTTTTATTCTTCTGTTCAAAAGTCACTTTTTATCCTCTAGCAAGATCATAGAACCTACCATTTCTTTCAACTTTTCCTCTTCACTTAATATTTAAAAGCAAATTTAGGAATAACTAATGCTTATAAAGCACCTACTATGTCCCTTAAAATCTTCCAATGGTCACTACTTTTATTAAATATTTGTGAGGCTGGTGCATTATCATCATCATCATCCCCACTTGATCAATAACAAAAGCGCCAGAGCCCTGATCTGTACCTGGAGTGGCTCTCGCTGTCCCAGGGACTGTCCAAACTGAATAGCTATTGACTTGGTGTATTAACAAAATTCATCAAGACCTGAAAATCTTAGCAGGGCTCTACTGCATTAGGGATTTAGGAGAAACTTTGTCTTTGGTAACTGAGTAACTGTGTGTATTAAAGGGAGACCACCTGATATCCCACCAGCTCTGCTCAGCTGTCTGACATGCAAATTTGTAAACGAATCAAGCTCCAACAGAATTGTGTTTTCTAATAAGCTAAGCAATAAAAATCCTTATGTTGTTATACTGGCTCACTACTCATACTTTACCTAAGCTTAGAGTTGCTTCCTCACTCTACACTGCATTTCCACAGGCTCATGGAGGTTAAGGTCAAGAATAGGCCAGTGTTTTCATGTTTCCAGTTTTCCCTTTGACTGAGAGCATAGGCGGTGCCATTCCTGTGACAGAGAGCAACTGCACTGCATATGATACCCCAGGGAGAATGATTTTTCATAACCTAACTGACAGATAGCAGCCCTACAGCCAGTCAGCCATAAAAACAAGCATATTTTCTGCTAATGTAGGTAAGGTATTCTGTGTAGGGGGATTTTTGAGCTGTGGCTTATGATCATTTCACTCTGAACAATTGAGCAATTGCGGTCTGCTCTTGAGTGGAGCTGGAAGCACAGTAGTCCCTCTTCTCCTAACTGACCTTCTCCTACACACTCCCCCATCTCTCCCTGGATGGATATGCAGTGATTGACATCAGAAGCTGCTGCTATGGGTGAAGAGTAGTGAATTAAAGCAGGTAGAGAGGGCTCTTACATCTTTGTGGCCTCAAAGAAAGGAAGATCAAGAAGATCTTGCACATTTTCTCTGTGTATCAGTTTGCTCAGTGGAACTAAAGAAATGGAATTCTGGATACAATCATAGCTACCCAAGATTTAATAGGATAGGTACTTTCCCCATGCTGGTTAGCAATTCATTTGCGTCATTAGTTCAAGTTTATCCATTATTCCTTTAGCAGTTACTTGACAATATTTATTTATTAATTATCCAGAATAAGACATTTTCCAGTTCTTCATGTTGTATCCAAACTATGGTAAGTTGTCTCAGGCTAATAGGGATTTTTATGTTTTTTAAGTGAAATGAAAGATGTAAAGGAATAAAAACATGCTATGATCAATCTTATGGCAAAATATATGATGTTATCATAAATATTTATTTTATACTTGTATTCAAAGTTTCTAGGACTAGAAAATGCCAATACCAAAAAAGACATAGACATTGGACACTTATGTAAAGTTAACTCAAATTATAAAAACCGTTGTCTGGCATTCACTATTTGCAAAACATCATGCTAGATTAAACATGCAAAAATGAACACAACTTCCTGTCAAAGAGCTCATCTTCTATTCGAGAAGCCCACAGGCTAGTTTTGTACAAATTAATTCTAGTACACTCATAATAGTATTGTTATTAAAATAATTATCCCATATGCCGTTAGAAATATTATTGTAAAATAAAAAGAACTAAAATTAAAACAGTGGGGTAGAAAGAGGAACCAAATACAATCTACATCTGTCTGATGTTTGCTATTTTACTGACCCTGGTTTTGGCTGATGTGGGCTAGCTTGCCACGCGTCTGTTCTCACTTCCTCTTGAAAGTCCCTTCCAAATCATGTTCTTAATGAACTTGCCCTCCTAGATAGACACTAACCTTGCATGAGGGCTTTTCAATGAGCTGCATTCCTCTTAAAACAAGCTCAAGGTCTATTTATGATGAACAGAGATTTCTCATTATTTCCAAGCCCTAGAGATGATATCCTGGTATTTATTATTTTTTATGCGATAACTAAAAAGCTAGAAGCTTATTAGTCCCTGGTGTTCTTGTGTCCTCCCTTTTAGCTGGTTTCTCAAAGATTATAGAAGGATTTGGGAGATATTTACCAACTGAAGTTGTGTCAAGATTACAGGCAACTCTACTTGGAACCAAAACTCTCATTCATTAAGGCAAGAGCCAAAAATCCAGCCCTCTAGATAATATTTGATGGAAATTCACATGGAAAAGCACAGGGCCAAACTGACTATTTAAATTAATAGAGTGGAAAATGGGCTACAAAACTGCCATAGATCATAGACTATGAGAGATCCCAAGAATCTGATAATTCACCAGGGTGTGACGTTTGGACTCTGCATACACAGGCATAAAACAATATCCTTTCTCATAGTCCATGAAATGCTTTAGTTTCAATCTATTAAAGGAACAGATCATGGGAATAGGCACCTGATATCCTTCAGGATATTTGGCTACTGCAAAACATATATTTGAATCAGCATTCTCCCAAGAGTCAGTGTATCTGGGCTCAGGTGCCTTTTGCTTGTGGTATTTAAAAGTTGATTAAAATTGCATTCTTAGGAAAGGTGGAATTCTATTCTTTTAGACTCTCTATTTTAGAATCTGTTTCTATCAAAGCATGAACGTTTGTGTGGGAGAAATACAATTATAACCCAGAACGTTACACTTTCACTGAGAGAAAAATATCCTGAGGTTTGCTAGTTGAAAATAACTTACGTAGTTCCATGCATCTGAGCTTCTTCTATTACACAGCTGTGGCAGATTACACCTTAGATCTCCAGAGATGCTCAAATATAGGTTTTGCTATCTAAACAGACTTGCCAGAGAGACTGCAATTACCCTGTATTTTGAGATTTATAGCATATGGTGCAATTTTAAGAAATACAAACAATTTTCAAATGTTTTAAATATTTGTTATTTCACATGTAATTTACAACCTCAGTATCTCAAGTTTCATCAAATTACAGCTTCAGTGTCATTTTCATATTGAGGGCTTTTGTGTCCTTGTCACTTAATGGCAGAGCTTGGGGGTGAAAAATCTTGGATTTTATAGTAGAGTATCTCTAGCTTGCTCTTTGCCTGGAAGTAAGCTTCAATTTCCTTTGCTTATATAATTCATGCATTTCTTCCTGATCCACTTTAACATTTTTGTTCTTTTAGGTGGTGGTGTTATTACTAAAGATAACCCAGAGACCAGACTCTTTGTTCACTTGCCTGTGTGGCTGGCTGCCACTTTGTGAATCTTCAAATCATTCATGGAAATGCACATTATAAAAAAGCCACACATGATCTTCAAATGTTTTGCCCCAAAATAAACTTATCTTTTAATTGTATTTTTTCATTAACAATATGTAAAGTCTATTGATTTTTATATATTTGAAAGTCAGAGAGAGAGAGAGAGCAAGTTCCTATCTGCTGGTTCACTTTCTAAACTTTCTAAACAGCCAAGGCAAGGCCAGGTCAATGCCAGGAGCCAGAAACTCCATCCAGGTCTTTCATGTGGGTGGCAGGAAACCAACTCCTTGAGCCGACATCTGCTGCCTCCTGGGATGCGCGTTAAATGGAATGCTGGAATGGAAGTGGAGGTCGGTCTCAATCCCAGGCAGTTGATACAGGATATCATATGCTGTGCCACAACACAGGCCCCTCCAATACCTTTTTGAAGTACCCATGTAACGTTTAAATTGAACTATGCCCTACTAAGAATAGGACATATTCCTTGTCTTTGGAATCTTCATTGCTCTTTTCCAGCTAATCTCTGGGAACATCTGGTAGCGGCAGAGTGAATATAAAGCACCCTTCCATTTGTGACCCATCTTCAGAGGGGAAACCACAAGGTATACTGGTGTTAAACTGTATGTGGCCTGAAAACAGAGCCAAACCAGTTTTTACTTTATTTATATTTTGTACCTTAGATAAGCACTTTACAATATTCTGATTGCCCCAAAGACACAATTTGGATAAAGTCTCCTTTTCTAATTCTCCCTCCCCAACATCAAAGTTATATGAAAGTTGTAGTGGTTTCATATTAACTTTTTCATTTATTTGACAGATAGAGTTAGACAGTGAGAGAGAGAGACAGAGAGAAAAGTCTTCCTTCCGTTAGTTCACCCCCCAAATGGCCACTATGGCCAGATTCACACCGACCCGAAGCCAGGAGCCAGGTGCTTCCTCCTGGTCTCCCATATGGGTGCAGGAGCCCAAGCACTTGGGCCTTCCTCCATTGCCTTCCTGGAACACAGCAGAGAGCTGGACTGGAAGAGGAGCAACTGGAACTAGAACCCAGCGCCCATGTGGGATGCCGGCACCGCAGGCGGAAGATTAACCAAGTGAGCCATGGCGCCGGCCCTCGTATTCATTTTTAAGTCTCCCAGCAAAATCACTCACATCTATGTTTCATGAGTGTTGGGCTAATCTAGGCCTGTGAGAGATTATTTTCATCATTTCAAGTTCTGAATATTATATGTAGGTTACAGATAAAGTCTTAGGAGCCAATAATGTTCGTTCATCATTACAACTTACATCTCCCAGAATTTTCTATTACTTGGAATTAAATATAAGGTTATATGTTTACTATAGATAGGCAAGAGTATGAAAGATAACATTTACAAGGCATTTCCCAAACATTAATCTAAGAGAAAAATAAATATTATATTTTATAACAGAAAGTTGTCTAAGTTTTACAACTAAATTATTTATTACTTGACAATTGTATAAGTTGGGCATCAATTAGACAAGCAGGAAAAAAAGAGACCACATCACAAAATGTTTTTTTTTTTTTTTAATGAGAGAGAACATGAAGGGCCTGTTATTGGGAATACACCTGGTAATTTAACTTTCTACAGTAATAGTCACACAGTGGCATAAGTAACCAGCTTATAAATAAATTGCAAATAGCACCGACACAGGAAAACTATAAAGTAATAGTTCAAGGTACACAGATGATGAATGTAGATGAATGTGAGGCCAGTGATTTGCTAAGAAAGGATGAGTGCAAGCATGTCTATGTCCTGTGGCTACAAGTAACACATTTCCACTAAAGCAGTGGCTAAAACAACACAGATTTCTATACATTTCTGGAGGTCACCAGTCTGAAACGGGTCTGGCTGGCATAACATCAAGGTATTGGCATGCCTTCCATTCTGGAAGTGCTAGGGCTAAATGTGTTTTATTTATTTATTTTTTTTTTCAGCTTCTGAGGTTGTCCACATTCCTGGCTCCTTTGACCTTCAAAGTCAGCAATGGCTGTTCAAGTCTCTCTGGCATCATGTCACTCTAATACTGGCTCTTCTGCCTCCCTCTTTCACACGGATGGACCCTTGTGATATTGCCTGGACAATCAAAGAGGCAATTCCTATTTTCAGCTCAACTGCTTAGCAGCCTAATTTCACTTGAAGTCATAATTCTCCTTGCCATGTAATCCAACATATTCCACTAGCAGGATCAAAATATGAGTATCTGGGAGGTGGGACCTTTTCTCTGCCTACCCTAAGCAAGTTTGAAGTTAAAGCTAGATAGGAGTAGGAAGCTCTGGGGTTCATTTGCAGAGTAGAGTGACTATAGACGATGAGAATATACTCTATATTCTTTTTTTTTTCCAAAGTACAGTTTATGGATTACAATGGCTTCCCCCCTCCCATAACTTCCCTCCCACCCGCAACCTTCCCCTTTCCCGCTCCCTCTCCCCTTCCATTCACATCAAGATTCATTTTCAATTCTCTTTATATACAGAAGATCAGTTTAGTATATATTAAGTAAAGATTTCAACAGTTTGCCCCCACATAGCAACACAAAGTGAAACATACTGTTGGAGTACTAGTTATAGCATTAAATCACAATGTACAGCACATTAATGACAGAGATCCTACATGATATTTTTTAAAAATTGATTAATTTTCTATGCAATTTCCAATTTAAAACCAAGTGTTTTTTTTCATTTTCAATTATCTTTATATATGGAAGATCGATTCAGTATATACTAAGAAAAGATTTCATCAGTTTGCACCCACACAGAAACACAAAGTGTAAAAATACTGTTTCAGTACTAGTTATAGCATTACTTCACATTGGACAACCCATTAAGGACAGATCCCACATGAGACGTAAGTACACAGTGACTCCTGTTGTTGATTTAACAACTTGACACTCTTGTTTATGGCATCAGTATACTCTATATTCTTAAAAAAAAAATCAGGAGAAAGGTTTCTGAATGTTTTCACTATAAAGAACTGTAGAAATTTTAGGAGACATTTTCACTTGCCCTGATTTGGAGGTAAAATCACACATGCACACTCACACATGCATTCTATTTATCACCTAAAAAATAAAATAAAAGGACTATAATATTTTTCAGTAATATGTTATAGCAAATATCACCTATCCCAGTCAAGTTAGGACTGGCTTTAACTTGACAATTAACTGTAAGGACTGACTCCATAAAAGCCTAATTATTTGCATCTGGGGATCTACTATAATACAGGTCATCCTCCTGAGCATGATTCTCAATGGGTCTCTTTCCCATTACCACTATCCAATTTTGTCCCAACATCTGATAATTTTGCCACTGAAATATCTCCTGAATTTCTTCCCTTTGTAGCATCCCTTACTTTAGTTCAGTTTCCCATCATATTTCACCAGAACAATTTCATTTATTCCCTAATAGGTATTGTGTTTATAGTCTGTGAAGTTGTTCCATATCTTTCCTGTACAAGTATCAAGTGGATTTTTAAAACCCACATGTATTTATGTCATTCACCTTTAAAAATCATTCAATGGTTTCCCATCCTTCACAGCAGGAACTCTCATCTGCATTGGAGGAATCAAAATCTTCTTTGAAGACATTTTGAAATACACCACTATTTATCCACCCGTCCCAACTTTATAAGATGCTGCCTTAGGGATCAAACACCCTCCCTATCATTAACAAACCATTTGAAAATCACTGTATATGTGTTTGGTACACTACATAAGCACAGAGTGATTGTTTTGTCCTCTACAGTTCCTCAATGTCTTTTTCTTCTGTAATAGATAAAATCTCCAGCAATCCACTGACCTATCTAATCAACTGTAGGTAACATGAAATCATAGGATCATCAAATACAGCTGGAGAGAAAATTTGCCAAACAGAAACCTGAGGATGATACTCAAAATGTTATTCTCTTACCATTTACACAAAATGTGTTCACCAAAATCTGTCAATTACGCTTATTAGATAGCTCTCAGATTTTTCTGGTTCCATGTTATAAAATTTTTAGCTATACTCAAAGAGCAGGTATTTCCCTATTACTTGCTTAGGTTGATTAGTTGAAACCTTGTAGCTGGGGAAGTGTATGTGGTCAGCTTTTTCGTTTTAACCCCACTCTTCTTCCCCTAAGTTTGTAAGCATGGTTTCCAATCTTTTTAACCAGAGCAGAGGAATAGATATGTGGGCTGGAACTAGACTACTCAACTGGTACATTCCGAAATTGGTTCCATACTCTCAGAACCTCACTGAAATTCAAAGCCTGCTTCTTCTTGGGAGGTAAAACTTTGGGTCCATTTAACAGATCCTTTCTCTTTGAGCTAGTGTTTCTCACAGCAGATTAACCTATGGTTTATTTTCTCCAGTGTCCCGTGAAATTCTCTCCAAAAGTCCTCCCCCAACTTTCTCATATATATTTTTTTAAATTCAAGAAGACAATTTTTTACTCTGAAGAAAATATTGTAGAACAGAGGAATATACCTATATCGTGTTTTGTAAAGGAATTTATTGATACCTTAGATCCTCAGGGTCACAGCAAATACATGAAAACTATGACAACATAATTCTCATGTTAATGGAATATTAATACAAAGAGAATCAATTCAGTCTAATTCATAGAAAAAATTCTAAATATGATATTTCCATTCATTCTTCCCTTCCTCCTTTCTCTTTCCTTTTTTCTTTCTCTTTGTCACCTTTCTTTCTTTCTCTCTTTCTTTCTTTTTATTATTTTTTATTTCTTTCTTTCATCTTGTTTTTAAGATAACATTTTTTTTTGACAGGCAGAGTGGACAGTGAGAGAGAGACAGAGAGAAAGGTCTTCCTTTTGCCGTTGGTTCACCCTCCAATGGCCGCCGCGGCCAGCGCACTGCGGCCGGTGCACTGTGCTGATCCGAAGGCAGGAGCCAGGTGCTTCTCCTGGTCTCCCATGGGGTGCAGGGCCCAAGCACTTGGGCCATCCTCCACTGCACTCCCTGGCCACAGCAGAGAGTTGCCCTGGAAGAGGGGCAACCGGGACAGGATCAGTGCCCCGACCGGGACTAGAACCCGGTGTGCCGGCGCCGCAAGGTGAAGGATTAGCCTAGAGAGCCGTGGCGCCGGCCTAAGATAACATTTTTAATTTACATTACAGTCATTTTCTTTATATTGGTGAGAAGTTGAAGGTTTTCTATTTTAGTTTTACTTCACGGGGCGATTAATGCCATGAGCTAATTTGACTGAGTCACAGATTCCCAGATAATTGTCCAACATTATTCTGGATGTTTACATGAGGACGCTTTTTGGATGAGGCTAACATTTAAATAGATTGAGTAAGGCAGATTGCCATCCAACGGATTGGATGAAATCCTGGAAAGGACTAAAAGGCTGGCACTACTACAAGTAAGAGAGACTCCCTCTTGCCCAGCAGCCTTTGAAACAGGGACATAGCTTTTTCCTGCTTTATACTACAACTAAATTTCAGTTCTTCCTGGGTCTTGATTTTTGGACAGGGACCACACCACCAGTTCTCCTGAGTCTCTAGGTTGAGGGCATGCACACACACACACATCTTAGGGTGCTTTAGAACACTTGGTAATTTATCTCACAATTCATTTGGGTGCCTTATATGGTCAGCCCAATTCCTGTTTGAACATTCATTTACATATATGGTACGTAAATGAGAATTTTTTTAGAACAGTAGATCATGCTTGTGGATGGTTTAGAGGCAGAAAAAGCAGGAAAAGTCCTTCCTCAAGATCTGTGCTGTCAAATCCAAAAGACATTATTAACATGTGGTTATTTAAATTTAAAACAATTAAAACAAAATGAAATTTTAAAGAACTGAGCATCTCACTGGAAACAGGCATATTTCAAAGCACTTGACAGCCATATGTAACTGATGGTTATTATATTACATGGAGCAGATTCAGAACATTTTCCTCTTTCTGAAAGTTCTCTTGGGTAGCATTGTTTCATGTATGTTCAAGTGCATTGGAGAGTGTACCATGCCCTTCCTCCTTCAGCCTAAGCCATCAACACTTTCTAATATGTCTTAATCCAGGCTATAAGAAAAACTTGTCTTAAGTTTTAGAAGTTTAGACTTCACCCAAAGTGGAACACTCTTTCTTATTCTCTTTTTCTTCCTGTTCAACTTTTTCTTTCACTGGAATGTCCTTTATACTTTGGAATTTTCCTTATTTCCAGGAAAATGAGATAGTTCCTATGATGCTTCATCTAAACATCTACTGTAACACTTATTGACTATTACATTAAATTGTTATTGTTCACATATTCTCCTGAGTGTTCACTTAGTTCTGAATGTCTAAAAGACATGGATTGTGGCCAATGTGCCTGTATATAGCATCCCCTACACTACTTGGCAGGAAAAAGATTCAAGTATATTCCTAAATAATTTGGTTGCAAAGTCACGTTAAACGTTAAAGGCCTGAACAGTCCAGATAAAGACACCAATTGGCTGATTGGGTTAAGAAACAAAACCCATCTATTTGCTGCGTACAAGAAACACATCTTTCTAACAAAGATGAGCACAGACTGAGTGAAAGGCTAGAAAAAGATATACCATGCCAACAGAAATGAAAAAAGAGCAGGCAAAGCCATCTTAATATCAGATAACATAAATTTTACCACAAAAACTATTAGGAGAGACAAAGAGGGGCACTATATAATGATAAAGGGATCCATTCAACAGGAAGATATAACGATTATCAATGTATATGCACCTAATTACAGGGCACCGGTTTATTTAAAAGACTTGTTAAGGGACTTAAAGGGAGACTTAGACGGCAATACAATGGTACTGGGGGACTTCAACACTCCACTCTCAGAGATAGACAGATCAACAGGACAGAAGATCAACAAGGAGACAGTAGATTTAAATGACACTATAGCCCAAATAGACCTAACAGATATCTACAGAACTTTTCATCCTACACATAAAGCATTTACATTCTTCTCAGCAGTACATGGAACCTTCTCTAGGATTGACCACATACTAGGCTATAAAGCAAGTCTCAACAAATTCAAAAGAATTAGAATCATACCATGAGGCTTCTCAGACCATAAAGGAATGAAGTTGGAAACTCGGGAATCCCTAGAGCATATACAAACACATGGAGACTGAATAACATGCTCCTGAATGAACAATGGGTCATAGAAGAAAATAAAAAAGAAATCAAAAATTTTCTGGAAGTAAATGAGGGTAACAGCACAACATACCAAAACCTATGGGATACAGCAAAAGCAGTGTTAAGAGGAAAGTTTATATCAATAGGTGCCTACATCAAGAAATTGGAAGGGCACCAAATAGATGAGCTTTCAGTTCCTCTCAAGGATCTAGAAAATCAGCAGCAAACCAGACCCAAAGCTAGTAGGAAAAGAGAAATAATTAAAATCAGAGAAGAAATCAACAGGATTGAAGCCAAAAAACATTACAAAAAATCAGCCAAACGAGGAGCTGGTTTCTTGAAAAAATAAACAAAATTGACACACCACTGGCCCAACTAACTAAAAAAAAAAAAAAGACCCAAATCAATAAAATCAGAGATGAAAAAGGAAACGTAACAACAGACATCACAGAAATAAAAAGAATCATCAGAAATTACTACAAGGACTTGCGTGCCAACAAACAGGGAAATCTATCAGAAATGGATAGATTCCTGGACACATACAACCTAAATTGAACCAGGAAGACATAGAAAACCTAAACAGACCCATAAATGAGACAGAAATTGAAACACTAATAAAGGCCCTCCCAACAAAGAAAAGCCCAGCACCAGATGGATTCACTGCTGAATTCTACCAGACATTTAGAGAAGAACTAACTCCAATTCTTCTCAAACTATTCAGAACAATCGAAAAAGAGGGAATCCTCCCAAATTCTTTCTATGAAGCCAGCATCACCTTAATTCCTAAGCCGGAAAAAGATGCAGCATTGAAAGAGAATTACAGACCAATACCCCTGATGAACATAGATGCAAAAATACTCAATAAAATCTAGCCAATGCAATATCACATTAGAAAGATCATCCACCCAGACCAAGTAGGATTTATCCCTGGTATGCAGGGTTGGTTCAATGTTCGCAAAACAATCAACGTGATACACCACATTAACAGACTGCAGAAGAAAAACCATATGATTCTCTCAATAGATGCAGAGAAAGCATTTGATAAAATACAACACCCTTTCATGATGAAAACCCTAAGCAAACTGGGTATGGAAGGACATTCCTCAATACAATCAAAGCAATATATGAAAAACCCACGGTCAGCATCCTATTGAATGGGAAAAGTTGGAAGCATTTCCACTGAGATCTGGTACCAGACAGGGATGCCCACTCTCACCAATGCTATTCAATATAGTTCTGGAAGTCTTAGCCAGAGGTATTAGGCAAGAAAAAGAAATTAAAGGGATACAAATTGGGAAGGAAGAACTCAAACTATCCCTCTTTGCAGATGATATGATTCTTTATTTAGGGGACCCAAACAACTCTATTAAGAGACTACTGGAACTCATCGAAGAGTTTGGCAAAGTAGCAGGATATAAAATCAATGCACAAAAATCAACAGCCTTTGTATACACAGGCAATGCCATGGCTGAGGAAGAACTTCTAAGTTCAATCCCATTCACAATAGCTACAAAAACAATCAAATACCTTGGAATAGACTTAACCAAGGACGTTAAAGATCTCTACGATGAAAACTACAAAACCTTAAAGAAAGAAATAGAAGAGGATACCAAAAAAATGGAAAAATCTTCCATGTTCATGGATTGGAAGAATAAATATCATCAAAATGTCCATTCTCCCAAAAGCAATTTACAGATTCAATGCAATACCAATCAAAATACCAAAGGCATTCTTCTCAGATCTGGAAAAAAAGATGCTGAAATTCATAGGAAACACAGGAGACTAGACTAGACTAGACTAGCTAGAGCAATCTTGTACAACAAAAACAAAGCCGGAGGCATCACAATACCAGGTTTCAGGACATACTACAGGGCAGTAGTTATCAAAAACAGCATGGTACTGGTACAGAAACAGATGGAAAGACCAATGAAACAGAATAGAAACATCAGAAATCAATCCAAACATCTACAGCCAACTTATATTTGATCAAGGATCCAAAACCAATCCCTGGATTAAGGACAGTCTATTCAATAAATGGTGCTGGGTAAATTGGATTTCCACGTGCAGAAGAATGAAGCAAGACCCCTACCTTACACCTTACACAAAAATTCACTCAACATGGATTAAAGACTTAAATCTACGACCAGACACCATCAAATTATTAGAGAGCATTGGAGAAACCCTGCAAGATATAGGTACTGGCAAAGACTTCTTGGAAAATACCCCAGAAGCACAGGCAGTCAAAGCCAAAATTAACATTTGGGATTGCATCAAATTGAGAAATTTCTGTACTGCAAAAGAAACAGTCAGGAAGTGAATAGGAAACAGACAGAATAGAAAAAAATATTTGCAAACTACACAACAGACAAAAGGTTGATAACCGGAATCTACAAGGAAGTCAAGAAAACCCCACAACATCAAAACATACAACCCACTTAAGAGATGGGCCAAAGACCTCAATAGACATCTTTCCAAAGAGGAAATCCAAATGGCCAGCAGACACATGAAAAAATGTTCAATATCACTAGCAATCAGGGAAATGCAAATCAAAACCACAATGAGGTTTCACCTCACCCCGGTTAGAATGGCTCACATTCAGAAATCTACCAACAATAGATGCTGGAGAGGATGTGAGGGAAAAGGGACACTAACCCACTGTTGGTGGGAATGCAAACTGGTTAAGCCACTATGGAAGTCAGTCTGGAGAATCCTCAGAAACCTGAATATGATCCTACCATACAACCCAGCCATCCCACTCCTTGGAATTTACCCAAAGGAAATTAAATTGGCAAACAAAAAAGCCATCTGCACATTAATGTTTATCACAGCTCAATTCACAATAGCTAAGACCTGGAACCAACCCAAATGCCCATCAACAGTAGACTGGATAAAGAAACTATGGGACATGTACTCTATAGAATACTATACAGCAGTCAAAAACAATGAAATCCGGTCATTTGCAACAAGATGGTGCAATCTGGAAAACATCATGCTGAGTGAATTAAGCCAGTCCCAAAGACACAAATATCATTTGTTTTTCCCTGATCGGTGACAACTAACTGAGCACCAAAGGGGGAACCTGTTGAAGTGAAATGGACACTATGAGAAACAGTGACTTGATCAGCTCTTGTCCTGACCATTGTAATCCATAAACTGTACTTTGGAAATTTATATTCATCAAATAAAAGTTTAAAAAAAATAAAATACAATATACAAATCTTAAAAAAAAAGAAAGATACCTGATACATTCAAGTATCCTTTCAAAGTGTTAGTGTGTATATGAAGGTACCACATTCTATAAATAGAACAATTTTAATGAAGTGTTCAAGCAAGTTATGTAATGAAGCTATTTACTTGGTGTCCATTGTGATCTAATGGTATATATGGGTGTCTCTATAGGCAACGGTGTCATTAGTACCTATAACACATGTAAGCAGGGTACTTGGTGGTGTTCATGAATGTTGCACTGAGAAAGCATCTTTTCTTTTTTCAGAAAAGTGAAAATATTGGTGTTCTTGTTATACAAATTGCTCAAGTATTTGTATATACCTCATGCCCAAACACCCCGGATTTCAAAATAAACTAAATCTTAGGAAATTTGTGATGTAACAATCAAACTGCAGATTGCTGGGTTATTGGGTTCATAGAGCAGATTGTGGTTTTGAGGTCTCCAGCAGGTGTAAACCGGAACCTGGCAGGGCTAGAAAGAACAATGTAGCTGTCAGAGGTAACCACCTGATGGCAACAGAGGATAGGGCCCCACAAAGCTACTTCCACCAGGCTGGAAGCTGGGCTGGGTTTCCCTAGACTGGGCTGCCATAACGTCTCACATTTGTTGGAAATTTCTTCCCCAGAAAAAGACTCCAGGCAGAAACTCTGACCTAAGTCGTTTCACACACTGAGAAAGGTGCTTAGCATACCACACAGAGGAAACCCCATCACCTGCACGGGGCCAAACTCAAATCCCATTGAAGTTTGTGTTGGACAGAATTTTTGGCTTGTAGAGGTTAAAGTCGCCTGCAGTGCCGGCATGGGCGCTGGTTTGAGACCCAGCTGCTCTACTTCTGATCCTGCTCTCTGCTATGCATGAGAAAGCAGTAGAAGATGGCCCAAGTCCTTGGACTCCTGCACATGTGTGGGAGACCCGAAGAAGTTCCTGGCTCCTGGCTCTTGGCTCCTGGCTTCAGATCAGTGCAGCTCAGGCCGTTGCAGCCAATTAGGAAGTGAACCAATGGATGGAAGACCACTCTCTCTCTCTGCCTCTCCTTCTCTCACTGTGTTAACTCTGCCTTTCAAATAAATAAATAAATCTTAAAAAAAAAGAATTTGTGGCTTATTCTCACAATTCCACTCTTAAACTTGGGGAAGTACTTTGCTCTTCTCCCTACTTTCTGATCTTGCTTTTCCTGATGGATGACAGCCTTGGGATCTTTTTTGATCAGCTCTTTTTATTATCTTGGGAGCTTCTGCTATTTTCCTATATTTCCATCTTTTCAGCATTTCACATGTGATCTGATGGTGTCTATGATACTTACCTCCAATGTAATACCATATGGAACAAACTGTGATTCTAGACAGCAGTGTATCAGGAAACTTGAATCAAATACATTTTCAACTTGAATCTACTTTTAGAAATTAGAAGGACTAGAGGCTGGCGCTGTGACATGGTGTGTCACCTGGGGTAACATTGGAGGATGTCCCAGCTGTTTGAGCCCCTGAACCCATGTGGGAGACCCAGAAGAAACTCTACTGGGTTTGGACTAGCCAGCTCCAGCTGCTGTGGCCATTTGCAGAGTGGAACAGCAAATAGAAGATCTCTCTCTGTCTCTGTCTGTGTCTCTCCATCTCTCTCTGTAACTCTGCTTTTCAAATAAATAAATCTTTAAAAAAGAAATTAGAGGGGCTATACTAACATGTTAGGTGCTATAATACAAAGAATAATAATACATGATAAAGTCTTGAACAAGAAGCTTCATCTGGACAACCAGAATTCAAATGGACATTTGGTTCTGAAGGTTGAGCCTGTGGGAACAAATGGAATGTAAATTCTGTCCAGACCCGGGAAGCTGACTCAGTTCCTGCAGGCCCATATAGAGATTAAGTGATAGGATTTATCTTGGCTATGAATTTATGCCTCACTATTGAACCTGTCTTACTACATATATGCACAGATTATTTAATGTTTTAGCCTTTGACAGTATATTCTTTCTATTGATCAAGTTGATTTCAACCATGTCATTCTAGTATTTCCTTTAACTTGTGGTGAGAAAATTAGAATATTTTCCAAAATTGTGATCCTCAGTTCCTACCACCTGAGGCAGACATCAGCACTGTTAGAATGAGCTCCTTGATTGTCTAATTCAGTTGAGTATGGAGGGGCTTGTGAAAGACCCAGAGTCACAATAGCTTTTTAGTTTCTGAAATTTTCACACCTGTTTTATAACAATGTGCAGAGGCCACCCTGTTGTGATACTAACCTGAATTTAAAAAAAATTAAATTTTTATTTATTTGAGAGAGAGAGAATAAAAAAGAGAGAGCTCCCACTCACTAGTTCACCCCCCAAATGCCCACATAGCCACATCCTAGCAAAACTGAAGCTGGGGGAAGCCAGAAACTCATTCAATATCTCCCACATATGTGACAGGGATGCCAACCACTTAAGCCAACACCTGCTGCCTCCCAAGTTGTGCATTAGCAGGGAGCTGGAGTAGGGAGTAGAGTCAGTACTTGAACTGAGATATGCCAAAACATGGCATGGAAGCATCCCGAGTGGCATCTTAACTACTAGGCCAAATACCCACCCTATACTTGAATTCTGTAGTTCTGGGCTTTCAATACAAAGAGCTACATTGAGTTCCATCTGTAGATTTGCCATTCTGTTATTTCATAGGACTGAATCTTCAGTTCTGTTGCTCCAAAGAGAAGAAATGATGGCAGAGGGTCTGGCATTAGCAGTAAAAGGTTATCTTAAAAGTCATGCCTAATTGCCTTCTTTTAATATATCTGGTAGCCACCAAATGACCATTTTAAAAACTGATCCCCATACTTTTAAAGTGGAGGAATGTATGGACTGGGTAGGATATATGTTTACATATGCTATACAAGAGTAGTTCAAAAAGTTCATGGAAAACATGCTTAAAACTAAATTTATTGTGGTGCAAAAAAATTATGAAATCACAAATACTTTTTTCATAATACACACTTTCTATGAACTTTTTGAAGATTTTCTATGAACAAATGCATGTGTTTATTTAAATTGGCATCTATTGTGAAATACATACCTTTCTATATTTTATAATTGGAAAAAATTATTTGCAGGCCAAAGACTCAAATTCATGTAAGGAAAGAGTAGTTCCTATGTACTTAAGTTTATTATTTAATTCTATACCCATAGGGACTTTTTGAAGTAGATGGTTATATCTCAGTTTTTCAGGTCCAAGGTCACTGTAAAATAAGACTAGCTATTAGTGAAATAGTTATCTGTGGCTTAGCCCCACAAAGGTTAATTCTTACCCACAAACACTGATACAGAGGTTAATAGATGGGTGGCTTTACTCCAGTTGGCTACTGAGGAATCTGGGTTTCTTCCACTATGCAATCTCATCATCTCTGAGACTTTCACTTCCAGATACACAGAGAAGGAGAATGAGTTTGGAAAATTACTTGGAATGTTTTAGGAGCCTGGGCTGAAAGAGGCTTATATCACTCTCTGACCCCCAGATTAGGCTTGGTCCAGCTCAGCCATTGTGGGCATCTGGGGAGTAAACCAGCAGTTGGGAACTCTCTCAGTTTCTCTTTCTCCCTTAAACAAATAACACTAAATAAATCACCTTTAAAAAAAAATCGGGCTTGTGTTCCAACACGATGGTCTCTGTGTCCAAACAAGCATGAAAATTTCTTAAGAAAGAAAGCTATTGCAATTAATTTCTGAGGCCTTCAAAAGGCCCTCCAAATTCAATAGAATTAGAGAGCCAAGGAGCAGTATTAATAACCTCATTCTACTGCTTGACTTCAAACTTACAGGCAAGGTAGCTGCAAGTAATGCTGAGAAACAGAGAGGTGCACACTGATGTGCTAATAGTTCCTGGGCCCTTCACAAAGCAGAAAAACCCCAGAAACTCTAAAATTTATATTAGAAAATACATTTGATAAATTTATTGGAAATCCCACAGGTGATTTAGGAAAATGAAAGAATATCTCAAACCTTCTTTATAGGACTTTTGCTTATCAAATACAGGTATTGTAAGATATTTCCTGATTTTTTCTTGGACAATAGTAATCAAAAAACAAGCATGACCTCGGCTAACAAAATATTCAAGGGTCCCCATTCTTGAAACTGAAAAAAACTTTTAATAGAGTCAGTATGTATTTTTTTTATTAAATACTAGTTAAATGGTGAAGAGATATGGCTTTCCAATATATTTATTGGCACTCAAAATAGTGTTTCTATCACTAAGAGTTTTCTAGGTAAGAAGTTTAGGGAAGCTGCATGCACAAAGTTTCAACATGTACTATTTTAGGCATTAACAGTTCTTTCTGAGTCTACCACTAACTAAACAGCAAATACCTAACGTAAGATTTCATACTATAAATATTGCTTTAATTTTCCCAGTGAATAGTATAATCTTTTGATTTTACAATTGTTAGTTTAATTTATGGATGCCTACTACATGTGGCATAGCCAGTAACTTAGAAAATGCTAAGATTTACAGCAAGTAAAGTACATTATATTTGCCTTCCTTGCTGGTTGTGGTGTAGAAGTAGTTAGGTTTTTAATCTTGACTTTATTGTTTTGACATGTGATCTGGGGCAAGTTTTTCCAATTTTACAAGTCTCAATTGTTTAATCTGAAAAATAAAGATAAACCTAGCTTTTTGAGAGGTTTATCAGAGATTTACAGTTAAATCACTTAGTTCAGAATCTAACATATTGTTCTTTGAAATTTTAACTATAATAGCCATATAAACAATCATTGTGGATGTTGCCACTATTATCTTAGTCTCAATTTCTCTTGTAGATAATAATATCTAAGTAAATGAAGTGTATATAACATGTCTGATATATAATAGGCACTCAATTGAAATTATTTCCCTAACCTTTCCTAGCCAAATGGAACCCAAATATATCTCTCTGTTCAGCTGAAGGAAATGTGGTACGGTTTGGGGTACATCCTTTAGCTTCTAACAAGGTCCTTTAGTTTCTAATTCTACAAATAGACTTCTTATTTTTCATTGCTTGTGTATAGAATATATATCATCTATTATGGGCGCCATATATAAAAATGAGTTATAGTTTGTTGAAACAGTTGGATTTTTCTCTGTGCTATCTTCAGATTTAGTGCTCATGTTATGCTGCCTTGGATAATGTTCATTGTAATTACTCAGGCTTTAATTCATAAAAATGCCATCATTTGGCAACAGTATTAGACCCCCAAGGACACAGACTGGGTATCAGCTACAGCAGATCACATACTGCAGGAATTGACTCTTTGATATCAACTTTGTCTTCAATATTTTTAGCTGATGATTTTAAGCAAGGAAGAGAAGAAAGAATGCCTAGAGAAAAATTTCATCAGACTTTCTGAATTCAAAGATGGTTAATGTAATAGTGAAATGAATTTCCCTTCAGAATGTGTGGTGTTTTCTAGTGAACTGTGGGTTTTGCAGTACTAGATTAAAGTGAAATCCTTAACTGAACTGAAGAAAGAAGAGGCTCTGAGCGAGTTCAGCTGCGTCTCTGCTTTAGTCTTGGAGTGGAGAATGCTCTTGAAAGCAATTCTGCTGTCTTGACAATTTCTCTTTCTCTTTGGGATTTATGGAAATAGCAGGTGTAGGAGAGTTGTTATTCTTGTTCTATATCGCAGTCTTTCTCCCCATCCATGTTTCTTTCTTAATTAGGATTATCTGCCATCTCATGCTGCTAAAATTTAGGTAAAAGCCACGGTTCTCCAGGCTTTTAAGCAGCAACATTGTCAGGAAGACCAGCTTCTGGCAGGAAAATGAAATTATTTTCAGTGTTAAACAAAGTAACTGCAGGATTCCACCTGCAGCCCATGTCCGACTGGGAAATGATAAAAGATGAAGTCAAGATATTACTCACTGATCAAATGGATTGCCTTTAGACATAGCTTTTAAAGAAACCCACCCCAAATCACACAGTTGTCAACCTAAAATGTAGTAAAAATGAGCTAATTGGGGGAATTGGAGATTAGCAGACCCTGATTAAGGACCTAGGCAGAGGAAGCCGTGGAAATGCAGCGTTGGGAGAGCCTGAACCCTGGCTGGATGCATTCGAGGGATGCACAATTGTGTGCGTGTGTGGTGTGTGTGTGTGCGCCTGTGAGTGTGCTCCATTTGAGAGAGGCAGGAAATGTTCCAAAACATTAATGCTGCTTCAGGGAGTTGTGGTGTACTAACCTAAACTTGCTTATTTATTGGGGAAGAGGTGCTGGCCCTTTCCAATCTTTTCATATTAACTATGACCTGTCAGAAAAATGTGGAAAAGATGGGTATTGACAACATGAACTGGAGGGTTGGGGAAGACCAGCCAAGCAGGGGTAATGGGAGAAAGTTGGCAGCATGACTCACACCTCTCAGGTGATACTGATGCTTCTTAAATTGCTACAGGGCAGGAATCAGCATGTCTGTGCTTGTGCAAAATGAATGAAGACCCACTACCTATTCATCTTCAAAAGGCTTTCATTTTCCCAAAATAAGAGCAGCTTTGCTGGGCCAAAATAATGATCTCTTCACCACATGAAGACCTGTGCGTTCAGAGTAAAGGCAGTGTTTAAAGAATGTAGATGAAGGTTCTTGATGTGCACTTATTTTGCAAAACATCCATTTAAATCAATAGAGCAGTAATATCTGTTCTATGCAGTTAGCAGATAGCCCTGATGAATGCCATTCTGTACCCAGATGAGAACATTCTTTCTATGGTTCAGCAACACGTTTGGAGAGATGGTTTTGCTTCAAGCCATTTGCTTGAATTTAGCTCTTCTTGTTTTCAAATTGGTTTTAAAAGTATTGCAGAAATGTTCTTGATCTCTCTCTCTCTCTCTCCTCTCTCTCTCTCATACACACACACACACGCACGCACGGAAACACGTGTGAAGTCAATGGGGAAGTCCACAGGTAATCTTGACCTCCAGAGCACTTCTTTCATTCTCAGAAAAAGTTGACAGGTGATAATACAGAGAAAAAACATTAGGAAGTGTAAACTATAGAGAACAGTCACAAGGTAATCATTAAGCTCAGGTGAGCAGCAAGACGGCCTCTCATGTGCCCGGCTCACGGAACAGGTGGTACAAGGCCGTGTAGATAGCAGAGAGTACAGCTTAATAGAAACTGTGGCCTGTAATTATTTGGGAACTGACAGTTGCTGAACACCCCTTCTAATGATAGCTGACGCATGTCTTGAAACTTTAGTTAGGAGACAGTAAAGCATTTTACAACCACTGCAGGCACCTAAGTTGCTGCCAGCTTCCTTGCTGGAGGGGCAATGGGTGGGACATGCCAGGACTTTGTACTTAAGATCAACCTTTTTAACAAAATATTTAAACTCTTGAAATGCCTTCAATTACAGGTACAAGCACTATTTTTTGGATTATAATATTTAGGGAAGGTTAGTGATGGGTACTCTTGGAGCCTTAGGAGAATTCTGAGTTCTCCAGAAAAGTGCCCTATAAACTCAAGGTATAATTAGATGGATCCCTGTTGTCATTATTTCCATTTAAACGTGCTTCTATATGTGGTTAGAAATAAAAAGAAGTTTGTGGAATGTAGTCTTCATTGGCAGGAGAAATGTTGACCCTCGAAAGAAAAGCTCCATGTGAGAACTGTCTTCACTGCTGCTGATGCATGAGTTTTTGCAGGAGTGCAGTAGTACCATCCACTGCCTTTCCCACAACTGTGTTGTCTCATATTTGTGTCATCTTGTGAAGGTGACTACTGTGACTACAAAGGAAATAATGCCACAAATCATCCATTCAACTTCAATTGACAGAGCCAACCAGTAATACAGAGCGTTTTCATCCTTTCACTGAGATTATATATCTGAATAGAGAGATAACATTCAGAGGAACATCTGGGTAAGGTTTAAGGATGTGGAGGGCAAGGCATGGTGAGTATGTTGTACCAGGAAGGTGGGAACATTTGTTCACTAACTATCCCGGGAGTTTGAATACACAGTTTTCCAGATGTGCTGCAATAGAGAGGATGTCCTCCAGATTTGAAAGGCAAGAAGATTGAGAAACTTCTGACACCATCTGGAAGAGAAGTGCGTAGGACCCGGAGTCACTGTATTGAAGTGAGGGACGAAAAGCAAGAACAAACAAACAAAACTTCTGTGGAAGATCTTTAGCTGAAGGGGGCATAGAGGCAAGGCTACCTGATGGATTTTAAGTTGGTTTATGTGGGGTATAAAATGCTAATCTTCTTCTCCATCTTCCTTACCAGTGTGTGTGTGTGTGTGTATGAGTATATGTATATGTTTGTGTAAATGTTTCTTTAGGACCATCCAAAGTATCATGAGTTCCGCATCTCTACATCCAGGTTTTCTCCAAGAGATCAAAAAACTGCATGTTCTGGTAAACTTAGCACCAAGAGGACCGGGTGAATGCTCACCTAAAGTTTAAGCAACATTTGTTTACATTACTATAGAGAATACAAACAGAAGCAATGAGGAGGGGTGCGGGGCAAGGAGATGATTAACTGTGTTTGATGATGTCAAGCCTAAGGGAGGAAAAGTACCTAAATGCTGTTAAAATGGAACAGCTTGAAGGGAAGGAAAGAAGAGAGTCAAATTATGTTAATTGCCAGTATTATAATTATTACTAATTATTTTAAAGTAGAGTAGTGTTGAATATTTTTACACTGTCTTGCTGTTCCAAGACTGTTTGTATTCTATTGTCTGAGCTTTTGATTATATGAATACTTGATATAAGTGAACTTGGAACTTTTCTTTTATCCCTCTAGGGATGTTAGGTTAGAGTTGAAATAACAATCTTGGTACTATCATGATGTGCCAATTCAAACAAATTGAGAAAAGTTCAAATAAATAAAAGCCAAGTAGGATATGTGGAGATGTTTATTGAGTTGCATCATACTCTGGTTTTCTGTTGCTGTCCTTCCCTCCATCCTTAATAAAGACTGGGGAAACTTTGCATGTCATCTGACTCAGGCAACCTGTGGACTTAATGAGTCTTAAAAGTGAAAAGAACCTTAGAGATTATCACTTTCCCATCTATATTGAACTTTGCCTGTGCCCTGACAATCTAGAATAGAGCTCTAGCCTCTGATTGAACTCTTGAGAGGTTTACAACCTGCCAATTACATTTCCTGAAACTCTCTGAATTATTGAAACATTTTATGGAAGCTACAGCATGTTCAGTGGAATTTTTTTCTGTTGTCTCCAAGGGCGCAAAGTTAGAGAATAGACCATTCCAAATTGAGGGGTTAGATTTTCAAAGCAGAGAATCCTAAACTGGGTCTGCCTGTATTATCTGTCATCCACCTCAAGCACATTCAAAGAAATATGAGGTTGAAAGGCTTTGGAGAAGACATTTCTTTAAGGACTGTTTTCTCTGCATCACTCTTAAGTAAGAAGGCTTCAAGGGAGGGCCAAGACAAAACCTTCACATGTGTCTTGGTCAACTCTCGTTGGCTGAAGGTGTGCTACTTGAATTATTCTTAGGTAGTCTGATGGTGAGAGGCTGCAGCTGGAGCTGCCTTTTCCTGGATGCAGAGGGAAGCAAAACTCTGGGAAGGAACTGCACCTGATCCAGTGTGAAACAAAAGTGTGTCCTTCCAGGATCTAAATTTGAGCCCTACTGAAGGGAGCTGATTATATGCCCACCTGAGAGGAATCTCATCCCAAAGGACTGCCCACAGGGGCAAGAGGACCCCAGGAGAGGGGACCTCCAGAAACCCAAAGTGGTCATAGGCTGTCAGCTAGAGAGGTGGTCTTGCTCAGACTGACCTGCAGGGTGGGAGTGCTTAGGACAAGAGCCCCAAGGAGTCTACAAAACACCGGTGAGAGAAACTGTCACCCAAATGGCCCCAGTGTAACCATGGGAGTAGAATTTAAGCAAGAGAGAGGCACATGAACATGGATGGAAAACTTGCAACAGTTTATTCATCAAACGACTTCAGAAGGAGCCAGATACAACACACAAGTTGCACGAGGCCAATTTGAGTCAGATTTTTGAATGAAGCTTCTTGCAAGCAAGAAGGACCCTCCTGTTTCCCCTTTCCTACATCCCACACACTCCCCCGTCTCTTACTATAAAAGCCCTGATGAACAGTTTCATTAGGGAACTGTACCTTCCCACTGCCTCTTTTACTTGTCACAAATAAATAGTGACTCCCTGTGAGCAACTCCCACTTGAGGCTGATTAGTTGGTGACACCCTAAGTGAATGGACTCCTTGTGTCTGCTGATGTAATTGTACCTTGACCATCCTCACGCAACAGAGCTCTTTTTGCTGAGTCATCTCTCTCTAGCTGCGCCTCACCCTGAAGCCAGCAAGAGAAAGGAAGTAGTGAGTGAGGATAAGAGGTGGAACTAGGAAGAGGGAGGAGGCCAGACACACAATTCAGATTTCCAGCCCAGATCCAAGGAAAGAAAAGACGGTTCTAAAGTTCTGAGTTTTTGTATTATTGGCTAGAAGTCTTAAAATTATTGCCTAAGACTCCTCTTGTGACTAAATGGAGCAGAGAGGCTTGCTGTAGATTCCATCAGTGATAGGGAAAGAGGAACACCCTGGGTGTTTGGTCAGAGTTAGGTGGGTGACATGATACGATTCAAAGGTTAACATACAAAGTGTTTTTCCACATGGATATCTAAAACGTTAATGATTCATTTGGTGTTTTCTACTGACCAGATGTATGACATAAAGTACCTTGCATTCCACTGTACTTTTTTCCTTAACTATAAAAGGAAGAGTTGGAATGAACTAAATCAAATTTCTCAAATATTTACTGAGTATTATATATAAAGTACTAGAATACCAGATATTAAGAATGATTCTTTTTTTTTTATTTTTATTTTTTGACAGGCAGAGTGGATAGTGAGAGAGAGAGACAGAGAGAAAGGTCTTCGTTTTTGCCGTTGGTTCACCCTCCAATGGCCACTGCGGCCAGCGCATCTCGCTGATCCGAAGCCAGGAGCCAGGTGCTTCTCCTGGTCTCCCGTGCGGGTGCAGGGCCCAAGGACTTGGGCCATCCTCCACTGCCTTCCCGGGCCATAGCAGAGAGCTGGCCTGGAAGAGGAGCAACCGGGATAGAATCTGGCGCCCCAACCGGGACTAGAACCCAGTGTGCCGGCGCCGCAAGGCAGAGGATTAGCCTGTTAAGCCATGGTGCCAGCCAAGAATGATTCTATTAAAACTCTAGAAAGGAGTTCCCAGTGATAGGGGAGCCAGACAAACACACAACTAACATTGGCACAGAGCAAATTGGGACAAGATGGAAGAAAGCAAGTGTCATGAAAGTCCATCTGGGCTCTCAAAAATATTTTTTGGACAAATGAATGAATAAGCCTCAGGCTTATTCATGAAGCCCTAAGAAGCTTCTATGTCCTTTCTCATTCTAAATCCAGTGATTTTGACACTGAAACTCTTTGAAAGAGATTCTTCTCTTTGTGTAGTATTATTTGTAAATAGAAATATTTCTAGTATGTAACTTATTAGGTATATAAGATTTTAAAAATGGGTAGAGCCAAGATGGTGGAATAGTGAGGGCGCGCACCAATAGTCCAGGAAAAGATAGTTTAATAAAAGTGGAGTTACTGTAGCCTCAGGAAAAGACTCAGGAAAAAACTGCAGAGGAAACTCTTCCGGATTTAGTGGATGTGACACAGAGGACCTACAGGGAGAGCAAGGTCGCCCACCGCAAGGAAGCTGAGCTGCGGGAGCCGAGCCGCACAGTCTGCGCACCAGCACTGGAAGGGGAGGTGAGACAAAAACCTCAGTAACCCGAGACATTGGCGGGGATAGGCAGAACAAGGCCTAAGGCCCCACTGGGGAAAGTTCATCAGGCTGACTGGAGGAGAGAAAAAACTAATAAATAAGGGAAACGGGCACGGACACTAGCCTCTCTCTCCTCTCACCTTACAAAGCCGAGCAAGACAAAGAGCAGGCGCCATTTTACATATGCAAAGTGGCACCGGCCATTAGCTAAGCAGAAAAACCTGACTCTGGTGGGGAGAAATAACAGGAGGGGAGGATCTAGTTAAAGTGTGTGGAGCTAACGAACTGAGACTGTGAAAATCTGAGGGGGGGTGTGAGAGAACTCACCAAGTACACAAACTCGGTAACCTCGGCAACCCAGTGAGAGACTGCGGAGAATTTGAGACCACACTGAGGGATGCATAAACTCTTTGTGTTGTCCCAGGGGTAGATTTCATACATTTCACAGAGGCCAGATTTCATAAATCAACTACCCTCAATTCCACTCAGCTGTGTGGAATTACTTCCCAACTGAGAAAAAAAAAAAAAAGAGAGAGAGAGAGAGTGAGTGAGCGAGAAAACAATCTGGGTGAATCACTTTTGGAACACCCTTAACCCTGAAGAATCAAACAGAGCTCTCTGGCTACACCCATCACAGCCTCTAAGGATCCATCAAAGCAGACGGTCAAATTAATCTAGAGTCATAGTACTATGAGAAAAAGCACCACATGAAGGAACCAAAGAATATCTCCAATATGCCAAACAAACGCAGAAACCGAGGTAACAAGAGCAAGGAAGACACTATGATGCCCCCAAATGAAAATGACAACTCAATTCAAGATTATGAAGATGATGAGATAGAAGAAATTCAAGAAGCAGATCTCAAAAAATTGATAAGAACATTAAGCAGTTCTCAAAAAAACAAATTCTTGAACTACAGAAATCCTTAATGGACAAGATAGAAAATCTCTCTCATGAAAATGAAATATTAAGGAGGAATTAAAATGAAATGAAACAACTAGTAGAACATGAAAATGTGATAGTGATGAGAAATCATAATGAAATGAAGAATTCAATAGATCAAATGACAAACACATTAGAGAGCCTTAAAAACAGAATGGGTAAAGCAGAAGAGAGAATATCAGACTTAGAAGACAGAGAACAAGAAAGGAAACAGTCAAACCAAAGAAAAGAAGAGGAAATTAGAAATCTAAAAAATATTGTCGGGAATCTACAGGATACTATTAAAAAACTCAACATTTGGGTTCTAGGAGTTCATGAAGGCATGGAGAGGGAGAAAGGATTAGAAGGCCTTTTTAGTGAGATACTAACAGAGAATTTCCCAGGTTTGTAGAAGGACAGAGACATCCTAGTACAGGAAGCTCATAGAACCCCTAATAAACATGACCAAAAGAGATCCTCACCACGACACGTCGTAATTAAACTCACCACAGTGAAACAAAAAGAAAAGATCTTAAAATGTGCAAGAGAGAAACGCCAGATTACTCGCAGAGGATCTCCAATTAGACTCACAGCTGACTTCTCATCAGAAACCCTACAAGCTAAGAGAGAATGGCGAGATATAGCCCAGGTACTAAGAGAGAAAAACTGCCAGCCCAGAATATTATATCCTGCAAAGCTCTCATTTGTGAATGAAGGTGAAAGAAAGACCTTTCACAGCAAACAGAAATTAAAAGAATTTGTCGCCACTCGTCCAGCCCTGCAAAAGATGCTTAAAGATGTGTTACACACAGAAACATAGAAACATGGTCATCAATATGAAAGAAGGTAAAGGAAGAAAACCTCATAGCAAAAGATCACAGGAAACTCAAAGCATATATTAGAAAGTATCTTTTAGAAAATATCTTTGGCAAATGGCAGGGCAAAGTTATTACTTATCAAAAGTCACATTGAACGTTAATGGCCTGAACTATCCAGTTAAAAAGACACCGATTGGCTGATTGGGTTAAGGAACACACCCATCTATTTGCTGCTTACAAGAAACACATCTTTCCAACAAAGATGCATACAGACTGAAAGTGAAAGGCTAGAAAAAGATATACCATGCCAACAGAAATGAAAAAAAGGTGGGTGTAGCCATCTTAATATCGGACAACATAAACTTTACCAAAAAAACTGTTAGAAGAGACAAAGAGGGGCACTATATAATGATTAAGGGATCCATTCAACAGGAAGATATAACGATTATCAATGCATATGCACCTAATTATAGGGCACCGGTTTATTTAAAAGACTTGTTAAGGGACTTAAAGGGAGACTTAGACGGCAATACAATGGTACTGGGGGACTTCAATACTCCACTCTCAGAGATAGACAGATCAACAGGACAGAAGATCAACAAGGAGAGACAGTAGATTTAAATGACACTATAGCCCAAATAGACCTAATAGATATCTACAGAACTTTTCATCCTACACATAAAGCATTTACATTCTTCTCAGCAGTACATGGAACCCTCTCTATGATTGACCACATAGGCCATAAAGCAAGTCTCAGCAAATTCAAAAGAATTAGAATCATACCATGCAGATTCTCAGACCACAAAGGAATGAAGTTGGAAATTAGCAATGTGGGAATCCCTAGAGCATATGCAAACACATGGAGATTGAATAACATGCTCCTGAATGAACAATGGGTCATAGAAGAAATTAAAAGAGAAATCAAAAATTTTCTGGAAGTAAATGAGGATAACAGCACAACATACCAAAACCTATGGGATACAGCAAAAGCAGTGTTAAGAGGAAAGTTTATATCAATAGGTGCCTACATCAAGAAATTGGAAAGGCACCAAATAGATGAGCTTTCAAGTCATCTCAAGGATCTAGAAAATCAGCAGCAAACCAGACCCAAAGCTAGTAGGAGAAGAGAAATAATTAAAATCAGAGAAGAAATCAACAGGATTGAAGCCAAAAAAACATTACAAAAAATCAGCCAAACGAAGAGCTGGTTTCGTGAAAAAATAAACAAAATTGACACCCCATTGGCCCAACTAACTTAAAAAAGAAGAGAAAAGACCCAAATCAATAGGATCAGAGATGAAAAAGGAAACATAACAACAGACACCACAGAAATAAAAAGAATCATCAGAAATTACTACAAGGACTTGTATGCCAGCAAACAAGGAAATCTATCAGAAATGGATAGATTCCTGGACACATACAACCTACGTAATGGAGCCAGGAAAACATAGAAAACCTAAACAGACCCATAACTGAGACAGAAATTGAAACACTAATAAAGGCCCTCCCAACAAAGAAAAGCCCAACACCAGATGGATTCACTGCTGAATTCTACCAGATGTTTAGAGAAGAACTAACTCCAATACTTATCAAACTAGTCAGAACAATCGAAAAGAGGGAATCCTCCCAAATTCTTTCTATGAAGCCAGCATCACCTTAATTCCTAAGCTGGAAAAAGATGCAGCATTGAAAGAGTATTACAGACCAATACCCCTGATGAACATAGATGCAAAAATCCTCAATAAAATTCTGGCCAATAGAAAGATCATCCACCCAGACCAAGTGGGATTTATCCCTGGTATGCAGGGTTGGTTCAACGTCTGAAAAAAATCAACGTGATACACCACATTAACAGACTGCAGAAGAAAAACCATATGATTCTCTCAGTAGACGCAGAGAAAGCATTTGATAAAATACAACACCCTTTCATGATGAAAACTCTAAGCAAACTGGTATGGAAGGAACATTCCTCAATACAATCAAAGCAATTTATGATAAACCCACGGCCAGCATCCTATTAAATGGGGAAAAGTTGGAAGCATTTCCACTGAGATCTGGTACCAGACAGGGATGCCCACTGTCACCAATGCTATTCAATATAGTTCTGGAAGTTTTAGCCAGAGCTATTAGGCAAGAAAAAGAAATTAAAGGGATACAAATCGGAAAGGAAGAACTCAAACTTTCCCTGTTTGAGACGATCTGATTCTTTATTTAGGGGACCCAAAGAACTCTACTAAGAGACTATTGGAACTCATAGAAGAGTTTGGCAAAGTAGCAAGATTAAAATCAATGCACAAAAATCAACAGCCTTTGTATACACAGGCAATGCTACGGCTGAGGAAGAACTTCTAAGTTCAATCCCATTCACAATAGCTACAAAACCAATCAAATACCTTGCAATAGACTTAACCAAGGACGTTAAAGATCTCTATGATGAAAACTACAAAACCTTAAAGAAAGAAATAGAAGATGATACCAAAAAATGGAAAAATCTTCCATGTTAAATGACTGGAAGAATAAATATCATCAAAATGTCCATTCTCCCAAAAGCAATTTACAGATTCAATGCAATACCAATCAAGATACCAAAGACATTCTTCTCAGATCTGAAAAAAATGATGCTGAAATTCATATGGAGACACAGGAGACCTCAAATAGCTAAAGCAATCTTGTGCAACAAAAACAAAGCCGGAGGCATCATAATACCAGGTTTCAGGACATACTACAGGGCAGTAGTTATCAAAAACAGCATGGTACTGGTACAGAAACAGATGGATAGACCAATGGAACAGAATAGAAACACCAGAAATCAATCCAAACATCTACAGCCAACTCATATTTGATGAAGGATCCAAAACCAATCCCTGGGTTAAGGACAGTCTATTCAATAAATGGTGCTGGGAAAATTGGATTTCCATGTGCAAAAGCATGAAGCAAGACCCCTACCTTTCACCTTACACAAAAATTCACTCAACATGGATTAAAGACTTAAATCTACAACCCGACACCATCAAATTATTAGAGAGCATTGGAGAAACCCTGCAAGATATAGGTACAGGCAAAGACTTCTTGGAAAATACCCCAGAAGCACAGGCAGTCAAAGCCAAAATTAACATTTGGGATTGCATCAAATTGAGAAGTTTCTGTACTTCAAAAGAAACAGAAAAGTGAAGAGGCTACTGACAGAATGGGAAAAAATATTTGCAAACTATGCTACAGATAAAGGGTTGATAACCAGAATCTACAAGGAAGTCAAGAAAACTCCACAACATCAAAACATACAACACACTTAAGAGATGGGCCAAAGACCTCAATAGACATCTTTCCAAAGAGGAAATCCAAATGGCCAGCAGACACATGAAAAAATGTTCAAGATCACTAGCCATCAGGGAAATGCAAATCAAAACCACAATGAGGTTTCACCTCACCCCGGTGAGAATGGCTCACATCCAGAAATCTACCAACAATAGATGCTGGAGAGGATGTGGGGAAAAAGGGACACTAACCCACTGTTGCAAACTGCAAACTGGTTAAGCCACTGTGGAAGTCTGTCTGGAGATTCCTCAGAAACCTGAATATGATCCTACCATACAACCCAGCCATCCCACTTCTTGGAATTTACCCAAAGGAAATTAAATTGGCAAACAAAATGCTGTCTGCACATTAATGTTTATCACAGCTCAATTCACAATAGCTAGGACCTGGAACCAACCCAAATGCCCATCAACAGTAGACTGGATAAAGAAACTATGGGTCATGTACTCTATAGAATACTATACAGCAGTCAAAAACAATGAAATCCGGTCATTTGCAACAAGATGGTGCAATCTGGAAAACATCATGCTGAGTGAATTAAGCCAGTCCCAAAGAGACAAATATCATATGTTTTCCCTGATCGGTGACAACTAACTGAACACCAAAGGCGAAACCTGTTGAATTGAAATGGACACTATGAGAAACAGTGACTTGATGAGCTCTTGTCCTGACTGTTGATGTACAATGTAATACTTTATCTATTTTAGCATTTTTTTGTTCTAGTACTAGTGGTTGAACTCTGTAATTAACACACAATTATTCTTAGGTGTTTAAATTTTAACTGAAAAGTGATCCCTGTTAAATATAAGAATTAGAAAAAGAGAGGGAGGAGATGTACAATTGGGGACATGCTCAATCGGACTTGCCCCAAATGATGGAGTTAGAAACGTGCCAGGGGATTCCAATACAATCTCATCAAGGTGGCATGTACCAATGCCATCTCACTCGTCCAAGTGATCAACTTCTGTTCACAATTGATCATACTGATAGGTCTAAGAGTCAAAGTGATCACACAAACAAGACTAGTCTCTGCTAATACTAACTGATAGAATCAAAAAGGGAGAGAACGATCCAACATGGGTGTGGGAGACACAGCAGACCCATAGAATAGCAGATGTCCTAAATAGCACTCTGGCCTCAGAATCAGCCCCTAAGGCTTTGGATCTGGCTGAAGAGCCCATGAGAGTATTTTAGGCATGGAAAGCCAAGACACTCTGGGGGAAAAAAAAAAAAAGACCTAAATGAAAGATCTCTCGAGTGAGATCCCAGTGGAAAGAACGGGGCCATCAAAGAAGGAGGTACCTTTCTCTGAAGGGAGGAGAGAACTTCCACTTTGGCTATGACCCTGTCAGAATAAGATGGAAGTTGGCGTACCCTAAAGGCTTCCATAGCCTTTGCAACTCATTACTAGAGCCTAGGGAGTTTACTGACGCCATAAACAGGAGTGTCAAATTGTTAAATCAACATCAAGAGTCACTGTGTACTTATGTCTCATGTGGGATCTGTCCTTAATGTGTTGTCCAATGTGAAGTAATGCTATAACTAGGACTGAAACAGTATTTTACACTTTGTATTTCTGTGTGGGTGCAAACTGATGAAATCCTTACTTAGTATATATTGAATCGATCTTCCATATATAATGATAATTGAAAATGAAAAAAAAACCTTGGTTTTAAATTGGAAATTGCATAAAAAATTAATCAATTTTTAAAAAAAAAATATCATGTAGGATCTCTGTCCTTAATGTACTGTACATTGTGATTTAATGCTATAACTAGTACTCCAACAGTATTTTTCACTTTGTGTTACTATGTGGAGGCAAACTGTTGAAATCTTTACTTTGTATATACTAAACTGATCTTCTGTATATAAAGAGAATTGAAAATGAATCTTGATGTGAATGGAAGGGGAGAGAGAGTGGGAAAGGGTAGGGTTGCGGGTGGGAGGGAAGTTATGGGAGGGGGGAAGCCATTGTAACCCATAAGCTGTACTTTGGAAATTTATATTCATTAAATAAAAGTTTAAAAAAAAGATTTAAAAAATGAATATATCAGGTTAATTTCACACTGACAGCTGTGTCAGTTCTCCCAGAACTAGGAATAGCAGGTAACTTGCATACAGGGGATGTCTGACAAGACAAAGCAGGAGATGATGTTTACAAGAGGTGAAAGTAACAGACACAAGTGGAAGCTATGTTTACCTCCATGAGATTCTTAATGTAGTCCTACATAAGCAAACCCTCAACTTATTGGAGTATTTGTTCCTCAAATACTGCATAAAGTCACAAAATTTAGGATAATAGAACTGGAGCAGACATCAAGATTGAAGAACTTTCATCCATACTATGGAAACAAAACAGATTCCACGTTGAGAACAGATCCTATGGCAGAAGAAGTTGGAATGGGGTGAGACGTGGAAGTGGGAGAATGTCACAGCTGGATTTTTCCTTAAACTCCTTGAATTTTAACCATGTATGTATCACTAATGTCACAGATCCTGGCAAGATTTGCACATATGTACTAAATAAGGAATAATATGAGCTTACATATTTGAATAAATTACTATCACAGATTTGGATTAAGTCAAGTGGGTGTAAGAAGGGTAAGATGGAGAAAAAGTGTTACTGTTCATGCATGGAGAAGAAATTTTAATAATACAAAGTTGCTTTTTGACTATAATGGTCTAGTTTGGACATGTGAAATTATATGATGAGTTTAAGTAGAATTATATATTGGCAGGAAAAATAAAAGATGTTATCTGGTGAAATTTAAAAAAAAAAATAAACTAGGCAGGTGCTGCAGCTCACTAGGGTAATCCTCCACCCGTGGCGCCAGCAACCCAGGTTATAGTCTTGATTAGGGCGCTGCAGCTCATCCTCCACCTACGGCGCCAGCACACCAGGTTCTAGTCCCGGTCGGGGAGCCAGATTCTGTCCCGGTTGCTCCTCTTCCAGTCCAGCTCTCTGCTGTGGCCCGGGAAAGCAGTGGAGGATGGCCCAAGTCCTTGGGCTCTGCACCGCATGGGAGACCAGGAGAAGCACCTGGCTCCTGGCTTTGGATCAGCGCAGTGTGCCGGCTGCAACACACCAGCCGTAGCAGCCACTTTGGGGGTGAACCAATGGAGAAAGGAAGACCTTGCTCTCTGTCTCTGTCTCTCTCTCTCTAACTCTGCCTGTCAAAAAAAAAAAAAAAAAGAAAGAAAGAAAGAAAGATAAACTAACCATTATTACCCTCTCTTAAGCAAAACTCACATAGCTCTCAAAACAGAGTAGAAGGAAATTATAATCAATGGGATCATAAGCCAAACAGTGGATGGTAGTGCATTTTATAAATATTTGATCATCAATATTCTACACTTCAAGAATGACTGCAAATGCAGTCCTTTAATTTTAGCTTTGATGTGTGCAGCTACTCATTTTCTTATAAGAAGTAGGTCTGACAAAAGTTAGTTGCCTATGTGAGTCATGTGTAGTAAGACCGCTATCTCGGCCGGCGCCGTGGCTCAACAGGCTAATCCTCCGCCTTGCGGCGCCGGCACACCAGGTTCTAGTCCCGGTCGGGGCACCGATCCTGTCCCGGTTGCCCCTCTTCCAGGCCAGCTCTCTGCTGTGGCCAGGGAGTGCAGTGGAGGATGGCCCAGGTGTTTGGGCTCTGCACCCCATGGGAGACCAGGATAAGCACCTGGCTCCTGCCATCGGAACAGCGCGGTGCGCCGGCCGCAGCGCGCTACCGCAGCGGCCATTGGAGGGTGAACCAACGGCAAAGGAAGACCTTTCTCTCTGTCTCTCTCTCTCTCACTGTCCACTCTGCCTGTCAAAAAAAAAAAAAAAAAAAAAAGACCGCTATCTCCTCTTTGTTATTATTTTAAATACATCAATACTTCTTAAAAATGATCTTTTTGGTTATTCATTAGGTATCTACCTTCTCCTTTTGTTTTTTAATGCTTATTTTTGTCCATTTTTATTTGCAAATGAACTTTACCTACAAACCAATTATGTGAAAAACAACAAATTATCCAGTTTTATTATTTATTTAATAAAATTAAATAAAATTATTTATTTAATAAAATTCATTTAGAGATGTGGTTATTTAAATTATAGCCTAACCTTAGTCCTTTACATAATTATGACTTGCGGTTTTGTGCTTTGGGTTTATTACCCATGATTGCACTACAAATATATAATCTAATAATACCACCTGACTTTGTAATAAAAATCACCTGGTTCCCCCAGCTGAGGAAACCACAGGAAAGGCAGAAATAGCATCTTTGGGCACTGTTTGCTTTGTATTTTAATCCTTGGGGAGGAAATCTGATTACAAATGTAGTTATCTATTTTAACGGAAGTATTATTTAGTTTTTGTCACAATTATGTGTATAAAGATGGAGCTAGCTCAGTTTCAGTTTTGACTCAGTCCCTAACATAATACATGGTAAATGGACCCGTGTTTCAAAAGGAGATGTGGAGCTGTCTGTGTGGAACCTGAAAGGAAGTGGGTATTTGTTGGAAAGGGGGTGCTTTCTTCTCACCAGAGTTACAATGGGAGTGTCTCTAAACAAACCATGCAGAGATCAGGAAGGACATTGAGGACTGCTGCTTGCCTCATGTTTGAGAAATCTGAAAGGTGAGCATCAGCTTAAGGGGCCAGGACTAGGGGAACACAGGGATACCCTTGGGTTGGTTGGGATGTGTTTTGGGTGGCACTGAACTCCTCCCCAATTATGTTAAAGTCCTGATTCTCAGTCCTGGTGCAGTAACCTTATTTGGAAAAGGGTCCTTGCAGATGTAATAAAGGTAAGGAGAGGTCACATTGAATTAGGATGGGCCCTAATTCAACATGACTGGTATCCTTATGAGAAGATAAGAGACAGAGCCGAATAGGGCAAAGGGCACCTGACTTGAGAACTGCTTTAGGATTTTATGCCATGAGGGTTTCCCAAGATCCTATGAATGCTCCCATAAGGGAAAGGGCTTACTCAAGTCCAACACAGCCATATTGGGGCCTACAGAATGGCTGTTGCTGTTTTTTTCCATTTTATTTTCTCGAGAATGCAACAGATTCACCAGAGTTGTAGGAAGAGGTATTAAAGAACAAAGAGCATAAAACGAGAATACCATTCAGTCTGTCCTCTCTATCACTGGTGGTCAGTGTGAACCAGGAGCAAAGCTTTAACACAGAAATAAATCCAGAGTTGCTATTACACCGGGCAGAACACACTCATTAATACCCAAAGACTGCTTGGGTAACTGAATATTTTTCAATCACATGAGCCTGATTTGATATCACTGGACTGTCCCTAAATTCCATATAAGCTCAGGGTGTGTGTAGGGATAGAGGTTGGAGTTAGCACCTGTGGATGAATACCTACAGGAAGACTTCTTCAAGAAAAGAATGATAAGGTTTTCTGTTCAACCCTAGGAGTCTTGCTCACTCAAATTGTTGGAAGCATTAAACACTTTTTAGGAAAAACTCCTTTCGTATACATTATTTTATTTTCTATTCACAAGAGGCCTGTGAAGGAAGTGGGTCAGATACTAGAAAAGAATTACTGAGAGAGAAGTAAACAGACTTGTCCATACTGATTTCAATGATGGTTTTTACATATATTTCCCCTTTTGCATTGGTAAACACTTTTGAAAATGTCAGATTTTTCATTAGAAATTTCAATAATTACATTTGACCCATTAAAAGAAAAAGAACATTTCTCAATGATCTCCAATTTCGTTAAACTTGAGGAATTTTCACTTTCTGACTGAAGGCTTCTGTTCTGGTCATCTTACAATGTTGGAATTGTATGTTTTGGATTGTTAATTTTTAGTGTCTTCTCGAATGACTATAAGATACCAAACATTATTTTTATTTACTTGAAAGTGAATGAGAGAGAGAAAGCAAAGATCTTCTAAATGCCTGTTAAATCAGGCCATAGTCAAGAATTAGAAACTCAACCTGAGCCTCCCATGTAGTTGGCAGACCCAAGTACTTGAACCATCACTCTGCCTCCCAAGATTCACATTTGCAAGAAGTTGAAATCAGAAGCAGAGCCAACATTCAAAAATTCAGGCACTCTAATATGGTATGTGGATGTCCTGACTGGTGTCTTAACTGTTGCACCAAATAGCTACCCAAAGTATCTTTTACATCACAGTTTTATTAGTTTCACTGACGTGCAATATATCACATATATTTAATATGTATACTTTGATAATTATTGATATTTGCATTCACCTTTGAAACTATCACTTCATTAAACATACTGAAATAGCAATACTTTTCTAAATATTTCCTTATGACATATTATATTTCCTCCTACTATCATTTCTCTTCATGAAGATTTTATTTCAATTTTAATTTCTTTAGTATTTATAAAGCTATTCAGAATATTTCTTCTTGAATAAGTGTTGGTAGATTGTATCTTTCAGGGACATTGTCCATTTTGCTCAATTCATTAAATTTATCATGATAAAGTTATTCATAATATCTTCACATGATTCTTTCAATGTCTATAAAATCTGTAATGTTATTACTTTTTTAATTTTTGATATTAGTAATTTTTGTGTTTTCTCTTTTTTTCCTCCTGATCAGCATTGTTAGTGGCTTATCATTTGATTGATCTAAAATGACCAGATTTTGGTCTCCATGATTGAATTTCTGCCATTGATTTTCGATTTACTATGTCATTGATTTCCACCCTGTTCATTGCTACTCTCTCTTTTGTCCTTACATCAAATTTAATTTGCTCTTCTTTTCTTGAGATGGACTATTAGACTTTTCTTCTTTCCTAATATATGCACATTAATGCTATAAATTTCCCTCATGTATTGCTTCATCTCTGTCATTCCAATTTTGATTTGTATGTTTTTCATTTTCATTTAATTCAAAATCTGAAGGTAAATCTGGACCATTTTTCTCTGTCTTGCATAGAGGCATAAATGTACAGGGTGGCTCTGCAAAGTCTGTGGAAAAATGGGATTAAAAGGAAAAAATATATAAACTTTATTTCTCAACATAAGCTCTATTGGGTTCAAGACTCTTTTGTAAGCAATGATATCAGCTATTGAGTACCTCCCTAGAGAACTAACAGTTTTGAGAATTTAACCATGTCAATGCCATCTTTTTACATTACTAACTGTAGGAAAATAGGTGTCCCTTAAAGATTCTTAATATCATAAAACAAAATGATGCAAGCAGGAGCCAAATAAGGATGATAAAGTGGGTTCCTGGTGATTTCCCATTGAAACTCTGGCAAAATTAACCTTGTTTGATGAGAAAGATGAGCTGGAGCATTGCTGTGGTCAAGAAGGGCTTTTTGGTAAAGATTTCCTGCGAAGTTTTCTGCTATCACTTCAGCTAACTTTCTGAAGGCATTCTTAAAATAAGATGTTACCTTTCTCTGGTGCCCCAGAAAGTCAACAAGTAAAATGCTATTTTTAGCATTTTCATGTCTTTTGTGCTTGACCAGTTCACTTTTGTTTCGACTGGACTGCTTCCATCCTTGGTAGCCGTTAGTTTGATCATGTTTTCTCTTCAGGATTGTGCTAATAAAACCATTCTTCATCTGCTGTTAGTCTTGGAGTAAATGTTGCAGGATGTTGTTCTATTTGTTAAAAATTTCCATGGAAAGCTCTACCCCTGCTGCAGCTGATGTGGATACAGTATTTTTTGGCACTTATTGAGTATACAGTTTGCTCTGCTTTAATATTTCAGTCAAAATTGTGTAAGGTGAACTAAGTGAGATATCTGTTGCACTTTATTTCTGCTATTAATTGTTAGTACTCTTCAATTTGGGCACAAAATTAAGTTTTTTTCCATTTCAAATTCATGTGGATGATCTGCTGATACAGATTTCACCATCAGTATTGTCTTTTTCCTTCTTAAAATGACTTATCCATTTGTAAACTCCTGGGTTCTTTTTTGGGGGGAGGCGGGGGGTGGGGCGGGACACTGACCTAGTTAAGTTTTTGTAGGCATTAATGATTTCATCATTCTTGCATCCAAGCTTCATTAGCAGACATGAGGAGTCTACTTGCTGGGGGTGCCACCAATTAATCAGCCTGAAGTGGGAGTAGCTTGGAAGGCAGTCTTTATTGAAACAAGTAAAGCAGACAGTGGGAAGGTATAGTTCCCTAAAGCAACAGCCTCCTTGAGGAGCAATTTGCTGGAGCTTTTATAACAGGGTTTAGGGGAGTGTCCAGGATGTATAAAATGGGGAAGTGGTGAGTCCTTCCTGCTTTCAATACATATCTTCATTAAGTTGTATATTCAAAAATCTCACTCAAACTGGTTTCTTTCATCTTCACCCATCCTTTGGTTATGGTTGTCTGCTCCCCTCCGAGCACAGAGTTTCAAGAAAAGCTTTCCTGGAAGATTCTCAGAAAAACAAGCGCAAGTGAGTAAGCTGCCTTCCACTGTTCTAGTGACAACCTTTCTGCCTAAATCCTACATTCTTGGTTACAGCTTCATTATCATGTTGATGTTTGTTCTTACTTTAATGTTGCAGAACTCAGGATTCTCTGATGGGGCTTTTTCAAACTGCTGTTTATCCTTTTTAATGTCTCAAATTTTATATATATACATTGTATATGCTTATATATAGAATATATATAAAATACACAAGTTTCCTTCATATATTTAAGGTAAATAACTCTGTTTATATACTTTCATTGAAGGTAGTCCATATGTTTCGTTATTCAGCTGTGTCTATAAACAAAGTGGTAACAAAATAACAGTAAAAATATCTAGGAAGGGGGCAAAATATATACTCTTGTATTGGCTACCAGCAATAATCTGGAGTTTGGAAAAAAACAGTGAGATTTGCTAAGTTTACTTAATGAGAACACAAAATGGTTAATAATAATAATGTAATAATAATAAAGATTTATAAGGATATGACAGTGTTGTTAATGACATAATAGCCCAACGCAAGCAGAGACGTGAGAAACCTAGGGTTCTGGTTTTTGTATTACACTGTGAGATACTGAGAAGAAAATTAACTTATCTAAGCATCATTAATACAAATAAAATGGTGGTTTGGAAATTGATATCCAGACAGCATTCAGAGATTCCGATTTAATAAATTTGAGGTGTGGCCCTCAAATCTCAGTGAACATGAAGAATCTCTCAGGTTATACAGATTGACAGCTAGTTTGTGGATACACTGATGAGATGATTTCCTAGATTACTATTCTTCCTAGTTTTATCCATATTTAAATTTTAATAATTATAACAGTAGCCACCTTTTGTGGACACTGAGTATGAATTGTTTCAGGCACTTTAAATACATATCCCATAATCTAACATCTTGCAGAGTGGATCTTATTATTCTTATTTTCTGAAAGGAAGTTCTTATTTCTTTCTTACAAATGCTGAATAACTTTCCTAAGTCTATATGGGGAACCTATTTTAAAAATTATAAGCTTAATTTTCCTTATAATCTGACACCAAACTGCTATTTCTATATTATCATGGTACTGATCAAAAGACTACTCCAAAATATCCTTAGTAGTTTAATATTATTGATTTATTTCATCCCAATTTGTCAAATGCAAAAGACTGTAATTATCTTATAAGAAAGGATCTCAAAATTTTACAAAAGAAGAATGAATTGATGTGGTTTGTAAATAATGGTTAACAATTTTACAATACTAATATTTTATTGCAAATTTATTTATAGCAGGCTACGTGTTGTATTACATTATTTATTGTCATGATTTTATATAACTTGGAATTTCTTAGTGGGATTCTGTGCATAACTTAGTGAAGTTTCAAATTGAATGCATGTATTGATTTAAGTCCTTCACATTACCTTTACGAATACAATATCTCACATTGTTAGGAAACATAAGCACTTGGTATTATCATAAATGATTTTCCCTTCTTGTATCTTCTCTTTTCATCCCTTTATTTGTTCTATTACTATCTTTCATTCCTTCATCATTTATTTTCCCCTTTTCTTTTTTTTAAGATTTATTTATTTATTTGAAAGTCAGAGTTAACACAGAGAGAGAGGAGGCAGAGAGAGAGAGGTCTTCCATCCGGTGGCTCACTCTCCAACTGGCCGCAACAGTGGGAGCTGCGCCGATCCGAAGCCAGGAGCCAGGAGCTTCTTCCAGGTCTCCCACACAGGTGCAGGGGCCCAGGGACTTGGGCCATCTTCTACTGCTTTCCCAGGCCACAGCAGAGGTCTGGATCAGAAATGGAGCAGCCGGGTCTTGAACCGGCGCCCATATGGGATGCTGGTGCTGCAGGCCAGGGCGTTAACCCGCTGCACCACAGCGCTGGCCCCCATTTTCCCTTTTCTAACTCAAGGCTATGCTTAAGAGAAGTCCCTTCTAGGTGCTTATTTCTCATTTCAATTTCAAATACTAGATGTTGTTATTTTACACTGGAAATGGGTAGAGACACTCCTGCCATCCAGATATGAAGTGAGTGAATGAGCAGTATATGGATCAGACATTTAAAAAAATCTTGTTAACTCTGTGATTCAGGTAAGTAGAGATAATTCCTATAATTCCTATTTGGGTTCTAAGATTCTAAGAAAGAATAAAATGCAAACCTTTTATGTCACAATCAGATTTTAATAAATATTTCTGATATTTATTTGTAAAGACCTTTGAGTGTTTTGGGAGATGCTTTGGACTGATGGTACTGATTTAAATTCTGTCCATGCCTTCCCTATCTTACCCAGTTGCCTTTGTTTCCCCTCTCCCTCTATTTAATTGGAGATTTTTTTTTTTTTCAAACTGAAGCTGATCTGAATGGAGTTGCGATGTGAAATTAACCAATTCCCTTGAAAGAACTAGGGGTAGCAATACTTTAGAAAGCTTGTTAATTCCTCTTTTCACTTTGCCTTCCTCCTCTGCTCTCAGGCCTCACTTGGAACCCCTGGAGAAGGAAAATTAACAAGCCCCCTGAAGCTGAACCACCACAGCCTTTCAAGGGAATTGGTTAATTTCACTTTGCTGCTCCATTTGTAGCAGCTGGGGGTACTGGTCTTGCAGGAAATAATAGGACCCAGTGCTTGAAATCTTTTACATTTTACAGAAAAACTACTAAGTTCTTATCAGACTGAAAAACAGTATTCATCGTATGTCTCCATCACTGGCTTACATGGTTGCATGTACTATGTGTATTTCGTTTTCAAGTTCAATTTCTTGAAGCAGTTTGAACCTTCCAAATTGTTTTGATTCTGATACCTACTAAATAGTTTCTTTTTAGTGTCCAGTGATTGCTTATCAGTAAGCAACAAATGGCTAAATTATCTCTTCTTCTAATATAGTTTGGACTAGAGACTCTCTGTTGCCCCTCCGCTCTGCCCCCAGTACTGTTTAAGAATCCTGAATCCTTTCGCGGGGTCCTTGTTTGGGAAATTCCATCACAGTCTCAGTGCAGTTCATCCCATGCCTTCCCCGAGGGGGCATCAGCAAGAGGGATCAGATGGCCCATGGAAGCTCCATGACCTTCTTCCTGAAGTCTCTTAACACTTCTGTCACATTAGCACACTTTTAAATTCACAACCCAGGCTTTTTCTAGGTTAATAAATTCATTGAACACCAAGAGTTTTAAACTGTACTCTGGGGGCATCCCACCACGAACCTCTTTGCATTCTGAGACTTAGCCATTTGAATCCTCTCGGTTCCCCTCAAAGATGTTTAAATGACTGAACTTCGCTTTTTTTTTTTTTTTTTTTTTTGCCCTACGGCAAATCAATCTTCTCAGTGCCCACTTGTGGAGAAGTTTCCTAAAAATCATCCTCAGAGTCTCAGCTGAATTGTCTGTAGTCTTTCTTTGTACAACCCTTCAATTAGTTCCAGAGTAATGAGAGCAAACTTGAGATGGGCTTGCAAAAGTTAATGTTCAAAAATATCACAGAGTTGAAAGTAACTCTCAGCTTACCCACAGGCATTTCTGACAATCAGATGTAGATGCCTCTTTTTTATATGAAGTTACACAAATTTCAGTGGATCATCAATTACTGTTGAGTGTTATTATATTGTGAACGTATTAAAAAGCATTTTTTGAAAATGCTTTAAAACTCTAGTTTGACATCAGAGCCTCTGACAAGTGCATCTGTTCTCATTATCTCAACATCCATCTTGGCTTCTAACAATCCTGCAGGTTTATGATGCATCATGATACCCTTCGCTACCTCCTCTTGTGCTTCAACATAAAGTTGCCACTTATGCTAAAACAAGCTTGATAAGATTGTCCTATATAGCCAATTTATTTAAACAGAACATTGCTGCGGACACTAACGCCCCTTTGTTGCAGTTCTCTCGGCTGAATTAAAATACTATGCTCAAGAGTTGGAAGGATGAGGTATAGAGGTACTATATGCACAAAATTATCACGCAGTCCTAATGGGTTAGAGCCTTAAATATCAAGATACTCATTCTCATAGGAACAGAGGAAAAGTGCTGTTTTCACACTTTCTCAAATGAGGCCATAGACTTGAGCCATCTAATATACTATCCTTAGTAAGTGGACAATAAGAAGAATAATAAACCATGGTTCATTTTAGATGTTAACCCACATCCAAATACCTGAATGACCTTCTCACAAAGCTATTTTAAATAAATGGTGTATAAAATACACACCAAGAGAGTCATAAATGGCCAAGGTGATATTTGAGGCCTTATGGGAGGTACTCATTTCAAAAATTCCATGCTCTATCACCTCTAATGATCTTTGGCTCTTCATTTAGATGATAGTTGGTTTTTTAATGAACAAATGCCCTAACCAGTCTAAATGGCATTCTTATTATGGTCATATATTTTGGAAGTGTGATGGGGAAGAAATTGATATAAGAAGAAGGTGTAAGAGAAGTAAAAGAATCCCTAGGAGATGGAGGACATCCTTGTCCCTATTAAAATGATAAATTTGGTGGGTTAGAGGTACCTCTGGTGATTGCTAGCTAATGAATGAAGCCTGATATTTTGTGTCCTTACACTTTGATGAGATTGGATGTACCTGAGTATTTGCTTGGGTGTAAGTCAGGGCTAATGAGCATATACTCCAGCCCATAATCAGTATCTATGTGTCTTTTTAGGTCAGCTATAAAAACCTGAATGTTCCCTGAAGTTATAAAACAAACCTGGGTCTTCTGAGACATGCCATGAAGTGCCAGGCCAACTTCTAAACATTTTGGAAAGTCTTGGATTCTTTTTTTTTTTTTTTTTTTTTGACAGGCAGAGTTAGACAGCGAGAGACAGAGAGAAAGGTCTTCTTTTTTCCGTTGGTTCACCCCCATAGTGGCCGCTACAGCTGGCGCATTGCGACCAGCACGCCGCGCCGATCCGAAGCCAAGAGCCAGGTGCTTCTCCTGGTTTCCTATGCGGGTGCAGGGCCCAAGCACTTGGGCCATCCTCCATTGCCTTCCTGGGCCATAGCAGAGAGCTGGACTGGAAGAGGAGCAACCAGGACAGAATCCAGCGCCCCGACCGGGACTGGAACCCGGGGTGCCGGCGCTGCGAGAAGGAAGGGAAAATAGCTTATTAATAACTTGTTAGCTTTCTGCTGGTTATCTTGACCAGGAAATTGTCTTCTGGAAATTGTGGTGGCAAAGTTTAAACAACCTTGTTTTCCCAGTCTTAACAGCCTCTGGAGTTCCTGGGCTGTACTTGGGTCCTGGCAAGAGTTAAATATAAAGAGTTCCATGTCATCTTATGCTTCTGTGTCAGATAACAAAAGGAACGTAACTACCATTACTTTACTACCACTACACATTGCCTCATGATACAAAAAAACATTTGGCTCTCTTCAGTGATTGTTATGGCTCCTATTCCATATGAAAGCACTTCTCCTTTGTGTTTGAAAGAGCATATTGGAGACTAAGGAGTTTGATTTATGTGCTCTCTTCTAAGTCCACCTGCAAAAGTGTATCAACAATCTTTGGACTTTGGATGTAGCCACATACTATTTTAAAGGATATTGTAAAAGAAGGTGGAGGAGCAGGAGGAGAAGCAGCGGCAGCAACAGATCTTCGGCCTAGTAGTTAAGTCACTGGTTGGGATGCCCAAATTCCCTATTGGATTGACTGGGCTGGAGTACTTGGGTCCCTGCCACCACCCTGGGAGACCCAGATTGAATTCGTACCTCCAGGCTTTGTGTGGCCCAGTCCTGGCTATTACAGGCATTTGGAGGACTGAACTAGCAGTTGAGAAAGATGAGAGACCTTTCTTTCCCCTCTGCCATCCCAGCCTTTCAAATAAAATAAATAAGTTGAAATAAACCACATTGAGGTTAAAAAGAAAGTAAATTTTAAAAAAAGGAAGCATACTGTGCCAAATGATATGATCCAATTACATCTGGAGGAATTATAGGCTTTTTATCTACAAACAGAGTCATTTGCTTTTCTACTACACCAGGATGCCAGACTAATCAAGAAGCAAAAATGACATTTGATAATTGCGATAATAGAATTCCATGTGACTTGTCACCATATGGAGCAGACTAGCACGTATATCTCCAGCATATTAATTGAACTTGCTTCCAGTATTTTTAGATTTATTCTTTTTTAAAATTTGCATAATGTTTTTACTTAGATAACTGGAACCTAAAGAAAGGTAGCTTCTTTCCCATGTTGAGGTCTTCATATCCAAATTCCATTATTCCAGATATAGTTCTATATGTCTGTTTCATACTTCTGCCATTATGTTGATTTATGAAAGGAAATGACTGTGTAAAAATGGATTAGCCATACACTTTAGTTTTTATTCTGATTTGTGTTTATAACCTAAGCTGTCAGGAAGATAAAATCAGGCATCTGATGGAGGTATTGGTCATTGTACCTGAAATTCACAAGTTATGAGAAAGTGTTTGCTTTGTGCTGCTGTAACAGAATATCACATTCTGGGTAACTGATAATATACCAAAATGTATTGACTCACATTTCTGGAAGCTGAAAAGTATAAGATTAGGGACTGGCCTCAGGCCAAGGCTCTCTTGCTGTATCATGCCATGGTGGACAGCAAAAGGAAGAGTGAGAAGACATTAAATTCTATGCCTAAAGTCTCTTACATTCAGCATTAATCCATTGAGCTCTTATGATCTAAACACCTTCCCTCAGGCCCCATCTCCCAACACTATTGTATTAGAGATTAATTTTCCAACACATTTTTTTTTTTCAGGACACATCCAAATCACACAAAAAGGAAAAGTTAAAGGACATTTTTTATCTATGTCTCATAGGGCTTTTCTGTTGAATAGTACCACCTTGCTTGGGAACAATGGCTCTTGAATACTAAAACAGAACCATTTTGTCTTGTACTGCTACTGCAGAAGAAGAGAAGGTAATTTTGGAAAATGAAACACCAAAATCCTTGAAGAAATCAGTTACCTTTGAAGACATTTTGCTTGGTTGCCTAAAGTGTGTATGTGCATAGGAGGAGGGCAAGAAAATTGCTCCTTCTTCCATTGTCTTGAAAACAGATTAGAATTGTCCTTGTCATCCTTCAGACAATGCAGACTAGAGCGTGATGGTAGGCTAAGACTTATATATCACTGGTCAACTCAATTGGGTCTCTCTTTTTGTTGTCTTTTTGTTGCATTTATTGTACCAATCTAGATGCTGCATAAACTGCTTTTTCCTTTTATGTAGCCATATCTATTATTATTTTATGTTATAGAAAAGGAAATTTTTAAAAAGATTTTATTTATTTATTTGAGAGGTAGAATTGCAGGCAATGAGAGGGAAAGACAGAGAGAAAGGTCTTTCATCTGCTGGTTCACTCCCCAAATGGCCGCAACGGCTGGAGCTGAGGCATTCCGAAGCCAGGAGCCAGAATCTTTTTCCTGGTCTCCCACATGGTCGCAGGGGCCCAAGCATTCAGACCATCATCTACTGCTTTCCCAGGCCATAGCAGAGAGCTGGATTGAAAGAGGAGTAGCCGGGACTAGAACTGGCACCCAAATGGGATGCAGGCACCACAAGCAGAGGATTAACATACTGTGTGTCGACCCCCAAAAGGAAATTTTTAAAAAAATTGATTTCCTTGGATTAGATTATGTTATGCTCCATTAAAAAAAGTTCAGGATCTCAGTGACTTACAGTAACAGTATATTTTTTCTTCTATGAGTAAAGGTTCTAGGAAAGCTGCAGCTCTGTCTGCATCACATCTCTTCTTCATTTAGGGACCCAGACCGAAGGAAAGGGGCTTGTTTTAGTCCTGGGACAAGCGGGAAAAGTGATGACAGAGCCATGGGATGGGTCTCAGAGCAACCGCCCATGTGTCACAGCTTTTACTCACCATGCATTGGTTATTGTAAGTTACATGCCTTTCCCAAAAAGAAGCAGTGCAAGTCTCATGGCACAGGAACATACGATGCTTTTTTTAGGAAGAGGAATGAAAATGAATAATTGGTAAGGATAGTGGAACTCTAGTCCATTTTGAAGTCTTATGGAAGTAAACTATGATCATTTGGAAGCTGTAGATCTTGCTTTGCAGGCCTGAAAGAAGACAGACTGGCAGTAATTCCCAAACCTTAGAGTTTATAAGGACCACCAGGTTTTTAGTATCAGCTCACTCCATCATACCCTCACTCTCACTTCTAACATGGTAGACTTCAAGTAGGATCCAGAAATCTGCATTTGAAGAAGCACCTTAGCAATCTGTCCTGGAATCCTATCCCAGAAAATTACTGTTCCTTTGTCTTTAGTTAATTTTTTTGAATAAATTTTGCAGTTCTGAAGTAAGGAGTATATTATCCAGAGAATTTCAGAAATCTCTAATCTTCAGTTTTCATTATCATGTGGAAGACTTAGTCTTTTCCAAAACTACATATATTTAAAAATCCTCTGTTATTCTCCATTCTTATGATAGGAGAAGAAGAATAACACACAGCCAGCTATGTTTGGAAGGAAGACCAGTGTCACTAAGAAGGAGGTCTATCTGTCTTAGAAACATTCTACTCTGAGGAACTGGAAACACACACAGAAAATGTGGTTCCTCAGAAGACCTAGGATCATTGACATATGGATGGAAGTCTGTCAGAAAAGGCAACCACGGCCAGCACCACAGCTCACTAGGCTAATCCTCTTCCTGTGGCGCTGGCACTCCGGGTTCTAGTCCCGGTTGGGGCGCCGGTTCTGGCCCAGTTGCTCCTTTTCCAGCCCAGCTCTCTGCTGTGGCCTGGAAAGGCAGTGGAGGATGGCCCAAGTGCTTGGGCCCTGCACCCACATAGGAGACCAGGAGGAAGCACCTGGCTCCTGGCTTTGGATCAGCAGCGCGCTGGCCATAGCGGCCATTTGGGGGGTAAACCAATGGAAGGAAAACCTTTCTCTCTCTCTCTCTCTCTCTCTCTCTCTCTCTCTCTCTCACTGTCTAACTCTGCCTGTCAAGAAAAAAAAAAAAAAAAAAAAGGCAACCACCCTGGCCCCAATCAAGCTGGGATCCTGCTAGGATGGAACTGGGATTCTGCAAGGAAGACAGATACAAAGTTGGCAATGAATAAGCAGAAAAAGAACATGGAAGGGAAGTAGTAAGGAAATGAGAGAGGGGAATAAGTGAAGGGCAATTCAGTAGCAGTTTTAGACTGACCCAGCTCTCCCTGCTTTCTCTCTTGCAATTCTCAATAATAACCATAGCACATGCTGGGAGTGCAGTATCTCGAATAAAGGAGGGAGCAACATTCACTGTTAACCCTTCAATTCACAAATCACTATGGGTATGACAGATGCGAAATGAACAGCTACCAGTCACCTCAATACTGTACGTGTGTTTTTCAATTAACTCACAGAAAAGCATGCAACTTTTTTGCTTCCAAGTCTCTAGGTGATAAATTCATGAAATTTTACAAAACTGATGGTAAAAAGAGGGAATCGTCCCATAAACTGCAACTAAAAAATATAAAGCAGTAATACTAGATGTAAAGTAGATGTGCTAAGAATATAGCTGACCATGAGAATGCTGATGGGGTTGTCATTTAAGTATCTCTAGATTTGATCCCAGGAGGACTTAGTGAAAGAGAACTTAGCATAAATAAGAAAAGTCATTGTGATGAACAGGATGAAGGCATCCCAGAAGAAGTAATGCTGGCAGAAATAAATAAGTAAATAAAAGCTTCACATTAAAATAACTCTTGGAGATATTTAAAGACATTGAAAGCATGTAGTATAAAATGCTAGAAGCTGATCCAAACTTAGGATATGACAATTCTCCAATGCATAGAAAGATGCTTGTTCCACATTGTCAGTTAATGAAGAGAAGCAAACACTATTCAAACTACTCTTCATAGGTTTTTTTAATGTAGAATTACAATTGCAGTTTATATGCAGTAGCAAATGAAATTTGAGCCATGTTATTGATGGACTGGTGTTATTTAAACCATAGAAATGGAATATATATATACTATTGTGTATATATATGGATATGCAAAGTGAGGGCTTCCAGTGTTGTGTATTAAGCACGTGTTTTTATCCTTATTTTTCTGGTTTTATCTTTATTTCTGATTGATACAAAATAATTATACATATCTATGACATACACTGTGGTATTTCAACACATGTATACATTATATAAAGATCAAAGTAATTGATATATCTACTACTCTAAGCATGTATCTTTTTGTGATATGGCTATTCTTAATCCTTTCTTTTAGCTGTTTTGAAATATATGGGGGTAGATGTAAAAGGTCATTGAAAAAAGAATAAAAATAAGTTTATTTTAATTCAGAAATCTTGAGATTAGTACACAAGTTTTCTTTCTTTTTTTTAAGATTTCTTTATTTATTTGAAAGTCATAGTTACACAGAAAGAAAAGGAGAGGCAGAGAGAGAGAGAGAGGTCTTCCATCTGCTAGTCTACTCCCTAGTTGGCCACAATGGACAGTAGCCAGGAGCTTCTTCTGGGTCTCTCATGCAGGTACAGGGGCCCAAGGACTTTGGCCATTTTCCAGTGCTTTCCCAGGCTACAGCAGAGAACTGGATCGGAAGTAAAGCAGCCAGGACTTGAACTGTCACCCATACGGGATGCTGGCACTGCAAGTGGCGGTCTTACCCGCTAAGCCACAGTGTGGGCCCCAGTGCACAAGTTTTCATAATGAGCATTTGCCATGAACTTTCTTAAAACCTTTATACAATGCATTATTGGTAGCTATAGTCATCCTCCTCTGCAATAGATCTCACTCCTAGATGGAACTTGGAATTTGAGAGTAGAAGAGTAGTTACCAGGACCTGGGGAGAGTAGGGAGCATAGGGAGCGGCTGATGAACTTACACAATATTACAATTAGATAGGAGATGCTAATATTTTTAATTTGCATCATTCTTTAGGAAAAAAGTTTGTAATTTCTCCTAAGCATGAGACTGTGCTTGTATGAACACTGCTGTCATGAAGATACCCAGCTTTTGATGGCTGAGCTGCGTTGGTCGTAAGACCTGCAGAACAGGAAGATACATGTATATTGTTTTAAGCCACTTAGTGGTAATACATATTCTGTGTAGTCATCAAAAACAAGAGAAGTCTGAGGAATTGTCGCAGATAGGGGACTCTAAGGAGACTTGGCAACTACATGTAATGCCGATCTTGGACAGGATCCTGGAACAGAATAAAGGACGTTCTGTCTCTCTGCTATTTAGCTATTCAGGACATGTTGTTATTTTAGAACATTTGAATCCCTCTTTTCCAATGAAACTAATTGTGCATTAACCTTCAAGGCCGGACTCTAGTTTTCTAGGTGATCAAATGGTTACAAGTAATGAACTCAAGAAAGAAGTCTGCCTACTCTCTCTGTGGACCTGTATTTAGATTCCAAGACTCAGGGCCAACTTCTTTCTCTTCCTGACTGAATCATCAAGCCTGTCAGTACCCTCTCCTTATGAGTTTGTCTCTGCCCTCAATCTCTGTTTCTAGACCTAAATTCATGTACTCATTACCCCTTTTCCAGTACATGTGTTTAGTTTTAAAACACTGTTAACACTGTATTCCAGATACTCTTTTAAGTGCTTTACAAGCATTAGTTTATTTAAAACCTCTCTTTTTTTGACAGGCAGAGTTAGACAGTGAGAGAGAGACAGAGAGAAAGGTCTTCCTTCCATTGGTTCACCCCCAAAATGGCTGCTACGGCTGGCGCACTGCACTGATCCAAAGCCTGGAGCCAGGTGCTTCCTCCTGGTCTCCCATGCGGGTGCAGGGCCCAAGCACTTGGGCCATCCTCCACTGCCTTCCCGGGCCACAGCAGAGAGCTGGACTGGAAGAGCAGCAACCAGGACAGAATCCGGCGCCCCAACCGGGACTAGAACCCGGGGTCCCGGCTCCGCAAGTGGAGGATTAGCCAAGTGAGCCGCGGCGCTGGCCTATTTAAAACCTCTTAACAACTCTGTAATTCAGGTATAGTTACTGTCTTTCCCATTATATAATTGATAAGATTAGACTTAAAGTAACTCTCCCAAATTCATAAACCTGGTAAGTTATACAGAAACAATTTGAAACCAGGCAGTATAACTACAAAATCTTTGCTTCAAATCACTGTATTATATTTTGTGTCATTCATTCACACATTCATTCAGTCATTTGGCAAACATTCCCTGAGGGTTTACTGTATCAAATATTGTAATAGGGGAGAAAGAAATGTTAAAATAAAAGGTGATGTGTAATCGATTCCATGACAGGAGCATTGAAAAAAAAGGCATGGAGTCATGAAATAACCTGGTGCGTCTGGGCCACTTCTGTACAGAAGAAGCAAGGAGTGAAGGAAGGTTTGAAGTCAGACAAAAAGTTTGAAATCACAGAAAGGACCAACGTAAGGGGCACACACTTGGTTTTTGTAATGAAATTTGTACTTCAGATTCTGAGCTTATGCCTGTGACAACACAGTCAGAATGTTTGAAGCTAAAATCAGGGAACCTGTAATTTTTTAAAAATAAAATTATCAAATCTTATTTTATAGTCAACTGGTTTGGGACTCAGGGCTTCAGTCAGGCGTCTGCCTTGACTACTCTTCAGAGATCCGCAGAAAGCTTTACCTTTCTTCTTAACAAGGCAAGTCCATTACTACCAACTCGTTGGGAAAACTAGTCCCAATTGAATGCATCCACCTTAAGTTCCTTTTTGAGAGAGAAGTATCTCTTGATTCAGTTCTATGTAATTTCACCATGCGAGACACTGTGAATTAATACAGACAGGAAAGCATGAATTTAAATAAAAGACAGAAAGAGACTTGGCTTTTAGGAGCGCAACATGTAGTAACCCACAACATTCTTTCACTATCTCATCATTAAGAGTGTATCATGACCTTTTACATTTATTTATTTTTTGCCTAAAAGGTCTTAGGTAAACACAAGCTTTAAAGCTGACTGGCATCTTTAACATTACACAGTGCATCTGACATTCATGAATGTGAGTCAGGGCACCATTAGTTAATGGCTGGGCCAGGTTTCCTGACTCCTGGCTCATGTGATTTTTCCATGACCCCATGTTGTTTCTTACTGCAGCTGAATTTTGGAGTTCCTACTTTGATGTGTGACCTTTGTGGATTCTGAGCTTTCATATATACTTTTTTTCTTTTTTCAGGATCCTCTTTCTTCCACCTCACCTGTGGTCCCCAAGTAACCCTTAAGATCTAAGCTTAGAAACACTTCTGTCAAGCTTTTTGAATCATCAAAATTGTGGTTAGTGTCAATCCTACTTACCATCTCACTAACCTATACCTCACCTGTGTTAGCACCAACATTTTAGTAAATAAATGTCTGCTTAAATGTTTTCAACACTAAGCTGAAAGCTTTGAGAAGATGAGAGAACATCTGCTTTGTTACTTTCGTAGTCCTAGTGCCTGGCAGTCTTTGGGCATGTAACAGGGTACCCATGGTGTATTTGATGACTTACAAATGAATCAATTATGTATTCTTTATATTTCCTGCATGAGAAAAAGGTTTAATTTTTACTTATTCCAGTAAACCCACACTAGAGCTGCATTAGAAGCATGTATTCAGTTCCAAAGAACTGTGTCAGTAGAATGCTCATTGCTGCTTTCTGTGATAATATTTGAAGATTATATTAAAATTGATGTTAGTGTTTGTGAAGATACTTTCAACATTAATCACCCAAATGTCAGTAAAAAACTGCTACAACTTATGAAATTAAGTAGTTAAGGAGTGACATGACAAATGTAAGCAATAGCAACTCTATTTTTGTTCAAACCTGGGCTACTGAATCTACTTCCAGCTTCTCATCTACTTCTAGAAGCATGAATACTAATTTGCAAGTCACTCAAAAACTCTTGTCTAACTTGTAAGAACTCCTTTAATGTCTGTGAAATGTGGCACTCTAGCCACTATATTAATCGTTAGATGACCTCATCACCTGAAATTAATTAGAAAACTCTAAATAGTAATAAGAATGATATTGATAACTACCCATTCTGCAATTCTAACCTATATGGAACACAATGATTGAATGTTGAACATCTCATTTAATTCTCACTGCAACCATATGAATTTAGGTATCATAATCTGCATTTCACTAAAGGGTGATAGCCAAGGTGGAGAGAAAGTTAAAAAAAAGAAAGAGAAGCCCATTGTTCATGGCTGGTAGTTAATAGTGATGATATTTATATTTTTGTCATGATGCCTATAAAATCCACAGCCTTTTTTTTATAGGATATTATGCTGATCCTCAAAGAATGAATTTCCTTATATTTACTGCAAAATTTTACTTCCATAATTCCATAGATTCATTTTAGTTTTGTCTTTCAGAATAACCTAGAAAAATCTCATCACTTTTTTTTTCAGTCGAGTGCTTCAGAAATTTTTAAGTAACTGTCACATACCCTTTAATATTTTCTTGCATGAGTGGAATTAGTATTCTTACAAAAGAGGCTCCAGAGAGGGACAGAGGACCTCTGCCATGTGAAGGCATAGAGGAAAGATGGCATCTATGGAGTGGACCTTCCAGAGCACCAAGTCTATGAGCACCTTGATCTCGGATGTCAATTGCTCATAACAATCTGTAGTATTTTGTTATGGCAACCTGATGGACCAAGAAAATGTTATGGACTATCCCCCCCACCGCACACACAAATTCCTATGTTGAAATCCTAACCACTAACACCTCAGAATATGACCTTTTTTTTAAGATTTATTTTATTTATTTGAAAGACAGAGTTACAGAGAGAGGTAGAGACAGAGAGAGAGGTCTTCCATCTGCTGGTTCACTCCCCAGATGGCCACAACGGCTGGAGCTGCGCCCGATCCAAAGCCAGGAACCAGGAGCTTCTTCCGGGTCTCCCACGCGGATGCAGGAGCCCAAGGACTTGGGCCATCTTCTACTGCTATCCCAGGTCATAGCAGAGAGCTGGATTGGAACAGGAGCAACTGGGAGTAGAACCGGCGCCCATATGGGATGCCGGTGATTCAGGCCAGGGCTTTAACCTACTGCGCTACAGAGCCTGCCCCAGAATATGACCTCATTTAACAAAAGGGTGTTTACAGGGGTGATGAAGTTAAAATATGCTTGTTAGCATCGAACTGAAAAGGGGAATGTGGATACAGAAGCAAGCATAGTGGGAGGGTGCTCTGAGCACCAGGTATCTGCAGGCCTAGGAGACAGACTTGAAGCAAATCTTTCCCTCATACCCCTCAGAAGGAATCAAACCTCCAACACATTGATTTCAGATATGCAGACCCCATAATGTGAGATGATAAATGCCTGTAGGTGCCCTGTAGACACTTTGTTCTGGTAGATGTGACAATCTCTACAACATCAGCAATCGATTTATTTTTTAATAGGTTTGTTTATCTGCTTATTTGAAAAGCAGAATGAAAGAGAGAGAGGGAGAGACACAGAGAGATCTTTTACCTGCTGATTCACTTTCTAAGTGACCACAGTACCCAGAGCTGGGCCAGGCTGAAGCCAGGAGCTAGGGACTCCATCTGGGTCTTCCACATAAGTGGCAGGTGTTTGGGCTGCCTTCGTAGGCTCATTAACAGGATGCTGGATCAGAAGCAGAGCAACTAGGACTTGAACTGGACTTCTGATATGGGATGCCAGTGTTGCAAGCAGTGGCTTAACCCACTGCATCACAACATCGGTCCCAACACCAGCCTCCTTTTACAACACTTTGCTATTCATATGGATTTTGGTCCCAGGTGTTCCAGCATATTAATATTGCACTTGAAATTTGATGTCAAAGCTAAAAAGATATTTTCTGACAAGTGAACATAAGAAATAGCTAATTGTTTTCTATTTATTGTCCCTCAGTTAACACAGTGTAAGTTGTATTGAATTGTAACAGCTCAAAATACTGACTCTGAGTCAGCTTATAATTTTCCAACTCAAAAATGATGCTCTGAAACCCTCCTGGAAGGGAATCGCTCTCCACATAGCTAATTCATCATAATACAAAGTTGGAAAAAAAAAACAGTGAATTTCTTATTTTTCTCCACCTTATCTCTTTGATGATGAAGAAATGGAAGTATCTGTTTTATCATATATTTTACCTTGTGGGGACTAGTGTCATCCTGTTTTGGAAAGCCTAGGATAGGGTATCACCTCTTCTATTCAGCTTCCTGCTAATACATGTGAGAGGCAGCAGATGGTGGCTCAAGTATTTGGGTTCCTTCACCTACTTGAGAGACATAGATGGAGTTCCTGGATTTGGCATGACCCAACCCCAGCTGTTGTGGACATTTGGAGATGAGCCAACAGATAAATTCTCTCTCCCTCTTTCTGTTTCTCTGCCTTTCAAATTAATAAATTAAATATGTATACTAAACAAGCATCCACTTGTTATCTCAGAGTACTAAACTGAAGATGCTCTAAATAGCTTTTTGTTTGAAAATAATGTGTATAAAATATTTCAGAATAAAAAGAGGATTTTAAGTTGTTTATCAGTAAATGTATCTGCCAAAAGTATCACAGATGCTTATAGTAAACCTATGAAAAGTAACATTTCTAAGTACATATATAACAACATCAGAGTATGTATTTGACAACATCCTCAGGTACAGATCATCTTTCGCAAGTGACTTCAGTTGAGAAAGACTGCATAAATCATGATGTTGACCTTCTCTTTCTAGGTAATGTAACTTGAGTTGTTTTCATATGAGCTGTATTCAATCCTCCCCTACCACCTCAATTTATCCATATTCTTTACATAGTCACAGAAACATATGCTATAAAACTGTGTGTGTTATAAGTTCAGAGGAGAATGAAACCTTCAGCAAATTTTTTTCTTACAAAACTAAATAACTCACACAAGAGTCAGGCATATGACTTTGAATTAGTACTATGGTCCAAATGAGCTAAAAGATCAGATTTCCAGAAGATTTCTCATAGGGACATATTTGTAATACAGGCCTAATTTTTAGAAACATATTCACATGCAGAGTGTGATCATGTTTTACAAAAATTTGACATGACATGTTAGTAAGGTCTTAACTTTCTAGGCAGCAACTAATACAATTCCAAGGTTTTCCACCTTAATTTTCAAGAACTGAATGATTTGAAGCCATTATTTGGATACAAATCTGAATGAATTCTAAAATGAGTTGCCACTGTTGTCATAGGGTAATGCATCTTATCCTTTATCCAGGCCTCCTGCCATCCTTGCCAGTCTCCTGCAATCCACAACAGTTAGTGATGCATCTGTGCTTCCCTGAATGATTTAGATAACTCTCAAGCTATTATTTTTTAATATTCACGTTAAGAATTTAAGAGCTTTTTAAAATCCTGTAGCAATGTCATACATGTGTATACTAGGTAGAAAAGCTATGCTGATACCAAGAAACACATCTGAAGATCATTAACACTGGAAAGAAAGTTAAATGCACTGTATGATATATACAGAAGCCTATGGTAGGTAGCTTTCTCAGAGGGCCTCAAATGAGCCCCACCTTCTGCTGTTCACTGCCTTATATCATCCCTTCACCTGGAGTGTGGGTCGGACTTAGCAATTCTCTTCTAATGAATGGCTTTGGAAAAAGAGATGGGTATCATTCGTGATATTAAACAAATTTAAGAAATGCTTCAGACTTGTTGGCAAATTCCCCTCCCCTTTCTCTTTAGTTTTTCTTGTCTGCATGTTTTGATGAAGCCATTTCCCATGTTACAAGCTTCCTTATGGAGAGGCCAGAATGGCCAGGAACTGAGAGGGACCTCTGATCAATAGCCACTAAGGAACTGAAGTCCGTAGTCTAACAGCCTATGAAGAAGGTGGTCCTGCTGATGGCCAGTCTCTAAGTGAGCTTGGAAGTCAACCCCTCCCCCAGCTGAGCCTTGAGATCATTATGGTTCCTCTTGACAACATGATTGCATGATAACAGGGAGAGACCATAGGATAGAGGTCTCAGTTAAGCCATGCCCTGATTTCTGAACATTTGCAATTGTGAGACAATAAGTATGGTTATTCTAAGTCACTAAGTTTTAGGGTAAATTTTTAAACAGCAATAGATAACTGAATCATGTCAAAGACCCACCGTGTTCATTTTGCTGTTAAGTTAAAGTCTCAATGGGACACAAGAGAGAGAGAAGACAGGAAAGAAGACAGAGCATGAAAAGAAAAAGTATTAGACCATGCAAGAGGAATCATTCCCAAATGTTTTCTTTCTTTTACAGTGTTTTCTACAGGAACATTAACCTTGACTTGAGTAATTTGGAATTATTTGTGATGTTCTAGAACGTACCTTTCACTCACTCTCTATGTGACTTGATGCCATGTATTTTAACTTAACTGACAGAATCATGCTCTTCTGTATTATCTAAAATGACACTTTTGATAGAACTTCTAGGTAATGAAAATTCTTGACCTTGAACTGTTTGTGACTATACTTTGAGTCTTTCTCCAACCAAGTATATCTATGGACTATTACAATAAGCAGCAAACACACATTGATAAGACTCAGCCTGTAGGTGCGATGCTGAGGAGGGCCAGGCACAAGCATTGTCCTGTTATGGATGGAGAAAGGACCAACCATGCATGGCATTTGGGACTGAAGCCAATGTTTTTGTTTTTGTGTTTTCAGCCTCATGTGCCTCTCATTTGTACATTTGACTTCCTTTTGAGGATATATTGACATTCTCAGGCTAGCTAGATTCCAGAGTGAGTCATCTTTTGCCCTTTATGCTGAGATTGTTCTTGTTAACAGTATTTGGAGGAGTTATTATATCTGCAAGGAATGAGGTACTTCACTCTGCCTGCCTTTACTGTCAGGCTTTGCAGATGTTTAATTCATATGCTGGCCTTCTGAGGTCAGGATTATTATCCCTATTTAGAGGCTCTGGAAACCAAGGAAAAAGGGTTGAGTAATTTATCCTAGGTCACAAGAGGGATCAGTGTCTGAGCTAGGATTACAGCTTAGAAAACCTCCAATTCCACGACCTATGCTCAGGCTGCACTGGCCTCCAGCCTGCTCGGCTGCTTGAAATAAGTCTTCCTCCCTACTGCTGCTCCCAGAGCCCTCCATTGAGTATTTGAACTGCTGTCAACAAATGTGAAAGAGGTCTAGAGACACAGCCTAAAAATTATATGAGACATTGGCTGCTTGGAGTGGAGCTTCATTACCGCTTAACACGCAGCTTCACCTCCCAAACTGATTTTCAGATAGGGTATTTCAAAAGGGTTTTTCTTTTTATGTAGGGATGTTAAGGTAGTTTAGTCAGATTTCATTGGTCTTAATGTTGTACCTCAAAATTGCAACTCTTTGGGAGTAGGGAACATTAGCAAAGGAAACTGCATAATCACAGTGGATACTATAGACGTTCACATAGCTTTTGGAACATATGCTAGCACCTGGCTTTCCAGGCAGAATATTTCCTGAGGAGAACCTCTGTACTTACTACATGCATTTATTTTACTTTCCAGAGTTTTTTGAAACATATACTTTACAAGAAGATATAAAAATATACACATGTGTGCATTTATGCATGTGTTTATGGATTTGTTATTAGTGTTTATATTAGTAAAAACAATGAAGCTTCTGTGAAGGAGAAAGAGAAGTTCAGAAGAAATATTTTTAGAGTACAAGGCTTGGAGGTAGGATGCCTGGGAATGTCTGCTTTTTGCCTGTTTCATGATCTTAAACAAATCACTTACCCTGTCTGAAAATACGAAGGTAAACCTAAAGGCTCTTGTTCATTACAGTGCCCAGAGGTGAGAATGATACTTAGATAGATGATAGATAGATAGATCAACAGCCATGATGTAATGTGATTGTGCACATCATATTATGATTTCAGTACTTGGAGAGCATAAAGAAGTAACAAAGCCCAGCCATGATTTTTCACTGCATACAAAACAAAGTATTTTCATTAGAATGACCGTTATAATCCTGTGTTGCAAAATTGCACAACCCATGTGAGAAAGTACAAGCCTGGAAGACAGGACCACTTGAATGAATAACAGCTTGAGAAAAGTTACAGGAGGTGAAATGGAAAAGAAGAGAGGAGGCAAGTCTGGAATGAGACTAAGTCTACATTATCCTGAGAAAAATGGAGCCGTTTATGAATAAAGTCCTCCCTCCCTCCCTTCCTGCCTCCTTCTCTCCTTTCCTCCCTTCCTCCTTTCCTCCCTTCCTCCCTTCCTTCCTTCCTTCCTTCCCATCTCACTTCTTTCTTTCAAATTGACAATTGTAGTACCATGATAACATATAGTAGTGACAAAGAGGTGAAAGTTAGAAGTACCCACTTAGGATTCTCCATGTGGAGAATTACAATCATTTGCAATACAGACAAGTAAACAGCCATTTCCAGAGAACAAGCGAGTACCACAGAATATCAAAGCACAGGGGTGCAGAGATAGAGATGGAATATCCAGTCTCACCTGGGAGGGTCAGCAAAGACTTCATGGAAAAGGAGGTGCCATGGATGAGTCCTAATGGGGAAAAGCAAGGGAAGGGACAACAAGAAGGCCTGGGTGTTGAGGCATAAGAGCAGTGAGTATGGAGACAAGAGGTACCAAAATGGGATGCCCTCTTTAGATGATGAATAAAGCCCTGTAGGAATTTATTTAATTTTCCAACTGACTTGAGCATTATAGAAAACGCGAGGCAGCTGTGGCCTGAGATGCACAGGACAGGATGCCAACAGAGGACAGATCTAAGAGAGGGATGAGAAGCAGTGCTTCCTGAGATTACAGAGAGGCACCATCAGGACTTTGAGGAAATGTCATGCCCAGTACTCTTCATTGCCCAGGGTGAGGACAATTGAACATTATGTTGTCAAATTAAGTTTTAATGATGCTTGCCTCTTTTGCTTATTTTACTATCCAGGAAATATTTCTCATTTTCACCAACTTAATTGTAAATTGAGGAACTAGAAAATCAGGAGTTGAGACATGGGGTTAAGAGAGCTGAGGGAGGGGCCGGTATCTCATATGGGTGCCAGTTCAAGTCCCGACTGCTCCACTTCTGATCCAGCTCTCTGCTATCGGCTGGGAAAGCAGTAGATGATGGCCCAAGTGCTTGGATCCTTGTACCTGCATGGGAAACCCAGAGGAGGCTTCTGTCTCCTGGCTTTGGATCGGCTCAGCTCTGGCTGCTGTGGCCATTTGGGCAGTGAAGCAGCGGATAGAAGACCCCCACCCCCCCCGCTGCCGCCTCTGCCTCTCTGTAACTTCCTTTTAAATAAATAAATAAATCTTTTTTAAAAAAAGAGAGAGTTGATACTGATGGATACAGAGGCTAAGGGAAAGGTACTGGCTGGCAACTGAAAATTGGCAGATTCAGTTGGGTGAGTATCTAAAACAATACGTATGAATATACATTGTTGGGGCCAGCACTATGGGGTAGCTGGAAAAGCTGCTGCCTGCAGTGCTGGCATCCCATGTAGGTGCCAGTTTGAGCTCTGGCTGTCCCACTTCTGATCCAACTCCCTGCTAATGCACCTGGGAAAGCAGTGGAAGATGGCCCAAGTCCTTGGGCCTCTGCACTCACATGGGAGACCTGGATGAAGGTTCTGGCTCCTGGCTTTGGCCTAGCCCATCTCTGGCCATTGTGGCTATTTGGAGAGTGAACAAGCAGATGGAAGTTCTTTCTCTCTCTCTCTCTCTTTCTCTCTCTCTCTCTCTCTTTGCCTATACCTTTCTCTTTTTGTAATTCTGGCTTTCAAAAAAAATAAATAAATATTAAAAAATAAAATAAGAGCATACCTAATATTCACTGTAATAATAGCTCTCCAGATCTATAAAATGGGAGAAAATGTGCTCTATCTAAAACAAATCTCTCGATAACTTGGTGAGAGGACTACTTCTCTAGACTACACTTTTAGAACCTGCAGAAAAAAATAAGTATGAGTATGTCTAAGGAGCATAAAGTAAATGGTACAATGATTCATAGGCGAATGATTTTATTATAATTATGTTGGGTTATAATAAAACCTAGTTCCTGAGTTATCACGGAAAAAAAAATACATCTTTTGGTTGCTTGATTTCAGAAGGGGAAACTGTGGCTAAATGAGAATATTTAGAAAAAACTGGAATGAGAAGTTTAATGAAAATCTTTAAAATCTCTAGAATGGAGACCTTCTTTAAAACATCTTATTGGAAGTCCAAGAGAGATGGCTAATGCATACTAAGACATCTGAGCTATTAAATAAAATCCGTGTGGTTAAGTTATGAAATAAAAAATTACTTTTTTTGGACAAGAACAACTTATGATGAATCGTCTAACTGTGGACTGAAGAAATGACACAATGTGACAGCATATAAATCCGAAGCCAAATAAATCCATATTTCTTTAGGTTTAATGCACTTTTTTTTTGGAGAGGATACAAGAAACTAGAAGACATAGCACCTTCCCTTAAGGTAACTTATCATCTTGGGAAACTAAGATATACAGTAGAATACGCTGAAGAACAATGAAAGGCACTGATGTTTAAAAATAGGGTAGCATCACTGAAATTACAACCACTGAAGGGTAGATTACTACAAGTAGGAGCAAACAGGGACTTCCTGGAAAAGCAGGATTTGGGGATGGATTTTAATGAAATGTAGCAGTTGGATTGATCAAAGGAAGAGAATAACATTTACGTATCATAATCAAAAATATAAATGAAAAGAAAAGCATATTTAAGAGAATGAATGATGAAATGAGCTAAAAGTGGAACATATATATAAAACAAAGAAATCATTTAATAAATTTCCAGTGAATAGTCTATGAGCATTTATTGATTCAATGATTCAATATTATTTATTCAATAGTTGCTTAACTCATGGCTAGCTACAGTGGAAGGAGAAATTTCTATGTTGAAGACATGAGTGTGACATGAGGTGATTACACTACTTCACAATGTGATATAAGTTCTGTTTTCTGTTTATCTGTTTGGCACAACCATACCTTGGGTAGAGTTTAGGAGATGGAGAAAGGAACAGGGAAAGAATCAATGACTTCAGGAAGGAAATGGGGTAACATAAGCTTGGAAAGATGGCTGAAATTCAAATAAGTATCACAAACCAGAGAGGACATTTCCTGAAATCAGCCCAATGTAATCTTCTGTAGTTACTGTTATGAAAGACGACTTACAACAAGGGGTCCATATTTAACCCTGTTTGAATAGATGGCTTTTTCTGACTTTGTGCGAAGTTCATATTTCCCATGTTTTTTTTTTTCTCTTTCATTTACTTTCTGATTACAGTAGATAATGTTAACTTCTTGTCTAATCCTTGAGGCAGGAGAATATTTGAAATTTAAAGCTTCCTTGTACTGTGAAACTTAGTTAAGGATAAATCATTGACAATAATAAGCATCATGTCCTGTTTCTAATACCTGTTTAAGTAATAAGACATAATTAAGATAAAATATGTGTCATGCCATTATTATCTATTATTATTACCCTAAAACGTAATTACATATAAAAATGTTTTTTAGTAAAATTTAATTGAAAAATTTAGGTAATGTGATGGCTTTGAGAATTTATAATAATTATGAACCAAATCTGAAATACAAATGTAAACAAACGTGGGAGGGAATAGGTATTTGGCCCTTTGGTAATATTCCAGTTAGTAAAATGGCACCTCATATCTGAGTATCTGGGTTCAAGTTCCAGCTCCATTCCTGATTCCAGATTCCAGCTAATGTGCATTCTGGAGGTAGCAGGTAGTTCAGGTAATAAGGTCCTGGTACCACCGAGGTAGGAAACCAGGTTTAAGTTCCTGGCTCCTAGCTATGGAAACTTGAGAGTGAGTTAGGGGATGGGAACTCTCACTTTTCTCTCTTTTATATATAAAGCATGCTTTTACATACATACATATATATATATATATATATATATATATATATATAAAGCATACTTTCTGTTGTTTTGAGCAAACAGAAAGCATGCTTAATGTGCTCACAGCGCTTTGAAAGATATTTGGAGGGAGAAAGTGAGATTGAGGACCTTGAAAGCATAGACAATAAAGATGTTGGTTAATAATTAAAATGAATATTCCATCCCTAGGAATATCTTGTATCTTGACTAGTGGTTGGTCTTCTAGGAGAAGAAAGTAAAAAACTAAATACGTTATAGTTGCAAATCCTGAAACATTCTGAGGTAGCTCCTGGTTTTATTCTAGTCTTGAGAGATCACATTTCATGATGAAGGTTAGAATTACTCATGATACACTGAAATGCTAGAAAGCAATTGTGCTTATAACTCTTCCCCTGAACTTTCAGTAGTGCTGAACGGCTGGTGTAAATTGGTGTAGATTGGTAAATTGGTCACTTTTTTTAACTTTTATTTAATGAATATAAATTTTCAAAGTACAGCTTATGGATTACAATGGCTTTTTTCCCCCCATAACTTCCCTCCCATCTACAACCCTCCCCTCTCCCACTCCCTCTCCCCTTCAATTCACATCAAGATTTATTTTCAATTATCTTTATATACAGAAGATCAATTTAGCATATATTAAGTAAAGATTTCAACAGTTTGCAGCCACACAGAAACACAAAGTGAAAAATACTGTTTGAGTACTAGTTATAGCATTAAATCACGATGTACAGCATATCACTTTTATGAGTGGTTACAGATTTGACTGGAGAGATTTCTTTCTGAATCAATGACTTGGAAATTGCTCCTATCCTTTGGTCTTCCAACCGTTGACAAATTGCTAAATATTACAGGTGATTGATGTATTATAAAATTAAATATAATATTGCTGTAGATATGATCATTTGCAAAACAACAAAAAGATACCCATATTTTATTTACAGATATATTTAGGAGACAGAATCAGAAAATGATAGGCTTAGGGATCAGGTAGAGTAAATGAAATTTTCAACCCACTACTTTTGATCTTAGAGAAGTGACTTAGCCTCTCTTAGCCTGAAATTTCTGGTTTGCAATTGAGATTAATAAGATTAACTTCATAGACTTGTTCAGAGATTTACATGTGTTAACCAATGCAATAATCTATCTACCTTAGTGAATGTTCAATAAATATTAGTCCCTTTCCCTTACTCAATGAAGTATAAGTCATTGAAAAGTGGGTTTGCCAATAGAAATTAGAAGTAATTGCCAACAAATTCTAGCCTATGAGTTGCAGATAATAAGAATAAAAGATGAAGAGGCTATATTTAACATCTTTGCTACTCATCAGTGTTAATCACACACATGTAACCTAAACTTTAGGTGGAAAGTTGTAATTAAATGGGTGGAGTTGCGGTTTTAGAATCAAACACAGGTAAAGCTTGAAAGAGAACAGACAGATGAGTGTTAAGAATCTTATTTGCTAAATAGCTCACTAGTTGAGCTTCGGGGAAGTGGATTTGTCATAAATTTGAAGTTTGTGAATTCCTCTTCTAGGCAGGTTCTTCAAGGGGAACTGAAAATAACCTCTGTCTAATTCCACTCAGTATTTCATTTCTCTTTTGTTTGCAAGGTATTAATTATTAAATGTGCTTCATATTGATAATTATACTGCATCTTATTTATTAATGACTCACTATTAAGCTTAAACTTAATATCTCCAAAGGTTCTCAGGTCTCTGTTTTTGCAGGTCATTGCTCTTTTTCTCTTTGCACAACTGAGAGATGAGAAGGTTTCAGGCTTTGGGGTTTAAGGTAGATGGGTCTTGGTGGTGTGATTACCCATGACACAGTTCATTACCACTAATGGAGTCACCCATGCAGCCAAAGAGAGAAAAGTGAGGCTCTGAAATGGTGAACTAATAGGCAATAAATTATTACACCAGGGAAAGGCATCATACATTGCAGCAGTAAATGGCCAGAGCCCAGTAGAAAGGTCTATACTTTTTATTTTCCCTATAGTGTGTGTGTGTGTGTGTGTGTTTGGTTCTATTTCAGAACGGACCTCATTTATAAAGCAAAACTATTTTTTTTCCACTTCTTCTTTGGGTCAGTGTAGCTACTGTAAGAGATTCAAAATTATCAAAACAAAAGTTGAATTCAATCCTCAAAATACTATTTCTTAGAACCGTCACTTCCTTGTTTGGGTTTCTCTCAAACGGGAAAATTTACCTGAATCCTTATGTGCAGATTTTATGAGTTGCATGAGTTGCAAATTCGCATTTGAGAGCACAAGAATTCATTGACTTGTCCCACAGGGAAAACATATCCCAAATAGTAAATATTTATAAAATTGTTTTTAGGAAGACATTTCATTAATAACAATAAAAGCCCATAAACCTGAGTTCTCCAATACCCACGTGATACCTTTGAGACTACAATGCCTTTGGTATCTTGGTCTCCCCCAATCAGGAATCATTTCCTGAGATCCATCACATTTCACTGAGCAGGCAGCCTCTTCCACCTCTGCACCCCAAAAGGGTTTCCTAGAATGTTTTTCTGTGGTTTACTGCTCCCATAGCTCCGCTATTTGGAAGTCTACCCCCAGTGTCTCCAAAGTAACCCCTCAGATTTCCTCATCAAGTAACATAAATTGTTAATGAGTCCTTTCTCACGCATAAGGAGGGAAGCTTCCCTGCTGCTCCTGTGATCAGCTGCGATTTCATAGTTCCCATCCATCCCTGAATTTAGGGGAACCAAAATCTTTCATCCAGGTAATGATGCTTTTCAGTCCCTCCCTTGGGCTGAGCCAGTGACTCAGGTGAACCATCCCCCTTTATGGTGACTCCAGTCTGGATATCTTGGAGTCCATTTTGCATCATTTGGTCAGGAGTGGGGAGTGTGTTTTCTCTGCATTTTTGTCAAGGAGGTTGAATGTGTATACGTGTGTGTGTGGTGTGTGTGTGTGTACAACATGCTGTTTTTTATAAGTTTGACTTTTTAAATCATTTCAGATGTATTAAAATTAAACTGGATATGGTTCATTCAATTGTGGTAAAGATATGAGATGTTAATAGGGGAAATGGGGTGAGGGGCTTATGGGAACTTTTTGTACTATTATCTCACATGTTGTTTCGGAAATTTTAAATTATTCTCATATAAAAATAAATAAAGTGACTCAACGGCCTTCAAAAATGAGAGAGCTCCTGTATATCTCTTTCTAGTTTCCTCTGTTCACATTCTTTATGATACATTTGTCACACTTAAGGTATCATCATTAGTAGATTATTTTTAGCTCAAATCCACATTGTATATAGATTTCACTAATTGTTCCCTAACACCCTTTTTATGTCTCAGGATTCCATCCAGTACAGTACACTACAATTTTAGTTGTCATGCTTCCTTAATTTCCTATGTGACAGTTTCTGAGGTTCCTTGTATTTGATGACCTTGACAGTTTTGAAGGGTATTGGTCAGATATTTATATTCTGTCTTTCCATTTGGATTTATCTGATGTTTTCCTCAGGATTATACTAAGGCTGTATGTTTTGGAACAGAAGGTTACAAAGGTGAGGTGCCATTCTCCTTAGAGTATGTCAAGTGTACATGCTACAGATGTGCACTTGCTAGCACTTGATGCAGTGCCGGATATCTCCACTGTAAAGTGACTCTCTCCTCTTTCCCTTTTCCATACTCTACTCCTTGAAATCAAATCAAGAAGCTGAACCCACAATCAAGGAATAAGGAGTTAAGCTGTACATCCTTGAAAGAGAATATTTATATAAATTATTCAGAATTATTCTGTAAGAGAGATTTGCTACTTCTCCCATTATTAAAATTTATTCAATCATTTATGTGTGTGAAGATTGTAACTTATTTTATTCACTGATAAAATCATATAAGATCTTAAACTTTTTAAAAACTTTATTTTTTAAGCAGAGCAAGAAAGAGCAAGATAGTGAAGGAGATATAAATTTTTTAGCCACAAGTTCACTTTCCAAATGCCCACAACACCTGAAGGTGGACCAGGCCAAAGCCAGGAGCAAGGAACTCACTTTAGGTCTCCAAAGTGGTAGCAGGGACCAAGTACTTGGACATAATGTGCTGCCTCCTAGGGTGCACATTAGCAGGAAGCTGACATCTGGAGCAAAGCTGAGACTTGAACCCTGGCATTATAATATAGGAAGGATGTGGAAGTCCCAAGGGGTGTCATTACTATTGTGTCAAAGGCCTGTCTCTCGATTAATAAATCTAAAATGAATTAATGTCTCCATACAATCACAAGGAACTCAGATCTTCTCTGATAACTTCAACATAATTTAATGCAAAAGATTCTGCTAACTCCTTTTTTAAATATGAAAACTGGGAACATAATGTCTAACCTGCAGAATTATTGTAAAACAGTGTCGAGTGTAAGCCAGCTCAGAGAACATGAGTGTGTTGCAGTAATGCTGGCTATTCTAATTTTCTAGAGATTTTCACCAGTGCAGAAGCTCAAGACTGGGAGACACTGAAATTCTCAGCCATCACTGCTGAGATTACCTATCAACCTATATCTATCTATTATGTATCTCAGATGATCTTCCTTTTAAGGTACTGAGAATCAAATTATATATTAATGCATAATTTTTGCTAATATAAATATGTTTTTGCTAACATAAAAAATAAATTCAAATTTTAAGATTCTATTCATTTCTCTGCTTTCTCCACCTGGGTAAAGTTTTGGCCTATAGAGGGTTTAGTACTTTATAATTTACATAACAGAGAAAATAAAATTGCAAGATGCTTTCCTTTGGTGATGTAAAAGCTCTTTTCATTCTTATATTAGAATGATAAAATTGTAAAGGTGATGGATAGATGATAGTAGTACAGACAGAGACAAAAAAAGATATGGTAAAGAATCTTAGAATTTGAAACATGATACACACAAAAAATCAATTCCAAAAGAGAAAGGGAAATAAAAACTTTCCAACATAATTCCTCCATTTGCTGTTTTACCTCAAAGGTAAGAATGTCAATTTCTGGTATGTAGTCATGTGCTGAAATAGTGGAGAAAGTGATTTCAATACTTTCATTTGTCTGTTCACAGACTGTAATTGGGGAATCAGCTTTGGTTAGCGGATCAAACTGTGGGAGAGTTACAATACAGGATTGTGCAGAAATAGTGTTTACTATGTCAAACACATGAATATTTTTTTTTTGCGTAGTTCTGTTTGTAGCTTTACCCTGAACTAATGCTGATGCTATCCTAGAGCATTCAAGTTCCTTCCAACTCTGGTAAGATCTGCTGCTAACTGAGCTATCACTGCGTGTGGTACACAGGATGATGAACAGACAACGCACATTCTCCTGTACTGGAGAAACAATAAGACATAAGACATGAAATTTAGATAGAAGAGGGGTTACAATTTATGCTTTTATATTAGAAAGATCCATTGACAGGTAAAAGGTCAGGCAAAGGTCTGAAGGAAGTGAGAAATGAGGATATCTGAGAGGAGAGCATTCCAACCAGAGGAAATATTAGATGCAAAGGCCCTGAAGTGGGGGAATCATCCAAGCATCTAAGAAACTAATACGTAATAGAGCAGATCTTAGAATCTGGATATGTAGTATTTATGACTAAGCCAAAACTGAGTTACATCAAGGTAATCCATTGTTCAACTATGGATATACTTTTAAAAAATTGAATTAGAGGCCGGAGCCGTGGCTCACTTGGCTGATCCTCCACCTGCGGCGCCGGCACCCGGATTCTAGTCCTGGTTGGGGCGCCGGACTCTGTTCCGGTTGCTCCTCTTCCAGTCCAGCTTTCTGCTGTGGCCCGGGGAAGGCAGTGGAGGATGGCCCAAGTGCTTAGGCCCTGCACCTGCATGGGAGACCAGGAGGAAGTACCTGGCTCCTGGCTTCAGATCGGCGCAGCGCTGGCCATAGTAGTTATTTGGGGGGTGAACCAACGGAAGGAAGACCTTTCTCTCTCTCTCTCTCTCTCACTGTCTAACTTTGCCTGTCAAAAAAATTGAATTAGAGATATGTTAAGCAAAGTTACTTTAAACTTCAAAACCTTGCTTTATTACTAAAAATACACCCCTTGCCTAACAAAATAAGTGTGTCAAAATCTTTGAGTTCCTGGTACTCTCTGCTTTTCTTTAGTAATAAAACTTCCTTTAAACTTGCTAGTAAGATTTGACTTGCGAGTCTCAAGCTTTATAAGTGCTCTTTTTCTTTCCTGTAGAACATGCTGGAAATGTACATTCTACTTATGTGATATTGTGGGCTATTGCCTTCTTCTTCCAATGTGGTCACAAATTGCTTTGCTATATCCAGATTAACTCATCTTTGAGTCAATTTTTAATATAAGAAACAAACACACGAGTACTATTACAGCCCTAAGAAGTGTATTTTTCAATATTTAAAAAATTTCAAAACTAGATTATGGTATCTACGACCTCTTTGGTTTCATATTTGGACTCCTTTCAATGCTATAAAATATTTTGGTTGAAAAAATCTTTGCATTTTTCTCAAAGCATTCACATACAAAAAGTATAAGAATTCTAAATTCAGACATTTTATTCTTTGTCACCAATTCAAGGTTCACAGAGGCCTATGTTTTCTTTGCCGCAGACAGTCAGATTTTGACAGCAAGTGAATATTATTTTGCACTTGTGGTATCTATAGGGGCACATCTTCAGATGGGTTATGCCTGCTGCGAGCTCTATTGTCCTTCCTGTGAATTTCAGACACCCCAAGGAGTGTCTTCTTTGTGGATGATAATCGCTGTATTTGGATTGAAAAAATATGGCCCCCCTTCAGTGCACATACACGTACGTGTGTGTGTGTGTGTGTGTGTATAACTGAACTTTAAAGTTAGGTCAGTGGTTTGGTTCAGGATAAGGACACTTCAAGTGTCTTTGGAAATATTGAAAAATAAGTGTTTTTAAATGACATAGGATTGATGAGGTTAAGTCAAAATTCAGTCTAAAATTTTTATCTAAAATATTGCTTTTCAAAGTAATCCATTGTGGCCCATTTGTATAGTTGCATGGGTTTTGTATTAGTCTGCTTTGTGTTAGTTTGTGTTAATCTGCTTTGTGTTATTAGTCTATTTTGTATTAGTCTGCTGTTTCAACAAAATAGTTGAGGCTGAGTAGTTTATGAAGAAAAGGGCTTACTCTGGCTCATAATTCTGGTGACTGGACGATTGGTTCTAGCATCCCAACCAGGGCTCTCTTGCCACATTACATGATGGAGGAACAAAAACCAAGCCGGCCATGTACAGAAGGGGGCAAGCACACGGGTTGGTTCCACAGGAATTGACTGGGTCCTTTGAGAACAACATTAATTGCTTCTCTTCCAAGGGCAGTGGCCCCAGTGACTTAATTATCTTCCACTGGGCCCCACACCTCAACAGCACCATACTGACTATTGAACTTTCAACACATGAAAATTTAAGGACTACAACTTAAGTCTTATTAAACCACAGCATGTTTTTTAGATAATTTCTAAAAATGGAGACATAAAACATTTATAAATTTTGAAAGAAGAGAAACAGTTGCCTCAAAATGAATGTTTTCCAAGTAAATAGTTATTTTTACTTTTTTTCTAAAATGCAAATATACTACAACATCATTTTTTTGTATATACCAGGCAAACGAATTAGTCTTTGAGGGGAGTAAAAGTAATGGCTGTTTTCTATATTGTACATACTCCCACTATGGGTAATTTTTAGTTACTAACAATGCAACAACTGGATCATGAAATCCCCAAAAATTTTACTATCGGCTCTTTGGACTTCCTAAAAGAAGTTTCCAGGACATTCGGCAGGTGTGTATCCTCTTTCTCTGGAAAAATGTGAATTTGGGATTTACTTTGCTCACTTTTAAGACTTTTTGAGTTTTCCACTTCAAACTTGTCTTTATTTCTTTTCTGATCTTGGCCAGTTTTCTTTTTCTTTTTTTAATCTAGGAAGGACAGGGAAGTATTCTCAGTATGTAGGAAGTAACAGAAGTATTGGAACAACTGTGACCTTGAAATTTCCTAGTAGCTTGTTAGACTCATGTCACGTGGTGAAATGGGTAGTGGATGTCATGTTGATCCTTCTGTTTGTTCAGGTCCTTCTCTTGATGTCCAAGGAAATCCCTCTCTTCTTAGATCAAGGCTTCACTGTAGCATAACTTCTATTAACCAGACAAATAAATGTTAACTGAAATTTGGAGGCCTGAATGGCCAGTATTTTCTCCATTTTAATATGCCTTTAGTTGCAAAATATATCTTTAATTTTATAGTAGTTTTCATGGGAAACAATCTTTATTCAATATCAAATGTAAAATGCATCCATTTTCCAGAATCGGGTAGTGTGTGTGTGTGTGTGTGTGTGTGTGTGGTGTATGAAAATGAAGACTACACATTTTGCAGTTAAGGAAGTATGGTAATGGTAGATGGATTATTTGAATGTTTTGGTTTAGAGGCAATACACATATTCCAGGATTGTACTTTTTCAACCAGGGAAGGAGGGGGAGTGAAAAGATGGATTTTTTCCCCTTGCAATTAGTATTTTCAAATCATTTGAATGTCTGTATCACAACAGTGTAGGTGTTATGTGTGGATTCTAAATCTTTTAAAAAATTAACTTTGCAGCAGTTGTACTGTCAGCATTCTTTAAAACTGTACTGAAACCCTCTCAGTTTTAACTGTTAAACAAATCTGATGCCCCAAATTAGAATCCTGTCAGAGCCGGCGCCGTGGCGCAGTAGGTTAATCCTCCGCCTGTGGTGCCAACATCCCATATGGGCGCCGGTTCTAGCCCCAGCTGCTCCTCTTCCAATCCAGCTCTCTGCTGTAGCCCAGGAAGGCAGTGGAGGATGGCCCAAGTGCTTGGGCCCTGCACCTGCATGGGAGACCAGGAAGAAGCACTTGGCTCCTGGCTTTGGATTTGATGCAGCGGCCATTTGGGGAGTGAACCAATGGAAGGAAGACCTTTCTGTCTCTCCCTCTCACTATCTGTAACTCTACCTCTCAAATAAATAAATAAATAAAATCTTTTAAAAATTAATAAAAAAGAGAGTCTTATCAACAGATGAATGAAAGTACTGAAATCACCTCTTCATTGTTTCAGCACATGACTCCATGCCAGAAATCAACATTCTTACCTTTGAGGTAAAACAGCAAATAGAGGAACTACCCTGGAAAGTCTTTCTTTCTCTTTTGGAATTGGTTTTTGTGCATGACATGTTTCAAACTCCAAGATTCCTTACCATTTCTCTCTCTCTTTCATACACACACACACACACACACATCTCCTTCTCTACCTCCATCTCTGAATCTATCTATCTCTACTGTCTCTACCATCTATCATCTACCTGTTATTTTTCTATCATCTATCTGTATTTGTCCATCACAGTATTCAAGATATGTGTGAGAAGACAATGGTAGATTCAAAGTCTGAACCATGAAAACAGTGTTTTCCACTATTTGTTCTACTAATAATGTCATCTCAATTATTAGTACATAATAAAAGATACTTTATTTGGCATCCTTGGATTTTTCCCTCTTTTTTTTTTTTTTTTTGGCTAGCGATTTTAGCCAAGAACCTTACTTTAGCCATTCCATAAAATTTTCTACTTATTGGGCAGGATAAATAAAGTAGCAGGTATATGTGATACTGATAGTGTGAGAGTTCATTTAAAGCAAAATAAAGTTTTTAGTGGAACATTGATTATGTCATCTGGGTGTCCCCAAATAATTGCCTCAAGGGTGAGTTGCTCAGAGGAAAGCATTTGTTTACTTTACAAGTAAAGGAAGCAGTAAGAAGGTACAGTTCCTGGCATGAGATGTCTCCCTGAGCAGCAGTTTCACAGAGTTTTACAGCAAGGGTTAGGAGAGCTTCCACTATATAGAAAATCAGGGAGTGGGTACAGGGATCCTAATGCTTGAATGCTGCAAGCAGGACACTTCTTATGTTAAGTGATAAAAAGATGGCGGCAATGTTCTTCCCTGGGAGGCAGTCTATTACTGAGGCAACGTCAGCTTGGGTCTAGAAGATATGACTCAAACTGGTTTCTTGCAGCTTTAACCCTTGTTTGTGCTGGTCTGGCCTGCTCTGGGTACAATATTGCAAGATAAGCTTTCCTAGAACATGAACTGAAAAGCAAGCTCAAAGGATTCTACTTACAAACTGTTTGAGAGTCTCTGTATATCTCCCTGTGCTCCCTTTCGTCACAATCTCATGTTCTTGGTTACAAAGTAAAAATTTTATTTGGTTAAGGTATGTTTTATTGAGAAATTCATAATTTATCAAAGAAAAGTAGTGATATTGCATGCAGAACACATCATTAATTAATTCAGTAAGCATGTTAGACCCATGCTTAAAAAGACCAATAGGAGTAGAAACTTTCCTCTAGGATTTTAATGTATTGTGTAAAATAAAATATAGAGTTCAAGAATCCATCCAAATCAAGACCATCAACATCCACAGAGGCTGGACCTCAGCTTATGTTTTTAGTAAACCTAAAGATCTTTTCATGGCAATTTTCCTGAAATTCCATGTTTAGACATTTATGGCCCACAGAAATTGACCTGCATTTCTGCCCCCAGCAAATGGGATCCACAAAATGAATCAAACTGGCATCAGGAGCCTCAGTACGGAAAAAAAAAAATCTTTCTGAACATCTCCCAGCACTGGCATTTCCCACTACCCTCTAGTCTTAACTGGAGAGAAACTATTTTCATTTGGGAAAACCCAGCCAGACAAAAGTCACTCTCAGTCAATTCTATATTGCTTTGTATGGTGATTAACCAAGAGCTTTTGAAATTCTTTTTTCTACTTATTTAATGAGTCTTTACTCTATAAAACACTGAACTTTTCCCAGGAAGAACATTAGGTTAAGTAAGACACATGCTTCTATTCCACTGGAGAAGATCAATGAATCTTAGTATCACAGGAGGCAAAAGTCCATTTTGTATTATCAAGGTAAAAGTTTACAAGTCCCCAAAGCTTGTTTTATGTTCAAATGAAACAGCTCAAGACACACGCTGTGAGTTCACTGTCATGTCTAATGTTCCTGACAATTCCTGCCTGCAGGTGCTTAGAGTGTATGAGGTGTCTGCCCGTTTCTTTCCCTCCAAACTCAGTTCTGGATCAATTTCATCACCCTTGCCTGTGTACTCCTGATTCTTAGTGCTTTGTCCCAAGTATGACCACTTCTCCATGTTCCGAGAAGACCATTAGATAAGGCTGCTGTTATGGGCAGCTGAAGTTTTAGAGACAATGGGGGATCATTGTAGTACAGAGAACAACAGCACTTGAACTTCAGATGTTATTCTGAGATTCCATGTTTAGGTCAGACATTCCTGCACGTGGAAGTCACTCCCTCGTAACGTCTGTCTTTCAATACAAGACTCCTAACACATTGCTGATTCATGCCCTCACAGGAACTAAAATCTACTTTACATCTCATTTCCTGAATTTTAGGGAAAATTTCCAAGTTACCAGGTAGACTCAGAAGTTGATGGTAACTAGTTATGCAGGATAAATTTGTTCCTTTTAATTTAAATCTCTGTCTTTTACACCATCCTGGGAGGCAGTCTGGATACAACCTCTAGGCCCATATAAACATTTTTGAAAACCCAACAAATTCCCCTCAATATCTATTGCAAGAGTAACAATTCTTATTTCTAGGCCCATTCCATTTTAGAAATGTAAAGTAAATGCCATGGAAATGTGAAATTTTTGAATGAGTGCATGTTTTACATGAAAGAGGGAGAGAGAGGGAGGGAGAAGGGAGACAGGGAGGGGGAAGGAGAGACCAATCTTATTGAGATGAGGGACCATCTTTCTTTACTATATTGCTAAACGCTAACATAGTTACATATTTCCTGTCACAACACTGTCATTTGTTATATCTTGTTGGATGAATAGATAATTGGATGTTAAAAAAATATATATCTGGCTATTCTAGTCATTAAAGACGAGCACCCAACCATCTGAGAAGTCTAGGAGACATGGAACACCTGTGTGGGCTGAGAAAGGATGTCTGGTGGGGTGTGGTCATCCACTTAAGCAGGCGATTAATTTTTCAACATAATTAGCTATTTAATTGTCCATTTACATAATGTTAATGAATTTGAATTCATAGTTAATCTTCATTTTATTGAAAACATCTTATATCTATAATTCAAAACCTAATATCATAGCAAATGGCCTTGACTTTTTAAGTGAGTTTACCACCAAGTGCATGCATATACATATTTGTACAAAAGACCAGGAAAATTAGAGAAGGAGTATCTGCCACATTAGGTTTTTAGCAGACAATTTCTTTTTTCTTTTAAAGATACATTTATTTATTTGAAAGTCAGAGTTACACAGAGAGAGGAGAGGAGAGGGAGGGAGAGAGAGAGAGAGAGAGAGAGAGGCCTTCCATCCGATGGTTCACACCCCAATTGGCCGCAACGGCTGGAGCTGTGCCCATCCAAAGCCAGGAGCCAGGAGCTTCTTCCGGGTCTCCCATGCGGGTGCAGGGGCCCAAGGACCTGGCCCATCTTCTACTGCTTTCCCAGGCCATAGCAGAGAGCTGGATTGGAAGAGGAGCAGCTGGGACTAGAACCAGTGCCCATACGGGATGCCAGTGCTTCAGGCCAGGGTGTTAACTCACTGAGCCACAGTGCTGGCCCCGCTGACAATTTCTAATGGTTGGCTATATCTTATTTACACACAGAATTTTGTTGTAAAACATAGTTTTATTGCAAATTTTCAATTTCTTTTTCTAGGTTAATGTTTAACCAAAATTTTCGGTTAAAAAAAACAAAAAAGACCAGATAGTACAAGTTTTAGACTTTGTGGGCCATCCGGTCTCTTTCCAAAGTCCTCAGTACATAAATTAATGACTATTGCTGTGTTCCAGCCGAGCTTTATTTACAAAGCAGTGGGAGGGTTGGTGATCCCATCATATGATTTAGATTAATCTCTTGCAAATTTAGAGGGTTCTTGCTTTTAACTTTGTTCTCCATTAAAATGTTTTCTACCCTCTCCTCCATGCCTCTCCTCTTCTCTTCTCTTCCTTCTTTTCCTCTCCTCTCTATATTTAGATAGTCTTTCTGTTTCAAAAATGTGCGAATAAAGAGATGCTGTCCTAAGGCAGGCAATATCTTGCCGTCCTTTTTTCCTTTCTGTGATCTACCTCCTCTTCTACCATCTGTTATTCCTTAGTTGTTTCAGGTCTGAGTTGCCCAGAATCCTCTTGAAGTGGAACGCTGGTTTTATATTCCTCTTGACCTAACATGATAAAAATTCCTATAGTCTTTTGACACAGAAAGGTGCTGGCGCTGTGGCATAGTGGGTAAAGCCACCACCTGCAGTGCTGGCATCCCATATGGGTGCCGCTTTGATTCCCAGCTGTTCCTCTTCCGATCCAGCTCTCTGCTATGGCCTGGAAAAGCAGTAAAAGATGACCTAAGTGCTTGGGCCCCTGCACCCAGATGGGAGACCTGGAAGAAGCTGGTCTAAGTGCTTGGGCCCCTGCACCCAGATGGGAGACTGGAAGAAGCTCCTGGCTACTGGCTTTAGATTGGCACATCTCTGGACGTTGTAGCCATTTGGGGAGTGAACCAACAGGTGGAAGACTTCTCACTCTATCTGCCTTTGCCTCTCTGTAACTCTGCCTTTCAAATAAGTAATAAATAAATAGACACAGAAAATTATTCAATATAATTATTAATATTTGAATATATTGCCACTTCTTTTTTATTTATTTATTTATTTAACTTTTATTTAATGAATATAAATTTCCAAAGTACAGCTTATGGATTACAATGGCTTTCCCCCCAAATAACTTCCCTCCCACCCACAACCCTCCCCTGTCCGTATACATGTTAAGAAGTAGTTATGTTTGTATTACATATGATTGCTTGTCTTTGCCTTTATAATTTAATTATATATTGAAAGCATTTTCCCTGTTATTTTGCATTTTTGTAAACATTCTTTAGTGATTGCTTTTATGAGGTAGATATGTTATCCTTTAATTCCTATTTGATTATTAGCACTGTATTAATTATTACATAGCAAACAACCTCTTGCATTAAGTTAAAGAAATTACTTGAGGTTATTTATAGTATATTCCAAATGTGCAAGTATTGTGTCACACGGTATAAATTGTTTGAATAAAATGTATTGCCAAATAGTTGTTATGAAAGGTTTAGGTCATTTATGTTTGTTCAAGGAGTGTCCCCAGTCAGAGGTGTACTGGAACTCACTGAGATCAGTTTATGAGAATACACATTGAGTATCTCTTCCCGACCCAGTGTTCAGGTTCTTCCAGGTGGTAGCTTAAAATTAGCCACGGTGAAAGTACTTGCAACATGGAAATTAACAAATAGGTGTTGCTTTTGTAACCTCTCCAGACAGCAGATTGTTGAGCACTAACCAGCACATCATTGGAACACACCTTTTTATCATCATACATTGAATAATAAGATTTAATTTTTTTGGCTAATGTAAAGGTTAACTATTATACATTTAGGGAACAGATTTATCTTAGGCTAGCAATTAAGACATCTGTGTCCCACACTGGAGTGGGTGGGTTAGAGCCCCACCTCTAGCTCCTGATTCTAGCTTCTTACCAATATAGACCTTAGGAAGCAGTAAGTGATGGCTTAAGCACTTGGGTCCCTGCCAATTACCTGGAAGGTGTGGGAAGCCTGTATTGCATTCCTGGCTGTTGGCTGTGGCCTTAGCCAAGCCTCAGATGTTGTGGGCATTTGAGGAATTGACTAGCAGGTAGGAACACTTTATCTGTCAGTCTCTGTCCTTCAAGTAAATAAAAAATATATTTGAAAATGTTTTCTTTTAGATTAATTTCAGATGTGGTTATATATTTTTGCTAACCAGCTGTTTTCCTTTTTTTTTTTTTTAATTGGTTTACATGTTCATGCTTGTTTCTCATCAAGGATGAGTTTGTGTTTTGTGGAGAACTTTCACAACTCTGATTTCCTCTCCCCCAACCCCATTCTAAAACTGAGCACATTTCCATGTGTCTCTCTGGACCCTCCAGATCCACCCTGCTTCACACAGAGTGAAGATTTACAGAGAGTAAATCTTAGGAAATTTCTGCCCCTGCTTGCTTACACTAAGATTTATTTCATTATAAGAATATTTTTAGGAAACAAGTGCTTAATATCAAGTAAATAGTCAGAAAAATACAACCTGTTTCACAGAGTCAGGTTGAATTACTATTTTTCTGAGAAATTATTTCTTAATAGTTAAAAAATGCCATAAGAGCTATTTTGTCAATGAGTATAAGTACTGAAACTTTTATAAATAATTATTAAAACCCAGTGACATTTAGCTTATTTATATAATATAAAAGAACAAAGATACACCTGAAGCAAACAAAATAAAAAAGATCACTTTGTGCTTCCATTACCATTTGAAGAAAATATTTATTTATTTTTATGTACTCAAAGGGCAGAGAGAGAGAGAATCCTCCATCCACTGATTCACTTCTTAAATGCCCCCAACAGCCAGGGCTGGGCCAGGCCAAAGACAAGAGACCAGAACTCCATCCAATTTTGCTATGTGGGTGGCAGGGGCTCAAGCACTTGAGCCATCACCTGCTGCCTCCCAGCATGTATTATCTGGAAGCTGGATCAGAAGAAGAGGAGCCTGGATTAGAACTGGCCCCCCAGTGTAGATGCCATCTTCCCAATGAGGCTTAACCAACTGTGCCACAACACTATCCCTTTCATTTCCTTTTGAAATCAAATAAAAATGTACAATAAATACAATCATGTATATGCATGTTGTGGTAGAGCTGGTATGGAGCTGGTGGAAAGAAGAACATGAACTGGGAAGAAATTTTGAAAGAAAGATAGGATGTTAGGCATATCTAGAATGTGAAGTTCCAGTCCCACTTGGTAATGCCACTTTAGGACTCAATATACTTTTCTTAGCATTAGTTTGTCGAGATAACACTTCACTTAGAGCTTTAATCAGGAATGTGAGTGGCAGAGCAGGCTAAATCAGAGTCTTCCCAGACCTGTGGTATGGGTCAGATGTTCAATCCATGTGCTTTGAGATCCATCCTAAGAAAACATAGCCTTAGATGAGTACAGCCTGAGGTGTGAAACCTGGACACGGATATTCGAAAATAAAGTGCTGGAGATATGTGAGCCTTGGGATAATTTAGGATGGAGGAGATGAGAATAAAGCAGTTTAGGGCAGAAATAAGCCATGGAGCTGCCAACAGATCACCTAGAAAGGGAGTCCTTTTAAGGTTTAGGAATGCCTTGTATGGGCAATAACCACCAACTAGCAGAAGCAGCTCACCCAGTACCCTAGGTCATACCTCAGGAGAATTTTCTGTTGGTTTGCTACTGTCATGTGTTCTGATGACATTGCACTCTAAACTCCTGATTACTTAAGTAAAATTTTCCTCTGTAATTTCTACTTCTGTGAACAGCTTACTCATTTTTATTTAAAGATTTATTTATTTATTTGCAAGTCAGAGTTACGCAGAGAGAAGAGAGACAGAGAGATGGAGATATAGAGGTCTTCCATTTGCTGTTTCACTCCCCAGTTGGCTGCAATGGTTGGAATTGTGCTGATCTGAAGCCAGGAACCAGGAGCTTCTTCTGGGTCTCCCACGTGGGTGCAGGGACCCAACAATTTGGGCCGTCTTATACTGCTTTCCCAGGCCATAATAGAGAGCTGAATCAGAAGTAAAGCAGCCAAGACTTGAACTGGTGCCCAAATGGGATGCTGGCACTTTAGGCAGTAGCTTTACTGGCTATGCCACAGCACCGACATCCAGACTACTTGTTTTTGCCTTAAAGACCTGTCTCTATCTTACTCCATTTCTTGGTCTCTTTTATCTGGTCAATACTCACATGTGTACATTTCTGCTAGGAGATCCTCTTTCCTAGTTTTATTTTATTGTTATATTTTTACAAAACCACATAATTGCTTAACTTGCTTGTTTCTAGCCCATGCCTGGACTTGGTGCTTCCTTTATGTTTCTGTCAAACTAGCCACGTATTTTGCCATTCTGCATTTCCTGAATCTACATTTTAAGTTAAATCATGTTCCAGCAGATGTTGACTTAATCATGTTCTTATTGTTTTAGGTTGGTGTAACCAGGTATGAGGCAAGGGGGTTAATTACAGAACAAATTAAAGAAAAGGAAAGAAATTGGTTATTGGGGAAAAGTTAGAAATAAGGCTTGAGGGATCTGATGAATCCAATTACACCCAATTGGTGCCATATCTAAATTACTTTCCAGTGACTTCAGCAAAGAAGATTGGGTGCCCCAGATCACTGGTCCATGATGAGAAACATTGATACAAGTTCAGGCATAGATAGAATAGCTAGATAGATGATAGATTACAGGGGAGAAACATCCAGCTGTGTATATGGCATGGTGATGGATGATACAAGTAAATCGTGCATGGATATGATGGGACTGAAATATATTCTGTGTAGTTGGGATTAGCATCTCTAATAAAGCAGAAACAAGACAAAATAAAACAAAATAGTAGGAGCCTAAACAATAATAATATTTAATTTTCTGTTAAACTAATTCTAGAGGTACTTGCAGTGGCCTTTTGTAGTGGCTTCGTGATATCCTTAGCGGCACAAATTTCAATCTTTCTGCTCCAAAAACTCAGCCACATAGTTTCTACTTGATTAACATAGATCCTAGAGCTCCAGATGTTTTTCCTGCATTCCAGGATAACAGTAAGAGGCAGCAGAGGAGGTCCAAACCATGTGGTCATTTCCTCCCTGCTTTAGAATGGGCTCACTGATAGAATGGCCATACAATGCAAACACATTGTGCAGAAGGAATAATGGGAATTGTAGTCCTTTTAATGGGTGGCAAAACCCAAGCTAAAAATTCTTGTTTTTTAGCAAAGAAGAAGAGTAGAATGGATTTTAGGAGACAAATAGAAACCTCTTCTTAGGCCTTACTTTACTGCTTTTCAACCTATATTACTTGACCAGAGATTTAGTATTATGGTGTCTTTTTATGACTTAATTTGAGTGAGGGTTGGGCTGTACAATTATGACTAGTTTTTAAATCTCACTTTAGTTTAATGAGTGTTCTTTAACACCATATTTACAAAATCCTGGGAATATAAATAAGATATGATTTCTGCCTATGGAGTGCTTACAGTACACTGGAAGATTGGGAGAATAAATAAATTAATAGCTCTTGGGTGATATGATAAACCCAATGATAGATGTAGAAATGGTATATAAATACTTGCTAACTCATGGGTTTATTTATAAGAAAAATCTTACAATGGTGTACATTTAAATGTTGTCATTTCCTTGCAAGTTGTCCTTTATAAAGATAAAATTATGCAAAAGGAAAATTTTAAAAGAATGCAGAAATATATACATCAAGTCTTGTAAGTTTTCTCTCGGCAATTTTCAGCATTCATTTGTAATTGAAGATGATAGGTATTGTTTTTCTTACATTTGATTGAAGAAATGCCTTTTCAGACTGCTCTTGGCAAGTCTCAGAGTAGTGTATGCCTTAGTTTATCAACATAACAGTTTCAGTTATAAATGATTAGGCTTCGTGTCCCCAGGAATTTGCTAAACAATAAAATGACCCCTCAGTTTCAGTATTCACACCAAATAATGAGAAGATAATTTCATGAATTTGTTAAATGCTTGACATGCTGGTGTTTTCTTGTTAAAATCACTAAATAGCTTCAACTCTTTATGATTGTATACACTTCCTCCAGGTATCATTAAAATATGATTTGAGCTCACATCTATCATCACAAAAATTATTGTACAGAAGTAAATTCATACTAAGCAAGCAATAGAAATTTAACTCAGAGAACTGAATGTGGGTGCCTCCCTTTGCCTGTTGCCTTAGCTCCAAACCACTGTGAATATTGTGAATAGCTATTTTTGCTCATATTTATTGGTATTTAGAAGAAAGCCATGATTCTGAAAAATTAAAAGTATTGCAATGTTGTTTTCATTACTCATATATTCTATCTGACCATTTTGGAAATCAGAAAAATAGAAGAAAAATTGTATAAGCACCATCACAAAGTTTCTTACTTCTAAAGTAAGGTGCATTAGACCATTTTTAAAAAAACTATCAACGGCAGAAATTACAGGAAACTGAAAAATGAAAGAAAATTGGAGGAGTCTAAAGTCTTATTACTAGTTGCATTTTTAAAATTCAAATCTTAGCTTAAGAACCTTACTCAAATTATATATTTTATTTATTTCTAGAGTCAATATTTTCCTCACTCAAAATACATTGCAGCTTTTTGCTTTGTTTTAAAACTTTTCTGTGATGTGTAACACACATAAGAAAAGCAAACAAAACATATATGAATTGTTACAAGGTCAAGAAACAGGACACTATTCTCACTCAGATGCCTGCTTTGTGACCCTCCAAATCAATATTATGTCCTTCTATCCAAAATATAACTGCTAATCTGACTTCCCAAATTGCAGTATAATTTTTTGGTTGTGAATGCTATATTAATAGAATCATGTAGCGTGTATTTTTCGGTTTCCCTCCCTTGCCTCAGTATTAAGTGTGAGATTAACCTATGCTGTTCTGATGTGTCTGGGGACCACTTGCTTTCATTATTTTATGCACCCCCATGTATGACTATGACAGTTACTGAGAATTCTCAGCTCTTAACTCTTCCAATATTACTCTTTTCTCTTCAGTTACATATATGATAGACTCTGTCACCTCTTGACTGTCACCTTTATATCTTCAATTTTCATTTCTGTAAATTCTATTATTTTCCTCTTCATGTTTTAAGTTGCCTATTTTCTTATCACTTGACTTCAAGTTTACTAATTCTTTCTTCAGTTGCATTATTGTGCTGTTTAACCTGTACTTTACGGTTTTCTTATTACAATTTTAGTTTAGGATTTCTGTTGATTATCTTTATGGTTCCTAGGATTTTGCCAAAATTCTTTGTCATGCCTTTTATTTTCTCGAACTTAAGTGGCATGCTTGTTTAAATTTTCTTATGTTTACCTGGATTCTCTGAGGATCTCTTCCTACTGTTGTGCTGTTTTGTTGTTTTTATTAGTGTTGTTTTTGTTCAAGTTAACCAGTCTGTTTTTGTGCCTATTTGTTATTGAGTATGTTATATTTGTTATGAAAATCTCTAGAAATAACTTAGAGCTTAAAATATAATTATCTTTATTCAGAGAAGATTTACCTTGGCTTCTGGCAAGTGAGTAGCAAATCCAGCAATCCTAGATCATTGGAACACATTGACAGTGTTTTTGGAAGACTTCAGGCTCAGTGAGGACTGCTGTGTTTCCTGTGTATTCTTATCTCTAAGCTTTAACCTTCAGGTTCCCAATCTGAGACCCAAAATATTTACCAGGGCTCTGGATTCTAAACATTTTCCCCTTTGCCTCACAAGTATGTCCAAAGCTCTACTCTGCCTCTGGCTCCTTGGATAGTAATTCTTAAACCAGTGGATTCCCTAGGAGAAGGACAGTCTGAATAGGATACCACTTGCATCCTATTCAACTACATGGGGTAAAACAGTGTAATAGCATTTCAGAATAGTGTTAATTTGAAATCTCTCATGTAACGTTGTCCAGACTTACAATAACTTCCTTAGCCACATGAAACTGCCTCTTTATTCCCCAGATCTTGTCATTGAAATTTGTGGCTGCTTTGGTAGATCTTTGAGATCTTCAAACAGATTTGTAAAATGTTAGCCCTAGTAGTTTTAGTTGGTCTTAGGAGAAAAGTTGAATTTTTTATTTGATAAGTTTTTACTGAAAGTAGAATTGATAAATACATTTTATAATAATAATACCTTTAAATGAGGCAGAATCCTTATAAATAGAGAACACACATATTGTAATATGAATAAAGACACTGTAATAGATTGATATTATAAACTATTAAATTAAACACGGACTATATTTTGGGGAATACTAATGTTATTTTTATTTATTTACTTACTATAAGACATTGTAAGATAATAATGAAGACTATAGACTCTGGATTCATAGCCCACCTCTGAAACTCTATTTTTGTGACCTCAAGCATGTATCTTGTTTTTTTGTAGGCTTGTTTCTTTCTCAGTAAATCAAGGATAATCAATATTCTTACTTAGAGATTCGCTGTGAATGGTAAATTAAATAATTCATTCAAATACTTACAATGATTCCTACCCATTATATATGTGATGAAGTGTTGACTATTATTGTTGTCTTAAAATTAGGAGTTATTTTATAATACTTTGTTTGCATATCATTTCTTTTCTAGAGTTATTATTGAGTTAAAAAACAGGTAGTGACTATTTAATAGAAAAAACTGATCACTCAATGGTAATATTCAGTTAAATGGGGTAGAAAAGTATAAAGGTTTTTGGAATTATGGAACTTTCATATCTCTTATATAGTGTCTTAAATATTTATAAAGTATTGCCTCAGCTGCTTGATTTAGTCAGGGCATTTGACAACTGGATATTTTCTATACCTCCCATATACTCAAATTATTGTCTGATAATCATGAAGAACATCATGTAAATATACTTGAAAATCTTGTTCCTTGCTAACCATGAGAGTTTTCTTGTGAGATTTAGCTTCTATGTGTATTTTGAGTTTTCAAGGAAAAAAAAACTAACTGTAGTTATTACTGCTTCCATATTACCACACAAATGAAAAAAAGTATTAAGAAAAGGCTCAGAAAAAGCTGATTATAGCAAATATAACAAAATGTTATATACTAAACTAAATTTTTGTCACATGTTAAGCTATAGACGGTATTATATCTGCCTGATAATTTATGTGACTCGTAGACTGGTAATATATCACTGCATTTATTCATTTAGTTTTAGGTAAACTAGTGACACAAAAGCATGCTTATTTACTCAATATTTTATTTATGTGATTAATTTAAGTCCTCTTGCTTTTCAGGTGAAACAATTCATGTTGATAATAACCAAATATTCTGAATATTGCAGGGATGATGTAGGCCAGTGAGACCACCAAAATATCAGTAAATATTAATTACTAATAGTTATTAAAAATATCTTCTCTAATTTCAAATTCTACAAAAATCTATCATTTTTAAAAATGATTTTGGAATATTTTAAATAGAACTACTGTGTTTGGATAATAATTTGCATTTAAGCATAATGTTAGAAAATTTGACATTAAAACAAGCAAGTTTAGGTAGATTTTCAACACTGAATTTAGCAAGGTAAGAAATGAATGGAGGGGCTGGCATTGTGGCTTAGCGGGATAAGCTGCTGCCTGCAGCAATGGCATCCCATATGGGTATTGATTTAAGTACCAGTTCCAATCCAGCTCCCCGATAATGTGCCTAGGAAAGCAGTGGAGGAGGACCCAACTGTTTGGGTCTCTGCATCCATGTGGGACACAAGGAAGAAACTCTTGGCTCCTGGCTTCGACCTCTCCCAGTCTTCGCTGTTGTGGCCATTTGGGGAGTGTATGAGCAGATGGAAGAGCTCTCTCTGTCTTGCCCTCTCTGTGTGTTTATCTTTCAAATAAGTAAAATAAATCTTTAAAACAAAAAAGAAATGAATGGAAAACTAACAAAAAAAAATGCAGTCCTTAATTTATTTTTTTCTCTCAATAAAAAATTATACTGGCATCTCAGGAGACAATTTAAAATTTTCTACATGGCAAAATGCAACATAAAACATAAATATATAAAAAAAATTTGTGAGAAACTGCTTGCAAGACATATGGTATAATAAATGTAATTATCTCTAGAAACAGAAAGCTCCTCCAAGTTAAGAAAATTAATGGAAGAATTACTTGGTACAAAACTGAAAAAAAAAACACAAAAACAGACAAGAAACAGAAATGGAAGTGAAAATGGAAAATAAATTTTGGAAAATAAATGTTAGAAAAATTATTAATCTGAAAGAAATTCAAATTAAATATCAATGCTATTCCATTTCTACCCATAAGAATATCCAAAATTAGAGAACTGACAACATTTAGTTATTTAAAGAGTGAAAAAAGTGAGCCTGTATGCACTGTTCTTGGAAGTCAAATTTTCAATGTTTTTTTTTTTTTCCTAAAGATTTATTTTATTTATTTGAAAGGCAGAGTTACTGACAGAGAGAGAGGGAAAAACAGAGAGAGAGGTCTTCCATCTGCTGATCCACTCTCCAAATGGCTACAATGGCCAGGGATGGACCATGCCAAAGGCAGGAGCCAGGAGCTTCTTCCAGGTTTCCTACTTGGGTGTGGGTGCCCAAGCACTTGGGCTCTCTTCTGCTGGTTTCCCAGGCGCATTAGCAACTCAAACCTGTGCCCATATGGGATGCCAACATTGCAGGTGGTGGCTTAACCTACTACGCCACCATGCCAACCACGCCACAATTTTTTTTTTCTTAAGATTTATTTACTTATTTGAAAGGCAGAGTTACAGAGAGGCAGAGGCAGAGGCAGAGAGAGAGAGAGAGAGAGAGAGAGAGGCCCCAGCTTTTGAAATGTAATCTGAGATTATCTACTAAAATTAAGAATACACATTCCATTTGACATAGCAGCACATTGTTTGGGAATCTACCTTAAAGGTGAATGATAGCCTCATATGCGAGGGTGTTTAGAAAAGACTGTGTGAATCAGCATTGCGTTCTGTGACAAAACTGGGAAACAAAATTAAATGCTTAGTTACAGAGAAATGTCAAAATTATGGTTCAGTTCCTGTACAAACTGTACTGTTTTATATAATTGATAATTTGGGAGTGTAAAAGAAATACTTGTTCTGATGGATAGAAGTGGGTAGCATACAGAAACATTAAAGAGCTGTGATTTCTGTTGTTATGATATTACTTCTCTCGGGCTCCTGGTGTAGGTAAATTATCTTGTTCATTTCCTTTTGGAAAATGCAATGGAATACTGTTAAGACATTAATTTCCAAATCTACTTGTTTCTCTTCTTTCCAATTTATTTTCATGTTGTTCTCAGACCTAGATGATTTTTACTTCCATGTCATGTGCACCAGTTTTCTATGACTGCTGTGAGAAGTCATCTCCACACAACTGTATCATCTTAATAGTTCTGGGGCTCAGAATTCCAAAACCCGTGTCACTGGTCTAAAATCCAGATCTTGGGAGGGCTGCATTCCTGTTACCCTCCTTTTGCAGCTTCTACAGGCTGCCGAGTGCTCCTTGGCTTTTGGCCTCATTTCATCTTCAAAGCCTGCAATGACCATTCTAATTTCTGTGGCGTGTTCTGACAGTGACTGACAGTAAGTCTTCTGCCGTCCCTCTTCCACATGCAGGAACACTTGTGATGAACTGGACTACCCTGGAAATGTATGATAACCTTCACATTTTAAAGTCAGCTCATTATGAGACTGACCTTATTACATCTGCACACTTAATTCCCCTTTGCCATGTAAGCTAGTATATTCACAGATTCTGAGAATTAGGATGTAGACATCTCTTTGGGACCATGATTCTGTCTACTACATTGTGTTATACAAGAATGAAATTGATTAGGACCTATCAGAAAGACAGCAAATCTTTCAAGAAATTAATATCTCCACCAGTACTTTGTATACTATTGATTTTAATTTTACTCTGAATGAAATGTATATATATATATATATATATATATATATATATATATGTTTAGCAACAGGAATATATACATTAGCTTTGAAATTTAGATATCCAAACATTTTCATAGACCCCCAACTCTAGAATTATTCATTTTAGCAATTATTCCTGAATTATCATTGTTCCTTTTTAAATAATTTATAGCATAAAATACATCATTTTTTACTGTTCACTCAAGAAAGGGGATATGCTTGTTTTTTAAGCAAAAAGAGTAATTTAATTCAAAAGCAATAACTACTTCTCTGAACTACATTTTGTTGGCAATTAAGTCTTTCAGGTTTGTCTCTCAAGTCTGCAGTGCTGCTTATCCCCTCATCTGATCAGTAGTTACTTCTGCAGCAAGGTTACTGAGGTGGCCATGGTATGTTTCTTCAGGCAACACCATATGCAAGATTTAGAAGTCAACATCCCTTCCTTCCTTCCTTCCTTCCTTCCTTCCTTCCTTCCTTCCTCCGTTCCTTTCTCTCTCTCTCTCTCTCTCTCTCTCTCTCTCTCTCTCTCTTTTCTCTATCTTCTTTCTTTTTTTCCTTCCCCACAGGATACCCCTTAACACTTGTCTTGAGGGGTGGTATTGTTGCAGTTTCATGGAAAAAAGCAAGGGAGCTTTTCTTTGAACTGGTGCTTCTCAAATGTGGGCTCATGGGTGGGAATCTTTGCTTCACCAGCCTTCTTGGAACATGGGGGAGAAAGTATGTCTCTTACCACATGTTGTTTCTTGGACCTTTGGACCCCATATGGAACCTCATATCTACGCATACATGTTTTCCTCCAAGATTTGTAATTCTATTCTTCCTGTAATCCCTGGGGATTCATTCTGCTTGCTTTCCTCTGTCAAGTTGCCATTGCTCGCTGGGTACCTAAAAGAACATCCCTGCACAAAGGAGGCTGACAAGTGGAATGTAATCCTTCTTCATAGTAGGCACCCATTCATTAACTCATTAATTCATTTTCTTGTTTAACTCACATCTTGCCAATTTTTTAACTTCTTTTTAAAAATATTTATTTATTTATTTATTTGAAAGTCAGAGTTACACAGAGAGAGGAGAGGCAGAGAGAGAGAGAGAGAGAGAGAGAGAGAGGCCCTCCATCTGATGGTTCACTCCCCAGTTGGCTGCAATGGCTGGAGCTGAGCCGATCCGAAGCCAGGAGCCAGGAGCTTCTTCCAGGTCTCCCACGTGGGTGCAGGGGCCCAAGGACTTGGACCATCGTCCACTGCTTTCCCAGGCCACAGCAGAGAGCTGGATTGGAATTGGAGTAGCTAGGTCTCGAACTGGAGCCCATATGGGATGCTGGTGCTCCAGGCCAGGGCATTAACCCACTGCACCACAGCACCGGCCCCCAGTTTTTTAAACTTCTTTGGAGTGGCTTACTGTCTCACAATGCTCCCCCTTAAAGGACTTCAACACCTCAAGCAGGGGGAGTGCCGTGACAGCACCCATGCATTAGTCTGGATTGCCCTTCCTTCTGCAGTGTAGACAATGGGTTTCTTCTTCTGTTAAAGGCTGCATTCTCAGAGAAGACTGTTCTGACCGCTGTGTGAAGGCCAGTTTATCTCTAGTCTTAAAAACGCGGCCTTCCATATTAGTTTCTGTTTTCCAGTAGAATCCTATCACTTCACGAGCAGAATAAATCTTGATTTTGTATCAGATACTTTAGTATTCACTCAAGGAAGCAGGGCTGTCCTGCCTAGTTTACTCTCTCAAGACTCTGGAGCCATCACATGAATGAGATTCCAAGTAACTCCTGCCTGGGATCCTCACAACTGTGGTTTTTAATGTTTTATCCATTTATCTCTTTAGTGACTTTTGCCCTCTTTTCCTTCTCCCAGATTAACTTCGTTAACTTCAGGAAAGTAGTAGGGGTCTTAAGGTCTGCTCTGGATGCCAAAATAAAATACCATAGACTGGGTGACTTAAACAACAAACATTTATTTCTGCCAGTTCTGGAAGCATAAAAGTTCAAATGCAAGATGCTAACACGTTTGGTTTGGTTGTTGGTGTAGGCTCTCATACTGGCTTGCAGATGGCTACCTTCTTGCTGTGTCTTTCATGAGGGCACTACTTTCATAATGGGCTCCACCCTCACAGCCTCATCTAACCTGATTACCTTCCAAAGGCCTCATCTTCTGATATCATCATCATATGAGGGGTTAGGGCTTCCACATCTGAATTTTGAAAAGACCCAAACTTAGTCTGTTTTGTGCTGCTGTAACTTAATAGCATAAACTGGGTAATTTGCAATGAACAGAAATGTATTGGCTCATGGTTTTGGAGGCTGCGAAATCCAAAATCAAGTTTCTAGAATCTGATGAGCGGCTTCTTGATGTATCATCTTGTGCCAGAAGGCAAGAGAGCAAGAGAAGGGGAGCCAGGGGGCTGGCACTGTGGAGTAGTGGGCTAAGCCTTGGCATGCAGCACCGGCATCCCATATGGGTGCCGGTTTGTGTCTTGGCTGCTCCTCTTCCTATTCAGCTCTCTGCTATGGCCTGGGAAAGCAGTGGAAGATGGCCCAAGTGCTTGGGCCTACGCCAGAAGTCCCTGGCTTGGGATTGGCCTAGCTCTAGCCATTGCAGCCATTTGAGGAGTGGAAGACCTTTTTCTTTGTCTCTCCTTCTCTCTGTCCATAACTCTTCTTCTCAAATGCATAAATATATACATTAAAAAAAGAGAGGGAGGGGACTGAACTCATAATTTTATAGCAAAACCATTCATATGATAACTGCATTAATCAATCCATGAGGGTGGAGCTCTCATGGTCTAAATTCCTCCCGTTAGTCTTTGGGTCCTGTCAGTGCTAACATCGTTGCTTTGGGGATTAAGTTTACAACACATGTGTTTTTGGGGACACAGTCAAACCATAGCTCACATATCCCAACTGTGATGTTAGGCTTCCCTTATTATTCTTGTAGACTGTACCTGCCTTCAGAAATATTAACTATGGCTATAGCAATGACTTTTGTCAGTTAAACCTGGTTGCGAATTCTGCTACCTCAGGTTACTTTCTGAGCATATTTCTAGAGAAAGGCTTCTAACCTTAACAATATGCAGAGAAGTTATTTTCCTTGCTCTCTGATATATCTGTAGACATTTTATTCCTGCAGTCCTTCCTGGTCTTTCTCACAGCTTTCTGTGTAGAGCATTTTTTGCACATGCTATTCTACATAGCAGAATGGGAGACACTTTCTTTTTCATATGAGGTATCAAACCCTTAGGTATCTCTGTGACCTATTTGAACCAGGTCTCAAAAATTGCTTTCCATGGGGCTTGTCCAGAGTTCCCTGCAGATCTGTGCCTTCCTGCTTTTCACAGAAGGTTGAACGCTAGGAGCTACTCTGTCCATTCTGTTAGATGAACCCCTTTCTCTGATGGCATGTTCAAACACTCCAGGGAGGGATACCAGGTTGTAAGACTTGGGCAACTCTTGTACAGTATTTTCCTTCCTTCCTTAGGATGAGACTCAGGTTTTGAATTTAAAAAACGGTATCTGAGTTGGTGTTTAAGTATCATTTTCTAGACACTCACTTTTGTGAGAGGTCTCTGGAGACTACAGAGGAATCGGCATCCTCCACAAGCCCCATTATAGGAGCATTCATGAGCAGCTTGAACGTCTAGTCAAGCACTTCAAATCTGTACGGAGCTTTGCAGAAAAGCTGTAGAGTTCTCTTTGGGGCCATGTCTGGGCTCTCAGGTGTTTCTGAAAGCTGCATTGATCCCGACGTTAACACTTTGGCTTCTGTCCTCAATGAATGTCAGGGCTATTATTTCAAAAGACTTACCGTGTCTATTTCTGGGGATGGTAGTTATTACTCTGCCAATGGAGATACCCCATATTAATGAAAACCTGGGATTGTATTTGGTTATCATGCTCTGGACATTTAACTGTGATACTGAAAAAACTTGAAACTGGTGGGGCACAAAAACATCAAGCTGCCTTACATTAATGTGATTGAATGTGATTTAAACCCACTTTTATGTGATTTATGGCAGAACTAGAACTTTCCTGTCACTTCCGAATAGAAAAAAGTGCAGTCTGGTCTAGAATAGTTTAGAATTTCAGTTTCATTACTGATGTAAAACACTTCTCCTCTTCTCCCCACTCTAATCATCCTTGAATGATATGACAGAGTAGGGTCGGGGAAAGCTCTAACTCTGAGACACTGTTGTCTTCCTCTTGGATTCAGAAAGAATGGAAAAGCAAAAACTAAAATAAATGTTGCCCAGTTCTACTCAAATTTCAGATGAACAGTAATTTTTTTTAGTACAAGTAAATTCTAAATATTGTGTGCTATAGACTTGTATGTTGATTTTTTAATTTATTTTACATTCAAATTTAAGTGGGTGTAGCCTGGTGCTGTGGCGCAGCAGGTTAACGCCCTGGCCTGAAGTGCCAGCGTCCCATATGGATGCCAGTTCTAGTCCTGGCTATTCCTCTTCCAATCTAGTTCTCTGCTATGGCCTGAGAAAGCAGTAGAAGATGGCCCCTTGGCCCCTGTACCCACATGAGAGACCCAGAAGAAGCTCCTGGTTCCTGGCTTCAGATTGGCACAGTATGGCCGTTGAGGTCATCTGGGCAGTGAACCAGCAGATGGAAGACCTCTCTCTCTGTCTCTACCTCTCTCTGTAATTGTGGCTTTCAAATAAATAAATAAATCTTTAAAAGAAAAAAACAAATTTAAGTGGGCATAATTTATCTGGCAATCCTAAAATTACAGCCTCTGAACTTTCCAGGTGTTAGAATAGGAAAAGGGGGCTGGCGCCACGGCTCATAAGGCTAATCTTCCACCTGCGGCACTGGCACCCCGAGTTCTAGTCCCAGTTGGGGCGCCGGTTCTGTCCCTGTTGCTTCTCTTCCAGTCCAGTTCTCTGCTGTGGCCCGGGAAGGCAGTGGAGGATGGTCCAAGTGCTTGGGCCCTGCACCCGCATAGGAGACCAGGAGGAAGCACCTGGCTCCTGGCTTCGGATCAGCGCAGCGTGACAGCTGTAGCGACCATTTGGGGGATGAACCAACAGAAGGAAGACCTTTCTCTCTATCTCTCTCTCTCACTAACTCTGCCTGTCAAAAAAAAAAAAAAAAGAAAAGAAAAATAAAAAGAAAAAATGAATAGGAAAAAGAAAAGAATTTCTTTGGTGTAACTCAGTACCTTATGATAAGAATTCCTTCTTAAAACTATTAATAAAACATTAATATTGTATTAGGTATTACACAGAAATGATTTAAAGTATATGGGAGGATGCATCTAGGTTATCTGAACATACTACAGCATAAGGGACTTGATTGTTTCTCAGGGTTCTGCTTTGTTGCCTTGGGTCCAGTTGTTCATGCTTGGGCCCTCTAGTGGGACAGCACATTCCCTTGGGAGGCTCTGCAGAAGTTTCCGAGGACTGAGCTCCTGGACCCAGGAAATGTCCTTTGTGTGATCTTTGTTGAGTCTTCCCAACCTCTGTCTCTGGCAGGTGACCCCACAGCACCAACAAGAGTTCAGCAGGCTTACTGACAAAGTAGAAGTCCAAATGCATTTGAAAGCCTTCTCTTCCCCTCTTTTTGGTTGATACCAGATCTCTCTGGGGGTATTCTTGATGACTCCCTCCACCCCTGGTTTTGGGGGAACATTATTTTGGGTGGAAATTTAAAAGTTACCACTTTAAAAAACTTCCCCAATGGACTATAGTGTTCCTCTGTATTTGGGGGCTGCATATCCATGGATTTAAACAACCACAAATCCAAAATATTAAAAATAAATTACCTCTGTACTGAACATACACATGCTTTTTCCCTTGTCTCTATTCCCTAAGTAATACAGATAGCAACTATTAACATAGCATGTGTATTACATTATGTATTGTAGTAAATCTAGAAATGATATCAAGTGTATAAGAGGATGTGTGTAGGTTGTTAGCAAACACTGCCATTTTATTTAAGGGACTGAGCATCCATGGATTTTAGTGTCTGTAAGGGGTCTGGAACCAATCCCCCATGGATCCCAGTGCACATTTTTTGAACAACTCTTTATATAAGAAAGATAGTATAATATTTCTTCTAAATATGGAAAGTTAATTCATGCTTTCTGTGGGATAACTCGTTGGAATTTGCCTTTATTGATGGTTTTGCCACATAGTAATGCAATCAAATCAATTTTTAGTATTATTATAAAATTTAGGAAAATCTAAACAGCATATTTATAATTGCATACACAGTTATTTATCAAGTATTTTTGACATGAATTAATTCTTTCTTTAAAAGATTTATTTACTTATTTGGAAGGCAGAGTTACAAAGAGAGGAGAGACAGAATGAAAGATACTGTCCATCTGATGGGTCACTCTCCAAATGGAACCAATGGCCAGGACTAGATCAGGCTTTGAAGCCAGGAGCCAGAAATTCCATTCAGATCTCCCCTGTGGGTGGCAGGGGCACAAGCACTGAGACCATCTTCTACTGCTTTCCATCTTCCACTGCTTTCCCAGGTTCATTAGCAGGGAGCTGGATCAGAAATGGAGCAGCTGGACTTGCATAGGTGGTTTGATATGGAGTGCCTGCATCCCAAGCAGCAGTTTAGTCTGCTGTGCCACAACACCTGCCCCAGGAATCAATTCTTTTTGACTAGGTATCAACATGAATCAAATTTTCTGCTTACAATTTTAACTTGTGTAATGATTGGAAGAATTTTCCACAATATATCTTCTGGCTATTTATATTTCATTTCTTGAGTCTTTTCTACCTGCATGCTACTGATACTAGGTGCTGCAGAACTGGTTTTCCTTGTGTGCTGTCCTCTCCATTTGTCTGTCTGTGTCATCACACTGGATATGTCCAAACAGTGTCACATATCATGTCTCTGGAAACCTATTCCATCCAGCAGCAATCTAATCACATGCAGAAATGACTGAAAACCACAGAATTGTATCTTGCCAAACTCAATATAAATATATCCTAAATATATCTTGCTAAATTCAATATAAATGTATCCTCAACTCAACTTTCACTTTAGTACATTCCTAACACACTCCAAGTTCAGAGCAGAGGTTGGGTTAGAAGGAGTTGATATTCCTTATTGACTGGAGTTGAAATATCTTATGTTTGCCTAGTGTACAAAACCTCTTGACCACGCAAACACTTCTTTAGATCCTGTTAGTACATTGATGGCTTCTGATGCTTAAGCTTCCTTTCCTTCATGATAAAACCACCTCTGCTTCCCAACCCACTGAGTGTTTCCTGTGTGACTAGCACAGGTAGCTTCTCAGGTGCTCAAGTCCTCTTGGGAAATCCAGCATCCCACGGGGCTGGTGGGATGTAGTAGATTAGGCCTCTGCCTGCAGTACCACCATCCCATATGGGCACTGGTTCTAGTACTGGTTATTTCACTTCCGATATCCAACTACCTGCTAATGGTCTGGAAAAGCAGTGGAAGATGGTCCAAACCCAAAAAGAAATCCAACATCTTGTCTTCTCTCCTTCAGACTTTACAATATAATCTGTTCAGAGTCAGCATCTATGAGTGTTGGATCCTTTTGTTACTCCTCCCACAGCCTCAGGTACTTTAAGAAATATTTAGAAAGACAACATTGTAAGTTTGTTTTTTCCCCCAGGAGAAACCTTAACATTCAAGTAAATCAACATGTACAACTGAATGTTTTGGGGTTAGCTCACCTATATATCTGTGCTCCAGCCTTCTCTTGGCCAGGAAACCCAGATACATGATGAAGTTCAAGAAACTTCAGGATGCCTGGGATAGGCTCCCTCTATGGAGTACCTCAGTTTGACTTCCAGCTCCCACCTTGATTACAGCTTCCAGATAATGTGTTCTCTGGATGAGTCAAGTAGTTGGGTCACTGCCACACACTTGAGAGACCTGGTTGAAGTTCCTAGCTCCTGTTTTCATCTTGGCTCCGTCCCTGATGATGTAAGCATTTGGAAAGTCAACCGGCATGTGGAAGATAGCTCTGTGTCTATCTTTTGGGCTTCCAAATACAATAAACAAATAAAAACTTTTTAAAAAGAAAAAACTTTCATAAATATCCTTTAGGATAATATTGACTGATATTGTACAAAAAATTGGTGCATATCCATGTTAATATTCCATTTCATTTTTAATCATCTAGACAAAAAATTAAATCTTGAAATTACTTTTGGGCCTCTGAAAATGTTATTGTCAGGGCACTTAAATGGGCTGATAACTCTCACACTTGTAATTTTAAATGAAGCCAGCTTCTGAGGAGCCTCTGATTAAAATTCTTGTTTCTTCATTCTGTGAATTTATGGGTAGAATACCAAAGTCAAAAAGACCTCTCTCTGAGTATCCAAATAAAATATTCCTCATCACACTAAATTTTGCTGTTGCTTTTTTTCTTTGCATCTTTAAATTTGTAATTTAAATTGTGATTACATATAGACAATTATGCAGGTGTGTGTTGTCTATTTGAAATGCATATAAATTATTCCAATGTTTGAGACGGTTTAACAGGAACAGTATTATGTCCCTATTAGTAGTAAATTGTCTTGCCTTATAATGACATAAGTGGGGGTCACATATTTACAATAGGGAACAATGTTAGACTACTAATTCTTCAACTGCAATTTAGGAAACAGATGCATATGAAATGAATCCTTTATGACTTGCCTACCAAGTTAAGGTCAGCTGCTTTTTTGTTGTCATGGAAAAAGTACAAAAGAAAATGCTAGAATTAACACAGGAAGAGAAATTGGTATGCAGTGGATGTGCAGGGTGTGTAATAATAACTAAATTACCTATGATATAGTGTTGTTGTGACAGGCAAATAAGGTAGATTACATGAAAACACTTTGAAAAAGCACAAATTTCTATAGCTAAGCATAATTACATTGTGTTTTACAATTTTATTTCTCTCAATTTAAATATAAATACTGACCCAATAATCTGTGCATGGCAGGAATACTTATTAAAAAAATTCACAAACACTTAAGAGGGTTTTCTAAAAATTTCTTGGGAGCTTTATGTCTCTAATTATTCCCATTGAGTCAATATAGTTTTCTAAAAATAGTTTCCTGTGGAACAATGCAGGTTTTAGCAAATAGTAATATGAAGAGTTTTTTTTCAATGAGGGGACAAATACAAAGAAAAATAAAGAAATAAAAGCATATTCCTGGCTTGAATAAACATAGTGTAGTAACATGGAAGATAGGGGTGAGATTTGGGCTAACAGTAAAGCTGGTTCAGATGCCTCCACCCCATGCTGAAATACCTGCTTCTATAGAGCACCTCCTGCTAATGTGCGTCCTGGGAGACAGTGGTGATGGCTCAAGGGGTTTAGTTCCTAGCACTCACATAGGAAATCTATATTGAATCCCTGGCTCCTGGCTTGGGTGCCTGTTGGGGGTTGTTGTGTACATTTAGGAAGTGAACCAACAGACACAAGCTCTCTCTTTGTCTCTCTGTTCTGAGCTCTCTGTCATTGTGCCTTTGTCTCTCAAATAAATGAATAAATAAATAAAATGATGGTTATAATAATGACAACTATATTTTCTAGAAATTGCTATTCAAACTTTTTCCCCAAAGTAGTAGATATAATAGATATATTCATGACATAAATAATATACATTCAAATATGAGTGGAAGTATATGTAATTCAACATAAATGTGTGTGTGTATACGTGATTTTTAAAAACAGAATTATGGAAGAGTAGACTTTTATTTTTCTATTTAAGCTGTGATATCCAAGTGATAACAATATAATACAAATGAAGCATTTGTATATTGGGTTATCAAAATTGTGAAGAAATAATGCCTTGGCTTAAAAAATTGTATATGATCATACACAATTTTTTAAGCCATAAAAAACCTAACACCCAAAGTTACTCTGACAGATGGAGATGAAGGGTACATATCAAACCAGAAAAACAGGCATAAAAGCATCTGATTTTTCATTCTAGCAAGACTCAAGCCATATTTCAGTTTATGTCTTTTCTAATTGATTCAACAGATCTGACATTGAACAGCACATGACAGAACCAGTTTAATGAAGTGTGACCTGTCTTAAGGTCACCAAGTAACTTTAAAAAACTTGCAAATACGTCCCCTAAGTTTATAGCCTCAAAGTTTGACAATATTACTTGCAAATATATTAAACTATCCTATTGCTGTGCAACTTTAAGTCTTATAAAAAAGGGATGTTTTGTAGTAAACAGCAATATAGGAGGCAAAATCAAGGAATATTCATAATAATCAATACTGTATTATTACAGTGCAGCAATGATTTTTGCATTGCATTAATGAAGCAAAAATTCCTTTACTGTAAATTGAGGATGTGTATCATGTCCTTTCTAATGGAAACAATAATGAAAGATCAATATCCTGAAAAGAAGTACGGTAGGGTCAAATGGAGGTTTACTTCTTATATTTCAAGACTTAAATCTCTGTTCTGACGTTCTCTTTGAAGGATGTTTTCCTTCAACATATCCTAAAGAAATCGTCAAGCTCATGTCAAGCAAAAAAACTGAATGATGAGATAAATCAGGACAAATCCAGAGAGCTGCTGTGCTGACAGTCATACCGACTTGCTCATTTTACTGTGAAAACGGAGTTGCTATTTGTATGTTGCTAGCAAATTCCTTAGCAAACAGCTTCTGCATCTGTTTTAATGTTAGAAGGGAGGGGCAAGCAATAATTTGATTTCCACTCTCCCTGATATTTTCTCTCCTATTGCAAAGAGCCATTAGAAGAGTGTTTCAAAGCTCATATTTGTGACAGACACTGGAGAAGCAGCTACCAGTTCTACACCACACACATCTGTAAAGGCATCAGAACTGAGGGGCATCTAAGCAGAATAAATCACCAGCATTGCCTCAAAGAAATTATTTGTATTAGTCATTATTCACCCTGGGCATCTTCAATGCTGGACATATTCTTGTTTTTCTTTACCTTGAAATTCATTTTATTTTTTTCTCTTTCTAAAAATTTTTATCGATGTAAAAAGATTTCAATGTTTGACAGTAACCATGCTTTCCTCCCACCCACTCTCCCTCCCGCTTTTCACAATTATTGATGAGCAGAGTTGATGTGGACTGACACCACTGAAAAGAAATTACCTTTCATGAGAACAGTGCTAATGTCCATGATTAGAAAACGAGTGTAATTGCCGGCGCCTTGGCTCAATAGTTAATCCTCCGCCTGTGGCGTCGGCACACCAGGTTCTAGTCGGGGTGCTGGATTCTGTCCCAGTTGCTCCTCTTCCTGTCCAGCTCTCTGCTGTGGCCCGGGAGTGCAGTGGAGGATGGCCCAAGTGCTTGGGCCCTGCACCCACATGGGAGATCAGGAGAAGCACCTGGCTCCTGGCTTCGGATCACCGCAGTGTGCCGGCCACAGCGGCCATTGGGGGGTGAACCAACGGAAAAGGAAGACCATTCTCTCTCTCTCTCTCTCTCTCTCTCACTGTCCACTCTGCCTGTCAAAAAAGAAAAAAAAAAAAAAAGAAAACGGGTGTAATTTACCAAGGTGACACATTTGCGTTTATTTTTAAAGAATATTTCTTTATTTGAAAAGTAGATGGCAGAGAGAAAGAGGAGAGAGAGAGAGTCACAGAGAGATCTTCCGTCTGCTGGTTCACTCCCCAGATGCTTCCAGCAGCAGGTTTGGGCCAGGCAGATAGGATGGAGCTTTGACTGGGAGCTAGCAGTGCCTCTGGGTCTCCCACTTGAGGAGCAGGGACCCAAGTACTTGAGGCCATCAGTTGCTTCCCTGCCAGGTGCATCAGCAGAAATCGGATCAAAAGCAGTGGAGCTGGGACTGGAACACACACTGATACAGTACGCAGGTCTCCCAGACAGTGGCTTAACCCACTGTGCCCAGACGCCTGCCTCTTGTGTTTACTTTTTGATATGTCTCCCCATTCATTCAGCATTTCTAAGTTGAGAGTAAAATATTGAGATCCAGAAACAAATGTGAAAAGGAAAATATGGCAAGGATATTTACATACTAATAGTGGAACAAAACATCTAAAATACCACCATTCTTACTCTTGATGTAATTGTCTTGATGCAGGCATTCTTAAATGCTTAAAACTTTTAATAAATAAATATAATAAACTGAGATTTCAGATAAGGTTGTTGCTCTCCAACCACCCAATAGGAGAAATAATTGATGTGTTTCTAAACACACTTTTCTTTTCTTTTTTTTTTTTTAGATTTATTTTATATATTTGAAAGACAGAATTACAGAGAGAGGTAAAGACAGAGAGAGAAGTTTTCCATCCTCTGGTTCACTCCCCAGATGGCCGCAACAGCCAGAGCTGCGCTGATCCAAAACCAGGAGCCAGGAGCTTCCTCTGGGTCTCCTATGTGGAGCCCAAGAACTTGGGCCATCCTCCACTGCTTTTCCAGACCATAGCAGAGAGCTGGATCAGAAGAGGAGCCTCCGGGATTAGAACCGGCGCCCATGCGGGATGCGGCATTTCAGGCCGGGGCTTTAACTCGCTGCGCCACAGAGCCAGCCCCATTCTAAACACACTTTTCAATGCAAAGAAAAAATGAAAAATATTAAGAAGTCAAGAATTATATAAGCATAGGTAGGATGAAGTTTGAAAAGCAATTGAATAAACACAAGGAAGCTTCCAAATATAGATAGATCTTGAAATAAACAAGTGGACACATAAAATGCAATATACTTTCATGGAAGATGTTCCAGAAGAAGAAATAAGTTGTGTTGGTATTCAGTGGTCAGTCTGAAGCAAGACTTAGCCTGTCAGAGTGAGGATGAAATGGAGGTCAGTAAGAATTGAGATTAAGGGAGTAAAACTTCACGTGAGGAGAACTAGACTTTAAAAAGATGTGTATTCCCTCTCGCTTAAGCATATTGTTCTAAGTTCATAAAGTCCATAATAAATGTAGAATTGTGGATGACAGCGTAACTTTGGAAGCTGTTATTTACAGGTTCTCTCTATCTGTAAAATGTGGATAGTAACTTAACTTACCAAATGCTTAGCAATTTTTAAATTCTTATTGTGTACCAGGAACCAAGCACCTTACATATATAAGCTCGTTAAACATCAATATAATGAACTGGGCTAAGTTCTAATGCTCTTGTTATGAGGATAAAGTAGGCAAATGAATGCCAAGCATTCAAGTGAACATAGCAGGCACTCTGAAACACTAGCAATTAGGGTGATCTTAATGAGATGCCTTTAAATTAAAATGAACATAACTTCATCAAGATCTAGTTACAGTGTTGTTGGTAGTGATGTCACGAATGTCGAGAAAGTCAATGAGCAGTTACAGCTGAAGTTATTTTAGTTCAAACCTCACTTTGACATCTGAAGATCAGAATAAATCGCCTTGTAAATGCTGCTGTGCTTCGTATTTGTAGGCCAACTCTTTGTTATTCATTTTCTTTCTGCAGGTGTCTCACTGATACTCGTTTATTCATTGACATGCCCTGAGAATGGGTTTCTCAAGAGCATACATCTGTGTTTGGCCACCTAGTTCTGCTAAAATAAGTTTAATATAACAAGATCCGTTGAGTGTAGCAACATTTCAGCTTCTAGCTAATCCCTTAAGAATTTGCACCCTCTATCCACAGCAATTTTACTCACTGTGCCAAGGGTTAGCAAAAATCTCACCCTTCTTAAGAGAGCTTTGCAGAAACTTTGGGCCCAAGGTTCTCCAACATGTTTGAGCAGGTACTGATCCTAAAGGAGTGGAAGTTAATGACTTCAGCTAAAGTTGAAACTTGTCTCGACATTTCCTTCATCTGTAATACAGAGCAATTAGAAAGAAGCAAGACTTGTGAACTGTCTCTGCTGTGCCATTCTTTAAGTGGTGCTTATGTCCATTGCAACTGAAGAAAAGGACAAAATATCAATGCACCCTGAATGACGAGGAAATGGAATCATATTTTTATTAGCGCCAGCCACACATATATTTCAATTACTAATTTTTCTCTAGGGACTGAAAGAAAGAATATGGGTTTAGATTTCAAGGCTCTTTGAAAATGATAGCAGATTCTCCACAGTTGAAGATGCCATTCAAAAACTGTTGAGAGATACATCTCCAAGCCACTCAAGTCACTTCTTTTGGGATTTAATAACCAGTCTGTCTGTCAGTTTTCTTAAACTCCTTGAGACTCTGTTCCTTCGTGGGTAAAATAGGGATTGTAGTATATACCTCACAAGTTATCATGAGCATTAAGTGGGACAATGAGTGATTAGCAGAGTAAAACATCAAGAGCAAGAGATGGATATTAAAAGGGGAGGAAAATTTTATCAAATTCCCACTTATTTTTCAAGTCATATTTTGGTTTTCCTCTGTAATAATATAGAAGTAAATTATATGCGCCAGGGATATATAAAAATAGTGAGAACAGAGGCCTCATGGATGACCTTCTCTGACAATGGAGAGTAGAAGAGAGAAGCACGCCCTTCAGGGATTGTGGAAGAGATTTCTAATGAACAATGGGCCCCGCCTGCATCTACCTCAACTAAGTAAAGTGAATGCAACAATTTAAGCAAGGTCACAATATCCTGTATCTCTTTGGCACTGTTCTAGGCAAAGAGTGTGGCTGGAATAATGAAAAAGAAGTAAAATATCCTGCTTTTTTTTCTTAGAGTTTATATATGAGTTGAAAAGGCAGCTAAGATAAATAAGTAATTTATGACATATAGTTGAAAAGGCATGAGTACTTTAAAGAAAAATCAAGCAAAAAGCAGTTGTCAGGGCTGTATGGGAAAAAGGACTGTTTTACTCAGAGAGGTCAGGGAAGACCTCATTGCTCATGACTTGAAATCAGTAGGGAGTAGCAGATTGCTGGGACTAAATGTTCCAAACAGGGAAAAGAACAAGTGCAAGTGTGAATGCCTTAAGGCAGGAAGGAAGGTGGCAATCCCCAAGAGAAGCCTGACTCACAACATAAGGGTGAACTGGGAGGAGGAAGAGAAACAAACATTAGAAAATGATTGAGGGAACTCCTAGTTCATTGGAACAGCTTCTGTTTCCACGTGGCTTCAGCTGGTAAACCAGAAGAGACACCTGACAAGACTTAACATTTTAGATGCAGAGTCACTGTGTTCTTTGTTGCCAGTTCTCAGTGATCTGCAAAGAAGACTGGGAAAATGATTTGTTTAAAATCGTAAAATGAAAAATTGAAGAGTAAATAATAAGAAGGGTGTATTCACTCATGTTTTGCTGCTATAAGAAGATATTTGAGACTGACTAATTATGAAGAACAGAGATTAACTTGTTACAGTATGGAAGCTGGGATTTCTGTGGCCTATTGGCTCAAATCAATGACAGACTTCTTGCTAAGTCATTCCATGGTGGAAGATGGAAAGGCAAGAAAGCACATACACAAGATGGAGATAAAAGATCATAGCCTCAAGCCCTTTTATAATGTCATTAACCTCTCAATTAGGCCCTAATGACCTAACGTCTGTCATTATGTCTCACCTGCCAACACTGTTGTATTGGGGATTAAGTTTCTAATACAAGCTTTATGGTGGGCAGGCACATTTAAGCGAAATAATTTTTCTGCAGGGCCTCAAAATTAACATTCTGTGACATGAAAGATACATGAATCCCAAGTTGATAGTCACTAAGTCTTAATTCATTCTAGCACCAAGTCAAAAGTCCAAAGTCCAAAGTCTCATCTGACATATGTATGAGTGAAATTTGAGGAGTGATTTATCTGAGGCAAGTTTCCTCTGACTTGACTATGAAATCAAACAAGTTATCTAATTCCAAAATACAATGGTAGGACAGGCATAGAATATATATTCCCATTCCAAAAGGGAGAAATGGGCAAAATAAAAGAGGGGTAGTTGGTCTTAGGTAAGTCCAAAACCCAAAAGAGAAACATTAAATCTGAAAGCTCCAGAATAATCTATCTTGACTCAACATCCTAAAGTTTCAGAATAATCTTTCTTGACTCTATATCCTGTTTTCTGGTCATAGCTAGGAGGAAGGGGTTGTGCCTCAAGGTCCCAGGCAGTCAGGCCCCTTCAATGGGTACTGACTATGCTGCAGCTCTCATTGGTTGGAATCTTGTGCCCCTATGCTAGAGCTGCATTGGGGAGCACTACTCTTCGGGACTTTTGGAGGCAGCCCTGCTCCCATGGATCAACTAGAGCAGTGATTTATTTCTTACAGCTTTGGAGGCTGAGACACCCAAGATTTAAGAGCTACATCTGAAGATGTCCTTGATATGTCACAGCATGGCGAAAGGCAGAAGAGCAAAAGAGAACTTACCTAGGCTAGAGTAAGTCATGGAACTCATAGCCTCAAGCTCTTTTTTTTTATCTATATTAATGTATTCATGAGGGATTAAGTTCTGAGACACACATTTCTACAGATCCATTCAAGTCATAAATAATAATTTATTCCAAGTTTTACTATTTATTAAATCCTGTATAGATTTAGCATTACATAATCTCATTTAACCCTCACTACTAATTTAAGTACATCATTATCTTTATTTTATAGAAAAGGAAATGAATTTACAGAGTGCGAGTAACTTGTCTAAGTTAACACAATTAGTAGGTCACATTGACATCTGATTCTAGAGTCCAAACTCTAATATGTCTCCCTCATTGAACATTGAATTAGAGTTTGGAATTTAATTTTTGTAAATTGTGTATTTATAGTTTTTCTTTAAATTCGGTTCTTTCTACAATGCAGCCTAATTACTAATTTTTAACAAAGCACATCACCTATTGTACTAATGATTGTGAATACATAAAAATATCTTCCCATGTTCAGCTATTATACATTGTAGCAGTAATTAAGGATGACAGTTTTCTATAAATCATATCAAATCTTATTTAACCTAACAAATGATTGTTTATTTAAAATTGATTCATAAATATTCATGGGTACTTCAAAATGTTTGTAGAAGATTGAATTAAAAGGTGAATTTATTTGGGTGCCAAAGTTTTGAAATCCTGCATAAGAGAAGTCTTCAAAAAGTTTATGGGAAAGTGTACCATGGAAAACCTGTCTGAATTTCAAATTATCCTTTAATTCCATTTTCCCACAACTTTTGAATAATGCTTATGTGCTCTGTATGTCTCAATGCTTTTTTAAAGAGTCCCTATAAATTTCTTTCTTTCTAAATTTTGACTCATGGTGTTTGTTATCCTAATGAAGTTTCTCAAAAAAAAAAATAGCAGATTTTGAGAAATGGGTTATGGTAAAAAGGCATTCACCTTAAATCTAAATCCTCTTCCTCATCAGTGAAATTCTTTATGCTCAGGTTCCAGTAACATGGATAAATTGAAAATGCAGTGGTTATTTTCAAAACACTAGCTTTTTTGCCCCGATATCCCCAAAGAATCAGTGTAGTTTTAAGCTGTAGTGGAATATGAACATAATGATGAATCATGCCTTTAAGCAAACAGAAGACACATCTCACTTTGCATTTCGTTTAGAGAGATGCACCTTAGCCTGCTCACACTGGTAGGCTGAATAATATCCCACATTCGTCTATATCCTAATTCCTTAAGCTTATGAATGTGTTATCTTTTTCACATGCTCCTCAATTTACAATAAAGTCCCAATAAATCTATAGTTGATAAAAAAATGTCATAAGTTGAAAATCTTTTTAATACACTGGACCTACTAATCTGCATAGTTCAGCAACACAGTTGAACACTGTTGAAGTAATAGTTGGTTAGCTTCACGATCACATGGCTGACTGGGAGCAAAAACTCACTGCCCCTTCTCAACATCATGAGAAAGTATTGTATGACATATCATTAGCCTCAGAAAAGATCAAAATTCAAAATTTGAAATACAGTTTCTACTGAATTTATATCACTTTGATACCATTTTAAAGTTGAAAAATCAAAAATGGAACAGTCGTTAGTTGGGTGCATCTGTATTTGAGATAGGGAGATTATTGCTGATTTATTGGGTGGGCTCAGTGTGGTCATAAGGAGTCTTTGGAAAGGGAGGCCAGGGATCAGAGAGAGAACAATAGAGCCATGCTTCTGTTGTCTCTTCTTGGGACAATAATCAAAACTACTTTACCGACTAGATGTTAGGCACTGTGCTGAGTAATCTATGTCCATTATGTAATGTGTTCCTCAGAGCTTTATGCAAATTTGTTAGCCCCATTTTATAGATAACAAAAAAACCCAAACTAAGTGAAAGTATTTGGTTAGCACATAGTGGTGGAGAGAGGTATCTATAGAACCCTGGCTCCGCGGAGTGAGAAAGGGCAAAGAAAAAGATTCAGTCAGGGGAGGACTTCCAGTGCCAGCCAAAGAGAGTATGTGGAGAAACTGAAGTAGAGACTTCACATGAACTGGGTTGGTGTGTTCTGTGGATTTTGAAAAGTAATAACAGGCTATGCATGTGTGTAAGCAGGATTAGCTCAGAAGCTGAGCATGGTGGAAATGGTGACAAAACTTTCTAATCTTAGCTCCTAGCTGAGTGAAGCTGATAATTCACTACCTATTCTCAACAGTACCAGGCTTGAGGACTTTGGAGGAATGAACATTGGGGTGACAGTAAATCCATGAATAGCAAGAGGAGCATTGTGGAGTCAAGAAGAAAGCTCTATGCTACAAAGAGAATGATGCTGTCAGTTTCTAGCAAGAGTCAACAACTTATTAGAAAGTCTACTGAATTGTGTAATTATTCTAAAAACACATGAAATAGAAGCTACTCTCTCAAAGTAAGCAAAGTGTGCTTTGAATGCTTTCATGCCAAAACAAATAAATCAAAACAAACAAATAAGGAAAAAAAAAACCTTCCTACACAAACCACCAATTGATTTTCATTAACAATACTCCTTTGAGGTTTAGGTTTGTACCAGTCATTCACATTTAGCATTAATGTCTCCAATAAGTTGTTTTTTAAGTTGTTATAAGTAAGATAGAACTTTTTTGTTGAAGAAAGGATTATTTTATGTTATGGATGGGGTAATTTAGTGAAAATTGGATTAAATTGGGGAAGTTGAATAGACCAAAACCAGAACAAAATTATTCATCTGAAAATAGGGAAAAGGATGATCAAATGCTAACTTTTCCAGAATTTGCTAATTTCCTATGTGTGCCATTGACAAATGCTTTCTTTAGAAGAAAGATTTGCTTTCATGCTTTTAAACAACAAAAATGTTTTAGTTATATCAAAATGGTAAAAATGGTGGCTCCAATTTCTATTTCTTGTATTTAAAAATGTGTCATACAAAGATGAACTATTATAATTGGGTGCTATCCTCATGACACTCTGTCTTAGATCATTTGAACTGTTATATAACAAACTCTATGGTTTATAAGGAGCAGAATTTTTTTTCTCCCAGTTCTGGAGGCTATAAACGCCAAGACAAAGGTAAAGGTAGCGTTGGTGTCTGGTGAGGGTCTATTTCCTGGTTCATAGATGCCACCTTCTTGCTGTATTCTCACATTGTGGAAAGGACAAGGTATCTCTCTGGGGCCTCTTTGATAGGACACTAATACTATTCAGGAGACCTCTGCTTCCCAATGGCCACACCTCCTGATACCATCACACTGGTGATGAAGATTTCACTGTAAGAATTGTAGAAGATACAAACATTCAGACTGTAGTAACCTCACAGTTAAAATGATGAAAATAACACAACAAATTACATATTTTAAAATAATAAATTCCTTTCTTTCTTCCCTTTCTTACCCCCTCCCTCATCCTCTTCATCCTCCCCTTTCCTTTCTCCCTGTTTTCTTCCTTCTTCTTTCTTTGTTTTTCTTAAAATGCAATCCAATGTGGATGCAGCTTGCTAGGAAAAGCTATGTAACACTAATAGCTATAAGAACCTTATTTCATTGGCATGATTAACACCAAGATTTCAAAGCTATAGCTTGTTCAGCCTACTACCATTATTATCAAGAAATCCAAGCCACAAAAATGTGGCCAATTATCTATGACAAACATGCTGAATATTGCAGTGAAAATGACAGCGTCTGACTGGACATGAGTGGAAAGAAATTTGGCCCTCTTTGTCAAATTAAAAACTCATTTCTAAACCCAGAGGCTTGCAAAATTTAAGTTTTTATCAATTATATTATATTAGAATGTGCAGTCTCCAAGTATAGCATAATTACCTGCTACATCACAAAATTTTGGCCATCCTTTCTTTGAATCATCTTTACTTATCATCTTCCCCATTCTTTTCAGCCTTCTCATGAACAACTGTCAAGTCTCTCCTTTTAATTTCTTTTTCAAAAGGTAGTTTTCCAAATTCATTGACACTTTTCCAGCATATGATATATGTCATTGGGTAGCTCCAGGCTGACTTTCTTTTTTTGGTTCTTTCACAAGCTCTTGATCATTGTAGGATTGGATAGGACAGACTGCTAGGTTTCAGTTTGCTCATTTACTTGGAAGATTGATCAATTCAGAGTTTTAGTAGAAAGCAGAACAAATGTATGCCACTGGTGTACTTTGTTATTTCCAAGGCTACTTTAGGGGTTCTGATCATTAACAATCACATTCTTCCCTACTTTTTCTCTTCAGTCCCAGTATCCAACATACCTATAATCTACTTGACTTTTAGTGGCCATAACTACACCTGCATTTCTGAGGTCTCTGCTATTGCTTGCCTATTAACCAAAGTTTTAACATCCCTTTTCCTTTGTCCTTATATTGTACCATACCATATACTGGATTTTTTATTACTATTTCAGAAACTGATGGGTACACATTCACCTGTATACATACAAACTGAATAAAAATTGGGTTATGCTAATTAGTGGAGAGAATTCTATTCTACCAGTTTCAATAAAGTATGATTACTGTGTGATACCAGTCAGAACTTTTAAGCAATTTATTATGGTATATTTTATCTTTCATTACTATGTCTTGTAGATTTTATTCTCTTTGCTTTATTTTTTTCTTTTTCAATTATTATTTCAAAACTGTAATAAAGAGTAAAAGAGAACCTGTTAGTTTAAGAACTGGGAAAGAATTTCTCTGAGTTGAAATGATAGGTTTTTTTTACATATGGAAATTTATTAAAGCTAATATTTTCCAAATTCAGTTTAGCATAAAACTTGTATCATCATCTATAATACTATTTACGGCACTTTTTTTCATATTACAGATCAGACATAAGTGGTTTGTAAAATCAATTTACTAGTCTATGACCATCATATACATAAATAAAAATAATTGAAATGGAAGAGATAGCATACACAAAAAAGATACATTATGTTTCATGGATATTTTCTTTCTGCTGTGTGTGTGTGTGTATGCATGTATGTGTATGTGTTTGGGATAAATGGACTGAGATGTTAAGACATGAATTCTTATTCTTGAAAAAAACATTTTAATTTTTCCAATTTTTAAATGATTGAAACCTAAAAACTCATTAGGTGGTGACATGAATATATTTTTAAAGTAAATAACATTCCTTTAGTGTTTATTAACACTTTGGAAAACACATAGGTTATATACATAATTAACTGAACCATCAAATAATGGATAATGATATATTTCTTAAGGTAAACACCATGGTGTACTACTTATTTTGTGGAATGTCTTCTAGTACAGGGATAGACTGACTAGTAGTGACGGAGGCAGACAAGTTGCTCTGAATGACAAAGAAGAGTTTGGAGTTTCCTTAGGCAGTCTGAGAATGAGAGAGAAGGTAGAAGTAAGGAAGGCAAGATAGATTAGAAATTTAGGCAAAGGTGTTACATGCAGAAGGAGGGTGACTAGGCAAAAGTCTCCTGTACTAAGAATGACTAAGAGACTATAAAAACAGAGACTGGTTTGGATGTGGTTTGCCCCCAAAGGTTAATACAATGAAAGACTAGTTCCTGGTATGGCTGTGCTGATGTGGCTGAAACTTTGAGGATGGCTAGTGGTCAGTGGGAGATGATTACATCACAAAGATACCACCCTTGTGGAGGGATTAACAGTGATCTCACCTGAGTGGGTTGGTTCCCCTGAGAGCATGTAGTTACAGAAGAATGAGCCAAGCTCCTCTTCCCTCTCTTGTTTCCTTGTTCACACAATGTCCCTTCTGCACCCAGCTGGTCCCCTGTCTTAGTCTCTACCACATTACAATGCAGCCAGGCTGGCACCAGGCTGTGTGGACCTTCCAACTACCAGAATCATGAGCCAAATAAACTCCTTCCAGAATTACCTGGCTTCAAGGATTTTATTATATAGCAGCCTACAATGGACTAAGACAGCAGATAGGTCTTGCTTTTAATTTCGAGTTGTTCCTGGGTTGCTCAGAGTTGTGACCTCCCCTTCTCCAACTTCCATTTCCCCCCAAACATCACAGTAGTTTTCTGAGTACACATAAATATGAGAATAAGACATTGAGAGGTTGCTATTTGGATGTGCGTTTAAAGGTTGGAGGCAGTGTCAATTGGGTGAAGAGGTGGGGAAAAGTAAAGCATAAGCAAGAGGCAAAGGCAAGCTACTGATATACAAGGCAGCAAAAGTGAAGATTCCAAGGCCACAGTGAGAGCAGAAATCTAAGTGCAAGAAGTGAAGTTTGTCAGCTTTACCTAAAATATCTGGAGCACATTTAGGATCTAGGGGCTATCATCTGTACTACAATACGATCTACATTTATGAACTGAATCCAGAAGATAGCCCACAGCATCAGCTTAAAATTGTGCATTTATGAGTACTGATAGGCAAGGAAGATAAGTAGGAAGTCAGGGAGAAAGAAAATGGGGAGAAGAGAAAGAGGATGAGGCAGTGAGATGAAAAGGTGTCAACATTCTCCTTTTATGGAGAGTATGGAATCTCTGCTGGTGACTTCTCACCTCTTCCTTTCCATCTTATCTTTACCACCTCCCTTGATTCCTTCCCTCTTTCCTGCCTTTTCACTCTCACTTTCTTCCTAGCCATGAAAGAGAGTAGATTGAGGTAGGAGTCAAAAGTAAGAATTTAAGGAAAAGGTAACTTTCAACCAGCAGTAGCTGCCTTCTCTTTGGCTTGCGTTACAAAGGGAAATAACTGTGTGATGGCTCATGTGAGTCTCCACATTTTAAATGGAGTGAAGAATGTTTACCGAAATGTGGGAGCCAAATGCGAGGTCCTCAGTGAAGAGCTTATCAGGGCATAGGAGGGAAGACAGAAGGAGGGAGGAAAAGACAAAGTCACCTACGGGTATAGTATCAGTTTTCAGAGAAAAGCAATAATTGGCAACAGTGGCAGGATGAAGAGCACTGGGTGAAGGCTGGCACTGTTCTTGTGCTTGTTCAGGGCTACCAACCCTAACATTCAGATTTCCTTCTTAGAACTGATTTAAATTGTAATCAATTTTTTTAGTTGCTTCTTCCCTACTAGACTATAAGCTTCAAGAAGGCAGAGACTATAGAGTGCTTAATCATTGCCAGACCCATAACACACATTCTAAGCCACTTAATGATATTCCTTTATACATTCTCACCTCTTATAATGCCTGCCACATTGGAAATACTCATATGCATTTGCTGAAGAAAGAAGTTGTCAGATGCACAGGGGAGAAGCATCAACTGAAGTGGTCAATGGATTGGCCTGTCCTTTCCAAAGCATCTGTTCTCATGGAAGATTTGTTAGGAAGATATGGCTTTATCATTTATATGCCTACAAAAGATGTTCATGTGGAAGGAGAATTTACTTAGCAAAATTAATTCAAATATTAACGATCATAAACATGTTTGAAGCGTTATCCTATTCTCACAAAGCAACTTTGAGATAGGACTAATCAGGGAGATAGGATTAAGTCCATGAGCTGGAGGCCACAATCTCTTATCCCTATGAGATCTCACTTGTTTCCACCCACCTGTCAATCAGATTGTAACCACGCCCCTTTTGGAAGTGAGTAAGAGGCTGGAGTGTACTAGACCTGCCCCAGATCTTCGCCCTGTTCTCTCTCCCCTACCTGCTTCCATTTTGCTCGTGCTCTCCTGCCCATTCGCCTCTCAGTTGAAGTCTGTCCTGCTCCCTGGAAAAGGCTGGTATGGAACGCCCCGCTTACCCTCCTAGCCCACTTTCCCTTAATAAAGCCCTCAAGTTCCTGCGTATTTCTCTCACTTTCCAATCCTGAACTTTACCATGCTGCCTGTCTCATTTGGGCCAGTGCTTAGAATTCTTATCTACGTGAACAGCAAGAACCTGAAATGTTAAATTTGGGGACAAGCTAACCCATAACATAAATGGTAACCAAGAAGGGATTAGGAATCTGTATAAAATTGGCAACATGGTAAAGGCCTTTCAAACAAGTTTCCCGTGATTTCTAACTTCTGAAAATCTGTTTGTCTTCCAGCCTATCTTCTCTCAGCTTTCATGGCGTCCCTCGGAAACACAACTTTAGCAAACATGTGGTTTCATCTCTCAGGAAAGGTGCCTGAGCAATCACATGAGGTTTTTGCCTCAGGCGTTTTTTCTGTTTTCTCTCAGTGTTTGCAGTTTGGGAAGAAAGTGTAAAAATGCAAGGGTTGATGTATTTTGTGTTTCTAACATTGCTAGTTTTTGAAACACAAAATGTTAGCGTTAATGGAGTTATGGGAAAAAGGCAAGAAAAAGCTGGGCCTGTTAGAGTTTGTTGAAATGTAAAAGTTTCCAAATTGCTTGTGATGGGTTTCTAAGGATAAGGTAAAATTTTAAAGTTTCACTGATGGGTTTAACTTTACCAAACAATTGCCTGCCCTTGCCTCAGGTCTTTTGATTTTCAAATCAGGCATGCTTTCAATTGTTAACTTCTGATAGGCTACCAGGTCCTGTTGCCTAGCAACTGATAGCATCAGGAATGTGGGACTCTAAACATGCTGCCTCCGCCCCAAGATGGCAGTCTCTGTGATAAACACGTGTTTGCCAAAATGGCGAATCGCCGCTGGGGACTTCAGCCCTTACTGGAAGATGGCAACCGATTCCACCCCAAGATAGCAGCTCCTATGGCTGGCCACATGCTGCATGCCTGATTAAGGGAGTGACGTTTTATTATGGACTTTTTAAATGTTAGCCTTATGCTGGTTTATCATTTTGGCTTTATGCTGGTTTTCCCTTTGGTCTTCTGGGACAGTATTTTCCCAGACCAGGCAGTTTTCCCTTTTGCAGTCTTTATTTGAGTATGCTATGTTATGGCTGTGTGCTGGAAGGTGGAATTCTTGGATTCCCAATCTTTATTATTCTAGCTTGTTATGTTTTAGGTATGCACTGGATTCTGGAATTCTTGAATTCCCATTTTTTTTCTTTATTATTTTAGTTTCTCTTCTTGGCTATGTGTGGGAATTGTGGTACCTCTAGGGTGCAGTACACCAGGAGTGTCATGGCTCTCTGGGATGGTATGTCTCAGACTAAGCAGTGTTTTCTTTTTATTTTGGTATGGTATTTTGGCTTTACAATGATTTAGAAGTGTGTAGTCCACTGTGGTTAACATGTTTGTGAAAAAATGTATCTTTTCTTCTAGTTCTGTCTGCCATGAGGGTACATTAGCTTGAGAGTAGAGTCGTTGAAGAGAGTAGATGAGGAACTCTGGCATAATGTAGTGTGATTTGTAATGAAATGTGGATTATACACTTCCGAGATGGATGGCTTGATCTGGATGAGGTGGTACTCGTATCTACAAATTAGTTTACATGCACATTGCTTCAATACTATTTGTGTCAGGCTAGGTCTGGAAACAGGGTGTCATACTAACAGAAAGCTTAGGAGACTTCACTCATCTTGCTCGTATGTGATAGTCAGCAGTTGGTGAACTTGAACTGTCACTGAGATTTCTGCCTATGCCTCCCTCTCTATACTCTATGTAGATAGCCTTATTTGATTTTTTTAAAAAATATTTATTTATTTGTTTTAAAGGCGGAGCTACAGAGAGGCAGAGGCAGAGAGAGATAAAAAGGGACAGAGAAAGAGAGAGAGGAAGGTCTTCCATCTGCTGGTTCACTACCCAGATGGCCACAACAACCAAAACTGCGCTGATTCAAAACCAGGAGCTTCTTCTGGGTCTCCCATGCAGATGCAGGTGCCCAAGGACTTGGGCCATCTTGTACTGCTTTCCCAGGCCATAGCAGAGAGCTGGATCAGAAGTGGAGCAGCTGGGACTCGAACCAGCTCCTATATGGGATGCCAGCTCTGCAAGCGGCCACTATGCCAAAGTGCCAGCCCCATCTCTATTTGATTTTCACAAGCAATGCTGGTCTTCCAGTTAATGTTGTTTGTTGACAAATGTCAATAAGTAGGTGTGTAACTAATAAGGTCACTTTTTCATGTCCTCTGTCAATTGAGTTTTCTCTTCCGTGAATAATCTGAACAAATGCTTTGTACTTTACATCTTGAATGGTTTGCTTTTCTTATATATTTGCACATATATCTTTTTACATCTGGGCTTTATGACACTCTTACATGCAAAACAAATGATGTCTCAGATACAGCTGATTGCTATGTTTATAGTGACTTTAAACATATGAAAAAGTTTTTAGTTTAATATAATAAACTTATAAATACTTTCATTTGTACTTTTTTTATGGCATTTTTCAAATTCTATTTAGGGAGTAACCTGTGCCAGGAAATAGAAAATGGGTTTGTAGCAACCAACACAGTCAACAGCGTTTCTGCTCTTATCTCAGTAGTGATAATCATTGCTTGAAGAAAAGTAAAGCAGTGTACTAGTGTAGAGAATGATACGCAGTAAGTGTATGGAGTAGAATTTTGAATCTCATGGATAGGGATAAAGTTTTTGATTAGATGACATGAGAGTAGAGAACTGATTAAGTAATGGAGCAAGCCAAGTAAATATCTGCCTTGTTTATATTTCTTTTTTTTTTTTCAGATGATGCAAAATTTACTCCTATAGATTCTTGTAAACTATTTTTTAAAATTTGCATTTAATATTAAGCCTTTAATCTGTCCCAAATATTTTTTGTTTATAGTGTGAGGTAAAGATCTAATTTCAACTATTCTATATGGGTAGATAGCTGTTCTAACACCATGTGTTACATTGGTCATTCTGTCTCCACTGTTTTGTAAGACTGCCTGTCATGCATCATTGGCACCCTATATGAGGGTACCTCCAAAAATTTGTGCTAAAATAGAATAATAAAAGTTTATTTTGATGCAAAAATCTTTTTGAAATCCACACATAGTTTTTCTTTTCTTTCTTTTTTTTTTTTTAAATTTGACAGAGTTAGACAGTGAGAGAGACAGAGAGAAAGGTCTTCCTTCCATTGGTTCACCCCCAAAATGGCCACTATGGCCAGAGCTACGCCTATCCAAAGCCAGGAGCCAGGTGCTTACTCCTGGTCTCCCATGCGGTGCAAGGGCCCAAGCACTTGTGCCATCCTCCACTGCCTTCCTGGACCACAGCAGAGAGCTGGACTGGAAGAGGAGCAACCGGGACTGGAACCCGGCACTCATATGGGATGCCAGCACAGCAGGTGGAGGATTAACCAAGTGAGCCATGGAGCCAGCCTGCATAGTTTTTCATAATATGTGTTTTTCATAAACTATTTGAAGACCATTCCCCTCATATAATTGAATCAAATAAAATAAATTTTGTATTCTGTTCCACTGGCCTATTTATTTGTTTCTATATCAATATTGCAATGTTTAATTACTATATAAGAAGTCTTGATTGCCTTTTGAGTGTGTCCTTTGCTTACTATATTTTTTCTACTGATTTTTTCTATTCTTCACTTTTAATTTTACCTTGTAAATTTGAAATTGAACTTGTCCAAGTTTTATAAAATGCTATACTTTGATTTTGGTTTGATGTATTGATTCATGTAACTACTACCATCTTAAAGACACAAACCTTTATTATCCAGTGAAAGGATGTTTTTCTCTATCTAAATTGATAGACTTAACTTAGGCTTTTTATAAGTCCTTCAATAATGATTATAGTTTTCTCTCCAATTTTTTTAGACATTCAATTTTTGAATTATTTTAAAAATCTTTTTTTTTTTACTTTTTATGTTTTTAGAATTTTTTGTGTAATGACCTAATATTTAGTTACCTTAATAAAATTAACTTATTTGTTCTCTTGGACTTTCACTTAAGCAATAATGTCATCTGTGAATTGTTTATATATATTTCTTTAAAAATTTTTTTCCTGTCTTCGGTTAGGATTTTTAATAAAAGTTAGAATAACAAGTGTTAACATACATCTTATTTCATATGCATGCTCACATAAAAATAACTTACTATGTATAAAAGACAGGAAATTTGGAAATGTAGTAGCCTTTAAATGATTTCAGAAAATTACAAAATTCCATATCTTGTAGATCCCAGTGTACACACTTTAAATCCTACATTTATACAGATAAATTGCTTGTAAAACACAATTAGAAGAATATATTGATTTTCCATCATTAAATTTTTTGTCTTTTGAGATAAGCTTGATTAGGTTATTCTAATGAGCTAAAACTTGTTGAATGTAATTTTCTAACATTTTTAGGATTTTAACACTTTTAAATGCATTTATGTTTTAAGTTAAAGTGAATTTCCATTTTTTTAGTCTTTCTATTTTTTGATATCAAATTTACAATAACCTAATTAAAAGAAGTAGAAGTTTTTCCTCTTTTACTGTCTCTTTATTACCCCTATTTTCCTCTTGATATGATTTTTTTTTAAGATTTATTTTTATTTATTTGAAAGACGCAGTTACATAGTGAGGTAGAGACAGAGGGAGAGGTCTTCCATTTGCTGGTTCACTGCTCAGATGGCTGCAACGGCCAGAGCTGCGCTGATTTGAAGCCAGGAACCAGGAACCAGGAACCAGGAGCTTCTTCCGGGTCTCCCATGTGGGTGCAGGGGCTAAGGGGCCATCTTCTACTGCTTTCCCAGGCCATAGCACAGAGCTGGATTGGAAGAGGAACAGCTGGGATTAGAACCGGTGTCCACATAGGATGCCAGCACTTCAGGCCAGGGCGTTAACCCGCTGCGCCTCCGATCTTGTATGCTTCATTTGTTAGATTTTTCAGAAAGATGTTACTTTTGTTGCTTCTCACTATCATATCCAATTTCCATATTACCTTGTGAATCTCTTTCTCTACCTTCTTGTACTGTTATCATTGTTTCATTTTTTTTTCTTGTTAAAATATCCATTCACAATGGCTATATAGCAATAAAAAAAGTACAGAGTGAAAATACTCTTACCCCTTTCTAATTAATTTCTAAACAAATTTTATACATTCATATTTATGCATACACAGAATTATTCTTTTGTTATTTAATATCATATATATACTATATTTTAGATATACTATATCAATATATTTAGAGATTTTTAAGTATTTATAAAAAGCTGGTTAGTACTCTGTTGTGTATTTGGATAATCATCTATCCATTACCTTCTTGATGGGTGTTGATATTATTTCCAAATTTTGTTATTATAAATTATGATGCAATAATAAAAAGTTTTTTGTATTTGACTTTTCTCTTTTACACTTTTGTGGAGCCATTTGGAGAATAAATTGCATATGTCATAATATCTTAGCTGTATATTTTTTCATATGCATAACTGAAGAATAAAACTATTCTGTGAAATCACAATTTTATTACATATAAGAAAATTAACAATAATTCCATATGTAATAGAAAATCCAATTCTCATTTGTATTTTCTCAAATTTTTCAATTATATCTTTTATATTTTTTGAAAAAATCTAATGCCCAATAAAATTTCACAAATGTGTCATGTCTCTTTAGTTTCTTGTAATCTAAAAAAATCTCCTGTCTTTTGGTGTCTCAAGATTTTTTTAAAAGTTTTATTCATTCATTTATTTGCAAGGCAGAGTAACAGACAAAAAGGAAGAGACCGAGATCTTGGGTCCACAGTTATCATGAGTGCTGATGCAAGTCTGGTGAATTCCTGGCTTCCACCTGGCCCAGCCCAGCCATTTCTGTCATTTGGGGAGTGAATCAGCAGATGGAAGATATTCTCTCTCTCTCTCACTCTCACTCTCTCTCACTGCATTTCTCACTCTCTTGTAACTCTGCCTTTCAGATAAATAAAATAACTCGAGAGCGAGAGATCTTCCACCTACTGTTTCACTCCCTAAATAGGGCTAGGTCGAAGCTAGGAATCGGGAACTCCCTATCTCTTAGGGTAGTAGGGGCTCAAGTATTCAGACTGTCATCCACTGCCTTCCCAGGAGCATTAGCAGGAACCTAGAAAACAGGCAAAGTAGCTCAGACTCGAACTGACATTCCGATATGAGATGCTGGCATTGCCAGCTGTAGCTTAACTTCCTGTGCCACAACGCCAGCCCCTCAAAAGTTTTTTGAAAAATTTAAACCAGTTATTGAATAGTTTATCATATTCAGAAGTTTTTTGATTGTTTCCTCACCACTGGATTCAGATTAAACATGTTTGCACAAATTCTACATAGACAGTATGGTATTGAGTTATCAGTGTTGGTTATGTCAATAGATTTTACTGTTGATAATTATTTTTGTCACTCATTAAGGTAGTATAAAGATACATTTGATCACTTAATTAAGATGATACCCAGGAGGTATACAGATAACTGTTGTAAAGATAACTTTTCCTCTTTGAAAATTTGTAAATCAGCTCTGGATGAATAACTCTAAAATATGTGAATATTCTTTGTCAACAAGGTTTTACTTATTGGTGTGATCCTTTTCTTCCTTCCTTTCTTTCTTTCTTTCTTCTTTTTTTTTTTTTTTTTTTTTGACAGGCAAAATTAGACAGTGAGAGAGAGACAGAGAGAAAGGTCTTCCTTCTGTTGGTTTACCCCCCAAATGGCCGCTATGGCCAGCACACTGCGCCAATCTGAAGCCAGGAGCCAGGTCTTCCATGTGGGTGCAGGGCCCAAGCACTTGGCCATCCTCCACTGCCTTCCCGGGCCACAGTAGAGAGCTGGACTGGAAGAGGAGCAACCCGGACAGAATCTGGAGCCCCGACCGGGACTAGAACCCAGGGTGCCGGCGCCGCAGGCAGAGGATTAGCCTAGTGAGCCACGGTGCCGGCCCTGTGTGATCCTTTTCTGAGGCAGTTATTACATTGAACTTGAAAAATCGTTGATTTTCTAATTCTTTCATTCTTTTTATACCTATTAGTTGTGAATCTTTTAAAAATTTGCTTCGGGGTCAGCACTGGGGCATTGCAGGTAAAGCTGCTTCCTGTGATGCAAGCATCCTGTAGGGCGTCTGTTTCTGTGGAGGCTGCCCTGCTTCCACTCCAACTCCCTGCTAATGGCCTGGGAGGCAGTATGAAGATGCCTCAGAAATCTGAATACAGACCTACCACCTGATCCAGGCATCCCACTCCGGGGAATTTACTCAAACCAAAGGGAATCAACATATGAAAGAGTTATCTGTGCCCCCATGTTCACTGTAGCTCAATTCACAATAGCTAAGATATAGAATCAACCCAGATGTACATCAACTGTTGATTGAATAAAGGAATGATAGTACACATGTACTGTGGAATACTAGTCAGCTTTAAAAAAAAAAATGAAATTCTGTCTGAACAAAATGGACTCAACTGGAAACCATTATATTTAGTGAAATAAGTCAGTCCGAAAAAGACAGATAGCATATATTTTCCCTGATCTGAGGTAACTGAGTTCCTAAAGTGTAAGGTATTGGAGTGAAATGGACATTTGAGATTCAATGATTGTTTACAGTCCTTGTCTCTTCTGTTTTTTTTCCTTCATACTATTTGTTGAACCCTTTTACTTAGTGTGCGGTTAACTTTGTGATCATTAAGTAAACAAAGTAGATCTTTGTAAAAATTAAGACTGGGAATGGGAGAGGGAGGAGGAAGAAGGGTTGGAGCATGGACAGGAGGAAGGGCAGGGGGGGAAGTGTCGCTATGATCCTAATCTGTATGTATGAAATACATGAAACTTCTATATCTTAAATAATTTTTTTTTTTTTGAAAAAGGAAGTAAATGAAGCAGAGGATGGCCCAGGTGCTTGCATCTGGGCACTTGCGTGGGAGGCCTGGAAGAAGTTCTTGGCGCTTGGTTTCTGCCTGGCTCAGCCCCTGGCCATTGTAGCCATTGGGGAACAGTAGATGAAAGATCTCTCCCTCTCTGGCCTCTCTCTATGTAACTGTTACTTTCAAATAAATAACATACATCTTTAAAAGATTTTTCCTTTTCTTCTTTACCTTCTTGTTCTCCTTTACTTCTTTTTTTTTCTTTCCTTTTCTTTTTTTTTTTTTTTTTTTTTTTTTTTTTTTTGACAGGCAGAGTAGACAGTGAGAGAGAGAGAGACAGAGAGAAAGGTCTTCCTTTGCCGTTGGTTCACCCTCCAATGGCCGCCGCGGTAGCGCGCTGTGGCCGGCGCACCACGCTGATCCGATGGCAGGAGCCAGGTGCTTCTCCTGGTCTCCCATGGGGTGCAGGGCCCAAGCACTTGGGCCATCCTCTACTGCACTCCCTGGCCACAGCAGAGAGCTGGCCTGGAAGAGGGGCAACCAGGACAGAATCCGGAGCCCTGACCGGGACTAGAACCCGGTGTGCTGGCGCCGCAAGGCGGAGGATTAGCCTAGTGAGCCGCGGCGCCGGCCCTCCTTTACTTCTAAGTAAACTTCACTCATCATTTTTTTAAAAAGAGTATATAATTCTTGTGTGTTTCTTTCTTTTTTTTTTTTTAAGATTTATTTATTTTATTTGAAAGTCAGAGCTACAAAGAGAGAGAAGGAGAGGCAAAGAGAGAAAGAAAGAGAGATCTTCCATCCACTGGTTTACTCCTCAGATGGCCGCAACGGCCAATGCTGCGCCGATCCAGGAGCCAGGAACTTCCTCCGGGTTTCCCACGCGGGCGCAGGAGCCCAAAGACTTGGGCCATGCTCTCTCAGGCCACAGCAGAGAGCCGGATGGGAAATGGAGCAGCTGGGACTCTAACCGGCGCCCATGTGGGATGCTAGCACTTCAGGTAGCGGCTTTACCTGCTATACCACAGCACCAGCCCCGTGTGTTTCTTTAGATAGTTTTATTCTTTCTTCTAGCTTATTTATTTATTTATTTATTTATTTCAAAGGCAAAGTTACAGAGAGGCAGAGGTAGAGAGACAGGTCTTACACCCACTGGTTCACTCCCCAAATGGCTACAATGGCCGGAGTTGTGCTGATCCAAAGCCAGGAGCCAGGAGCTTCTTCCAGGTCTCCCATGTGGATGCAGGGGCCCAAGCACTTGGGCCATATTCTACTGCTTTCTCAGGCCATAACAGAGAGCTGGATCGGAAGTGGAGCAGCTGGGACTCGAACCGGCACCCATATGGGATGCTGGCACTGCAGGTGGTGGCTTTTCCTGCTATGCCACATTGCCAGCCCCACCCCCATTATTTTGTTTTGTTTTTTGTTTTTTGCCCAAATTATGCTGTCTGAAGATGCTGCTTCAAGAAAACCTCTTTTCTTGACCATGAACCTTCATGATTGAGCACATCCTTAATCTATGCAATTGCATTGATCTAAATATAAGTAAGGTTGAACATTTTATATATAATAGGTATTTGTCTTTCTTTATATTGGGAAGGATTTATTAATATCCCTTACTCATATTTTTGTTGAGTTGCTTGTCTGTTTTCTATTGATTTATTTGAAATTCTTATATTTAAAGAGACTAAAATTTTAGCTGCAATATTAAGTATATCATTCTCATTTTATTTCTTGAGTATGTTTTGTTTAATTATCTTATTACAATTTGTCATGGCTTCTGCAGTAGATAAACTTTCTTCAAACTAGATTCTAAGGGAATTCTGGAATATTTTAATATAGGACTTTAATGATTTCATTTTTACATTCCTATCTGTATATATATCACAATTTTGTCGCTATTGTAGGGATTATAAAATTGATTCAACCTTATGGTTTTCTAAAAGTTTATATAGGTTTCTTCATATGATTATTAGATCATCCATATTATTCCTTTACTTTGAGATAACACTTTTATCATTTGATAAAATCCTGAATTTACTTGGGTCAAATAGTAGGCTTTGTATTCTGTTATATTATTCTGTTCTTAATGAACCTACACCATAAAGTTTAAGTTCCTGATATATTGATAGCCTAGTATTCTCTCAAAGCTTGGATTTTCAGATTTAAAAAACACTTGTGTATAACTGCAGAATTTCTTTTCCTGGTTATAAAGAATACTACTATGGTGAGTGATGTGGCACAGTGGCCTCAGCCCTCTTAGGATACCCTAATCCCATATTAGAGTGCTGGTTTGGGTACTGGTTATTCTGCTTTGGGTCCAGTTTCTTGCTAATGCATCCTGGAAGGCAGTAGATGGTGGCTCAATTACTTGGGCCACTGCTACTAATATAGGAGACCAAAATGGATTTCCAGGCTCCTAGCTTTGACCTTGCCCAGTGCCAGCTGTTGTGGGCATTTGGGGGAGTGAACTAGTGGATGGAAGATTCTCTCTCTCTCTCTCTCTCACTTTTAAGGGTATAGAAACACATATATAAAAAAGACACAAGGAAACAAAAAAATTCTCTTGGCATTTTTATTTGTATTATGTTCTATGTATAAATGAAGGAGTATACATATAGTCTATGATTAAGACAACCACATCCCACATCAGTGTGCCCAGGGTCTATCCCTAGCCCCAGCTCCTAACTCCAGGTTCCTGCTAATGTAGATTAAGTAGCAGTGATGACTTAGCAATTGGATTCTTGCTTCCCACATGGGAGACCTGGTTTGTGTTCCCTGTTCCCAGATCTAGCCTCAGCCATTGCAGGCAATTTGGAGAGTGATCCTAGTGGATGGGAACATGCTCTGTCCCTGTCAAATAAGTTCATTACTTAAGTTTGAACACAAATTAATTAACTCAGGAAATTGGCAGCTCATGGTATGAGTATTCTTATCCAAGTGCCTGACATACTTTTCTATTTGATCAAACATGCCTTTTATAATTTTATTTTATTTTATAATTTTATTGTTAAGTGTTAAAATCTGTGTTGCTATTGTAAATGTCATGATGTCCTTCATTATTTTATTTAACTTGTTTATGCATAAATAAAAATCTGATTTTTCATACTTATTTTGAATTATTGCCTAACAAATAGTTTAATTCACAGTAGTACAAATTTTGTTAAATTTTTTTAGGTAATTAATCATAAAATGAGAGCTTTGTTCCCTTTTTACATTTCTCATGCTTCAGTTCTTTGTTGTTGTTGTCTAATTACAGAAGATAGTTAATAGATAATGTTAAATGACAGTGGCGACAATGGACTGCCTTGTCTTATTCTTGATGTTTCGGTGCTCCTAATTCCAGAGACTGTACAAGTCAGTGCATCTCTTCCAACTGTGTTGTATACAAGTTCACTTGGGGTGAAAGTCTTAGTAATTGTGGTACAGTAGTTTGACAGGAGCTCTCAAACTCTGCCTACTAATAGAGGTGGGTGCCTTGGTGCTTTTTGACAGGCGAGTGAGTAGACTTTAGATCCCTTTTAGAAAGTCTGCATGTTGGGCTACTTCTAGTATCTGCTGTTTTTAGACAGTTTTTCCAGCACAAGATGAGAAATTATAAGCAAGTGATTAATGCATTTATGAATACTGGTCAGGGAGTTCAGAACACAGTGTGAGAAGAAGGAAGACAAAAGTGTAATGACAGGTAAAGTTCTAGCCTGAAGCTGCAGGAAGAGCTTAGGATCAATTAGACCTTAGAATTTGTCTCAACTTTGCATGTTGAATTTCACATCCTTGGATCAGGGACTCAGTGGCCAATATCCATAAGGGTAGTAAACTTGCAGGCACTCCCTCTGGGAGAAAAGTGGGTCCATTCCTTAGTTCAAGGGCAGTCCTTTGAGCAGAGTGACAGGTATGCCCTTCTAGAACAAAATCACGAGGTAGGAAATGGGTACCCAGAAGCAGTACAAGTAATAGCATGAAATGTAGATAGAACATCAACAATTGGTTGCAATTCACACTTTTTTTTTCTTATTGATTTATTAAATACTAAGAGAAGTTGTTGAATTTTTCAACAATAATTATGTATTAATTTGTTATTCCATTGGATTTGTTTTACATTTATTGTGACTATTTTCTCAAGTGCATATATGTGCTCTATCTGTGTGACTCTTCAGCCATAATAATTTTATGCCTTAATTTTATATTTTTAATAAATACATCTTAATGGGATGTTAATTTTTTTATAAACCAAAGACAATTTATTTAACTGGTGATTTTAATCAATTTACATTTATTGATAGTGTTGATGTATTGCAATGTATTTTATCTTACTTTATGCATTTGTATTTATTTTTTCCTCACTTGACTCCCACCTTTTCCTGATTGTAATTTAGAATAAATGAGGTTTGTCCATTTTTGGTTTTTGTTTTTTAGTTTATTCTGGTTTAGGAATTACACATCTTTTTCTTTCCTTTTATTCTTTCCCTTACTGGTTTCCTTCTTCCCTCCTTTTTTCTTGCTTGCCCTTCTTTGCTCTCTCTTCCTCTTTTCTTTTTTCCCTCCTTCCTTTTTTGCAAGCTATTAATACACATGGATTGACATAATCTAAATAAGTTAATGCCTCACCTACCCAGCTTTGCTCTACTATAATAAAACACAAGCCTAACTTTATAAAGAGGTTTATTCAGCTCAAAATTTTGGAGGCTGAAAGTCTAAACAGCTCTGGTGAGGCCTCCATGGTAGAGAGTGAAAACTAGTGAGAGGAATATCACCTGGTGAGCCAGAAAGCAGAGAGGAACTCAGGGGTCACACTTTGCCTGTTATAAAAACTGATTCTGCTAAGAACTTATTCCAGGAGACCAGTATTACTTCCCAACAGCCACACACCATGACCTGAGGACCCACCACTAGGCACCACCTCGGGAAGTTTCCAAATCACCACCCTAGGGACCAGGCCTCCAATACCTGAAATGTTGAGGGGACACATTTAAACTATATTCCAACCTTAGCACTTCCTACCTTCAAATAAAAGAAACATAAGTCTTCTTTTAGTCAGTTTTTATCTGTCTTCTTTTTTGAAAGGGAGATACATACACACACACACACACACATCTCCCATCCACTGTAAGTCTGAATTCCTGCAACAGCTAGGGATTTGCAGGGCTGAAGCCAGGGGTCCAGAACTCCATCAGGATCGTCTGTGTAGGTAGTAGGGATCCAAGTCCTTGAGCTATCATCTGCTATCTCCCAGGGTGCACATTCTCAGGAAGATGGAATTGGGAATAGAGCAGGGACTTGAACCCACACACTCCAATATGGGGTGCAGACAGCGTGAATCTTAACTTCTGAGCCTAATGCCGGTGATGGTTTTTAATTTTTCGTTATTTTATCTCAAATATGTGAATAGCTTGTTTAATTTTTAGTTTTGTTTTTAGCAAAGAACAAGAATGTAGTTTGAAAAATCAAGTCATCCTACAAGATTTAACACATGAACAAATGTCCATTTTAAAAATACCCCTTTCTATTCAGGCAGGACTCCCTTGCCTTTCTCCCTAGATACAACACATTTTTCCTCTTCATCTGATTTTTTTTTCTCCTTTTTGGCCTCTATATCTCTAAATAATAAGCCTATATTGATTTTTAGTTCTTATTTTATATATTATATATCAACTTTCTATTGTGAAAGATGGTGACAACTCTTGCTGACTCCAATTCACTTCCTTATTTTTTATTTTAAGATTTTATTTTTATTTGAGAGGTAGCATTACAGACAGTGAGAGGGAGGGACAGAGAGAAAGGCCTTCCATCTGCTGGTTCACTCACCAAATGGCCACAACAGCTGGAGCTGTGCTGATCCTAAGCCAGGAGCTTCTTCTGGGTCACCCACACAGGTGCAATGGCCCAAGCACTCGGGCCATCTTCCACTGCCCTCCCAGGCTATAACAGAGAGCTGGATTGGAAGAGAAGCAGCTGGGACTAGAACCAAACTGTATGGGATACCAGCACTGCAGGTGGAGGAATCAACCCACTGCACCACAGCATCAACCCCTCCAATTCACTTCTTTCACTTTCCCAACAAGGCTATCTAACAGTGTTGTTTCTATTGGTAGAAGATAATAGTCTTTAAATATACTTAATTAATATTCTGCAATGAATCATGGGCCATGTGATTGGGAATACTGAACTAGAAATGCAATCCAAGATTAGAGATTTTATAATCTTAGAAAGGAGAGAGAAATTTAACAGATACCCCTTAAGGTAATTGTTGTGGTAATTAATAGCAGTTAGGACAAGAGGTGAAGGAATGTGGCATGTAGAGGTTAACAGGATTTCAGGCAGAAGGAATAGTGATTTCAAATGCCTAAAGGCTGGGAGCTGCTGCTTATAGAAAGAACAAGCAGTGAGAATGCTAGGAGAGCTGCTAGTCAAAGAGCAAGTGCAAGTGGCAATGGGTGGTCAGTTCCTGTGTGTTCTCTTAAGCCACGGCCAGCAAACATTTACTGGAAAGAGAAAGACAGCTAATATTTTCCACTTTGTTGACTATGTAGTTTCTTTTGCCACTAACCCAATTCTGCTTTTGTGGTGTGTGAGAAGCCAGAGACAGTGTGTTCTAATAAAACTTTATATATGAAAACCTCAGCTGTGAGCCATTGCCGTGACTTTGTATTACCTTATCATAATTGCAATCAAGATATTACCAGACAAGAATTGGCAAAGTATACTGGAGTTAAGAATTCTTTTTACATTTTTAAATGACTGTAATACAAACACAGGAAAAACACTGGGCAGAGACCAGGTATGGCCATAAATTCTAAAATATTTACAACCTGGCCTTTTACAAGAAATGTTTGCCAACTTCTGCACTAGACTCACAAAAATGAGTTGGGCAGTTTTTCCTCTTTTTCTTTCATTCTCTGAAATAACTTCTCTAAGAAAGGGCTATCTTTGACTCAAAACAGAAAATAAAACAAAACTATCTCCTATTGCTTTATAGATAATGCCAAGAAAAATTTTGTGGTATAATCCCTTTCTTGGAGAAGTAATTTCAGAGAATTTAAAATTTAGCTCCATTTCAAGTACTGATAGCCACATGTGGTCAATGGCTTTCATATTGGTTAAATAGAAGCTTCAATGATATACTGTTCCCATTTAGCTCTACCATTCACATACAATTGAGTTTTGTGTGTAGCATGGGATGGCTTACCTAGAAGGAAACCAGGTAGCTTATGCAATTAAAAAAAAAAAATATTGGGGCTGGTGCTGTGACATAGTGAGCAAAGCAGCTGCCTGCAGTTGCCGGCATCCCAGGACTGGTTCGAGTCCTGGCTGCTCCACTTCAATCTGGCTCTCTGCTATAGCCGGGAAAGCAGTGGAAGATGGCCAAGTCCTTGGGCCCCTGCCCCAGTGTGGGAGACCCGAAGAAGCTCCTAGCCCCTGGTTTTGGATTGGCGCAGCTCCAGCTGTTGCAGCCAACTGGGGAGCGAACCAGCGGATGGATGACCTCTCTCTCTCTGCCTCTGCCTCTCTGTAACTCTTTCAAATAAATAAATAAATCTTAAAAAAAATATTCAGAGCCAATTTGAGTCTCCTAAGAACTAACGTAGGACTTAATGATACTATAATTATCTAAATAGTTATTATTTCTGCATAATTTTTATTCCATGAAGATTTTTGCAATGTGGCAGGGGACATGGCTACCAGTAGTTCTGGGTGGTATCCTATTTTTTTTTTTTAAGATTTATTTCATGTATTTGAAAGGCAGAGTTGCAAATGGATAGGGAGATACACACACACAAACACACACACATACAAAGAGAGAGGGAGAGGGAGAGAGAGATCTTTCATCCTCTGGTTCACTCCCCAAAATGGCATCAACTGCCAGGGCTGGGCTGAAGCCAAGAGCCAGAAAATTCATCTGGACCTCCCACACGGGTGCAGGGCACCAAGCATTTGGGCCATCATGCACTGGTTTCCCAGGTGCATTAGCAGGTAGCTGTATTGGGAGTGGAGCCAGACATGAGCTGGAATCCATATGGGATGCCAATGTCCCAGGTATTAGCTTCACTCACTATTGGCTGCAACACTAACCCCTGAGGTAACATCTTTATAGTTTCCAACAGATGAGAAAAGAGTATGTTAATCCTGTTTAGAAATATTGCAGCTTGGGTCACATTCTGATAGTATGCAGCCAGAATGATTATTTTTGGCCTGGCCAAGCTTATGCCCGTATTTTTAATCACAGGACAAAAACTGTTACCAGAAAATGGCAGCCATCACAGTATATCACATCTCTATCTTCTATGAGGTGTTTTTAGGGAGCTGGGACTATTCCTGGTATATAGTAGGCACTAAATAAATATTGTAAATGACATTAAAATGGCCTTGATTTGAAAGGAATTCTTAAAATAAGAACTAAAGTAGAAGGAAAAGTACAAATTCATTTACTTTGAACTCATTTTTATGATCAACATAGTTTTGAAGGCCATCCAAATTTTAGTTTACAAGTTAAGAACTAGTGATTATAAGGGCTTGGTAACATTGAAGGTAACACAACATTTTCTTTGTAACTGGTACTTTCTGCAAACTTTCTGGGTGGTTAAGCAAAGCGTCCTGCTCTTGGTTGCTATGTGTGGCTTTGCAGAAATTTTGAATGTGACTCTTTCTAATACAGTTCTTTTAACCATAATCTAACATTAGCAATTTTCCCCATATGTATTTCCCCTATGTATTCTTTAATTCAGCAAAGGACGAAAATGTTACTCGACATGGAAAGAACATTTATCCTCTTTTATTTATTTTTCTCTTTAGATGTGTCTTTATTCACATCATTACTTGTATTTTTCTTTTTTGTTTTCCATTTTTTTATGTTTTTAAAAGTTTTTACTAATATAAAGAGCCCAGATTTCATGCATTCCATAGGTGCAGTTCCAAGAAGACAACCACACTTCCCCCCACCAATTCCCCTCTTCTTGTCAGTTTTGCAAAGACATAATTTCATCCACTGTGTATCCTCTATCTAACTTCTTGTCTGAGGGAGTTTTAATTTCAGCTTAGTAGTTTAGTCATTTATAAGGAAACTTAAAATTGAAGCCTAGTACTGTGTTGGGGACAGAAAGTTCATGAGTTTCCTAGGGTTCTGCTAGCCTCATTTTTCTTCAGAAAGAATGACTTCCCTTTCTGTGAAACAAATGCCTCTCCTCTTCCTGTTATGTGCATTAATCAAGAGAATTAGGAGGAAAATCTTTCTCTTACTTCATTTTTTAGGCGTTTCAACAAGATTGAATGGGGGAAATTTCCTATTTTTATTTTCTAAAAGATATAACATCTGACACAAAATATTTATTTGGGCATCATAGAAACTCTGACTTGATATGTTGGAAACAAATTTATATAGAATTTTTTAAAGTCACTCTTATTTTTAACTTTTATTTAATGAATATAAATTTCCAAAGTACAGCTTATGGATTACAATGGCTTCCCCCCCCCATAACTTCCCTCCCACCTACAACCCTCCCCTTTTCCACTCCCTCTCCCCTTCCATTCACATCAAGATTCATTTTCAATTCTCTTTATTTACAGAAAATCAGTTTAGTATATATTAAATAAAGATTTCAACAGTTTGCCCCCACATAACAACACAAAGTGAAAAATACTGTTGGAGTACTAGTTATAGCATTAAATCAAAATGTACAGCACATTAAGGACAGAGATCCTACATGATATTTTTTAAAAATTGATTAATTTTCTATGCAATTTCCAATTTAAAACCAAGTGTTTTTTTTTTCATTTTCAATCATCTTTAGATACAAAGATCGATTCAGTATATACTAAGTAAAGATTTCATCAGTTTGAACCCACACAGAAGCACAAAGAGTAAAAATACTGTTTTAGTACTAGTTATAGCATTACTTCACATTGGACAACACATTAAGGACAGATCCCACATGAGACATAAGTACACAGTGACTCCTGTTGTTGATTTAATAATTTGACACTCTTGTTTATGGTGTCAGTAATCTCCCTAGGCTCTAGTCATGAGTTGCCAAGGCAATGGAAGCCTTTAGGGTTCGCCAACTTTGATCTTATTCCGATAGGGTCATAGTCAAAGTGGAAGTTCTCTCCTCCCTTCAAAGAAAGGTACCTCCTTCTTTGATGGCCCCGTTCTTTCCACTGAGATCTCACTTGCAGAGATCTTTCATTTAGGTCTTCTCCTTCTTCTTCTTCTTCTTCTTCTTTTTTTTTTTTTTTTTTGCCAGAGTGTCTTGGCTTTCCATGCCTAAAATACTCTCATGGGCTCTTCAGCCAGATCCGAATACCTTAAGGGCTGATTCTGAGGCCAGAGTGCTATTTAGGACATCTGCCATCCTATGAGTCTGCTGTGTATCCCGCTTCCTATGTTGGATCGTTTTTTCCCTTTTTGATTCTGTAAAGTCACTCTTAATTTTTACTTATGTATTTGAAATGGAGAGAGGAGAGAGAGATGTTCAAGGTCTTCTATAAAAAAAAATAAATAAAAAAGGGCTGGCGCTGTGGCTCACTTGGGTAATCCTTTGCTTGTGGCACCAGCATCCCATGTGGGTGCCGGGTTCTAGTTCCGGTTGCTCCTTTTCCAGTCCAGCTCTCTGCTGTGGCCCAAGAGGGCAGTGGAAGATGGCCCAGGAGCTTGGGCCTCTGCACCCACATGGGAGATCAGGAAGAAGCACCTGGCTCCTGGCTTCGGATCAGTGCAGCGCTGGCCGTAGTAGCCATTTGGGGGCTGAACCAACAGAGGGAAGACCTTTCTCTTTGTCTCTCTCACTGTCTGTAACTCTACCTGTCAAATTAAAAAAAAAAAAAATAAGGTCTTCTATCTGCTGGTTTACTTCCCAAATATTCCCAAATGTCAGGGCTGGACTGGGCAGGATCCAAGAGCCCAGAAACCAATCTGGGTCTCCTACTTGGGTGTCTGGGACCCAAGTACTTGGACCATCACTTGCTGTCTCCCACGGTACACAGTAACAGGAAGCTGGAATTAGAAGCAGAGCCAACATTAGAACCCCGGCACTCTGAGCAGCCTCTCCACCTCTGTGCAAAGCACCTTCCTCAACCAGGAAGAATTTGGGTAGATAATTTGAAAAGGAAATGTTGTAGCTTCAATTATTTGGATGGTGAGGCATTGATGTGTTGTGATTTACCCAGGTGCCAACATAATAGAAAATGGTTCTGACCTTCTCTATGCTACTTCCCTAACAGCTGTTGGCTGTCTCTTTCTTGTATCATCCTGGGCCCCCTTTCCACCTACACCTACCCTGGCACAGGCCCACCTCTCACAGGTTTTTGTTTACTGCTTTTGTTCAGGGGTTCCCGAGCATATTTAATGGTGTGTGTAAATGTAGCTTCAGGGTGATTATAACATGGCAGTTTTCTTTTTTTGAAGAATTATTTATTTATTTATTTATTTGAAAGTCTGAATTAAACAGAGGGAGAAAGAGAGGCAGAGAGAGAGAGAGTGGTCCTCTATCCACTGGTTCACTCTCCAAATGGCTGCAACAGCCGGAGCTTCTTCTGGGTTTCCTATGCAGATGCAGGTGCCCAAGGACTTGGGCCATCTTGTACTGCTTTCCCAGGCTATAGCAGAGAGCTGGATCAGAAGTGGAGCAGCCGGGACTGGAACTGGTGCCCGTATGGGATACTGGCACTGCAGGCGGCGGCCTTACCAGCTATGCCACAGTGCCAGCCCCCATCTCCTTCTCACTGAACCTGCAACCACATACAACCATCGCCAAAAATGATATCTAGAGTTCTTTTCCTTTTGTATTTGGTTTTCAGATGCTTGGGCAAGAAAGTTCGAAGGGCTTAAAAATGTTGTGCCTTTTGATTGTTTCAGAGTAAACATTTTAATCTCAGGTTCCATTTTTAATGCATTGGAAATGTAAAAGTATATTATAATAATGGTTCATGTAATTCAGAATAAATCAAATGTATAATTGCCTTCTACAACTATTCTATGAATTCATTTTCAGGTTTTTGCTATGTATCTGATTCTGTCATTGCAATCATTGCTTAATTTTGAAATTTGAATTTTTTGGTAATTTGATGGAATAAGGTGCAAATAGGAAATAAATTTCTTCCACTTAGTCCAGGAAATCACCTAATATATCTATTTTCCAGAGTCACTGTGATTTTTCAATTTGCCACACTCATTTGAATGTGATTTTAAATACTGATTGACCATGAGTCATAAGAAATAATTTTATCTTTAATGTGAGTCAGACTCATAGTTGTTAGGTGTGTTGCAGCAAGTAAGAGTGAAGATCGTTTTAGTTTTGTAAATATTAGATTTAACTGTGTTGCTAGGACTCTCAAACGGGGAAAAAGTAGAAATAAGTATGATACAAATAATGAAATCTAAAAATGCTTGTTGCAAACAGTGTAGCTCTGCAGTGCATTCTGTCACCAAAAGAGTTGCCTGTTAAATATTTTTACTTGTGAGTTAAGGAAAAAAAAGAAACTCCCTTATAATGAAGGGATCATTTCCTGTTTCATTTTTCATTTTGTTTCGGCATGAAGAGCTTTTTCCCCTCACTAGGAGTTGCTTTCAATCTCTCTGAAGGTCTGTTCCGAATTTACTACTTTGGGATTGGTGCAGCTGCCTTTTAAGTGCGTGCTTTGTTCTCTGAAAAGCTTATGTCAGTTGAGCAACATGCTGCTACTGTTAAAAAAAAAAAAAAAAGCTGAGTAATGCTGGAGCCTTCTCATGTGGCTGATGCAAACCTGGAGAATTTGCATCATCATGTAGCTGGAGTAAGTTGGTGTGACAGGCAAGAGCTTAAATACAAGCCCACGAGGAAGCTGAGCTGGTTTGTAATGATAGGGCAGCAGCCGCCGCAGCAACAGTGGTAGTGCGAGGAGGTGGAGAACTGAGGGCACCATGAACACACAGGTGTTTCTGAGTAGTAATTAGATAGCTGGGAAGGATAAAACACACCTCTGAGTTTCTACCTGTGTTCGTAATAGCGCTGAGAGAGACAATCTGAAAGCAAAGAGGAGATCAGTCACACCAAGAGACACTGAAGTTGAAAGTTTTGGTTTTCTTTTCCTGTGTTGTCTTTTTCCCCTGGTGTCACTACTATGGTCAGAAAACCTGTTGTGTCCACCATCTCCAAAAGGAGTTACCTGCAGGGAAACGTGAACGGGAAGCTGCCTTCCATGGGTGGCAAGGAGCCCCCTGGGCAGGAGAAAGTGGTGCTCAAGAAGAAAATCACCTTACTGAGGGGAATCTCCATTATCATTGGCACCATCATCGGCGCAGGAATCTTCATCTCCCCCAAGGGTGTGCTGCGCAACACCGGCACCGTGGGCATGTCTCTGGTCGTCTGGACGCTCTGCGGAGTCCTGTCCCTGTTCGGTGAGTGCGACTTCTTTGCTGGGAGGTGTGGCTGCGGCTGGGAAGTTTGCTATCTGCTAACTTTGAGGAGTGAAGGAACGGCAAAAGCCTGTTCCTCATTATTTGATTTTTGTTGAGGTATGTGAAATGCTGCAACAGAGTGCTCACTGTTGTTCTGATCCTAAGTTGCCCCAAATTGCTTCCTGCAGGCTATGCTGTCTTTTCCTGACTCAGACAGACTATTTTCTGACTTTCCCCGTGGCGGTGATGTGCGCATAGGCAAACTTTGATGACCTAGGAAAATGCATGCATGCTTTCTCTCCTGCCTGTTGTGCTTAGTTACGTCTGGTGGGGGCATTCAGGCAGCTGGCACACTGCATGAGACACCTGTGAGGCAAAACCCGGAGTGGCCTATTCAGACCCAGAACTGAGCATTCAGCTGAAGTCTCTCTGACTTCTGATTAGCAAAACAAATGGGCAGCAGTCTCTTCCTTCTTAGTTTTCTAAGTTCATCTGCTTGTCAATTCCTGGTATTCTTTCAAAAGTCAGTGACGTGGAAAGATGCATGCAGACCCATAACTCAGTCTCTATCATCCGTGGGAATTTGGCAATGTCCTGAGCATGCTTAAAATATTTTTCAACCTTTATCTCTCCTTAACACTTCTCACCTTCTGCAATGCAAGTTTTAAAACTTCCTTGGCTGTTAGCTTGCTGTGCCTGGCTGGGTCTGTTCTCTTCGTCTGTGTTTCACTTAGTTGCCAGGAAATCAAGTAATTTGTCCACCTGTTCACTGAGTTAATTTAAAGAGAAGCGGTCAAAGAAATATGATTTTTTTTTCAAGATTCATGTCTCTCTTATTGATTTATGAGTTAATGATAGAGAAGTAATAAATGATGCTTCATGACATTGGTGGCTTGCTAGAAAGTTACCTGAGTTAGTTGGAAAGGTTACAAAAACTGCAGTTATCAAAAATTAACTTGATTTATGCTATGCAGTGAATGCCTAAGATTATTTGCTCATCTCTGAAAAATAGATTGTTTTGATTTTGAAAGTTACTACACTTTGAAGTTAATGATCTTTTCCTAATTCTAGGACCAAGTACTACCTCTTAGTCCAACAGGTATCCATACATTCAGTCTTTCTATTTGAATCTTGTGATATTTTAATCCATTGCTTTGGGCAGTCATCGGCAGGCTTATATTTTTAGGAGGAAAGTATTTTAAGTAAAATCTGTTAAAGTCAGTGTCAAAAAATATTTTTAGGTTTTCAGAAAGAGTTTGTAGCATTATTTATGTGAAGAGTTTGTGTTTCATAAAATATTCAGTAATATTGTATGTCATTGTTTTCCAAGTGTTATTCTCCATCCTTATAGAATACCTTGGAGTAGTCTGATGATGGCAAACTGACAGAGCCGTTGGCTGTGATTAATATTAAAGTAGTTCTTCATATGCAGTTATAAATAAACAAAGAGAAACCTAATTGTTTATCTTCATAAAGACTCTGTGCACCCTCAGCCTTGAATCTTCCTGTAGCACTTGGGCTGTTCAGAATAAATCAATATTTGATCAGAAAAACCACAGCCAGTTTCCTGGACTTTGCATACTTATGTATATGCGTTTTCCATAATGTGATTCCATTCTTGCACATACAAAAACTTATTGAGATGTGATAAACTAGACTACTCTGAGTATTTAACTGGTAAAAGTGATGTTGACTTGGCACTATGACAACATGGTAATGCATTAGTATATCATTTAGAGCAGAAACTCAGAGAAAACAAGCTAAGGTCACATGTGAGTCGGTATTTTTTGATTACTAATTGAAGGGAGGGAGAAGTATTAATCTACTTCTATGTATTTGCATTGCCTTTGTCACTTAAAGTACTAGCAACCTTTTGACAGGAGCACTTCCCTAACAGAAGCAAAGCAAATGTAAGGAAAACATTTTTTTCTTAAAACTCTAGAACTCTGGGACTAAAAGTAAAGAATCTGTGTACAAACAGTCCCCAATTTAAGATTATTTGATTTATGATTCTACAGTGGTGTATAATAATAATAATAGCTTATTATCCAATAAATCATCCACACTATTCAATACTTTATTATAAAACAGACTTTGTGTTAGATGACTTTGCCCAACTATAGGCTAATGTGAGTATTCTGAGCATATTTAAGATGAACTAGGCTAAGCTGTCATGTTCAGCTTGTTAGGGGCATTAAATGCATATATGTTATTTTCAACTTATACTGGATTTATCAGGAGGTAACCCCATCATAGGTGGAGGAGTGTTTGTATTTGATTTACAAATAAAAATTATTTGGAGGGGGAGTGGTGGGGGGGGTGGAGAGAGAGAGAAAGAAACTGATCCTAACCACTGGTTCAGTCCCTAAATGCCCAGATGCCTGAAATGACCAGGTCTGGGTCAACACTGAAGCCTGTAACCAGGAATGCGACCCAAATCTCCCACTTGGCTGGCACGAGCTCAATTACTTGAGCTATCACCATTGCTTTCTAGGGTCTGCTTTACCAGGAAGCTAGAGTTAGAGCTGGGGTTGGAAATTAAACCAGATACTCTGATATGAGATGTTGGTATCATAACTACTAGGCTAAGTGCAAGCTTTTGCTTTACATTTTTTAAAAGCCAGGGTCAATAGATAGATTTTTACATCCTGTTTTCAACTTTGTTTTTCATCTATGCAAAATGGTTATAGAGCTTGAAACCTTTAAATGAAAATCCCATTCCCCTAGAACTCAGTTTAAACCTGGGGCAACCATCCTGGAATCACAGCAAAGCATACATAGGTGTAGGCATTGATTTTGTGACAATAAATTATGAGGTACTTAAGAGTTTTTCCAATAACATTTTATATTGAATGCTTTTCTGCACAGCCTGCTGACATGGCACCTGTTTCTCAATGGAGTATGAATTGCAACTAGTCATTAGTTATAATTAGTTATAAACAGACAAAATAGATCAATTGTCCCTAAGCATCAGTTTGCAGGCTTGTCACTTTAGGGTCATCTGTGGGAATTTAAAAATAATAGAGATTCTTGGTCCCTCCTATGGGAGCTTGAACTCTATGGGAGAGTAGGCGTGTAGTGTGATCTTACAGTCTGTCTTTTATTTGTTTTCTTTTCTTTATTTATTTTTTAAAAGACAACCTGCTTTTCTTTTTTAAAATTTATTTATTTATTTGGAAGGTAGAGTTACAGAGAGGCAGAGACAGAGACAGATCTTCCATTTGCTGGCTCATTCTCCAAATGGCCACAATGGCCATAGCTGGGCCTATCCAAAGCCAGGAGACAAGAGATTCTTCCCCATCTTCTGCATAAGTGCGGGAGCCCAAGGGCTTGGGCAGACTTCTGCTGCTTTCCCAAATCATTAGCAAGGAGCTGGATTGGAAGTGGAGCAGTCAGGACTTGAACCGGCACCCATATGGGATGCCGGCAATGCAGGCTGTGGCCTTACCTGCTATACAACAGTGTCTGCCCCTCATTTGTTTTTTTCTTTTTAAAGATGTATTTATTTACTTATTTATTTATTTGAAAGTCAGAGTTAGAGAGAAATCTTCCATGCGCTGATTCACTCCCCAAACGACCCAAAAGATTCAGGCCACCTTCCACTGCTTTCCCAGGCCATAGCGGAGAGCTGGATCAGAAGTGGAACAGCTGGGACTTGAACCATGCCCATATGGGATGTGGTCACTGCAGACATTGGCTTTACCTGCTATGCGACAGCACTGCCCTCCCCCAACTCTTTTTAAAGATTTATTTATTTATTTGAAGGGCAGATTAACAGAGAGGCAAAGAGAGAGAAGAGTGAGAGAGAGAACATTTGTTTTCCACTTAAAAATTATTCCCAGGTTATTCTTGCATAGTGCTAGGTTCAGGGATAAAGTGATACTAAGATTTCACTGCATCTTCAAAATTTACTATTGTTGGATAGCTGTACCAAAAGCATAACTGATTAGTAACATTTTTCCATCTTTTGTCTCTGATGAAACTTGGGCAAAAGTTGTATGTTACATTTGAGTGTTTAGCGGTATAGATAAAGCTTTTCAAATAATATTATTTTGCATTTTCTTATAATTAATTGCTCAAGTTAATAGATATATAGATATAGCTATATCTCCTGCTGTCACATATATGAATACAACTCCCCTGTGAACTGAAAATTGAGTTCCATATCATAGGAGATGAAACTGAGGTTCTGAGAGGTTATATTTCTTGCCCAATTCCATGTGACTTGCATTCCTAAATGTTAACATTTCTGTTTATAAGTAATTTTACCTAGTGTTCTTAAATATAAACTGTAGCATCCCTTTTTAATTTTAAAAGTATGTTCTTTCAACCACCCAGAATATATACTTCACAAACATCCAAATAACCTTTTCTAAAAACAAAAAATGGAATCAAAATTCATTTCAATCACGGAATATATATCCTACAAATGAAATAGAGTCTCGCAGGTCATAGGATCCATACTTTCCTGGAGAACAGCCAAAATTTTTACTTATTTTCACTTGCCATGGAAGCATCATTTGTTAAAGGATTCTCAATATAATAAGGTCAGGTTGGGACAATTATTTATTTTGGTATGAAGTTCTGTTCTTCAGAAAACAAGTCACTATAATGGGTACCTACCTTCTAGTTTTCCCTTGCTCAACTCAAAATTCTGAAACCTATGGTACTATTTTAGAAGTTTGTCCTTACTATTTTAAGTAAAATTATATTGTTCAAATACAGTGAACTAGATCTCCAAGAGAGGAATTTGGAAGAGGAACTTGGTAGGTTTCAGCAAGTACATGACGGTTATTTGTCTTGAAATAAGGACGTCATTTACCCCAAGGAAGTAGTTACAACTCAGGCAACATAAACATTGCTTGAGCGATTCTACTGCTGGGTGGCTTGATAATATATTAAATTTGTGCCTTTTTATTATAAATATTTCACAGGAGCCTTGTCCTATGCTGAACTGGGAACAAGTATAAAGAAATCTGGTGGCCATTACACTTATATTCTGGAAGTCTTTGGTCCATTGCTAGCTTTTGTACGAGTCTGGGTTGAACTGCTCATAATACGGTAAGAGCATAGAGAGAAAAATACTAAGAAAAAAGAAACCTATGTGTATGTCATTCTTCTGAATCACCTTGGTTATTGTTACTAGTTAGAAATATGCATCTCTTGTGACTGTTGTAAACATGAATACTTCAGGATATAAAGTCTGTGATAAATACCTTTCTGAATTAACATTTTTAAAGCATATTTGTCACTGGTAACAGTTCACTAAGAATGTCACACTTTTAAGGTAATGCTTTTCATTAATCTTGAATTATTTTCCGTGACATTTCTAGGAAAGATGCTTACTTGAAAGGGTATGTAGCATCAAAGTTCAACTTAATAAATCGTGCCTTTTGACTGACCTGACAAAGTTCAGCATGCTGACTTGGAGATTTTGTTTGAATTACAGGGTATACCATTTGGTCATTTAGCTATTCTATTTCGTGACTAAGAAATTTCTATGCCTAATAACAACTTGGTGTGTCACCAAGACCTGCACTTTACAAAACATTAAGTTTACATCCCATAAATGACTCACTTCCTCACCTTAAGCAAATCAGTGAGCTACAGTTGCGAAAATCTTTTTTGTTGTTATTGTTTTAAGAATGTGTTCCTCTTCCTGATTGTCTTGGCAACAAATAGTGCTAAGTCACCCTGAATAGCAAATTGCTTTCAACTTTGTGGGGGAGCTTATGACATCATATGAGCAGTGTACTGGGTCACATGGCTCAAAGGCTAACTACATCCATCCAAAGTGACAGAATTCAGTAGAAATAAGTGGATAACTAGTGGTTTATGTAAACTTATCAGACCTCCAAGGGGATTCACAAGATTCATGGAAAAATGGAATTAAAACATAATGCATATTTTCCATGAAACTTTTGAATACCCCTTTTATAAAGCTGTGAACTCTAATGAGCTTTTATTCTGTTATTTATGGTATGTGGCAAATGCAGAACTATTAAGTTTATCCATTAATACTCATCATGATTTTTATGGTGTTCATTGTCTCTTTTTTTGTATATCAAAGACCTTCAGAGTAGTATACAATTCATTGTTAAGACTCTTCTAATTTTGAACAATTCTGCATTATTTAAAACTTATTATATTGAAATAATGATAAAGGAGAATTTTGTTCTTTTTCTAATATCCATCATCCTGGGATGTACTTCTACTTGTTTTGAATTATTTCTTACATATTCCCCAAAGGTCAACTTTAATCCTGTCTTTTCCAGAGTTAATTTCATGCTTGTTCTAGTTTATAGAATTTCTTTTATCTCTTTATTTTTGAAAAAAATAATCTCTGCTTCTCATTTGACTTTGGCCGCATACCTCGTATCCTTACTTTGTATGTTAGGTGTCTGAATTCTGTTTCTTTGTTAAAATTGCAAGCATTTCAAATATGTAAGGCCAGGTCTAACAAAGTGTTACAAAAAGTATTAGACCTGGATATTAAATTATTTTTGGATAAGTGAAATTTCAAGGTTATATATTGAATACAACATGTTCAATTTTCAGATGGGTGAACTACTTATGTATATTGCCATCCCGTCAGGTAGCAGGCTCTTGCATTTTGGAGCCTGATGTATTGAATTTATCTTCTTTCATCTATTAGTTACATAAATTTGTCTAATTGCTTGGTATTATTGTTGTTGTTATTATTATTATTAGCATGATCATTCCATTTGCAGTAGCACAGATGTGGTGCTCATTCACTAATTTATTCATTTCATAAAATGCTACTGAATATGAATGTCAAGACAGAGATATCTAAATTGGAATGAGCCACAATTCCTGCTCTCAAGTAACTGATGATCAGATGTTGCTTTAATTCTAAGACAACTGCTTCATGGTGCAGTGTTGGGTTTGTGTGTGTGTGTGTTGCTGTGTGTGTGTTCACAGAAGGTATTACCTAGATATATTTTAAAAACTTTAAAAATGTGTTTATTTACCCTTTTGTCATGATGGACTTGTGCTGCTGATTTGGTCCTTCAAATAGGCAGATAACAAATAGCTTAAGGAGGACAAGATGTTGAAGTACTTTAACATTTCTCTTCTGTTTCCAACACCCATGACAGCTCAATACTTCCCAGTAAAATTATATTTTCAGATTAACTCAGTTTTTCCTGAAATAATCTGTAAAGCAGATTTCAAAGAAAGACAAATCATCCATCAGAGCACAGTAAGGAAGAGGGTCATTCAATTCACTTATTCACTGTATATTCAATATATATTCAGTTTCTGTTGTATGACAGACTCTGTACTAAGCAATGGGGGTAAAACCATGATTAGGAAGGACACAGTCTTGTAGCCCAGGAGTTTGGGGTTAGTTGGGAGAAATAGTGATCAATCAAGAAATCACATCAGTGTATACTGGAGTATACTCCAGCAGCTCTGACCTACCAGAGAATTGGAGATGCTTCCCCAGGTGAAGGGAAATTGAACCAATATCTGCAATATTAAAAATAGCCAATGAGTTGAAAAGGCTTTGGGAAGAAAAGATGCAGCTCCTTTATGTGGGAGGCAGCTGATTAAAGAGGTAAGGGATACTTAGACCAGGTGAAGGCTTGAATGCTGTGTAAAGGACTTTTATACATTCTGAGTATATTTGAAAGCGCCAAGATGGCATAATCAGATTATATTTTATGATTGAAAATGATGGAAAACAGGAAAAATAGTCTTGGAGAGAAGAGGAGAAAATATCTAGGAAAAAAAGAAAATCAAGAAATGAATGATGCTGGCTAGTACCAGCAAGCCAAGATTAGAAACACATAATGGTGGTTGGATATCTGATAATACAGGGACCAGGCATGGGTGATAGAGAACATAAGAAAGAGGAAAAGCTAAAAGGGAAATTTGTCATAAATATGAGATGGTAACATGGACCTGTTCATGTATATAAAGAATATGCATTCATATGTACACATATTTAAAATAAGAATATGCGATATTCTCATAGAAATATTTGAAGAATTAAATTAGAACATTGTATTCCTTATGTTGGTACCTACATGAACTTATTTATATAAAATTACAAGAGTACTATTAGTTTTAAATTATACTTTGCATCAAAATATTTTTATGGAGTTAAGAATAATCACTTGGCTTTGAGTTTCTGTCTATACAGGAAAAATAAGAATAAAACTATGTCAAGTATTTAGTCATGTATTTTCAAAGGGCACTTATCAAAACTCATTTTTTAGATCAAGTTTTGTGTTCATTTTCTTGACCATGCCCTAGCTCAGTAGATCTATCATGTTAATAAAAGCATACTGTGGCTGGAGCTTAATTATTGATTTATTGAGAAACAAGATTACTTTTAATAAGGCCCAGCTTTGTCAGCATCTTCTGTAATAAATCAGATTTTTAAGTGGAAAAATGTCAAATTTGGGAGAGTAGAGGTAAAGTTGATCGTATCTAGCCTTGCTTCCAAGAAAATGTGAAGTTAAAAACTAGCCACTAATATTATAGGCAATATTTCATTTGGAATGTCAATGACAGCATAAACAAATATGGAGCTCTGAAAATTGCAGATTTTTATGTTTAATGTTTTCCATATGATAAATAATAATGCCTCAAAGTAGAAAAAAATTTAATGAAAATATTGTTTATTTTTTCCTGTAGTTCACCTAAAAATAAATATAAATATATATATACTATTTTTAGCCCTGCAGCGACTGCTGTGATATCCCTGGCATTTGGACGCTACATTCTGGAACCATTTTTTATTCAATGTGAAATTCCTGAACTTGCGATCAAGCTGGTTACAGCTGTGGGTATAAGTGAGTATTATAGATAAAAATATCAAAAAAAAAAAAAAAAGCAAGTGATTGAAGATAAAATTTCTTTAGACTTTTTGCATAGTTGTACTACTTTCCACTTTGTATTCTGTTTGGTTATAGTTCCAAATTTGTGTTGGAAACTAAGGAAAAGAATACAACTCTCTGATGTTACATTTCATGCCTGGTTTGCATTCAGGCAATAGAAATGATGAATAATATTTTAAAACAAGGAAACTTGTAAGTAAAACATTAAGTGGATTGTGTATAAAAAGCGACTTTAAAAGTGAAAGTCCAATTATTTTATGATTTTTTTCAATTGGAGATTATCCTACTTCAGGGATATTTTGAAATATAACTCTCACTTGTTGTGGCGCTATGTTAATGCATTGGGTGTGTATCTTGCATTCATAAGTTTTATACTATTAGCAGCTGTCACCCTCAGTGTTACAGTTTTAGCCCTCTATTGATGCTCATGATTAGAGTTTTCTTTAAAGATTTGATTATTAGTTGCATTTCTCAACTAGGAGGTTTCTTTATGGTCTCAAAATTAGAAACTTGTTCATTTCTTTATCAATGGGATTGGCTATTAGGAAGTTAAAAAAAGGAACATGCACTAAGTGACGTGAGTGACATAAAGGTCAAATATGTCTTTAACTTTCCCTAAGATTCCAAATAACAAACCCTTGAGCATGATGGGAAAGGATAGCATAATTCACAATGTTCATTGAATCACTGTTTTTTAAAAAAGTCAGTATGAACACTTTTGATTAAGTTTTAACTGCTCAGAAATAGGAAGGTAGTCAGAAATAAATGAATTGTATACTCATGAAAGAATTTTTGCCATGTACAAGTTAGGTATTTCAACAGAACAATGAAGAAAAATATGCACTTTTGACAACAGCAAGCTGAGTGGTTACTATCTAGGCAATCATTAGAAATTACACACAAATTATAAAGAGTGCCAAGTAAATATAGTTCTTATTTTTAAAAAGATTTATTTATTATTTGAAAGAGTTACACAGAGAGGAGAGGCAGGGCTGGGGAGAAGGAGGTCTTCCATCCATTGGTTCACTCCCCAGTTGGCTGCAACAGCCAGAGCTGCGCTGATCCGAAGCCAGGAGCCAGGAGCCAGGAACCTCTTCCAGGTCTCCCATGCGGGTGCAGGGGCCCAAGGACTTGGGCCATCCTCCACTGCTTTCCCAGGGTACAGCAGAGAGCTGGATCGGAAGAGGATCAGCTGCGACTAGAACCGGTGCCCATATGGGTTGTCAGCACTTCAGGCCAGGGCGTTAACCCACTGAACCACAGCACCGGCCCCTAGATATAGTTCTAGACTTAACTAGGTTCATCTTGAATTTCCCATTTTAACCACCAAATATGTGAGTATAATTGTTCTTCAGTGAAATCTCTGAAAAGCCAAAGAATACTGAAAATGGAGATCTCTGAGTTTGGCGAGGTAATGGTGTGTTTGATTCATCTTGCCCCTGACACACAGTACACACGTGACACATGGAGGCAAATCATTGAACTTTCCTTCTGCGCCTCAGCATTCTTATCCGGCAACAATGCTAGTGTTACACAGTGTTGGGAGGACTAAATGATGTTCAGTGAGACAATATATAAAAAATGCTTTCAGTAATACCTGCAACTTTTTAACACAGTATTAATGATAGCTATTTAATGTAAATGATAGAACTTGAAGTTCCATGAGACTAAGGACTATTTATTCACTGTTTTATTTCCAGTCCCTTTACACTTCCTGGCATGTTGTTTGTGCTCAAAAAATATTTGTTCACTGACTGATCTTATTAGAAAAGATATAAAAAGCTTTTCTCTAGCAGAAAAGTCTATAGTTTGTTTATGTTTTAAACTTGGAGGATTGGGGCTGGCGCTGTGACATAGCAGGTAAAGGAGCTGCCTGCAGTGCTGGCATCCCATATGGGTGCCAGTTCCAGTCCTGGCTCCTCCACTTCTGATCCAGCTCTCTGCTAATGGCCTGGGAAAGCAGTGGAGGATGGCCCAAATGCTTGGGCTCCTGTATCCACGTGGGAGACCTGGAGGAAGCTCCAGGCTCTGGGCTTTGGATTGGCCCAGTTCTGGCCATTTGGGTCATTTAGGGAGTGAACCAGTGGATGGAAGATCTTTCTCTCTCTTTCTCTTTCTCTCTCTCTCTGCCTCTGTTTCTCTGTAATTTTGCTTTTCAAATAATAAATAAATCTAAAAAAAAAAAAAAAAAAAAAAAAAAAAAAACCAACCCAGGGCCGGCACCGTGGCTCACTTGGTTAATCCTCTGCCTGGGGCGCTGGCATCCTATATGGGCACTGGGTTCTAGTCCTGGTTGCCCTTCTTCCAGTCCAGCTCTCTGCTGTGGCCCGGGGAAGGCAGTGGAGAATGGCCCAAGTGCTTGGGCTTCTGCACCTGCATGGGAGACCAGGAAGAAGCACCTGGCTCCTGGCTTCGGATCGGCACAGTGCGCCTGCCATCGCAGCCATTTAGGGGGTGGGCTAGCGTACGGAAGACCTTTCTCTTGCTCTCTCTCACTGTCTAACTCTGCCTTTCAAATAAAAAAACAAAAATACAAAAAACCCAAACATTGAGGATTGAACTCAAGAATCAGAAAAATGGTGGTAAAATAAAAGTTAGCTTGAATATGATGTTCCTATTTAACATGATGAGTTTTTATGGGATGAACCATTTTGGCGTAGTGGTTTATATTATAGCTCAGGATCTGGAGGTAAAAATCCTGAGATTGAAACTTAGTGTCACAGTTTCTTAATTATGTGATCCTGAGCTAATTACTAAACTTCTTTAAGCCTCAGTTTTACTTATTGCTAAAATACTTCTGGAAAGATTGCTTATCTTGAATGGCAGTAGAAAGATAAGTTAACTCAGAAATTTGAAGGCCTTTAATAGAATGCCTTACCCATAGGAAATTCTTACGAAATCTGTTGTTGCAGGGCCGGCGCCGTGGCTCACTTGGTTAATCCTCCACCTGCAGCGCTGGCATCCCATATGGGCGCCAGGTTCTAGGCCCCTCTTCCAGTCCAGCTCTCTGCTGTGGCCCGAGAGGGCAGTGGAGGATGGCCCAATTGCTTGGGCCTTGCACCCGCATGGGAGACCAGGAGGAAGCACCTGGCTCCTGGCTTCAGATCAGCGCAGCGCCGGCTGTGGCGGCCATTGTGGGGTGAACCAATGGAAGGAAGACCTTTCTCTCTCTCTCTCTCTCTCACTATCTAACTCTATGTTTCAAATAAACAAAAAAAAGAAAAAACATCTGTTATTGCATTGAGTTTGGACTAACATTTTTATATCACCATATTCTTTTCTCTTGAATGACCGATGTAGAACCTTATTGAAATCATCATATTTAGAAAAAAAAAAAAAGGCTAGAGATAGTATTTTTGAGAGCTATGCAAGTTAACAATAGAGGTTATTAATCCAAAAGTGTAACAGCAGTGAGCATTTTGGCTTGGTAGGCTGTCACTGCATGGGTCACCTGCATCCCATAGCAGAGTGTCGATTTCAGTCTGCACCACTTCCAATCCAGCTCCCTGATGATGAACATGGCAGGGCATGGAGGATGGCCCAAGCACTTGAGGCCCTGCCATGTGGGAGACCCAGATAGAACTCTGGACTCCGGGTTTCGGCCTGGCCCAACCCCTGTCATTGCAGTCGTTTGCGATTGAATTTTCTCAACCATTCTCTGTCACTTTGCCTTTCAAATAAATAAATCCTAAAAAATAATGCTATAATCAGAACATTTTAAAGAAGTCTTATGTAATCTTTTAAAAATTCACAAATTTTGTCCACTTTGTGTTTGGAATTGGATAGATAATATATTTCTATTTTTGTCCATATAGATGACTCTTCTTATTTGTCCAAATTCTATAAAACTTCTTAAAGAGAAAAATTTGTATTTAGAAAATTCAGTGGAAACTCTTCAAACCAAAACTTTAGTTACAGGAAAGGATAAGTAAGTTGCGGTTCACAAAATGTATGTAGCAGAGATTGGAGTGGAATAGTTAACAAAGAGCCTAAGTATGTCTTGGTTGAACCTAAACATCTCCTGTTTGCCACTGTTCTATAGGATTAGTTTATAAGTTTTGATGCTCCTTTTGCAAGCTTGAGATTCTGAGAAGGAAATGTGTTTCCAGGGTCAGAAGCACTGAGAAAACTGAATATCCTTATAACTCAGTGGGAGGTAATGTAAATTGGTGGCCTAATTGGGAAAGTCAAACAGTCTAACAGAATTTAGCTTTAATGGAGCAACAGGAGGTGGAGTTGCAGATAGAGAAGGAGAAATTTACCTGGGGGCAAATCTCTCACATCCTTCCTTCTGCAAAGTGAGGAGAGGTGATTTTCTGCCTGTTAGGGGCGGAAGGTTCCTGAGATGTAGAAAATAGAGTTTAATTGCATGAATTGCTTCCCTGTGTTCTTTGGGGGAAGGAAACAGTCTGTTGCACTTAGAAATCTCTAGTTCACTGGAGAAAAAAAGTTTTGACTTTTATGAAACATTATTCAAGTATTTGAGAAATGATAATAGGGTAAGGGTGGGGGTTAACTGAATGCTTATTTGCCTCAATTTAAAAAAAAATTCTACTTCATTTCTCTCAGATTAATAAAGATGAAATTTTTTTGCTTATTCAAAATCCTGTTCTGGTAAACAAGTCAGGCACATGGAGTTTTAATTGGAAAATCATACATTCTCGCTTGGCTGCTTTCTGTAGCCCAAACTGACATTTCTCTCTTTACCTTCTATAAAAGACGTGAGTTCTCATGGCTGTTGTAGTTTCAGTAAACATTAGTGGATGTTCAATATTTAGAATACTGTTGTCATTGCCTCCTAAAACTAGACTCTGTATAAATATACATGTGAATGACAGAGTATTCTTTTAAACATATGTGCCTTAAGATGTGAGATCTAGGTCCAGATCCACCCCTAATAAACTCAGTCTCAATTTCCTTGCTAGCTTATTTTACATGTTGAGTTGAGAGCTCCATACTACCTCTTAGACCTTGTGGGAGTGATTGGGAGGAGCAAACAAAATAGCATTTGTGTGTGCATTGTGAAAACAATTAGCTGATTCTACAAATGTCCTGCCATATTTTTGTTTTCAAAACTGCATTTTCCCGTCACCATTAAACTACAGGAAAGAACTTCTAGGGCTAGTTCTGTGTTAGCGTTTCAGTATAGCACATGGAATGGCTCAGGTTAAAACTTCTGAAGTCTGCTATGCCTTCTCCTCTTCTACCAAAACTAAATTACCAAGACAAACAATTCTTAGAGAGAAATCCTACCTACGATAAATCTGAATCTTTGCAGGGAGGAAGAGTTATCCCAAGCTAGAAAAAACTAGTGCTAATCAGATCATATGTATTTGAGCCAGTTCCTCATTGTTTACCTGTGAACTAATGGTGAAAGCGTGGGCTCCAAATTTGGACCATGTGGCTCCAGTCCTATCTTCACACTTACTACTTCTGTGAACATAGGCAAGGTAAATAATGTGCTGATTATCAGCTGCTAATCTGAAAACTAAAGCCAGTATTAGTAACCTGATAGGAGGATTAAACAACATTGTCCATGTAAGGTCTTTGCACTATATTGGCCATTAATAATAGTTTACATTTCTTTAAATTTTATTCCCAACAGTGAGAGATTAGTTACCGATCTGCTGTCTGCTTTTGGAAAGCATTTATTGCTGCATATCATCTGTGAAGTTAATGCATCCTCTGAATGAATGCTATGAAGACACAAAGAGAACTCAGGCAGCTATTACAAAAAATGGTGGAACCCACTTCATTTCACCATGTAGCATGCAGGGATAATATCCATTTATTTTTATCAGCTTAGCATGCAATAGTTAGAAGCCCAAAAGAACTTGAACCTGGAAGAAAAATTTATGTATCCAAACTCTGTAATCTCATTCTCCAAAACCAAAGGCAGTCCCAAATTATGGAGAGTGCAGAAGAAATATTTGCTAGTACACAAATCACAGTGTCAATCTTTAACATTTCCCTAAACATCCTCTGCAAATACAGCTTCCTACCAGTATATCTTTCTTATCTCCAGGATTTATACATGCAGCTTTCATTGCTACATTTCAGTCCTTAGGAAACCGTATCACAACCAAGAAAATAAAAACTACATATCCCTGTATTTTCATTTTGATAAAATTTAAGGCAAGCAAAAAAAAAAAACTGATATAATTATTTCCTCATGTGTGAAATTAGCAATTATTACTCAAGGGAAGAAAAGCCAGGATCAGAGCATTGTCTCAGATTGCCTTCATTATTACCATGTGAGTAAACAGTATATATAAAAATGCAGATGTTTGTTTCAGAAGCTCAGAAAACTCTTGCATTTAGTGAGTCCCAAATCCCTTTTCAATATTGTTGGGTAAGCAACATGCATAGTCTTAAATATCACTGTAAAGACACATGATGAAACAGCAGTAACAGCCCCTTGAGAACCGCTGCTGTACCTCAGTGCTGGCTGCCTCTTTGCTTGTTAAGCTGTACCTGCAGGGTCATAGAAGTCCGTCTCAGCTGGAATTTGGTGTAACAAATAATGAGTGCAAAGTCTGGATGCCCAGATAAAGCAGGGTTTTGGGAAACCTTTGAGAAACATCAGTCAGATCCAGATTTTTGTTTCAGTTTTCTGAGAGGAAAGCAAGGTGAGATTATCAGTTTGTAACATTTGCTTGGTTTTGTCTTCTGTTTGTCTAAGAAAAAATTTTAACACATAAAAGAAGGCCCCAATACTCACTTTTTTTTTTCTGTTTCAGTAGGCATCATATATTTATATATTTCCTGAAAGTAGGAAACCCTGTGTCCTCTTTTTAAATTCGTAGATGGTTGTCTGCTCAAATAAGATCTCTCTGTATCTCTCCCTCACTCCCTCCCCTCTTCTTTCCTTTCCTCCTGTTTCTTCCCCTTCTTTCCTCCTTTTCTTCTTTCTACCTTCTCACCTCACTGTTTTCTCTTTTTGCCCTCTTTCCTTCCTTTTTCTTGCTTCCACTCTGTATAAATAGTTCTTTTCTATTGTCAGTACTTTCAAAAATAGAAATTAGTTTGGATTTTAAAAGGTCTAGCTGAAGCAAAACAGTGCTCTTTTCTTCCTGGTGGGAACATGAGACCAGTTTTTTCACTTTCTTGCCAAAGTTGAAACTCTTTAATTTAAAAAATAATTTTCTCATGGTGACTCATTTATCACAATCTTTCACATAGAAAAGAAATCACTGGATGGTGAAGAGGGCAGCTGAGTTGCACTAAATTATTTTCAACATAAAAGTGCTTTAGATTGGGGAGAGGTAAATAATTTTGTTTTATTTTTCATTCTTAATAAAGTAACACATTTTGTTGTTGACAATGGGCTTATCCTTTCATGTTTTTAGCTTTGAACATAGATAAAATATCCTCCGTTAGCCTCTCGTGTAGGTTATTCAGTATTCTAACCTTTTAATCATTTCCACCATTACTTCTTCAAAATATTTTTTCGTTAATAATCCTCTATGACTGCGTGTGGCATCTTCTGATTCTTTAGTTTTTCTCATCTTTGAATTTATTTCAAAAGTGAAATTTGCTCTATTGCTTCATTTATTTAAAAACTTCTCAGTTATATTGAAGCATATTTGATAAATAAAATCATGTTATTTTGAAGTATACAATGTAATGATTTGTTGTACATACACTTTGTGAAATGATGACCGCAACCAAGTTAGTTAATGTATCCATTGTCTTGCTTAGTTAGCTTCCTTCATTTTCTGTTTGTAAGAAATCTAAGCACATTTCAAGTATGCAGTTCACGTAACACATTTTCTATAGTTCTGATGCTATACAGATCTTCATTTATGAAAGACTAAAATGAATAAAAGAGGAGGAAATTCAGTATTGCCAACAATATCATCAACATGTTATATATTCATCATAAAATGTATTTAAATAGTGCAGAAAAATAATACTAGAAGTGGAAAATTTAATATTCTGTCATCCATAAACACTTGCTGTTAATGATTTGGTAAATAGTCTTTCAGATCTTTTCCTTTCTCTCTTTGAGTCTATCAGTAGATCAGTTGATCAATGGATCTATCCATTCATCTCTGCATAACTTACTATATTAGTAATATATGAACACTCTTTCATGTAGTAATTTAACTGCATCATGATTTTAAATATTTGCATATGAATCATTAAAAGTATACATCTTAACTAATCTCCATTTTGGGATCTAGTTTCTTTTAAAAATTTTTCCCATTTTTATATGATGTGTTGATAACATTTGACTATTTTTTAATTTTGAAATCTTATTATTTGTTTATTTTATCTACTTAATAGGGAGAGAGAGAAATCTCCCATCTGTTGGTTCACTCTCTAAATGCCCTCAACATCTGGAACTGGGTCAGGCTGAAGCCAGGGGCCTGGAATACTGTCTGGGTCTCTCACATGGAGTCAGGGACCCAACTATTGAGTCATTACCTGCTGTCCCCAAGGGTATGAATCGGCTGGAAGTTGAAATAAGGGGTGGTGCTGGGACTTGAACCCAGGCACTCTGATATGGAATGCAGGCATTGCAAGGGGCATCTTTACCCCTATACAGAATGCCCACCTCTGTACTGAGATATAAATTCCAAAATGAGCTAGTGATTATATTATGCAATGGAAACTGTGAAGATAACTCTTATTGCTGTACCTAAGGAAAACTTACAATTGAATTATAAAAATTCTGTGTTTATGTTCATCCTCTGAGACATAGTTTCACACAGTTTTAATATTTGGAGAAAATGACACTTTATAAAAAGTGAAGGTTGTAGATAATACCTGCAATTGTCATAAGTGTGGCAGTATTTTGTAGTTATTGTTGTTGTTTCCATTAAGCATGAGATTTTGGGAAGAGAATAAAGTTGATATCTACTGTCTAGAATAACCTCACTCATCCCAGCAGGAAGAATGGAAAAATCTTAGAGCATCACTATTCTCTTTTGTGCCTGCTTTTCTGAGGATCAGTTCATTCATTAATTCAATAAAATGTGTCAATTGTCTACCTAGTTCTGAGTTAGAAACTAGCAATACAGAAATGAATAGCCTTATTCCTTCCCAAGGTTTTCATGGTGCCCAGGCAGGAAGGGTGATTCTAACTGCTGCTTGGGAAAACTGTAGACCGACTAATTAAGTCTACACTTCTAGGGTAGATTAAAAGTCATGCTTGATGAACTCATTAGAAAGCAGAGAAGAAAACTAAAAAAAGAGTGCTGGGTAAGGTTAGCCCTGGAGGTGGAAAGTAAGATCCCTCTCAACTACTCTTCATATCCTTCCTTGAGAGTGGTCCATACTGCAGGTGTCCCATTATGGAGGTGCTATATCAAGTTAATGTGTCAAACATAGTCATCAGAATGCACACTGGCTTGGCTTCAGGATTTAGCTAGAAGATATTTTTGACCAGCAGAGTCCTACAATATATACTCATTCTAGCAATGTATGCGAAGAACAAGAGAGTAATTCATACTGCTTAGAAGCTTTATCCAAGCTTTTCAAAATCATATGGAGGCCTTGTTGAAGTGAGATTTTCATTCATTAGGTCTGGAGCAGGGCCTGAGATTCAGATTTCTAAAACTCTTCTAGGCAATGGTAATACTTCTGGCTTGTAGATTACCCTTGGGTGACAAGGACCCAAGATGTCCTCATGTCAATGAGGATTTGCCTTTTGTAACTTCTTCTGTTTGTTTGCAGCTGCAGTGATGGTCCTAAATAGCATGAGTGTCAGCTGGAGTGCCCGGATCCAGATTTTTCTAACCTTTTGCAAGCTCACAGCAATTCTGATAATTATAGTCCCTGGAGTTATGCAGTTAATTAAAGGTATGGACTGAAAAGTAAATGCTTTTTAAAATACGTATCTGCTTTTGGTCTCTTCTAACATTAACTTTTGCTTGTACTAGCAGAATCCTTAATTAGTCTCTGCCTGTGAAAGTTAAACTCTACTGTCATCTAATTGATATGAAAGGCTGCCACATTGGGGGTAAGTTAATATTTATGGTTGAATGGCAGCAAAATGATTAAGAGTGGGCCAAGCAAAAAATAAGGCATCGATGATTTCTCTAGTAGTGAATCTTGGAGTAAAAACCTACACTGGAAAAAATAAATCTATCATTTGGTTTTAGCTACAGATAAGTATGTCCTTTTATTTCTACTTTAAAATTTCTTGATTATAGTAATAAAGAAGAGATAATAACAGGAAAGTAAAGGAAGATGACCAATCATTTTTTTAAAGATTTATTTATTATTTTTGAAAGTCAGAATTACACAGAGAAGGAGAGGGAGGGAGAGAGAGAGAAAGAGAGAGAGAAAGAAGGAGAGGTCTTCCATCTGCTGGTTCACTCCTCAATTGACTGCAATGGCCAGAACTGTGCAGATCTGAAGCCAGGAGCCAGGTGCTTCTTCCAGGTCTCCCATGTGGGTGCAGGGGCCCAAGGACTTGGACCATCTTCTACTGCATTCCCAGGCCATAACAGAGAACTGGATTGAAAGTGGAGCAGTCAGGACTGGAACCGGAGCCCATACGGGATGCCAGCACTGCAGGTGGCAGCTTTACCCACTATGCCACAGTGTGGGCCACACCAATCATTCTTTTACTGTCTGGTTATTATTGCTTTTATCTAGAGAGTGGTTTCCTGAGAACGGGAGTGAGATATGGGACTAGCATTCATAAGCACTACATATAATAAAATAGTTGTAAAGTAAGATAGTTATAAACAAATAAGATAGTAAAAATGGGAGTTTTAATATTAGTTTAATGTAACGTTTGTTTTTTTATTGGAATATGACATTTTCTGGTATTATCTGATTTACAGAGTATACTGTTTAATGAGAAAAGGAGTTGAAAGGTGATGGTATTTAGAGTTTTAGTTGTTTTAGGGAGGCAGACCTGTAATTGCATGGATTCAGTGGAAATTGTTGGCAGAGAAAGAGGTCCACATGAGATACTTAATTGGCAATAGGCAATATAGTTGGATATAGCAAAGTGAGAAGAAATTGTAAAGGGATGACATATAACCTGGGCATGTTAAGTATTTAGTGTTTGCATTGATAATGTCTGGTCCAAGAAAGGGAATTTATAGAGAAACTTAATGACGTTGCATGAGAAGAATTACACACAGTAAAAGGAAATGCCAGAGCTCAGCACAATAATCGCTGTTGGCATTAAACAGTAACAAACACTGAAAGATCTGTCCCTCTGTAGTTGGGGAAAGGGAGCTGCTGGTGTCCATTTAATAAACCTTGAGGGAGATCTTAGGGTCCTGCTGGCTAAATACTTTCATAAAATCCAGCCACCTCAACAAGCTCAAGTAAGTACAATGGGTCTGAACACTGTGGCTCTTGCTGAAGGGGAGTGAAGAGCTTGCTATTCTAATTCATCTTGGCCTCCATGGAGCTGGCCAGCTTCTATTCTATCTTATTCATTAGGAATGCAGGCAAAATAATCTGTGTGGTGCTTTCGTTACCGGGCTCACTCTTTTGTCTTCTGTAAAGAATTTCTTAGAATTTAAACAGTATAGAAACTCTTGATTCACTGGCCTTTCTTTAGTACTAGTTTAAATTTCTGAAGTTGATATATTATTTCTTGAAAACATATTTTCCTTTCCTTTCCTTCCCTTTCCTTTCCTTTTCTTTTCTTTTCTTTTCTTTTCTTTCTTTCTTTCTTTCTTTCATTTTTGTTTAATTTGTGACATGGGTGGCAGCATAGACTAGTCAGTGTTACAAATTATTTATCATGTGTGTGGGGCAGGATTTGGTTGCCCAAGTGTTATTGTCATGCAGATTCCTTGAGATCAGAGGTCATGACACATCTCTTGAATTTGTTTGGTAATTATAATAAAGTTATAATTAGTATTCATATTATCAATGCTTAATGTGAGCAGGGTTCTCCAAAGATCGCATTCAGAAATTGTCTAAGAATGTTAATACATTTAAAGTAAGCTTTAACATTTTCAAGAGTATTTAAATGGGTATCTTTGCTCTGTTACTATAAAATTATGATTTTCTTAGGGTATTTGGCATGGTGGTTTGAGGGCTCATATCAGAATGCCTGGGCCTGAGTCCCAACTCCACTTACAATTCCAGCTTCCTGTTAACTCACATTCTTGAAGGCAACAGTTGAGGGCCAAATAAATGTGCTATCAATGCATCTCAAGGATCTAGAAAAACAACAGCAAACCAAACCCAAAAGTAGTAGGAGAAGAGAAATAACGATAGTGAAGAAATCAACAAAATTGAGTCCAAAAAAAAAAAAAATTACAAAAGATCAGCAAAACTAAGAGCTGGTTTTTTGAAAAGATAAGAAAATCGACACACCATTGGCCCAGTTAACACAAAAAAGGAGAGAGAAGACCCAAATCAATAAAATTAGAGATGTAAAAGGGAATATAACAATAGGCACCACAAAAATAAAAAGACTCATCCGAAATTACTACAAAGAGTTGTATGCCAAAGAACTGGGAAATCTAGCAGAAATGGACAGATTCCTGGACACATACAACCTACCTAAATTGAACCATGAAGACATAGAAAACCTAAACAAACCCATGACCAAGTCAGAAATTGAATCAGTAATGAATTCCCTCCCAACAAAGAAAAGCACAGGACTGGATAGATTCACTGCTGAATTCTACTAGACATTTAAAAAAGAACTAACTCCAATTCTTCTCAAGCTATTCAAAACAATTGAAAGAGCGGGAATCCTCCCAAATTCTTTCTATGAAGCCAGCATCACCTTAATTCCTAAACCTGAAAATGAAGCAGCATAGAAAGAGAATTACAGACCAATTTCCCTGATGAACATAGATGCAAAAATCCTCACTAAAATTCTAGTCAATAGAATGCAACAACACTTCAGAAAGATCATCCACCCAGACCAAGTGGAATTTATCCCTGGTATGCAGGGATGGTTTAACATTCGCAAATCAGTCTATGTGATACACCACATTAACAAACTGCAGAAGAAAAACCATACGATTATCTCAATAGATGCAGAGAAAGCATTCGATAAAACACAACACCCTTTCACAATGAAAACCCTAAGCAAACTGGGTATAGAAGGAACATTCCTGAACACAATCAAGGCAATTTATGATAAACCCACGGCCAGCATCATATTGAATGGGGGAAAAGTTGGAAGCATTTCCACTGAGACAGGGATGCCTACTCTCACCATTGCTATTCAACATAGTTCTGGAAGTTTTAGCCAGAGCCACCAGGCAAGAAAAAGAAATCAAAGGGATGCAAATTAGGAAGGAAGAAGTCATGTGTTTCATATATACATTTTTAAGAACATAAGCAGAAGCCACATTGTGGCATAGTAGGATAAGCCTCTGCCTGTGGCACCAGTATCCCATATGGGAACTGTTCATGTTCCAGCTGCTTTTCTTCTAATCCACCTCTCTGCTTATGTGCTGGGAAAGGAGTGGAGGATGTCCCAAGTGCTTATGTGGGAGACCCGGAAGAAGCTCTTGGCTCCAGGCTTTGAATTGGCCCATATCTGGCCGTTGTGGCTATTTGGGGAGTGAACCAGCAGATGGAAGACCTTTCTCTCTGACTTTCTCTTGCTGTCTGTAACTCTGCCTCAAATAAATAAATAAAATCTTTAAAAAAGCATAAATAATGCATTATCTTCAGTTTTTTTAAAAAAAGATTTATTCATTTATTTTAAAGAGTTACAGAGGCAGAAAGAGAGGGAGAGAGATCTTCTATCCACTGGTTCACTCCCCAGATAACCACAATAGCTGAGGCTGTGGAGCCAGGAGCTTCTTCTAAGTCTCACAATTGAGTGGCAGGGGCCCAAACACTTGAGCCATCTCCCAGGCTATTAGCAGGCAGCTGGATCAGAAATAGAGCAGCTGGGACATGAACAAGTGCTTGTATGGGTTTATGATGCCCATCACAGGCTGTGGCTTTACCTGCTACACCAGAACACAGACCCTTATCTTCATTTTTAAGAATTCCGTCTCCATCCCCACATTTACAGTTTACAGAAAATCCTTTAGCCTTTTTTTTTTTTTTTTTTGAACAGGCAGAGTGGACAGTGAGAGAGAGAGACAGAGAGAAAGGTCTTCCTTTTCTGTTGGTTCACCATCCAATGGCCGCCGCAGCTGGCGCGCTGCGGCTGGCGCACGGCGATGATCCAAAGGCAGGAGGCAGGTGCTTATCCTGGTCTCCCATGGGGTGCAGGGTCAAGCACTTGGGCCATCCTCCAGTGCACTCCCAGGCCATACCAGAGAGCTGACCTGGAAGAGGGGCAACCGGGACAGAATCTGGTACCCCGACTGGGACTAGAACCTGGTGTGCTGGCGCCACAGGCGGAGGATTAGCCTATTGAGCCGTGGCACCGGCCCCTTTAGCCTTTTTTTCATTGTCATAGTAGAGGCATCTTCAAATGATTTTTTAATGCATTTTCTTCTTGGTTATAACCTTATTAAAAGCAAAATGTGAAATTGCATTCATGACAATCAATGGTTTTGAGACTCCTTTTCTAGAATGGATACAGTATTAACAGAGAAACTTGGCAATGAGAAGAGTAAATCTAGAGTTAAATTTCATTTCCTATTGTTCCCTTTCTCTTGTGTTTGTAGTTAAAGCACAAAAATAATAACCAATTCTTTGACAAGTTTTAAAATGTCTCAATTCTAATTGCAGGACAAACACAGCACTTTAAAGATGCCTTTTCAGGGAGAGATGCCAGTGTTATGGGATTGCCCCTGGCTTTTTATTATGGAATGTACGCATATGCTGGCTGGTAAGTTGATCTCTGTAATTCTGCTCATTTGTATGCTTCATGAATTCCTTCCAGTTCTTTAAGTATCAAGCAGGTGCTAGGTAAGTGTTGAGCCACCATCCAGTGTGATATGCTTTACCTGAAAAGAAAAATGTGGTGTGATCCCCTCCATGAAGCCAATCACTGTGCACATGAAAATGAACAACCCAGATTCCTAATAGTAGGTGTGGAAAGATATAATACCTTTTCTCACTCATTTTAAGGGCCACACCCCACATTCTTATACCAGAAACAAGGTAATAAGGGACCAGCAGGAAAAATTCATGTTATCAAAGTTTTATGTGACATGGGAGCCCTATGAAATGAAGCCCCAAAGACCCACGGAAAACTATTATGGTAATAGTAAGACGATGTTGGAGATGGGATGGCAGAGAACCCACCAGACTTGCCTATTTAGGTTCTTCTCTGCCTCTCTATGTGGCATTGTTTCCTCTTTGGAATGGGGTAGGATCCCTCTGAAATGAGGACTTTATAACTTACTATCGGATAAGGTAGGTCAGCAAATTTCTTTATGACCAACTCCAACACAGGAAGATGGTGGTGGCTGGGCATAGATTAGAGTTAGATTTCTAGACTTCAGGACTTGCTCTGGGGGAGATGAGTTCTAGTTTTGGTGACCCCCTTTATGAAAGGGATTCTAGTCTCCCACTTGCTTGCATGAAAAAGGGAAGCAGGAGAAAGCAGGGCAGGAGAAGATCAGGTAGATCTTAACTTCCATAGCCCTTTTGGATTCCTCAATTCCAAATGTTCAACAAGCCATTCTCTGGTTTTCTGAGAACCAACTCAGTAAAGAAGATTCTACAATTTAGCTGCATGTCATAAAAAGCAAGCAAATTCTAGGCTTTAAGAGCGAGTACGAATCCCCTTTGCATGTTTCCGTAAGAACAGGATAGTGCCATGCGGTATCAAAGACTAGTGCTTTGCTCATCAACATGCCTTCCAGCTAAAGCTCCAAGAGTACTGACACATATGACAAATGACACATGGTAATTAACTGATCTTTCCATGAAAAGAAAATAATTCTGATAAACAAGTAAGTGGCCTTAGGAGGTAAAATGGTGCTGTCCAGGCAGGGAAAGAGAAGCTGAGATAATAAAATCAGTAGTAGTAGAAAATCTGTTGCATTTCAAAGGCCCTTATCTTTAAAAGGTCTTTAACATTCCCTCCACATCTGAAAACAAAAGATGATTAAAATTGTGATGCTTTGCATACATTTCTTTTGATAGACATCTATCTGTGATATCTACTGTTCTGGTTAAAGCATTGGAATTCTGTTTTTATGCCTTGCTTGACTCAGATACTTGAATAGCAATAATCCTTTCCTGACTAAATTTTATATACCTAATAAGATTTAATTGAAGTGGCTGCTGCAAGAAAGCCTCTTGGTTAGAAAAGTTTTATTCAAACATCAAAATCGTTGAAGTAAGATTAACGTTAACTGTTTTGGAGTAAATAATAGCAATATTTCTTTTTCATTACTTATATGACTAATAGACAGTTTGGGGTGTGAGAATGTTCTATGAGCCTAGACATAAAATCAGGAAACTGAACTATCTCAAACATTATGTAAATATACTTCCAACACAAACATAATTTCCTGGTTTTGTTTTTTTTTTTTTTTTAGTTTTTAGATTTTTACCTTCCAAAGAGTGCATGGAACATAAAGATATATTTCAAAATAAGTGGAATGTGTACCCTATTAATCTTATTGAATTATGAAAATATAGCATCAGAAAAGATTTACGAGGGTGTAGGAACTTAAAATTTTAACATGGCTTTGAAACAAAATATGTTTGAAGGTTAGAAAATCATAGCTCAAAGGAGATGATTGAAAAATGTTTATATATTCCCAGAATATTTTCTTAGCCATTGTGTGTAAGCCTCAGTTTTGAATCACTCAGTGCGTTTGAAGTCTTTTTACTTTTGTCCAAAGCACAATGTAGTGCTGGACAGAGAAAAGAACGAAGTGTGATTACAGGGTGAGAAGCAGAATCAATTCTTCTGTGGCTGTTCAGTGGGGATCAGAGTTCCATGCCCTGGGGCAGCAGCCAAGCTACGGAAGGGTCACTGGGAGATGTAGAGCAAAGTCTGGGCGGGGGGCCTGGGGGATAGCAAAAGCTCTCAGCTGCAGCCAAGCCTTGGGAACTCAGCAATATTCAATCAGGAATGTGGAATGTGGAGATGGTCACAAGGGGGATTTGATTAATTCTGTTGAATGAAGTTTCTTTTGCCTGCAAGTACCATGCGTCTGTTCCCATGGAATCTTAAAAATATTTCTACCCAGCACTGAATATTCAGGTCACCTGCTTTATTAAAGTAGAGCAAATTGTCTCCACTTCTGTAGGCTTTTGAGGACCGATAGATTTCTTGGTGCATAAAGACTCTACTTATTTTGAATTATCTTATTAGTGAATTTTATTGCCATTCAGCCTAAAATGTAATTCTGTTTACAAGCTAAAAGCAGTTGACGTGAACCTTTATTTATACTTTTACCCTTATAATCCTCATGTCTACTCCCTATTTTAAAGATCAAGAAACCATTGATTTCCTTATATTCTTGAGAGTTCAATCACAGTATTGGAAAATAAGTCTCGGATTTTAAATGGAATGTTATCTGATACAACTGGCTTTTGTAGGGGACAGATAAGTAACTGCTTCTATAACAGGTCCTTGTGCTACCTGAATGCCGCTTTGTGAAGAAGTAGAAATAATAGGTTGTTAATCTATGGCCATCAGTTTTAGAAAAGGGAAGCTGTGTTTAGAAAAGCTAGTCAGTTGGTTTGGTGTTCCAGGTCAAAAGTTATTATCTGGTTGTAAATGAAATGAGGGAAGCTAAAAGCATTCCCAAGGAGAGGAGCATGTATTCACTCTCCTAGTGTTTTCCCTGCTTTTCTGAGCTCTCTCTTTCACCATCTAATTAAAAGACAGGATTGTAGAACTATTCATGGGGGCCTATAAATGAACCTGAAATGAACCTCCATTCCCAGGGCTGCTGCTGGGATAATATTTAACAAAATAAAAAAATAATGTTGAGACATTGCTAATGAGTGTGACAGCAGTGAAGCAGAGCCAGTCATCAGAACCTACTGCCCGGCCTGTTAGCCTGTAAGTAAAAGCAGCAAGACCACTGTTGTCCTGGAGACCTTGCTCTATGAGCCATTCAACTCCTTGGAAAAAGACACCAGCAAACCTTGGGGAATCTGAATAGGGTAAGCTTTTGGCTGTTAGGAGCGCAGAACCTTTCTAGAATGATGAAAACTCCTTCACAGAAACATGATTAGGGGAAAAGAAATCATTAACAAAGCCAGGTCACAGAGTTGGGTCAGAACAACTTTAATATTATTGCCAATGTCTGCATTCAGAGAAATCCATACACCATTCCCCCTCTGGCCCTGGGGAACTCAACCAATTTCAGTCCCATCTACTGATCCAAAGCTAAATGCTGCTTGGTGTGATTTTTATTTTTTATAACTGTGTGATAGAAAATAGTTTTTCAGTGTCTTTTTTTCCCCTTCCTTTTTAAATCATATCCTCCATGGATTTTGTCCTTCTAAAGCACCTGCTGGGATTATTTTGTACCATTGTGTCAAATCTAATCTAAAGAATAAGCTTCTTTTAAAAATAAGTCACAGAGTTGGGAATTGGAATGCATTGCCAGCATCGCAGTGTCTTTTATGCACAATCATGGAAAAGCTGCAACAATAGATCTTGTGGACATTCTCTAGAGGCTGTGAGGAGATGTAAACCAGAGAGAATACTACCGACTTATTGCTGGAGACTAGGAGAGCATGAAGGTGTATTTCCCACAGGATGTAAACATTTGGACTAAAATAAGAAGCGTTCTCCTTCCTGTCCCCAACCCTGCCCCAATCCCTTTCCTTTTCTCTGTTCTCTGGAGCTATGGCAAATATTTGAAATTGTGTGTTTTTTCATACATGTATTTCCTTTCTTGCTTTAACATTGTTGGAAAAGGCCAATTTCTAAAACAATTATTATGAGGAAACTGGCTATTTTGGACATGAGAAGCCTAGAGATACAGAGTCTTCAAATAGTTCATCAAACATGCATATGATTAAAAAAAAAAGCCTGGATTTTAATATTGTTGCACCCATATAAACATCTTTACACTTGACCGAGAAGTGATTGCCAGATAAACATCTTTTAATTCCACTTTTTCCATAAACTTTGAAGCACCCTCCTGTTTCTCAGTGCGTGTGATTTTTTTTTTTCCACTTTCTTCCTTTACTTCCCATTGCCTCAGGCTTATAACAGATTTCTCTGAGTGCATATTCCAGATAAAGTATTGATTGGTGTTTGCCTTCTTAGTATAACTACAACCTCTTTTTTTTGAAACTTAACTTTCTAGTCATTAAAAAAACCTCCTTGGCTACTAACGTTTTAGATCACCCTTATTACTACTGTCCTCTCAGCTTTTCAAATGTTTCTGCATAAACCACAGTCCTTAAAGTTGTGGACACCTTCACCTTGAACATCTGCTGCCTACTTGTGACTTGAGCTGAGGTTTTCATGAAGGCGGAGCAAGACAGGTTTCCTTATCTTAGTTTCAGATTGTGAGATACTTTAAGCATCTTACAATCTGACAGATTCATATTCCAGTCATTTGGTTTTAGACTGTAGAATTTTGTCCCTGTATACCTATGCTCCTATGTATCTATGTAAAAGGGTAACTTTGACTTCTAAAAAAATAACAAAATATATTGAAATTTTTACTTTTATACTATGTGAGAATTTCCTAAGACTGAAATGAAGAGGTTGCAAGGTCTTTGTCTTTATGTGTTTAGCTCTTGCCAATCATGACCCTTGGTTTTCCCATTCTTATAAACTGATTAGCCACAATTATATATTTGAAGATTAAGTCTGCCTCAGTGTTCACATATGGAAACTTAGGAGAGAACTGTGGAGCTTTTAAAAGGGCTCCAGTGGGGTTAATCTGGAGAACAAAGTCAAGGATGCAAGGTAGTAGTCACCCATGGGTGGGACTGGTAGAGCCACAGATGGAATAAAGGATTTTGAATTTTTCTAGGGCCCTGACATTGGGATGATATTTGCAGTACTATGGAATTTGAAGCCGAGAATGCTCCTAGCCACATGAAATTTCCAGTAAAGTGTTCTGTATTAGGGACGTGTTGAAAGTTTCTGGTGCTTTTGTTACTAAATTATGGTGTGACAAGTAGCAATATGCTGAAAATCAACTGGCTGCATATACAAAAAGAAAACAGAAATGATAACTTCATCCTCTTATGACTTGAGGTTATTTGGGACACATGTTGGAAAACCATGTCTTTAAAGGATGAAGTGCAAATTGAAAATTTATCATCTTTTAAAATTTTCCATTTTTAATTTTAAGTTGACAAATTATAGTTGCATGTATTTATGGGCTGTGATGATTCATAAATAAAATGTGGAATAATTAAATCAAGCTAGCTGACATATCTATCACCTCACATACTTACCATTTTTTTGTGGAGAGAACATTCAAAATTTACTTTCCTAAATTTTTGAAAAGTACAAGGCATTATAATTTACATTATTTTGGTTCCTGTGTGTAACTGTGTTTATATCTAGGAAGCTATGAACAGTTCCCTAAAACAAGAAATGCTTTTGTCATACTTTTTGATTGACTTGTCTGTATCACTAACATTTGGATTCCCAGGAGTCGCAGATCATCTCATACTTAAATTCTGTTCCACTCTCCTGGCCACACCTGTCCTGCAGAATTCTAAACTGTTGCTCATATTCCTAGGCATGACCCCTCTGTCACAGTTCTGTGCTCATATACTAGGCTCAGGCAGCAATACACCATTGCAGTATCACCAGGGCTAGAGGATCAGCAATCTTGAAGGCTCAAGCTGGTGATGTGGCCTCTAGGAAAACCTTCCTTGACCTACCTGGCTGTGCTGGACTACCCTCTGGCTCCTGTACTGCATCACATTATTCTGTAGGCCCTTGTGTAAACCGTGAGCTCCTTGTGGAGAGTCTATGGACTTTCTGTTCTTATTTCCCCAGGTGTCTGACACATAAGAAGCATCCCACAATTGTGGTTTAATATGAAGATCATTGGTGGGAGTTTTCATCACATCAAAAGTTTTTTATATGATGTTTTCATAATTCTGATTTTAATTTTAAATATTTAAAATGTGTAACATTGTATTACAATAGTAAAATACATTAATGGTTTGTAATTAATTTATATATTTTCAGGTTTTACCTCAACTTTGTTACTGAAGAAGTAGAAAACCCAGAAAGGTAAGTAACCATATTTACTTGGTAATTTTTATGTGGAGTAAAATTTAAGATTACATAGTTGAAGAAGTGGACCTGAAGAAGGAGCTCAGTACGGGCTGGTTGAATTTGTTATCATCATTATTGTCTTATGCAGATAAAATTATTTGATATTTTATAAAGTAAATATAAATAACTTAATTATATAGTCCATCTTCAATACTAAATTTCCTTATAGCCAGAAGCATAAAAGAATAGTTACATTTTAGGTAAACTATCCTTTATAAATGTGTATGTATAACTTAACATAGACTCCTACAACTGTAGCTGAGACTCAAAATGTTGAATGATAATCATATATCATTTTTTATAACTATCGAACTAAAGGAATTGATGTAATTATTGAGCAATTAGTTCTGAGAGCTTAGAAATACTCACAGAATGTTATAGAAACTTGCAAAGTTTTGGACCTGAATTATGTTTTTTAATATTTCTTCCTAGGTAATAATTTGATAATTTGGTGATTTGATGATGATTTATATATTTCTAAAATTAACTTAGACAAATAACTTATTTTTATTCATGAATAAGCATCTTATTTGCACAGAAAAGTAACATAAAAATAGGCAAAAGATGGAAGTATTAAGAAGTAAAATATGAAGCAGACTTTAAAGTTATTTAATTCACCTCACTTTTATTAAGCATCTTCTGTATTCTAACCGTTATGCTTGGAACATCTTACATGATGAAAAGGTTTGTCTTCAAGTATTTCAGTGTCCAGTCAATGAGTTCAATGTATAAACAAATATAACAATGTAATAATACTACAATTGGTTATCCACTTTGGCAGAGATGAAAGGAGGAGATGTTTAAGTATATCTAGGTAGATATAATATGAGCTTCAAATAATGAGGAAATGTTTTGGAGGTTGGGGGAGAGATGGGAAGCAGGGAGAGGAGGAAGAGGAGGAGAGAGCAACAGAGAAGGAACAGCCAAAAGAAAGTGAGTCAATATAAAATAGTCTGGACATCAGAGATTATGCCTAAGGGTTGACAATTCAAATTAAAATATACTAAGAAATTCTGGTACAAAGTGTATTGGGAGATAGCTGATTAGATCTGGCCAAGTACCAGGATTGTTAGGGTTTAGAACACACAACTCAGCAATTGAGGTTGAAGTGATGTTTCATAGTGTCTGATTCAACTGTTAGGTAAGTTGATGTGTAATATAATATGTGAAAAGCTGCTTTCTTCAAACCTCTGGCCAATTTATAGCTATATCATCATGTTTACAATTCAAAGTGTGGGTAGAGAACAAATACCAGGAACTAATGTTGTAAGTTTTAAATTTTTTTAAAAATTTATTTGCAAATGGGGGCCAGTGCCATGGCTCACTGGGCTAATCCTCCGCCTGCAGCGCCAGCATCCCATATGGGTGCTGGGTTCTAGTCCTGGTTGCTCCTCTTCAAGTCCAGCTCTCTGCTGTGGCCCGGGAAGGCAGTGGAGGATGGCTCAGGTGATTGGGCACCTGCGCTGGCGTGGGAGACCAGGAGGAAGCACCTGGCTCCTGGCTTCGGTTCAGCGCAGCGCTGGCCGTGGCGGCCATTTCGGGGGTGAACCAACGGAAAGAAGACCTTTCTCTATCTCTCTCTCACTGTCTAATTCTACCTGTCAAATAAGCAAAAAAAAAAAAAAAAAAAAAAAAGTTATTTGCAAATGTTTAACTACCTTATGACCATAAGCTCACTGATTACAGAGATAAAAAGGTTGGCCTGGTTTTATAGATTTTTCAAATAGTGTCGAAGTGGCAACGTGGAGAGAAGACAGGACTTACCATATTTTACATAAAATATTTATTTAATTTCCACTATGTGAAAGAAATTACTGTAGTTTATGACTAACCTAAATCTCAAATATTTTAAAGAAACCAGTTACTAAAATCTAGTGAGTATGTTTCTTGTGAAAAAAAAAAGTCAAAATTGGATGTTTGTGGACATGATATAGTGTAACATTTATTATAATTTATTATATGTTATAGAAGTAGCATAGATATAAACATTCTCTTTTAATATTGTTAACAGTTTAAGTATAGTTTTTGTTTGCTACATGTGCAATATTATTGGGTATTCACATATTAAACATTTTTAAACTGTTAATACCATTAAAGCCCAAGTTGAATTTCTGATGTATTCCACCTGAGTACAATGCAGTGAGATTCTCTTACTTGCCTCTCTCTCCTTCCCAATTTAAGAGCCTTGGTTTTGCAGACTGATATGGTCCATGATTTAGGGTAGAAAAATACTGAGCAGCCATGATGTTGACGGATTTTCTAGGTTTCAATGTTCCAAGCAACTATCTTTTTTCAGTACTTTTGAAAAAATAGGAACATTTATTACACATCATACTGAAATCTACTCTACAATACTTTCAATACTGAAGTTAATATTCATTTTATGAATTCTCTTATCCTTGTATAGATTTCACTGAAGTCTTATTTTTAGATTTATTTATTTTATTTGAAAGGTAGAGTCTCAGAGATAAAGGGAAAGAAAGAGAGATCTTCCAACTACTGATTCACTTCTCAAATGACCGCAATATCCTGAACTGGGCTGATCCGAAGCCTCGAGCCAGGGGTTTCTTCCCAGTCTGCCATGTGGGTGCACGGGCCTAAGCACTTGAACCATCTTCTGCTGCTTTCCCAGGTGCATTAGCAGGGAGCTGGATCACAAGTGGAGCAGCCAGGACTTGAACTGAAGGCCATATGGGATATGACACTGGCTTTTCCTGCTATGCCACAGTACTGGCCCTTTATTGAAGTTTTTTTATTATTTAGAGAAAACAGTTTAATTTTAAAGGGGAAACATTAAATGGAAGAGTTTTATAATAATGCAAATATAATTTTACTTAAAGATTATTATCCACTGGTTATACTGAATGAAATATTTTCAATTTCTGGAAATCATGAACCTGTCTACTTCATTAAATATATCTGGAGTAGTTTGAATTTCAAATATTATTAAAGAAGTTTCTAGGCGAGATTAAGAATTTCTAGACTTTTAAGATCAACGACATGAGTAACTACTTAGTCTTTAGGGAAGAAAGACATTGCTGATGAATCTGTGTTCTTTTACTCTAACTATTCAAATATTCAATTCTTCCATGGAGGATACTGTGTAAAACCTAGCCAACACATTTATCTCCTCAAATTTAAAGTATGCAAAAAAACACAGAGTCTCCTTCATGTAAAAGTTAATGTTATTATTATATATTTTTAAAACCAAAGAAAAGTTAGAGTTTTGAGCAATTTCATCAATGTCTTAATTTTTCAAATGGCATTCCTTGTAATTTACCATCATCCTAAGTTATTCAGAGCTGAATTTTATTTTTCAAACACAGAAAAAGCTTTGGGAAATATTAAGGACTGAATATCAAGATCCTAAAATTTTGTGGCTCTATTTCAGATGTACAATTTGTATTATTCTGTAGGTAGACACAGCTCCAAAATACATTTAACTACAAGAGAGAATAATTATGATTACATCTCCTTTGTGATGTGCCAAGATAAATGTGTTTTGCAATCAGTCACGGGAGCCTGTGTCCAGGTGTGCTGCAACATGCAACTTTCTGGCAGCTCGTGAAATGAATCATCAGCAGAACATACAACATCTTTCAGGATCCTCCTCCACCTGGGCAATACAATTTTCCTACAATTGTGACCCAATGGAAAAAGTAATTAATTTGGAAAAGAGAAAATAGCAATGTGATTTAAAATATATAGAATGCAAGCAGAGTAAGTTTTCATTATCTCTGTTGACTATCCTCATTTCTTTTTGTCAAAAGAGTTATTTATTTATTTGAAAGTCAGAGTTACAGAGAGAGGAGAAGAGATAGAGAGAGATCTTTCATCCTTTGGTTCACTCCCCAGATGGCTGCAAGGGCCAAGGCTGGGCTGGCTGAAGCCAAGATCCAGGAGCTTTTTCTGTGTCTCCCACATAGATGACAGGGGCTCAAGTACTTGGGTCATCTTCCTCTGCTTTTCCTAGGTCATTAGCAGGTAGCTGGATTGGAATTGTAGCAGCTGGGACACTTACCTGCATTTAAATGGTATGCCAGCATCACAGGCAGTGACTTTACCCACTATACCACAGCGCTGGCCCCCATGCAATTTCATTAAAAAAAAAAATTCATGAAAGCTAACATTATTCCATGAAAGAATTTCAGAGCTACTATTATAAACACACTGTATAGAACAGTTCCTTAAGTGTTGTAACATGAGAAATAAATTTTAACAAAATTTCTGCTGATGTGATTATATTTATAATGTTGGGAAATTTGCTCAGGGTCTTTTTTTTTTTTTTTTTTTATAATGCTTTCCAAGAGTCACTTTGGATTTGTAGAAGAAGCAATCTTTGAGATTTGATTATTTCTATTGAACATTTATAATAACATAAGAAGAATGACTTTAATAATTACCCATCACATGGTAGCTGGCTCCTTAACTGGGAATATTACAATCAGAAGAGTGTTTTAAGGGACACGAATGTCTAAATTTTTGGACCATGAAGGTGATAGAATCCCAAAGACCTGGATTTAAAATGTTATTTTCCCTTGTGCAGTTATATTGGCTTATAATGTATACATTTGTTTTGAGAACTCAAAGTGTTTTTGCAAATATAATGAGTTTTGCCTTGTGACATTACTTTTGTGGGGATTGTGCAATCTGTCATTGTTTAAAAAGTTCTACAGTGCAAAGAACCTATCATTGAGATGTATAATGTTTGTAATCCTGCTCTTAGATTGATAAATCATGTCTTGTGTTGATGAAAGCCAAGAAATGAATTGCTTTGCTTTGACCTTGGGGGTCTGAGATTAGTCAGTTTGTCTATTAGATTTGTTTCAGTGTTCTTCTCACTTCATTTATTCCTTCTGTTCAGAAGAGTTGGAAATAGTAGACTTAGAGAAAGTCAGTAAAGCTTGATATCATCAGTCATTTTTGAAGAACAGGCTATCAACATGCTCTGACTAATCAACTTTAATAGAAGGTTTAAATAATCAAAGTGTCAAGTTTAATTAATACTTTTCTAGCTTCCAATTTATATTAATTGATGCCTCAAAGTCATCACACCTTTTACCAATAATAACTTAGAAGAAAAACTTGATTTGGGAAAAATGTCCAGAGATTTTTAAGGCAATGTGATTGATCAAATTGGTCCAGAAGTGGCCTAAAATAATCACATTATTTTTGCAGCCAGTTCAGATATTGCAGTCTTGCATTCCTACTGTGTTTTAATTCGTTGTTGACTGTTTAATTCATATGTTACGGCCAGCGCGCTGCGCAGATCTGAAGCCAGAAGCCAGGTGCTTCCTCCTGGTCTCCCCATGCGGGTGCAGGGCCCAAGCACTTGGGCCATCCTCCACTGCCTTCCCGGGCCACAGCAGAGAGCTGGACTGGAAGAGGAGCTTTCGGGACAGAATCTGGCGGCCCAACCGGGACTAGAACCCGGGGTGCCAGCACCACAGGTGGAGGATTAGCCAAGTGAGCCATGGTGCCAGCCAGCTGCTCCACTTCTGATCCAGCTCCCTGCCGTGGCCTGGAGAGCAGTAGAAGATGGTTCAAGTCCTTGGAAAGACCAGGAAGAAGCTCCTGGCTCCTGGCCTCAGATTGGTGCAGCTCTAGCCATTGTGGCCAGTTGGGGAGTAAACCAGTAGATGGAAGACCTCTCTCTCTCTCTGCCTCTCCTTCTCTGTGTAACTTGACTTTCAAATAAATAAATAAATCTGAAAAAAAAGTTTATGGAAAATGTGTATTATCAAAAAACTGCAGGAATTTCAACAAATCTTTGCACCAGAAAAATTTATATTTTAATTCTATTTTCCATGAACTTCGTGAAGTACACTTGTAGGTACCACTTGTAGAAATATTTTATTTTTTGAACTTTTTTGTTATAAAGTACTATTGTCTACATTCTTAAAACATTTCCAGTTTTATTGCAATTGCTCTGGTAATATATGTTATTAATTTGCATAAACAAGTTTTTATAGATAGTTATCTCACTATAAACATGTATATACAGGAAAATCTGGATTATTAAACATTTGATTTGAAACTGTATTTGCCAAATGAATGTCAACAAATGAAGTCTCCTAGTAAAGTAAGTTTGAAGTTGAATTTACACCCACGTTTACAAAGATCTTTTCTTTGACAAAATGTGACACTTTTTTAAAATTATTGAAATAATTGATATTTAAATTAAAATATTTTCAAGTTGTGATCTTCTGGGAATATATATAAAGTGTGGTAAATTTTTAAACGTGTTTTACCATAGGAGTATAATTATATTGGTTGAACCACTGAGCCAGACAGAAGCCAAATATTAGATCTGATGATTCTGTGTTCAGGGAACAAGGTCACCAAGTTGTTCTTCCTGGCTTTTACTCAGTCAAAATTTCTCACTAATGGAACATGTGGTTGATGTACCCTGGGATCAAAATTCTTGCATTTCTCAGCTTCACATATGCATAAAAAATACATTTGGCTCAAAGACAGTTTGTTCATGTAAGGCTGAAGTGTCAAATAAGTGGTGCAGAAATTATAGGATTATATGATAATATTTCATCATGGGGTAATCAAAGACGACAGATATTAATCCTTCAAGTGCTTTGTGGAAGCCATTTAGCTTTTTTTTTTTTTTCTCGTTTTTAGATCTAAAAGATTCTTTCCCCATTATGAGCAAAAGTTCAAGGGCAATGCCTAAGTGTTTTACTTCCTTTTGTACTAGTTATTTCTAAGTTCTAATTTTAGTCTTACTGAAGTTTATGTTTTGATTTTAGAAAAATAAACTCATGTTTTAAGAATGATAGCAGTTGTTGATTAAAGTTTATCCTAAATTTCTGTTCCCTTTAGCCAAAAATGAGAAACCTGAAGTAATATAAAGTGTAGAAAGATAGAATCACAGAATTTTAGGATTAGCAGAGACCTTGGAGATCATATAAAATAGTTTTTAAATTGATGCACAAGTCTCCTCTATAATACCTTTCTTCAGCATAATTCAGCTCAGAAAAGGTGAAAAACTGGCCAAAATATCATTTAACTGAGCTGGTAGTGTTTTTTCTTTGCTTATGCTGATAACAGCCTGCTAATTGCATGACCATGTCAAGCTAAGATAAACTGTTGGTTAGGTGGCATGTGTAGTGCTGGTCAAATATCTTTGCTGCAATGGGTCTAACTCAAGTAAGCAATTAAATAATACTTAGCGGGGGGGGGGGAACTTGCAGCATAGTGGGTTAAGCCACTTCTTGGTAGGACAGTTTACCATACTGGAGTTCTTGTTCGAGTCCTGGCTACTTCATCCTTCCTCTCTAGTTTCCTACTAATGTGCTGGTTTGTAGATCTGTTATCTGAAAGGAAGTATCTTCCATAATCAGGAGCATTAGTTAGTCATTAGCATTTCTCCTGCTTTTGAGATCACATCTTTGAGTCTCCCCTAATCCACATTCCCATTTATGCAAATAAGCTACCCTCATACCCTTCTATATATCCAAACTGAAAAGTTAGAGGAGTGTGTCCAAAATGTGACTTATAAATAAATTTTGCATTCTAGGTTATACTTGGTAAAAAGTGTAAGCCACTAAAATCTAGTCTATGGCCTGCTGCTGCTGGTCTTCCAGGCAGAGTTGGTGTTCAACATGCTCACTGACATAGTCATGTCACGTGTTGCTCGTCATGGTCATAAAGTGGATGCCTCTGGGCATCATATTTACACAGGCCATGCACTGAAATTCTTTTAATAATTTTGTTTTAGTCACATTCAAACATTGACTCAGCATATCGATCTTAGGAAAATGAGCAACTTTTCAATTTGTATTGGCACAAGCTAAAATTGTATTGCCAATATGAATATCTAAAATGAACTAAATGAGGTTGAAGAAGAGATTTTCTTCACTTTTATGAACTATAAAAATATTTGCTGAGTTTCTGAAAATAGCACTGCTTCAGGAAATCAAAAATTCTAAGCCTCTGTCTCTTCTTAACTAGATCTTTGACCTTGGGTGGACCTCTAAATTGCTTCTGAATCTTTATTTACCACCTTTAAATGGAGAGTAATAATTCCTATATTACAGTTCTTGTGAGTTGTAAGGATAAAATATGTGAAATTCAAAAATGTTAATGAGCTTGACAAGTAATATACAAACACCATCTGCAACCAAAACCTATGTTCTTCAAAGACTACAGTATTTCATAATCTTTGAAAAAATTAGAGGGTTAGCATAATTGTTTTATGAATAAAGGGTGCCTTTTCTATACACATGACCTATTAATCAGCCTGAAAAGTTGTTCTCCATCATCAGCTGAGTACCCAATTATTAGTGGTCAAAAGGTTCAGAAGATGATTAGAATTGCTCTTATTTTATAGTGTCTAACCTCCCTCAGGTAACAATATGCTCATGCATCAAAATCAGAATGAATTTCTTGGCTGATTTTTCCCTTTCTGAACCAAATATATGTATGCCTACACCCATATAGTCATTGTCACCCTGTTGGCTGATTGTGCCTGTATAATGGATGGACTGTTTGTACTTCTATTGCAGTATATTTTTAGGTTCACTGTCTTCCCAAGAAATGCCTTTATGAAATCTGACAAACAAGGTCTTGATCTGAGTGACTGATGTTATGTATTTTAACATTGTATTTTTACTTTCTCCCCAGAAGATGCTATTGAGTTGATATAGAACAAGGGAATATAAGAACATATTCACTCCCAGATGGATTTTATAAATCTTTTCCCGATTTAAAACTGACTATTAAAAATACAAATGATATTTCTTGAATTATAGGGTAGAAATATCACAGTGGGTTACTTTTAATAACATAGTACTATAGAATAGGATGTTGTTGGAGACAGGGTAGGACCTAAAGAAGTAGAACAGAGAAGTGAATTTGTCTCAGGTAGTAGAGGGGCATACACAGAGCCATAAAACAGTTTGAGAGAATAATGTGTTGGTTGCTCTGGCTAAATCAAAGGACTGTGAAGAGGAGTCAAAGACAAAGTAGTAATGTCTTTGTTGGGGTAAGAGAGTCTCAGCCCTCATTATAAGGACATTGAATTTTTTCCAGTAACCAATGGGATGGGTGGTGCTTTTATAATTTCTGTGCATTGTGTACAGGAAACTGGACCTGGTTCAGGTCCAGTGGATTTTCTTGTGATGACATACATGCAAGTAAAACATTATTTGAATTTTAGAGAGACAGAAAGAGATGTCCCATCTGCTGATTCACTCCTCAAATGCCCACAGCAGACAGGGCTGGTCCAGGCTAAAGCCAGAAGCCTCAAATTCAACATGAGTCTCCCATATGGGATATGCGGATCCAGGTACTTGGGCCATCACCTGCTGCCTCCCAGGGCGTGCATAGGCAGGAAGCTAGATTTGAAGTGCAGGTGGGACTCAAACTCAGGCACTCTCAAATGGGATGTAGGCACCTCAAGAGATTTCAGAGCCAAATGTCTGCTGACCCATATGCAATTTAAAGAGTTGTAGTTTGTATTATTAGCGAATGCAGATATCTTTGAAAAGTTAATTGCCTCCTATACTTGCTGTATTTCTGAAGTTGGAAAAGGTTCCAAATCATGTGCAGAAATTCTGACAAATAGCATCATAATTCCACACTTTGTGAGTCCAAAGGTGTGGATTAAACTACTTAGAGAAAAGGAATAAATCAGTATACTATTCATATAATCTCTTCAGAAATAATTATCTTTTTTAATGAAAAACATGATATTCTTTATTCTCTATTCCAATGGAGGAGAAAGTGGTATTAAATTAAATGGGAAGATAATTCATTTTAAAATTAGTATTTCAAAAGTTTTGAAATAGAATTTGGTTAGGCATTTGAGTACTCAAAAAAGAGACAAAATATATTAGTGTTTGGTAAAAAATCATGACACTTGGGTTGAAAAATGAAGAATATTATTGCCTAAATTTGCTTCCTGTTTTAAGACACCATGGTTCTGTTTTTAGATTTGTGAATACACAGGACACCATGTGGGAATGCACACACTATACTACAGGCCTATATTTTTGGTGGGATTGGGGGGAGGTGTCATATACTAGCAAGATAAAGGAAACTCCTTTGTTAGAATTGGAGGTTGAATAGAGTTCTAGATCAGAGTTTGGAAACATTTCAGGTAAGAGTATAGTTGAAGACTTGACTATCATTCACTTGGCATTGTAGGTTAAGGTTGAGTATACGCTGTGGCTTAACAGGCTAATCCTCCACCTTGCGGCGCTGGCACCCCGGGTTCTAGTCCCAGTCAGGGCGCCGGATTCTATCCCGGTTGCCCCTCTTCCAGGCCAGCTCTCTGCTATGGCCCGGGAAGGCAGTGGAGGATGGCTCAAGTCCTTGGGCCCTGCACCCGCATGGGAGACCAGGAGGAAGCACCTGGCTCCTGGCTTCAGATCAGCACGATGCGCCGGCCGCAGCGTGCAGTGAGAGTCACACTGGTGTTGAGGAAGTAACTCAGAACTTGGCATCAAGTGGCTAAAGTTTCTCATGTTGATTCTTAAAACATTTAATTTTGTGGACTTAGCTAAATGCTTTATCCTTGTTGAACCCCTGGTTTATCAGCTATAAAAAAAGAATGAGAGAACAGCAAATTCTGAGTTTCCTTTTATCTCTAGCATGTTCACTGTTCGTAATATAAGATATTTGTCTTATAGATGTTCATATCATAGGTGATATGCAAATATCTAGTTTGACAGGGAGAATATGTCATCCTGCGAGCATGGTCAGGAAGAGGAAAAGTAAACAAGAGGTCTCTCTCAGGAAAATTTAAGAAAAAATGTCGAGGACACAGATAAAGAGAAAGGGAATCTGTGGCCCATGTCCAGATCCCATAGTGATTAGATTAGGCAGGACCCAGCTATCCTGAGTTATCTCAGAAAATGTTAAGAAATTTAGATAGGCACATGGAAGAATGGGTACCATGCAAATGGTAGCAGATAGGGTTGGAACTTAGTTATGAGGTCCAGGTTCTGAATCTAATTCAGTGGAGTTACCTTAAGTACAGGGTCTTGTGATATGTGGAGAAATACTGATGTGAATAACACTTCTTAAGAAAGTTACTAATGTTGTATGATGATTAATCATTGTATCTGATTACTATTTTTATAGTTTGTAAACCTCTCTGGTCCATAGTCTTTTACAATGTGATTCAGTTGTTCTCAACTGTATGGACATATAGGGAATTGCCTTTGTAGAGAGCAATTTTCTCTCACAGGTATGCAGCATGTAAGTGTTCAACATTACCAATAGTTCAGTAATGAATGCACTGGTTTATTGATAGTTTCATGCTGTCTACCCAAAAAAAGAGAGAGCAATTACTTTGTGATAAATTTTAAAATGTACATGCATTTCTTTCCCTGACTCTTAAGTGAAATACCATGTCATTAGCTCATTTTTAACCCCATGTAGATTATCAGATCTGGATAAACAGACCATGGGTAAACACACTCTTTTTTGGAGTTTATTGTCAAAGTGTGGATTTAATATTCATTTCACAAGGTAAAAGACACTCTTGTTTGCAACATTTTACCCTGGGAAACAGATTTTTTTTTCAATCACAGAGATAGGCCTTTCTAATCTGTTGACATTGGAAATTGTTTTACAAAAACACATATTTTTATAATTGGATTTCTAAGGAGTCAAGCTCATAGTTTTCAAAAAAAAAAAAAAAACCTCATGTTTTTCCTGGCTAACTATATACTGTTGTGTCATATTCTCTTTTATTCCATTTTCTTGTATTCTGTCGCTTAAAATTATAGAATTAAAGCTACAGCAATAGTTGTGAATGCAGTGATCAAATGTAAAGACCACTGTTCATATATTAAGTTATATAATAGTATACAGAAAATAGTTTATGAAATTAAATTTGCAGAATAATACTTGAATGGCATAATATGTGAAAAACTGAAGTTTATAATTCTGTCAGCAAAGTTGTTTTTAGGGACTGCTCAAATTACCCATGTCACCATTTTTTTCCCCATTATTTTCTTTTATTTGAGGGTGGGAGTAGGCAAGGGGGTAGAGCGGGCTCCCACCTACTGGTTCACTCCCAAATATCTGAAACACCTGGAACTGGACGAAGACAGAAGCTGGAAGGCAGGAACTTAATCTAGGTCATCTCTCATGTGGGTGGCAGGAAGCCAATTAGTTCAGTCATCGATGCTACTTCACAAGGTCTGCACTGGCAGCAGGCTAGAATCAGGAGCTAAGATGAGTACTGGACCCAGTAACTCTCACATGGGAAGTGCATCTTTTTTTTAAAAAAATGTATTTATTTATTTTATTTATTTGAAAGAGTTACACAGAGAGAGGAGAAGAAGAGAGAGGTCGGTCTTCCATCCGCTAGTTCACTCCCCAATTGGCTGCAATGGCTGGAGCTGTGCTGATCCAAAGCCAGGAGCCAGGAGCTTCTTCCAATTCTCCCACGTGGGTGCAGGGGCCCAAGGACTTGGGGCATTCCCTATTGCTTTCCCAGGCCACAGCAGAGAGCTGGATCAGAAGTGGCGCATCCGGGACTTGAACTTGCACCCATATGGGATGCCAGCACTGCAGGTGCTGGCTTCACCCGCTGCGCCATAGCGCTGGCCCAGGAAGTGCATCTTAACTGGAGTCTTCCAGGTAGTCTAAATGCCTGCTGCAACACACAGTGCATTTGCTAGTCACCTCAAGTGACATAACTCCAAAGTGGTTTTTTTCTGTTTTTTTCCCAGATGCTGTTCCCTTGTTTTTAATGTTCTACTGCCATGGTCCTTCTCTCTGGGATAGATAGAAAAGGATGTGATGATGCCTCGAATTTGCAAAATTGTTTCAACTTCCATATTACCCCTGAGTGGAAACAATTCTGTTTTACCCATTTACCTTCTCCTATTGACACATTGACATGGCCTAGCTCATTAAACCAACTCATAGTCACAGTTAACAGCATAATAACTTTGGTGAGAGAATCAATCACAAAGGTTGGAAAAAGGGAAGTAATCATAGAGTTTCCAAAGCTTTCTTTGTAATGATGAGAAAGCCATAGAATTGGATTAATTTGTCTGTATTTACAAGTTAACATCCTCATTCCTTTCTAGAACTCATTCCAAACAGTGTTATTGAAAACAAATTTAAGAGAGATAGCTATGGTGAGATTGTAGCCTTGAAATTAGCAGGGAAAAAAATGTAATCTTGGGAGTGACCTACACATCATTTGAGAATAGAACAAAACTGCTTTGAAGTATACGAAAAAGTACTAATATTTGTTTGCATTCAACATTCTAAAGCTGTTATCCATACTGATAATGAAAGAGGGGCCTAGCCTGGTTGATGTAAGAAGTCTATTCCAGGTCATTTACTGAAGGTCATTTGGTTACAAGATTAAAACAGAAGCTTTATGATTAGAAAATGCTGAAATGTTAGAATATGATAAGGTAATAGCTGCTTTTTAAGATCTCTAACATCTTTACACATACACTGGCTCTCAAAAAAGGTCTGCTATTTCGTTGGGGGGCAATATTTAATTTTTCTGTTATTGATATTGTCAAACAATCAAAATCTCTCATCCTATATTCTGGCCTGAGACAAGAAAAAGAGAAATTGATACAGAAAACACGATTGACTTTTGTTTTCAGCCAGAAAATGACAAAATAAATGAATGAGATGGATGGCCAGTGGAGGCTGTGATTCTAAGACAGAGTTTTGTATCTGCTCAGAGTCTTCTGGAAGAAAGGTTCCATATGTTTTAATATATGTAAGTGCTTAGCTGTTTGATCCTCAGATTCAGTGTCCTGGTACCAAGGGGAGGTGCTCCAGTGGGAAGCACTGGGGAATAACATCTGCAAGTTGAACTCAGTGCTGTCTCTTTCTGAGCCCAGAGGCTGTTTGTCATTGTGCCAAGCCACAGCTGAACTCTGAACTGCAGCTGGGCAGAACGCTTCAGTTTCTCTGTGGATGTGCTTTTCAAACCATTGAGTTTACGAGGCAAGCCTGTGACTGGGCAGAGCAGGTATTTCCTGTTCTCCAGGAGGCTGCTCCTGTTGTTGCCATTGCTATAGCAACACCTGGCTGGAATTCCCTCCCCTCCTTGCCCTTCCCCGCCCCACTTATCCAGGGGCACTTGGAAGTACAGGACATCCTGCTTGTCCTGTTCTATGTTTCTCCTAAAGGACACATCTTGCTTATTGCATTTTTAAATGTTTCAGACACAGATCACCAACTAGTAGTTCTAGCTCAGTGATCTACCAAGGTATTTCAAAAATTCATGGAAAACGGAATTAAAAGATACATTCATCTTGGTGCAAAAATATTTTGAAATCCATGTGTAGTTTTTAAAATCATATGCATTTTATGTGCACTTTTTGAAGACTCCTCATTTGCATGGATTTCAAAAAATTTTTGTGCCCAAATATACATATTTTAACTCTGTTTCCTACCAACTTTTTGAAGTACCCTCATATTTAGTCAAGTGCTAGAAAGCAAAATTTAAATATATTTGGTACCATACTAGAAGAAGTTAAACTTGGTGATTTTCTTAGTGATTTCAACATCAATATATACTCTCTCCCTTGTTTGAATTATAATAGTCGAATTTTAAAATGATGAAAAGTTATGTAGAAAATATTTAAGATCACCTGTAAGCTCTCAAACACACAAAATCCCAGTATTCACGCTTGCCAGTTTGATGGCCTTGTTTCCCCAATGTGTGTTGTGTGCATGCATGTACATGCATGTATTGCCTGGTATGGCTCAGGTAGGTGTACATGCATAGTTTTCTTCATAACTTTGGTCTTATAGGATGGATTTACCTGTTTGCTTATGAGGGCCATGGTTTGGTCTGTGTTGATACTGCTGTATCCCCCAGCAGCTGCAAGGTACCTGGAAGTGTGCCCTGCCATCTGGATTTGCAGGATCTCAGGCTCAATTCTAACCCTTTCTATTCATGTAACTGTGGATTTGTCCTGATTTTTCCATTTCATTTCATTTTACTAGTTTTCCCAATGTCACTAAAATCTTAGTGAATGCCATTTTTAATGGTGGTATATTTTTCAGATGACTCTACCAATATTTATTCATTTGTCTGTTAGGCTTTTTAAATATTTTCACTTTTTAACATGTATTAATGCTGGTGTAAATTTCATATATGTCTTTACATTTCCAATAATTTCTTAGGATAAATTTCTAGGAGAAAAGTATTGTGTTTAAGGTAATATACTTTTTAAAAAATATTTATTTATTTATTCGAAAGGCAGAGTTACAGAGAGGCAGAGGCAAAGCGAGCGAGAGAGAGAGGTCTTCCATTCCCTGGTTCACTCCCCAAATGGCCACAAAGGCCAGAGCTGGGCTGATCTGAAGCCAGGAACCAGGAGCTTCTTCTAGGTCTCCCATGTACATGCAAGGGCCCAAGCACTTGGGCCGTCTTCTACTGCTTTCCCAGGCCATAGCAGAGAGCTGGATTAAAAGTGCGGCAGCCGGGTCTCAAACCGGTGCCCATATGGGATGCGGGCACTGCAGGCAGCAGCTCTTTACCTGCTATGCCACAGTGCTGGCCTCCCTAGATTTTCAAGCCATTCAGATTTCTTTATGATTACAGCTTATAGGACTTTGAATTGTACCTAACTATAATACTTTTAAATTTTTATATATTACCTTTGTGATTATACATTTTTCTGCATTTCCTAGATCATCTACAACTCACCCCTATTTTTCTTTTTGTTTAATGATTTTTCCTGATTGTTTTTATATTGAACCCTTTGTCTGGAGTGACCTTTCTTTGTAGTGTGATATAATGTAGTCTTTTAGTCACCACTCCTGCCCTGAAGTTCTCAAAATCTGAGCACCACTGAACTGTCATATTAGTCTTCCAGTTAGGAAGAAATGACAATGACAGTTATTAAGTTTTAATAAAATTGTATTTCAAAGTAATCTGTTTCTATTGGTATCAGCCAACTACTACACAAATTAATTATGCAAAGTTTATAATACTCTTTTTCTTACCTGGAAGGAATGGTGACCCTCAGTTATTACTCTCTGCCTCTGAATAAAAGAACATTGGGTACAACCTACACTTACATGGAGGCAGTTTCTCCTCTGAGCTTTTCTAGCATCAAGAGGGAATCTGCATTATACTTTGAAATGTAAAGCTCCTGGCTTTTCAGATTTTTTGGTACTTTTCTATTTTTTAAGATTTATTTATTTATTTGAAAGGCAGGTTACATAGAGGCAGAGGCAGAGAGACAGGTGTTCCATCTGCTGGTTTACTCCTCAAATGGCTGCAACCATCAGAGGTGGGCCAATACAAAGCCAGGAGCCTGGAGCTTCTTCCAAGTCTCCTGTGAGGTTGCAGGGGCCAAGGACTTGGGCCATCTTCCACTGCTTTCCCAGGCCATAGCAGAGAGCTGGATTGGAAGTGGTACAGCCAGAACTTGAACTGGTGCCCATATGGGATGCCTGCACTGCAAGTGGTGGCTCTACCTGCCATATCACAGCACCAATCCCTTTTAAGAATACATTTTTTGAAATATTTTTAGCAAATAGAAAATGGCAAAATATTACCAAAGTTAATGGAAACATGCAAAAATATCCTTTTATGAGCCTTGTAATTGTTGAAACTATACTATAAGGTATTAAACATGAATATATTTAGTTATATATAATATATATGAATACATATTTTATGTATATATATTCAATTAGTTGGATTTATAATCCTGAGAAATAATCCTTTACTATGTGTTATAAAAATGATACTAAACAGGGCCAGCGCCGTGGCTCACTTGGTTAATCCTCTGCCTGCGGCACCAGCATCCCATGTGGGCGACAGGTTCTAGTCCTGGTAGCTCCTCTTCCATTCTAGCTCTCTGCTGTGGCCCGGGAAGGCAGTGGAGGATGGCCCAAGTGCTTGGGCCCCTGCACCCGCAAGGGAGACCAGGAGGAAGCACCTGGCTCCTGGCTTCGGATCGGCATAGTACACTGGCCGCAGTGGCCATTTGTGGGGTGAACCAATGGAAGGAAGACCTTTCTCTCTGTCTCTCTCTCTCACTGTCTAACTGTACCTGTCAAATAAAAAAAAATGATACTAAACATACATCCTAGGCAATATGATGGGACTTCAAAAAATTAATGGAAAAATGGAATTAAAATATGTTTATTTTGGTCCAAAAATTGAAACTCTTACATACTTTTCATGAACTGTATGAAATGCTGCCAAATATATTAGAAAGAATAAGATGCCTTTTCCTTCTTGGCATCTTTCATCTGTTTGAACCAATTATCTATAGGAAATTATTTGAATCATGTATTTTTAAATTTCTTCTATGCCTGCTACTTTTCTTACAAAAGAGGGAATAGCAAAGTTAGCTCACTTTATGACTGGCCTTTGTTTTCCCACAGTGATTCCACATCACTTGGTAGAATCTAAATTATACATAAAGCATGAAACAAAATGTAGTTGCATTGCTCTTTCATGTGTATTAGTGACTAAGGAAGCTCAGTACCTGGATGGGGAGTGTGAACTGGCTGCAGGAGTCTATTTAGACTGGAGTCCTCCTTGTGCCCATTCCTGGTGTTGCCATCATCTCAGTCTGTCGTTCTTTGGCCATTTCCTGTAGATTTGTGAGGTGTGCTCCCTTCCAAGGCTCTGAGGCTTTGTTGGTACCCTGACTCCCCACTGATGGCTGCCAGCTGATTGTACTGTGCTGTTTATGTGTTTTATGAAGAAATATTCATGTGTGGCTGCTGTGTTTGATATTAAATATGAGATGAACTTCAGGAGGTTTCCTGCTTTTTATTAAAAATGATTTTGGCTAGGGGCAGTGTTATCCTGTTCATAAATCAGGTGTTCTCAGAGATTTAATAATTTAGAATTCACATGAGGATTTTATGAAATAAACATTTCCTTTCTCTGTTAAAGCTGCCTCTTAACTTCCTTTTTTATTTATTTTTTTATTCTCTTCATGGCTCTCATCTATATTTTAAATTCTTATTTTGGAAATTTGTAAAGATTTATCTCATGGCTGTGAAAAATAATGTCAAAGAAAGCGTAAAATGATAATTTAATATGGTTGAAGTAATTTAAATTTGGTAAGTTGTGTGTCTTCCCATCACTACTTCGAACACACTTTTAATTGTTTGATTTTTTAAAAATCTCAATTTATATTTTCCTAGGTAGTCATAACTCTCCTTGTTTTAGGGAATCATTTCATTTAGGAAAAAGTTGATAAAAGTTGAAGAAAAATCACAGAGGCAAAAAGGACCAGAATCCCTTTCTGTTACAAACTACACTCAACATAGAGTTATCCTTGAGGGTGAAAAACAGCCCTGTGGATCCTATCAGAAATGTTTGCACTACAGCTTCAGGAGAAATACTTCCTTGAGGCTACTTTATAACATTTGACGAACAGTTTTAGTTTCTTAGTGGAACTTGGGGAGTATGGACATATAAATAAACATATTTGAAAAGACTAGTAGGAGCCAGAAGATGTTTTGCCTTTCCTCACATTACAGATTGAGAATGGAGGGTGTTGAGGTGGAAGGCCTGTCTCGACATAGAAAGGAAGATTTCTCTGAGGGGAAGACTTTGCTCTGAGAGCAACTGATGAGAATGGGGTATCTTTGTGAAGATCTGGGGTGGGGTAGCATTGCAGGGAGAGGGCCCCTCATGAGTTTGCCTGTTGGGTTTTAGATTCCATGAAAGGATGAATTTTCTGTGTAATTGATGCCTTTATCAGCTTACTTATAATAATGCATGGCATACAGAAAATATTTTATAAACGTTGGTTAAATGAATGAACTCTATATAAAGGATGGTGACAGATGCAACAGACAATATCCTTAACAATGTTACCACAACTGACCTCTTGAAATTCAGATGATTTAAACTTTTTTTTGTAATAAAGATGCATACACTAAAGGTGCATAATATTATAGTGATTTATGAAGATATCCACACATGTGTATGATAATATGATCAATGCATGTGACCTTCCAGAGATCTCATTTTCTCCATATGAAGCTTTTTTAGAATTTTGTGGTGGGAACAGAACTTCCATCCCGTAAATGATCTTCTGAAATCATCCTGTTTTTTTTTTTTGTTTTTTTTTTTTTTGTTTGTTTTTGTTTTTTCAGCCATGCTGACACTTTGAAGTTAGAGCAATGGATTGTGCTTTGAGCACTGTATTCCTGGTTAAGGAGAGAATCATGTCTCCAAAAGACAGGAGAAGAGATTATAATGTTAGCCTCTTATTCTCCACTCTGAATGACAGGACAAAGCAAAGGAAGAAATTGCCTTAGGTTGATCTGGTATATGAATAAATGCTCAAACAAGTTTTCAAAGAATTCTGTTTTTAAAAATCTTGTGGATTAACTTTATATGCTAACATTATTGAATAATAAGTTTTCAAGGGAATGGACTTTACAGTTCACTAATTTAACACCCTCTTCAACTGATGAGGAAGCTCAGAGGTAACTAGTGGTCTCTTGTGTTTCCACCATTGATAGAGACATGAATAGACCCAGCCTTCAGATTGGAGTCCAGAGATATTTTCATAATTCCATGAGTTCAAAATAAAGCAAATATCAGAGAAAAACACCACATAAAAGATGGTGCCAAAAGACAGTTTCCATCTTGGATGGTATCTTTACATAGAGAGAGCGTTCTTCACCATGGGAATTCCAGGAATGTAGTTGAGGAAAAATATAGAAAAGAAGAAAAACTAAGGTGTGGCTGAAGGTACATATGGGTAGGCAATCCCAGGGCCATGAGACAGCATATTTGCCTTGAGAAAATTACCACTAGACAGAGGTTTGCCCGTGAATTTTTGTTGCCTAATAAAAGACATAGTAAACATAAAATGAAGGCCCCAAAGATTATTTTTCAAAAAGTTTAACTTTTGAGCTCAAAGAGAAAAGATCACAGCATTTCCATTTCTGCTGGGAATATGAATCTTTGTAAATGGACAGCCTGAGGAGAGGAGAGGGAGACTTGCAGGAGGTTCTGCCATTCTCAGGGCCTTCCTGACCTTTTCAGGGGGCTGTCAACGCTTCCAACCAGGGATCTTCATCATCAATTTCTTGACACAGACATATGATCTCTTTACTCTGGAAGGGTGTTCAGTCCATCAGCTCTACTTTTCTGTTTTCTTTCCCTCACCTTTCCGTTTGCTCCCTTAAGGAGCTGTGTCATGTCCTCTGCGGTCATGCATTGGACTTGCCACTTTGACTAAACCCAGTCCTGGATCCCCTGTCAAGTTCATACTTCTTTCACCAGGGTTAGCTTTATTTGCTGAAATTATTTTTTCCCTCAATTATCCCAGGAGTATAAAAAGGGATTTGTTGCAAGGGAAAACTATATTCTACTTTATAGGATGAAATAGGTGTTTACATGCATACCTGTATATTCATTCATGTATGTGCATTGTATAAAACTAATTCATGTGTCTTCATAAACTATACTTAAGGAGGCCAGCTTAGGGTGCAAAGTTTGATGTAAGGGAATGACTTAAGGTGCCTTTAGCAGTGGTTTTAAAGCTATCTTAAAGCATTGGAGCACACCATTTGTTTTATAGAGTTTTAATACATAAAACTAGTGAAAGACTTAAATGGTTTGACAACAATGTAGTCTAAAATCCTATCCATTGTACACCCAATTTGAAAGCTACTTGTCTAGTTGACCACCAGACACTGAAGTAAAATGATTCCCATTCGTTAGACTATTATTGGTCAAAAATGTTTGAGGCAAATTTTGAAGGTAGAAATAGTTGTTCATTTGTCACGACTGAATGTCTCCATGTTTACCTGTTCCATTTCTTATCGTGCAACTATCAAAAATGAGACTGGACCTGGCTTATGTGTTTATAGTAAAAGTGTTATCAGTTCCTTCTGAGATATGTGTTTGCAGCCCGAGGAGGAATTTCAACTTTTATTCCCATGTGCCATGCCAAAGTGGTATATTTATTTTAAGGTGCCTTGTTCTTAGCTTAAGAGTATATTTATTTAACATTGTGTGTCTTAAGATGTGTCCTTGGGCAAAACAGGGGGCAATTGTGCTTTGATCTTTGCTGTGTTGGTGGCAATTTTAGAAGCACAGGAGATTTTGTATTTCAAAATAATGAACAATGGGGTATCTTTGCTCTGTTTCTGGGAAGTTTTAATAATAATTCATTTTTCTCTATCCCAGCTTTTCCAGATTAAAATTAGTTTTTGTTTGATATTTTAATTTGGGATATTACTTTAAATATTTTAGATAATATTTTGGCCTCTGATAAAAAATATTATACTATAGAATAAAACTTAATGTGACCCATTTTAACTAAAAGCTACCTAAGAGTGTCTTGATATAATTCATATATAATTCATTTAATTTTTTTTGAAGATTTTATTTATTTATTTGAGAGGTAGGGTTACAGACAGAGAGAGGGACAGGCAGAGAGAAAGGTCTTCCATCTGCTAGTTCACTCCCCAAATGGCCCCAGTGGGCTGGAGCCAGGACCTTCTTCTGGGTCTCCTACAAGGGTACAGGGACCCAAGCACTTGGGCCATCTTCCACTGCTTTCCCAGGCCATAAAAAGAGAATGGGATCAAAAGAGGAGCAGCTGGGACATGAACTAGCACCCTATGGGATGCCAGCTCCACAGGCGGAGGCTTAGCCTACTATGCCACAGTGCCAGCTCCCTTCTTTTTTTTTAGTTAGAGGCATGCTAACTGCTGAAACATAAAGCACAACATTGCAATAGCTTTCAGCAACCCAAAGTTTATTATTTAAATCATGACAATAGCCCATTTTTGGTGTGACTCACTGGCTGGTAGGCTTTCTTCCACACGTTGCCTCTGTGATCTGGACTCCTACTATAATGTGTCTTTGTCATGTTATAGTTCCTTTATAACTGACCCCCACTAAGAAAAGGTGGTGACAAGACCACCTGCTTCTTAACCACCTTGACCTCAAGTTGACACAGCTGTTCATATTTTGTTGGGAAGATCAAGTCATATTCCCCACAGAAATACTACGCAGTCTCAGAAATGTCTCCAAGTAGTGGATTCTCAGGCATGGCTTGTACTTTGGATAGAGGAATGAAGTTTTTTGGTAGGTAGTTAATTATCTTAGCCATAAATCTGAATTCTGAAACACTCTTAGGACAGGTATTTGGTGCAGCAATTAAGACAATGCTTCTCACGCCCACATCCCATTTCAGAGTGCCTGGGTTCAAGCCCTGTCTCTACTCTGAGTTCTTCCTACAGTGTGCACTCTGGGAGGCAGCAAATGACAGCTCAACTGCTTGAGTTCCTGCCACCCATAAGGAAGACCTGCACTGAATTCCAGACTTCTGACTTTGGCCTGGTCTACACCTGGCTATTGCACATCTTTGTGGGAGTGAACCAGCAGCTGCAAGATCTCTTGCTGTCTCTGTCTTTCTGTCTTTATAATTTCAAGACCAAAACACTAGCATAAAAGAGTTCACACAGAGATATTCAGTATCTCAGTATATTCAGAAGAAGCCCAGAGGAAAATAATGATATTTAAAAATACATATTTAAAAAATAATATAACAAAATTAAGAACTGGACATTAATGTGAAATTTACTATGATTAAATGTTTTGTCTCCTTAATTATTTAATTGCCAGCATTTTACTCGAAACCAATTTTGTTTCTGAACACTGGAATTTGCCTGCAAATAGGTTTGTGTTTATCCATGATAAATATGGATAACTGTAAGATATATGGGAGACATACTTTAAATCTTTAGAAAATGAGAAAAAATGAGATGCAAACAATGCAAATTTTTTGTGTGAAATGCAAGCAAATGAAAACTTACTCTGTAGCTACATTTTGCCGAATAATTTGATTCAGTCATGAATTTACTCTAATGGTGGGATAAAAATATTTATGGGATAAAAATGCTTATATTTATGTTTCTGAATGCTCATTACCCTGTTTCTGAGCTGTGAGTTTCCATTTTAGTTTATTTTTCTATATGGTCTTGATTAAAAGTGATCCTTTAAGCTGTTTTTTCTGTCATTGTGCTGCAGTTTTTACCCTGTTTTGTGGATCTCTGTACATTTTTCCAAGCTCCTACTTCAGCTCTGCAGTCTGAATCTGTGTCTTTATTTCTTCCCTCTCCCTACAGGTCTCTCTGTCTTCCCTTTTTGTTCTTCATCTGTTCCACAATGGAGAATGGTGAGATTTAGATTAGACACTGGTGATATTGAAATTTAAAATGTTTCAGTAAAAATACCGATAGTCTTGCCGTGGTTCAGTAAAAAAGAATAGGGCAGGTATTTAATGCTAGTAGAAATCATTGTGTACATTTATGTGACAATATGCTTGTCACATCACTATGTTCAGCCTTGGCTCAGAATTTCCATTAAGCAAAAAATATGAACCATGAGCCTTCAAGAATTTCACAAACAGGTTTATTAAATGTTTTCTTCTCCATGTACAATTATTCTTTCCTTGAAAACCTATGCCTTTCCCACAACTTACTATTTCTCCTCAAATTCATTTCTTTTCAAATGCTTTTAATAGCCCATTCCTACTTATAGGGGATCACTAGAGATATAGCCACAGTACCAAATGACAATTAGGCATACTCACTGAAAACCCATAAAGAAATTGGTATGATTCTAGTCACCTAAAGTCTATTTTTTTTTCCAAGTCTGGAAAACTTTCAAGAAAAGTTACTGTAATTCAATCCCTCTTTCCCTATTAAAAATGTCAGAAATCACATAGCCAGATAGAACAGTTCCATGTCTAGGGTCTCTAGAGAGTCCAGTCTGAGTAAGAGTCAGGAAACTATGTGAAAAAATGGAAAGAAGAGAAAATATGTGAACGAAAAAATATGGGTAGTTTTTTTTTTTTGAAATATATTCATTTTTTGTTTGCAATACATGGCTGAAGCTTGGAGGATGTGATAAAATTAACAGGACTAGTAATAAACAGAAATTCAACAAAAGGCAGGTTGGTAGCTCAAAGAAAAGTTGCTGTTGGGTCAGTTCTACAGCTAAGCTATCAAAGTCTCTATAGGGTCACTATAATGAAAATCTGAAACAACCTGATTCTAAAATAAGTGCTTTGAATCAAAAGGAACTTAATATAATTATAAATACTTTATGTTAAGAAGAATCACAGCTGCATTTCAATTATATATAGCAAATAGTTACCAGTTTGCCAGCAGAATAAAAAAAAAAAAAACCTTGAAAAACTCATGAATTCCATTTTATTTTTGGCATTTTACAAATTAAGAAGTTTGCCATTTTATTGCCCTTCTTAATGTTTCATTTTTTTCTCCTTCCTCCTTTTTTTTCTGAATGCTTAATATGAGTGTTAAAATATTCATGTTTTTTAAACAGAAGATGTGAAGCATCAACTATTTCCTGTAGAAGAATAGAGCACAGGAGAGAAGGTTTTAACAGAATTGACTGTCATTGTGCCCAGACCATTGAACAAAGACAAGTTTAGTTACATCAGGATTGCTGAGGTCTTTGGTCCCTTTGTGTAGAGCCAACACAGGGGATTGTGTGAGACCTATTTTGGCTGACACAAATCTCAGAAGATTTTGTTCAAGTTATAATACAGTCTTGGAATATTCTGAATATAAGTAATTAGAAAATTACTTATGTGTTCTGAGTTTCAGAAATCCCTCTAACCTTCAGATTTCTTTGTCTCTTGAGAATCAAGCTGGTTTTATTCATTCTGTTGTCATAGCAGGAGTCACTTTAACCAAAATGGATTATTAGAAACACTAGTCATTTTTGATGTTCTATCAGAGTTATAAGGCACATTAGAAAATGCATCTCTTGCTCTCTAACTTGCTAGCTGTTTTTGTGCAATTAGGTACTCAGAAAAATAACTCTGACGTAGAATATGTCACACTGTAACAATGGGTCTTCTAATAATCATGTCACTAATATAGACTGGAACACATATTTGTTAGTGTGTAAGAATCCTGGGGAACTTGTATAGAGGGATAAAGCAGACACAAAGCAGCCACAATGTCATGACAGATGTATCGTGTGTGGAACTTAGAACTGGAAGAGCTGGGTTCAAATTCTCGTCCTCACACTTACTGCTGTTGTGGCCTTAGTTATGTCATATAGCCTCTGTGAGCCTTGGTTTCCTCCTTCAGAAGATGAGGGTATTGCCTCCTGTTTCAGTGAGCTGCTGTGAATTTTGTTTTCTTGTTTGTTTATATTCTGCCCATTCCACAAATGATTTCAAATGGCATGCATATATTTGAATATAAAATAAAATATATTTGCTAGGACTGGTGCAAATATAAGCCATCAGCCATCACTTTTGAGGCCATTTGGATTTTCAGGGAGGTCTCTTATTTATTTATTTATTTGAAAGAGTTACACAGAGAGAGGAGAGGCAGAGAGGTCCCCCATCCGATGGTTCACTCTCCAACTGGCCGCAACGGCCAGAGCTGCGCTGATCTGAAGCCAGGAGCCAGGAGCCCACTCTAGGTCTCCCACATGGGTGCAGGGGTCCAAGGACTCGGGCCATCCTCCACTACTCTCCCAGGCCACAGCAGAGAGCTGGATTGGAAGTGGAGCAGCTGGTTCTTGAACCGGCGCCCATATGGGATGCAGGCGCTTCAGGCCAGGGTGTTAACCTACTGTGCCACAGCGCCAGCCCCAGGGAGGTCTACCTCTTAACAATGGATATATTTGAAGATGTGTCAGAGACTTCCATTTAGCAATTTTAAATAAAAGACACACTATCCATGTGTGACACAGACTGGTTAAAGATGCCTATTTAAAGTAAGCCTTTAAGAGGGAGTGGGTTTTTGGTGTAGCAGTTAGGATGCCTTTTGGGATACTGATGTCCCACATTTAAGTGCCTAGGTTTGAGTTATGGCTTTAACTCCCTATTGATGCATACTCTGGGAGATAGCAGGTAATGGATCAATTAGATCCTTGCCACCCATGTGGGAGAGCTGGAAGGAGTTACGGGCTCCCGGTTTGGGCCTGGTCTATCCACAGCTGTTGTAGGCATTTGGGGGAGTGAACCAGTAGTTGGGAGATCTGTCTCACCAGCTCTCCTCTGAGTAAATAAAATAAGTAAAAATTAAAAACCTATAAGAAGAGTAGACTACCACAGACTTAAAAAAAAAAAAAAGGATTTATTTATTTGAAAGGCAGAGAGAAAGAGAGAATCTTCCATCTGCTGGTCCACTTCCCAAATGACCGCTGTGCACTGGCCCAGACCTGGCCCAGACCCAGAAGAGCCAAAAATTCCACTTGGGTCTCCCCTGTGGTGGCAGGGGTCCTTGGGCCATCATCATCTGCCTCCAAAGCGCATTAGCAGGGAGCTGGATGGGAAGTAAAACAGCTGAGACTGGAACCTACACTTCAATATGCGATGCTGGTGGTCTCACAAGAGGTGGCTTAGCCCACTGAGTCACAACCCCAGCTCCCCACAGATCTTTTTGATTTAATGTCATTTGCAACTGATAAAACCATCAGACTCTCACACATTTATGTCTCTTAATTGAAAATAACATAGATGAGAACAAGCTCTTAAGGATTAAATGATTGTTTTCAATAAATTTGTTTAACCTTTATGTATAAATATTTGAGAAAGGGTAGAACTCACTGATGTGTCATTTTATTCAGCTTAAAGACAAGGCTTTTGTTGTACTTGAGACTGGTGGATAAGGTAACAGGAGCCTTTGAAGCTCCAGTGGTGTGCTGGTTCATTCCTCTAATTCCTTTTATTATCCTGTGCCATTTACCTTAATCTTGGGTTCCTAACCATGCTTATCTGCCCTCTGCATCTAAAGCCTCCACAAAGATTGCTCTAGCATGGCCTAATAGCTTTTATCAGCTCACCCAGTTGCTCTTATTCTTTGATGCTTGAAACCTAGGAGTTAACCATGTGGTGTGAAGCCCTTGTGAACCAGTCATCTGCTCCCCTCTGTAAATGATACCCTTTATGCCACAATGGCTAAGAGAGTCCCTGCCCTCTTCCCTTAGTCAAAGTGAAGTAGAATCTAAGGACGGAAGCTGGTTGTTACTTTGCCACACCCACTCCTGTTCTCATGGCTTTATTTTGTATAATTAGAGAGAAATCACTGAGTATATTGTGCATTACAAGATTAGGCCTCTCATTTTTACTTTAAGTTCCTGTGATCCCCACTCCCACCCCATATCTATATAGTATATTTGTTTGATAGTAAAATTGCTAATGATCCATTTCAGCCTATTTGACAAGTATGCTTGGTTGACTCTTTTTCTAGAAGCTTTACCTGGGAGAATTTAAGAACGACTCTGCTTCTTTCTAAATAGTGGATAATAAAAATGCCTGTTTCCTAAACAGTGAAACCTTGTGAAAACCATCACTTGACATTGGAATAATGTGATACAGAAAAATGATAAAAATCATGAAATGTTCCCTGCCTTGTACAAGGAATATGTTACTCATAAGAACTTTCAAATAAACTGTATATTTTTTTCTTTAAGGGGGGAAAAAGCCACTGTAATCCAAAAGCTGTACTTTGGAAATTTATATTTATTAAATAAAAGTTAAAAAAAAAGAAAGAAAAAAATATAAAGTTCTTATGAGTAACGTATTCCTTGTACAAGGCAGGGAACATTTCATGATTTTTATCATTTTTCTGTATCACATTATTCCAATGTTTCACTGTTTAGGAAATAGGCATTTTTATAATAAGTATAAAGTACTGCTTGAATACTAGTTCTACCATTAATTCACATAGTACAAAATTATTAAGGACAGAGATCCTACATAGGGAGTAAGTGCACAATGACTCCTGTTGTTGATTTAACAATTGACGCTCTTGTTTATGACGTCAGTAATCACTGGAGGCTCTTGTCATGAGTTGCCAAGGCTATGGAAGCCTTTTGAGTTTACCAACTCCAATCTTATTTAGACAAGGTCATAGTCAAAGTGGAAGTTCTCGCCTCCTTTCAGAGAAAGGTATCTCCTTTGATGGCCCATTCTTTCCACTGGGATCCCACTCACAGAGATCTTTCATTTAGTTGTTGTTTTGTTTTTTTTTTTTTTTTTTTTTTTTTTTTTTTTTTTTTTTTGCCACAGTGTCTTGGCTTTCCATGCCTGAAATACTGTCATAGGCTTTTTAGCCAGATCCAAATGCCTTAAGGGCTGATTCTGAGGCCAGAGTGCTGCAAATAAACTTTATATTTAATAATTATAATTTCCCTGAAAATGAATAGAGTTTAGGCAATCACATGCATTAGTGACTACAATGCCCTGATTTCAAGGTAAGAATGTGTGTGTGTGTGTATGTGTAAAATGCAGCTGAATTCTGCTTTTCCTCTGACCAGCATATCCTTGAACAATTATTTAAACTTTGGAACACTCTATCTCCTCATGTATAAAGTAGTGCTGACATTTCTTTTTTTTTTTTTTTAATTTTAACTTAAGCCACCATCTGCAGCACCAGCATCCCATATAGGCACTGGTTCAAGCCCTGGCTGCTCCACTTCCAATCCAGTTCCCTGTTAATGCACCTGAGAAAGCAGGGGAGCATGGCCCAAGTCTTTGGGCCCCTAAACCCACATGGCTCCTGGTTTCTGCATTTGGCCTGGCCCAGCCCTGACCCTTGATGCCATTTGGGAGTTAACCACTGGATGGAAGATCTCTGTCTCGGTCTTTTTCTCTTTCTCTCTCTCTAATTCTGATTTTCAAGTAAATAAATACATCATTTAAAAAAGTAAAAATGTATTTATTTGAAAGGCAGAGAGGGAGAGAGAGAGGGAGAAAGACAGAGAGAGAGAGAGAGAGAGAGAGAGAGAGGAATCTTGCATCCTCTGGTTCACTCCCAAAATACGCACAACACCCAGGGCTGGGCCAGGCTGAAGCCAGGAGCTGGGAATTCAATCCAGGCCTCCCACATGGGTAACAGGGAGCCAAGTATTTAAGCCATCATTTGCTGTTTCCCACAGTGTTCATTAGCAGGAAACTGGACTGGGAGTGGAGCTAGGACTTGAACCCAGGCACTTCTATATGGGCTATTGGTGTCCCAAGCAATGTCGGAACTGCTGCACCATAATCTTCTTTGATGTTTCTAATTCACAAAAATTTTTTTCTATGATAAAATGGGACCAATAAGGAAAGTGCTTCATAAACGCTGGGCACAGAGTAGCCCAATAGCAACAGCTGCTGCTGCTGATTTTGTTATTAACAAACCGAGAGAGAAGGGAAACTAACTTAGAAGGTTGGTATTTTTAGGATCCCTTCTGCTAAGATTCATTTAGAAAATCACCCTGAGTGACCATAACACCTAGGCAGGGAACAGGTAGGGATGCCAACTTGGAGGAGTGGGGCTGGGAGGCTCCATTCTGTGCTGGAGGGCCATGGTCCCAACTTTCAGACTTGTTTCTGCTGTTTTGCAGTGTTGTGTTATGTAATAGTGTTCCCTATCCTGGACAGGTCAGGCAACTTCATGGCACTTAATAACAAGTCCTCTAGTCTAATCCTTTTTATTAGAGGAAGATTTACATATGTTAATTATATTCTTTTAAGGAGTTGAGAGTTTTTTATCTCCTGCTCTCCCTCTGTGTTTCTTCCATAGAAAGAATTTATTCCTCATCTGGAGATATTATAAAATTTGAAAAGATTCAAGTTGAAAATAATTCAGTGAGTGGTAGAAAAACTGCAGGTCCTCTTTCCTGGTTCTCTACTCTCCCTTTGGCATTTACATGTAGCATTTTTTTCCAGGAAACTGAATTAGTCTTTCATTTGCTTTATGCTATTCAAACTCTTTGCATTGAGCTAGCCTTGTGATTTCCTCGGCTTGAATCCAACATTTATCAATCACAACTAGCAATGCATATGATGATGCTAACAGAGTATCCCACAGGACCTTCCTCACACAGGGGCACAAGAGCATCTGCTATTTTCCTATCAGGATGCCAGGATTTAGAGGTCAATGTGTTCCCCCATCAAGGCATAAGACTTTGGGGAGCAGGGGAAGTGTCAGGCTCCAAGCAGAATAATGAATGGCAGCCTCTGACTGGCTGGGTTTGCCTGTTCTCATCAGGGGATGTGCTGTTCGGCATAATGAGCTGGGACTTCGTGTTCTAAACACACCCGGTCTGGGCAGTGAGGCAGGCTGTGCCTTTTCTTCCTCCCTGGTTCTGAACTGTGATTTCACCTTGGAAGAAATTATATTGAGGTCTTCATTAGTGGCACCCAGCAGGGTGAAGGCTCCATAAGGGCTGATAAGCACTGCCGCTAAAACCGATCCGCCTTTGTGCAGGGAGTTGAAGGTTTAACTTGCCTGAACTGGAAAGAGTCTGAAGAGGCGATTATGTTAAGCAAGTAATGTGTATCGGTAACATGGAATCAAATTATTAGGGTCAGTAACTTCCCAACTTTCCCAGCACATTAAATGAAGACATAATATTGCATTTGCGCCGGGTACTTCTTGATGCCACACAATGTTAGCACTGTCTGGTCATCTGTTCTTCACAGCACGTCACCTCTAATTTCATGGGATTATCTGTGCTGTGGCTTTATTAGATACTCATGATCTTGAGCTTCCTTTGAACTCACAGCAGGGCAGTGCAAAGTCATTATTGTGGACACTTCTGTACTTCTTGTATATGATATACAAAAATATTATTGCCATCATGTAGAAAGGTAGACGTATTCCTTTATCATTCTTCCAAAAAGCCTGCGCTTATTTGCTGAAAAGGGAAGCCTCTGAAGGGGAAAACACTGAGTGTGGAAAATGGTTTTGAGACTAGTATCAGAAAGGTGTAAAAGTGGTCTCTTCTTGTTAGGTATTAGAGGATAGTGATTCTCAAAGTGTTGCTCCCCTGGTCAGCTGTCTCAGAATCACCTACAGACTTGGGGGAAATGCAAATCAGAAACTGGGGTAGGGTTCAGCCATCTCTCTCTCTCTCTCTCTCTCTCTCTCTCTCTCTCTCTCTGTGTGTGTGTGTATGTGTTTAAGATTTATTTATTGGGGCCAGTGCTGTTGTGCAGTAGGTTAGTCCTCCACCTATGGCACAAGCATCCTAACTGGGCACTGGTTTTAGTCCCAGCTGCTCCTCTTCCAATCCACCTCTTTGCTGATGGCCTAGGAAAGCAATAGAAGTTGGCCCAAGTCCTTGGGCCCCTGAATCCATGTGGGAGACCCAGAGGAGACTCCTGGCTTCAGATTGGCACAGCCTCCAGCCGTTGCGGCCATTTGGGGAGTGAACCAACGGATGGAAGACCTCTCTCTGTCTCTGCTTCTCACTGTCTATAACTCTACCTGTCAAATAAATAAGTAAAATATTTTTTTAAAAAAGATTTATTTATTTATTTGAAAGGCAAAGTTTAGAGACGGGCAAAGAAAGAGAAAGCAAAAGTGGTCTTTCGCCATCTGATTCACTCTTCCAATGGTCACAATGGCTGAGTCTGGGCCAGGCCAAAGCCAGGATCCTGCAAATCCATTGGATCTCCCACATGGGTGGCAAGAACCCAAACACTCAGGGTGTCTTTCGCTGCTTTCCTGGCAGGGAGATGGTTAGGAAGTGGAGCAGCTGGGACTCAAACTAGCGCTTACATGGGATGCTGGCATTTCAGGAAGTGGCTTAACCTGCTCTGCCACAATGCCTACCCAAGCAGTCTGTTTTAGCAAGGCTTCTAGGTGGTTCTGATGTATGCTCAAGTTTGTGGAATATTGCTATAGCATTTATGGAGTATATGAATGGAGTAGATCCATATGTTCCAGGGGCATAGCAGCAGTGTAGACAGATGAATCTGTTCCCAGGGACCTTATTAAATTACAAAGGAACATGTAGCACTTTATCCTGATGAAATGTTTAGGTATACCCAACAGAGCCTATAATTATCATGGATCCCATTATATAGTCTGTTATCTTCTCTAGTGTCAGTGACTAAGAAAACATTACTAATAGGTGATTTCTTTGTGCATTTCAGAACTGTTCCTCTTGCAATATGTATATCCATGGCCATCGTCACCATTGGCTACGTGCTAACAAATGTGGCCTACTTTACAACCATTAGCGCTGAGGAGCTGTTGCTTTCAAATGCAGTGGCAGTGGTAAGTCCAAGTTGGGAAAATGCCAATTTGAATTTAGGTTAATGAGTTGATGCAATTTTGTAGTAGTTCCCTCCAGCAGAAAGTGTTTTGAAATTCAGTAATCTTTTCTTGACCTGAATGAAAATGAATATTTTAAAAATTTAGAGCACACCTTAGCATATTCCATTTTACCAATGCAGATAGATTCTTTTTTGTGATGTCCCCTTATTTTTAATTTTTTGGAAGCATTTCCATGCAAATATGCTTGAAACCCTCTCTTTAAGGGGAAGTGGGCAGTTACTGAGTCTTAATGAATGCCTTTTCTAGGTATGAAAATTATAATTTATTATGCACTCTTTTCTGTTTGTAAGCTAGTCACATGATAATTTTGAAGCCTTTTCCCAAGGTATAACTTAAGAATTTTTGGGTGGATCATGTGTCCACATGTTTGTGCCAGTGTAGCATTTTGGATATTAATCCAAGAATATTAATAAATTGGGGAAAATACTTGGTTATTCAAAGTTAAACAATTGCTATGGTACTTTTTTGGAATAATAAAGATGCTAATAGGTATCTTAACTCCCTAGAAACTGGATACACATCATTTTCCAAAATGTGTTTGACTTTAAGACCATCTTTGTTGCTGAAGAGCATGTATTAGGGCTGGTATTCTGTGTCACATGCTTTTTTTTTTATTGCTTAAAAACTTAGCTAGTAAGAGAGCATTCACTCATGACCTCATAACAATGAACTTCCCATCAGTGGATGTCAGTTCCTTTTAACATAGTGTTACCTCATATCAGCAACATCCAAAGAGAATAAATTATCTCATTTCATATGAACTTATGTGTGAGTTCACCATATTAAAATAAGACTTCCAACTGCTTTAAGTCCTATCAGACCATCAAATGTACAAAGCTTATTGCTGTCAGGTCAGTCATTTCATCTCTCCAGACAAAGGGCAGCACTTATTCTTCGGACATAATGTGCTCCATTAATTATACAGCACCAGTCACGTCAAGGACGATCGCAGAGTCCCAGGTTTTTTGAGACAATACATCCTTCATGGGAATTTGCGGTGTTGAACACATACCATGACACAAAAAGAAATTTTAGAATTTTTGTTTATCTTTCATACTTTCTGTGGTGTGTTGGATTTGTATTTGCGTTCCAGCTTTTATATAGGAAACCACAGAATGAACTGACAGATCCCCGAGGGGGAGGATGTGACTCCTTACCAAGAGGCTCAGCTAGTGTTATTTTTCTGGGAAAAAGATTTTCAGAGCTAATCATGTATATGATATAAATGATTACATCATCAATTATGAATCCCCTGACAGTATATTGGTGTATGAAACAAATATCTCCAAATACTTCTTAGTGTACATGTGTGCATCCGTATAAAAATGTGGCCTTTGCGCTAAAGAGAAGGTGTTGTGCAGAAGGATTTCTGGCTTCCAAAGCTGAACTTCTGAACTGCATTTTTTCCACTTACCAGGGTCAGAGATGACACACATCACAGTTGATAAAGATTCGGTAAATGGATCATTGCTTTTTGAAAGGAGAGAGAAGGTGATTGTTTAGACCTTTGCCCATAGTTTTGCAACAAGCAGTGCTATGGCACCTGCTTTTGATTATTGTCTGTGGAGTTAGTCTGACCCTAGCCACAGAGAAGGATTATAAAACATCCACGTATCAGCAGGCTAATAGAAAGTCATAGAGCAAGTTTGGCCTAAATTGTTTCATTTTATTCCACTTTCTGGCAAAGCATTAATTTGCCTTTTTTTTTTTCCTTTTTTTCTTTCACTAGACCTTTTCTGAACGGCTCCTGGGAAATTTCTCATTAGCAGTTCCGATCTTTGTGGCCCTCTCCTGCTTTGGCTCCATGAATGGAGGTGTGTTTGCTGTCTCCAGGTGAGTGGGTTCACGAATTTCCAGAAACACATTTCTGTTTTTGAAATTGGATGTGATAAGGATAACTTTAGAAAGAAAAGAAACAGTGCCTCCAAACCAGTTGTTTTTAAAGGGACATGCAAGGCTGTGGATCCTTACTGTTCCTATTATCAACAGTTTATTTTATTCTGCCCATTAGAGGGCACTGCTTGTCTACACATAGCCTGCTCTGAAGATGGGCATGTAGCTTTTTTGTTTTTTTTAAATAGTATGTCTACAGAGTCTAGCAATAGCATTTTATTTCTACTGATAAAATCTTTGTTTCTCTAAAGTTACCAAGAAAAATATAGAGACACTGAACATCACCACCCTACCATCTGTATCCCCTTCATTTTGTTTGATGCAAAATTCCTTTTGTTGTAATATAAGATTAAAATCTAGTCAGATAATTATGAATGCTATGTGAGTGTGTGTATGTATGTTTGCTGGATTGAATTAACAACATATGTATTTAAAGTTAAATTTAAAGCTAAATTCACCATATCTATTTGTATGTAGGGAACAAAATTAGACAGATATTGCTATTCTTTCTCCTCAAAGAATAATTTAATATGTTGTCAGATTTTGTAAAATTCAAATTCATATTTCTTATGATGTTTTCTCTGAAAAATGAAACCTCAGTTATCACCAAAATAGCTCCTAACCATTTGGTATGAATAAGATGCAAGTTTTTTTTTTTTTCTGGGGTTTCTGGATTTTCCCTTTGAAATGATCAAAGTGATTATTATACAGTGAACTCCACCCACATTTTTCTCCCATCAGGTTATTCTACGTTGCGTCTCGAGAGGGTCACCTTCCAGAAATCCTCTCCATGATTCATGTCCGCAAGCACACTCCTCTGCCAGCTGTTATTGTTTTGGTAATGCATATTCACAAGCATATCTTGATATAACCTCAAATAACAAGTTAGCACAGAGGAATTCAAGCCAGATTTCTTAGACAATGTTTTTGATTATTGTCTGTGGAGTTAGTCTGACCCTAGCCACAGAGAAGGATTATAAAACATCCTTTCCTTTCTCATCCATTACTGAATCAGCTCTCGGGTGTCGTGGAGGAATTTGAGAGGCAGGATATTTCCTGTTGCTTCCCTTTCCTCAGTGATGCTGATGAGTGTTTGATGCTTTGGGGGTAATAGTCACATCATTTCTCTTTTACCTTGGTACGGATTTGCAAAGTTGCAGGAAAATGATCAGACGGCACCTCTCGCTGTCATAGAGCCTCCCAGAATAGAGTGTAGGGTCACAAATTTCAGCTCGGAGAGTAGAGCTGGAAGCTACAGTGCCAGATTACCCAGATGTCTTATCATAGGCCCTTATAATGAAATGTACGCAAAACCATGCAAAGAATCAGTGAAATCCTAGGCAGTGCAGTGATTCTGTGATTAAAAGTGAAACATTTCAGAACAACCTGACAGGAAAGAAATTAAAGCGCCAAAACTGAAATCTGAGTTGTAGAACTCTTTTTGCAGAAAATAATGTTTGTGAAATGTGGGACACAAAAGACTGTAGGAGGTGTAAAAGTCCTCAGATACCCATTGGCAATGTTATATTCATTTTTACCTACGTTTTTGGAACGTTTTTCTCCACTAGAATCTGCTGTCAGGAACATTATAGAATACCTTGAACATTTTTTTTTTTTTCCCTGCGCATTTAATTTGTTTCAGGATGTTTCCTTGAAATTTCTTTTTAAGGTACGCACATTCTCTGTGCATATCTGGCAGGGAAAGTCACTTGTGGGAACAGGATGTATTACTCTGGGAAGAGGGCTTTCCTCTTAAGCCTCCCCTATCAGTCATGCTGTCCTTGGCAGGTGCGGCTGCAGGGACTTACTCTGCTCATCTCCGCACTTCATTCTTGTCCACAGTCTTGAGGGTCACACATGGCAAACACACAGGGAGAGCAAATGTGGAGGAAGGAAAGGTCATCGTTTTGCATTCAGGAGCCAACAGGGGCGCCTAGAAGTGGCTGTGTTTCATGTGTGTATGCAGGCAAGAGCTCAGCAGGAAGCTTTCACAGAGTTTCCTGCATATTTTCCAACTGAGTGCATTTTAAATTTTTATTACTACTTACTTCCTAATCTCGGTCTCTGGGCCTTTACATTTTGAGTCATTGGATATCCTGTCTTTTACTCTTTGAAAACCCGTTCTGTTCTCTTCTTTCAACTGTACAAGAAAATAGGAAACAAAACAGCATGCTCTTACATGATTCTACTTGTTTGCAGGGGAATGAGGATGGCTCTCTCACAGGGTCTCGTGTGTAGTGGGGTTGTGAGAGCAGAATATAGAAAATAGGTTCATTGAATCTAGGTTCTAACTGTGTTGACAGTTGGTCAGCATGGATCATGTGACCAAGATACTAGTAATGTGTAGTGGTGGAGGTGTTTGTTTGCAGTGTTCTAATCCGCCAATCTTGGTTTTTCTGCCTTTTCTCTCCAGCACCCTTTAACAATGATAATGCTCTTCTCTGGCGACCTCTACAGTCTTCTGAATTTCCTCAGCTTTGCCAGGTGGCTTTTTATTGGGCTGGCAGTTGCTGGGCTGATTTATCTTCGATACAAACGCCCAGATATGCAGCGTCCTTTCAAGGTAACCCCAGCCATCTTGACGGGTTTACATAAATCTTTCTCCTAATCTCCAGTCCTCCCTGTGTCATAACTACATGATGGAGAGTTGGGGCTGGGGGTGGCATCCCACGGGATAGAACGGTTAACTCTTACGGGGAGTGCCTTCAGATTGGATTTATTTTAACTTGGAAAAAAATAGTTCATCACATTCTTATGTGAGGTACTGAACTTTGGATGTCACATTTTTGAAAAGAGAAAATATATGAGGTATGTCGGCGATGCTGATATTTCATGAATGTGTCCAGTGACCTGATTCGGTTCAGAGTGTGGGATGTGTGTGTCTGCTGAAGACTCGCCAAGCTGAGAAACAGTGAGGCAGACACTTATTAGTTCAAACTTTTACAAGGATGCTATTTTACAAAACAGGCGCTGTTAAACACTCACATGTTGTGACTTGTTGCTCTGCTTTTTCTCTGCATTACACACTCTAGAAACAACACATACAAGGTGTATTTAAAACACGAGTTCATAGGAAAGCAAAGATCCATGCATTTAGCACATGGTAGAATGCACATTTACCGTAAGCAAGCATTTCCTTTGGGGATCGCTGAAGAACACGCTTGCCGTCTCCTTCAGCGTTGGACATTCATGGATTGATTTGACCTTGCTATGTATTTGCTTTTAAGAAATAGCACAGATAATGTTGTCAGTCATGTTGACAGAATTTGTTTCTAATTATATTCATTGCCTAATGCTGGCGGCGTCTTTATTAGCGGTTGAATAGGAGTTGGCCTGTTTTATTTCTGTCAGTTCTTGTTGTGAATCTCAACAGAAAATCAATACACACTGAAAGGCTTTAACATGTAACAAGCAGTCGGTGCTCTTGACTCCACATTAAAGTGGATTCTAATCATAATAATCAGAGAGCCAATCTTTTAAAATCAAAAGCATAAATCATAATGGCATATAATTAGTAAAATAACTCAAATACGATATCTCTAATGAAATGCCCTTTGTTGTCCTTAGATTTTGTTCTAGCCAAAGATTTAAACATAAATTAAATTAAATATAAGGGAACATGTTTTGTACATTCTCTGTGCCCCAGGAAAGAGATTTTGCTACTGAGGTCCGGCAGGTTGGTGCCTGTCACTGGGCACGTGTCTAAAGCCTGTCCCCTGACGTCTTGGTCTTGAACTAAGTTTGAAGTGACATCTTTCTGTGCTGTGTTCCAGGTACCACTCTTCATCCCAGCTTTGTTCTCCTTCACCTGCTTCTTCATGGTTGCCCTTTCCCTTTATTCGGACCCATTCAGTACAGGGATTGGCTTCGTCATCACTCTGAGCGGGGTCCCTGCATACTATCTCTTTATAATATGGGACAAGAAACCCAAGTGGTTTCGAAGAATGTCAGGTAAGATCTTTTTAAAAAATGTTTTCATTTGCTTATTTTGTCTGTTTGAAAGAAGAGAAACAGAAAGACTGACAGAGTTATCTCTCCCCAACAACAGTTAGAGCTGGGCCAGGCCAAACCCAGGAGCCCCTAACTCAGTCCAAGTCGCTCATGTGGGAGACCCAACTACTTCAGCTATCACCTGCTAGTTTCCATGATGAGCATAAGCAGAGAACTGGGATCAAAACTGTAGCTGGGACTCAAACACAGACACTCTGATACGGAATGTATATGCCAAGCAGCATTTTAACCACTGTGCCAAATGCTAGCCCTTGTTGGGTAAGAGTTTTAAGCAGCTTCAGGAGCTTGTGAGAAAGCAGGCTGTAGAAGGGGCTGGCATTGTGATACAGCAGGTAAAGCTGCCACCTGTGGAGCTGGCATCCCATACTAGCTTTCTGTCTCAGCTGCTCCACTTCCGATCCAGGTACCTGCTAATGGCCTGGACAAAGCAATGGAAGATGGCTCAAGTGTTTAGGCCCTTGCTACCCATGTGGGAGACTGAAAAGAAGCTCCTGGCTCCCGACTTCAGACTGGCCCAATCTTGGCTGTTGCGGCCATCTGGGGAGTGAATCAGTAGATGGAAGATTTCTCTCTCTGACTTTGAACTAACTACTAACTAACTAAATCTTAAAATAGAGACCGTGCTGTAGAAAACTTACAAAGGTGTACCTCTTTGACAAACATATTTCAAAATTTAAAAATGTAAGTGGCACCTCTGCTAGTGTTAGTTCATTATTGCATCTTAATTGAAACCACGGGAGGAGAAAGCAGGAAGGACATTCAGGGTACAACCATTGACTCCTTCCTGGATATTTAGTTGGGTTTCTAATCACTTCTTAAGAGAATCACTTTAGATAGAAATTTATCAACAGTTCCATAAAAGACCTATCTTCTCTTTGGAATCCCTTCCTAGCCTAGTAATTTTCCTTCTGGGTTTGATGGTGCTTAGTGATTCTATATCATAGCATATAATTTGATGAGTGACATAGAATTTTTTGTGGAGTTCAAAATGTCTTAAATATCATGGTTGTACCTTCAAGGGAACTGTGTATCACAGAAAGGTGTTAACAGCAGCAAGAACAATGAAGGAAAGAAGAACAATCTCATGCATGGTGTAATTTCTATATGTTTGCATCCTTCTGGGGTTGGAGAAATTATTATCCCCATTTTATAGATATTGAATTCATGTCACTTATTCCAAATCATACAGATATGAATTGAAAAGCTGGAAATACAACTCAGGCAGCTTCCTGTTTTAGAGAAATCATGCTGGGCTCCATGAGGATGGATTAGAGATGGCTGAGGATGAGGTCAGTCAGGTTTAGTGGTCCCTGCAGCAATCCTGGTGAGAATCGAGGAGGGTCTGAACACGGCCTTCTCCACAGGGTTTGAGAAACAGGGAAAGATATTAAGAAAAGGAAAAATATTAAGGACAAAAACCCAGCAGGACTTGGTCACCAGTTAAGGTAAGGGAGAGAAAATACAGTTGATCAGTGGGTAGGAATAATATTTATGAAGAGTCTGTTGAAATCTTATCTCTCTGGCTGGGACTCTGCTGAGTCTGCTCCCCTCCAGCACCATCATTTCAAATTTCAATCTTCAACAAGATCAGATTTAAGATGAGATTTTCCCCTTATCCATGTGAAGGCTCAGGGAAACAGAGAATTTATTTTTGACTTTACAGAGTTTTAAACCATAGAGTTAGAATTTGAACCCACATCCACTGGACTTCTAAGTCCATGCTATTTCAAGCTTTGGGTGCCTGGTAGAATATATAGAGAGAGGTAAAATAAAAAAGGGGCCAGAGGAGCAGATATGTCCTTGCTCTTGAATTTGGTGAATTTAGAATACAGCTTTTGTATTTCCCCTTTGTACTTACTTCACCATAATTAATTTTTTAAAGTCCTAGTTAAAAGTTCAGAGAGATTTCTGGTAAAATTATTAATACATAATGTCAGTGTTGCTGAAAAACAAAAAAGAAAACAATGTCATACATTTTGAATCTCAAGTGCAGAGGCCAGTCCTTTAAAGTAGGGTGTTGCTGCTACTTTCTAAGAGCTTCTAACTGGTATATGATCCCTTTGTTCCTTATTCTATCTACTCTTTGTACCTGGATTTTGTTCCATAGATGACAACATTACTCCACAAATAAATGTACCATATCTGGGGTCTTCTAAAACTTCGTGGAAAATGTACATTATGAGAAAACCCTGCATGGGTTTCAAAAGATTTTTGTAATAAAATAAACTTATTTTTAATTCCATTTTCCACAGACTTTATTGTTTTATTTTTAAATGTTTATTTTCATGTGTTTAAGAGAGAGAGAGAGAGAGAGAGATCTTCCATCTAATGGTGCACTCTCCCAAATCCTTGCAACAGCAGAGATCTGGGAACTCTATCTGGGTTTCTCTTGTGGGTGACAGGGACCCTCTGCACCCCCCACCCCCACCCCCGCGAGTGCACGTTAGGAGAAAGTTGGTTGCCAAGTAGAGGTGGACAGTAATGCTGGAATACAGAATTCTAGCATCCCAAGTTGCAGTTTAACCCACTGCACCACAATATCTGTCCCTCTAGCAAACTTTAAAGTACCCCTGTCCATGTTATATTCTTTAAAACTAGTTCAGTGCACTGATTGCCTTAACCAAGTATTTGATCTTTATTTCTTGTTATCTCACTTTAGTTTCTGTGAAATATTTCTAGGTAGGCTTTCTCAGTCATATATACTAAATTTAGGACCCATTCCAAAGGGAAAAAAAGTCAGTGAAACACTATTTACCATTAAAATTGCCTTAGTCATTGTTGATATTTAGGAGAGAATAACCACTCATCACTGTGAGATCTTCATCTATGTCCAGTCCTAGATAGAGATGGTTCAAACCTCTGAGCAGCCTGGATAATCAAGAGAATTTATGAACAAACAACTGAATTTAATCTGGGAGTGAAACAAGAAACATGATTGACAGTTCATTGCTGTATCACACTTAGTGGTGATTTTGTTCCTCCTGTTGGTAGTCAGACCCTGAAAGTTCTTTCCTTTTGCTCAAACGTATGCATTCTGGACCAGTTCCTTGTCAGTGCATGCCAACAAGTAGTTTCCCTGTTTGATGCCTCTTCCTTGTCTTTCCATGTTTAGGTCATTTTGAAGGTTTTTTTTTCTTTCTATTTTTCTGTCTCTAATGATGTTTTGAACATCTCCAAAGCCTCTGAATTTAGTGTTAGCCATTTGTGAAACTAGCAGCAATGGAGTAGTCCCATAATGGTTATTTGGTTCTCAAAAATGCCATTAAATCTTACCAGGGAGCATGGCAATTCTGCCTTTCAACTGCTATCATTGTAACTCTTTATAACTGCCTGGAAAGTGAGTAGCAAGAAGCAACAATCCTTTGTAATTTGGTTGATTTTCCTCTTAGGCAGCATTCTTGTAGTAAAATAAAGAAAAATAATAATATTTATTACTACGATAGCAAGTAATTTCTTAGCCTTTGGTCCTAACGTACTTACACACAGATGTGCAAAACATCCGAGTCCTGAACCACCAGCCCTGTCCATTCTCCAGCGATGTCCTTTTTGTTAGAAAGAAGCTCAGTGTGAACTTGCAAGCCAAAAAGAGCCTCTGCTTGGAGCGGTTTATTCAGTGGTTTTATATCATATTCTTTTGTTCGGCAGAATTCTTTAGCCTTTGTATTTTCATTTATTTTTACCCTAATCTATATGAGTAGATGGGCTCTGTGAAAATGACAGTCTATCAAAATGCATCTTACTGTGGCTGCTTTCCTGAAAAATGAAAGCAGCATTCAGAAAATGGTGAAAGGCTGCCTAGTTCTGACAGCCAGGGAACATTCAGAACCCAAGGACCTAAGACTGTTCAGAAATTTGATGAATTTTTCTGGCCACAGGATGCCAGTATTGAACCACTTTTTTGTGTGATAGCATTTCCAGGGTAAAAAGAAAGTGTGCTCTTAAGGGGATAGCCAGATACACAGAAAGATTTTTCCTGCCCTTTGTATTGGTAACTTATATTATTTATGTATTATGGAAATACAAAGTTCTCACAGGAGGAGAAAGGGGCAGACCCCACCCCCCACTGTCATATGCAAATACATAGAAGTAGCAAGACCTGGCAAACCCATATTAGGGCTGGCCCAGATTTGCCAGGGCTTGCAGCAGCTGTTTCACTTGCTTGTCTCTGTCAGCCAAACCTTATTGTAGCTGAGACTGAGGGGTGTGATTGGAAATTGAGCCACTTGCTCAGGGAGAGATGTAGAGGGCAACCTTATGTAAACAAAATCCTTGATTCTAAAAGATGATTCTGGGCCACACCAGCAGAGTGATTATAATCCATCTTTTTTTGGTCAGTGACTTTGCAGTTCCAGTCTAAAAGCATATGCTGCAGTGAGTCAAAGTAATTCATTTATATTATATGTCACTGAAAACTGGGTAATGCACTTGACCGAAGTTTCACCAAGACTGCAGTACAACATTGTCAATGAATTAAGCCCACCTACACTTCCAAGGGGCTCAGACTATCTTCACTGTAGGGATAAAAAGAGATAATGTGCAGGAAACCTTTGAGAAAACACATCCTATTATTCCTAAGATGACTTCCAGAGCAGATTGCCTTTGCATTACTTCCTAAACTTTCCATCTGGGCTGTTGGTCCCATGGTGGAACCAGGTGTTGGATTAATCAGATGTTGGGTCAATCAGATTTTGCAATTTTAGTTGTTGTCTCAATTGTTTCAGAAATAAACATTGAACAATAACAGTATAAAAAAAGCTAAAAATGCTACAATTTTGTTCTATTGCTTATAGTTACTTAAAATCCCAATGCAGACTCACACTGGCTCATCTTTGTTTAAAGAAGTAGTGTCATGGGATTGGGTACCCCCAAAGCCAAAAGCCTTATCATGGGCCTGAATGTAGGCATGGCAGACAAGTGCCATGTGCTCTGAAACTTTCCTGGGCATGGAGGAAGCTTCCTTAGAGGCTTGTCTGGCTCTGTTAAACATGCTTGGCTGGTATTTTTTGTTTGTTTGTTTTGTTTTTTTTTAAGATTTATTTTATTTATTTGAAAGACAGAGTTACAGAGAGAGGTAGAGACAGAGAGAGAGGTCTTCCATCCAATGGCTCACTCCCCAGATGGCTGCAACAGCCAGAACTGTGTCGTTCTGAAGCCAGGAGCTTCTTCCAGGTCTCCCACGTGGGTGCAGGGGCCCAAGGACTTGGGCCATCTTCTACTGCTTTCCCAGGCCATAGCAGAGAGCTGGATCAGAAGAGGAGCAGCCGTGACTAGAACCGGCGCCCATATGGGATGTCAGCACTTCAGGCCAGGGCTTTAACCCACTGCATCACAGCGCCGGCCCCCATACATGCCTGACTTACTCCAGGCCTGTAAGATAACCTTACTGGGCAAGTTGGTGTGACTCCAATAAGGTGCTCATGACCAACATCAACCCTCTGCAGAAGCCTTCATTTTTAACAATAGTCAATCAAATCTTACAACCCCAAGGGGAGATTGATAACAGGGGTGATTGAATGTAGAGAAAGAGCCAGGACTACATGTGCAAGAGCAGGTGTGAGATTCTATGGCTTCTCTGTGCTGCTGAATGGAGGATCCCAACCGAGCTATGGAACCGAGACTGACACCGCAGGAATGCCTCAGGGTCTTAGTTGCTCCCCATTTGTCTGTAATGGATGCAGTGTGAAATGGAGGAGCAAGGTGTCTAAGAAGGCAAAGGGCCAGGAGTCCCAAAATATAGAAGAAAGGCTTTGTGTTGGGAGTAGAGAAGCAGAGGTGAGTACAGAACGCAGCCACTGTGGAGCTTAGCTCAGGAGGCTGCAGTAGGGCCTCTTCAGGGAAGAAGAGCTTCAGAGGATGTGTCTTTAGGTCTGCTGCTCTTCAATTGAGCTTTGTACATGTATAATCCATCTTGCTTTCTCTACCTACTATCAGATAGCCCTTGCCCTTTCACTCCTCATGGAAGCTGCATCTCCCTTTCTCCAAAAGTCTGTTTTCTGTATCGTAGATATAGTGAATTGAACTGCTATAAACATGGGGGTATAAATTACTCTTTCACATGCTGATTTCATTTCCTTTGGTAAATTCCTGGTAGTGGAATGGCTGGGTTATATGGTAGATTAATCCTCATATTTTTGAGAAATCTCCTTACTGTCTTTCATAATGGTTGTACTATACATTCTCACCAACAATGTATTAATGTACCCTTTTCTTTGCATCCTTGCCAGCATTTGTTATTTTTTGATTTTCAAATGATGACCATTCTAATTTGGATAAGGTGAAACCTAATTGTGGTTTCTATTTGCATTTCCCTGAAGGCTAGTGATCCTGAGCATTTTTTCATGCGTCTGGTGGCCATTTGTATTTCATCCATTGAAAAATTCTTGGTTATGTCCTTTTCCCATTTCTTAACTGGGTTGTTTGTTTTGTTGTTGTTATGTTCTTGAGCTCCTTGTATATTTTTGGATATTAATCCTTCATCAGATGTATAGATTGAAAATATTTTCTAACATTCTATCAGTCGCCTCTCTGTTGAGTGTTTCCTTTGCAGAAACTTCTTAATTTAATGTAATCTCACTTGTCTATTTTTGCTTTTATTGCCTGTGCTACTGGAGTCTTATGTACAATGTCTATCCACTGATTACTGGATGATGAAAATGTGGTATATATATATACACGATAGAATACACTCAGCCTTAAATAAGAATGAAAACCTGTCTATTGCAACAAAATGTAACAAGAGACCATCATGCTTAGTGAAATAAATCCAAAAAGATCCAAAAAGACAAATAGCGTATTTTTTCTCTGATTTGTGTTAGTTTATATATAGTGTGCAAAAAAATGTGATTGATTTGAGTGAAATTCATATCTTGAGATTTGATTGTGGTTTATAGCCCTTCTCCATACTTCTGCAGAATAGAAGTCTTTCTACTTGTTTAAAAGTAGATGATTGAGCCGGTGATTAAAATGTAAATTGAAAGTTAAAAAAATTTCTATTTTCATAGAGTTGTTTTACCATTTACCTTTTCTGTCTATATGAAATTTAATTACCCCGAGTTCTCCTCTTACATCTCCATGTGAAGAGTGTGATGTAAGAAAATACAATTTATTTGGAAAACATTTGACCAGAAATATGCTGGACCCTTTATAATTGATGCTAACTACAGAAATTAGGGTGCTGAGAAAAGCAACTTTGGGAACATAATTATATAGACAGGATGAAACAAAATACCTTTTTGTGGTATTATCAACCATTGCTTGGAAGGGGCTATGTCAAGAATCAGATAAAAAAAAGATGACCTGGATAGGAAACTATCAAGTAGGTAGATAGGCACTAGACTGCTCCAAAACAAGTAGAAATTTGAAAAAGTTATGTAGGGATTGATGACCAAGATAAGAAGCAAACAAAACTCACATCCCTGGAAGATGGGATCACAGGATTCTGGGGTTGCTGAGATCAAATGGCCTTAGAAATCGTCCATCCCTGTGGTTCTAACATGTTAGTATCTATCAGAGTCATAGGCAGCTAGGCTCTACTTTTGGGTTCCAGTATATGGTATAGGGTTGGACTTAAAAAGATACATTTCCTGGGTGCCGGGTTCTAGTCCCAGTTGCTCCTCTTTCAGTCCAGCTCTCTGCTGTGGCCCGGGAGGGCAGTGGAGGATGGCCCAAGTGCTTGTGCCTCTGCACCCGCATGGGAGACCAGGAGGAAGCACCTGGCTCCTGGCTTCGGATCGGCGCAGAGCCGGCCATAGCAGCCATTTGAGGAGTGAACCAACGGAAGGAAGACCTTTCTCTCTCTCTCTCTCTCTCTCACTGTCTATAACTCTACCTCTCAAATAAAAAAAAAAAAAAAGATAAATTTCCAATATTTCAAGTGATGCTAATATTACTGGTTTGGAGACCACACTCTGAGAACTAATGATGTACAAATAAGACTCAGGGAGATAAAATGATTTGCTCCATAAGACACTACAAATTCAAGTCTGGCTATCATATTCTGATTTTCCTCTTGATTCTTCTGAAGGATTGGTAATGATCTCATAGTTGCAAAAAGAACAAACCAATTTTAAATGGAATAAGCAGAATGTTTTTGGACATTTACTTATATCTTGGCTTGATTATCTCAAAATATTTTCAGTCTTCTAGCCATGAATAAAAGTCCCTATTTGAATATAGAATATTAACGTGTTCTTACTGAGAAGCCATCACGGGAAGTTACAGAAGTAGCAAATAAATTAATTGAGTATGATAGGATTCTAATGAAGTCAATAATTCTTGAAAGTACTCTTTGAAAAAGGCAATTGTGTATTTTCCATATACAACCTAAAATAATTCATATTTTACTGTTTTTATGCATTTCTAATTTCCATGCATTTTTAATTTGTCTTTTATTTCTTTGTAGACACAATAACCAGAACATTACAGATAATACTGGAAGTTGTACCTGAAGAAGACTGTCGTAAATAACAAACTAATGAATTTGAAATCTTGGTAATTTGCACTTGGGCAAAGACACAGCATGGATATTTACTGCATTTTCTGAAAATCAAGAAAATTGAAACTTGATGGTGTACTAAAGGATTCAATTATTTTTATTCATATATTTTAGTGTATTCAAACTAATTTCTAAAAAATTTAGTTATGACTCCATGTAGTTATAGAAAGCTAATAGGCAATTGAACCATGAGTTCACATAATTCTTGAGTCTCTATTAGGGTTAGGGAGAAAGACTGAGGCAACGGATGGTTACTTGAATGGTCATTCTCTACAACATATCTTATCAAAGTTAAGCACCTTCAAATTGAAAACTGAGATGTTTTCTGTATATATAGATTTGTAAACACGGTTTTATATACTGTAGATTACTATACTGTGAAAAGTGTTTTCTATTCTTCTGAAAAAATATAGTACACATCATTATGACAAAGAAGATAGAAAAAATATTTTATATTGGCATTGCATTGCTTCCCATTAGATAACAATTTAGCTATCACTGATCTTTAAATGGATTATACCTAGAGCATGTTGAACAAAAGACAGGGACAGAGAGAGTAAGCCTACTTATTTGAATACATTAAAGAAGAGCTTCTAGGGGGGCTATTACTTATGAGAAATCTGACATTTATGTTTGAGCAAAAATCTTTGAGGATTTATTGTGTTACGTGTTTTTTTTTTTTCAGTCATTATCAGGAAGTTCCACAGTTATGTGCCATTTAGTTGTCATGTCAGTCAGTTTGATCAGGGAAGTTTGTAATGTTTCTTAGGGCAGGTGTCACTTTGGTGTTAAATCCTCTGAAGGATACCATCTGCTTCACTAATAATTTACCCTTTGATGAATACACACACCCACACACACACATGCATTTAAATTATATAGCTAATAAATTATAATAGTATGAGAGAAATCATGAACAAGGGAAGTGTCTGAAACGTCCAGTCTATTCCTATAATCATACTATATGCCATATTAGTAATTCTGAACAATTTTTTTTAATCTCATGGCTATTTTTACATGGTGATGAATTTGACAGTGTGTAAATTTCCTTTATACATTTTGTATTCTGCTAAAATATCTCTTTGGATAAAAACGTTCAAATAAATTAGGAAAAGGCATATATTTACATAAAAATTGAGGAGGAAATGTCACTGCTAAATAAGATTTACAACTGATGCTTCTAAAAATTTCCCATGTCAATGTCTAGGCTTAGTCAGTAATTTCTTCACCTTAATTATCATTCAACTTGCAAAAGAGATAACTGTTAGTAAGTTCATTGAAAGAAGAAACTGTGCATGAATGTGTGCTGAAATGTATTATGCCAGGATTAGAAAATATTGTGGAATTTTCAAAGGAAGCTAACATGATAAAATGTTTTACTTATCATAACTACCTAAGATTAAATTGTTAGTCATAGTCATCTTTTAATTTTTGTTCATTTCAAAATAAGAATTTTTGAAGGAATTACAATGATTAAAATCATTAAAAATAGACATAGAGTTCACTGAAATTTACCCAAAATTGAAATGGAGATTTATAATTTGAAGCAATTCCAATTCATTAATTTCAATTTTTGATCCTGATAAATTTAATATATATTCAAGATTGATGATTTTTAAGCTAAACCTATAATTTGAGTCACTAAGGGAATTATTATCAATTTCTTTTTAAATAATAAATATTTATTTATTTATTTGAAAGGCAGTGAAAGAGAGATAGAGAGAAAGAAGTATTTTCCATCTGCTGGTTCACTCATTTTTTAAAAAGATTTATTTTATTTATTTGAAAGATAAGCATTACAGTGAGAGGTAGAGCTGTTTCACTCCACAAATAGCCACAATGGCCTGAGCTGAATTGATCTGAAGCCAGGGACCAGCTTCTTCCATGTCTCCCACATGGGTGCAAGGGCCCAACCACTTGGGCAACTCATCCACTGCTTTCCTAGGCCACTTGAACCTGTGGCCATATGGGATGCCAGAGTTGCAGGCCAGGGCTTTAACTCACTGGGTCACAGTGCTGTCCTTAGCTCACTGTTCAAATGGCCGCATCAGCCAGGTCTGGGCCAAACTGATACCAGGAGCCAGGAACTTCATAGTGGTCCTCATGTGGGTGGCAGGGACCCAGGGATTTGGACCATCTTCTGTTGCTTTCTCAGGTATGTTAGTAGGGAGCTGATTCAGAAGTGGAGTAGCTGAGACTTGAACCTGCAGTCCTATGTATGATGCTGATATTGCAAGCTATGGCTTAACCTGCTGTGCCACAACTCTGACTCCAAAAATTTTCTTTATTTTACTCTTAGCTCCAAGTTTTCCAGATTTATCTGCAGTCCTTATTTAAAATATACACTTTCCATTTCTCAGCATCTCTCCCTTGGATGTATTGCTAGAAGTAAAACATTTTATATATTCGTATGTTTTACACAATCTAGGCCCATTTAATCTGTACAAGGGAACTCTTCTTGAGCTGATGTTAATGTGCAAATATTGACAGTGATAGATTTGGCTCATTTATTTGATTGTTTTTGGTTCTAATATTTCTTTAAATGTGTCATTACATGCTAACTGGAATACATACACATTTCTCTCTTATTTTCAAGAGGGATTTTTGTAGGGTTAAATTTCTGATGCCAATGGAATCTCATTTTAGCCAAAGTCATCTAGTAATTAAGAAAATGGAGAGGGCGGGTATGGTGGGAAAAATCACCATATTCCTAAAGTTGTAATTATGAAATGCATGAAGTTTGCATTCCTTAAAGGTTTCTGATGAATAAAAAAGAAAATGGGGTAGGGGTTATGTGTACTTCAGCTTATTTTTAGGCTACACCATGAGAAGACAAAATATTTCTTTAACTGCAGAATCAGTATTCTTAATTTTTGTCTGAACTGGGGAAATGTGAAGCATATCTAATTCAGAAACTCTTGCATGATTATTTATGCATATTTTTTGAAAAATTTTTAAAATTTTATTTAAAGTATACAAATTTCATGTATTTCATATATACAGGTTTAGGAACATAAGTGATACTTCCCACCCTTCACTCCCTCCTGCCCACGCTCCCACCCATCCTCCTCCTTCCTGTCTTTTTTTATAGAAAGTAAAATGTTTCTCATATTTCTAAAATAATATACAAAAGGGATTCTCAAAAAACTTGTATAAAACACATATTACAAAAATATTTTGCTTGGATTTCAATTTTCTTACATCAAAATTAACTTACCTTTTAATTTCACTGTCTATGAACTTTTTGTAGCACCCTCATAAATGCTCTGAGTATAACACAAAAAATACAAGTGGTCAGTACTATTTAAGATAACTAATATTTTATTATCCAATATTCTTTTTCTGAGTACTTAGAGTCTCAAAGATTTAATTTTGATTTTTAAAGATCTAGTATAGACTTCCAAATCTAAAATATGATTTTTTACAAATAAAATATACTCTTTACACAGTTATGAATATTTTTAGAAAAATTTTTCTCACAATGCTATTCTGACCCCATTTTTAAAGTATTAGATTATTTTCCTTTGATCAAATAAAGAAAACTGGATCACTATAAATGGTGATTTGGTCAGCTGGAAGTAGGCTCTGTTCTTTTCTTTCTCTAGGAGATAAAAGATTTGTCCTAGAAAAGATGCCTGACTCTAGTTCCAAACCTAAAAGTCAAGTGTGTGCAACTGCTTGCATGTACACTTATCTAGAAGTACCCCCAGCTTTCTGGTACAAAATTTGGACAGTTGATTAAGTTGCATGACAATGCAAGGCAGTTTCTTTAACATTAAAATATACATATTGAAAAATATTTCCAGAATGTCTTATATGTCTGGTAAAACTGTTTCCCCACTTGCTATTTTACACATCAACAGATGGTTAATGTGAATATAATTATACAAGAGAATTCTTCATAAACTGTAATCAGTCTTCAAGAAACTCATTATTTTATCTTGATTTGCAGATAATGCATAATGCTAAGAAGTTTAGCACCTCTGATATTTGTTAAAATTAATCTCTTGTAATTGAGTTGTAGGTTATGAAAAGATGAAAAACTGAAAGTCTGAGTAGCAAGAAATAAAGACAGTATAGGATTGGAAATAACAATACTTTGATGTTTTAGAATCTTCTATGCTATATGATCAGAAAAAAAATTAAGGACTGTCTGCTATACATGGTGGATATCCCAAACATAAGTTGCCCAGCCTTTCACTCAGACATGCCCCTCCCAATTTTCTGTAGCTAACTTTGAATTAGGAATTTTGTATTAATTTTCTTGAAGAAGACCAGTAAAATTGTTTATCGCTGTGGCCCCACTATATCTTCATCTATCCCTGTGAAGAAGCAATAACTCCCATTATCTTTCTTTTAGTAATAAACATGGGGTATTTGTAGGATATAATTTAAGTATTAAAATTGTGTTTAATTTAAATATGTATATATGAGTGCCTTAGTCATTATATTTATTTTGTGATATATAAAGATATAGCAATATATAAAGATACAGTTTCACCCTTGTCATACCTTATTTGTTCATTTTGAATGATAGACAATGGATTGGATTCTAATTGTGAATCTTTTAATTAATTTGGAAAGAAATACTCATAGAGAGATTTTGGATTTGAATGCCGATGACTCAAGAAATTTGATTTTACTTGAATATAATTTTGCTTCATTTTGCCCCACATGATATGCAGTACGTTGGTGCTGATAATGTTTACAGTTACATTTTACTTCCTTAAGGGTTTAAAGTCAAGAATTAAAGCATGTCATTGAATAACTGGCAAGAAAACCCTTAGTGGATTTAAATTAGAGTAGCTGTTGAGTCATCTTGATAGCTTCTGTTTACATTATTTATATATCACTAATTAATTTCCTCGTAAACAGTATTTTAAAAAAAATCTCTCTCTCTCTCTATATCTATATAATACCAAAAGTGTGACCTCTAGGTAGGCTCTAGCTTATTAGAACTGTACTTATAAAAGATATTTTAATAGTCAATTTTTTGAAAGAATCCTTTCTTCATTTTGTTGCATTTTCAAATTAGTTTCTAAAACTAAATGTACTATTTTAAATTGGATACAGATGCAAAAAATGTAAATCATGCTCTCACTGACACTTCACCAACTTTCTGTATGTCATGAGATATTCTCCTTGTTTATCATCTGATAATATTAATTTGATTTTTGGACTAGTCCCCCATTATTTGAATTAGTTAATGATTACAGTAGTTTTATTTTTTTGCATTATGTCCTCTAGGTAGGAAGTGAATTTTACTTTGAATTTACACAGTTATCTAGATTTGCTTAATATGAGTCTTTTAAAGGTTACTTTTATGAGAGCTTTCCTCACACCAGTCTTTGTTACCATTGGCTTTAAAATGCACAGAGGATGGTTTTGTCTCCAAATACCTATCAGCTACATGTCTACCATCTAGTGTGCTTGGATCAAGGGTACATATCTATCAGCAATAATTGCCTTCGTGCTTTAATAGATCTCGTTCTCTCAAAAAACCAAGGAACATTGGGTATCAGAGCCATACAGATGGCTGCAGTGGTTTGAAAGTTGAACATTTTTCTCAACTCATACACTACTGATTAAAAGAACAAATGTGTGACTTTCTAGTGAATTAATTTATTGGTTAGTAAGCCTGCGTGCTATGTACTCATTACCTCTTGTTGAAGCTTCCTCTGAAAGAATACACATACACACACACACGACTAATGCACAGTTATTTCTTTTGCAGGGGTAGCTGTATTTTGAGCACTTTGTGCAGCAGGGTATTTGCACAGCATTTATGGAAAAATGTGTTAGCCTTTGGAAGGTAGAGCTGTATAACTGGGTCAGGCGATGAGTGTCTGTGGATTGTGAAGTTGGACCTCACACATTCCTACTAATTAACCTTGTTAGATGTATGTTTGGAAGTACTATTTTGTTACACCACTAAACAATGCAATGTGACTCCATAGTTCTAGGTTTGAGCTGTCATATTTCAAAATTTTTTTATTCTAAACTCGTTATTTTTTTTAAAAAAATATAGAGAATGTTTTATTAAAGCAGAAAAATACTTTGAGCAATATAACACATGGTTTCAAAAGAACATGTGCCCATAACAGAATAGAAACAATCTGCATTAAACTGGTATTTATACTAATTATTTCAAACACTACTCCAAACACTTTTTTAATGCTTTGAAAGCAAAAGCCAGTATATATGGATATGGTTATTGCACAAGCCACCAGAATCCTACAACACCCTTAAATAATCTAAGCCTCTCCTTGGAGAAATTTTGTTACTGATAAGTTTGCCTTGTGAATGTTATTGCTACTGCTATACATCTGGAATGAAACTTTTAATAGCTCTCAAAACTAGGTTTATTTTTAATGTTATCCATATTCAGAGAGTGGACCCTTTTAAAGTAACTCCTACAATACATTGTTATGTATTGTTATATTAGGGTATATTTTGCTTTAAAATGTAGGTTATTTTAAACATGAATATTGGCTCCCAATTTTTCTGTATATGGATTACAGTACAATAGTAATGAATGTTCAGTGTCATATCTCAACTTTTGGGGACTTTGCAAGCATAAGCATCAGACATGTTAAGAATATATACGTTACTACTATGAAATGCATTGTTTTCTCCGTAAGCCAAACAGGGAAGCAAACATGCATCAAACATGTTCTACTGATGCTAAATGTTGGGTACCTGTGGTTTCTGACATAATAAGCATATGTCAGAAAAAGACAAGACAAACGGTCTCTTGTATGACTATTTGATGAACTTAATTTGTGTTACTTTTCCGACAGGATTAGACTATACATTTTACAGAGCTTGGTTCTTACCTATCTTAGAGTGGATTACATGGTAGTGATGCACTGGTAGAAATGGTTTTTCATTATTGACTCAGAATTTACTTTATAATGTCTTTCTGGTATTTTTATTGTAAGTATATCTGGGATTATTTTGTTAAACTGAATTTTTAGAGCTTTGTCTAAAAATCTGACTTAATAAATAGCTTCTTTTTCAGTTGTGAAGGGGTGAAAAATTCATATGTATGTGTTTGTATGTTCACATTAACATATGTCTAGGTACTACAGATGAATGTATTTAAATGCCTTTATATTCTGTGGCAAGTTCCAGTAATGTGCAGCAAAAGACTCAGGTGGTGGCAGGTTACTCATCAGGTTATACTGGCAGTCATCTCTTTGATCTGTCCTTAAACATAATGTACAGACCAGCTCAATTCCTAACTTGGGTCTGGAATGCATTTGTCATGACTGTGAACCATTCCCCAAATTGCAGGGTCAAGGGAGGTTTGGCCCGTGATCTAAAATACAGGGACAGAAAGATCCAGCTAGGGAAGAGTGATCTTCAAAATCCTAAATGGTCTTCTTTTGTGCACTCTGGCATTATGGTAATGAAACTTGGCAGGTGATTGTGGGTGTTTTATAAAATTGTAACACAATGTCTTATGTCAATTGATAAATTCTTAAAGAGGAAAATTGCTTTTCTGCATCTACATTCCATGCATATTAGGAGTAGTAATATACTAAACTATGAAAACATAAATGGTGCAAAGGGACTTTCATTTGTGGATTGTGTCATGTTTCTTAGGGTTCCTTGGCACTGATGCATAGACCAGCATGAGCTATGTGAAGTAAAATGGATTCTTCTACGGCTAAATGATTTCCCTCTGGGGAGAGATCTGGTGCAGCAGTCACACTGCCAGATGGTGTTTATGGGCTATTTGTGTAAGTGGTAAAATGCTATGAAATCAGTGTGCTTTCATCTGGTGGAACCTCTTGATGCATGTGTTTTTGTATGGAATAAATTTTGGTGCAATATGATGTCACTCAACTTTGCATTGAACTTAATTTTAGTTGTGTTTATGTGTATAATATATATATATATATGTACCTCTCATGCTTCTAGTTGCTGCAACCTTTGTATATCTGTTTTTGTACATATTTTTACTTAAAATACTTTAAATGGAAATTTAAATAAACATTTGATAGTTTCCATAATAAAGATCATGTTTTGTTTTCTTTTTTAGCTACACACAGTCCTTTGAATGGATAGTTGTGGTTTTCATGATTGTTCTTATCTCACTGATTCTGTGTATTTCCGAGAGCATAGCACTTCACATCAACTTCCCATACTGCAAACTGCAATTGGTGGCAGAGACAGTCTCTTGTAAACACTTCTTTCTCAGGGCTCACATGCAGCTGACCTCTGATCTGCAATATCTAGCCCCTTTCCTACATTCACCTATGTAAATTCAGAATCTTTTAACAAGATTCTGCCTTTAAGGAGAGTTTTGTCCCTTTTTTCTCTTTCTAATTCAGCTTTCCTATGTTTTCCTGACTTGTTCTTCCTGAAGCACAAATAAGGTCAACATTTTCATTGCTTTCACATTGATTTCTGGATGGATAAAATTAAAATTCTACCAAATAACATAAACAGTTTTTCATAACCTCTCACCCTTCTTTCTCCAGTTTCCCACATTTTCTGCACACATGGTGAGTGTTCTTTTAGAAGCTCCACAAAGAAAAGATAGCATTATTTCTTCTACACACTGCAGAGTCTTACAGGAAAATTGTGTTTCTTCCCCTGTCTCCATGCCCTTTACTCCACACAGAGTGGATGTGGACTCAACACGCAAGACTGAGCGCAAAGTCACCTCTTTTGGAAACTGCTAGTTAGTTGAGGGCCTGACCTCTGAACTCCCTTACCACCTGGGCATCTCTCATTCACAGAAGTCATTGAACACTATCGTCTTTGAGTTACTGCACTCCTCTGCCTGCATTTGCAGACTTTTGTCTTTCGCTGGTAGAAGCACAGGTGTGCAATTAATATTTATTATAAATAAATGAGTGCATGAATGAATGATTTATTCATTAGGCTTCATGGTATCCTTTTCTTTGGAGCAGTTTTTGTTACCTCTGCATTTAAGTAACCCATACAGATTCTGTGGAAATACAATTTCTATGAAATGCCTTACCGTCAGTACAAAAGCAAACTGACTGTAAGTTTGAGTCTCTCTTCCTGTCTTTGTTCCCCCACCTCTCCAGTTCCTCCAGAGGTAGGTGGTTCTTGTTAAAGAAAACTCATATGCATATGAACTATTATGAATTCTTCCTGTTAGAAGATATTTATGTTCCTGAGTTCATGATTAGGTATTTTTTCATAATATCTTGAGAAAAATATATGGCCCAAAATGTAAGAAAAAAATTTATGATTTGAAGTGTACCACAAGCCAAAGGAAACCCACATTTTTGATTATCAAACTTCACTTTGAAATAGACATAGCAGTTAGTGTTTTTGCCTGGTAAAACATCTTGGGAAAGCACGAAAAAGGAAACTAACTTTGGCACCTGTTAAATTTAAAGAACCTCGAAAGAATTATGAACCATGTGGTGTGTATGTGTACTTATTTTAAAATTGATGAATACAACTAACCATGTGTTTGATTAAAACGTATAATGTTTGGCCACTTGTTTTTGAGCTATTAGGCATTTAAACATGTAGGTTCAGGTTAATCAAGAATTTTGCAACTGGAATACATCTAATAATTTTCTACTTGCATTTGTAGGCTCTAATTTACAAAGATCTGAGCTGATTATGTGAACCATACTGGTTTTTTTTTTGTTGCCAAATGCCCTAAAAATTACATCTTCTGGCTCCCTGGGCATCTGACTTTGAAAGTCAGGCTTTTATAACCCTCTAGCTGTTTTTATGGTCTTAATTTTAAGAACACCTGGTCACCAGCAGGCACCGGCTAAAAGTACATTCTGAAAAATGTTTGATGTTTGAAGGGATTCATAAATAAAAATATAATTAGGATTCAATGTCCTTCAAATTTTTGCTTCTAAAATGTATTAATCTCTGAAAGACACAAAACAGGATTTTGGAGTTGTGAATATAGGCTAAGCACTACCAAAAAATCAAAATACTCTCCATCTATAATAAAATAACATATAATTGAATAAATATATTTTTAATATATGAAGATAAATGAATATAATTCTAGGAAATATACAGGCAAGTTAGTTATCTCTTATTCTAACTTTTCTTAAAAAGAAAACTAATTTTTCTTTTGTCGTAGTAATTTATGTTGAAATTATGTAACATGTTTTATTGTCATATATTCCATTTCCTAAAATCCAAACATGCTTACTTCTCTCCTATTCTGAATTCTGGCTTAAAATTGCTTATGTTTACTTCTTAATCCAAAATTGCCTGTATCTTTCATAATTGGTTACTCAATAAACTGAAGTTGAAGTTCAGTTTTTCATTTATTGATTCAACAATAATTCAATTAGCGCCTTCCTATGCCAGTCTATGTGGTGAGTGCTAGAGGTACAACGGTTAGCAATCAGGTGTTCCTCTGCTTCATGAACCTACTATTGAGTTGAGCCAGTGAGGATTTTTTCTTAATCACTCAAATGTTTTCATTCCAAGAAATATTGATTACAGGACTCCTATGAATATCAAAATTCACAGGTGATCAATTCCCTTATATAAAGTAGCAGAATGTCTGCACATAATCTAGGCACTTCCTCTTGTATCCTTTAAATCATCTCTAGCTTATCTACATACTGAAAATAATATAAATATGATGGAAAGTTGTTATGCTGTATTGTTTAGGCAATATCACAAGGAAGCAAAGTTTGTACATATTCAATAGAGATAAAAGTTTTTCCTTACATGTTTTGTATCCCTGATTGGTTGACTCCATGAATACAGAACTTATGTATATTCAGGGCTGACTGTAACTACAAATTAAGATGCTTTCCAGATGCTGTAAGAAATGTTAACCAAATGGATGTAATATAATCTGGGAGGTTGGCAAAGGCTTTCCTGGTGGTGTAATATTGTTGACGTTGAAGAATGGGTCCATGGTAAAAAGGAACAGAGGAAATAAGGGGAAGGGTATTACAAGAAAGGTGAGCTGGGTGACAAAGGCCCTAAGCCAATATTGTCCAATGAAATAAATGAAAAACTAGTCAGCCCTAGCATTGTCACAAGTTGCAGAATTCACCCAGAGAAGGACAGCTGTAGAGCTCTTACTAGGTAATGTTCTAAACTTTGGTCTTCATACCATAAAATGGAGATATGACATTCGACATAATATAAACAATTGAACTTTATCAAAACTCAAATCTTTCCCTCTCCTGACACCTCTAAAAGGGATTCTTTCAGAACAATAATGAAATAATTTGAGTTTTACTTATTATTGTTTATTATTCGTTTTCTAATTACTTCACACCACTAAAAGTATTTATAAACTGCCAGAGGCTTCCTGTTGATATGGTGGAATAATATGATCAACAGATATAGACAATCTTGGTTCTAGCAGTTTTATGGTTGTCTCTCCTCTTTTCCAAATTAAACTCTATTTGATCTATATTATTGAACACTCACTAAGATGGCTTGTGGTCTTTGATTTTTGAAATACTCTTCTGCTCCTTTAATGTTTATTTTAATGAAGTTGGTATATTCTTAGCAATGTAATCCTCACTTCAAATTTTATGGTTTTGCCCACATGTGAACAGTAAATCAAACCATATTTCACCTAAAATGCTGTTAATGAAGTTATCCTACAAGTAAAGCAACATCCATTTGATTCTAGTGGTTTACTAGAGAATTATTTATTTTCTCTGGTTCTTTCAAAATAGGATAGATTTTTAGTTTTTCCCACTCTCCTTTTTTTAAGATTTATTTTATTTATTTGAAAGAGAGAGTTAGAGAGAGAGGTAGAGAAAGAGGGAGAGATCTTTCATCCACTGGTTCACTCCCCAGATGGCCGCAACAGCTGGAGCTGCACTGATCTGAAGCCAAGAGCCAGGAGCTTCTTCTGGATCTCCCACACAGGTGCAGGGGCCTAAGGACTTGGGCCATCTTCTACTGCTTTCCCAGGCCATAGCAGAGAGCTGGATTGGAAGTGGAGCAGCCGGGTCTAGAACCGGCACCCATATCGGATGCCGGTGCTTCAGGCCAGGGCTTTATTAACTCACTGCACTGCAGTGCCGCTCCCCTCTCACTCTTCGTAATTCACAAGGAAGGAAGAGTGGCTCTTCTAGCAGGAGAACAAGATTTTGGGGAAACAATTCAGGAAATAAATATCATATAAAGAAACTTTCTGTGAAAATGGGGCTCTCTAATACATTTTTGTACTCAAGTTTCCCTCACCTGAACTCCCATTACCAGATATTTTTCTATGCACTTATAGTGATATATTGGTTTCCTTAAAAGAATAATTTGATATCATCCAGGTGTGCCTAATGATAAGAAAAGGTTAATGCTGAAAGTCTATGATTATTAGTAAAACACTTTCTCAAATTAAAGCTCTCAGATTTCAGTAAGAGAATATTGAATCAAAGAACTGAAAGGGCAGTAGAAATTGAACAATGGTTCAATTTTGTAATAGATGTTATTTATCATTTTTATTAAACTTTGTATTAGCCATGTGCTTTGCATTGAGCTGGCCACTCCTCCCTACTCTCCATGCATAAGACAGATGACAAGGCTTACTTCCATTTTTGGATTAGGAAAATGAGTCCACAATAGCTAAAATGGCTTGCCTGGAGCAACAGAGAAAGTCAAAGAGGTCAGAATAGAGTCTCTGATTATCAAATCACTATTAAATTTAAACAGTATTGAATCAAACCATCTTTTAGGTAAAAAAAATATTGTGTGCACAAGTCAATCAGTCATTAAATTCTTTTATCTACTATGTGATCTACAATGAATTTTCTGATGTAGGAAAAATGCCTTGATTCTTCAGCCCTAGGAACTCACAGTATTTTGGCTTGGGGAAAGATGAATCTTTAATATACAACAGAAACACACAATTTAAGACAGTGTGTGATTAATTGTGGAACTGTGTGTGACCACTGTTGGTGCATTAAAGGATAAATGCATTGAACACTGTATTAGTCCTAAAACATTTGGAGGAGATAGAAAAGAGAGCAGATGTTCGTTTTGGATGAAGATATGTATGTGGTTGTTTCATGCGTACTTAAGGCAAACCCTTTTTGAAAACGGAGCCCCTAAAGGCATTTTTGAAGGAATCATCTGGTCTAAGAGGTATCTGGGCAAAGTTATATTGTCTGCTCTGCTAGAGAGTATATCAGGAAAAATCTATGATCAGCAAAGTCCAGCTGATGAGCTTTTGCAATAAACAGGTATAACGAAGTCTATAGTGGGGCAGAGACACAAGGGAAAATAGCTAAAAATTCTGGAGAATAACCTATAGAGTTCTTTGTCTCACCAAGGAGGATGAACTATTGGTGAGTTGAGGTTTTAAACCTGAATGAATTGGTGAGTGAAGGAATATGTGAAGGAAACAGGCATGTTTGATGGCAAATTTGGTTTCCTTTCATGGGGTAATGGGAAATTGGATCACATTTCTGCTTGCAAAGTGCTGCATTTGAGGTGGTGAGGATTACATTTGGATATACCTGTTGACCACTAGAATACAGGACAAGAGCTCAATTAAAGGACAGTATTTCAAATTCACATGTTAATGTCCTTGAGGAGGTTTATAAATAATACTGTTCCCAATTTGAAATATGATTCAATTAAGACATGCATCAAAATCAGAACACAGGAGCATAAAATAGTACCTTTAATGCTTTTACAACTTACTAAGGAGAATGTGACTCAGCTATGAGTACATAGACTTTCTAACATTGAAGTCAGGGTTACAAAAACTTGTCCATCCCATTATAGATGGACTTGTATCAGTTAAGCCTCTTCTCATAGATCCCTGACCTTGTACAATGTAAGGCAAAGGGAGCAATGCAGCAGAATTAATGCTCTCTGGGGTCAAGTTGTCTCCCAAGAAGAAAGACATACAGCCAGTGTTACACTACTATTCTAGAAAGAATCCAAAAATATTTCTGTATAGTAGCTCCTTCTACAGGGAACTAAGCATCAGAGATGGGGAAGAATCATCTTCTCTCCCCTCTACTTCATGACATTTAGGTGTGCCCTGAAGATAAATGCCCTTGGTTCAGAAGCTACAACTTTTGTACTCTCTATCCAAAATCTTCCTCAAGCATGATGCCTGAAAGATGTTATTTACTCACCAATAGTTTTTGATGAAAGGTGTAGATAAAACTGGCAGTTGAACATACTGTGAACTGATGACTTTCCATGGGAGAGAGTTTAACAGAGAAGAGCACAGCCCCATGGAGAGAGCTTGCAGGAGCCAGGTAGGAAACAGAGAAGCCAGGATAACTAAACGGGGAAATGACAGAGTAGGTGTCCACTAATGATCTCTGAATCTGAAATGAATTCTGTTTAATGGCATGACAAAAGTTCTTGCAGTTCTAGAAACTTTCATTGATGGTATCCTTGGTTTCTAGCATGTGTTCAAGTTGGATGGACAGCAGGCATCCTGGGCTTTGTGGTTCAGGTATGATGTGAATAAAAGATGTCAAACAGAAATGACTGTATTCTCTTCTTGTCCCAGAAACAGCCAAAGACAACATTTTCAGCCCTAATATGCTTGTTGGGCTGATTATATTGTATTTTTGAGATTCTTTTAGATGCAAATAATAGAAAATAAAGTAATTGAAGCAATGGATGAAGTATGATAAGGATATAGCTTATCTTAGAGAATTCTATATCAACAATTAAGTATGGCCTCAGAAAGGGTGCAAAATCTGGAAATGCTAAGGTTTAGGAATCTAGGCAGTACTCTCTCCATTTATTTGTTTCATATTCTCTCTCTCTCTCTCTCTCTCTCTCTCTCTCTCTCTCTCCCTTCCCCTCTTTCTGTTTCTCTTGAAAGGCAGGGGTCTTGGGGGAATGAGAGCAGACACAGGGACAGTTTCTTTCTGCTGGTTCACTTGTGAAATGGCAGCAACAGCCAGGGCTGGGGTAGGCTGAAGCCAAGAGCAGGAAACTCAGTTTGAGTCTTCCATGTGGTTGGCAGGCACTTAGGCATCATCTGATGTGTCTCAGAGTATGGGAAAGTGGAATCAGAAGCAACAAAACCTGGACATCCCGGACATGAACCCAGACATTCTGATATGGAATGCAATTGTCTCACATGCTGTCTTTGCTGCACCAAATGTATCCTCCTGTGTCTCTCTGTTTCTTATTTTTCTGTCTCTGTACAACTGCATTGGTCTTCTATTCTTCCATGTACTAAGTTTCTCTAAACAATTTTGAAGGTATACATTTCCCCCAGTCAAGTGTGAACTTAAATCCTGCAGAGGCATAAGTCAGCCAGTATGATGCTGTCTATGCTGGGAAGAGGCCCTGAAGCTGATTTCCCAGTAGCAAGATCTCTTATCAAACCTCAACTGTGACCATCATCAGCTATGGGCAAGAAAACACATACTGTAGCTTAGAAAGGAGTCAACTTCATGTCTTAGGATCATTGTAGGAAGAGTGATTATCAGCCCCATTGTTAGCTTCACCCTGCCTATACATAATATCCCTTGTGGGAATGAATTTGGGATGTAATGTACCTCCCTAATCAATAATCAAGTCTGTTATGTATTACCTGGTGTTCTTTGATTTTCAAGGTGATTGATAACCACTCATAAATCTGTATCGTTTAAACCTAATTCAATGCATGTACTCTGAAAGAAAAGCATAAAATCTGTAATCAAACTCAGGCCTGTGGAACAGCTACCTCAGGCAATTGACTAGTTGTTTCCAGGTATAAATTCTCAGTTTGACCAGCCGAATAAAATTTTAACTTTGACTTCTCAATGAGACTCTAATTTTCAGTTCACATGGGAGAACAGTTCAAAATTCAAATCTCTTGCTTTCAATTACAAGTACAAAATACGAACACCCCTCCCCGCCAAAGAGTCCAAAACGGTCTTCGGGTCCCTCCACAAGAAGATGGCCATCAAAGAAGGATGTACTTTTCTCTGAAGGGAGGAGAGAACTTCCACTTTGCTTATGCCCTTGTCCAAATACTGATGGAGTCTGTGGTCACAAAAGGCTTCCATAGCCTTGGCAGCTCATGGCAAGAGCCTCGGGTGATCACTGACATCATAAATAAGAGTGTTAATTATTAAATCAACAACAGAAGTCACTGTGCACTTACTCTCCATGTAGGACTTCTGTTAGTGAGTTGTACTATGAGAATTAACTGCAAAACTTGTTCTCAAACTGTACTTTATATGTCGTACATGTGGGGGGAGTACAAACTGTTGAAATATTTATTTAACATAGAGTTGTTCCTCTGTATATAATGTTAAACTAAAAATGAACCATAATGAAGAATGGGATGGGAGAGGGAGTTGGAGGTGGATGGGAGTCTTGATGGGAGGGCAGGTATAGGGGAAAGAACCACTATGTTCCTAAAGTTGTACCTATGAAAAATGCATTCATTAAATAAAATCTTTAAAAAAAACTTCTTAAATTATTTCTTTTCTTTGACTACCAAATGTTTTTTCTTTTATTTTTTGAAATGTTTTTATTTTAAAAACATTTAACAGATTTAAATGTTAAACGTTTAAATAGTTTTTAACAGATTCAATATAGTTTATAGTTACTATTCTAAGAATATGATATTCCCTTCCTCTCCCTCCCCCTTGTTTTAAAAACATTGTTTATTTACTTGAAAATCAGATTGAGAGAGAGAGAGAGAGAGAGAGAGAGAGAGAGGTCTCCCATCCAATGCTTCACTCCCCAAGCAGCATCAGATGGCCAGGGCTGAGCCAGACTGATGCCTGAAGCTTCATCTAATTCTCCCACATTGGTGGCAGGGGACTAAGCAGTTGGACCATCTTCCACTGCTTTTCTCAAGCCATTAGCAGGGGGCTAGATTGAAAATGGAACAGCGGGGACTTGAACTGGTGCTCAGATGACATGTTGGGATCATAGACAGTGACTTTACCCCCTATGCCACAATTACGATCCCCAAAGTATCTTATTTTCAGTTAACTCATAACTGTTGGAATGTTTTGATGTACTTGGAAAATGTATAAGAAATGTCTTTCAGCAGGAGGGGTGATGATGGATATTACTTGATTCTTCTGGATATCCATTGGTCACAGGGCACACTGGTGTTTAGCTAGACAATGTCTCACTTAGCTGTGAGGGGATGATAAGGATGACATTCCAGCAAATAGCAAGCAATTCCAGTCAAATAACACGCCTTTTTCCTGTAATCCTACCATGAAGTTACAGCTAGTAAATGTGATTTTACTTCTAATTTAAAATTTTGCCATTCCCTTCGTTTCTTGGTTTCAGAAGTGTCTGTTTTGGTGGGAACAGAGTGTGCTAGTTTTATGTAGAGATTTTAATACTTCCTCAGAAATTATTTAGATCAAAGCAACAAAATACGGATGTTGTAAATCTGTATACACACATAAAAAGCTGCATTTGTTAACATGTACATATATATTTAATACCCAATAAACAAATATGACTTTTGAGCACCAATGGACCATTCACAAAAGTTGTATTTTTATTTAGATTCAGTGAAAATCAACTTCTAAGGTTTCAATGTCATGGAGATTATGTCAAAATACAGCAAAATAAAAAAATCAGTAACAAAAGGATAGCTTAAAATTCTGTACACTGAAAAACAACTTGAAATACCAAACACTTGTGGTTCCAAGCATTTCAAATAAGGGCATTTCCATTTATACTAGGTTTCAGAGAAAAACCTAGTATAGAACAGGCTTTCTCCTTTCTTAGTTCCTCTGGCAGAATCTATGATCTAATAAGTTGTAGTATCCAGGTGATATAATTTTCAAATAAGATATTCTCCATAAATTATCTTTAATTCTACAGTAAATGAAGTAACAAATAGAAAACTTGAGTTAGGCCTATTAAACTTTTTAGCCATATAACAAGATGAATGAACCAATGGAAGATTATTCCAGAGACTCTCTGAATTGCAGCATGAATATGGATCTGAAATTACTACTTTGTTTTGTATAATATTTTTTTCATTTTCCAAACATTAATCTTATCTTCATCAAGCCTACTGAAATGATAATTTATATTTTAAACTGAAAATTCCTCATTGTAACCCTGATTTGTTTTTATAGCATTTCCTATCATAGATGGGTTTTCCATGTTATAAATAACTGAATGAGTTGTGGTGTTTTACAATATGCATTGAAATGTCTTGCACTGGTGACATATGTTTCTTTCACAGTTTTTCAATATTGTTTCAATTACCCATTCAATATTTTTCTTCCCTTTGCTAGAAACTAATCTTTTTGTAGATGTATAATTTTATATAGTTTAATTCAATAGCTTCACTCATTAAATAAACAATAAGTAACTACTATATGCCAGGTTGAGTTTGGGTATTCAAAGATAAAGCACAGTTTCTCTCAAGTATTTAACAGTTTGATGAAGGAATGAGCCACAGACAGATATAAAACAGTGTTTTATGGGTTTGCTCAATACAAACATGGAGCTTATGGAGCAGAGAGATGAGATTCTGGAGCTATGATTTATGAACAAAGTTTGAGAACCCAGCCAAGCAAAGGGAGGTGGGAGAGTTGGGATTGTGCAAAACACTCCATCTAGGGGTTTCTGCATGTGAGAAGTGAAGACGAACATTGTATAAAGTATACAGGATACCTGTGCGGTGTTTAAGGAAGGAAGAAAGGACACAAGCTGCAGAAGTAGGAGAAGGTCATATGGGACCATGCAGAACTTGGCTAGGGATTTCTACGATTCCTTTAGGTGGTAAACAAGGGGCACTCTCAGATGATAGAGAATAAGCATGCAAGATGGGTTATAATAAAGGGGTTCTAATTTTTTTTTTGACCAGGCAGAATTAGACAGTGAGAGAGAGAGAGAGAGACAGTGAGAGAGAGACAGAGAGAAAGGTCTTCCTTCCGTTGGTTCACTCCCCTAACGGCCTCTACGGCCGGTGCTGCGCCAATCCGAAGCCAGGAGCCAGGTGCTTCCTCTTGGTCTCCCATGCGGGTGCAGGGGCCCAAGCAATTGGGCCATCCTCCACTGCCTTCCTGGACCACAGCAGAGAGCTGGACTGGAAGAGGAGCAACCAGGACTAGTAGCCAGTGCCCCAACCGGGACTAGAACCTGGTGTGCTGGCGCCGCAAGCGGAGGATTAGCCAAGTGAGCCACAGCGCTGGCCGACAGGCAAGACTTGATAAGAACAAAAGAGGTAGCCTGGTTTCCTATTGCTACTGTATTAAATTACCATATGCTTAGTGGCTTACAACACCACAGGCATATTATCTTACAGCTCTGCAGTCAGGAATCTGAAACAGTCCTCTGGATTAAAACCAGCGTGTCCACAGGGCTGTGTTTCTTCTTGTTGCTTTTGAGGAGAGCCTACTTCTGTCCAGCATTCCTGCATTCCTTGGCTCATAGCCTGTTCCTTGCATCACTATGACCTCTGTTTTGATTGTCACACTTCCTTCTCCAAATGTCAGCCTTTTGAGCCTTGTGATTATGTTGGGTTTGGCTCACCCAGATTTTCAGGGATAATCTTCTTATGTCAAGAGTTTTAACTTAATCACATGTGCAGTCTCTTTTGCCATGTCATATATTCACATGAGAGATGAGGTTGTGGAGATCTCTGCTAGTCACTATTGTGCCTGTCACAGGTGACAAATTGAAAAAGTGTTTGAGAAGACTCAATAATTTATAAAAGCAGAGGTGGTGAGTAAGAAAGAAAGTAAAAAAAAAAAAATACTACCTGGTATTTAATGCAGCTGATTTTAAGAAGAGGGGTGTATCAACTGAAATGAATGTATAAACTGAAAGAACAATAATTCTGGTGTGAGAATTCTAGTATTGCAGCAAGGGGAGATCAAGGTACCGGTGGACCCTCTAGCCAATATGGGATGAGTGGCAGTTGCCTTTGATCCATAAGCCTGCAAGAAAATTACATTGGAGGAAAGGATTTGGATGCTCTTAGCCATTTCAGGAATCAGAGTCAAAACCATACTAGTTAAAAACACAGGGAATAGCAGGAGTGAGATGAGCAAAAGAAAGGCAGCACTGTGGATGTTTGGAAGATAAGAAGCCCTCAATGTTGACTAATAGGACTTGGAAGAAATGGAAAACTGGGAGACTATTTTAGGAGCCAAGGAACAAAACTATGATTTTTACACTGCTCTCCCAAAGTCTGATAGGGTCATCAGTTTGTAACAACATAGAGGAATGAACAGAAGCAACTCCACACCTCTAACCAAAGTCAGAATAAATGTGCTTTTATCTGAGGTATAAGTTTATATTTTCCACATGATTTTGCTTAAATGCATGAACTTGTGGTGAAATTGTACTTATACTTTGAAATCCTCTGAAACAGAGAATTTTTCATATGGTGAATGATAAAAGTTGCTTGGATATTGACTCCAGCACTGTGTGAATGTAGCCCAAAGGAAGCAAGAACTGATGACATTTATCAATTCTCATAATTAATGCTAAGCTCTGTGGTTCCCTGCATTCCCAAAGCAGCTATACATAGCTTTTTCAAGGAGTTTTTTCATAATCTGTGTTCATTTTTCTCTTATCATCTTCGTATCCTCCTCGACACTGTGAACATGCAAAAAATGCTCTCCAGTGGCTTTCATATTTGTATTGCAAGTTGAAAAGATGAAGAAAACTTTATTCATTAGACCTCATACTTAGGAGAAAACTGCTTGTCTGCAGAAAGAGGGAGACAGCTCTCAGAAGCATGCTAAAGCAATACAAGATGCTTACTAGACTACTGTGCAGGAGAAAAAGAGAGGAATCGGTTTGTTCCTAAGAAGAGAGGATAGAAAAAAAAGGAACAAAAAACAAAGGGAGAAAGAGAGGCTGTAAGAGAGAAGATAGATCTTAGGGTGCCCTACCCGTTGTCGATAATGCTTCTTTCAGGGCCGGCACTGTGTCATAGCAGGTAAAGCCGCCACTTGCAGTGCTGGTATCCCATGCGGGTGCCAGTTTAAGTCCCAGATGCCCCACTTCTGATCCAGCTCTCTACTATGTCCTGGGAAAGCAGTAGAAGATGGTCCAAGTACTTTGGCTCCTGCAACTGCATGGGAGACTCAGAAGAAGCTCCAGGTTCCTGGCTTCAGATAAGCCCAGCTCCGGCCATTGCAGCCAGCTGGGGATTGAACCAGCAGATGGAAAACTTCCCTCTCTTTCCCTGCCTCTGCCTCTTTGTAACTCTGCCTTTCAAATAAATAAATAAATCTTTAAAAAATGCTTCTCTCATGACGACAGCCTAGGATGGTTACTGGCGCCATAAACTAGAGTGTCAATTTGTTGGGTCAACAACAGGAGCCACTGTGCACTTGCTCCTCATATGGGATCTCTGTCCTTAATGTGCTGTACATTGTGATTTAATGCTATAACTAGTACTCAAACAGTATGTTTCACTTTGTGTTTCTATGTGGGTGCAAACTGTTGAAATCTTTATACTAAATTGATCTTCTGTATATAAAGAGAATTGAAAATGAATCTTGATGCAAATGGAAGGGGAGAGGGAGCGGGAGAAGGGAGGGTTGCGGGTGGGAGGGAAGTTATGGGGGGGGGGAAGCCATTGTAATCCATAAGCTGTACACTGGAAATTTATATTCATTAAATAAAAGTTAAAAAAAAAACTGAGTGACTATAGTTAATAACAGTGTATCCTCAAAAATTGCTGAGTAGATTTTAAGTGCAACAAAAATGTGAAGTAATAAATATGTTTTTAGTGTGGTTTAGTCATTCCAAAATGTATACATATTTTTTAAACATCATGAGATATACCATAAAAATACATATTTTAAAAATGTGAAAAAAATGCTTCTCTCTATAGACATCATTTTCTTGAAATTAATATCAGACTAAGGTTATGAATTTTTGGTTGAGCTAATGTAGAGCAAAACAGGGATGGTGTGCATTGAGCAGATGTTGGAGGAAAGTGCAGTGAGAAATGTAGTATCTTGGAATTTAAAGAGATAGTGAAGAGGCTTTGAACTTTTATAGGCTAAGGTATTTTGCTTTTTTTAGACCAGAGCTGCCCAGTAAAAATCTAATGTGAGCCACAAAACACAAGCAATATAATCTTAAATGTTCTTCTGGTCACATTAAAGAAGTAGAAATAAGTAGGTGAAGTTAATTTTAATAATATATTTAACCAAATATATTCAAAATCTTATAATCTGGGCTATTCTACTCAGTTCCTCCTTATCTTAGGATACCACATTCACAGCACATTCTGCAATTACTCTGAGAACTACAAGTGAGAAAGAAAAGGCTATCAAAACTTGTCCTGCAAAAGCAAAAAAAAAAAAAAATCTAGGTCTCCATAGTACAAGTAACATGCATTCAATATTAAGATTGCATTTTTAAGGAGGCAATGATCCAACATGGGAAGTGAGATACACAGCAGACTCATATAATGACAAATGCCCTAAACAGCACTCTGGCCTCAGAATCAGTCCTTAAGGCATTCAGATATGGCTAAAAAGCCCATGAGAGTATCTCAGGCATGGAAAGCCAAGAAATTGTGGCAAAAAAAATGATCTACATCAAAGATCTCTCTGAGTGAGATCTCGGTGGAAAGAAGGGGCCATCAAAGAAGGAGGTACCTTTCTCTGAAGGGAGGAGAGAACTTCCACTTTGATTACAGCCTTGTCTAAATAAGGTCGGAGTTTGTGAACTCTAGAGGCTTCCATATTCTTGGCAGCTCATGACAAGAGCCTTGGGTGGTTACTGACGTCATAAATAAGAGTGTCAATTGTTAAATCAACAACAGGAGTCACTGTGCATCTACTCCCTACGTAGGATTTCTGTCCTTAATGTGTTGTACTATGAGAATTAATGGTAAAACCAATCTTCAAACAGTACTTTATACTTTGTGTGTCTGTGTGGGTGCAAACTGTTGAAATCTTTACTCAGTATAGAGTTGATCTTCAGTATATAAAGCTAATTAAAAATGAATCTTAATGAAGAATGGGATGGGAGAGGGAGTAGGAGATGGGATGGTTTGTGGGTGGGAGGGAAGAACCACTATAATTCAAAAGTTGTACTTTTGAAATTTATGTTTATTAAATAAAAGTTTTATATTAAAAATTACATTTTTAGTGTTACTGATGAACTCACACCAGATGTGGATTTGGATCTTGGTTAATAATCAGTAATACATTCTCAGCAGATTGTTCTAACTGTTGGATACATCAATTTAGCAGCAATGAACACATTGTTAAAATAGTGGATATTGAACAGGCCATCAAGGAGAGAGGTGCCTTTCTCTGAAGGGAAGAAGGAACCTCCACTGTGACACAGCCTTGACTAAACAAGTTCAGAGTCGGTGAACTCAAGGGACTTCCATAACCTAGACAGCTCATAGCAAGAGTCTTGGGTGATTGCTGATGTCATAAATAAGAGTGCCAATTGTTAAATGAACAACAGGAGTCACTGGGTACAGGCTCCCCACGTAGGATCTCTGTCCTTAATGTGTTTTACTATGAAACTTAAAAGCACTACTAGTCGAACAATACCCTATACCTTGTGCGGTTGTGTGAGTGCAGCCTGTTGAAATCCTTGCTTAGTATATACTAAGTTGATCTTCAGTATATGAAGGTAATTGAAAATGAAACTCGATAAAGGGTGGGATGGGAGAGGGAGAGGGGAGGGCCACAGGAGGGAGGGAAGTTGGGGGGGAAGCCACAACAATACAAAAGTTGCACTTTGTAAATTCACATTTCTGAAATAAAAATAAAAATAAATAAATAAAATAGTGGCTATTTAAATTTAAATTAATTAATTTTTTTTTTGACAGCAGAGTGGACAGTGAGAGAGAGAGAGACAGAGAGACAGAGAGAAAGGTCTTCCTTTGCCGTTGGTTCACCCTCCAATGGCCGCCGCGTTTGGCGCCCTGTGGCCGGCGCACCACGCTGATCCAATGGCAGGAGCCAGGTGCTTCTCCTGGTCTCCCATGGGGTGCAGGGCCCAAGCACTTGGGCCATCCTCCACTGTACTCCCTGGCCACAGCAGAGAGCTGGCCTGGAAGAGGGGCAACTGGGACAGTATCCGGTGCCCCGACCGGGACTAGAACCCGGTGTGCCGGCGCCACAAGGTGGAGGATTAGCCTAGTGAGCCGCAGTGCCGGCCTAATTAATTAAAAATTTAAAATACTAAAAGTCCAACTTATTGATTGCCTAGCCATGTTTCATATCTCAGTAGCCCTATGTGGTAATAGCTATTTTACTGACAAGATGAATACAGGACATTTTCATCATTACAGAATGCTCTATGTATCAGTCTTGTTCTATAGGTTGGTGAGATTATTGAGTGACATGAATTATAGAGGACTTTGTTTTGAGTTAGAGTATTCTTTTGAAATAATGTAGACATGACAGATATGAGATGAGGAAAATAATTTGTTTTATTCTTCAGAGATAGAGAAAGTAGAGAACAGGTGAGAGGTATAATGGAGAGGAGCAGTGAGATAGAGAGATGGGAGAAGTTTGTACATTCAGCTATATAATTCTGTACCTGAGAGCACCGAATTTTTTTTATTTATTTATTCTTTTCTAAAGACAGAGTTACAGAGAGAGGTAAAAGACTTCTCTCTAGAGGTCTTCCATCTGCTAGTTCACTCCCTTATGGCCACAACAGCCAGAGCTGCACCGATCCAAAGCCAGGAGCCAGGAGCCTCCTCCAGGTCTCCCACGTGGGTGCAGGGCTTCAAGGACTTGAGCCATCCTCCACTGCTTCCCCAGGCCATAACAGAGAGCTGGATTGGAAGTGGAGCAGCCAGGACTAGAACCGGCACCCATATGGGATGCTGGGGCTTCAGGACAGGGCTTTAACCCACTGAGCCACAGCATCGGCCCCCAAGAGCACTGAATTTTTAATTGCATTTCTGAACTGGACATTAGGCAAGTGGGTGGGTGTGCATCCTCACACGTGTGCATAATCATACATGTGTTTACTGTTAAAGGTATTAAGTGTCCTTTATGAATAATTCTGGATGTGCATGGCACCAAGATAAAGTCAAGGCCTAGAATCCCAAAAGTTGATGGGAAAACTTTGATTTTACAGCTATTTTAGTCTTTGCAATTCAAGCCATTTAGCTCTCTACAAAAGACAGGGATGATGCACTTCATATGTGTTATATTCATATATGACATTGTGGCTGACATGAACTAGATCCTCAATAAAATGGTCAAATGAATGGGAAAGTTCAGTGCCAATTCACTTCCTTGAACCATTTTTTTGTTTATAGACAGCTATTGGTATGTGGAAGGATAATGTGCTACAATCTTTGACTAGCTTTGATATTACAATGATGACATACATTTAGATCAATCACAGTTCAGATAATAGTACCCATAGAAGCTAAAAGGTTGACTAGCTTGTACTGGAGTACCTTGAACCTTTATAAGTTAATAAAGTGTCTTTATTTTGGATTTATTAGTATACTCAAAACTTTGAACTGGCTAAGCAGGTTTTCATCTGTAGCACATCTTCACCAACTACAGCATAAACCTGGTAAGTCTAGAAGGATTGTTTGGAGACCATCAAGTTGAAAAAATGCATAAAGTAGATCATATGAGTACATTGACCTTTTAACTCATAGTCACAAACATGATGCTGAAAGGGCATCTCCGTATTGATGCCAGCAAATCAGCCTGAGATCTGACTTAAGTGTTGAAATTGTCTTGTCTGAAAAATAGTTAAATTCAGTGTTGCTGAACTGTATAAAAAAGACTTGATTAAGTTGGCTTTCATTCTATTTATACCGTTGTCATTTCCTTCAGCATTTAAGTGAAAATAACACATAATAAATCACAGCTGACAGGCCTAGAATTTGACTTTTATTATTTATTGTGAAACTCCCCTCTACTCTAGCCAATACACTCCAACAAGTCAAATAGTAGTGAAAGAGGTATTTAAGACCCTGTAATCCACAGCCTAGTATCTATTTTGACTATATTTTAATGACCAGTACTTACTTCAAATGAGTTAAATTATATTATTGTGTAAGCATTTATTTTCACTACTATACTACCTTGGTAAAACATTTTCCTATTTCTCTATTGCTTTTCTGATCTCTTGTAAATTTAAATCACAGAATAGCTAAGGAACAGAATTAGATATTGCACTAACCAGTTTAATAAGTGTAGAAAATTATCCCCATATTAACAGGAGGATATACATGCGCACACACACACATTCACACAAAAATCTTGGTTTCACTTTTTTTTTTTTTTTGACAATTTCATGCCCACATGAGACATTTACTCTTCAAGTAATCTTGGGTGTTCCTCTTTTAGAGATTGGTGTTATCATTTACCCTGTTTCTCAAATCGGAAATTTGGTTATCATTCTCAATCATCCTCCATGACTCCCATCTTGTATATGCATAGCATTTAGTGAATTTTGAACCTAATAGTATAGATTGCAAGGTAATTTGAATAAAGCTAAGTTCTGTCTCCTCATCTCCTTTTAGAATTATATAGATTGTCTACATGAATGTGTATCATCTGTGAACTACTATTTGCACAGATGATAGCATGTCTTCTACTTCCATTATTTTTCTATTACATATATGTCAGTCATAGTCTTGACTTTATAAAACTTCATTTTATTTAAATCTAAGGTAAATGGGACCTGGATTAATATAATACTTTTTTTAACCTATATTTCTTAAGTCGTTTTCTAAAGAACTCTAGTGAAAGCATGGCTAACTGCATCACAAGTAAAATAAAGCTCTGTTATGATACTAGAGTTATCCTTTCTGGAAATAGCAAGGTTTATGTACTGAGATCATGAATACTGCAACTATCCTTCAGAAACTGTTCCAAAATCCTGCCATTTATCTCTTTAAAAGTCAAATATAAATATGTTTGTAACATACTGGTTAGCTAGCTAGTTAGAATGATTGTGTATTAGCTTATAGTAATTTACTGAAACAAGAAAATAACAAATATGATATGTTTATATAAGAAGTCACAGATTAATGCAAGGAATGATAGAAAATATTTTCCCCAGAAACCTTTTATTTAAGGCATTCAAACTTCATGCATTTCATAAATACAACTTTAAGAACATAGTGCTTCTTCCCACCATACCTGCCTTGCCCTCCCACCCACACTCCCACCCTTCCTCTTCCTCCTCTCCTATTCCATCCTTATTTTTTACTAAGATCCATTTTCAGTTTACTTTAATTTTTAATTAACTTTACACAGAAGATTAAATATATACTAAGAGTTCAATAAACAATATGAAAAACAACTATTCCTCAACAATTTTTTTTTGTTTCTTCTATGACCCACAGTTCATTAAGAAGCATGTTGTTCAATCTCCATGTGTTTACATATGTTCTAGAGATTCTTGATTTGTTGATTTCCAGCTTCATTCCATTGTGGTCAGAGAAAATGCATGGCATGATTTCGCTTATTTTGAATTTGCTGAGACTTGCTTTATGGCCTAGCATGTGGTCTGTCCTAGAGAAAATTTCATGCTCTGGTGAGAAGAAAGTGTATTCTGTTACTGTAGGATGAAGAGTTCTGTAGATATCGATTAGGTCCGTTTGGTCTATAGTGTAAATAAACTGCTGTTTCCTTGCTGATTTTCTGTGTGGTTGATCTGTTCATTGCTGAAAGTGGGAGGTCAAAGTCCCCCATTACTGTTGTATGGGAGTCTATGTCTCCCATTAACATTGCTTTTTAAATAGTCAGGCGCCCTTGTAATTAGGTGTGTATGCATTTATTATAATCACATCTTCCTGTTGAATTGATTCATTAATCATTGCATAGTGCCATTCTTTATCTAACAGCTTTTGTATTAAACTCTATTTTGTCTAATATCGGGTTGGTTACACTAACTCTTTTTTTGGTTTATGTTAGTATGTAATATATTTTCCATCCTTTTACTTTCAGCCTGCATGTATCTTTTTTTTTGCTGAAAAGTGTTTCTTGTCGGCAGAAAATAGATGGGTTTTGTTTTTTTAAACCACTCAGCCAGTCTCTATCCTTTAACTGGAAAGTTTGGGGCATTTACATTCAATGTTACTATTGATAAGTAACAACTTGGATCTGCCATTTTCCTATAAATATTCATACTGTTTACTTTGGATTTCATTTGTACTTTTACTGGAAGATTTTCTACCTTCACCTTCTTTTGTACTGATGACCATGTTTCTGTGTGTAGCAGATCCTTAACCATCTTCTGCAAGGTTGGAAGTGTGGTGACAAATTCTTTGAATTTATGTTTGCTATGGAAGGTTTCATTCATAAATGAGAGTTTTGCAGGGTGCAGTATTCTGGGTTCACAGTTGTTTTCTCTTAAGACTTTGAGTATATCTTGCCATTCTCTCCTAGCCTGTAGGGTTTCTGATGAGAAGTCAGCTGTGAGTCTAATTGGAGATCCCCTGAGAGTAATCTGGTGTTTCTCTTGTGCACATTTGAGAATGTTTTCTTTATGTTTTACTGTGGAAAGTTTGACTACAATGTGTTGTGATGAGGATCTTTTCTGGTCATGTCTATTAGGAGTTCTATGTGCTTCCTGTACTTGGATGTCCCTTTCTTTCTCATAATCGGGAAAGTTTTCTGTAATTATTTCACTACAAAGGCCTTCCAATCCATTGTGCTGTGCCTGAGCAAGTGTAAAAAGAGGTGTACCACACATTGATAAAATTTGATGGTCCTTTATTGTTGGTGTTAGAGAGTCATCTCATGCTCTAAAGAACTCTCAACACCAAAGCTCAAAGCAACAGGGTTTATAAAGGCAAAAACCATAGGAGAGGAGGGGGAATACATGGTTACTAGGATTGGGGGGAATACATGGTTACTATGGTCAAACTAACCTAAGTCATATGTGAAACTAGTATCAGTTACAATCTTGACAATAGACAAGTTACAATCTTAGCATTGATTGAGGTGTAGTCTATGTTTTAAGCTTGAGTGATCATGATAGGGAGTTTTTATATTCTTCCAAGTGAGATGAAGTGTACTTACTATTATTGTCTAAGTTTAAAGACTATCGTCTCCTGTGGAGTATGCTTTCTTAAGATGGAGTTTTGGGTGCTCTAAAATAGAGTCCCTACTGTCAAGGTGTTACTTCAATTCTCTCTTTCCATGCGTTCAAGAACTCCTAAGACCAGTATATTGGGTCATTTGATATTATCCCACAAATCTCCAACACTGTATTCTAAGTTTCTAATTTCTTCTTATGTTTTTTTTGGTCTGAATGTAAATTTCCAGAGATTTGTCTTCTAACTCAGATATTCTTTCTTCTGCCTCACTGAGTCTGTTAAGGCTTTCCACTGCATTTTTATTTGATCTATTGAATAACCCTCACCATGGAATCAGGGAGCCCTCAGCAAGTGGATCTACCCACAATGAGTACAGTCACAAAGATCCTGCACCCTTACATGCAGTCAAAGTGCTTTCAAAATCCAGGCATACAAGGCTCCCACAGTCATGAGGACCTAGCCCCATGTGAATTCTCCTAGCCAGACTCTGGCATTTCCTCCAGGCTGGCTGCTCGGTGCAGGGACACAAGCTGGTACAGCTGTTACATATGTCCAAATGCAGCCCACCCCCTCTCAGCTAGTTATAGGATGCCAGTGCCAGGTGGTTAGGTAGAGAGAAACATGCCCTCTTTTTTTCCCTCTAGGTAGGAGCCCTGTCCCCCACAGGGCTCCAAGCCAAACTCATGCCAGGCTCTTCCTACAACTTTCTCACCAGTGGCTTGGGCTCCTGCAGTCTAGTCTCACCTCATTCCCCAAAATTGGTACTGAGGCTCTTGGCTGCTAGAATCTTGAGTTGTGCACATTGACATCCTCCACATAGATCAATAGTGTCCCTCTCATTTGTGTGGCTACCTCTGCCATTTTCTTCCTAACTCTTCCCAGAGAATGCACTACATGTTTTTTTTTCTCTTAACTATCTTCCCCTAGACTAGAGCAGTAAGCTCCCTCCCTATCCTGCCATCTTGGTCTCTCAGAAAAAAAAAATTTATTTAGTGAATATAAATTTCCAAAGTACAGCTTATGGATTACAAAGGCTTCCCCCCCCAGACAACTCCCCCCCCACCCGCAACCCTCCCCTTTCCCACTCGCTCTCCCCTTCCATTCCCATCAAGATTCATAGAAAAAAAATTTTAGAAAGTAAATTTCACGCACAGGTAATGAAAGCCAAAATTGACAAGTGGAATTATATCAAGCTAGAAGGTTCTGTACTGCAAAGGAAACACTCAGCAAAGTGAAGAGGTAACTGATGGAAAATATTTGCAAGCCCTATAACTGATAAAGGATTAATAGCCAGAATCTATAAAGAGCTCAAGAAACTTAACAACAAACCAAACAATCCAGTTAAGAAACGGGCAAACAACTTAAACAGGCATTTCTCAAAAGAAGAAATTCAAATGGCCAATAGACAGATGAAAAAAATACTCAGGATTATTAGCCATGAGGGAAATTCAAATCCAAACCACAATGAGAATTCACTTCACACAAGTTAAAATGACTCTTATATAGAAATCAACAAACAACAAATGCTGGCAAGGATGTGGGGAAAAAAACGTATCCTAATCCACTGTTGATAGAAATGTATACTGGTGCAGCTATTGTGGAAGATAGTATGGAGATACCTCAGAAGTCTGAAAGTAGATCTGCCATATGACCCGGCCATCCCACACCTGGGAATTTACCCAAGAAAAATTCAATCAACATATGAAGGAGTTATTTATACCCCTATGTTCATTGCAGCTCAATTTATAATAGTTATGATATGGAATCAACCCAGATGTCCATAAACTGATGACTGAATAAGGAATTATAGAATACTACTCAGTGGCTCAAAATATGAAATCCTCTCATTCATAACAAAACGGATGCAACTGGAAACCATTACACTTAGTGAAATAAGCCAGTCCCCAAAAGACAGATACCGTATGGTTTCCCTTGACTGGGGTAACTTAATAGAGTGCATAAAATAGATCATTGTAAAAATTAAGAATGGGAATAGGAGAAGGAGGAGAGAGTATGAAAGAAAGAGGGTGGGGTAGGAAGTACAATTATGCTCCTGAATCGATATATAGGAAACACATGAAATTTGTGTATCTTAAATAAAAATTTTTTAAAAAGTGAACTCATGGCTGGCACCATGGCTCACTTGGCTAATCCTCCACTTGCAGCGCCAGCACCCTGGATTCTAGACCCAGTTGGGGCGCCAGGTACTAGTCGTGGTTGCTCCTCTTCCAGTCCAGCGCTCTGCTGTGGCCCAGGAGGGCAGTGGAGGATGGCCCAAGTGCTTGAGTCCCTGTACCCACATGGGAGACCAGGAGGACCCACCCGGCTCCTGGCTTTGGATCGGCGCAGTGCCGGCCGTAGTGGCCATTAGGGGAGTGAACCAACGGAAGGAAGACCTTTCTCTCTGTCTCTCTTTAACTCTCTCTCTCACTGTCTAACTCTGCCCGTCAAAAAAAAAAAAGTAATAAAAATAAAAAAGTGAACTCATGCAGATGATATGAACCCCACAAAGACTCCATAAAAAACTATTAGAACTAAGAAACAAGTTAAGCAAATTTGAAGAATACAAAACCAATGTGTGAAAACCTATAGCATTGTTATACCAAACAGTGAGTAATCTGAAAAAGAAATCACATTTCCAATAATGACAAAAAAAGGTATTGGAATAAATTTAATGAAAAATATGAACAATATCTGCAATAATCGGTATAAATTATTGATGACAGAAATTATAGAAACACAAAAAATAGAAAGACATCCATGTTCATGGATTGGGAGAGTCCATATTATTAAAATATGCATGTTACTCAAAACAATTTATAGGTTCAATAAAATCCCTATCACTGACATGTTTTTCAAACCAAAGAAAAAATAACTACTGAAATTTCATGGACCTAGACAAACTCCAGAGATTTAAAGCAATCTTGAGAAAAAGAATAAAGCAGGAGACATTATACTAGCTGACTTTAAAATGTATTATAAAGTTCTGGTTGCCCCTCTTCCAGGCCAGCTCTCTGCTGTGGCCTGGGAGTGCAGTGGAGGATGGCTCAAGTGCTTGGGCCCTGCACCCCATGGGAGACCAGGAGAAGCACCTGGCTCCTGCCTTCGGATCAGCGTGGTGTGCAGGCTGCAGCGCGCCAGCCATGGCGGCCATTGGAGGGTGAACCAACGACAAAGGAAGACCTTTCTCTCTCTCTCTCTCTCTCTCTCTCTGTCCACTCTGCCTGTCAATATATATATATATATAATAAATATATATAATATATAATAATAAATATATATAATATATATAATATATATAATATAATATATATAATAATAAATATATATATAATAAAGCTACAGTAATTAAAGTAACATAGCCTTGGCATAAAGCAAATTTTAATTAGTGTAATATAATAGAGACCCTAGAATTAAGCCCACACATCTACAGCCAACTAATTTTTGACAAAGTTGTTCAGAACATGCATTGGAAAAATGATAGACTTTTTAATAAATTGTGCTAAGACAATTGGATATTCACATGCAGAAGAATAGAGCTATATCCTGTCTCTCACCATTTGCAAATATCAGCTCAAAATGAATTAAAGACATAAATGTAGGGCCTGAAACTTTGAAGCTATTAAAAGAAAACATAAGGAAATTACGTCACAACTTGGGAATGGGCAAGGATTTTTCTAGATTAGACCCCTAAATTATATGAAATAAAAAGAAAAATGCAAACATAAGATTCCATCAAATTAACACTTTTGCACAGGAAAAGAAATAATTATCAATGTACAAAGACAACCTACAGAATAGGAGAAAATAGTAACAAGCTATACACACAGCGAGGGGCTAATACCCGATTGTAAAAGGAAATCAAACAACTCAATAACATAAAAACAAGCAATACAATGGAAAAATGGTCAGTAGATTTTAAACAGACATCTTTCAAAAGAAGACATACAAATGGGCAACAAATACATGAAAAGATACTTAACATTACCAATCATCATACCAAATGCAAATCAAAACCACAATGAGAAATCCCCTAACTTCAGTAAGATAGTTGATTATCAAAATGAAAAAAGACAACAAGTGTTGTAGAAGATGTTGGGAAAACATCACATACCCACATTGTTGGTGGATAAGTATGTTGGAAGATCCATTGTGGAAAACAGAATGGACATTCCTCAAAAAGCTAAAAACAGAAGCACTATATAATCCAGCAATTCTACTTCTGAGTATATTTGCAAGGGAAATCAAATATATATGTTATAAAGACATCAATAGTCTCATTTTACTGCAGCATTATTCATAATATCTAGGAAATGGAAACAACCTAGATGCGTATCTTTCAATGAATGTATACAGAAAATGTGGCACATATACATAATAGACTATTATTCAGCCACAAAAAATTGTGTAATTTTGTCATTTGCAAGAACATAGAAGGAATTTGAGATCATTATGGTAATGGAAATAAGCTAAGCACAGAAAGGCATACATCATGATCTTAACTGATTTGTGGATAATAAAATGTACATGACCTTATAGAAGTAAAATAAAAAATGTAATGGTGGTTACCAGAGAGTGCAGAGGAAAGTAGGGAGGGTATATTGGAGAAAGATTGGTTGAAAGATACTGGGTAGTAGCTAGAAAAGAATAAGAAGTTTCTTTGTTATATTGCACAGTAGTGTGCCTATCATAATGCTAATGTACTGTTTTTGTCTACTAAGGTAAAACCTAGAGGAAGGATTTTGAATGTTTTCACTATGACAGAAATATTAAATGTCTTAAAGGAAAATCTGACTAGATATTACACAATGTGTATATACATGATGAAGCATTGCATAATGTACTGTAAATATGCAGTTTTTATATTTCTATTAAAGTTTTCATAAAGTAAAATTTATAACCAACTAACGTTATAAAATTATGTACTAAAAGTTTGAATATTAAGATGAGTATCATTTCTATAGTTTCATTGACAAGGCAAATATTAGGAGACAAACTAAATACTAATAGCACAAGCAAATACATTGGCTATAACAGAGGGAAGAGAGGGAGGGGGATTGGATGAGGAGAGGGATCGGGCGAGGAAGGGAAAAGGAGGGCAGTGTGTGTGTTTTTGGAACTGTACCTTTGGAATGCATGAAATCTGTTCTCTTTACATTAATAAAAATGTAAAAAGAAAAGTCTACTTTCTCAAAATGTATAAAGCTTAAACAATGATCTCAGTAAAAAATGTAATAATCAAAATAATATACATAGTAAAAAAAAGTCTATGCTGTTTCCAGAAATTACCTTTAGAGCTTATGTAGAAAAACAGATCTCTTTTTCAGTTCAGTTCTTATAGCTGTATTATGCGCTGCCATTCCATATTGATGTCCTTAGCACCTGGTTTAGATCCATTGGATAGGCTACATCATACTGCAACAGTAGACAACTCAAAACTCTTCTTGGCATGTAACGCCAAATGTATGGTTTTTCCCTCATGCTAATTTCTCCTTCTGTTTTCTCTCTTGAACTTGGAGTAATGGAGTCATTCTCTGGATCTTCATCTGCACCAGGAGAAGAGACATAGTAAACCACAAAAGGCTTTTAAGGCTTCTACTTTTTATTAATTCACCTCACTTCGTGCACATGGTATCAGAGAAATTCACGTAACAACTGCTAGATTTAACAGAGTGGGGATGTGGAAACATCCCTTCAAGAGAAACATTGCATGAAGAGAACTAAATGTTGGTTATACAGAACATTAGCCTTCATCTCTCATTTCCTTCACTACCTCACATTAAAAAGTTTCCACCATAACTCCACTTTAACTATCCATGCCCATGTCACATCCTATATTATGGTTTTGGTCTCTGAAGGGAGCTCAAATTCTGTTTACCCATGTAACATGCTAACTCTTCAGTCAAGAAGATACGAAACTCTTCATTTAAATGAGACTCTAAGAGATGTATTGCTCAAAGCATTGTTACCCACTTGTCAATGGATACAACTTTCTCTGTGCAGAGTGAGAAGAGTGGTCTGGCACTCTTCGTAGCATGAAGTTGCTTCTTTCTCATCGATTCTAGGGGTGTTTCAACTTACCGTGTCTCTGCCTTTTATATCCTTTCCTACATACTCAGGTAGGATGGATGAATGGATTGGGAATTAGACTAGTTATCTCTTAACAAAAATTGTAGTAACTGAGGAAGCACCTGTCTTCTGGCTTCGGATTGGCATAGCTCCGGCAGTAGTGGCCATTTGGGAGGTGAACCAGCAGCAGGAGGACCATTCTCTCTGTCTCTCTCAGTGACTAACTCTGTCAAATAAATAAATTAAAAAAATTGAAGTAACTAATTTTAAATCCTTTGACTGTTTTCCATTCTGCTTATTTTTGAAAAGAAAATATTTTCTTGCATTGATTAATCAAAACATATGACCATTATTTGGGCTTTGGTCTAGAAGTAGAGATTTCCTATCAAATTCTATAGTTCTAGAACTTTTAGTTTAAAACACATAGAAAGTTCTTTTCAAAACATTAATGGCAATTTCTTCTGGTTTGTGGGGTTTATATGTTTTTGTTTCTTTTGTGTTTATAGTTTTCTAGATTTTTCAAATATCTATTTTCATTGAAGATATGTTACCTTTATAATAATAAAATGCAATAAAATTCCCTTTTAAAACAAAACAAGAAAAAAATAAAGCATAAAGAGAATGACTAGCAGAGACTGGCAGCTGAGAATTCAATGAAGCTTCCAAATCATTTCAGAGTCTGTATAATGTCTTGTTCATTTTTAAGTATTTCAAAGTTTTCATGTTGCCAGGTGCACATGGTGGCTTTATGGTTGTCTTATTCCTAGTGATCAGCAAATGGTCCAAAATCTGTGCTCAACAACAATTCAGGCCTTTTTGCAGGTCTGAGCAAAAATGAATATGGATGAGAACACAAAGGAAAAGACACTGGGGAATAAAACACTCTAGGCTCATACTCCAGTGGAAAACTCTTGAGAGTTATCCTGAGTAAAAGGAATGGAGAGTCTTTTAGATGAAGTTCAGCATTTTGGATTAAGTACACCTAAGAACCATAAGCAAATACCTCTGTATGCCTTGACTTTTAATTCCCTTACTGAAGAGCAAATATGTTTCAAAACTTGTAATTCAGACACATCTACCAGTGAGACTAGTGGGAGGAACACCATACATTTTCTCCAAACCTTGGATGCTTACTTTGAGCATTATTCTTAAACCTAGAGCAGCTTTTTGTTTTGTAATTCCTTTCCTTAACAGATGTCAAATGAGGATATATGGAGTCACTAGGGGGAAAGACAAAGAGAGATTCTGGGTGGGGGGAGAGCAAGAGACAGAGTGAGAAAGAAAGAGAGAGAAATGGAGAAGAAGAAGAAGAAGAAGAAGAAGGAGGAGGAGGAGGAGGAGGAGGAGGAGGAGGAGGAGGAGGAGGAGGAGAAGAAGAAGAAGAAGAAGAAGAAGAGGAGATATGAAAGTTCAGAATACCTATATGCCCATGTACATTCACTAGCAAAATGTTGAAAAGATACCCTAGAATATGAGCATTTCAATGCAATACTCTTTTGTATTTGTTGAAGAAAAGGGAAACTTGCTCTGAGCATTCTGTAGTCAATATCTGAAGCAACTGCAAAAGCTAGCCCCTTTGTGTTGAAAGGAAGAGATGGCTATTTAGAATGCATGAGTCTTCTAATTTATCAAATGAATTAGAGGATAGATTCGAATTTTTGTTTCTTAGAGAAATACAATCTTTATCCTTTATTCATCATTATTAATGATAAATCTTTTTTTTTTACATTTTAAGCTTTTATTTAGTGAGAAAGATGCATAGGAGAGTGAGAGCTTTATTTAGGGGAGAGAGGTGAATGGGAGTTCATACCGAGCACCAGGAACCAGCAACATGGATGAGCATCTAGGCCAGGAAGCCTAGAGCACATGGCCCGAAGGCCATGCGCCCTGGAGGCGTGGGGCTGCTACAGCAAGCCCCTTCCTAGCAGGAGGCCAGGGAAAAAGAGCAATGATGAATCTTTATGTCAACCAAGCAGAAAATTAATTATACAATTTTCATGCATAAATTTTATGAATATTATTTTTACATTTTAACATACAATAGATTTTCTAAGAAACTTTTGTCTGAATTATCAGACTAATAGTTACAAAATGAACAAAGAATACACTTCACTGGGTTGGCACTGTGGCATAGTGGATTAAAGCCTTGGCATACAATGCCAGAAGCCCATATGGGCACTGGTTTGAGTCCTGGCTGCTCTACTTCCAATCCAGCTCTCTGATAATATGCCTGGAAAAGCATCAGAAGATGGCCCAAGTCCTTGGGCCCCTGAACCCATGCAGGAGACCCAGAAGAAGCTCCCAGCTCCTGGCTTCGGATTGGCTCAGCTGCAGCTGTTGAGGCCATTTGGAGAGTGAACCACTGAATGAAAGACCTCTCTCTCTCTCTCTCTGTAACTCTTTCAAATAAATAAAGTGAATCCTTAGAAAAAGAAAACATTTTAAACAGGCAATTATTTCATGTTGACAACCTTATTATTCATTGCATCATTTTACAAATATCTTTTAGAGCTATTAGGATATTTTGGGACAATGTATTTGTGTCATTATGGCCTTTTTGACTGTTACAAAAATGCTATTTTTTTTGACAAGCAGAGTGGGCAGTGAGAGAGAGACAGAGAGGAAGGTCTTCCTTTTCCGTTGGTTCACCCCCCAATGGCTGCTGTGGCCAGGTGCTTCTCCTGGTCTCCCATGCAGGTGCAGGGCCCAAGGACTTGGACCATCCTCCACTGCACTCCTGGGCCATAGCAGAGAGCTGGCCTGGAAGAGGAGCAACCAGGACATAATCCAGCGCTCCAACTGGGACAAAAATGCTATTTGAAAATACTTTAAAAGATATTTCTGATTAAAAAAATAGAGGTCAGGTAGTCAGGTTAAATTATGAAAATCATGTAATTCTAAAGCTGAATTTGACATATAAGAAAAAATAAAATTCAGGATAAGAAGAAAAGTTAGAGGACTAGTTTAGAGTTTCGTGAAAGAAATTTATGTATAGAAAAAGAATTCTTTATTGCCTTAATCCATTATTAAAGGTGACCATTCATCCTTAGTAATCAAATCAATTCATGGCTGAAAATTTAGTTCTATATGTGTGGATTGGAAGCGATCTTATTAGTGTTCTACTACATCAAGTTTGATAAAATCCCCAATCCATTTCAGTTAAGTTTCTATTGATCCACTTAAGAGATCAATTTGGACTTGTTCGATTTTTTTGTCAAGGGATTTCATCTGGCTTGAATTCAACATTATGAAATACATGTGATGTAGATATGTGAAAAGAAATGAAGGAGCCCAGATAAGTGTTGACAGTTACTTGAACTCAAGTTTTTACATCTGAGCTTTTGATGATGTATTGCCATTTCAAAATGGCTTGGAAAAGCAATGGTGTAAAGGGTCAAAGAGTCCTATTTAAAGTAGTTGTCTCTTCCCTCACTTCTAACAGCAGTCATGTTTTCTGTGTCATTTAACAATTTGAAGTCTATTTGTTACTCAAAATATAGTTTTAGTTTTTAATATTTTACATATTTTCTATATAAGAATCTTCTAAAAATTCATGGAGGAGATTCCAAAATGGCATATCAAGGGATGACATATTGTGCTAGGCTACGGATAAACAGCAAAAAAAGTGCACTCTCAAGGGAGAATTGGAGAGAAAACCACACAAGAATTCTTACAAGAGGAAGACAAACACTGTGGACCTGTGTGGAGGGTGCAGGCACACAGCACAAACAGAAACACAACACACAACTGCAGCAGCTGAGAGCAGGACCAGGCAGCAGCTTGGAGACAGAGATAAGAACAGATTACTGCAACTCATAGTAACATAGTCAGAGGGAGAGTATTGCAGGAGTCCGGGTAGAGTTCTTGGGCATAGCGGTTGCTAGTGGTAGCCTGTGAACCAATAGAAGTAGATAGGGCACACTTATCTTGCCCCAACTTCCCCACAACACTACCCACTGCCCAGCTGAGAAAGGAGGGCATGCCATTTTGGGTTTGGGCAGGAGCAGCAGAAGACTTTGTGCACCTGAACAGCAACTGGCTGAAACGATGCCATCTTCATGGTAATACTGGCAGCAGTGGTGAGGTGAGAGCAACATTCAGTCAGTGGTTCTTGTGTACCTGTGTGATCCCGAGATTCTAGCAGGGGGAACAACCCACAGACCCCACTGACTTTGAGCTTGATTGGGAGGTGGCTGGGCAACCATGTAGGACACTGAAGTGCCTGCAGCCTGCCAGGTTCAAGACGCCTAGGTGGAGATGTTTTGGAGAATATCTGCCTCACTGCTGACTGGGCAGAGAAACCTCTGCAGCGAGTGATTGTGGGAAACTTGTGTGCTGAGACCATGGGGACTCAGTGGTTACTTAAGAGGGGCAGGGTGTAGCTGGGTCTCTGGGCAATCACTGGGTAGGGATCCACTTGCGCAGAGCTCTTTGGTTGCCTAGAGCAGGTTGTTGCTGTGAGAACTGTGCTCACAGTGAAGATTGTGCAGATCAATTGTGTGGTTCATACTTCGGCATGGAACACGTTGGAGGCTAACACACAGGCATGGAGATCTGCCATTCCAAACTTGGGTGTTACTCAGGATACTTGCCCCATTTTGGAGCACTGATCAGAGCTCCATAGCCACACCCACCACAGACCTCTTTATATTCACTGAAAGTGTAGACATTCTATTAAGCCACAGAGGCATAGATCAAAGATAAAAGCAATCAGAGGAAAAAAATTAAAAAATAACTTCACAAATGCTTAAGAACAAATACAGAAATTCAAGAAGCAAGAATAAGGAAGACAACATAGCCCCCCTCACAAAGAAACACAACATTTTAATATTAGAATGTGAAGATGAAGAGATTGAGGAAATGCTAGACATGGAATTCAAAAAATTGATCATAAGATTACTCAAAAGCAATCAGGAGCAAATCCACAAACTACAGGAAACGATACATTACATGAATGAAAATATTTCCCATGAAATAGAGATCATAAAGAGAAATCAAAATAAAACATTAGAAATGAAGAATTCAAAGATCAATATAAAATACTGCGGAAAGCCTTAACAGCAGACTTAGTGAGGCAGATGAAAGAATATTCAAACTAGATAACAAATTGTTGGAAACCTAACAGTCAAATAAAAAAAGAATAATTAAATAGAAAACTTAAAACAGTGTTGGAGATTTATGAGATACTATCAAATGAACCAATATATGGTCTTAAGAGTTCCTGAAGGTATGGAAACAGAGAAAGGATTAGAAGGCTATTTAATGAAATAATTACAGAAAACTTCCCCAATTAGGAGAAAGAAAGGGACATCCAAGTACAGGAAGCACATAGAACTCATAATAAATATGAGCAGAAAAGATCCTCATCACAACACATTGTAGTCAAACTTTCCACAGTAAAACATAAAGAAAACATTCTCAAATGTGCACAAGAGAAACGTTAGATTACTCTCAGAGGATCTCCAATTAGACTCACAGCTGACTTCTCATCAGAAGCCCTATAGGCTAGAAATCACAAGATACAGTTGAGGTCTTCAAAGAAAAGAACTGTCAGTCTAGAACACTATACCCTGAAAAGCTCTCATTTGTGATTGAAAGTGAAATAAGACCTTCCGTAACAAACAGAAATTGAAAAAATTGTTCGCCATTCATCCAGCCTTACAAAAGATGCTTAAGAATGTAAAACACAGAGAAACACAGAAAGACAGCCATCATTACGCAAGAATTTGAAGGTAGAAAATCCCCCAGTAAATGTACGAAAGAAATCCAAAGTAAACAACAGGTATACTTATGGAAAATCCAGGGCCAAGCCGTTCCTTATCAATAGTCACCTTAAATGTAAATGGCCTCAACTCTCCAGTTAAAAGATACAGACTGACTGAATGAATTAAAAACAAAACCCATCTATTTGCTGCCTATAAGAAACACACCTCAACAACAAAGCTACACACAGACTGAAAGTGAAAGAATGGAAGAAGATATTCCATGCTAATGGAAATAAAAAAAAAGTTGGTGTAGCCATCATTATATCAGATGAAATAACTTTAACACAAAAATTGTTAAAAGAGATGATAAAGGTTACTATGTAATTATTAAAGGATCAATTCAACAGGAAGATGTGACTACAATAAATGTATATGAATCCAATTATATGTATATGATAAAGAAATGTATATGAATATGATGTATATATAAAAATAAATGTATATTAATATGAAATGATAAATAAATGTATATGAACCCAATTATATGCATATGAACCCAATTATTGGGCTATTTAAAAGAAATGTTAATGGATCTAAAGTGAGACACAGACTCCAATGCAATAGTAACATGGGACTTCAACACCTCACTTTCATCAGTGAACAGATCAACTATACAGAAAATTAACAAAGAAACAACACAGCTAATCCACACTATGGACCAAATTGACCTGATATCTACAGAACTTTTCACTCCACATTTGCAGAATACACATTCTTCTCACCAGTTAATGGAACTTTCTCTAGGATAGACCATAGGCTAGACCATAAAACAAATCTCAGCAAAATCAAAAAAATTGAAATCATACCATGCATCTTCCTTGACCACATGGAATGAAGCTGCAAATCAACAACTCAAGAATCTCTAATCATATGTAAACACATGGAGACTGAACAACACATTCTTGAATGAACAGAGGGTAGAGAAGAAATGAAAAGAGAAGTAAAAAATTTCTGGAAACAAATTAAGACAACAGTACATCAGATCAAAACTGATGGGAGAGGCCTGTGCTGTGGTATAGTGGGCTAAGCCTCCGCCTGGGGTGCCAGCATCCCATATAGGTACTGGTTAAATCTCGGCTGTTCTACTTCTGATCCAGCTCTCTGCTATGGCTTGGGAAACCAGTAGAGGATGGCCCAAGTGCTTGGGCCCCTGCACCTGCATGGGAGACCTGGAAGAAGCTAGTGGCTCCTGGCTTCAGATTGACCCAGCACTGGCCATTATAGCCATTTGGGAAGTAAATCAGCAGATGGAAGGCTTCTTTCTCTTCCTCTGCCTCTCTTTAACTCTGCCATTAAAATAAATAAATAAATAGCCAGTGCCATGGCTCACTAGGCTAATCCTCCGCCTTACGGCGCCGGCACACTGGGTTCTAGTCCTGGTCGGGGCACTGATCCTGTCCCGGTTGCTCCTCTTCTAGGCCAGCTCTCTGCTGTGGCCAGGCAGTGCAGTGGAGGATGGCCCAAGTGCTTGGGCCCTGCACCCCATGGGTGCAGGAGAAGCACCTGGCTCCTGCCATCGGATCAGCGTGGTGCGCCGGCCACAGCGCTCCTACCGCAGCGGCCATTGGAGGGTGAACCAACGGCAAAAAGGAAGACCTTTCTCTCTGTCTCTCTCTCTCACTGTCCACTCTGCCTATCAAAAATAAAAATAAATAAATAAATAAATAAATCTTTAAAAAGCCTTTTGGGATGCATAGGCAAAAGCATTGTTTTTTTCTGTTTTTTTTTTTATTTAGTAAATATAAATTTCCAAAGTACAGTTTATGGATTACAATGGCTTTCCTCCCACCCCCATAATTTCCCTCCCACTCACACCCCCCATCTCCCACTCCCTCTCCCATTCCATCCACATGTACATTCATTTTTAATTATCTTTATATACAGAAGATCGATTTAGTATATATTAAGTAAAGATTTCATCAGTTTGCACACACACAGAAACACAAAGTGTGAAAATACTGTTTCAGTACTATTTCTAGCATTGCTTCACATTGGATAACACATTAAGGACAGATCCCACATGAGACAAAAGTACACAGTGACTCCTGTTGTTGATTTAACAATTTGACACTCCTGTTTATGGCATCAGTAATCTCCCTAGGCTCTAGTCATGAGTTGCCAAGGCTATGGAAGCCTTTTGTGTTTGCTGACTTCGATCTTATTCCGACAGGGTCATAGTCAAAGTGGAAGTTCTCTCCTCCCTTCAGAGAAAGGTACCTCCTTCTTTGATGGCCCCGTTCTTTCCACTGGGATCTCACTCGCAGAGATCTTTCATTTAGGTCTTCTTTTTTTTTTTTTTTTTCAGAGTGCCTTGGCTTTCCATGCCTAAAATACTCTGATGGGCTCTTCAGCCAGATCTGAATGCCTTAAGGGCTGATTCTGAGGCCAGAGTGCTACTTAGGACATCTGCCATTTTATGGGTCTGCTGTGTCTCCCGCTTCCCATGATGGATCGTTCTCTCCCTTTTTGATTCTATCAGTTAGTATTAGCAGACACTAGTCTTGTTTGTGTGATCCCTTTGACTCTTAGACCTATCAGTGTGATCAATTTTGAACTGAAATTGATCACTTGGACTAGTGAGATGGCATTGGTACATGCCACTTTGGCATGTTTCTAACTCCACCATTTGGGGCAAGTCCAATTGAGCATGTCCCAAATTGTACATCTCCTCCCTCTCTTATTCCCACTCTTATATTTAACAGGGATCACTTTTCAGTTAAAATTTAAACACCTAAGAATAATTGTGTGTTAATTACAGAGTTCAACCACCAGTACTAGAACAAAAAAATACTAAAAAGCATAAAGTATTACATTGTACTTCATCAGTCAGGACAAGAGCTGATCAAGTCACTGTTGTTTCTCATAGTGTCCATTTCACTTCAACAGGTTTTCCCTTTGGTGCTCAGTTAGTTGTTGCCAATCAGGGAGAACATATGATATTTGTCCCTCTGGGACTGGCTTAATTCACTCAGCATGATGTTTTCCAGATTGCTCCATCTTGTTGCAAATGACCGGGTTTCATTGTTTCTTACTGCTGTATAGTATTCTATAGAGTACATGTCCCATAATTTCTTTATCCAGTCTACTGTTGATGGGCATTTGGGTTGGTTCCAGGTCTTAGCTATTGTGAATTGAGCTGCAATAAACATTAATGTGCAGACAGCTTTTTTGTTTGCCAATTTAATTTCCTTTGGGTAAATTCCAAGGAGTGGGATGGCTGGGTTGTATGGTAGGGTTATTTTCAGATTTCTGAGGAATCTCCAGACTGACTTCCATAGTGGCTTAACCAGTTTGCATTCCCACCAACAGTGTGTTAGTGTCCCTTTTTCCCCACATCCTCTCCAGCATCTATTGTTGGTAGATTTCTGAATGTGAGCCATTCTAACTTGGGTGAGGTGAAACCTCATTGTGGTTTTGATTAAGTAAAACCACTGTCAAGATGAAGGTTTATAGCAATTTTTGCATATATGATGAAATTGGAAAGGTACCAGATATATGAGCTATAATGCATCTTAAAGATCTAGAAAAGGAACCAAAAATAAACCCTAAATTAGTAGGAGGAAAGAAATAATTAAAATTAGAGAAGAATTAAGCGAAATTGAAACAAAAAATATAAAAAAACCCAGTGACAAGAAGAGCTGATTTTAAAAAAAATAAACAAAATTGCTACACCACTGGTCCAACTAACCCCTCCCCCCCAAAAATGAGGGAGAAGACTCTAATCAATAAATCAAAGATGAAAAAAGAACTGTAACAGCAGATACCTCAGAAATAAAAAGTAAAATAGAAAGTAAGTCCTCAGGAATTACTACAAAGAGCAGCATGCCAACAAATTGGGAAAACTAGAAGAAATACATAGATTCCTAGACACATGCAATCTACCTAATTGAGTCATGAAGACACAGAAAACCTATAAAGGCCAATAACAAAGACAAGCTCTGGACTGGACAGCTTCACTGCTGTATTCTACCATACATTTAAAGAAGAACTAACTCCAATTCTTCTTAAGCTATTCAAAACAATTAAAAGGGAGGGAATTCTTGCAAACTCTACCTGTGAAACCTACATCACCTTAATTTCCCAACCAGTAAAAGATACAATAGAGAAAGAGAACTACAGATCAATATCTATGAAGATAGATGCAAAAATCCTCGACAAAATATTAGTTAATCAAATCCAACAACACATTAGAAAGATAATTCACCTAGATCAAGTGAGATTTATCCCTGGTAAGCAGGAAAGTTTGAACATTCTCAAATCGATTGATGTGATACATCACAGTAACAAACTGAAGAACAAAAACAATATGGTTCTGACAATAGATGCAGAGAAAGCATTTGATGGAATACAACATCCTTTCATGATGAGAACTTTAAGCAAATTGGGTAAAGAAGAAATATTCCTCAACACAATTGATGACAAACCCATGGAAAGCATCCTATTAAATAGGGGAAAGTTGTAGGCGTTCCACCCCTCCTCCAAGATCTGGAACCAGAGAAGGATGCCCACTCTCACTATCACCATTTAATACAGTCCTGGAAGTTTTAGTCAGAACCATTAGACAAGAGAAAGAAATCAAAGGGATGCAAGTTGGAAAGGAGGAAACTAGCTATTCCTATTTTCAGATGACATTGATTCTATAAATATGGGATCCAAAAACTCTACTGAGAGACTATTGGAGCTCATAAAAGAATTTGGTAAAGTGGCAGGATATAAAATCAACACAGAAAAATCAATAGCTTTGGTATATTGGTAAATTTGGTAAATTACAAAACATACAGAAAGGATAGAAGAAAATACTAAAAAATGGAAAAATCTTCCATGTTCATGGATTGGAAGAATCAATATCATCAAAATGTCCATTCAGCAAAAGTAATGTACAGATTCAATGTGATACCAATCAAAATACCAATGACATTCTTAGTAGATCATGAAAAAAAATGATGCTAAAATTAATATGGAAACACAAGAGACCTGAAATACCTAAAGTTACCTTATATAACAAAAACAAAGCCAGATTTCAATACATACTACAAGACAGCCTACTACAGGCATAAATACAGACTTGTAGTTCAATGGAACTGAATAGATACACAAGAAATAAATCCGTGCATCTACAACTAACTCATCTTTTACAAAGGAGGTAAAGTCAATCCCTGGAGCAAGGACAGACTGTTTAACAATGATGCTAGGGAAACTGAATCTCCAAATGGAGAAGTATGAAAATACACCCCTACCTCACACCTTACACCACTCAAAATGGATCTTCCTGGAAAAGATACCAGAAGCACAGGCAATCAAAGCCAAAATTGACAGACAGGATTACATCAAGCTGGAAACCTGCACTGCAAAAGAAACACTCAGCAAAGTTATGAGGCAACCAACAGAGTAGGAGAAAATATTTGCAAACTATGCAACTGATAAAGGATTAACATCCAGAATCTATAAAAAGTTCAAGAAACTGAACAACAGCAAAACAAATAATCCAGTTAAGAAATGGGCAAAGGGCTTGAACAGAAATTTTCCGAAAGAGGAAATTCAAATTGCTAACAGGCACTTGACAAAATGCTTAGAATCAGTAGCCATCAGGGAAATGCAAATCAAAACCATGGTGAGACCTGAAGCCAGCAATGGGCAGCAGGTTCATGTCCCAGCTGCTCCACTCCAACCAAGCTCCTGGACACGAGAAAACCAATGGAAGATGGTTCATGTATGGGCCCCTGCCACCACACGGAAGACCCAGATGAAGTTCCTGGCTTGGGCTTGGCCCACCATTGGCAGTTGCAGCGATCTGGGGAAGGAATCAGCAAGTAGAAAATAGTCTCATCTGTAACTCCTTTGAAATAAATATTTAAAAACTTAAAGATAAATGGGAACAAGGCCATCATTAACCATCCCTTCTCAGGACTCTGTTTTCTTTCATTAAGGAAATAAAACCCAGTAATTTATGTGCCCTATATTATGAGTTGTTGCCTCAACCTGTAGCTTCTTGGCTTGAATTAAAAAAAAAAAAAAGAAAAAGTATCAAAAGGCTAAAGTCACAGTGTAGCTTTATACTTTACACTTTGTTTTAGAGGGTATTTTAAATGTTATTTTGTAAGCAGTTCTATATGTTGGTTCTCAGTGTTCCTGTTACTAAATGACAATTAATAGGAAAGGGAAGGTAAAAAGTGGCAGTGGTGACAGTGGCAGGAATAGTGAGTTTAAAAAAGACTATGGTTGCTGTTTAAACTGTACCAATATGTTTATTATGTAAAAGATATAAAATCCTTTTTTTTCTTGCATGTATAATTGTATGTAAAACCGAGACACCACTCAGGTTCCTCAGCTTTGTGGATGTTTACTATTCCACTGTTGCCCCTTAGGCTTTCTTGAGCTGTTTTTTTTTTTTTTTTAAATTTTTTTAAATTTTTTTTTTGACAGGCAGAGTGGACAGTGAGAGAGAGACAGAGAGAAAGGTCTTCCTTTTTGCCGTTGGTTCACCCTCCAATGGCCGCCGCAGTAGGCGCACTGCGGCCAGCACACCGCGCTGATCCGATGGCAGGACTTGAGCTGTTTTTTAATAGTGATTTTTAAATACTGTTTTTTCTCATCCTGCTAAAAGAACTTTTATTACATATTTGAAAAAGTAAAGTCTGTATTTTTATATAAGTGATCCAGCCTTATGGATCATGTATAGAAATAATTAACTAGTAAATCACGTGATAAATAAAGTTTCTAAGCTTTAAAAAAAAACAAACAAAAAAAAAACCATGGTGAGGTTTCACCTCACTCCAGTTAGAATGACTCTCATACAGAAATCAAAAAACAACCAATGCTGGTGAAGATGTAGGGGCAAGAGTACCACAATCCACTGTTGGTGGGAATGTAAACTGGTGCAGCCACTGTAGAAGACAGTATGGAGGTATCTCAGAAATCTGAATACAGACCTATCATATGATCCAGCCACCCCACTACTGGGAATTTATCCAAACCAAAAGAAATCAGCAAATCAAAGAGTTATCTCTATCCCCATGTTCAGTGCAGCACAACTCATAATAGCTAAGGCATGTAATCAACTTAGATGTCCATCAACTGTTGACTGGATAAAGAAATTATGATGTATATACATTATTGAGTACCATCCAGCTGGAAAAAAGAATGAAATCTTGTCTTTTGTAACAAGATGGATACAACTGGAAACCATTATACTTAATGAAATAAGCCAGTCCCCCCAAAAATCATACGTTTTGCCTGATGCAAGGTAACTAATGGAGTGCCTGAAATGTAATGTATTAGAGTGAAATAGACATTTTGAGATTCGATGATTGTTTATAGCCCTTGTCTCTTACATTGAGGAACACTGCTTTTTTTTTTTCTTTATGTTATTTGTTGAACTCATACATAGTAGAGGGTTAACCATATGATCATTAAGCAAACTGAAAATAGATCTTTGTAAAAATTAAGAGTGGGAATGTTATAGGGAGGAGCAAGAAGGGTTGGATTGTGTTGGAGTGTGTGGCTAGGGAAGGAAGTGTCACTAAATCTGCACATATAAAACACATGGAACTTGTATAACTTAAATAAAATTTTAAAAAATGACAGCAGCTCAGTGATTCTACTGCTCCATTCTGAAACAAGACTAGTGTCTGCTAATAATAACTGATAGAATCAAAAAGAGAGAGAACGATCCAACATGGGAAGCGGGATACACAGCAGACTCAAAGAATGGCACATGTCCTAAATAGCACTCTGGCCTCAGAATCAGCCCTAAGGCATTTGGATCTAGCTGAACAACCCATGACAGTATTTTAGGCATGGAAAGCCAAGGCACTCTGGAAAATAAAAAAAAAAAAAAAAGAAGAAGACCTAAATGAAAGATCTCTGCAAGTGAGATCCCAGTGGAAAGAACGGGGCCATCAAAGAAGGAGGTACCTTTCTCTGAAAGGAGGAGAGAACTTCCACTTTGACTATGACCCTGTCAGAATAAGACTGAAGTTGGCGAACTCAAAAGGCTTCCATAGCCTTGGCAACTCATGACTAGAGCCTAGGGAGATTACTGATGCAAATAAACAGGAGTGTCAAACTGTTAAGTCAGCAAGAGGAGTCACTGTGTACTTACGTCTCACGTGGGATCTGTCCTTAATGTGTTGTCCAATGTGAAGTAATGCTATAACTAGTATTGAAACAATATTTTTACACTTGTGTTTCTGTGTGGGTGCAAACTGATAGAATCTTTACTTAGTATATACTGAATTGATCTGTATATAGAGATAATTGAAAGTGAAAAAAAAAAAACCTTGGTTTTAAATTGGAAATTGCATAGAAAATTAATCAATTTTTTAAAAATATCATGTAGGATCTCTGTCCTTAATGTGCTATACATTGTGATTTAATGCTATAACTAGTACTCCAACAGTATTTTTCACTTTGTGTTGCTATGTGGGTGCAAACTGTTGAAATCTTTACTTAATATATACTAAACTGATCTTCTGTATATAAAGGGAATTGAAAATGAATCTTGATGTGAATGGAAGGGTAGAGGGAGCGGGAAAGGGGAGGGTTGTTGGTGGGAAGGAAGTTATGGGAGGGGGGAAGCCATTGTAATCCATAAGGTGTACTTTGGAAATTTATATTCATTAAATAAAAGTTTAAAAAAAGAAAAAAAAGAATATGGATTTTATAAGATGGCAAATCACTTTATACTTCTTAAACCTAATTGATTTCATTCAAAAAAAAAAAAAAAAGAAAAAAGAAAATGCCTTGGAAAGCTCAAACTTATTCCAGAAGGTGGAAAAATAAAAAAGCATGAAAAGGGTAGATTAAAATAGTTTTTCAAAGATACATAAATATAAGGAAAACATTTACAGCAAATTGAAGGGTATGTTTTCACATAGGAAACCTTTAGGAAACTAGAACACATTATGAGCTAAAACCTATCCTAAAATTTCACAATCAAAACTTAAACACTGCTGGTATAGCAATAATAAAAATCAGCATGCCTAAATTTCTGTACCATCTAATTATCTGTTTTGTCTTCCTTCTTCGTGAGATTCATAAGATGACCTAACCAAATTAGTCAAGTTTGGGTTTGCCTGTTGTTTTTTCACTATCACTCTGTTTATTACATGTTAAATAGTAATTTGCTCATGTCATTGATTAATAGACATAGCAATACTTGATAGCTTAATCAATTTTCATTATTGTGTGTGCAGTTTACAACTGTCTTCAATAGAGATCTTTCTTTTCAGACATTTATAATGATAGAACAATTGCTTTTCTTTCTCATTCTGGGTGGTAGGCTATTTCTTACCTGACTTCTTGGAAGAGGTTTGTAGGAATGAGTTATTATCAGCCTTTTATGAGCTGCTGAAGATGAAATGCATGTTTCAGGAGGATAGATGCCAGTTTACCATCCTCTTTCTTGTGCCAAGAGAGAACTGAGAGCAAAAGCACATTTGGGCAAATAAAACATAACTAAAATCAAAGTGATACAACACCAATTTCCAGGGAGCAGTTAATGAATGAGCTGAGAGGAAGAAAATCATGTAAGAGTCCTGAACCCAGAGGCATTTCTGCTTTAGATTGCCACATTTGTGTTCTACGTGATTTCTTTTTCTCCATAACACTCATCTACTCTTGTTCACTCTTCAATTCACTTCCTTCTTTCCACTTGGTAACTAAACTAACCTCCTGTGTTTGGTTTAAAGGAAAGGTATTGGCAAGCATATGTATGCAATCTGAAGTCTGGAACCCACTTTTAGAAAATGAAAACATCAATGGATAGTAGTTGTGTAAGTCACCCAGTAGCCATAGTTCCCATTCTTTCCACCAAGATGATGTTTCCTCAACAAGATAAGGATTTAGGGCCTGGGTAATTTCAGGTAATATTATGAAGCAACCTTTCTGTTGACTTGTCTCATTGACTTTCTTATTGTTCAAGTATATGTTACAGTAGAAAGGAAAATCCAGTGCTGATCTGCTCCATGTCTGATATCTGTTCCCTTTTGAGAGAACCCATTGAACTGGACCTAGGAAAACTACAAATGGTTAAGGAAAGGTCTAACAGATGATAGAAATGATAAGGAAATAGAAATTTGTGAGAAAATATGGTTACACAAGTTGAGTAATTTCTCATAAAGGAATGAAATAAGAGCAGAGATTGTGAACATATGGTGGCAAAAATTCTAGCCAACACAATGAAAACATGAATCAACTAAAAAGTTCATGGGATGGAACTATAGACACCAAATTTGATTATTATACAAACAAATGTTGAGGAAAATGAATTGACATTATATCCCATGTGTTGAATTTACATTATTTTTTTGCAGTCACAATTTTAAAAAAATATTTTAAATTGGCAAATAATTATCTATATTTAAAGCATAATAGGGTACAGTAGGATATTTTAGTCTATTTTACACTGTAGAAAGATTAAATCAAGATAGTTAACACATACATCATCTCACAAACTTTTTTTATGATAAGAACATTAAAATTATTTTTAAGTAATTTTGACATATCTACAATTAATTATGGTCATTATGGAGTACAATGTATCACTAAAACACATTCCTCCAGTCTACTAATTGAAACTTTGTACCCTTTGATTAACCTCTCCCTACTCACCCCCAACCTCTGATAACAGCCCTTTTACTCTGTATGCAATGGACTTTATTGGATTCTATGTACAAGTGGAATTATAGTTTTTGTCTTTTCTTATAGCTTATTTCATTTGGGATATTTTCATCCAAGGTCAATCATATTGTTGGAAATGATACACTTTTCTTAATTTTTAAAAAGATTGATTTATTTATCTGAGAGGCAGAGATACATAGAGAGAAGGAGAGGGCGAGAAAGAGTGAGAGAGAGAGAGAGCGCGCGCGCTTCCATCTGCTGGTTCACTTTCCCAATGGCTGCAATGATTAGAACTGGGCCACTTTGAATAATGAACAAGGAAGTTTTAGTATTTCTTTGACATGCAGATTTCGGCTCCTTTGGATGTATACACAGAAATGGGTTCTATCACAATGTCTCAAAGCCCCTTTCTAACTTCACCTCGTTCATGAAGTCTTTTTCTATTTATCCTTCTAGTTAGTCCTTCTATCCTACAAGTTTTATCCTTTTATTGTATCTAAAATCTACTGCCAGTTAGAGTACTTTTGATTAATTATATTACTTTCATAGTGACATTTATGAGGAATCTGGACTCCCTGAAAACATGAGTCACATTCTTTTAATGCTCTTCATTAAATATCTACCACAGTACTTTATGTATAATTATTACTCAATGCATATTTTTAAAAGAAAATCTTAAAGAAGTTGGCTAGTGAATTGTGCTTGATTTTGGAAAAACAAAGACTAGCAAAAAAGGTTGAACACACATGGCTTCTTTGGAGTATTAGGAAACTGAGAACCCAAGTAGCCACATTTAATTACAGCATGAGTCTTTCCCTACCTTCTTGCCTTTTGCCATCTTTTCCATTCCTACACATTTAAACAATTCTAACCATCTACAGGTTCTTACACTTATCAACCAAAATGAGCGTAAACCAAATTTTTTTTTTTTTTAAATTTTTGACAGGCAGAGTGGATAGTAGAGGGAGACAGAGAGAAAGGTCTTCCTTTTTGCCGTTGGTTCACCCTCCAATGGCCGCCGCAGTAGGCGCACTGCGGCCAGCACACCGCGCTGATCCGATGGCAGGAGCCAGGTGCTTCTCCTGGTCTCCCATGGGGTGCAGGGCCCAAGGACTTGGGCCATCCTCCACTGCACTCCCTGGCCACAGCAGAGAGCTGGCCTGGAAGAGGGGCAACCGGGACAGGATCAGTGCCCCGACCGGGTCTAGAACCTGGTGTGCCGGCGCTGCAAGGTGGAGGATTAGCCTACTGAGCCGCGGCGCCGGCCACAAACCAAAATTTAAAACTTCAGAGTAGGTAAAGAAAATGAGTACATTGAAGAGGCACATTCTCATTCATACAATCACATTGACTTTTCAATGGAATCTAGAACATCATAAGGATGTAATGAATGAGCTGATCTACTGAGCAAGAAAATCAAAGCACGGCATAATCTGCAACTTTGGGAACAAAATAGTAGTGAGAACGTACTTACTGATGGAAACTGGCCCTCATGGACAGGAACAATCCATTTATTCAATATTCATTGAATTTTTTGTCCAGTCATAATTTCTATGAGTGGCAATTACTAATCCAAATATTCAAAAATAGCTCTCCAGTACTTATGGTAAGGGTATGTGGTACATACAGTCTTTTAGCAAAAAAGAAAGACAAAAACAGAACTTGGCCCCTTGAATTTTGATTTTGACACTGTCATCGTCTGCTTATTTCACCAATATTCTCCCATTGCTGTCCTCATTTTCTTCTTATTGTGAACATCGCCACCATGCTTAATACAGTTCTTCTGCATAAAGGAATTTAATTCTCGGGCAGAGAAATGTCACGTACCCCTTTAAAGGATTTAGTGGAAAAAATGAGAAATGAGGACTTTAATAAGCAGACTGGAAGGAAACCATTCGTTATGTTGCAATGATGAGCCCATTTAGGCAGCACTGAGGTCTAAGTCTGCAGGTGGTTGCCTATTCTGTACACTAAATTAGACATAACATTTGTCACCAGAAGATAGCAAGCAAGATTTTTAAAATTGTTGACTTGAGAGAGGGGGAGGGGGAGGGGGAGGGGTAGAGGGAGGGGGAGGGAGAAAGAGACACTCTCCTGTGTTGGTACACTATCAAATGTCCCAGATAGGGCTGAGACTGGGCCAGAACTGGAAGAAAGGAGTACAGCTTAGGTCTCTCAGGCAGGTGTCAGGGAGTCAACCACTTGAGCCATCTCTGCCACTTCCCAGGGTAGGAAGCTGGACTCAGGAGTCAGACCTAAGTCTCAACTCAGCTACTCTGGTATGGGATTCAGACATCTTAAACACCAAGCTAAATGGCCATTCCAGAAAACAAGATTCTGAAATCATTGTCCAAGTTTAATGACTGATTTGGTGGTTTGAATAATGGGTCTCTTAATGAAGTTTTTAATGTGAGCCTTATTGCATCCTAGCTACATGAAGAGATGAGCACTGTATAGTGGATAAATATGCTCCATGTGTTCTTAATGATATAATATTGACCTCTATTCTTTCTAGCAGGGTGGTAGAGCAGACTAGTGGAGATGACTTATGAGGCGATGCGCCCACATTAATTTAGGTGACATACTCTTCCCTTCACAAATAGCTTCAATGCTCACTGCCCACACAGCAAGTGTCTTTTTTTGAGTCAGCAGTAACATTTGCTCACTTCTGCACATTTAAGTAACCAGTTCATGAGAAGCCTCATAGTTTGCACACATTAAAAACGGAATGAATTTTGTGCTGTTGAAACTTTACAATTTGCACAAGACTTTGTATACTTGTTTTTAGCTAAAGTATTAAGTTTTAGAACATTCTAGTTGTTAATTTATTATTTATTATTACTACAAATATGAAAGTTATGGCAGCAAACATGAGAAACCTTCATTACTTTAATAATGATGTTACAATTCATCATCTTCAAATTCTTTTTTTTAAACTTTTATTTAATGAATATAAATTTCCAAAGTACACCTTATGGATTACAATGGCTTCCCCCCTCCCATAACTTCCTTCCCACCAACAACCCTCCCCTTTCCCACTCCCTCTCCCCTTCCATTTACATCAAGATTCATTTTCAATTCTCTTTATATACAGAAGATCAGTTTAGTATATATTAAGTAAGGATTTTAACAGTTTGCACCCACATAGTAACACAAAGTGAAACATACTGTTTGAGTACTAGTTATAGCATTAAATCAAAATGTACAGCACATTAAGGACAGAGATCCTACATGATGTTTTTTAAAAATTGATTAATTTTCTATGCAATTTCCAATTTAAAACCAAGTGTTTTTTTTTTTCATTTTCAATTATCTCTATATACAGAAGATCGATTCAGTATATACTAAGTAAAGATTTCATCAGTTTGCACCCACACAGAAACACAAAGTGTAAAATACTGTTTCAGTACTACTTATAGCATTACTTCACATTGGACAACACATTAAGGACAGATCCCACATGAGACATAAGTACACAGTGACTCTTGTTGCTGACTTAACAATTTGACACTCCTGTTCATGGCGTCAGTAATCTCCCTAGGCTCTAGTCATGAGTTGCCAAGGCAATGGAAGCCTTTTGAGTTCGCCAACTTTGATCTTATTCTGATAGGGTCATAGTCAAAGTGGAAGTTCTCTCCTCCCTTCAGAGAAAGGTATCTCCTTCTTTGATGGCCCCATTCTTTCCACTGGGATCTCACTCGCAGATATCTTTCATTTAGGTCTTTTTTTTTTTTTTCCAGAGTGCCTTGGCTTTCCATGCCTAAAATACTCTCATGGGCTCTTCAGCCAGATCTGAATGCCTTAGGGCTGATTCTGAGGCCAGAGTGCTATTTAGGACATGTGCCATTCTATGAGTCTGCTGTGTATCCCGCTTCCCATGTTGGATCGTTCTCTCCCTTTTTGATTCTATCAGTTAGTATTAACAGACACTAGTCATGTTTGTGTGATACCTTTGACTCTTAAACCTATCAGTGTGATCAACTGTGAACTGAAATTGATCACTTGGACTAGTGCGATGGCATTGGTACATGCCACCTTGATGAGATTGTATTGGAATCCCCTGGCACGTTTCTAACTCCACCATTTGGGGCAAGTCCAATTGAGCATGTCCCAAATTGTACATCTTCAAATTCTATTTTCATTTTTATTTTAATGAAAGAACTGTATACTTTCAAAAATTTTATTGAACTTAAACTAGTTTAATGTATTTCATATATACAGATTTAGGAACATAGTGATACTTTAAACTATGCTCCTCAAGGAAGGTTTTTGGAATGCTGAGTGGTCAATGATGTAGCATATTTATTTCCTTGAGGGATTCCTATAGCTTGGAGAACACAGTCCTGAATGAATATTACATCATATAAACTTCTAGGTCTCTACATATCAGAAGCTGTTTTGAAAGTTAAGATTTCCCATCTTTATCCTTTAGAACTATAAAAGTAAGGCAGATGGGCATGTTAGAGTTTTATTTACCTTACCCTTTAAAGACTAAGAGACAAAAATGAATAAATGACTTGCCTTTGTGTTAGTAAAAAATGAGATGGATAGATTTTTCCTGAAACCTCCAACTAGTTTTGAAATCATTGTACTTTCAGAAAGTAGAACAAATATGGCCCTCTCTTTTCCATGGAATAATATACTCCTACAGAGCATATTTGACATTATGATATTGAAGAGTGAATAAAGTAATTTTAATGTTACGTGTTTATGTTATTCAATTTTAAAAATACTTGGAGAGACTTATAAGATATACTATTTTTAAAGTAACAATTAGAGAAATGGGAAATAAGTAGGAAAAATTTAGATAAATCCAGGAGTAATTTTTAATTATAATTTTTATAATGCCAATTAGATTTTGCTGAAAATTTGGTGACAATTTTTCCATCAGCTAGCAGAAAACATCCAAGAAGTATTTTACTTTTGATACATAATTTTTTTCTTTGCATTATATTAGGACCTTAGGTTTTTCCAAAATGATTGTACTTAATAAGGGAGGAAGGATTATTAAATTAAAAATGAAAGCCAACTAAGTTTTAACCAAAGCATTACCTGTATTTCTCCTGATATTAAATTTTTATGTGGGTTGAGATCATCTCCTGGTTATGTTAAGAAGAACAAAAGAGAATATTAAAATGGACATGTCTCTATTTCTATGGAATATTTATTAAGCATCCTTCATATGCCTTGAGATCATAGCGAATAATTTCATCATGATAAATTATCTGATTGACTAGAACTTCAAGTAATTACAAGTAAATATTCAGTAAAAGCTAAACATATCTAGTTATCTGTATAAAACATACTGGAGGAAGGCCAAAGAAACTTGCCAACAGGGAAAGCATCCAAAAGTACATTTAGACCTTGATACCTCTTTTATGGTTCCATAGTTCATAAAAATATTTTTACTCTCTCAGATGTTAGTCAGAATAATGTTAAGAGTGTTTACTAAATAACAACTATGTATCTTGGTATGCTGATACTACAGTTGATATGAAGAAAGAAAACATTCATAATTTACAACATACATAATAAAGTTATGTGAGCATAAATGAAAGATTAATCCATAATGTAGGAAGGAATGCCATCAGTCAAGTACCAACAATGTCTGATGGAGTGCAGAAGAGGGAATGATGATCTTTTTCGAAGGAAAAGTGCTAAGTTGCACCAAGGAGATAATATTTGAGATGGATCTGGAGGAAATGATATGATTTAAACCAGAGGAGGAAGATGAAAGATGCTATAGTTATAAGCACTCAGGGGGCATGCAGCTCTATTCACTCTCTATCCCTAAAACCAAGAAAAGCAGTCACAATACAGATTATTGATACAGAATAGTCTCCAAAACTGGATGGAGAATTTGCTATGGAACTTCCAAAGTGGCGTCTGCTCACCCAACATGTAAAGCAAATCACTGATATTGGTGAAGTGGGAGAAAACAGAAACATTTATTGCAAAGTTTAGAGCAAGGAGTCCCCAACCTATTGCTTAATTTCTGAACTTCCAAAGTAAGATGTTAGGGGAAAAGTTTCTTTACAGATTGGATTCAGGTTGGGTGGTGTGTGTTCCACTCTCATCCAAGTTCCTGACTGGCCTGCAGTGCTGGTGTACCTCCTTCAATTGGTCAGCAATACCATGTCCTTTAAGACATTTTGGTGATAGCAAAGTGGGCTCCCGTCAATCTGGCAGCTCCGTGTAGGTGGTGGTTATTGTTTGTTCAGGGTCTGGCATTCCTGGTCAAGGAACTCCAGGAAACAAGACTGACAATCAAGATAGTATCCATTGAAGAAACAAATGAACCCATTGGTCTCGTGATTAGAACCTTGTCGAATCAGGAACTAAGGATCTTGCAGGGCCAGTTGCACCACTCCCTCAACTCACTGAATTAATTTTAGCATGGGACTTGATGATATCTAGCATCCTTCAAGGCGCAGTATTTGGGTGAGGTTTCAATACCATTCTACTTCTTTTCTCATTTATAGTTTCTGGCTGCATCTCACACCTTATACTTCAAACGCTGCATTTTCTACCTTATTCCTGTAGCACCAATTTAAGTGGACACCTTATTTGTACAGTCTGCATGCTTTCCACTGGCACCTCCGAGAGATACTGTGACTCAGATCCATCTCTTAGTTGCATGCCAAGTGGCTAAAGATAAGATACAAGGGATACCTTTCCTCTTCGACTTCCCTCTCTCTCTGAATCAGGCATCTCATGCCCCATACTCCAGACTGGTTAACTCCAGGACCCTGATTCTCTTGCTTATATAGGAGATGGGATCAGACAACAAGAAAGCATCATGTGACAAAGGACCCATGAGTAAGCTAGTTTACTAGGAAAACTAGGTACATTCAGGAGATAGGTCAAACACAGAAAGCTTTGAATAAAGCGCTGAGAACACATCTGCTTTGCTAAGCAGTAGGAATCCAATGGGAAATTTTGAGCAGAGTTTACTGTTTGCATTCATCTCTATCTCTAGGTTCTCTCTCTCTGTGTGTTTGACATTAGACATTCTTATAAAAAATAAAGATAGAATCTGTCAGATTTCTTTGCATAGTGGCATTCACAATTGTGTGCTCATGAGAATGGATTGTGGAGATGAGAATGCTGATAAAAATTGGGAAACTTTATGAGACCATTGCTTTTCACAATGTTGTGTTCATAAAGGGGCTCTAGCATCCTTGGATGCCTGGGAAATGTATTGCTTATCAAGGGGGAAGTAGTCAAGTCTAGTAGAAATGGAAATATGTTTTTACCCCATGCAAGGCTTTAGTTTTAACTGGCAGAGACTAAATGGAAACTGAAACAAATCTAAGAGATTCATGCTCTGCTGGCAGCAGAGATGTGGTTCAGTTAGCGTCTAGCCGAGTGTATAAGGGATGTTGAAACTCTTCCAGTTTACAGTACATTTGGCAGCTTTCTCTTGAATAATCTTTTTTTTTAATGTGTATTCTGTTTGGAAGTGAACTCTACACCAGTTATTTTAGGTGGTATTTTTTTAATCTGTTGCTGTTTTAATTATGGAAGGGATGGTGGCAACACAATCATAGACTGATGTGAATGTTTTATTCAATGAACCAAGGAAATATCCACCAGGGCTGTGTAAAAATTGCAGTGGACTGAAAATAATCAAATATGAATGGGTTTAGGTAGCCAATGGCACTGATAGCTTATGAAGCTGAACACTATATATATATTTTTTCCTTCTGCTGCAGTTTATGTGAGAGTCACTGAAGAAAGAAACCCTTGGAATGATTATATTTTCTTCTGGAATGTAACTAATTTCACAGTGGAATAATTTTGACAAGAGTTCTTAGTTTCCTTCCATATGTTTTATTTCACTTTCTTGAAAAGGGGTCCTTGGACTGGCACATTTGAGTGCTATTGAGCACTGTAGGAAAACTGTTTATTTTTTGTGCAATCATCGGAGGCAAGAAAAAAATCATGGTGAATTGCTCTCATGCAATTGCATGCCAGCACAGGGAACTCAAAAACAAACGGTGAAAGAGACTGTGTTGACTCCTCATCAAGCTCTGAACCAAGGAGAAAACAATGGATGAACTTGGCAGTGTGGAGTTCCACACTTTCTCTCTGACCAGGTGGACAACAACCTTCACTTTAAACATAGGGTGAGGAGCCCTATATATCATTAGAGTAAATGGTAATGTTCTAGAAAATAGCATTAGAGTAAGTGGCTAATGTTCTATAAAATTAAATGTTTACTTTTTTCTATTAAAAACTGTTCTAAAATTTGTATACATAATATTTAAAGAGCATAATCAAGAACACATGGAAGTATGTTCCAGTTAATACCCTGAACAGTCCAAAAATATTTATCTTCAAAATCCTGGAGTTTCTAAACACCTGCTGTTTGAAAGTTGTGTTCAGGGGCCAGCACTGTGGCGTAGTGGGTAAAGCTGCTGTCTGCAGTGCTGGCATCCCATATGGGCGCCAGTTCAAGTCCTGGCTATTCTACTTCCAAACCAGCTCTCTGCTATAGTCTGGGAAAACAGTAGATAGCCCAAGTCTTTGGGCCCCTGCACCTATGTGGGAGACCCGGAAGAAACTCTTGGCTCCTGGCAGCTCTGGCTGTTGCAGCCAACTGGGGAATGAACCATGGAATGGAAGATCTCTCTCTCTCTCTCTCTCTGCCTCTCCTTCTCTCTATGTGTAACTCTGATTTTCAAATAAATAAATAAAACCTTTAAAAAAGAAGAAAGTTGTGTTCAGTTGTAATCCTGTAAGAAACCACCAGCGCCCTGTAGCTAGTCCACACCCATTCACAAGAGCAACATCTGTGCAGACACAGGTCAGGAGTATCTAAATGTCACTCTTTGATTAATTTTAATGCTAGGATTCCTACCCTTGGAGAAGCATAAGCCTCATTACCATACCATGTTTTACATGTGAGACTGTTTCCGAATTGCACCTGCATGAGTTAATGCCTGCTTCCACTTGACAAAACTTCCCCTCTTGAATATTCATTCCCCATCCAAAGAAGAGGTACCTGCTTTCCTTGCTCAGGAATCTATGGCTTTGGAAATGATTTCCCATGGTCTCCTTCTTTCCTTCTTTGCTGCAAATAAAAACTACATTGTGTGTGCTGAGAATTACTTCTGATGAACATTTTCATTTCTACTCATCAAGAAGGGAATCGACTCTGTTTTGGTAATAGTAGTACTGACTGATCTTGAATTTGTTGAAGAGCAAGTCTCTCACTTCCCTGAAGTTTTTTTTTTTTTTTTTTTTTTTTTTGCCAGGCAGAGTGGACAGTGAGAGAGAGAGAGAGAGAGACAGAGAGAAAGGTCTTCCTTTGCCATTGGTTCACCTTCCAATGGCCACCATGGCCAGTGCGCTGCAGCCGGCACACCGCGCTGATCCGAAGCCAGGAGCCAGGTGCTTCTCCTGGTCTCCCATGGGGTGCAGGGCCTAAGGACTTGGGCCATCCTCCACTGCACTCCCTGGCCACAGCAGAGAGCTGGCCTGGAAGAGGGGCAACCGGGACAGAATCCGGCACCCCGACCGGACTAGAACCTGGTGTGCTGGCGCCGCAGGCGGAGGATTAGCCTATTGAGCAGCTGTGCCGGCCCCCTGAAGTTTTCCATTGATTTACTCCAAAGACATTATTTGTAAATAGCTTTTGGGAATGATAAACTTCATATATTCTAGGAGGCTTTCACTTTGGTACTTGGTTATTTTATAGATTAAAAAAAGAAACTTGGATCCTTTTGTGAGCTTACTTCCTCTACCTATAACTGTACAGAGGAATGCACACACACATACACATACATCCACATCCAGTTTTCCTTGTTTGTACTTAAAATATTATACCCCAAATAAAAACCAATCTATTAAATAATTTTGGCTTGTTTTTGAGGAGGAGAGATATGATTTTTTTCTCTATTTTTTCTGAGTTCTTAGTAAGACTCTTCCATAACAAGAGAAAAAGCAAATAGACATTTGTTTTTTAAAAATGTTATAAGGATTTATTTATTTTTACATAAAAGGCAGGGTCACAAAGAGAGAAGGAGAGGCATGAATTCACATTCACATACATGCAGAAGGAGAGATAGAGAAAGATCTTCTATCTACTCCTTCACTCCTCAAGTGCCCACAACAGCTAGAGTTGGGGCAGGCCAAAGATGGGCACCAGGAGCTCCATCAAAGTCTTTCATATGGTGACAGGAACCCAAAACTTGGGTCGTCATTTGTTGCCTTTCCACCTGCATTAGTAGGAAGTTATATTAGAAGTGGAATAGCTAAGACTCCCGAAGGCACTCTAAGATGGGATGCATGTGTCTGGATTGGTGGCTTAACCTACTGTACCACAATGCTGGCTTTATCAGACATTTATTAATATGTACATGAATACTTCAAAATGTTTTGGGCAAAATTGAAGACCCCTTTTATTTCTCGTGTATACATAAGAGATGCCCAGAGAAATCAGCATATCCCAAAGAGGTAACTTAAACTTCACATTTAGATGCCACTCTCCGCTGAAAAAAATGAGGATTTGGGGGACCCAGTAAAGGGTACCAGGAAAAGCATGGTAAACAGCAGTATGATTTGCTACACATATGTAAGTTCCTGTCTTATGTATTGGTAAGAAACAATAATGATTTAGTCATTCCTCTTTCCCTGGTACAAAGAGTGAAAGATCCTTAAAAATGAGTGTGCTCAACCTGATTTACAGTAAAAGGAATGAAAAGTACAATTACTCTGAAATAACATCTCTTACCTTTGTCTATTGTTTTTGTTGTTGTCTATTAAGATAGACAAAGGTACATAAGCTATGTTACCAAGAATGATGAGGGTAGCAAACGCTTCACCTATTGCTTTGGGAAATATACACTGGTACAGAATGAATAAAGGCTAAATGAAAATGTTTATAAATATTTTGTGCTCTCTGATAGAACAATTTCAATTTGTCCTATAGGTGCATTTGGATGTATTTCCAAAATGACCTATGTACAAAGCCATTAATTGCAACATTGTTTATAATAGAAAAAAGTTAAAAATCACTCAAATTTTCATCAACAGGAAAGGAATTGAATATATTATGTTATTACCCTGAAGGAAAACACCATATAAACACCATATAGTTGTAAGAGAATGATGCTATACTCTAGGGACTAAGATGAAAACACCTTGCTCCAAAACGCACAATTAAATAAAAAGCAGTCATGTGAAGATAATACTTCATAGAATACCACCATTTGTGTAAAATCAGTGTAAACATATGCTTGTTTTTGCTTAATATGCATAAGTATCTTTAAACTCAACCATTGGGAAGGGAAGCTGAGCAATGTGTGACAATAGTGGAAAGGAGATATTTCACTGTGTGCCTGCTTAATATATATATATATATATATATTTAATTTTGAACTATATGGATGCAATATCTATTTGAAAAATTAAATTATTTTATAATGGAAAAGAGGAATAAACATGTAGTTCTAATCTGGATGGTCAGGAAAGCTTTTAGGAAGTTGAATCTTAGAAGATGAGACGTGGCCGGCGCCGTGGCTCAACAGGCTAATCCTCCGCCTTGCGGCGCCGGCACACCGGGTTCTAGTCCCGGTCGGGCACCGATCCTGTCCCGGTTGCCCCGCTTCCAGGCCAGCTCTCTGCTGTGGCCAGGGAGTGCAGTGGAGGATAGCCCAAGTGTTTGGGCTCTGCACCCCATGGGAGACCAGGATAAGCACCTGGATCCTGCCATCGGAACAGCGCGGTGCGCCGGCCGCAGCGCGCTACCGCGGCGGCCATTAGAGGGTGAACCAACGGCAAAGGAAGACCTTTCTCTCTGTCTCTCTCTCTCTCACTGTCCACTCTGCCTGTCAAAATAAAAAAAAAAAAAAAAAGAAGATGAGATGACGTCCAAGTGAAGAGTAACAAAGGAATGAATATGATGAACAAGTACTTAAAAGAATGAAAATATGTGGATGGTGAGCACAACCATAAAACTGTCCTTAGAAGGAAGCTTCAAACAACTGAGAGGAGAGCTGTGACGAATTTAAAAAAGAAAACAAAACAAACAAAACAACCCAAAGAGAACAGGAAGTTCCAGGGAGCAGGGCATAATCGTTAGCATAGAAAGCCACAGAAAGGTCAGGCAAGGCTGCAGCACGCCCGTGGTTTAGCTGCGGTTGACTCCACTTTCCGCTCTTATCTTTTTGCCATTGGACAGTAAGGTCAATGGTGTTGGTTTTATTTCTAGTTTCCCTATGTTATTTCTAGTTTCCCTAACCAGCACTTCACAGATTGTTTGCTATGATCATGTCCCTATGTTAGACACTTAGATAATAAAAGTGTAGCAGGAGAGACATAACAAATGAGTTCAACATTTCTTTGTTGTTATTTTTAACTGATACATAAGAGTTGTCCAGATTTATGACACACCACATGACATTTCAATATGTACGTACATCATGCAATGTTCAAATAACAGTAAATAGGTAAACATATCTATCTCCTCAAGCATTTAGCATTTCTTTACAATGAAAACATTGAAAATCCCTTTTCCTACATTTTTATCAGAAATTATAAAATCTATTGTGTGAGCAAAATTGCATATACTAAGGAACTCCTAGGATGCTCACAAAGAAGTATATCTAACTGTGCAAAGTAGTGTATGCAGATCTCGATATTCACAGCATCTAGTATATTAAGATACCTAATAGTCCTTGTTGAATGGCAACCAAAACAGGCAACATGTATATTAACAAAACCATCATATAGTGCAGGAAGTACAGAAGAGATGACAACAAAGATGCTGCTGCTGACACAGTCATGATCATTAGAATAATCATGATGATCCTGAAATGAAGTAAATATTCACCACAGTTCAACTGGACTGCTCTGCCAGTTCAGCTCCTCAGGATCTCCCATCTTGAGTTTCAGGTGTTTTTGCCTTCCCTTTAGGATTGCTAATTAAACACCTAACAAGGGCCGGCACGGCGGCTCACTAGGCTAATCCTCCGCCTTGCGGCGCCGGCACACCGGGTTCTAGTCCCGGTTGGGGTGCCGGATTCTGTCCGGGTTGCCCCTCTTCCAGGCCAGCTCTCTGCTATGGCCAGGGAGTGCAGTGGAGGATGGCCCAAGTGCTTGCACCCCATAGGAGACCAGGAGAAGCACCTGCCTCCTGCCTTCAGATCAGCACGGTGCGCCGGCCACAGCGCGCCAGCCGCGGCGGCCATTGGAGGGTGAACCAACGGTAAAAGGAAGACCTTTCTCTCTGTCTCTCTCTCACTGTCCACTCTGCCTGTCAAAAAAAAAAAAAAAAAAAAAAAAAAAAAAAAAAAAAAAAAAAAACACCTAACAAAAGGAATTAACTGAATTGGATGATTGGTGCAATTGGCTCAGAAAAATCTCCGGTAATTAATGTCTGTCCAGTGTCATCTCATAGGGTCTCCATTCAGGGGAACTCTGATCCAGGGAGGAAAGCAACTACCACCTGGATGTGACCTCAGATGGACTGAAGTTCATTTGACCATCATAAAAATTCCCTGAATAGTACAGTGTCACTACCACTAAAAGGAAGGTCGTGAGTACCACTGAACAACTAGATACCTGGACATGAGCTAAACATGTATCTCTTCTGCCTAACTTCAGTTTATGAGAAACTTCACCCCTCACCACTAAAGAAGCCTGGGAATTTCAGTAATAACTACCTGGATCCTTGCCCTGCACTTCACAAGTAAATACCCACTTTCTTCAACCATCCCAGTGTCAGTGATTGGTTTTCTCTGCAAGGTGGGGCAAGTTGTAGAATGCAGGTCACCAAATTATGTTGTGGGGGTTGAGAGCCCTGGCTGAGCCCAAAGAGACCTCCAGCTAGACTTAGTCCAGGTTCTTGTCTTTCTCTATGTATGAATACAACGTGTAGACACAGATAGAGGTGAACTGAATAGCAGGATTTATTGAAAGGCCAAATGATAGTACACACTCAGATGTGAGTGTGGGAAACCTCAAGAAACAGAATCACACTCATCCAGGCTGGGGAGATCCTTTTACAGAGTAAGGATGGTGCTCAGACCAGGGCCTAATTAAAGATACAAAAGAAACAATATTTGGGGTGGGTCTATAGTGCATCTGATCCTCTCCAGGACAGAGTCATAGAATCTCATGCACAATGGAAAGTGAGGTTTAGCTGCACGATTAGGAGTAGGTGTTCTGAGTTTTCAATCACACTGAATCTGCATGGAAGGTGGTGGGATTTGAGTGGTGCTCATGGCTTTGGTGTTGGCAGTCCTTGGTTCCTCATCCTTTTCTGACTCCCTGCCTGGCTCACATCAAGTGAACTCAGCTCTGGGGATTCTGTAACGAATCTTTCAACTGGTTTGGAAACTTGTTCTGTAACACCATCTTTGGGTTTTCTGTCATGCATAAATCAGTTCTTCTCTGTTCTTACTTTGAGACTTTCTGTAACTGTGGTTAAGTGGATAAAACAAGCCAGATTGCAAAAAGGGCTTTCTGGGTTTCCGCTGGAGAATGAGGACACTCAGAACATAAGAGAGATTGGATGGAGCTAACAGATGGAAGAAGATGAGCAAGGTTGTCTTCTGAAAGGACGTGACACATTCCCTGCTTCAGGGAATTTTAGAGATGCAATTTTATTTTTCTTTATTTTAAACAATTTTTACTAACCTAAGAACAGATTTCATGTATTTCATAGATAAAATTCCAAGAAGATAGCCATACTTCCCTTCCACCCTCCCCCATACATCTCCTTTCTTTCACCTTTCCTTTTTTTTCTCCTTTCATTTTTGTGATAGCATACTTTCAGTTTACTTTATAAGCACAGGCTTATTATGTTTGATTTTTTCAAAGAGAAACTCTGCCTAGGAGACCAAGTAACAGAATAGTGATGAGAGTTGCTCTGAGAAGGAGTGGCCATCAACTCTTGTCTTTCCTCACTACCTTCGAGATGGCCTTGGAATAAATATCTGATGGCTCCTTCAAGTTCTAGCATTTTAATTGTCTGAGTCATTAATATTCTGAAGGCAATGGAAAGGTGATTGCCCTGAAGATGTGATTATCTTAAGCAAGTTTTGTTCTGTGTTTCTAATGTTCCTTTTTTTATAATTTCAGTAGTTTTTGGTTTTGAAAAGTAAGGAAGTCTTTCTCTTGAGCATCTTTGAGCATCTTGGTGATCAAGGTCTCCCCAATAACCTTACTAATATACCAACTTTCAGAATCTTATAAATAAAAGATTCATGGGCTGGTGATTATATAACAAATAAACTCAAAGGGCAAAGACAATCGTGAGTTATTTAACAACAATCTCAACTCAATCATCAAATTGTAATTACTGGATTTTATATTATTCTTGTATATTATATCTACATGGAAATCAATTCCTTTCAGAACAGAGGAGCAATGGATCAAAAATTAATTTTCCTCACAGTCATGGATAGCTCTCTATGCTATAAAAGATCTATGTCACTTGCATATTGAAATATAATGTATTCAGGGTTCTCCAAAGAAACAGCCAATAGTGTTACATTCTAAACTTTTTCTTTTTTTTATTTATTTTTCTTTTTTTATTTTTATTTTTTAACTTTTATTTAATGGATATAAATTTCCATTGTACAGCTTATGGATTACAACAGCTTCCCCATCCCATAACTTCCCTCCCACCCGCAACCCTCCCCTCTCCCGTTTCCCTCTCCCCTTCCATTCACATCAATTTTCACTCTCAATTCTCCCCATATAACAGAAGATCAAGTTCAGTACACACCAAGCAAAGATTTCAACAGTCTGCACCCACACAGAAACACAAAGTGAAACATACTGTTTGAGTATTAGTCATAGCATCAAATCAAAATGTACAACACACTAAGGACAGAGATCCCACATGAGGAGCAAAGTGCACAGTGACTCCTACCGTTGACCCAACAAATTGACACTCTAGTTTATGGCACCAGCAACCATCCTAGGCTCTCGTCATGAGTTGCCAAGGCTATGGAAGGCCTTCCAAGTTCGCCGACTCTGATCACATTCAGACAAGGTCATAAAAGGGTGAGGATAGTAACCACTGATCCTAAGAGTGGCATTAACAGGTCCTGAACAATTATATAGCATTAAGTGGGGAAGAGGACCATCAGTACACAGGTTGGGAGTAGAGCCATTGGAGGTAGAGTAGAGGTTATGATTACGAAGCAATGAGGCCCAAGTGCGCTAGAATGAAATTTGCTATAAGCAAATGGTTTCATTGATTCTGGAGACTAGAGAATCCCATGAAGGCCCATGATCTTTCTTATGCAAGCTGGAGACCCAGAAAAGCCAGTGGTACAGCTCAAAGGTGTGGGAAGATTGACATCTCTGTTCAAGCACTGGGGTTGAGTGAATTGAATATTTCTGTGTCTTGTTCTTTGGGCGGTCCTCAACAGATTGGATGATTCTTGCTCACATTTGAGAGGGTCATGTAGTTTTTACTCAGTTCACCGATTCAAATGTTCTGGAAACACCTTTACAGACACACCCAGAAGAAATAACATTTAATCAAATATATGGTTAAATTGACACACAGATGTACCATCACAGCCTTGAAACCAAAGCTCAAATATAGTCATAATTTGCATTAAACTTTCAGGTTGTACTTGATGTGATCTAATTTGTTTTGTTGTAGTGTAATGGTAATGATTTGAGCCTAGGCATCTTAATCTTTATTACAGGTTCTTAAATCCATAGTGATAAGAATTTAAAAAGAGGGGCACCCACTTAATGTACATTTAGTGCAAATAAGGTTTATTTAAATGAGAGAGAGTGAAGGACCCTTTCCCTGTTACCAGTTTCTTTTATGAGATAGGTGGTGATGCCTAATTGAAGTAAACAAATAGAGTGGGGTCTTATCATGTGTAAAGCTCTCTGAGATATTTATGGGGTCTTTATGTGGAGTTTAAACTTTCGTGTGACTATCATGGAGTTTCCTCCTTCCTGGTCCCAGAAGAGGAAACAGGTGCATCCTGGGAAGGCAGGCATATTAGACTGCAGGTGAACGGGCATAAAGTTACAGTGCAGGGCTGGCAGAAAGTCCAGCTCACTGATGTCTTACTCCTTGACTAGGTTCCCCACCTTAGTTCCAACTTAGTGGCTAACTGATTCCTATTCATATCTCTTATTTTTAATTGATTCATATTCCTAACCTTCACCTGATGTTTACCTTGAAGTGTTCAGCTGGCTTCCTGCTTTCTGGAAAACACATTGATGTTGTCTAACTGAAATTAATTGAAATTCTACGAACATTTGCCAAAATCGATTGTTTGGGGGGGAGAACTCAAGTGCTCTGTGCTCATTTATTCAATAAAATCATCTGGTAAGGGTTAACTGCTGGCAAGTGAGGGTTGTGGTGGTTTTATCTGCCTTCCGATTGCTTGGGCAGGTGTGTGTCAGCTGCTTTCTCTTGCGCTGAGGAGTCAGGGAAGTCATGAGTGGATCCTGAAGCTGCAATAAATGCCAGCATGTCGTGCAGCGCTTGCAGCCTCTGGTAAATGCTGTGCGTGATTGGCAGGTCCTCCAGGAAGCAGCAAGGCTGGAAAGGAGACAGAAGGGAAAGTGAGAATGATATCAATAGCCACCACGGGGGATTTAGTTTAAAGCCTGCCATCTTGTCAACATTGTTTCAATACGACAGCTGAGGCTTTTGCCAAGTATTGAACATCTGACCCCATTTGGCTTGTCACTTTAAGCTGTGCCTTATTCTAAATGGAAGGGCTGACCCTCTGAGAAGCCAAAGTCTGAATCTGAGTTTGGTTCATCACCAAGTTCACGATGATTATCTGAAGTTTGTTTTGAACCTCAAGGGAGAATAAAATTGAACTGAAAATCTCACCCGAGCAAATTTCTCCAGTGATTTCTGGCCTTTCAGCTTTTGCTTAGAAATGACATGAAAGCAGGATTTTGTCCCCTGGCCATTTGGGATGAGACGGGAGATCCCAGACATATCATATGTCCTTCTGGTAATAATCCGGCATGGAAAGAAATTTATTTAATCATTTTAGAAAGAAATAGGCCATGAGTTTAAAGCAGGTTTAAACATTGTTTTAGTTGTGTTTCTTTTAAACTATAGCTATTTTAATATGCAGCAGTTTAGCATTTCCACTTCCAGAGACTAAGATTTTTCATACCTAAACTTTAACAGGATAAGTGAAATTTACATTCTCAGAAATAGTCAATAAAAATGCTAATTTTGTAGTAAGATTTGATTTGAAATTTGGGATCTACCACTTCCTGCAGATGAAACCAAACACAAGTTATTAACCCTTCTGAAATTCAATCCATTTGTCTTTTAAACTGGATTGGCAATGCTTCCTATAGAGGGTGGGAATGAAGGTTATACATACGATCTATGCATAGTTTCTAGAACACAATAAGTTCTCTATAAACGGTAAAAATTTTATGTTAATAGTAAAGCACATGGTAGACATGTAATAAATGAAATTAGCCTACTAACTTGCTTATGTCACAATTGCCAATCTATTCCATACTAAGAGGCCTCACTAAAAACAATCACTACAGTAACACAATGATACTTCAGAAGGAGAATAATACACTAAATATTGCCATTTAATATAGAAATGTTTATAATAGAAAATGTATATTTGGGGCAGGCATTGTGGTACAATAAGTTAAGCTACCACTTGTGCTGTACGCATCCCATATTGGGGTACCTAGGTTCCATTTCCCCTTCTATTTCCAACCCAGATTCTTGCTAATGTATATTCTGGAGGCAGCAAATAATGGTTCAAATACTTGAGTTCCTGTCACCCCTAGAGATAGAGATCCTGGCTCCTGGCCTTGTCCTGGAGGTTGAGGGCATTTAGGGAATGAAGCAATGGATGGAAGATCTCTCTCTCTCTCTCTCTCTCTCTCTCTCTCTCTCTCTCTCTCTCTCTTTCTCTTTCTGTAACCCTGCCTTTCAAATAAATAACTTAAAGATATTATACTTCACTAAACATTGGAGACTTTTCTTCAGTAGAATATGCCGTTCTGAATGTGTCATTGGTGCTATGGTTAGGATGCTGCTTGGGAAGCTCACACTTCATTTCAGAGTGCCTGGTTCCAGTCCTGAATACCCCGTTTCTGATTCAGCTTCCTGCTAATGTGTACCCTAGGATGTAGCATGTGATAGCTCTGACTCGCAAGTGGGAGATCCAGATTCACACCCTGGCTTTGGTCTTGCTCTCTTCTTGCTGTCCCAAGTATTTGGGGAGTAACCCAGTGGATGGAAGCTCTTTTACTCCTTCTTTTTTTCTCTGCCCTTCAAAAAATGGAAGAAAAATTCAAGAAGCTTTTATTTATTTTTTAAAGGCAGAGTTACAGAAAGAAAGAGAGAGAGGGAGAGAGATATATCTTCCATCCACTGGTTTACTCTCCAAATGGCCTCAATGGCTGGGGCTGACCTGGGCTGGAGACAGGAGCTTCTTCCAAGTCTCCCAGGTGAGTTCAGAGGCTCAAGTACTTGTGCCATCCTTCTCTGGTTTCCCAGGCATGTTATCAATTAGCTGGTTCGAAAATGGAGCAGCCAGGACTTGAACTGGTCACCATATGGGATGCCTGTCCCATATGCGTGCTGTCACGGGTGGCGGCTTAACGGGTAATGCCACAGTGCTGGCCCAAATAAGCATTTCTGAAAAAAGAAAGAAAATATGACATCCCACACTGCATTAGCCAATATTTTAACATTTTTTTAAAAACTGAAAGACATTCATGACGATGGTAAATGAGAGGCATTTTATTTTTGGGTTTGCAGATTATAATCTAAGGAATGTTGTTCCTTGATTTCTTGCCTTCCTATGCGGAGGAATATTACCTTGAATTGCAAACACCTTTGCCAGGAGTAAGAGTCCCAAGCCAACCACAGAATCTGCAGTCGAACTGAGAATGTAGGGCAACTGATGATTGCAATATATTAACTAGTTTGTGACATTTTGAAGTAGCACCTTGACAGTAGGGACTCCATTTTGGAGCACTTGAGACTCCATTCTGGGAAAGCACCCCCCTCCCCCCCACACACACACACTGTGAGACTCTGGTCTGAAACTATGATCTAAAACAGTAGAACAATAGCGGTACACTACATCACACTTGGCAGAGCATAGAAACCCCCTAGCATAATTGTTCAAGCTTGAAAGTAGAAAGGTTGCACCTGGGTTAATGATAAAAATGTAATTTATCTATGTCCTACATATAATTAAAACCAATACCTGGATTAATGTCAGGATTATAAGATTGTAACTGGTATTGTCAAGATTATAATTGATACTAGTTTTGCATAGGTTTTAGGTCAGCTTGACCTCAGTAACCATGTATTCCCCCCGATCCTAGCAACCATGTATTCCCCTCCCGATTTTGCGGTTTTTGCCTTTATAAACCCTGTTGCTTTGGGCTTCAGGGTCGAGAGTTCTTTAGGGCATGAGCCCACTCTCCACCGCCGGCAAATAAAGGACCATCAAATTTTATCAATGTGTGGAGCTCCTTTGTTCAGGTACAACAATTTCAGTGGGGCTGTGTAGGTAAACTTTGTTACTTTTACTAAAGAATTTAGGTTTTCTCCAGACCACTAAATCTGTGCTTTGTACTTTCTCTAGTCTCTTCATTAGAAAACTGAACATTCTGAAATAAAGTATTAAAATTCTTTTAAGTTCAATATCAAGAGAGAACTACTTGTTATTAGTAGCCAGTAATTATGTTCTACTCTTTTCCCTTAAACACTAGTTAACTTTCATAGGAAAACAACACAGTGGACAGTTTTATTGCATTTAGTTCTCTAACAACAGGCAGTTAATTTTCTTCAAAGGACAAAAACCAGTTTTGTTTTCCCAAAGTTGACTAGTTAAGCACAGGAATAATCAAAGTAAACATTCTGGAGCAAAAGGCAATGCTCTATGAATCAATCTATTTACTAAATTCACAAATTTATTTTTGTTTTAATAAATAGGTTTAATGACACATTGCTCTTCACAAAGACAACTGCAGATACTTTTAACCTACAATCCAGGAAAATACAACCATGCAGTTCAGACCAATTAAGCAAATATAAAATAAACTGGCTTCTTATCATAACTAACTTATAAACACTGCAACCCTTCTCTCCAAGATGACCCAAATTGGGCATCAAAACAGTAGCCATGGGGAGCAAGACATCTAGCTTTGTGGCTAAAAGGAAAACATCATAGGAAACATAGCAATTGAATGGTTAGTTGGTGAAATCAAATTGTGTTGCTTTGTTCTTACTCTGGCTTTTTCTTTTTTTTTTTTTTCATCTTCTTGAATATCTCATTTTGCCTTTCTTTTCTTTTCCTTATTGGAACTATGTTTTCTTGAGTTTTTTTTTTTTTTTTTTGAGGCTCTGACTTTCTTTTTTTTTTTAACTTTTATTTGGTAAATATAAATTTCCAAAGTACAGCTTATGGATTACAATGGCTTCCCCTCCCCCCCATAACTTCCCTCCTACCCACAACCCTCCCAACTCCTGCTCCCTCTCCCATTCCATTCACATCAAGATTCATTTTAGGTTCTCTTTATATACAGAAGATCAATTTAGTATATATTAAGTAAAGATTTCAACAGTTTGCGCCCACACAGATCATAAAGTGTAAAATACTGTTTGAGTACTAGTTTTAGCATTAATTCACATTGAACAACACATTAAGGACAGAGATCCTACATAAGGAACAAGTGCACAATGATTCCTGTTGTTGACTTAACAATTTTTTTTGCTATTAATTCCTTATTCCTTTTTTTTTTATTTAGTAAATATAAATTTCCAAAGTACAGTTTATGGATTACAATGGCTTTCCCCCCCATAATTTCCCTCCCACTCGCACCCCCCATCTCTCACTCCCTCTCCCATTCCATTCACATCAAGATTCAATTTCAATTATCTTTATATACAGAGGATCGATTTAGTATATATTAAGTAAAGATTTCATAAGTTTGCACCTACACAGAAACACAAAGTGTAAAATACTGTTTCAGTACTAGTTATAGCATTGCTTCACATTGGACAAAACATTAAGGATAGATCCCACATGAGACGTAAGTACACAGTGACTCCTGTTGTTGACTGAACAATTTGACACTCTTGTTTATGGCATCAGTAATCTCCCTAGGCTCTAGTCATGAGTTGCCAAGGCTATGGAAGCCTTTAGGGTTTGCCGACTTCGATCTTATTCCGACAGGGTCATAGTCAAAGTGGAAGTTCTCTCCTCCCTTCAGAGAAAGGTACCTCTTTCTTTGATGGCCCGTTCTTTCTACTGGGATCTCACTCAAGAGATCTTTCATTTAGGTCCTTTTTTTTTTGGCCAGAGTGTCTTGTCTTTCCATGCCTAAAATACTCTGATGGGCTCTTCAGCCAGATCTGAATGCCTTAAGGGCTGATTCTGAGGCCAGAGTGCTATTTAGGACATCTGCCATCCCATGAGTCTGCTGTGTATCCTGCTTCCCATGATGGATCCTTCTCTCCCTTCTTGATTCTATCAGTTAGTATTAGCAGACACTAGTCATGTTTGTGTGATCCCTTTGACTCTTAGACCTATCAGTGTGATCCATTGTGAACTGAAATTGATCGCTTGGACTAGTGAGATGGCATTGGTACATGCCACATTGATGAGATTGTATTGGAATCCCCTGGCATGTTTCTAATTCCACCATTTGGGGCAAGTCCGATTGAGCATGTCCCAAATTGTACATCTCCTGCCTCTCTTATTCCCACTCTTATATTTACCAGGGATCACTTTTTAGTTAAAATTTAAACACCTAGGAATAATTGTGTGTTGTTTTTTTTTAAAATTTTATTTAATGAACATAAATTTCCAAAGTACAGCTTATGGATTACAATAGCTTCCCACCCCCCATAACTTCCCTCCCACCCACAACACTCCCCTCTCCCACCCCCTCTCCTCTTCCATTCACATCAAGATTAATTTTCAATTATCTTTATATACATAAGATCAATTTAGCATATATTAAGTAAAGATTTCAACAGTTTGCACCCACACAGAAACACAAAGTGTAAAATACTATTTGAGTACTAGTTATAGCATTAATTAAACACCGAAGAATAATTGTGTATTAATTACAGAGTTCAACCAATAGTTTTAAGGAGAACATAAAAAAATACTAAAAGGGTAAAGTATTAAGTTCTTTTTTTGCTAGTTTTTGTTTGTTATATAGTTATTATTTTTTTATTTAATAAATGTGAATTTACAAAGTGCAACTTTTGTATTGTTGTGGCTCCCCCCCCCCAACCTCCCTCCCTCCTGTGGCCCTCCCCTCTCCCACTCCCTCTCCCATCCCGCCCTCCATCAAGTTTCATTTTCAATTACCTTCATATACTGAAGATCAACTTAGTATATACTAAGCAAGGATTTCAACAGGCTGCATTCACACAACCACACAAGGTATAGGGTATTGTTCGACTAGTAGTGTTTTTAAGTTTCATAGTAAAACACATTAAAGACAGAGATCCTATGTGGGGATCATGTACCCAGTGACTCCCGTTGTTGATTTAACAATTGGCACTCTTATTTATGACGTCAGCAATCACCCGAGACTCTTGCTATGAGCTGTCTAGGCTATGGAAGCCCCTTGAGTTCATCGACTCTGAACTTGTTTAGTCAAGGCCGTGTCACAGTGGAGGTTCCTTCTTCCCTTCAGAGAAAGGCGCCTCTCTCCTTGATGGCCTGTTCCTTCTGCTGGGGTCTTGTTCTCCAGGATCTTTCATTTAGATTGTTTTTTGCCACCGTGTCATGGCTTTCCATGCCTGTGAGACTCTCATGGACCTTTTAGCCAGATCCGAATGTCCCAAGGGTTGATTCTGAGGCAGGAGTGCTGTTTTGGGCATTTGCCATTCTATGAGTCTGCTGTGTGTCCTTTTCCCCCGCAGGATCATTCTATCCCTTTTAATTCTACCCTTCATTATTTGCTTATAGAGTTCAACCAATAGTACTGGAACAAAAAATAAAATACTAAAATGGATAAAGTATTATATTTTACATCAACAGTCAGGACAAGAGCTGATCAAGTCACTGTTTCTCATAGTGTCCATTTCACTTCAACAGGTTTCCCCTTTGGTGCTCAGTTAGTTGTCGCCGATCAGGGAGAACATATGATATTTGTCCCTTTGGGACTGGCTTAATTCACTCAGCATGATGTTTTCCAGATTCCTCCATCTTGTTGCAAATGACCAGGTTTCATTGTTTTTGACTGCTGTATAGTATTCTATAGAGTACATGTCCCATAATTTCTTTATCCAGTCTACTGTTGATGGGCATTTAGGTTGGTTCCAGGTCTTAGTTATTGTGAATTGAGCTGCAATAAACATTAATGTGCAGACAGCTTTTTTGTTTGCCAATTTAATTTCCTTTGGGTAAATTCCAAGAAGTGGGATGGCTGGGTTGTATGGTCAGTCAGGCAGTGGTGGCAATAATAACCCAAGGAGTCAAATGTCTTCCTCTGGAATGGAACTCACAAGACCTGAATGAGCTTCCGGAACTAGTGATTCACAGTGGACCTGCGTGGAGAGCGTGGAAGCCCACAGTTCGGGACACCAGTGGCAGAATCAACACACCAGTGCTGGAACGCGAGATGAGCCGAACCTCAATAACCCGAGACACTGGCGGGCAAGCGGAAAGAGGAGACTAGAGGGAACAAGGCTTGAAACCCTGTGGGGAAAAGGTTTAGTCACTATGCAATCTGGCCCTTCCTTAGGAAAATGAAAACACATTTTAAAAAATGAGAAGTCTAAAGACTTCTGAGAAAGAAGTCAACAACTTTCTTCTCCAGCAGAAAAATCTTTTTCAAAAATGTGGATTTATACATGTAAAAATTTGTATTTGAAAAGGAACCATAGTGAAATGAACCTTGATATTCTGTCTTTATGCTTCTTTAATAGCATAATTGGACCTTTCATCTTATCCAAGAAATCTGTGTCACAGGATGAGCTAGGATTCGAATATATAAATATGTCACTTTTTAGCATCTCTTTTCATTTCAAATTAGAATGTAGATTTGGAGTGTACTTCTTCAATCCCAACTGTGCTTATCATGCTAGTGGCTGAAACTAGAAGACAATTTTGAAAGCCCTGCAGTCATCCATACTTGTCTTGAACAAAAGGTAAAGAATTCATAATTACAAACATCTAAGCACCTGTTTCAAATTAAACATTAGCCTTCAGCATGTAAAATAATTTCTTTCTAATTGGGCAAACTGCAGCAGAACAGTCATGTCAGTTGCTTTTTTCTTGCTGGAAAAGTCAACAGGAAAGCTGCTTGCCACAGGGTTCTCTGTTGAATCTGAGAAACAGAACAAAAGAAAAGCGGTCTTTTCCATCCCAAATCACTGAGTTAATGTGCAGAGAAGAAATATCCACATTTCAAGAACAAGGAAAGTGACTAGATAAAGGCAGCAGGACTACCCACTCTAGGAGGCAACATAGAAATGCTTGCCAAATCCTGAGCTCAGAATTTTGTTTTTCAGATGAATAAAGAGCACCTAAATGTCAACGAAAATATTCTTCCTGTGATAGGGATCCTTACATGGTCCAGTTGCCACACTTGGCCTCCCCAGGGTCCCTGGCATGCCTCATCCGCCAAATTTTCTCCCCATCATGTCATCTTTCATTAGGTTTGAATAGACCATGGGAAAATTACTACTTTGGTGCTCACTACGGTGCTGATCTGTTTTTCCCATCAGTAGGTCTCAAAGCCTTCCATGGAGCTTTTCCTTGGAATGGATTTAGTTAGGCCATTATACTTCTCCTGGCTGATGAACACATTCCCCGACAACTGGGAATCTGCAATAGTCTGTTCAGCCCCATCAGGAACCACTTGCTTTTCAGCAGCAGCATCCTGGGTCTGCTGGCTCTCACACATTTATTTTCTGAACTGTATCATCTGGATAACAAGATGTCTGATCTCCATGAGTAGGACAACAAGAAGGATGGCATTAAACTGTTTGATATAGATGGCAGTGCTTGTATTTATAAAGACTACAGTGAAGAATGTTGCTTTTGGGTCCTGTATATATTTCTCTAGGTTTATTTAAATCTGTCATAATATGATCTCATTAAAAATATTATGGGTTCCTTGTACAGTAGGTTAACTATAGGTAATGATAATGTACCACATATTTCTCTAAAAAAAGAAAGGATTTTGAGTGTTGTCATGACAAAGAAATGTTAAATGTTTGATGGGCTATGTTTATCCTAATCATTACACAGTGTATACATGTATTAACAGATCATCTGATACCTCAAATATAAACAATTTCTGTGCCAGTTAAAAAATTTAAAAATTGTATATATAAAAAATAAACAATTAAGAATGTAAAAAAAAAACCCTCGTGTATTCTTAGGAATTCTGATACCACAGAGTGACCATCTGCTGAAGTCCATTATAAGGGAAACTATCTTTTGGGTCAGTAGCTTCTGTTCTTTTTTTTTTTTTTTTTATAATGTCTTATACTTTAATCTATTCTCTAATCTCTGTGAATGCTTCTATCTCCATATGACTTGCAGAGTATACACTGGCCATAGTGTTTTGCCAAATATCTAATCTTTCCAATGGTTCTTGGCTTATATGAATTTCCTTCGAGGAAGACACCCATATTCAATATGAAATCATTTTATTAATAGTATTCATCACATGCAGACCCACAATGTTCTTGGTTTACTTTTAAAAATAGCATCACCTTGTTAAAAGTTTTTTTTTTTTTTTAATTCTCTCAAACAGCATTTGAGACAATAAATTGTACTCTTCTTTGTCTCTTCATGACCATGGTCAATTAGTTTCTGATCACTTTTCCATCTAAATCAGTGCTTGAATACCACTTCAATGTACTTGGCAGATTTCTAAAAGGTTAATTAAACAGATTTAAAATCTCTCAATATTTTATTCTTCCTACTGTTTGTTAACAATACGTGGTCCCATCTTAAAGTGGTCATATCTTATCTCTCATTGAAAGAAGGAGTTAATACAGAATGTTGTAATTAAATTCCACTAATTTAAAGCAATAATACATTGCATGGTGAGCGCTTAGTTTTAGCCTTTAAATGTTTCCCATGTTTCCTAGTTTATTCTCATAGTGTCATGTGCACAAACAACACAGACCACATCTTTCACAGTTTCTTGTAAAGATTTATTTATTTAGTTGAAAGGCAGAGTTACAGAGAGAAGGAGAGACAGAGAAGGGGATATCTACCATCTGCTGGTTCACTCCTTAAATTGCTGAAAAGGCAGCAGCTGGGTCAGGCTGAAGCTAGGTGTCTGGAATTCCTTCTGGGTTTCTCATGTGGTTTGCAGGGGCCCAGGCACTTGGGCCATTTTCCCACTGCTTTCCTAGGCACATTAGCAGGGAGCTGGATTGGAAGCGGAGTAGTAAGGACTTGAACTGGCTCTCAATTGGGAGACAGTGTCTCAGGCAGCAGCTTAATCCACTGTGCCACAATGCTGGCTTCAAAAGACCATGTCTTTTATGGGCATATTATGAAATAAAATGAAATGACCATACAGTATTGCAATATCACTGTCCTGAATGTTCATAAAATTGCTGCCTCTAACTACATTCTTTTAATGGTATGAGGTTACATCATACCTATGTTTCTTTTATTTCCCCATTATGAAGTATACTAAAGAGTAGCTCTCTCAGGAAAAGTTCTGTTTAATTCTTTTGTTCCACTAGAAATCTTGGTATCTTGTTCTCTCCTCAGTTCTCCCTCTTTGCAGGAGTTTTGTTTCTCAACTGATCTCAAGTAAGGATGAAGAGATGGTTGCCTCCTTGGGGTTTTGTAAGTTTTTTAATGACTTCCACATTGTTCAAAGGCCTCTCTTCCCTACCTGCAATCTCTAGAAATCATTCCATTTTTTTCCTTGTTTGAACTTTGAACTGGTGGCTAGTATTTGAAAAGTGAAAGTTCCTCATGTACACCTTTAGAAGTGAATATCAATACAAGTTTCATGGTCACTTTTTTCCAAGGAAATGTGTCATTATATAACATAAGGAAGATCATTAGTAGACAAAAGAAGCATGGACAAATTTAACCAGGGAAATAAAGGAAGCCTGGCAACCTGAGATAAAAGCCTGTTTTACAAGTTGTAAAAAGAAGACCATATTCTAGGTGTAGGAAAACCCTCCTAGAATTGTGCAGGGGTCATAAAATATACAATGAGTTCTCTGCTTTAAGAATGATACAACGGAATAATGCTGGGAAAAAAGCCAAATGATTTGTATTTGTTCTTTGTTCTCACATTTCCCTTTGCTGCAACCAAAGGGCTATTGCCCTAGTCTCAGAAATGTTGAAGCATCCGAAATCCTGTTTTCTGTGAAGAACTAAAACATGGCTATGTACTACATAAAGTGAACTTTCAACTGCTGAGCGTCTGATCTCCTGATCATCTTATAAGGGAAGGACAATGCACAGAGCTAATGAGAGTGTTTGATTTCATGTAGCAATTTTCACAAAAAGTTGAATACAATGCTAAACCCCATGCATTGCATTGTAATTGAGCTCTTGAATGCAGGCTCTTAATTTATTGAAACTAACTTTGAAATCACGGTACCATACATGCTGTCTACTGTAGAAATAATTTATAAACATTAATTGCCGGAAAGAGAGGAGCCATTTGCTTCAAACAGCCCATCAGCAAGCTGTCCTTCCTGTTTTATCAGTAAGCAAAGCTGAGAGCCAATAACAGATGGAACTGTCCCTTGGTGGCGGCACAGAGCACTCATGAAATACAGCACAATCTTCCTCCAGTGTGTTATGTTTTTAGCAGTGGAAGATCAGAAGCAGGGGTGTTATGGGCTAGGATGAATGACTGTCTCTGATTAAACACGCTTTTCTTTTAGCAAGAGTTCTATACTAGATTGGGTTTTGGCAGATGATCTTGGTAGCTTGATATAGTGCCATTATAAACATGCAACCAGAAGATTCTGTGGAAAAGAGAGAAACCCCTGACTACCAAGTGAATCTAATGCTTAATCTGGACTGTTAATGGATGAGTCAATTCTAGCTCTTTTAAATAGACATCCAAGATACTACAAAGCCACAGGTATGGCTGCCACAGAGAGCTAGCTATATTTTTGGTACTCATTTGCCATCTGTCAAAATCATTTCATTCTCTTGCAACATTTTAGTCTGCTCAGTATAGCTATAAGAAGGTTAATATTTGCGCATTTTATGTGTGTGGGTGTGTAGCTAAAATCTTCTGCATCTGTTGTTTGTACAATCATATTCAAGGTTATTACTAGGACTGTGGAATCTGAATTTAGTATACGCTTTTTTTCCTCAAAGAAAAATTATCAGCATATCCTAAATGACTGTTCTTTATTTATTTATTTTAAAAGTGGGCATTTTATTTCTTTTTTTTCCCCAAAGAAACCTTTTATCTAAGGAATACAAACTTCATGCAATCCATAAATACAACTTTGGGAACATAGTGATTCTTCCCAATCTACCCGCCCTCCCACCCACACTCAAACCCTAACCCCCTCCCCTCTCCTATTCCCAGTCTTATTTTAAACTAAGACCTATTTTGAATTAACCTTATACACAGAAGATTAACACTATACTAAGTAAGGAGTTTAATAAATTCTATGAAAAAAATGTTCTTCAACAGTTGAGACAAAGGCTGTTCAAAGTCATTGCATCTTAAAGTTAATTTCGCTTCTCTTTTTTTAATTCTTTCTTTGATAAACTTTATTAACTTTAAAGAAGAACCCAAGCATGATACATCTTTTGAAAGCACTTAGACATAAGTATAGCTTATGAGTCATAAGAGTATCCTCCAGTTAATACACTAAAATTGGAAATCTTTGAGGAAGTTTTACTATTAACTCTCATAATACAATGCTTTGTGGACACAGGTCCTGCATGGGAAGCGAGTGTGCAGTGACTCCTGTTGCTAATTTAACAATTAACAATCTTATGTATGACGTCAGTGATCACCTGAGGCTCATAACATGAACTGCCTAGGCCATGGAAGCCTTTTGAATCCACAAATTCCTTCAGTACTTAAATAAGGCCATAAGCAAATTGGAAGCTCTCTCCTCCCTTCAGAGAAAAGCACATACTTCTTTGGCGAACACTTCTTTCCACTGGGGTCTCACTCACAGATGTCCTTCATATAGGACACTTTTTGCTACAGTGTCTTGGTTTTCCATGCCTGAAATGCTCTCATGGGCTATTCAGCCAGACCAGAATGCCTTAAGGGCTGATGATGAGGCTCAGCGACTATTATTATTATTTTTTGGACAGGCAGAGTTAGACAGTGAGAGAGAGAGAGAGAGACAGAGAGAAAGGTCTTCCTTCTGTTCGTTGACCCCCAATGGTTGCTACAACCGGCACGCTGCGCCAATCCGAAGCCAGGAGCCAGGTGCTTCCTCCTGGTCTCCATGCGGGTGCAGGGCCCAAGCATTTGGGCCATCCTCCACAGCCTTCCCGGGCCACAGCAGAGAGCTGGACTGGAAGAGGAGCAACCAGGACAGAATCTGGTACCCCAACCAGGACTAGAACCCAGGGTGCTGGCGCCGCAGGTGGAGGATTAACCTAGTGAGCCGCGGCGCTGGTCTCAGTGACTATTATTAAGGAACTTTTTAGGCAATCAGATAGGAAGCCATCATCAACTCCCCCCCTAGATCGTTACTTAAGCCTGGCTCACAATCACATTTTATAGTAGCCTTTCTGAGTGCTTTCCCCTCATCTGAAGTTTTTAAGTCTGCTTCACTCCTTCAACTTGGAACACTGCTCCCATGTTCTATTAGAATAAAAAACAAACAAACAAACAAAAGTACCAAGGCTGCCAGATCTCCTTTAATAAACAACTGTAACCTGCCCCTTCCAACTTACAACAAACCTATCTACATTAATTCTTTCCCTCATTTTTCTTCATTTTTAAAAGATTCATTTATTTATTTGAAAGGCAGATTTACAGAGAGGCAGAGGGAGAGAGAGAGAGAGAGAGAGAGAGAGAGAGGTCTTCATCTACTGGTTCACTTCCCAAGTGGCTGCAGCAGCCTGTTGTGCTGAGCCAAAGCTAGTATCCAGGAGCTTCTTCTAGCTCTCCCAAGTGTATGCAGGGGTCCAAGGACATGGGCTATCTTCCACTGCTTTTCCAGATACACATTAGCCAGGAGCTGGATCAAAAGTGGAACAGTCTGGACTTGAACCGGCGCCTATAGAAGTTGGAGGGAATGCAGGCAGCAGCTTTACCTGCTATGTCAGTGTCGACCTTCACTTCTTTCTCGGGGAAAAATTTTTACCCTGTTTTCTCATAAAGTTAATGGAAACTTTGATATGTGTTGTAAATATTGCCTATTTCCATTCATCTTTCAATTATCTACTTAAGTACTGAAATTCTGTTTTCTGTAAAATGCATACATTGATTGATTTGCATTCATCCCTTAAACATGAAGGAAACAAAGCATTGTTTCTAAACCTGTGATGCCCTTCAAGCTACTAAGTCTTCCATTACTACAAAACTTCTTCAAAGACTCATCTCCAGTTCATCTCATTGTATTTCTTCTTTTAATTTACTCCTCTTTTTATCGCAGTATCACTGGCTGCTCCCCCATTCTCTGAAACTGTTCTATGAAATAAACAATTCCTATCTATTGAGTGTTGAGAGTAGTAGTTTTCTACTTGGTGTCTGAGAATTCCTTCTGTGCTGAGTTTTCAAGTCCTGGCAGGTGGCAAGCCTCTTTTTCCAAGGATGAACAGATTAGATGTGCTTTCTTTTTGCACCTAGACAGTCATGGCACAGGCATGTAATCTTGGCAATCAGATGGTCTCATCTGAGGACAGAGGAGAAATTATTCACAGAAAGTAGCAGAGGGGACAGGAGCGTCACTGGCTGGCCCAGAGGTCATAGTGTTCATACTCATATGAGTATTCATGAATTTTGATATTTTGCACCAAAATAGACTTCTTTTAATTCTATTTTCCATATATATTTTTTAAATTCTCTCATGTGTAATAAATCTTCCTAGTTGGCTGGCACCGCGGCTCACTAGGCTAATCCTCCTCCTGCGGCGCCGGGGTTCTAGTCCCTGTCAGGGTGCCGGATTCTGTCCCGGTTGCTCCTCTTCCAGTCCAGCTCTCTGCTGTGGCCCGGGAAGGCAGTGGAGGATGGCCCAAGTGCTTGGGCCCTGCACCTGCATGAGAGACCAGGAAAACACACCTGGCTCCTGGCTTCGGATCAGTGCAGAGCCAGCTGTAGCGGCCATTTGGGGGGGTGAACCAACGGAAGGAAGACCTTTCTCTGTCTCTCTCTCTCACTGTCTAACTCTGCCTGTCCCCTCCCCCCCACCCCCGCCAAAAAAAAAAAAAAAAAAAGGAAAAAAAACAATCTTCCTAGTTTGCAGCAAAGGATCTCTGGCTGTTTGCTAGTATATCAGAGAAATGGCTCTTAATCTTGGCCTGCTCTTTGTTCTAGATTGTCTAGGAAATGCTATTCTTTTGGAGAAAAAAATTCCAAAAGCCACTGTTCTTTTCTATCAATGGTTTAGCAAATGTCATGAACAGTGATATTACATTCTAGTGTAATGTGCTCTTAGGGGTCGACATTCACATAAACATGTTCAAGTACCAAATGTTATTGTTTTGACTTTGTGACAAAAAGAGATTGCTTGCATTTCGGGTCATGCTGATAAAGTATGTCCTAGAATCTGGCTACACAGACATTTCATGCCAAGTATTTTCTGTATGTGAATAGAATGTGATGAGAATGCATTAGAATGTGAATAGAATGAAAAGGAACTATAAAATTCCACATAATAAAAATACAAGTAGCAAAAATGCTCTGGGAATGGGAAATAAGCAAACCTTTGGATTATCGTTAAGCACTAACTCTTAGCTACCCTACTTCCTGGGGAGCGGGGGTGAAGAACCTTTTTTCTAACAAAGGCTATTTGGTTATTTATAATATCATTTGCAGGGCCAAATAAAATTATCAACTTAATAATTAACCTGCTACAGATTTGTTAAATTTTACCTTGGCAGGCAGATCTTCCCTACCTCTGCAAGGGGCTGAGAACACCAGCATATCCACAGATCAGATAACACATTGGACTTCAGTTTATAGTTGAATTTTGATCTGAGTGAGCCTTTAGTTACTCAGTCTTATATTATTTTTACTATTCCAGAACTAGTAAACAGACGGCAGATTCCCCAACTTGGTCCCTGAGCCATGGAACAGAGCTCATGTTATAGCAAATGCCAGTCTTCCAGAGTTGTCCCTACTGAATATAGTACTAAAATCCAAAGCAATATTGCATCTGTAGGTGAAGCATTAAAAGTAAAAAAAATTACCAAAACATGAAATATTTGCATTGATGATTATTTTTGCATCTGAATTTCAGCCAGTGAAGAAAATATACAGGTTTGGATGATATAGAAACATTACATGACTATCAGTTGTACCCCCAGTTGTCCATTTCACAAATATTTATTCTAAACAAGCCATGGTTCCTGCTCTGTGCTAGGTGGCAGGAATACAATGATGAGCAAACCTTAATATAGTTTTTGCATTTTTAGCACTGATATTTTAATGGTACAAAATAGACTGGTCTTACTCAATATAAATCTATGAGCTTGTGTTACAGGCAAATCTGCGTTGTCCATATGTTGCTGTGTTTGTGTGTGCAGGTGATTTGAAAGGATGTAACAGGCACATTAGGGAATGTCTTTTTTCCTCAAGGGATACTTCAGATGAACTCTGAGGCTGAGATGGGCATACACTGGACAAGTGGGGAGAGAGGACTGAAACACCACAGACTAAGTTATCTATGTAAATTCCACAGCAGAGAAAACAGTGTGCCTCAGGACTGATTGGAATCAGAACACCTGGAATGTGTTAAAGTGGCAAATATGTATATTTACATACACACAAACACACACACAAACACATTGATATTCCAATTGTGTTGTCATCCAATATGTCCTCATATATACAGATTTATATGTATAATATAATATAGATGTAAATGTTAAATACATATATATATATATATATAGAGAGAGAGAGAGAGAGAGAGAGAAAGGGAGAAAGAGAAGATAGAATGGCCCATCTCAGCCTCAGAGTTCATCTGAAGTATCCCTTGAGGAAAAAAGACATTCCCTAACGTGCCTGTTACATCCTTTCCAATCACTTTGGGCCAGTGAGGGGCCTGACACATTCATATGAAGATGTCGTTCAAAAAGAACATCTACAAAGCAACACAACTTCTGCTAAAACTTGAGTAAGAATACACAATATACAGTGAAGCTTGGGTAGAAAATGGGGGGAAAGTTTGTGAGGAAAAAACCCAAAGAAATTAGCAATATAAATGCATAACTCATTTGAAGAAAGAGTGAATTGTTGAAGCTCACAGTGAAGATCATCCACATCAATATGCAAGGAAAATACTAATCTTGTTATGTCATAATTGAAGATGACAAAGGATTAACAAAAGAAACAGAAGCCAGCACCATAGACACCTCATGTGGTTGAGATTACATAATTATGACTGAAAAATTAAAGTGGAATAAACTTTATTCTGCTCAGAGGGTCCCAAAGTGGTGCACCAGATCAGCTTCAGAAAATAGAGTTTTCAACAGAAATTCTTGACAAATGGAAACAAAATACTAAAGCATTTCTTTCAAGCATTTAAAAAAATTTTTTTTATTTATTTGATATATAGAGTTATAGACAGAGAGAGAGAGGGAGGGAGGGAGGGAGAGAGCGGGCGAGAGAGAAAGGTCTCCCTTCCATTGGTTTACTCCCCAAAGGGCCGACACAGCAGGCACTGCACTGATCCGAAGCCAGGAGCCAGGTGCCTCCTCCTGGTCTCCAATGCAGGTGCAGGGGCCCAAACACTGCCCTCCTGGGCCATAGCAGAGAGCTGGACTGGAAGAGGAGCAACCAGGACTAGAATTGGCGCCCATATGGGATGCGGGTGCCACAGGCGGAGAATTAACCAAGTGAGCCATGGCGTCAGCCCCAAACATTTTAATAAGAGATGATACATGGCTTTACCAGTGACCCTGAAGATAGCATATAATCAATGTAACAATTACCAAGAGGTGGACATGGTCCAGCCAAGCAAAAGCAGATCTATGAGCAAAGATCATGACAGCAGTTTTGGGGATGCTCAAGGCATTTTGCTTGTTGGCTTTCTAGAGGTTGAAAGAATGACCACATCTACTTATTAGGAGAATGTTTTGAGAAAATTAGCCAAAGCTTATCAGAAAAACACCTGGAAAACTTCATCAGAGAGTCCTTATCCACCATGATAATTGTCCTGCTCATTCCTCTTGTAGAACAAGTGCAATTTTGCCAGAATTTCATGGCAGGTCATCAGACTTCTTTACGGCCCAATTCAGCACATTCTGACTTCTTTTTATTCTTTAATCTTAAAAAAAATGGTATGCATTTTTCTTTTATTAATAATGTAAAAAAGACTGTGGTAACATGGTTATGTTCCCAGGGCCTTCAGTTCTTCAAAGAGGGCTAAATGATTGTTATCATTGCTTACAAAAATGCCTTAAAAGTTGATGAGGGCTCATGTTTATATATTTATGTTTATATGGCCTACAAGTTTATGTCCATTCAAAGTCTTTTGGTTGGTGAATTTAATACATTAAATTCAAGGTTAGTATTGATAGATAAGAACCAAGAGCCGTCATTTACTGATTTCATAATCAGTATGTGAGTTTGTTGATACTGAATTTGTTGGTGTCATGTGCTTCATGATGTTTACTTCTAATGCATGGCATCCTACAGAATGTCTAGTAGGGTTGATCTGGTGGTAGTGAACTCTCTCAGTTTTTGCTAATCTGGAAAACACTTTATTTCTCTTTCACTTCTCAAAGATAGCTTTGCTGGATATAATATTCTTGGTTGGAATTTTTTTTTTTCTCTTTATGACCTTGAATATATCACCCCACTCTTTTTCTGGCCTGTAGGGTTTCCACTGAGAAGTCTGATGTTAATCTAATTTGTTTTTCTTTATGTATATATTGATGCTTTTCTCTTACTGTCTTTAGGATTTTCTCCTTGTGATTTTTTTTTTATTTGACAGATAGACAGTGAGAGAGAAAGACAGAGAGAAAGGTCTTCCTTCCGTTGGTTCACCCTCCAAATGGCCGCTACAGCCAGCACTGCGCTGGTCTGAAGCCAGGAGCCAGGTGCTTCCTCCTGGTCTCCCATGAGGGTGCAGGGCCCAAGCACTTGGGCCATCCTCCCTTGCCTTCCTGGGCCACAGCAGAGAGCTGGACTTGAAGAGGAGCAACCGGGACTAGAACCCAGCGCCCATATTGATGCCGGAGCCACAGGCAGAAGATTAAGTGAGCCACGGCGCCGACTCCCATCCTTGTGATTAAATTTTGACAGTTTGACAATAATACGCCTTGGAGAAGACCTGTTTTGGTTGAGTCTGCTTGGGGTTCTTCGAGCTTGTTGTGTCTGGATGTCTATATCTCTTTCAAGATCTGGGAAATTTTCAACTATTATTTCATTTAGCAGTTTCTCAATGCCTTTTTCCTATTCTTCTTCTTTAGGAATACCTGTAATACAAATATTTCGTGATTTAATGGTATCCCATATTTTGCATGGACTTTCTTCTTCTTTTTAGTTCTTTTCTCTTTATTTTTGTCTGTTTGGGTTATTTCAAAAAACTTGTCCTCAAGGTCAGAAATTCTTTCATCTACTTGCTCTATTCTGCTGCTAAAGTCCTCAATCATATATATATATATATATATATATATATATATATATTTTATTTCACTGATTGAAGATTTCATCTCCAAAATTTCTACTTGGCTCTTCTTAATGAGTTTTATCTCCTTAATAGTATTTGCATTCATGTCACTCATTGATTTGCTCATTTCTTTAATCTTTCTGTATTCTCTTGAATCTTTTTGAGTTTCCTTACAATCGTTATTTTGAAATCTACATTTGTCATTTCAATTGTTAAGTCAGCAACAGGAGTCACTGTGTACTTACATCCCATGTGGGATCTGTCCTTAATGTGTTGTCTAATGTGTAGTGATGCTATAACTGGTACTAAAACAATATTTTTACACTTTGTGTTTCTGTGTGGGTACAAACTGATGAAATCTTTACTAATTATATACTGAATCGATCTTCTGTATATAAAGATAATTGGAAATGAAAAAAAAAACAAACCTGGTGTTAAATTGGAAATGGCATAGAAAATTAATTAATTTTTTAAAAAATATTATGTAGGATCTCTGTCTTTAATGTGCTGTACACTGTTATTTAATGCTATAACTAGTACTCCAACAGTATTTTTTTCACTTTGTGTTGCTATATGGGGCAAACTGTTGAAATCTTTACCTAATATATACTAAACTGATCTTCTGTATATAAAGAGAAATGAAAATGAATCTTGATGTGAATGGAAGGGAGCAGGAAAGGGGAGGGTTGCGGGTGGGAGGGAAGTTATGGGAGGGGGGAAGCCATTGTAACCCATAAGCTGTACTTTGGAAATTTATATTCATTAAATAAAAGTTTGATAAATGAAAAAAAAATAATTCTGGAGGAGTACTGTGTTCTTTCGGAGGCATCTTGTTACTTTGCTTCTTCATGTCTCCTGTGTCCCTATATTAACTCTGTCCATCTAGTGTATTTGTCCCTCTTTTTTTATGGAGTTGGTTTTACTGTAAAAGACTTTATGGCTTAGCTGATATTCAAAGTATTACTTGGTTTGTTGCTTTGGCTGTAGTTTTAGGTGAGCCCAAAAGTGTAGTCTCTGAGTGATTTCTTTCATCGTAATTAATGTAAGTCGTGTCTATAAGTGGCACAGTAGACCAGTCTGCTGCAATTCATAGGTATAGAGGTGTTGCTTTGAGATTCATGAGGATTTCCGTGGGTGTGCATCTTTGATTCACAGAGAGTTCAGTGTCAGTCTCATTGGTGATATCCAGGGCCTTTTTCTTGGTGCCCAGGGAGACAGGGGTAGCAGACAGCTTGTTCTACTGTCAAGCCTGAGTGATGCTGGGGCTTTTGGCACCAACGGCTATGGCTCTAGGCCTCTGTGACATGGATGGACCCTTCCTCAGTTCCTGCTAGGAAAGTCCAACAGATGCTGAAGCTTATAATATTAACAGCCCTAGTCCTAGGACTGGAGGATGTGAGCTAGACCCTGTTCCACTCCTACAGGGTGACTACAAAGTATACAGAAGATTTCACACTGGAGTCCAGAGAGTTGGAATGTAGGAAGGTACTTCACTATATCCACCAGATAGATTCCAGTAGCATAGAGAGATTTAGAATGAATTGTTATAGTCTTGGTGTTTCACGGTATAGTGGGGTCATTACTCAGATTTCTGGGATGGGTGCGGATTTTTTATGGGGTGCTTCTAATATAAGCCCCCAGAAGCTAAGGTGAATCCCCTTACCCATGTAGAGTGCATGAGTGTAGCTTTGGGACTAATTCCCCAAGACTCCCACAGTTGCAGGATACAGGGGATCTGTCCTTTGCCCCACATATTGCCCTGACTCTACGATACTTGTAGGAGAATAGAGGTGAGCTGTGTGACTTTTTGTTGCTGAGTAAGGCACTCTGCAGGAGTGGCCAGAGGGGATAGGAGCAAGTCAGCTTCCCTGCTCCAAGCTGGGCAATTTCTCAGATCAAAATCAACTCTCCAGGCTGAAGTAAAAGTCAGTGGATGACTGTGGAATTCTCTCTATGCTAAAACTGCAGGTGATGGGACATGTAGCAATTTCTCCCTACCTTGGTGTGGAAAGATGGCAGCTCACAGCCCATGCACAGCTGGCTACAGTGTTATCTTCTGACTTCTCTCTTCTTGTCCCATGTAGCCTTTATTGTTTTCACCCATCAGACCTCTGGAAACATAGCCCTTCCTTTTTTCTTTGCATATCCCGGAGCAGCTTAAGTTATTGTGGCTATACCTTATTCAGTCATATTGGAACTCCAGACACAAAACATTCCATGTTCAATTGCATTTTGCATTATTTGTCTTAATTCTTCTGGTTTTGTTAATCTTGAGTATTAGTTATTTGATCAAATAACATGTGAAGTGTTTATAATTTGTGAAATAAGTTTCTAATATTCTCTATTTCACCCTCATTCCCATTTCACTTTGTGTGCTTTTTAGTACAAGGAAATCACTATTTAAATTTAGTCCTTGGCAGATCTGTGTTTAAATTCTTTATCTGGGAAGCTACTCACCAGTCAAGACTGGGAACTTGGTGGAAGATGCTTGTGTCTCATGAACCTGAAGGTTCACAAAGCTGGTGATGCCTATTTGCTAACATGTTTCTGAGCCTTATAAATGCGTTTTTCTTTAAAGTGTGTTTTAGAGGTTGGTACTGTGGCTTAGTGGATAAAGCTGCTGTCGGCTGTGCCAGCATCCCATATGGGTCCCAGCTCCAGTTCTAGATGCTTCACTTATGATCCAGATCTCTGCAATGGCTTGGGAAAGAAGAAGATGCCCCAGGTCATTGGGCCCCTGCACCTGCCTGGGAGACCCAGAAACTCCTGGCTCCTGGCTTTGGATTGGCACAGCTACAGCCATTGTGGCCATCTGGGGAGTGAACCAGCAGATGGAAGACCTCTCTCTCTCTCTCTCTCTCTCTCTCTCTCTGGCTCCCTATAACTCTTCCTGTCAAATAAATAAATAAATCTTTAAAAAAGTAAGTAAAGTGTGTTTTAATCCTTGGTATAATATGCACATGTATTGTGTGTGTGTTGTTGCCTTAAGGCAAATAGGTGTCAATTAAACACAGACTTTTTTTTTTTTATTTTTGACAGGCAGAGTGGACAGTGAGACAGAGAAACAGAGAGAAAGGTCTTCCTTTGCCGTTGGTTCACCCTCCAATGGCCGCCATGGCCAGTGCGCTGCGGCTGGTGCACCGCGCTGATCTGAAGGCAGGAGCCAGGTGCTTCTCCTGGTCTCCCATGCGGGTGCAGGGCCCAAGCACTTGGGCCATCCTCCACTGCACTCCCGGGCCATAGCAGAGAGCTGGCCTGGAAGAGGGGCAACTGGGACAGAATTCGGTGCCCCGACCAGGACTAGAACCCGGTGTGCCAGCGCCACATGGCGGAGGATTAGCCTGTTGAGCCACGGCACCAGCTAAACACAGACTTTTATTTTCATTATTTTGCTTAAATGTAAACGTCAGGGGATTGAACTTTTAGCTTAGTCATTAAAGACACCTGTATCCCATATAGGAGTATCTTGATTTGATTCCCAACTCCAGCTTCTTTCTAAAGCAAACCCTTGGAGGCAGTAGTGATAGCTTGAGTAATTGAGTTCTTGCCATCAATGTGGGAAGCCTGGACTGCATTCCCAGCTCGAGATTTTGCCCCCACCCTAGGCTTGTAGTGATACTTGTGGAGTGAATGAGCAGAGTTTGTCTATCTACTTCTCTATTTCCCTGCTTCTCAAATAAATTTTAAAATGTTTAAGTAAACATCAGTTACTTTAATAAGCTAATAGTATTTTTAGCATTTCCCATAGTCTCCAATTGTTCTTCCCTGGATATAAAAATGCACTTCTGAAACCAGACCACTTGAGGGAAGCATAGTGCAAAGCTAGTGTTCAGTTGATTCTTCCACATCCAGTATAGACTGCTAAGTCTCTCTGCCACAGTTTTGTTGTGACACTAATGTAAGCAGACCCTTTGTCTGTCTGTCTGTTGGTCTATTCCCATTGTCGAATTCTTTCCTCTTTCCTCATTCCAGGTTTCCTTGTGAATTAAAACTTCTGTTGTTGAAACTTCCAAAAGCTTAATTAATAAACATGAAAACCAAATCAAAGCTGGCCCAGTGCCCTGTCTTGCTCAACCACATGGGCATGCTAGGGTAATTGCAGTTATTCACATTTGGCTTCCAACTGACTCAATGAGCAACATTGCTTTTTTTTCCCCTTACGAGTACTGGAGCTATTAAATTAAACAGGTTAATGTGGCTACAGCATTTCACCCCCTACTATCCCCACAGCTATAGTAAATCTGCCACCTGTTTATTTCCATAAAAATTCAATTACACTCCACCAGTTATTCTTCTTATGCGAGCAATTATCTTCAGGCAGTATCCAGCCAAAGAAAAAGGGCAGCCTGGCCTATTCCTTTCTCCCTCTGCTCCCGTTAGCCGCTGGTTGTTTCCTTAGCTAAGTGACTGTGCACCTTCACACCAGTGAGAAATGAAAGAATAGATTCAACTGCTGGGCACTGTCATGACAGTGAAAAAGCAAAACTGAAAAATCACAAACAAGCCTTCTGCCTCCCTCAACCCCAGCAGTGGGGAAGCTTTGCAGGCCCAGGGAAGCAAGCAGCAAGCCTGGCAGCCTGGGCTGCAGAGACACTCTTGTGTTCTTTGATAATACACTAAAATGAAGAAGAACTGCTCTAAAACTGCTCATTTTCTTGCCTCTGTATCTGTAAAAAATGTGACCCTGTAGAGAAAGGTTGGTGAAATGCCACGGCGTCCTGGCTAAAGCAAAAACACAATCTTGGGGAGATGAAACCCCATTCATCTGGCCTGCACAGCAAATGCTAGAACCAAAGGCAGCCTATGGCAAGCACATTTCTTCTCCCCTTTGAGAGGAATGAGTCTGAGGTTGCTAATGCTGACTTTTTCTATCTTCCTTCCTTCCTTCACTCCTTCCTTCCTTTTTTCATTTCTTTCTTACTCCACTGCCCTCCACTTCCCTCCCCCTCTCCATTCTTCTCCTTCTCTCTTTTTCTTTCTTTTTCTTTTGTGTCTGGTTTTCATTGTCATAGTTCTTTTCCTTCTCACAACACTCTACTAACAAAAATAAAAAATCACTAAACCTTGTATACAGTGATTTTCTCCATGATCCACTTGCTGAAGAGGGATTGATGTACTTGCTTCCCATCAATCTCTCTGATACCGTTGAAGCTGACTTTGTTTGAACAACTGATATTTATTTATTTATTTATGTTAGGATTTATTTTATTTGAAAAGAAATCACAGTGAGAGAGGGAGAGAGATCTTCTGTATGCTGGTTTACTTCCCAAATGGCTGCAATAGTCAGGGCTGGATCAGGCTGAAGTCAGGAATCAAGAGCCAGGAGTTTCATCCAGGTCTCCCACATGGGTGGCAATGTCCCAAGCATTTGTACCATCCACCACTCCTTTGCCAGGCACACTACTGAGCAACTGGATCAGATGTACAGCAGCCAGTCTATGAACAGGTGCCTATATGGAATGCTGACATCACAAGCAGCTGGTCCCATGATATTTATACTAGGTGTATAAAGGTAGTTTAAGAACAGGTTAGTTTCTGAATTGACTATTAATCATATCATACTTGGGCTTGATATTAAAATCAATACTTCTCCACACGTGGGCTGGTACCATCTATTATCAAGGTGTAGTTAGTATCACAAATAAAGAGATCAACAAAAGTGCCAAAAGAGAACTAGGGTGCAAGTGACAATAGGGATCTTGAGCCCATAGCAAGGACAGGTGGGTGGAGGACTTAGGTTACTTCTCCAGAGTGACACATGTCCCACATAATCCCTGGGCAGCATTTGCTCAGGCACCATTGCTCTACAGTGTTGGTAGATGTCAGGTGTCAGCCAATCCTAAAATATTCCCAGCGGATGGGTGAATGGTGAATAATATAAATCTCCTTCCTTTCTTCCTTTATCTGAAGGTGTCTAGCATCCAGTGGCATTAGTATGCTGCTGAGGTAGAAGAATGTAATAAAGAGGACTTTGAAGGCAGTGTGTCACAGGAAAAAGATGCAATCTAATTAAATTTAATCTTCTTTTAAATGGTTACTCAAAAGAGAAACTCTGTTAGAAGTTCAAAAGGGTATGTATAAATCCTCACCATACCTGGGGCTAACATATGGCAGTTGGAAGAGGGCAGAATTTAGAACCTGTGTTTCATCTTGATAGGGCTGATGGGATTTTAATGAAGACCAATATTCTGTGGTCCTGAGACCACATCCTCTGCTGTCAAACAGGCTCAAGTTCACAGTCCTGAAAATTGTCCTTTTCCTATCTTCACATGTTCTCATGAGTCCTTTGCTTTTCAGTTCAAAGTAGACATTAAAATAGTTTTTAAGTGTTTATTCTTCATCCTAGATTTTGGGCAGATGCCTAATTTCCATAGCTTTCTTACCTCCTGAAGAGTTTCAGTCTTTTTGCCTGTGCCAAAATGAAGAAAACATACAGCTTAGTACTTTGAAGTCTGGGTTAAAGCAAAACTAAATGGACCATGTTTATCTGATCAATTAAGGCATTGCCTGCATCCTTGGTACTGATGTTTCTCATTTAAGCAGCATTCTATACAATCCTCAGGAAATTAACAACAGAGATTGAGTTTGGGGAAAGGGGGTCATTATACAAAGAAATGTGGGAAGAAAGTGAAAGAATTTGACTAGATTCCAATAAAAACTCCATTAACTGACTGGACTCCAATATACACTGAAGAATGTCTTTGTAGAAGCAAACCATAGAACAATATCAATAAATGTTCCCCAAATAGAAGTTTTATTTAAAACTCATATTACGTAATGTGATCTAGTAGATTTAATAGCCTTTAGAATAATTGATGTTTTTAACTAAAAAAAAAAAAACTTCATCTTTTTTTCAGAGATTAGTATGTGTGCAATTCAGTTTAACCGTAATTCAACAAGATGAGCTCTATAAATAATACCATGATAAGTATAAGATTGAAAAAATAAAAAGATCATAAATTAAAAATCTTCCAGGAGTTTACACTTTTTTGAGACAAAAAGCTAATCAAGACCAGTTAGTTAGAATGAAAAAAAAAAAATGGCAGGTACTTGAACCCTTAGATTTTCCCTGGCCATCATCTTTTTCTATTATTCCCAGTAATAGTTTGAATTACTCTTGCTTGGCTTCCTTTCCATTAGTCCATGACTAGTACAAATGATCTGCTCCAGAAAGACAGCTAACTAGTTCCTCATAAATCCTACCAGATCCATTAGTCCTTGGTTTGAACAATCACTGAACTAGCATCAACAGGTTTAAAGTGCAACAGAATAATGATTGTGTTTTTCATATTTGGGATTCAGTGAATTTGCTTTCCAAATTCAAATATCTGGTGAGAGTATTTGACTGAGCTGTTAAGATATCCAAGTCCCATATCAGAGTATCTCAAGTCCTCGCTCTGGCTACTGATTCCAGCTTCCTGTTAATGCAGACCTTGGGAGGCAGCAGTGATGGCTTGAGTAATTGGATTGCTGTCACCCAAGTGGACGACCTGGATTGAGGTCACGGCTTCTGACTTCAGCCTGGCTCAGCTCTGGCACTTGTGAGCATTTGAGGCATGAACTATAACAGATGGAAGAGCTCGCTCTCTCTCTGTCTCTCTGTCTCTCTCTCTCCCCCACCCCTTCCTCTCCCTCTCTCTGCGTGCTTGTGTGTCTAACTCTCTGTTTTTTACAAATCAATCATTTGTCTCTAAAATTGTGGCTTGGTATGAAAAGTAATGTACAATCTTTGGGTATGGGTTGTATTTTATGTTTTGAGCCATTAATCTCTTTGGCTATAAATGGGGAGGAATGACAAACATAAAGCTATAGAACTATGCCTATATGTAGAAAATTTATTTTTCAGTTTACTTATGATTCAAATTGTGTATCATCAAATGGACGAGAGAGAGAGAGAGAGAGAGAGAGAGAGATATCTTCTATCCACTGGTACAGCTCCCCAGTGGCCACATAGGCTAAATCTGGCAAAGCCAGTAGACTGGAACTCCACCCAGTTCTCCAATGTGGGTGGTAGAGGCCCAAATCCCTTGGGACGTCTTCCATTGCTTTCCCAGGGACATTAGCAGGAAGCTGAATCAGAAGCAGAACAGATAGAACTTGAGCTGACATTCTGATGGAAGATGCTGGCATTACAGCAGTGTCTTAACCCACTGCACCAAAATGCCAATCTCCATTTTCTTTTAAATTACATTTTAGGTTAACCAGCCTTATAACTTCATTTTTCTCAGTTTTAAAAGGAGAGTAACAAATATTCTCCTATGTGTAAATTTGATGTAACTGACTCCATTTCACAACTTTTTGCTATTGTTGCTGTCTGTTTTCTGTTCTTGGTCAATCATGAAGCAAGATGTAATATTATTTTACATTTCAAACTACTACTATCCTTTCCAATACACTGCACAGATCCTTAATGATATGCATATATTTCACCAAAATGCTTACATCGAATATCAAGCAAATTTTCTAAAAATTTGGGCTTAGATTCTTACTTCCAAATTCTCTCTTTTATATTGCAAAGCATCCATCACTTTTAGAAGGCAGCTTGTTTATGAGAAAAATAATTAACTATATTCTTTACAACTGCAAGTACGTTTTTATTTGTCATATTTGTGGTTATTTATTGTTTCAGTTGCCTTCAATGGACAATTTCTCTTGCTTTCCAGCTACTACTGTCAGAAGAAATGTCTTCAGGTGAATCAATCTAGAATTAACACCACTGTACCTGATAATGTCTTCTAAGATCAATTCATGTGGCTACTTTTGGGATATATTATACAATAATTAATACTAGCAGATCTCCAGTAAGCCTCTTGTTCTAAATAATTATTTACATAATGTTCATTTCACTTCTACAGGTTTTCTTTTAGGAGCTCAGTTAGTTGTCACAGATCAGGGAGAACATATGATATTTTTCCCTTGGGACTGGCTTAATTCACTCAGCATGATGTTTTCTAGATTCCTCCATTTTGTTGCAAATGACCAGATTTCATTTTTTTTTTACTGCTGTATAGTATTCTATAGAGTATATGTCCCATAATTTCTTTATCCAGTCAACTGCTGATGGGCATTTAGGTTGATTCTAGGTCTTAGCTATTGTGAATTGGGAATCAATAAACATTAAGGTGCAGATAGCTTTTTTGTTTGCCAGTTTAATTTTCTTTGGGTAAATTCCAAGGAGTGGGATGGCTGGGTCATGTGGTAGGGCTATATTCAGCTTTCTGAAGAATCTCCAAACTATCTTCCATTGTGGCTCTAGCAGTTTGCATTCCCACCAACAGTGGATTAGTGTGCCTTTTTCCTCATATCCTGGCCAGTATCTGTTGTTGGTAGATTTTGGAATGTGAGCCATTCTAACTGGGGTGAGGTGAAACCTCATTGTGATTTTGATTTGTATTTCACAGATTGCTAGTGATCTGAACATTTTTTCATGTGTTTATTGGCCATTTGGATTTCCTTTTTTGAAAAATGTCTATTGTGGTCCTTGGCCCATCTCTTAAGTGGGTTGTTTGTCTTGCTGTGGTGGAGTTTCTTGATCACTTTGTAGATTCTGGTTATTAATCCTTTATGAGTTGCATAGTTTGCAAATATTTTTTCCCATTCTGTCGGTTGCCTCTTCACTTTCCTGACTGTTTCTTTTGCGATACAGAGACTTCTCAATTTGATGTAATCCCAATAGTTAATTTTGGCTTTGACTGCCTGTGCCTCCAGGGTCTTTTCCAAGAAATCTTTGCCTGCGCCTATATCTGGCCCGATTTCTCTGATGTTCTCTAATAATTTGATGATATCACGTCATAGAATTATATCTTTAATCCATGTTGAGTGGATTTTTGTGTAAGTATAAGGTAGGGATCTTGTCACATGGAAATCCAGTTTCCCAGCACCATTTGTTGACTAGACTGTCCTTGCTCCAGGAATTGGTTTTAGATCCTTGATCAAATATAAGTAGGCTATAGATGTTTGGATTAATGTCTGGTGTTTCTATTCTGTTCCATTAGTCTATCCATCTGTTTCTGTACCAGTACCATGCTGTTTTTTTTTTTTTTTTATTTGACAGGCAGAGTTAGACAGTGAGAGAGAGACAGAGAAAGGTCTTCCTTCCATTGGTTCACCTCCCAAATGGCCGCTACAGCCAGCGCTGTGCCGATCCGAAACCAGGAGCCAGGTGCTTCCTCCTGGTCTCCCATGTGGGTGCGGGGGTCTAAGAGCCTGGGCCATCCTCCACTCTTCTCAGCCACAGCAAAGAGCTGGACTGGAAGAGGAACAATCGGGACTAGAACCTGGCGCCCATATGGGATGCCGGCGCTGCAGGTGGAGGATTAACCAAGTGAGCCACGGTGCCAGCCCTACCATGCTGTTTTAATCATAACTGTCCAGTAGTATGTCCTGAAATCTGGTATTGTGATGCCTCCAGCTTTGTTTTTGTTATACAAGATTGCTTTATCTATTCGAGGTCTCCTGTGCCTCCATATGAATTTCAGCATTTTTTTGTTCTACTTAATACTATTGGTTGAACTCTGTAATTGACACACAACTATTATTTGGTGTTTAAATTTTTTTTTTTTTTTTGACAGGCGGAATGGATAGTGAGAGAGAGAGACAGAGAGAAAGGTCTTCCTTTGCCATTGGTTCACCCTCCAATGGCCGCTGCGGCCGGTGCATTGTGCTGATCCGAAGCCAGGAGCCAGGTGCTTCTCCTGGTCTCCCATGCGGGTGCAGGGCCCAAGGACTTGGGCCATCCTCCACTGCCTTCCCGGGCCATAGCAGAGGGCTGGCCTGGAAGAGGCGCAACTGGGATAGAATCCGGTGCCCCAACCGGGACTAGAACCCGGTGTGCCGGCGCCACAAGGCGGAGGATTAGTCTGTTAAGCCTCGGCGCCGGCCGATGTTTAAATTTAACTGAAAAGTCATCCCTGTTAAATATAAGAGTGGGAATAAGAGAGGGAGGAGATGTACAGTTTGGCACATGCTCAATCGGACTTACCTCTAATGGTACAGTTAGAAACATGCCAGGGAATTCCAATACAATCCCATCAAGGTGGCATGTACCAATGCCATCTCACTAGTCCAAGTGATCAGTTTCAGGTCATAATTGATCATAATGATAGGATTAAGAGTCAAAGGGATCACACAAACAAGACTAGTGTCTGCTAATACTAACTGATAGAATTAAAAAGGAAAGAACAATCCAGTATGGGAAGCGGGATACACAGTAGACTCAGAATGCCAGATTTCCTAAACAGTACTGGCCTCAGAATCAGCCCTTAAGGCATTCGGATCCAGCTAAAAGGCCCAAGAGAGTATTTCAGGCATGGAAAGCCAAGACACTGTGGCAAAAAAACAAACAAACAAACAAAAAAAAAAAACAAAAAACAAAACACACACAAAAACAACAACAACAAAAAAAACCAAAAACCTAAATAAAATATCTCTGTGAGTGAGATCCTAGCAGAAAGAATGAGCCATCAAATAAGCAGATACCTTTCTCTGAAGGGAGGAGAGAACTTCCACTTTGACTATGACCTGGTCTAAATAAGATCGGAGTTGGCGAATTCAAGAGGCTTCCATAGCCTTGGCAACCCATGACAAGAGCCTTGGGTGATTACTGACATCATACATAAGAGTGTCAATTGTTAAATCAACAACAGGAGTCACTGTGCACTTACTTTCCATGTAGGATCTCTTTCCTTAATGTGTTGTACTTTGTGAATTAACGATATAACTAGTACACAAACGGTACTTTATACTTTGTGTTTTGGTGTTGAAATCTTTACTTAGTATATACTAAATTGATCTTCTGTATATAAAGACAATTGAAAATGAATCTTATTCTCCATTTCTGTGCACGTCTCACTGGGGACTTGTAGCACCTTGCAGACCCCCACCGATGTCCTTGGATGACCTTTCAAGTGGAGCTGATTCATTTCATTGTCTATAGTGTAGCACTTTGGAAAGTTGTTCAATAGATTACTCATTCTCATCCTATAGCAAAATCAGAACCATGTATTTTTTAAAAAATCCTTTTTTTTTTTACTGAAGAATATCTTCCAGTCTTTTTAATAGAATTGAGAAATTCATCTATTTCGGATGGAATTTTGGTTAGGCTGTGGAGTTTAAAAAAGGATGTGGATACTTTTATTTACCAATTTAATCTACTTATTCTTGTACTGAAGATAGTCCAGGGCCTTGTCAGAGAATATAACCTTTGGATTGAATTCTTGCCAAATGTTTATGTGTGGGATGGTATTGTGGCACAGCAGGTTAAGCCATCACTTATGATGTCTGCATCCCATTTGAGCATGGGTTCCAGTCCTAGGTGTTCTACTTCTGATGCAGTTCCCTGCTCATGTGCTCAGGAAGATAACAGAAGATGGCCCAAGAACTTGGGCCCCTGCCAAAGATGTGCATGTAATTCTAGTATCATGGCTTCAGCCTGGGCCAGCCTTGGCCACTGTAGCCATTTGAACCAGCTGATAGAAGAGCTTGCTCTATTTCTAGCTTTTCCTCTCTGTGTAACTCTGCCTTTCAAATGAATAAATCTTTAAAAATGTCTATAAAGGGGCTGGCACTGTGGGGTAGCAGGTAAAGCTACTGCCTGCTGTGCTGGCATCCCATATGAGCACTTGTTCAAGTCCTGGCTACTCTACTTCTGATCCAGCTCTCTGCTATGGCCTGGGAAAGCAGTAGAATATGGCCCAAGTCTTTAGGCCCCTGCACCTGTGTGGGAGACGTGGAGGAAGCTCCAGGCTCCTGGCTTTGGACTGGTGCAGTTCCTGCTGTTGTGGCCATTTGGGGAGTGAACCAATGGATGGAAGACCTCTAGCTCTTTCTCTGCCTCTCCCTCTCTGTTACACTGCCCTCAAATAAATAAGTTTTTTATAAAAGTCTATAAGAAATAAATTATTATATCTTTCAGATGTCTCCCAGATATTCCAGGTTATAGAATTATGTTTTTGGCTTAGATTGAGTCTGATCATCGATCTGCACATATGAATCACAATTACTTCCTTTCTAGTAGACTCAGTTAATTGAAATATTTATAGAGGGCCCGTGTTGTGGCACAGAGGTTAAGTTACCACCTGTGACACCAACATCCTATTTGAGTGCCTCTTTGAGTGCTGACCATTGCATTCACATCCAGATCCCTGCCAAGGTGCCTTGGAAAGTAGTGGAAGAAGGCCCAAGTGCCTGAGATCCTACTACCCATGTGGGAGACCTAGATGGAATTCCAGGCTCCTGGATTTGACTTGGTCCTGCCATGGCCGATATAGCTATTTGGGGAGTGAATCAGTTAATGAAAGATATTTTTCTGTCTCTCCCTTTTTCTCTGTAACTCTGCCTTTAAAATAAATAAATCTTTAAAGAGTTCTTTATATGATTTGTGCCTGTATCTTTTATTTATAATTGTTATAAAAATATTAATATCAAACTCAAGTCCTACATTTCCTTTAGGGATTTTTTTTACATTGTCCAATTAGTATTCTTCATTTTAAAATTCACATGAAGAAGTTGAAAAACAGCATCCCAAGCTAGTTAGAGGTGTTGCTGTAGATCCCCCAAATCTAAGTCTGCTCACCCAAAATACAGAAAGCCAATCACTGATGTCAGGGTGGAGGAAGGAGGTAGATATTATTTTCAAAGTAGAGAGGTAGAAATGGGGCAGCTATTGCTAAGTTCCTATGATCCCTAAGGAGTTAGGAGTGAAGTTAATACATACGGATTAAAATTGGGGCTGATAGATGCATGTTTGGCTCCAAGTTCCTGATTGGTCACTGGTGCGCATGACCTTCCTTTGATTAGTCAGTGGCGATGGTCAGATGGACAGGTGGATCTCATCTGTTGGTTCTGGGTGGGAGATTACATGTAAGTGGTAGTTACCTTCTGCCCCAGACATGGAATTTCCCTGCCTGCAGCTAGAATCTCCCTAAACAAACTCCTGTAGACAATATTGGCTGACAAGGTTTTATCTGTTCCAGAAACAAGTGATTTCTTGAGTTCAGTGATTACAACTTTGTTGGGCTAGCTGTATCACTCTCTCAATTCAGTGAATTCCTTTTGATAAAGGCCAGGCAAGCACACCTTGTGCTATGCGGGGTAAGTAACAGATTGGATCCTGCCTTTAGTTTTTAGGATTTTGGTCTCAAAGGTTCCAATTTATTTCACTTCTGAAAAGACAATCCTCTTCTGCAAGTTATTTGTCTATGCTTAATGCACTTCACCCATTTGTAAAAATGAGTTGCTAATCGGGAAGATTCAGGCTCAGATGTTATTAGAAACTTCTTGCAGCAAATAATTATGAAGTGCTTATTATATGCTAGACATGGTACTAGGTCTGGGAAACTTAACAGTCATAAAACTAGGTATTTTTCAATTTCTCAAAAAGTATGGAATCTAGTGAGGAAGATAGGCAGATGGTCAAAGAGTAAAAGAAATACCTGCAGAAGTATAAATATGGTAAGTACTTGTCTTAGTCTATTTGGGCTGTTATAACAAAAATAGAATAAACTGGGTAGCTTATAAACAACAAACTTATTTTTGCAGTTCTGGATGCTGGGAAGTCCAAGATCGCGTATCATTTTGGAGAGGGTGTTTTTCCAGGGAGCAGGCCCCTGGCTTCTTGCTGTGTCCTCACATTGGGAAAGCAAGAGCTAGCTCTCTGGAGTCTCTTTTATGAGAGCAATGATATTCTTCATGATGATTCTGTCCTTACGGCAGAATCACTTCCCAGAGGCTATATCTCTTATACGGGGTATAAGATTACCGTATGTGAATTTTCAATAGCCACGTTCATACCATAGCAATATTTTAAAGCGAAGTGCATTATTACATAAATACATTTAATTGTTGGATTATTCAGCCAAATGAGAACAATCTTTTTTTTTTTAACTTTTATTTAATGAATGTAAATTTCCAAAGTACAGCTTATGGATTACAATGGCTTCCCCTCCCCACCACAAACTTCCCTCCCACCCACAACCCTCCCTTTTCCCGCTCCCTCTCCCCTTCCATTCACATCAAGATTCATTTTCAATTCTCTTTATATACAGAAGATCAGTTTAGCATATATTAAGTAAAGATTCCAACAGTTTGCCTCCACATAGTAACACAAAGTGAAAAATACTGTTGGAGTACTACTTATAGCATTAAATCACAATGTACAGCACATTAGGGAAGAGATCCTACATGATATTTTTTAAAAATTGATTAATTTTCTATGCAATTTCCAATTTAACACCAAGGGTTTTTTTTTTTTTTTTTCATTTTCAATTATCTTTATATACGGAAGATCGATTCAGTATATACTAAGTAAGGATTTCATCAGTTTGCACCCACACAGAAACACAAAGTGTAAAAATACTGTTTCAGTACTAGTTATAGCATTGCTTCACATTGGACAACACATTAAGGACAGATCCCACATGAGACAAAAGTACACAGTGACTCCTGTTGTTGATTTAACAATTTGACACTCTTGTTTATGGCGTCAGTAATCTCCCTAGGCTCTAGTCATGAGTTGCCAAGGCTATGGAAGCCTTTAGGGTTAGCTGACTTCGATCTTATTCCAACAGGGTCATAGTCAAAGTGGAAGTTCTCTCCTCCCTTCAGAGAAAGGTACCTCCTACTTTGATGGCCCCGTTCTTTCCACTGGGTTCTCACTCGCAGAGATCTTTCATTTAGGTCGTCTTTTTTTTTTTTTTTTTTTCTTTTCCAGAGTGACTTGGCTTTCCATGCCTAAAATACTCTCATGGGCTCTTCAGCCAGATCCGAATGCCTTAAGGGCTGATTCGGAGGCCAGAGTGCTGTTTAGGACATCTGCTATTCTATGAGTCTGCTGTGTCTCCCGCTTCCCATGTTGGATCCTTCTCTCCCTTTTTGATTCTATCAGTTAGTATTAGCAGACACTAATCATGTTTGTGTGATTCCTTTGACTCTTAGATCTATCAGTGTGATCAATTGTGAATGGAAGTTGATCACTTGGACTAGTGAGATGGCATTGGTACATGCCACCTTGATGAGATTGTATTGGAATCCCCTGGCATGTTTCTAACTCCACCATTTGGGGCAAGTCCGATTGAGCATGTCCCAAATTGTTTTGTAATTCCTGTGTTATGCTAGCAAGTAATGATAGCATATTATGGTTTGGTTTAAGGAATTATTATAGACGCAGGCAACTTATAACTAAGCCATTAGCACTTCATATGGTGTTTTGATGTTTTTAGAATAGAAATAATTGTTTGGGACAATGATCTATTAAGGGGGATGTTTGCTATGATGGTGGATTTAACAGACATGATTAATGTTTTATATATATATGTGTGTGTATGTATATATATATATTATATATATAACTATAGTGTTACTGTAGAGAGTGGTCAGGGGCTTTTGATGGAGAAGGCCAATGGTAACTCCAAATAAAAGAAAGAAGCCAATAACAGAGCTGCTTTCCTTGGGAGTCAGAGCCAACACAATTATAGAACTTGACTGCAAGGCTAGCTCCTAGAGCTCGGAGTTCCACCTCATATGGGTGCAAAAAACCCTAGCTAGAGTCAGGAAATTTCATTACAAAACAAGCAGGTTTTTTTGTTTGTTTAAACTGTAGTTGCAAACCATGAAACCAGTATAAATAATCAGATATTTACAGATCTCTATTGAGGGAAGATTTGAGGTTTTGGATTATCAGTACTGCGTTGTGGTAGACATCAGAGTAGCTATTAAAGATACCATCCATGTTTACCTTGTTGATAAAAATTTGTTGGCTTTTACATTTTATCTTGCTTTGTAGCTTGACACAAGGAGTCCTAGCGTCAGTCCCTGCTAGAATAGCAGAATAAAAGATAGGAAGGAAAACGTTCATCTTGCCTCCAGAGCAGGTGTCCATGCTCCAGGACTTTAAAAGCTGAGGAAAGTTGAGATGGGGATGGAGCTTCTGGCTCTGATATTTGCGTCTCATGTGACCTCTAACATCTCCACTTTGGGACATATCAAGGGGAACAACACAGAGATAAAGGCACCTGGGAGCTTTTTCAAGGCTGTGGAGTATCAAATAGAAGCAAAACTACTTTCCAATGGAAATAAAAACTATGCATCGAAAGACAATTAATTTTCACTTCATTCATGGCAGCAGTGTGCACAGTTAGCTAGAAACTGTTGGTGTTTGCAATATAATATTATGGGGCGGGTAATACAATACACAGGCAATCCCCATCCTAGGATGGTTTGATGTAGGATTTCTCCAGCTTATAATTGTGCAAAAGTGATGAGATTTTTGTAGACACCTTTTTTCCTGCTATACTGAATTTGCTCTTTTCCCATGTTAGTGGTAGGTGGTACAATAATCAGAGATGCTGGGCAGCAGCAGTGAGTTGCAGCTTTCCATCTGCTCTGTGATCTTGAGGGACACAACTGGAGCTGCTATGTGCTGTGCTGCTGAGCCAGTGTGTTTCCTAGGTTGTGTGCTTTGCATACACTTAGAATATTTCCAAGATACCATGGAGATTTATCAGGATATTATGCCATCCCAAATTGAGGAGCATCTACACTAGTATCTTTCTTAACATATAACAGATCTACATTGGATTCATTCAACTTTGGAAGTCTTTGAAGATTTACATTTATTTTAGTGGATGATGTATTTTTCATGCATCTTCAGGCCTCATAATGCTAAATATGTGCCCTGATTTACCCTGGTTTCTGAATGAAACCTGAATTCCTTTTATGAAGAGAGTACAGGGCTTTAATATTTTTACTACTTTAATGTACAAAGAGACACTTTTTATTTACAATATAACGACCTAACACGTGATATCTGCTATTTTTGCCCTGCTGAGTATTCATTCAATAATAAAACACCCCTGCTTTGCAATCTTTAATTTTTCAGCCTGTAGGATTGGCAGGAGCTGACTACTTCCTGACACCAAGGCTGAGATGACACCAAGTCCTGGACAGTAAGAGTCGCAGGGATTATTGTTTCAGGGGTAGGCATGGGGCATGAGCGTTCAAGTCTTCTCTCAGTGAGGTGAAAAGATACATACACCAAGATGATACTGATTCTCTTTTTAAAGGCATGGGAAGAGCCTGGCTGGGAACGAGGCCAACACAAAGGATGGCAGAACTGAAAGACAGAGTACAGCCACATGCTGATATCATGCTTTCAGCACTTGCCTGGAGCTGCTGCCACGTCTGGACGTTTCAATTATGTGAAACAATAAATTCCTTTCTTTGCTTAACCTTGTTTGAGAGGTTGTTCTGTTACTTGTAATATACAGGCCCAGAAGTCTACGAAAAATCACTTCTCCTAAGAGAAACACTAGTTCCTTTTAGAATCTGGACTTACCTATTATTAAATAAAGATTAAAATATAATAAAATATGAGGAGAAATGGAAATACTATGCTCTTCTACTCACCTCTCCCAATACCATTCGGCCAGTGTACAGGGCAGGTAACCACATTGTTGGGGGGTAGTTACTATGCAATAAAATCATATGGACATTCAAGCACAGCTTTTCATCTCTCTTCCACTTCTTGGTCCCATACAGATTGGTGGGTCAGTTGAATAAAGGATCATCTTAGAACACGGTACTTTTTTCTGCTCTGTTTCTCTTTCCTTGTCCCTTTCCTCTTCATCTGTGAAAGTCACACATGACTGTGCTGTTTTCAAGTCTTTGAATTCATGGAATTAGGTGTCTCTACATTTAGACTAGGTACTCCAGCTCACAGTTTACTAGAGATTTGAAAATAAGAATAAGGGATTTGCACACATTGAATATAAAGTTGCATTGTTTTGCAATCTACTCTTATTATCTATGTGAACTTAATATGTCTACAATAATAATTAAATAAATACATGGCTTTTTTTTTCATTTTACATCATCTACCAGAAAGTATAAGTCAAATGTCAGGCTTAATTTTTCTATATGTGAAGAATTCTTCGGCTTTCATGGACTATATTCATAAGGTTTCCCTCAAGGGATCCCTGGGCTACTTTCTCATGGAGACTTGACAGGGGAAGAATCTAGTTTTATACTCAATCAAGTTATTGGAAGAATTTATTTCTATGTAGCTGTATGGACTAAGGCCATCACTTTTTGCTGGCTGTAAGCTGCAGGCTGCTCTCTGTTCCTAAATGTTGTCTACAGTCCTCTACCACAAGTCCTTTACATAGGCAGACCCTAATACTGCTATTTGGTAATTCAAAGCATACAGGGAAGTTTTTCATACCAAGTTGACTAGAAATAATATTTCAAGCACTATTTTTAATAAGTTATTTTATTTATTTCCACTTTTTCAAATTTGAAAGGTAGAGTGAGAATAAGAGTGAGAGCAGCGAGAGGGGGAGAGAGAGAGAGAGAGAGAGAAAGAGTTTACTCCCCAAATATCCAAATCCTGGCAACAGGCAGGGCCAGGCCAGACTGAAACCAGGTCCCAAACCCAATTTGGGTCATACACCTTCACATTTGGAGAAAGAGATCCAAATACTTGAGCAATCTCCTTCTGCCTCCCAAGATATAATGGCAGGAGTCTGGCTAGGAAGCAGAGGAGCCAGGAGTCCAGCCAGCACTCAAATTGGCACTCCAGTTTGAGACCCAGCCTTTACAAGTGGTGGCTTGTCTGCTGCACTACAACACTTGCCCAAACTTTGGCTTTGATGTTGTAATTAAAAGAGAGCTTGTCAGCAAGGGGAAGTTATCAATACTGGATTGGACTCAGGGAAAGGTAAGATAGAAGAATTCACCATAACTCAGGATGTTCTGGGTTTGGGATATAGGGCAATATACCTGCACTCTCCATGACTGGTGCTATTTCTAAAAAGACTGAGATAAGTTCTAAATGAAAAAGGAGGAACACATAGGCTTCCATCCTATCACTCTGTGATACTTCTCTATGCCAACACAGCATTGTTCTCCATACCTTTCTGCATTGGCAAATATTGTCACATTTTTCTCTGTGATAAATGAGCTTAGCTCATCCTTGTCTGCCTCACACACAAAAAACCTCCACTCATCTTTTTCATGATTCAGTTAAGCAATTTTATGAAGGCTTCTCTAACCCTTATCTGTCAGTTGGGTGGAGTTGGATTCCACAATCCATGTGGCCATAATTTGACAAGAATTGTTATTAATCTCAGTCAACTCCACTTCAACTCATTTCACAACATTGCATTTGCCAACAAGACATAAACTAAATTTCAATATGGGAAATGTTTTTGTTTTATTGAAACAGATGTCACTCCCTTTCCCATTCTATTCTTCTGGCATTGAAAAGACATGGTGAACTGTGACATCAGCCATCTTGTGATCATACGGAAATGGCAAGATACTCAAAAGACCTTTTCTCTTAATGAGACAAACCAACTTAGCCAGCACATTCTACTATTTGTATATGTATTAGAAAATGAAACAAGAACTAACTTTGAGTTCCTTTCCCCATTAGAGTTGGGTTATTATTACCTGAATCCTAATTAGTTATTCAAAATAAAATGCAACCTAATGCCTCTATATCATAGCACTGATTATAGAATGGTTAGTTACCAATTTAATTTTCTACCTACCATATGGCACCATGAGTGCATTCCTTTGTATTAAAAATATCACTATATTACTTGTATCTAATTCATCTTAAAATCTATATGGGGTTCTTATAAGATTACCTAGCACATTGAAAACATCCAGCAAATATATGTTAAGCAAATTAGTAAATGAATAAAGATTTTGTCTTCTAAGTTTTAACATCTTAACTGGAGAGAATAAAGTATCCTTGCTAATCACATTGGCTTATGTTGTTTAGCATGTTATCAACAGCTTAAAAATGAAGGGAAATGAGATGAATGAAATCTACAGGTGTTGAAAAACACCTATTAAACTATTGGGTGATAAAAAGTAATATTCTAAATGAAACACTAAAAAATTTGGAATGAATTCCTATTCTAAATGCAGGAAAATCAATAGGAATAAATGAATCTAGCTCTTAGATTTTAAAAATTCATCAAATCTACGATTTTGTAGTCAAGAGTAGATCAGAAGCTATAACTAACAGACCCAATCTTTTGTCCGCTACTAGACACCTGTGGGTTAAAATACAAATATTAAAGCAATGACAGAATGAAGAAAATTCAACTTGGGGAAGGTGATCCCTGTAGATATGGAATGGATAAAGAGAGCGCATTTATAACCTGCAACATATTTGAACCACTTTTATTTTTTTATTGGAGATAAATTAGATTTATTTGATGCAGTTTCAAAGAGAATAGGATAAAGATTTGGAGAAAGTATGGAAGCTTCAGTTTGAGAAATTGCAGCTAAGCATTAGGAAGATGTTGGCAACACACACTTTTCAAAATGGAGTTGTCTGACTTATGAGGTCCAAAGTTGTGTTGATTAGTAGTGAATTTTCACGTGACTACCTGTTAAGAATAACTACAGGGAATTTCCTGTTTGGGTTAGAAGATTGACTAACTTGCCTGTAAAGATGCTCTAGTGTGATCCATTTAAGTTAAACCAATTTGACTACTTCTTTTCTTTTGTTCCACAGGATGATATTGCTGGGCACCTTATGAAATAAAATAACAAGATGGTAGTGATTATGGGATAGTGTTGTCAACAACACTATTTGTTCAACTTGGTTTTTACAATGAAGTTTTCCCGCTGCTCTTTACCTACCTCAGATTAAAAATGTAATGCTCTGATACTTGATATCTGGAGTAATATGAAGGAAGCTACTTATACACATATGAGCATGCGTATATTCTGAGAAACATTAAACAAGAGATCACAGTTGCACATTTGTATGACTATAGCTCGATTCTCATTTAGCTATTGTAGTTTTTGATTTTTTAAAAAATTTATTGCTTTTGAAGGTGTAACCAACAGTGGATAAAAAAGGTTTCAAGCCCATCTTGTATTTTAAAAGCATTAGATTTGCAGTTTCTGAAAGATGTTTTGACTTTCAGGGACAAATCTGAATTATGCAGAATGGGGATGAGTTACTGACCTGATGACTTATTTATTTATATTTCTGCCTAGCCTTAAGCCACATTAGCTACACTTCAAGTATTCAGTAGCTACTTGTGGTTGATAGCTTCTGAATTTCACGATGCTGCCCCAAATATCTCTGTGTTTTAAAGATTTATTTATTTATTTGAGAGTAAGAACTGAAGGCAGAGAGAAGTCTTCCCTTGGTTGGTTCGCTCCTCAAATAGCCACAACTGCTGGAGCTGTGCTGATCTGAAGCTGGGAGTCGGGAGCTTCTTTCAGGTCTCCAATGTGGATGCAGGGATCCAAGCACTTGGGCCATCTTCCACTGCTTTCTCAGGTCAATAGTAGGGAGCTGGATTGGAAGTGGAGCAGACAGGACTAGAACTGGTGCCAAATGGGACATTGATTCTGCAGGCAGAGGCTTAGCTTACTACACCAGTATCAGCCCCTGGCCTAAATCTTTTAAAGGAGACCTGCATGAATCACACATAAGCTTCAACTGATTTGTCATGTGGACAAGCCCTCTTTCCTAACTGTACCTCTTCTTTCTCCTCTCTGTCTCTGTCTCTCTCTTTTCCAGTCTCCTTTGGTCCTTTTTCCTCTCCCCAAACAATTTGCTCCATTTTTCACAAACCATTGCTTCAAATCTACTGTTGTTTCTTACAAAATACAGAACTGTAATTTAGTAGGTTTTATTAAATACTATATCACCAAAGCCTAGAATAGTTGCCAATACATAGATGATGATTAATAAAAACTAGTCAGTGGTATGAGTAGATGAATTAAACAGTGAATTCATCCTCTGGAATAAGTCATCCCGCCATAATTTTGCAGGATATCTCCAATCTGAATAGAGGAAGGATTCCCCGGGGAAGGAGAAGTGTCAGCTAGATGATCCAATTTAGGAATGTAATTTTTCTCCCACAGGAGAATTTTTTAAAAAATCTAATATATTACATTGTGGAAATTAGTGTTCTCTGCAAAGTAACTCAGTTCTACTGTAAACTTTGATCTCATTATTAAGAGGTGTTAACTCTTTCCTGATGCAGTTTACATTATAAATCTGCTTTAATTAATTTGAAAATAAGGAGATCCGGCCCTACTAATGTTGGTGGTATGTTGCTGTAAAAAGATTAAGCCTGTCAAATACATTTCAAATCTGTCTATTTCAATAGCTGCAACCTGTTTTCTTTATCAAATAACCTGGTGCTTTAAATACGGTAGTTAGTCAACAGACATCATTGAATTATTCGGCGGAACCAACCAGGGTCCTAATCACCTAGAATACACTACTCAATAAATTAGATCAAGTTCTTTGCCATCATGGAACTCATGTTTAAGTGGAATAATGGAAAGGAAGAAAAACCATAAGCCACAGTCACAAAAAATTGGGAAAAACATTAGAAGTAGAGCAAGAAAACAAATTTTGGGGGGATGATGGATTGCAACATTCCCATCCAGATTTACCAAGGTATATTTGACAAATAGAAATTATATATTTAAGGTATTTAATATGATGTTTTCATATATGTATACATCATGAAATAATTTAATAGGAAGTGAATTAAAACAATTTATTTAATGCCATTATGTTCTGATTTCATACAATAAAGCATTTTTTAAAGATACATAATTATTTATTTGAAAGAGTTGCACAGAGAAGGAGAGGCAGAGAGAGGGGGGAGAGAGAGAGAGATAGAGAGATCGAGATCTTCAATCCACTGGTTCACTCCCCAATTGGCTGCAACGACTGGAGCTGCACCAATCCAAAGTCAGAAGCCAGGAGCTTCTCCTGGGTCTATCACATGGGTTCAAGGGCTTAAAGAGTTGGGCCATCTTCTTCTTTTTTTTTTCATTTATTAAACTTTTATTTAATGAATATAAATTTCCAAAGTACAGCTTATGGGTTACAATGGCTTCCCCCTCCCATAACTTCCCTCCCACCCACAACCCTCCCCTCTCCCGCTCACTCTCCCCTTCCATTCACATCAAGATTCATTTTCAATTCTCTTTATATACAGAAGGTCAGTTTAGTATACATTAGGTAAAGATTTCAACAGTTTGCACCCATATAGCAACACAAAGTAAAAAAAATACTGTTGGAGTACTAGTTATAGCATTAAATAAGAGTGTACAGCACATTAAAGGCAGAGATCCTACATAATTTTTTTTAAATTAATTTTCTATGCCATTTCCAATTTAACACCAGGTTTTTTTTTTCATTTCCAATTATCTTTATATACAGAAGATCAATTCAGTATATAATTAGTAAAGATCTCATCAGTTTGTACCCACACAGAAACACAAGTGTAAAAATACTGTTTTAGTACCACTTATAGCATCACTGCACATTAGACAACACATTAAGGACAGATCCCACATGAGATGTAAGTACACAGTGACTCCTCTTGCTGACTTAACAATTTGACACTCCTGTTCATGGTGTCAGTAATCTCCCTAGGCTCTAGTCATGAGTTGCCAGGGCTATGGAAGCCTTTAGAGTTCGCTGACTTTGATCTTATTCTGATAGGGTCATAGTCAAAGTGGAAGTTCTCTCCTCCCTTCAGAGAAAGGTACCTCCTTCTTTGATGGCCCCGTTCTTTCCACTGGGATCTCACTCACAGAGATCTTTCATTTTGGTCTTCTTCTTTTTTTTCTTTTCCATGGTATCTTGGCTTTCCATGCCTACAATACTCTCATGGGCTCTTCAGCCAGATCCGAATGCCTTAAGGGCTGATTCTGAGGCCAGAGTGTTGTTTAGGACATCTGCCATTCTATGAGTCTGCTGTGTATCCCGCTTCCCATGTTGGATCCTTCTCTCCCTTTTTGATTCTATCAGTTAGTATTAGCAGACACTTGTCTTGTTTGTGTGATCCCTTTGACTCTTAGACCTATCAGAGCCATCAATTGTGAGTTGGGCCATCTTCTACTGCTTTCTCAGCTGTGTCTCAAATCAGCACCTATGGGATGCCTGTACTGCAGGTGGCAGTTTAACCCACTAAACCACAGCATTGGCCCTCAGCATTACTTTTAAAATACAAAGACATAGCGGTAATATGCACACATAATTTTTTTGCGTGAAACTCAATTTAGTTTATTTTTATGAAATTTTTACTTTTGTAATATTGCTTAGTAGTCCTTTAGTTTGGATGAGACTGACTTGTTATCAGCTGAAAGATAATTATAGAGGGCTTTGCAACCAACTGGGAAAAATACAATAAAGGAAAATATTATTGTGTGCCTCATTCTATAATATTTAGTTAGAATGTATAAAAAATTATGCCAAAAATTTGGAGAAATTTAATAAATTGCTATTGAAAATACAAGTCATGACAAACCAATAATAACAATGAACTAAAAAGACGAACACAAATGAATTTCTATTTGAGAAAGACACATACCATATAACATCACAATTACAGTAATTTAGAAAATAGCAAAGATGAAACAGGAAATATATTAACATAAAAGTTACAGATATAAAATAGGGCTTTTCAGATTATACATTTAAAATAAGTGATGGAAGGGAGTTGCTCTGATGTATTCTCATTGATCCAAGATAACCAGATAGAAATTAACTTGCAATCACATATTAGCACAGCCATTAAACTGAGCACTGTAGATAATTCGAAAAAGCAAAACTAGATTACAGTGGTTTTTAATAGTAAGATGTGAATTTGAAATCATATCTGACACCAGCAAGTAACCACCTGTATTTGCTGCTGAACATGAAATGGTTACACCTGTAACCCAGTAGGTCACTTCTGCCTTTAGAATTACATGATTTTTGCTTATATAAAGGTGCTTCTTGATTATTTTAACTAATGAAATTGATTACCTGGGCTTATAGAGCTGGATCAGCAGTGGAGTTGTTGGGACTTAAACTGGCACCCATATGGAATGTCGGCACTGCAGGCTTCGGCTTTGCCCACTATGCCACAGTGCTGGCCCCGCCCAATCAAACTTAACTTTTTGCACAGTAAAGGAAAGTCACCAGCATTTGCTCTTCCATCCAACTACAAGTGGAAGAAATTAAATTCCTGGTGGGTATGGCTGAGAGGTCAGGCACTAACTTTTTCCATCCTATCTCTATTTATGTGATAGTGACTCTATCCTATGCAGAATATGAGAATATTTGCTTAGACCAAGATTGCTCTAAACTAAATTTTCTCATTGACTGAGATGTCACAAGGTGAGAAGCAAATAGGGAAGATTGGAGGCTGTGATCATGTTCAGTGCCCAGAGCAGCAGCTCAGAGTTCATCTAGGGAAAGAGGCAAGTTGCAAGAAAAGAAAGCTCTGATATTCTCCCCAAAAGAACTGATTATACTTGGAACAGAGTGTGGAGAAGTTCAAGGGGCAAATTTGAAGAGATCTGCTAGGTTCAGAAAACTCTCAAAGGCTGGCCTCAAAAATAAGTGAGCAAGGAAGCCCAAAGTTAATTGAGCCAGACTGCTGAGTAATTTTTGTACCAGGGCGTTGTTAAAAACAACATGATGTAGTTAAGGTATCTTATGGTTAAGATCTAGAACCAAATGAAGCAGATACTTACCAGAAAGATCATAGAGTCAAAGCAAACCAAGTCTTAGCAACTATTATCCCAGGATAAAGCAAGCATCTACAGGACAAGGAGAGAGGCATCAGAATAAACCAAAGCTTCCAACATTTGAGCTCAGATTTTGCACCTCTAGATGGTTAAGAAAATATATTTCATTCATTTAAGATGTCATTTAAGATTTAAGATGTCTTATTTGGGGACCAGTGCTGTGGCGTAGCGGGTAAAGCTGCTGCCTACAGTGCTGGCATCCAATATGGGTGCCAGTTTGAGTCCTGGTGGATCCACTTCTGATCCAGCTCTCTGCTATGGCCTGAGAAAGCAGTAGAAGATGGCCCAAGTCCTTGGGCCCCTGCACCCATGTGGGAGACCTGGAAGAAGTTCCTGACTCCTGGCTTCAGATCGGCATAGCTCTGGCCATTGTGGCCAACTGGGGAGTAAACCAGTGGATGGAAGACCTCTTTTTCTCTCTCTCTTTCTCACTCTGTGTGTGTGTGTGTAATTCTTCCTTTTAAATAAATAAATCAATCTTATTTTTAAAAATATATCTTGTTTCAGCACTATGTTATAGAAGCCATTGAAGATTATTTTGAGACAAATAGTACCTAAATAATTTTATATGTGTTTTTGCATTAAGGAGGAAATAAAGAAATCAAAGACACTAAAAAAAAAAAAACAATAATGCAAAACTACAGCAGCCACACATAAGCTATGAATACTTATAATTACTGGAAATAAATAAGTAGTCACTGGAACAAAAAAAGTACTTCATGAGGTTTCTTGGTTGGATATGATCATAGAGAGAATTAGAAAAGTGGATACTTATTTTGAAGTGTCCAACTAGAATATAGAACAGCAAGATAAAGAGAAGAAAAGGATAAAAGTAAGAAAAGAGGTTAAATTGAAAGCTATCAGGATATGTCTATATTAGGTGCCAGAAAAGTATAACCCACATGCTAAATCAAGAGATTTCATTTACAATAGAATCAAAAAGAATAAATACTTAGGAATGAATTTAACAAAAGAAGTGAAAGACGTGTACACTGGAAATTACAAAGCATAAAAGATTACTGAAAGAAATTAAAGAGTTAAGGAAACAGAAAGATATTTATGCTATGAACTGGAGGAAAATATTGTTAAGATGTCAATACTACCCCAAATCAAAGTAATCTGTAGATTCACCATCAGTTTTTTCAAAACACTAACTTTTTATTTTCAGAAATAAAAAGCTATTCCTCAAATTCATATGTAACTGGAAGATTGCCATTAGACAAAACAATCTTGGAAAAGAGGAACAAAGTTGGAAGACTAACACTTCCTAAAGGAGGAATGTATCATATTCTTAGATCATATCTCTAAAATACAAGAAATCTGTTCTCTTTATATTAATAATAAAAAAGTTAAAAAATTATTACAAAGCTACAGTGATGAAATTAGTGTAGCCCTGTCATAAGGGTAACCATATGCATTATTGGAATTGCTTTGAAATCCAGAAATAAACTCAAACATCTAGGGTTAACTAATTTTCAAAAACATTGCCTGATCCATTTAATGTGGGAAATAATAGTTCCTTTAATAAATGATCATGGAACAACTAGATCTCCATGTGTTTGAGAATGAAGTTGAACTCTCCACCTTATAACAAACATAAAATTAATTCAAAATGGATCAATGACATAAATGTGTGTCAAAACTATTAAATTAAAATATAGGTATAAATTTTCATAACATTGTATTTGTCAATATATTCTTATGTATTCCATAAAAAGCACAAGCAACAACACTAACAGATGAATTGTACTTAATTGTCATTCTTTACATCAAAAGGGATCATCAAGAAAGGGAGAGACAATTTGTAGAATTTAAGAAAGGATTTGCAAGTCATATATATGACAAGAATTTAAATTTCAGGATACATAAAGAACAACAACTCATAACAACAAAAATACAATCAACACAATCTTAAAAGGGGAAAGAACTTGAATAGACATTTCTCCAAAGAAATATACAAGTGTACAGTGAGCATATCAAATGATGTTCAACATAATTAGTCATAAGGAAAATTCAAACCCAAACCACAATGTGATACCAGCTCACACTTCCATGTATGCTGATATTCACTGAAGCATATTTACAGTAACCCAAAATGGAAAACAATCCAAATGCCTGTCAATAGATCAAAAAAGTATGGCACATACAAGAAGTGAAATTTTTAAAAATGTCTTTATTTGTTTATTTGAAAGTCACAGTTACAGAGATAGAGGAAGAGATTGAAAAAGAGAGAGCTATCTTCCATCTACTAGTTCATTCTCCAAATGTCACAACAGTCAGGGGTGGGCCAGGCTGAAGCCAGGAGCCTAGAGCTTCATCCAGATCTGTCACTTGGATGCATGGGTCCAAGGACCTGGGCAATCTTCCACTGTTTTCCCAGAAGTATTAGCAGAGAGCTGGATCAGAAGTAGAGCAGCTGGGACTGACCCAGCACCCACAAGGGATAATGGCATTGCAGGTGGCAGCTTCATTCGCTATGCCACAGTGCTGGCCCCAAGGAGTGGGATTATAATGAGACATAGGAAATATGAAGTTCTGATGGATACTTCAACAGAAAATGGCCTCAAAAGATTTTTCCTAAGCAAATCAGCCAGACAAAAAAGGATCAATATTATGAGTCAACTTATTGAAATATCTAGGATAGGTACATTCATAGAGAGATAAAGTAGATTAGAAGCTACCAGGTATTTCATGTAGAGGAAAGTGGTAAATTATTGCATTAATACAGAATTTCTGCTTGGGGTGATGAAAAAGATTTTGAAATACTTAGAATTGAAGATAACACAAACTTGCGAATATAATTAATGCCACAAAATTGTACATCTAAAAATGGTTAAAATGGCAAACTTTATTTCACACATATTTTGTGAACATAATTAAAAGCTTCAGAATATGTGAAAAAATTCAGGTTGGTAGTAATGAGAAAGATGAGAAGGTACATTGAATAATGAAAATACATTCGCTTCTTGTAGAGGGAGGATAGAGACATTGAATAAAATTTAGCATTGCTGGGAAAACATTAAGTAAGAATTTCTATTAAAATTTATAAGTAGTCATGAAAAGAACAGAAATAGATTTTCTAGCTTCAAATTGGGCAGGAAAGAAATATCAGAAAACAAACTAAGGAATATCTGGAGATTACCAGAAATTGATGTTAAGAAAAGCAGGCTACAAATAAGCTATGATTGCCAAATTCCAAGATGGAGGAATAGGAAAAGTGCATACTGCTCAAGTCTAGGGAATAATAATAGAAAGGAAAATTTAGGAAGTACATTCTCAGGGGTGAGCTATAAAACTGCAGTGGAAATTCTAAGGAAAGAAAAGGGATGCCATGGATCTTTGTGGAAGGTGTGGTTGAGCAGCAATGAGCATGGACACAACACACCACCCCAGCAGCTGAGAGCCAGAGAAAGCACCAGATTTGAAGTGCGAGGTGAGATCAGATTTCAGTAAACCTTGCCACTGATGATATAGCCAGAAGGAGAGACTGGCATGAGTCTTGCCTTGGGACAGGGTACCTGCTAACCCAATGATAAAAAAGGGGCATGTTTCTCTTTCCCCATTCACCCTCCCATGCAACAGTGCCCAGCAACCAGCTAGAAGAGGGCTGGTGCATTTTGGATATAAGTAGCAGCTGCAGAAGCTCTTGTCTGTGTGCTCAGCAACTGGCTGGACAAGAAACTATCTTGTCAGCAGTAGCGGCAGCAGCAGCTTGTGTGTGCACCCAGCATCCTGCAGGCAGAAGACACCATAGTGAAATAAGTAACAGCTTTGGCTGGTGACTCTTGTGCATGCATGTGATCCAGGAAATTTACCAGAGGGAAAAATTCACATTCTCCATTGACCTTGAGTTTGGCTAGAAGGACTGACAGGGGGTTTGGACATCCACGTAGGACGGTGATGTGCCATCACAGATTCTGAAGCTCAAACTATCTAGGTAGAGCATCCAAAAGCAGCCGGTTCTGGGAATGTCTCTACCTCTTTGTGGATGGGACAGGCTAGCAGGGCTGAACAGATCCTCTGCAACCTTTGACTGTGGGAGTCTTGTGTGCTGAGACTGTGGGAACTCTGTGACTACATGAGGGTGTAGTTGGACCTCTAGGCAATTACTGTGAGAGCCTCCACCCACCCAGAGCTCCCTCGTTGTTTGGGGCTGGTTATTGTAGCAGGATCTGCATTCATACTGAGGACTGCACAGATCATTTGTGCAGTTCATGTGGCAGTGTGGATGAGTATTGCAGTCATTGTGGGCTAACACCCAAGCATTTATCACCCTGGCAGAGGGGAGGTGAGGATGTGATTACATCAACAGTGATGATCATACCTACCTTTCTGCTAGAGAGGAGGCCTGCCATGGCCAACCTGGATGTCACCCTGGGTACTCACCCCAAGCTGAAGCACTACTGGGTATTCATGGAAAGAGCAGACATACCACTAAGTCACAAAGGTATAGTTCAAAGATAAAAGATATGATAGGAAAAAAAAACAAGTATTTCCACAGATACCTAAAAATACATGCAGAAATTCAAGAAACGAGAATAAGGAAAACAACATGACTCCCCCAAAGGAACACAACAATACATCAATATTAGAATGTGATGATGAAGAGATTGATGAAATGCCTGAAAGGAAAATCAAAAGATTAATGATAGGATTACTTAGAAGCAATGGGAAGCAAATTCACAAATCAAAGAAATCCATACATGATGAGAATGAAAAATTTTCCATGAAATTGAGATTATGACAAAAATGAAACTGAAATATTAGAAATGAAGAATTGGAGATAAAATATAGTGGAAAGCTTTAACAATAGACTATATGAGGCAGAAGAAAGAATAACTGAACTAGAAGATAAATCTTTGGAAATTTTTCAGCCAGACCCCCCAAAAAGTAGAAATTAGAAAGATGAAAGACAGTGTTGGGGATTTATGGGGTACTATCAGATGACACAACATACAAGTCTTAAAGTCCTGAAGGTGTGGAAAGATGGAATGGATTAGAAAGTCTATTCAGTGAAATAGTTATAGAAAACTTCCCTAATTTGGAGAAGGAAAGGACATCCAAGCACCTGAGGCATGACCAGAAAAAATCTTCACCACAACATATTATAGTCAAATTTCAGCAGTAAAACATAAACCAAAAAATTGTTAAATGTGCAAGAGAGAAACTCCAGATTACTTTCAAAGGATCTCCAATTAGACTCACAGCTGACCTCTCATCAGAAACTCTACAGGCAAAGAAAGAGTGGAGAGACATAGTCCAAACCTTTAAAGAAAAAAAAAACTCAACTCAAAATATCGTAACCTGTAAAGCTCTTATTTATGAATGAATGTGTAATAAAGTCCTTCCATAACAAACAGATTTTGAAAGAATTTATCACCACTCATTTAGCCTTATGAGAGATTCTTAAGGCTGTGCTACACACAGAAACACAAACAACATAGTCATCATTATGAAAGAATGTGAAGGCAGAAAATCTCCCAGTAAAAGTATGAAGGAAATCACAGACCAAAAGTGAAAGGATACGAAAAGCTATATAATGCTAATGAAAAGCAAAAATGAGCAGGTATAGCAACCCTAATATCAGGCAAAATAGACTTTAACAAAAAACTGTTAAAAAAGATAAGAAGCACAAGTATAATGATTAAAGGATCAATTCAACAGGAAGATGTGACTATAATGAATGTATATGTGCCCAATGCCAGGGGTGCTTGAGTGTTTAAAACAACTGTTAATGGATCAAAAAGGAGACATAGACTCCATACAATAGTATTGGGGAACTTCACCACCCTACTTACATCAATGGATAGATTGAATAGCCAGAAAATCAACAAAGAAACAACAGAATTTATTGAAACTATGGGGCAAGTGGACCTAACTGATATCTATAGAACCATACATCCCAAAGTTGCTGAATACACATTCTTTTCATCAGTGCATGGAATGTTCTCTAGGATTGACTATATGCTAGGCCACAAATCAAGTCTCAACAAATTCAAACAATCAAAATCGTACCATGCATCTTCTCTGAGTGCAATGTAATAAAGCTGGAAATCAACAACTCAAGAATCTCTAGATCATTTGCAACACATGGAGACTGAACATTATGTTCCTGAATGAACAGAGGGTCAAGGAAGAAATACAAATGGTCAACAGACAGATGAAAAAATGATCTTTTGCAACAAGTCAGAAGCAACTAGAAACTGTTATACTTAGTGAAATAAGCCAGTCCCCCCAAAAACAAATACTATAAGTTTTCTCTGATCTGTGGTAACTGATAGAATACCTAAAAGGTAATATATAGGAGTAAAATTTACATTTTGAGATTCAAAGATTGCTTATAGCCCTTGTCTCGACTGTTGAGGAACAATGTTTTTTCTTCATGCTATTTGTTGTTCTTCATACTATATGCAAAGGGGCTACAGCCTGGCAAAGACTGCTGAAGGTAATACTCGTTCCTTTCTGCTCCTCCAACCTCAGATGGTGGTGGCTTACTGCAGAGTAGTTATTGAACAACTTGGATTTTTTTGTTTCTGACACCCCAGTCCTTCAGACTTTCGTAACTTTTTCCCTATATTAAATTCCTCTTCACTTGAAATATCAATTGAAGTTCCTGTATTCCTCACTAGACAAAGACTGATACATGAGGAAAACACAATACTACAGACACCAAACCAGTTTTCCCTTTATCTTCTTTTGCTTATTCACTCAAATTTTTTTGAGTATTTTTTTTCATTTATTAAACTTTTATTTAATGAATATAAATTTCCAAAGTACAGCTTATGGGTTACAATGGCTTCCGCCCTCCCATAACTTCCCTCCCGCCCGCAACCCTCCCCTTTCCCGCTCCCTCTCCCCTTCCATTCACATCAAGATTCATTTTCATTTCTCTTTATATACAGAAGATCAGTTTAGAATATATTAGGTAAAGATTTCAACAGTTTGCCCCATATAGCAACACAAAGTGAAAAAAATACTGTTGGAGTACTAGTTATAGCATTAAATAACAGTGTACAGCACATTAAAGACAGAGATCCTACATAATATTTTTTAAAAATTAATTAATTTTCTATGCCATTTCCAATTTAACACCAGGTTGTTTTTTTTTTTTCATTTCCAATTATCTTTATATACAGAAGATCAATTCAGTATATAATTAGTAAAGATCTCATCAGTTTGTACCCACACAGAAACACAAAGTATAAAAATACTGTTTCAGTACTAGTTATAGCATCACTTCACATTAGACAACACATTAAGGACAGATCCCACATGGGGTGTAAGTACACAGTGACTCCTGTTGCTGACTTAACAATTTGACACTCCTGTTCATGGCGTCAGTAATCTCCCTAGGCTCTAGTCATGAGTTGCCAGGGCTATGGAAGCCTTTAGGGTTCGCTGACTTTGGTCTTATTCTGATAGGGTCATAGTCAAAGTGGAAGTTCTCTCCTCCCTTCAGAGAAAGGTACCTCCTTCTTTGATGGCCCCGTTCTTTCCACTGGGATCTCACTCACAGAGATCTTTCATTTAGGTCTTCTTCTTTTTTTTTTTTTTTCTTTTCCATGATATCTTGGCTTTCCATGCCTACAATACTCTCATGGGCTCTTCAGCCAGATCCGAATGCCTTAAGGGCTGATTCTGAGGCCAGAGTGTTGTTTAGGACATCTGCCATTCTATGAGTCTGCTGTGTATCCCGCTTCCCATGTTGGATCCTTCTCTCCCTTTTTGATTCTATCAGTTAGTATTAGCAGACACTTGTCTTGTTTGTGTGATCCCTTTGACTCTTAGACCTATCAGAGCCATCAATTGTGAGCTGAAATTGATCACTTGGACTAGTGCGATGGCACTGGTACATGCCACCTTGATGGGATTGTGTTGGAATTCCCTGGCACATTTCTAACTCCACCATTTGTGGCAAGTCCGATTGAGCATGTCCCAAATTGTACATCTCCTCCCTCTCTTATTCCCACTCTTAAATTTAACGGGGATCACTTTTCAGTTAAAATTTAAACACCTAAGAGTAATTGTGTGTTAATTATAGAGTTCAACCACTAGTACTAGAACAACAACAACAACAACAACAACAAATACTAAAAAGGATAAAGTATTACATTGTACATCTAGAGTCAGGACGAGAGCTGATCAGGTCATTGTTTCTTATAGTGTCCATTTCACTTCAACAGGTTTCCCCTTTGGTGCTCAGTTGTCACCCATCAGGGAAAACAAATGATATTTGTCTCTTTGGGACTGGCTTAATTCACTCAGCATGATGTTTTCCAGATTGCTCCATCTTGTTGCAAATGACCGGGTTTCGTTGCTTCTACTGCTGTATAGTATTCTATTTGAAGTCCATCCCTAAAGTACTGAGATTCTTGAGAATTTAATAATGCCAATATAGTATTTTTCTACATTATTCGCTGAAGAAAAATAAGTGCCCTTTAAATATTTTTAATATTGGGAAATAAAAAGAACTCAGAAGGAGCCAAATCAGGACTGTACAGTGTGTTTAATGATTTCCTATTGAAAATATGACAAAACTGCCCTCTTTTGTTTAGAGGAATAAGCAAAACCTTGTCCTTGTACAGAAGGCTCTCTGGTGAATCTTTCCCATGGGTAATTCTGTTAAAATTTAGCTAACTTGCTCAAAACACTTTCCTAATAAGCTGATATTATGATTTTTTGGCTTTTCAGAAAGTCTACAAGCAAAATGCTTTAGATATTGCAAAAAACTGCTGCCGTGACCTTTGCTCTTGATCAGTCTACTTTAGCTTTCACTGGAACAGGTCTACCTCTTGGTAGTTACTGTTTTGATTATCTGTCTTCAGGATCATACTGGCAGAGCCAAATTTCTTCTTTTCTAAATTCTTTGAGGGGCCAGTTCTGTGGCATAGAAGGCTAAGTCTCTGCCTGCAGTGCTAGCATCCCATATGGGTGTCAGTTCAAGTCCTTGCTGATTCACTTCCAATCCAGCTCCATTTTAATGTGCCTGGGAAAGTGTCAGATGATGGTTGAAGTACTTGGGCCCCTGCATCCATGTGGCAGACCCAGATGAAACTCCTGGTTCCTGACTTCAGCCTGGCCTAGCTCTGGCCATTGAAGAATGGTTCATTGGAGAATGAACCAGCAGATGGAAAAATATCTCTCCTCTTCTCTGTGTGTCTCTGCCTTTGAAATAAATATATAAATAAGTTTTTTGAACAAATGCTTCAGGATGTTGAACTTACTTGCTTAAAATTTCCTTTGAAAGCTTTACTGTTGTGTGCAGCTGATCTGGATGCAACACACTGGCATCCATCTAACTGAAAATTGTTCCATTTTAATTTTTCAGTCACAATTGTATAGGCTGGCAGCAGGTATGTGGCCTAGTGTTAAGCTGCAGGTAAGCATGCCTATGTCCCACATATGTATATCTGGTTTAATTCCTATTTCCAGCACCTGACCCCAGGATCCTGTTATTGCAGACCCAGAAAGGCAGCAAGTGGTGGCGCAACTGCCTGAGTCCCTGCCAGCCATGTGGAAGACCTGTACTGTATTTCCAGCTCTGGCTTCAGCCTGGCCCATCCTGGGCCATTGCAGGTACTGGGTAATAAGCCAGTAGATTGGAACTCTCTCTTGTCTGTCTTTCTGTTTCTGTCTTTGTATCTCTATCTCTCAGTCTTTTAAGTTAAAAATAAATTATTATCTAAGCTGAACCAATTATGATGTCCATGGTGTTGCCTATTGTTTCCAATGTTAATCTTCCTCCTTTTCAATTGGAACATAAATGGGATTATTTGTTTTTCCCAAATTGACGTGGGTGATCTGCTGCTGCAGGTTTCATTTTGAAGATTGTCTCGTCCATTCTTTAAAGAAGTTATCCACTTGTAAACTACTAATGGAGGGGGACATGGACATGGTTACCTTTTGTGAAGCACCAATAATTTCATCATTTCTTCTACCCAGTCTTCACCATCAATTGAGTGCACTTGCTTCAATTTTAATAGAATTCATGTTGCTCTTATAGTGATTCTTTTTTAACTGTTTTATTCTTCTTAGTGCCTCAAACTAGATTCTCTTCAGATATGATAAAAGTTTGCATAGGTTTATTTTAGTGCAAAAGTGTTAGAATCTATGAATAGGCTTCCCCTAATACATGTTTCTACAAATATTTTGAAGATTCCTCATATGTATGCATGCACAAATGATATTTGAAGTGGTATGACTGTTCTGCACTTCCGTCCATGTGATTGCTTCCCTATTGGATCAGCACAGATCATTTCAGGTGTTATAGCATAATGGGCAAAGGAAGTGGGTTCCAGATGCAAGCTGTCTGGCTCCAAATCCTGGTGTCATCATTTATTGTACAGTGATTTACTTAACCTCTCTACTCCAGTGCCCTCATTTGTTAAATGCAGTTGGCAGAAAATGGACAATGTACACATGCACTAAGCAAGATGTCTTCTCCAATTGCAGATTCCTCCCAGCCAATATCTTACCACAATATGATTTTTAGAATTGAAATGCAGACAACAAAATTGCCAAGTCAACATGTTGCCCTTCAAAAAAAGGCTCTTGAAGTCTATTATGTAGATTATATTATTAAAATCTGGGCTTTCAATTGCAAGGGTAAATACTTGAAAACAGTTTTTAAATTCCAAAAATTTTCCTTTATAAGTCAAGAACAAAAGCTTGTAGGATTCAACACGAACTTTTTATGGTACAACATGAAGTAGGAAGGAAATTTTAGGGGCAATTTCCTGCAGAACAGGAGTTAGGTAAAAACCTTTCCTTAGTTAGGTGAAAGCATTAAAACAAGAGAAGGAAGAGTGCTTTCAGGCTTTGGTGAGAAGCTTATTCCAATACCTGTGGTAATTTGGGGAGAAGAACATGTTCTATGTTCCCTTCTGAGGGGGAAAGATTCATAATGTATATTTCATATGAAGGTCTTGCATTCTCAGGCAAAAAAGAAAACTCGCAAAATTGTTCCACTATATCCCACAAGTCTGAAAGATCTGGTGTGGAAAAAAATCAAGAAATTGCTTCATGCAATTTCTATTTTTCTACTGATTCTCTGTTAGTAGAGAATATAAGATTGCAAAGGATGATGGTAAATCATAAACAACCTTGGGTTAAAATATGAAGTAAGCACTTGTGTATATGTAAAGACAGTGCTGGGGGCTCTTAGCATTAGCAAGAATGCAACAATGCTAGTGTATGTGCAGATGCAAGATAGAACCGCTTACATCAGATGTAGAGGCAGAAAGAACCAAGGCAGACAAGAAGACTTACAGAAAGGTGGTAGCATTCCTTGAGAGGTTTGTAACATACATTTCCCCCTTGTTTATCTTGTGATGCCCTGCTAGCAAATTCGTCTTCTCAATAATTTTTATTTCATATAATATATACATACGTTATCACATTGCTAGAAAGTTTGAAATATGAAGATTCAGAGTTTCTAAAAATATTTTTATGTATATATTTGAAAGGCAGAGTTACAAAGAAAAGAGAGAGAGAGAGAGAATGAATCAATCTTTCATCCCTGGCTCACTCCACAGGTAGTCACAACCACTAGGGCTGAGTTAGGCTGAAGCCAGGAGCCAGGAGTTTCATCCAGACCTCCCATGTGGGCAGCAGGTCCTCAAGGACTTGGGCCACCTTCTGCTGATTTCCCAGGCTCATCAGCCAGGAGCCGGATATCAGGGAGCTAGACTGGAAGTGGAGCAGCTGTGACTAAAACTGGTGCCAGTATGGGATGCCAGTGTTGCAGCTTTATGCACTATGCCACAACACTGGCCCCTATCTGAATTGCATAAGTTTATTAACTAAATATAGCCCCAGAGAAATAGTTTCAACCAGATGTGGCCGAATTGCCTGTTAAAGACTGGGACACACTTTTCAAGGGGTCTCAGAGAACAAGTAAAATGCACTAATACAGTACTTTTTTCACATCTGAATCATAATGGTTCATTTCAACTTTGCTACGAATAAAAATATTATGAACCCTTTACAGCAGATTACAAATATTTATATGTACAAATACTTATAGGCCATCCACACTAAAACATGGTTATGTGAAGGAAAGGAAAGGGGTTTGCTTCCAGGGCATTTCTTCCCTTTTTTCTACTTTGTTGATGCTCTGCAATTTCTCTTTTCTTTCCTCCAGTATCTTGACCTAGACTGTGTAGGGCTGAGATATAACTTCATTTCAAAACTTACTTTCTAAATTCCTAACCATCACATTTGCAAACATTTTATATATCTTGCCTGAATTGTGTAAAATTTTATATTGTCTTCAGTTTTTGTTGTTCAATTATATTCTTCTGTCATTTTTGTTTCTAGTGATAATATTGATGACTTTTCTAAATTCTGTAGCACTCTTTCTGATGTAAGTACCCTTAATCCCACTCTTCTCTCTTTCTGTATTTGTCCTGTTGCACAATCAGCATTCTGGATGATGCTTCAGTAGGAAGGTTATTGTAAATCACCTTTGTCAGGATGAGTCACTTTGTGCTTAGAGTTGAGCTGAAAAGTAATTCCTCATCACAGCAGGGGATGACATTTCCTTTTTAACCATTAAATGTTCCCTTGCCAGCAGCAGCTAGAATATACTGTCCAGTAAATATTTTCCATCTAATATTATGCAGGCAGTAAGAATTCTGTATGTCCTCAGGTAAAGATCTAATGTAGAAATGATGACACTTTTCAGTTATGAACTTTTTGTAAACACTGAGAATACTGTTTTTGTGTTGTTTGTCCCTTAAGACAAACTAAACACTATTCTTCAACCAGAAATCTATTACCTGCTATTTTATTCAATGTTCAATCGTTTTCGTTGGATTTGGAATATATGGATTATATGTAACTGAAGAAGTTAATTTTCCCAGTTGAGAAAAGATAATCACAAAATAACCAAACTAAAATTCAACACAGCAGTTTTGATTACCTTTCTACAAACAGTTAGAATGTTATTTTCTGAGCTGCAGAGCAATTAATGACTAGAACTGCAGGAAGTATTTAATTGGATATTGATTTAAGGCCAAGCTGTTGTTTGGCAAAGGCATTGCATTATAATTAATGGACCTTAACTGGACTTTAATTTTTCTATACTATACCTGATTTTCATGTGTTGCAATAACAACTTTCAAATAATCCATATGGGAGACTTGAATTTTTCCTATCAACTTTTTAAAATTTTGACTGAATTTTTAGTATACTCAGAAGCCTTCAGATTTTGATAGTAAATTCAAAGACTGCTGCATTATGAATACACTTGAGATTGTATTCTCTCATTGACATATTGTCAACTAGTCAATAAATCCATTCATACAAGTTTAAAACAGAGAGTTATCATTAGTGGCATGGCTTGTTAAGGAGGACTGCACCTTACACTTCCTTGGAGTTCTGTAGAGTAGATGATATGACTGAATGCTTACTTGAAGGACAGAGGAAGGGAAACATTTTCTTTCAAGGGCTCATCTGTTATAACATCCAATGTCTGTTTAGTCCCCATAAAATTTCAGAAATGTATGAGTTTGTAAATTTTTAAATAGTCATCTTTGTATTGTCTGGTTTGGTACATTAAGCTCAAGCCTTGCTAGGCTTATGATAATTATTTCAATTTTTATCAGCTTGGAAGAGTTGATTAAATATATAGCTATTGCATAGTATCAGTGGACTCAGTTGGGACGCAAAGATGAAGAACACATAGTTTGAAGTGGCTGCCTCCAAGTGTGTTACAGTTTATTTTGAACACAAACATTGCATAAATAATTAAATCACAAGGTAATGTGTATACAGGCTACCATAAATTATGATTAGTAATAAAATCCATATACAAGCTATTATAAAATTATCAATAATCTCACTTTCATTGTCCTATTTACAAGTTTTTATGTTTCCCTGTATCTGCCACTCTAGATAAATATCTTAAATTTCAAGTCTTATCCATGTTACTAAAGAGTTGCTGCAAAAGATTCTGGATGTAAAAGGCCCTTCAATCTCATCCTGCCATTTCAACATGTGAGACTAGCTGTTTGTTTCTGCTGTGGGGTGTTTGGGGAATTTGTTGTAATCCCAGCAGCAATTTCAAGTTTGGCAACTGATACTCCTTTTCTGAAGTGTAGAACAGCTACTTGGTGTCAGCTCCCAGGAGACAGAACACATTGAGGATAAAGCAATGGAACACTTGCACAAAGGGATATACTGGCTGAATTTTAAAACACTTCAATGGATTCAAGACTCCAGTAAATTTTAATGATCATGTAGCCCAGGGCACAACTGGCTGAATCTTTTGGGAAGTAGGTATTCAGGATTAACCATGCAGTGTTTTGATCTGAAACACTGAGTGAACTTAAATTTACTCTGCATCTTCAATCAGGTGGTTTGAAGAGACATGAAGAAAATGATTGTGTATTTATTTCCATTTTAGATCAGCCAAGTCATCTGATGGTTAAAAAGCATACAGAGGTAACATTCTTGTGATTGTGTTCATTTTGTTCACTGATTAGTACATTCTAGAGGGCAGAGCTCTGTGAGAATATGCATGTTCTTGTGGAAAAGGCATTCATTTATCTCTCTGTGAATGTGTTTTATATGTAACTAAGTTCGAATGTCTTTGAACATTTGCAGAATTGTCAGTTAACTTAAAAGAGTTGTATTTTTCCTTCTTTTAGACACTAATGTTTATTTATTTGAATTTTATTGGCAACATGTGAGAATTTTAAATCCTCTTGAGTATGTGTGCTTGTTTGATCCAATTTCATCCTTCAGCAATTTTACAGAAAATCATTTTATTAAATACTAATTATTGGTATATTAGTCCTGATAGATGGTGCCTTTTATTTTTTCATTAAAATGTTTCACTATGAACACTAACAGCTAGTAGCTAATAAAATATGGAATATTATAGTATCAGAGGAATTTTGGACCCTCAATTTCTTTCTGAGTTAGAGATTGGGAAGTAAATACTCAAGGGATGCACTATTAGGTACTGATAAGAATACGGCTCCCTGGGAGAAGAGATGGTCATTTGGACCTGAAAGTACCTGTGGATTATGGAGTTACCACTTCAGCCATAAGCAGGGTCAACTGAATAAATGGAAGACTATCTTGGCCAATGGATTCTTTTATTTATTTATTTATTTATTTATTTATTTATTTATTTATTGTGACAGGCAGAGTGGACAGTGAGAGAGAGAAAGGTCTTCCTTTTCCTTTGGTTCACCCTGCAATGGCCACTGCAGCCGGCAATGCACTGATCCGAAGCCAGGAGCCAGGTGTTTCTCTTGGTCTGCCTTGCGGGTACAGGGCCCAAGCACCTGGGCCATCCTCCACCGCACTCCCGGGGCCAAAGCAGAGAGCTGGACTGGAAGAGGGGCAGTGATGGGGAAAAAAAAGTGTCTCAATATTTACAGTGGAGGCCCTCGTGGCCGGGGCCTCGTTTCCCTGGCTGGGGTGTGTAACAATTGAGAGCACAGACTGTATCTGGAATACCCCCTTTTCAAGGCTCAGTGTATTTTTCTTCAATCTAAGTAACCACAGCTAAGTAACTTAAGCCCACAAATCCTCAATTTCCACTTCTGTAAGAAGAAGATAATAATTATCCTTAACTTGTAGGAATGGTTTGAGTCTTTCATTAAATAATACATGTACCATATTTAGGGTAGCTTTTGACAGATGTGAAGGAATTTCTAAGTCAGGAACATTATTATTACTTGTATACAACCTTGAATGATTTTTCTATTTTCCTTTTGTAGTCTTCACAATTTATCCTTCTGTAAGTGACGCTCTGCATTTGCAGCATAGATCGTTAACATTTTTATCTGATGTTCCCGTTCCTCAGACGGTCACATTGTGATCTGGTACACTTTGCTGCTGTCTGCTGTCCCAATCATGATGTTCTCTCCTTTACCCCATGTGATCCTTGCCACTCTTCCTCTCTGAAACTTCTAGATGTAGGATAGGATCTTTCTGCCAATATTCATATTGCCACTAGACTTAAAGCAAGTCTGGCTTTCTCAGTTTCTTAATATTAAAACAATACTATTATTGTTTCTCTTTCTCTTATGGATATCTGCAAGATTACCTAGCAATTATGAGGAAAATGAGTGTGGGTGTTTAGAATGTGGTACCCACAAATGCCTCTCACTCCATTAGCAGTCAGCCTGTGTCCCTGGCTCAAACCACACCACTGTCTTCTTCTCCAGGTGTATTTGATGATCAATCAAACTTACACCTTAAGGTTCAACAGCTTGTTTTCCCCAAACCCCTTAGTTCAACTAATAATTTAAAAATACCAACTATTAATTCAAAAGGTCTCTTTATCATTTCTCTACACTGCCACTTCTGTAAACAAAAGGAGGCAGATTAGAGATGCTGGAAGGTTGGCAGATGGTGAATATATCAGAACTATCCAAATGAAGAAGTCTCAGAGCCTGGATTTTTGAAACCAAAGCTGCCCTCGACCATTCTGTTGTTACAAACGCATATGATAATGCAGTAGTAAACAACCTGACTGTTTTCCAAAAAGATTTTGTTCAACTGAACCTTGTTTCCTTGACCTTTAAAAGTGGATTAGGGGAATATCATATTATAAAAAATTAAAATGCTTTTCCTTTAAATGTGGATTCATTTTCCCTAGAAGGCTTGGTACTTTGGCTATACATAAACTGTTCTGAAGACGCTGAGTGTATGTGTAGTTACTGACTCAACAGGGGAAAATATTGCTTATTTTTTAAATAATAAAATCCAATGGAGTGGACTAAGGACAATTCATTTTTGCTATGAGAGATTTGAGGGAAAAATTACTACCATTCAGTAGAATTGATTTGAGCATCATTATGGGAAAGAAAGCATGTAGAAGAGTGAAATTATGGAGAGGCAAAAGGATAAAAAGAAAAGGCATATTCTGAAAACTACAATATTTCTTGTTCTTAAAAGGAATATGAGAATATGAAATAATGCAATGACTTTGAAAGCAGATGTGCAATACTATGTGTGCCATTCCATTGATATAAATCATAAAATGTTCCATAATATAAATGTTTAGGACACATTTATTGAATTACTGCAACAATAATAACACACGATGAAACAAAGGCATCATATATATGCTAATTAAAAACAGCAACACACTGTAACTACTGCACAAACCATAAAATATTCAGTTCATGTTTGTTGAGATCCAAAGAGGGTCTGTTTTAGCTTTATAGGTGCAATTTGGCTAGAAAAGAGGTGTACATGAAGCAGATTGTTAAATGTTCTTTTACTGTTACTCCTTGCTTAACAAGGTGCTCCAGTGTGATGAAAGGGAACTATAACTTGGACTTGAAACACTCTTTTAAATTATTTTGATGAGTCTGAAGGATATTGACCCTTCTCCACACAAAAAAGTGCCTTTGCTTTACAAATCACTTTGATGATTATAAAGACTATTGTGTAGCCATCGATCAAGGTGATGTATCTAAATAGTTGCAATGGTTACCTCTGAGTTTAGTTATGTCTATCTTTCATCTGAATGTTAAACTCAGAATATAAGACTCTAATGAGACCTATAACTAGCTTGTTAAGTAGCTGTAACAACATCCCATCAAATCGTCATTTTTCTTTGTACATGGACTACATAACTACACATAACTAAAAAATGTTATTTTCATGGTCAAATGTTAGGATTGTGGTATGGTGTGCAGCTGGATAAGTGCCACTTACAATACTAACAAGTCATATCAGAGCACCGGTTCAAGTCCCAGCTGTTCTACTTCCAATGCAGATTCCTGTTAATGTGCCTGGAAATGCAAAAGATGATAGCTCAAGGACTTGGTCCCCTACCACACATGTAAAAGCTCCTGACATTAGCCTGGTCCAACTCTGGTTATTGCAGTCATTTGGGAGTGTACTAGTGCATGGATGTTGTCTCTTTCTCTCCATCCTTCCTTCTGTCTTTGATGTTCTGCCTTTCAAATAAATAAATAAATGTTTAAAAATCTTAGGATTAATTGAAATAATATGACAAAGCATACTATGTATTTCTTCCTTTACTTGTTTTCTTCTCCCCTACAATGTTTGTCTTTTCCCCTCTCCTTTGGAACATCATGTTTGTAGCCAGACTTAAGTTATCTTAATTAAGTTATCAATTTTTTGGACCCACAGACTTTAAATTTTCTAAGTAGCTTGCCTGAATTACTTTTGCTTCTGTAACTTTGGAGACAGTCCATTTTGTTCCTCAATGTCTTTACATTTCATGCTGATCGCACAAGCACTCTTGCTACAAAGTTGGTAGGAAACACTGAAATTGGGTCAAAAGCACTGTGCTCAGAACTGCTTATTTTGGAAACTCCATACCTCTTCACCCACAGGCAAGTCTCCTTTTCCTCAAAGTCCTGTAATGATCAGAGAAATTTTAGCTTTGTGTTAATGACTCTGTGAATCAATTACTTTAACTCCTTTCCTCAGTAGTGCATGAATCTATCTATAAAATTACTTGCATAGTTTTGAAAAACTAGTTTGAAAAACTCCCCATGCATATAGAGGTGCATCACATACAAGGAGAGTATTTTGTGTCCTACCTATAAATTTGCTCTTAGAACTTATCAAAAGAAGAAGGAGTATAAAGTTTTAGCTCTTCTACTCAACTGATTAGAAACATATTTAGTCTTTAGTCTTCTCCTCTGATCATGATCAGTAGGCACAGAGATTACTTTGAGTTAACACTAGAAGTATTCTCTTCCTTGTTCCCTTTTTCTGTCTTCCTTGGGATGTCTGTTTTATTTTGCGTATTTCTTGTGTAATTAAACTCACTTTCCTCAAGTCCTGTTGTCTTCCCTGGAAACAGTACCAGCAATCTCATTTTGCTCTGAATGCCACATTCTTCAGAATGGAATTTTAAGGACACTGGTGGCTTGAAATGTGTCAACTTGCAAGAGGTGAGTTCATTTCCTAAAATTCCCTTTCCTGTATGTTTCTGGTTGTTGTGGGAATTGAGAGAGATTCTTGTGGGAGCTTTGGAGCCTGAGGATGTAGTACCCATTTGGACCTCACACATACTCATCTGGGTCTCAACCTGGTGTGTGAGTCAGCTGTAGATAGCTGCCCCACCTACCACCAGAATCCTTCAGCTTCTCTGACTTCTGGGCCAAGTGGATGTTCTTAGTTCCATGAAGGAGGGCTCAGGCACCTGCAGGATAATCTCTTTACCCAGGTCACACTTCCAGAAAGAACTGATAAAGTTTTCAATTTGTTCTCCTGGCTCCAGCTCATGTTTGTGAGATCTACCTTGTCCTTTATCTCTATCACATTTGGCCCATTGTTCCTTCCTAACCGTCTGAGTTCAAGCTCCAGAATCAATGTGTAAACAACTCTTAATCTGCTCTGAAATTTTATAAGGCCAAATTCATGTGATAAATCAGCGAAGATTTATCCAAATGCACACACACACACACCCCTAAGGCTTCTGCTTCTCTCTTAAGTCCCTGACACTAATTTCATACTGAAATGGTCCCAAGAGACAGAATCTTAAGAGTTATTGAAGCGGTAAGGCTGTGTATTTTCTGGTATTAGTTCTTTGTTTCAGTTAGATCAAGAGGTTATTAATAATACTTTTTCCAATGTTTAGGCTAAAAGCCACAAGGTATTCTATGCAACAGAAAAGTCACATTAAGTTTAGGTACTTATTATCAAATACTAATGGGGAGGCCAGGCTCTAGGTGACCAAGTATTTGCTGCCTTAAAAGACTTTCCTGAAGATATGAGTACAATGGAATTCATTGTCTTCTTTTGACTATGCTGCACAATCTGGGGCAAATTCTCAACTCAAAGTCTGCACGTGGGAACTGAAAGCTTCTATGATCCCCTTTATGTCACGTCATCCTGAAAATCAAATCCAAAGTTTAATCTTAAGGGTGACTGGATTACAAAGCAGAGGATTTCCTAGTCTCATGCTTCACAGGGTCTCTTCTGTTAAAGCATTGGTTTTGGAAGGAATGAGATTATGAAAATTGGGATATGAGCATATGGGCTTATTTTGATGGTTCCAAGGATCTTAAACTTTTAAATTTCACAGTCCTCTGGCCATTTAAAGCACTCCTTCCATCCTTGCCTGAGGAATCTGTCTTTGGGAAGGGTTTTTAGAGACTTCCCTTAGATTAGCTGACTGACAAGGTACTGCTGATTCTTCTCTGAACATACCTCCATAACCTCTCCTTGTTTCTAGACCCTTAGTCAAACTCAGGCCCTATGACCTGTGAAGAGGGTCCTATGGACCAAAAGAATTCCATGATTTTTCCAATGTATAGTGATAGAAATATGGAGAATATAGGTGGGAAAGAACCTTTATCATATAGAATCAAAATGGAAGAAATATAAAATTGGACTAGGATGAATTTACTGATATGAGCCCACTAAGCAAAAATTTCAAATTCAGTGCCTTGGTTTGAGGGTCTAGGAATTGCTATAACTTTTTACTGGGTTATTTGATTGACATATGGACCCAAAGTTAGTCTATGATAAACATGTTAAAATAGCAGAATATCCTTTGTAAATTGAAGAGAAAGGAATACAAAGGCTGGTGAAGAGAGGAATGATAGGATGAATTTCTCATGTAAGGGCCTTCTTAATCCTGGGATGGTCCGGAATGCCCTCTCTGCTTCAGAACTTTAATAAATATATTCTTGAAGAGTTCTGTGATGGCTCTTTTCTCCAGACCATATGTTGTAATGAGGACTACTATCAACAGACTAGAATCCTCCAAAATAACAAGGATAATGGGATTCCATAGTGGTAGGGGACAATTAGTGGCATCTAATTGACAAGGACAAGGTAAACATGTTTATCCTGATAGAAAACAGAGTGAAAATCAATATCAACATGGTATGACCCACAGAGATCTCTGGCATTGGCTAATTAATTAACACTGATATTCTGGGGTCTGCATTGTTGCATAGCAGGTAAAGCTGCCAACTGCCATGCCGGCATTCCATATGGGCAATGGTTTGATACCCGGATGCTCCATTCCCCATCTAGCTGTCTGCTATGATCTGGGAAAACAGTGGAAGATGGCCGAAGTGCCTGGGCCCTTGTACCCATATGGGAGACCAGAGGAAACTCCTGGCTCCTGGCTTTGGATCAGCCCAGCTCTGGCCTTTGTGACCATTTGGGGAGTGAACCAGCAGATGAAAGATCTCTCCCTCTCTGTTTCTCTGTAACTCTGCCTTTCAAATAAATAAATAAATAAATAAATAAATTGATGTTCCCCCAAACTAACATAAATTAATTCTTGTTATTCAGATTCTTTTTTTTTTTTTTTTGACAGGCAGAGTGGACAGTGAGAGAGAGACAGAGAGAAAGGTCTTCCTTTTGCCGTTGGTTCACCCTCCAATGGCCGCCGCGGTAGCGCGCTGCGGCCGGCGCACCGCGCTGTTCCGATGGCAGGAGCCAGGTGCTTCTCCTGGTCTCCCATGGGGTGCAGGGCCCAAGCACTTGGGCCATCCTCCACTGCACTCCCTGGCCACAGCAGAGAGCTGGCCTGGAAGAGGGGCAACCGGGACAGGATCGGTGCCCCGACCGGGACTAGAACCCGGTGTGCCGGTGCCGCAAGGCGGAGGATTAGCCTGTTGAGCCACGGCGCCGGCCATGTTATTCAGATTCTGTATTTGAGATGTTGCCTACATGCTAAAACTTATTCATAACCCCAAGTCATGCATGGATATACAAGTATGCAGAGTAGTATTTCCCCTGGCATGAATGGCTCAGCATTTCCTTATTCAGTGTTCATGATGATTTTATAGAGTAGAACTATTGTAAATAATTATAATCAAATTTAGGTAATACTGAAGTCTTATTTGATTTGTATAAGTAGAAAAACCATAAGTCTGGTGAACCTGAATCATGAAAACACAGTCACAGCATATTAGTCATTTCCCATTCCTGAGCCATTTTGGAGACCCAAGATCCTTTTAATAAAAAAAAAATAAGGCTCTTGTGAATAAAGTTCTTGCCTCAGTGCCAAAAATGTATAATGTTATTCACTGCATGGCTTTCTTCAATAGGCTCTTCACTCATTTACCAGAGTTTTTACACATTTATGGGAATTACTAGATACTGGCTCTGATATTATATGAATTATAAGAAATCCTAAATGTCCATGTGGTCCACCAATCAAAGAAGGAGATTTTGTAGGTCACATGAACAATGGATTTGGGTTTAGGTTTGCATACAGGGAGTATAATGGGTCTTCAAGCCTACTCTCTAGTCATTTACCAACACTGAAATGCATAATTGAAAAATACATATTCAGGATTTGGTGTTCTAACCTGTGGTGTAAGGGGATCCACTGAAACAGCCTCTTTAAGAACTAGTATGAACTAAGAGAAATACTATATTTCTGGAAGGATTATGGACATCAGTGTCACCAAGAAGGACTTGAAAGAATGAGTGAATATGAATTCCTACCACATCTCCACTGGCTTATTTGCCAGGTCCAGAAAATGGGTGGATTTTGAAAAATGACAATGAGTTATTGAAAACTAAATTAAACATAGATTTCAGATGTGATTTTATTCTGGGTTCAAAGGAACTCATCCTCTCTAACTTGGTACACAGCTACTAACCTATAAAAAGACTATAAGTATATTTTCAGTTGGAAAGGCTAAAAATATACTTTTCCTATTTCAGGGGTATATCAGCTGCCAAGCCCAAAGTTATAATCCGTGCCACAAGGAACTTGATCAGTTTCCTTCCATAGGCCAACACACTTATGGCCTACATTGATGTATCATTATGATTGGGCCTGGTATATAGGTAGTATCAGCTATTCTAGACACATTGACAAGACACTTACATGCCAAATGAGAAATAAATCCCATAAAAGTTGCTAATATTCTAGCTTGCTAAAAATTCCATCTATCCAATAATATGGGCCTTGCTGAGTTAGCCCTTTTAAGATGATGAGCAAATTACTAAACACCATTCATCCAATTACTAACAAAAAGAACACCCTGCTTGGCATCTTTGAAATTTAAAAGCAGTGTATAACTCATTTGTATGTGGTACTCTGACCCATTTATCAATGGGCAATAGCTTTGAATGAGACCTAGAAGAAGAGAATGCTAAAGATCCAACTGCCATACAAAGTGCTTTGTCACTTCAGCCATTTAACAACAAATCCAATGATATCAAATTATCCATGGCAGACGGGAAGCTGTTGGAAGCCTTAAGTGCCACCTAAATATGACATGTAGGGTTTTGGAGAAAGTCTGGCCATCCCCTAAAATTACTGTAATATCATCTGGAGACCAGTTTTTGGCTTGCCACTAGATCTTAGCAGAAACTAAGCTCTTAACCATGTCCTCTATGCTTTCATGTGTCCTGAGCTCCTCCTCATGGACTGTGTGTGGTTCTACATCTTATGGGATAGTCAAGCATGCACCTTAGCAAATGTAACCAGGTTCTGAGGGCACAGGTACATCAAATGAGAATTCAACCTATACTAAAGGATTCACAAGGAGATCCTTATGCTCACTTGTCTGAAGAAGGAAAATGCATGAACAATCCCAAAATGGGATTATTGGGCTGCCCAAGGATCAGTGTTCCTCTTCCCAGTTTCAGTTACCTCCAGCTCTCCTTATGGTTTTTTGGGTCTTCTGATGTGGCTCCATAGCAAGTTTTTTGCTGAGAGTTATAGTGATTGAATTTTTTTCTCCAACAGGAAACAGTCTTTCATGCCATTAAAACATTTCTCTCTTGTCCTCAGGGATTTGTCTTTGGGGCACTTAAGAATCCTACTTTTATGGATTATTTGCTCCCTCTGCTGGAAAGATATGTAATAACAGCAACAGCTGAGGGGTGGTAAGGTAGGTGGACATGGAGTTATGCTAAGCCTAGCGCATATGCTGTCTCATTTCACTTTCACAATTATTCCATCAGAATTGTCCTGCAGAAAATAATACTAATGTTTAGAGAAGTAACATTTTGTTTATCATGCAAATGGTGAGGAAACATTGGACTCATGTATTCTGGGTCTAGAAATTGGCCATTTCATCATTATTCTTTGTGAAGAGTTGTTTTAAGCTCTATTAAGATTGGGATGGAAGTCTTCCCAACAAAGTGTTAAACATATATTGTATATTCTATGTGTGGACTTCTCAAAGAAACTTAAAATCACACTTTTAGGTAAAAAAAAAAAAAAAACCTACCTAATAGGATGTGGGAGGAGTCAAATATTTTAATGAAAATAATCTAGAATAATGTCTGACCTTTCATCTAGATTGCTCTAATAACATCCATGTAACTCAGAAAATCTACTACACCTTAGAGCATCTTTGTGAAGAGCTAAAAATATTTTTCTCCATAGAAACATTTTATTTAATGAGTACAAATTTCATAAGAGCAGCTTTAGGAATATAGGGATTCTTCCCACCATACCTGCCCTCCCACCTCCATTCCTGCCAACTTCCTCCTCTCTCTCCCATTCCCAGTCCCATTTTCCATTATTCATTTAAAATTAATTTTATACACAGAAGACCATATATACTAAGTAAAGATTACAACACTTTGTGCACACACACACACACACTGTTTGAGAACAAGTGTTACGGTTAATTCTCATAATGCAGCTCATCGAGGACAGAAATTCTGCATGGGAATTAAGTGCACAGTGACTCTTGCTGTTAATTTAAAAGTTAACACTCTTAGGCCGGTGCCGTGGCTTAACAGGCTAATCCTCCGCCTTGCGGCGCCGGCACACCGGGTTCTAGTCCCGGTTGGGGCGCCGGATTCTATCCCGGTTGCCCCTCTTCCAGGCCAGCTCTCTGCTATGGCCCGGGAGTGCAGTGGAGGATGGCCCAAGTGCTTGGGCCCTGTACCCGCATGGGAGACCAGGAGAAGCACCTGGCTCCTGGCTTCGGATCAGCGAGATGCGCTGGCTGCAGTGGCCATTGGAGGGTGAACCAGTGGCAAAAAGGAAGACCTTTCTCTCTCTCTCACTATCCACTCTGCCTGTCAAAAAAAAAAAAAAAAAAAAAAGTTAACACTCTTATGTTTGATATCAGTGATCACCCAAGGCTCTTGACATGAATTGCTTAGGCTATGGAAGCCTTTTGAATTCACAATCCCAATCAGTATATAGACAAGGTTATAAGTTCTTCTTTCAGAGAAAAATACATCCTTCTTTAAGGGCCAATTCTTTCTACTGAGATAGCTCATTAAGATCCTTCATGTAGGACATTTTTTTTGCCACAGTTATCATGGCTTTCTATGCCTGAAATGGTCTCATGGCTTCTCAACCAGACCAGAATAACTTAAGGGCTGATTCAGAGGTCAGAGTACAGTTTAAAGTGATTGTCAATCTATGAATGTGCTGTGTGGACTGCTTCCCATGTTGGAACATTCTCTCCTTTTTAATTCTATCTATTATTATTACCAAACATTTGATCTTATTTGTATGATCCCTTTAAAACTTAATCCTTTTTTAAAACTTCTATTTAATAAATATAAATTTCCAAAGTACAACTTTTGTATTATAGCATCTTTTCCACCATAACCTCCCTCCCACCCTTAACCATTCCATCTTGCATACCCTCTTCCATCCCATTCTCCATCAAGATTCATTTTCAATTATCTTTAAATACAGAAGATCAACTTAGTATATACTAAGTAAAGATTTCAACAGTTTGCACCCACACAGAAACACAAATATAGAGTACTGTCTGAGTAGTAGTTTTACTGTTAATTCACATAGTACAACACATTAAGGACAGAGATCCTACATGGGGAGTAGGTGCACAGTGACTTCCGTTGTTTATTTAATAATTGACACTATTATTTGCAACACCAGCAATCACCCGAGGCTCTTGTCATGAGCTGCCAAGGCTATGGAAGCCTCTTGAGTTCACCAGCTCTGATCTTATTTAGACAAGGCCATTAGTCAAAGTGTAAGTTCTCTCCTCCCTTCAGAGAAAGGTGCCCCTTTTTTGATGGCCCGTTCTTTCCACTGGGATCTCATTCACAGAGAGTTTTCGTTTAGGTTTTGTTTTTTTTGTTTTTGTTTTTTTTTTTGTTTTTTTGTTTTTTTGTTTTTTTTTGCCAGAGTTTCTTGGCTTTCCATGCCTCAAATACTCTCATGGGCTTTTTAGCTGGATCTGAATGCCTTAAGGGCTGATTCTGAGGCCAGAATGCTGTTTAGGATATCTGCCATTCTATGAGTCTGATGTGGATTGTTCTCTCCTTTTTAAATCTACAGTTAATATTAGCAGACACTAGCTTTTTTATCTGATCCCTTTGACTCTTAATCCTATCGTTATGATCAGTTATGAAGTTAAACTGATCACTTTGGCTAGTAAGATGGTATTGGTACATGCCACCTTGATGGGACTGAATTGGAATCCCCTGGCATGTTTTTAGCTCTACCATTAGGGGTAAGTCCAGGTGAGCATATGCCGAACTGTGCATCTCCTCCCTCCCTTATTCCCACTCTTAGATTTAAAAGGGATAACTTTTAAATTATATTTAAATGCCTAAGAATAATTGTATGTTAATTAAAGAGTTCAACCAATGGTATTAAGTTGAATAAAAAATACTAAAAGGAATAAAATAGTAAGTTGTTTCTTGACAGTCAGGACAAAGGCTGATCAAATCATTGTTTCACATAGTGTCCATTTACTTCAACAGATTTTCTTTTAGGTGCTCAGTTAGCTGTCAGAGATCAGGGAAAACATAGGATATTCGTCCCTTTGGGACTGGCTTATTTTACTCAGCATGATGTTTTCTAGATTCCTACATTCTGTTGCAAATGACCAGATTTCATTTTTTTATTGCTGTACAGTATTCTATAGAGTACATATCCCATAATTTCTTTATCCAGTCTTCAGTTGACAGGAATTTAGGTTGATTTATGTCTTAGCTATTGTGAATTGGGATGCAATAAACATTAAGGTGCAGACAGCAATTTTATTTGCCAATTTAATTTCCTTTGGGTAAATTCCAAGGAGTGGGATGGCTGGGTCATGTGGTAGGGCTATATTCAGCTTTCTGAAGAATCTCCAAACTATCTTCCATTGTGGCTCTAGCAGTTTTCATTCCCACCAACAATGGATTAGTGTGCCTTTTTCCTCATATCTTCACCAGCATCTGTTGTTAGTTGATTTCTGTATGTGAACCATTCTAACTGGGGTGAGGTGAAACCTCATTGTAGTTTTGATTTGCATTTCCTTGATGGCAAAATGATCCTGAACATTTTTTCATGTGTCTGTTGGCCATTTGGATTTCCTCTTTTGAAAAATGTCTTAGCCCATCTCTTAAGTGGGTTGTTTGTTTTGTTGTGGTGGAGTTTCTTGATCTCTTTGCAGATTCTGGTTATTAATCCTTTATGAGTTGCATAGTTTGCAAATTTTTTTCCCATTCTGTCAGTTGCCTCTTCACTTTCCTGACTGTTTCTTTTGCAGTCCAGAAACTTCTCAATTTGATGTAATCCCAATAGTTAATTTTGGTTTTGACTGCCTGTGCCTCTGGGATCTCTTCCAAGAAATCTTTGCCTGTGCCTATATCTGGCCTGGTTTCTCTGATGTTCTCTAATAATTTGATGATATCACGTCATAGAATTATATCTTTAATCCATGTTGAGTGGATTTTTGTGTAAGTATAAGGTAGGGATCTTGTTTCATACTTCTGCACATGGAAATCCAGTTTCCCAGTACCATTTGTTGACTAGACTGTCCTTGCTCCAGGAATTGGTTTTAGATCCGTGATCAAATATCAGTTGGCTGTAGATGTTTGGGTTGATTTCTGGTGTTTCTATTCTGTTCCATTGGTCTATCCATCTGTTTCTGTACCAGTACCATGCTGTTTTGATTACAACTGCCTTGTAGTATGTCCTGAAATTGGTATTGTGATGCCTTTGGCTTTGTTTTTGCTGTACAAGATTGCTTTAGCTATTCGAGGTCTCCTGTGTCTCCATATGAGTTTCAGCATCATTTTTTCCAGATCTGAGAAGAATATGTTTGGTATTTTGATTGGTATTGCATTGAATCTTTAATTGCTGTTGGGAGAATGGACATTTTGATGATATTGATTCTTCTAATCCATGAGCATGGACGATTTCTCCATTTTTTGGTATCCTTTTCTATTTCTTTCTTTAAGGTTTTGTAATTCTCATCATAGAGATCTTTGACATTCTTGGTTAAGTTTATTCCAAGGTATTTGATTGTTTTTGTAGCTATTGTGAATGGGATTGATCTTAGAGGTTCTTCCTCAGCTGTGGAATTGCCTGTGTATATAAAGGCTGTTGATTTTTGTGCATTGATTTTTATATCCTGCTACTTTGCCAAACTCTTCTATGAGTTCCAATAATCTCTTGATGGAGTCTTTTGGATCTCCTATGTACAGAATCGTATCATCTGCAAATAGGGGTAGTTTGAGTTCTTCCTTCACAATGTGTATCTCTTTGATTTCTTTTTCTTGCCTAATGACTCTGGCTAAAATACCCAGTACTATATTGAATAGCAATGGTGAGAGTGGGTATCACTGTCTGGTACCAGATCTCAGTGGGAATGCTTCCAACTTTTCCCCATTCAGTAGGATGCTGGCAGTGGGTTTTTCATAAATTGCCTTGATTGTGTTGTGGAATGTTCCTTCTATACCCAATTTGCTTATAGTTTTCATCATTAAAGGGTGTTGTATTTTATCAAATGCTTTCTCTGCATCTATTGAGATAGTCATATTTTTTTTTTCCTGCAGTTTGTTAACATGGTGTATCACATTGATTGGATTGTTGAACCATCCCTGCATACCAGGGATAAATCCCACCTTGTCAGGGAAATATTTCTGATGTGTTGTTGGATTCTATTATCTAGAATTTTGTTGAGGATTTTTGCATCTATGTTCATCAGGGAAATTGGTCTGTAATTCTCTTTCTTTGTGGCATCTTTTTCAAGTTTAGGAATTAAGATGATACTGGTACAAAAGAAAGAATTTGTGAGGATTCCCTCCCTTTCAATTATTTTGAATAACTTGAGAAGAATTGGTGTTAGTTCTTTTTTTAAATGTCTAGTAGCATTCAACAGTGAATCCATTGGTCCTGGTTTTTATTTGTTGGGGGGTCTTTATTACTGATTCAAATTCCATCATGGTAAAGAGTCAGTTTAGGTTTTCTATGACTTAATGACTCAATTATGTGGGTTGTTTATTTCCAGGCATATATCCATTTCTTCTAGATTTTCCAATTTGTTGGCATACTGCTCTTAGTAGTAATTCCTGATGACTCTTTTTATTTCTGTTTTGTCTGTTGTTACATTTACTTTTTCATCTATAATTTTATTGATTTGGGTCTTCTCTCTTCTTTTTTTGGTTAGTTGGACCAATAGTGGCCAATTTTGTTTATGTTTTCAAAAAGCCAGCTCTTCGGTTTGCTAATCTTTTTTTTTTTTTTTTGTGGTTTCAATTTTGTTTACTTTTTCTTTTCTTTTAATTATGTCTTTTATCCTACTAGTTTTTTTTTTTTTAAATTTTTTTTTTTATTTTTATTTTTTATTTTTTTTTATTTTTGACAGGCAGAGTGGACAGTGAGAGAGAGACAGAGAGAAAGGTCTTCCTTTTGCCGTTGGTTCACCCTCCAATGGCCGCCGCGGTAGCGCGCTGCGGCCAGCGCACCGCGCTGATCCGATGGCAGGAGCCAGGTGCTTCTCCTGGTCTCCCATGGGGTGCAGGGCCCAAGGACCTGGGCCATCCTCCACTGCACTCCCTGGCCACAGCAGAGAGCTGGCCTGGAAGAGGGGCAACCGGGACAGGATCGGTGCCCCGACCGGGACTAGAACCCGGTGTGCCGGCGCCGCAAGGTGGAGGATTAGCCTAGTGAGCCGCGGCGCCGGCTTATCCTACTAGTTTTGCGTTTGGTTTGCTGCTGTTTTTCTAGGTCTTTGAGATGTACTGATAGCTTCTTTATTTGATGCCTTTCCAAATCTTGATGCATGCATCAATTGCTATAAACTTTACTCTTAACAATGCTTTTGTTGTATCCCATAAAATTTGGTATATTGTATTCTCATCTTCTTTGTTTACAGAATTTTTTTGATTTTTCTTTTGATTTCTTTTATGACCCACGGTTTGTTTACGAGTATGATGTCCAGCCTCCATGTATTTGCATAAGTTCTAGAGATTCCTGAGTTGCTTCTTTCCAGCTGTTTTGCATTTTGGTCCTAGAAGATGCATGGCATGATTTTTTTTTTTAATTTGCTGTGACTTGCTTTATGGCCTAGCATGTGGTCAATTCTAGAGGAAGTTTCATGCACTGTTGAGAAGAATGTGTGTTCTTCAAGTGTAGGATGAAAATTTCTGTAGTTATCTGTTAGATTCATTTGGTCTATAGTGTCAGTTAACTCTGCTGTTTCTTTGCTGATTTTCTGTCTGGTTGTTCTGTCCATTGCTGAAAGTGGGGTATTGAACTCTCCCATTACTACTGTATCTGAGTCTATGTCTCCCTCTATATCTTTTAACATTTCTTTTAAATAGACAGGTGTCCTGTAATTAGGTGCATATTCATTTAGAATAGTTACATCTTCCTGTTGAATTGATCCCTTAATCATTACATAGTGCCTTCTTTGTGTCTTTTAACAGTTTTTGTTTCGAAGTCTATTTTGTCTGATATTAGTATGGCCACACCAGCTCTTTTTAGGTTTCTGTTAGCGTGGAATATCTTTTTCCATCCTTTCACTTTCAGTCTGTCTGTATATTTGTTGGTGAGATGTATTTCTTGTAGGCACCAAATAGATGGATTTTGTTTTTGAATCCAGCCAGCCTGTCTGTGTCTTTTATTTGGAAAGTTGAGGCCATTTACATTCAAGCTGACTATTGATAAGTAATGATTGGCCTGCCATTTTTCCATAAATATTCTTATTTTTTACTTTAGATTTCCTTTGTACTTTTACTGGAAGCTGTCCTTCCTCTACCTTCTTTCATAGTGATGACCATATTTCTGTATTTCTGTGTACAGCACATCCTTAAACATCTTCTGCAAGGCTGAAAAGGTGGTGACAAATTTTCTGTTTTTGTTTTTCATGGAAGTTCTTTATTTCACCTTCGTTCATAAATTCGAGTTCTGCATGGGATAGTATTCGGGTTGACAGTTGTTTTCTTTTAAGACTTTAAGTATATATCACCATTCTCTCCTAGCCTGTAGGGTTTCTGACGAGAAGTCCATTGTGAGTCTATTTGGAGATCCTTGAAAGTAATCAATATTTGTCTCTTGCACATTTTAGAATCTTTTCTTTATGTTTTACTGTGGAGAGTTTGATTACAATGTGTTGTGGTGATGATCTTCTCTGGTCATGTGTACTAGGAGTTCTATGTGCTTCCTGTACTTGGATGTCCCTTTCTTTCTCCAAATTAGAGAACATATGGGTGTCAGGAGTGCAAGTACTGGGCCATTTTTTGCTGCCTTCACATTAGCAGGAAGTTGGATCAGAGGAGGAGCAGCTGGGATTTGAAACTGTGCTTTGATATGGGATGTTGACATTGCAAACAGCATTTTAATCTGCCACACCACATATGCAGATATGCTTTGTTTTTGAATTTTAAAAATTCACACATATAATTATGTATATATATATATATATTTATGGGGTATTATGTATGCTTAAATACAAATATGCATTGTGTAATGCTCAAATCAGGTAAGCATATACAGAACTTCAAACTTTTATCATTTCATCTCAACTACATCTTTTAAGCCTTTATGGTAAGATTATCTTCAACTCCTTTAATGTTTATTCTTCACTTATAAAAAAAAAAAGAGATCTGGATTAGAGTCATAGCCCCAGTACCTCCAAGGAAGCAAACTTTCCTCCCACAAAGAAGGAAAATTAAAGTGTTTTTATTAATAAATATTATAACTAATTTACATAAATGATTCAGAAATATACAGGAGTAATATCCAGGTGAATACACTCGAAATCATTTCTTCTAGCTTTTCCAAAGTACACAGTACATAATTATTGTTATCTAGAGTCACCTAACTGTGAATAGAGCTCTACAGCTTCTTTCTCCCATGTAACAGTAACTTGGCACCCATTAATCAACTTTTCTCATCTCACTCTCTCTCCTACTCTCTTCAGCCTCTGCTAATCAGTATTCTATTCTCAACCCCCAGCTGTACTTTAAAATTATAACATAGGTTATTTCTTATTAAAATGTCACTATTCCATATATATTCCTGGATATTTCTGAATCATTTATGTAGATTAGGTATAATATTTATTAATAAAATGCTTTAATTTTCCTTCCTTTGTGGGAGAGAAGTTTGCCTCCTTGCAGGTATTGAGTCTATGACTCTAATCCAGACTTTTTTTATAAGCAAAGAATAAACATTAAAGGAATTGAAGATAATCTTACCATAAAGGCTTAAAAGATGTAGTTGAGGAAATATGATTTGTCTGGAGAATCAAACAGCTTACAACAGCTCTTAGTTTGCTTAAGTGTAGTACAATACTGTGATTACAGCTTCCTGCTCCAAGGATTAAGTACTATAATTTCTTAAATGCTACTCAGGTATATTTATCCCTTGGCCACCTATTTTTTTTGCTTGTTGGTAGTTTTCCTTTGCTGTAATCAGTATGCGGAGAAAGTCTGTGTGTGTCCATTACATGAACCCTACACCTGTTCTACCTTCTGTCTTTTTCAAAAAATTAAATTAAATACAATACAAAATACTTTGATATTTCAATCCAAGTCCACCATATTGGTAATGCAGCATGGCTCTGCTAACTAATAAATTATTCTGTATCTCAAAACATGTGGCCTGAAAGACAAGAAATGTCCAAGAGCAATTAGTGAAAAGAGGTGTGCCCCTGTAGCAGCAAGATTTGGATGTCATTCTGTTTGCCCGGATTCTGAACTGTAGCAGTTTCTATTCAACTGATGTATTAAAAAAAAAAAAAAGAAAGAAATCAAGGAATTTGAGCTTATGCGTTCTAGGGAAAGTCCAGTAAATGTTACTTATATTGGATAGGTAAGAAAAGCTACATCAGGATTTGCAGTTCTCACCATCTGCTGTATCCTGTGAGAACACTGTACCCTTCAAAGCCTATTCATTTCCCTCCCAGGACATGAGACCTAATGTTCTCTGGCACATTTATCATGCAACAGCATGATTTATATGCCTACACAGTAGAATTCTCTTGCTTCATAGATGAAACAGCAATTGAATACAAAGTTATATACTTGGGAGTGGAAAGATACATAAATAGTAAAACCGATAGTATTAATTATTACATAATTTAAATATAGATAGCAAGGAACAGAGTAGAATTTTAAAAGAGAAATAAAGCTTTAATTTATTTTGCTTATCTGAATTTCTTATTCCAGCTTTAATTCTCCTTATAAATCAGTAGTTTCTAATCTCTTGATGCAATGCTAGTGCTAACTGGGCTGAATAATAATTTTTCCTTGGGTACAGAGGAATGAAGAAGGAATAAATAGAACTCCTAGATAATTGTATCAGCCTTCCCCACCATTCCAATGCCATGCTAGCATTTCAAGTAATGTCCCTTTTGTCTCACTGAGAAAAACCATTTCATGATTTATTACACTGGATTAAAGGGTATACACACTCTGGAGTTAGAACATGACTGAAAGGCAATCGGGCATAAAGGATATTGGAACAGTTGGCATGCTTGAATTTTTCTGTATTCCTTAACTCTATTTTTTAGGTTTCCTTTTCTGAAACAGTCAGAGGTACTGCTGTCTTTTAGAATTAAGAAATGGGATCTGAAGAAAGTTTTCTTATTTTAAGCTATTTCATCAGATTACCATTTGTTTTGACAAAATGCATTCCAAAGTACCTGACTTCATTGGGGTGAGAGTCTGAGGTTTTACAGCAATTGTTCCAGTGCACAGAAAATGCCATAAAAATAATCCTATAGGCTTATGGTCTCTTTCTTGGCCTCACTGAAAGTGTGTAAAGTTAAAGGTTATTCCACATTTCTATTCTTTTCATGCCTGAAATTAAAGAGGAGCTGCAGTCAGACTGGAAGTGATGGAGGATTGGTTTATGATCTCTCTTCTAGAAAGAAGTCTAGTCATTTCATCAATTTGTGTCTCCACTATGGTCATTTTGATTAAATAAGAATAAGATGACAAGGTTTCTCCTTAACATCAGCTTTAAATTAGAAGGAAAAATTAATTTTTAATGCTTCAAGTGGAGACTTGAATCTTTTACCATACACTCCAATAAATGGAATATTTAACTATTTAAAGGTTCCAGAAGAAATTTCTGATCAGTTCTACTCTTCCTATAGCAAGGTCTATCAACTCTTAAATTGAGGAGTTTCATAAGATTTTTGTGAGAAAGAGGAAAAGCCTGCTTAGCTAGCCAATTTTCTGCTCAATTAAGTCAGATTATTTATCACAGAGTTCATAGACATTATGTTCCACTCACATTCATTCCTGTACATCATTTATAAATTTTATTAAAACATAATTTCGAAGTAAGAAAGAAACCAGGACACCTCATCATCCACATGGCCAACATAATTATATTTAATACTTGTACAGAAGCCTTTTGTTTTCCCACACCTAATCTGTTCTCAAAGTATAATTTTGCAGTTAAAAACTCTACATTATAGTAGTTCAGTGAATGGGACTCAAAATTTATTTAACTCATTAAAGAGATAACCAATAGAATGAGAAAACTGACTCAAAATTTTATGAATAAGACAGAAGCATTTACAGTCTTTAAAAGGCACATATTGGTATCGGATTGCTAAATTTTTAACTTATTAGCCATTTTAAGAAATTTGTGAGTGTCACTTTTGACTGACAGAATGAACCCTAAGTAGACTTACTGAAGGCCACAAAGATTTTGGAGAGAATTTTATCAGCAGGGACTACTAGCTTCCGTTTAAAGGGAGAAAGAAGGTATGAGTTGAAAGGTCATTGGATCTCTAGAAAACAGGCAGAAAATAACTCAGGTGAGAGCAGTATTGACAAAAAAGGCTAAATATTTGTTGCTAAAAGTCACAAACTTTGGGGATAATTTGTTACACACTAGCAGATAACTAAAACACACTGAAAGGTTCAGCATTTTATTTGAAATATGTGCTTTGCACACAATTTAGGAATGAGATAAGAGAAGCACACAAATGTTGATGGCACAAAGTCAAATAAGACAAGTTCATAAGTGAAACTCACAGTCTGACATGAAAGCATTGAAACAGCAAGCAGAGCACACCTGTTCACTGGGACAAGAGCAGGCAAGGACACCTTGGAGCAAACATTCCTGAAAACACATCGGCTGTATTTAAAATTATGAGTTGGGTAACCCAGGGCTGGTCAACTTCTTTTACTTGTTTCTGTATGAATGAGAACTTTTCATTCTGAAGATTAAAGAATCATTGTTTACTAAGCTGGTCTACTTTTATGTCGCCAGTCCCAGTCTATAGAAGCCTGTACAAATTTCAAACTTCTTTTGCCCCAAAATAAGCTTATCTTTTAATTCCATTATCTATGAACTGAAATACTTCTTCTATTAGCGGTTTCCTCTTTCAATCTTAATAAAATCTTCCTTGCATGATAAATTATATGATTACCTGAGGATTAATTGAAATAGCATGTATGCTGTTTAAAAAGTTGTATTAATTTGACTCAATGAGGCACTGAAGGTCTCTAAGAACATAAACCTAATCTGCTATAATGTGTGCTCTGATGTTAGCTAGCTGCTGACAGACTGGTATCTTAGAAAAAGGAGAATGATTTTCATTGTTAAATGATCAGTTGACATTTCATTCTCCATTACAAGCACACATTAACAAACTGCTGATGTACAGGTGTTGCTAGGTGACTGTGTTTGGTAATAACTCACTGAATTCCTGTAGAGCATACAATTCTTAAATAACCTGGTTGTTATTGTTTTAAAGGTTGTTATTGTTTTAAAGATACATACATATATATGTATATATATGTATGTATATATATATATATATATATATATATAGTCTGGCAGAAAGGGGACTGTTAAAACTATAATTACTTTGATTTTGGTAGAAAATAGATTAAGTAGAAATAAGTTTATTCTGCTGGGTTCTGTTGCAGTGTAAAGTTTTTACTTAATATTTCTATTTTGTGATTGATTTTTAGTATAAAAAATGTTCTGGTTAATATCATGGCACTGTATGTCATTTTTTGGTATAAGAAGGTATTACTCATATGAGGATATATTTGCTTCTGTGATGGAAATAAGTAACAAAATAAAAATCATGTAAAGCGAAATTCACCAATACAAAGAAAAAGACTATTGTCTGTCAACACAACATTAGGGAATACACATATTTTAACTAATTTTTGATTTCCTTCCCACAAATGCTATTCATTCTACTCTCTGTTTTGTCACAAATCTGTACTATGCTATTTTGTGACTGTATTCTCTGAGGGTGGAACATTCAGATTGAAATGTTACAATAAACAATATATTATTTTATTCCCTGAAAGTGTATTGTCTTATCTTTTTCCCACCACTACCACCCACCATAATGACCACCTCTTCACTTCTGCCCTCTCCACTTTAAAATAAGAGGCTGCTCCACTTCCCATCCAGCTCTCTGGTAAGGCCTGGGAAAACAGTAGAAGATGGCTGAAGTCCCTGGGCCCCTGAAGCCAGGTGGGAGACCCAGAAGAAGCTCCTGGCTGCTGGCTTCAGATTGGTGCAGCTCTGGCTATTGCAGCCATCTAGGGAGTGAACCAGTGGATGGAAGACACCCCCTCTCACACATTCTCTGCCTCTCTGTAACTCTGCCTTTTGAATAAAATAAATAAATCTTGGGGGGGCTGGCACTGTGGCACAACGGGTTAACATCCTGGCCTGAAGTGCCGGCATCCCATATGGGCACCGGTTCAAGACTCGGCTGCCCCAATTCCGTTCCATCTCTGTGCTATGGCCTGGGAAAGCAGTAGAGGATGGCCCAGGTCCTTGGGCCCCTGCACCCCCATGAGAGTCCAGAGGGAGCTCCTGGCTCATGGCTTCAGATAGGCGCAGTTTCGGCCATTGTGGCCAATTGGGGAGTGAACCATCGGATGGAAGACCTCTCTCTGTCTCTGCCTCTCCCCTCTCTGTGTAACTCTGACTTTCAAATAAATAAATAAATCTTAAAAAAAGAAAAAAATAAATCTTTAAAAAATAAAAATTATCATTTGCCCCAAAGTTAAAAGCATAGTTTCAGACTTCTGATTTGTTCAAGCAGATGAATTAATTGCCCTGTGTCACTGTTCTAAGATTTCTAGACTAAATCTTCAATTTTCTGATTGGGTCACCCATCACCAAATGGGAAAGACCTGTGGGAGTTCCTGAACCCCAGTGCTCCTTTAAGAAGGTGTGGGTCTTTTCTGAGAAGAAAATCTCAAAATTGGGGAATTAAAACCCCATTGGCTTATTCAGTTCTCTTCTCTCCAGGAAAACCTGACCGAAGAGATGTAATGTTCCAGGTGATTATTTCTTTGCAAATCTCGTTACTGAGCCCTTTCTGTGCCCCAGGTATTTGGTGATACAAGAGTCAGAAAATGGACAACATTCTCTTAACAGCAATTGTCTTTTAGCTGTGGTCTACCAGGTGGTAGCTTCCATCAGGTGTATCAGCCGACTTTTCACTGATGATTTTTACTGGCGAGCTTTCTAAATACAATTTGTTTTGAAGGTTAATGGATTACTCCAAAAATATGGAAAGGAAAAATATAGGCTTACTTCTGAATTCCTATTTAACAAAAAAAAAGCATATGAATAGATACTAAAAACTCTCAGAGTAGCTCAGTTATCTCAGCTTGGAACAGCTTGCATAAAGGAAAAGTTAATGGGCATTCTGTGGTCTAAGATGTTGGCCATCATTTCCTTTGTGGTGTGATCATGCTGATATGATAGAGACTTAAATCAAGAGATGGATTATTGTTTCATTCCTCCCACAAGTGAGTGAATAAATTTGACTGAACTATGCCATTCAATTACTCAATGATCAACTTACATTGATTAGAAAAGAGCTGATTCTTTTCATGGATATCTAGATATCTTGATGTTTCTATTATGAACTAATTTTAAATTAGGGCAAAATCTACCAGAGGTTTCTGCCTCTCTGTAAGTCTGCCTTTTGAATAAAATAAATAAATCTTGGGGGGGGTGCAAAAATGCAGAGGTTTCTTTAGTCTTTGTTATTCCTTGGGATGTATAGGATATAACTTAAACCAACTTCCTATTCATAAATCAGAAAATTGGAAGGAATGGTTATACATACTTGTGAATATGCTAAAAATAAAATCAAGATAATAGTTTAAGTTATTGGGGCCAGCATCATGGTTCAGCAGGCTAAAGTTCTGTTTGCAATGTTGCCCTCCCATATGGAAGCACCAGTCCAGTCCTGGTTACACCTCTTCCAACCCAGTTGCCAACTAATGTGCTTGGGAAGGCAGTGGAAGATGGTACAAATGCTTGGGCCCCTTCCACCCATATAGAGACCCAAATGACACTCTAGGTCCTGGCTTCTGGCTTCTGCCTGGTCCAGTTGTGGCAATTTGGGAGGGAACCAATCACAGGATGGAAAATCCTTCTCTCTTCCTTTTTCTCTCTCTCTGGAATTCTGCCTTTCAAAAAAAAAAAAGGCTTTTTAAAAAGATTTATCTATTTTATTGGAAAGGCAGAATTCCAGAGAGAGAGAGGGAGAAACAGAGGCTGAGAGTAAGAGAACGAGAGTGAGAGTGCGTGAGAGAGATCTTCTATCCACTGATTCACTCCCCAAATGGCCACATCAGCTGGAGCTGGGACACACCAAAGCCAGGAGCCAGGAGCTTCATCTGGGTCTCCCATATGGGTGGCAAGGGACCAAGGACTTGGACCATCCTCAGCTACTTTCCCAAGCATATTAGCAGAGAGCTGAATCAGAAGTGGAGCACCCAGGACTTGAACTGGTGCCCATATGGGATGCTGGTGCTATAGGTAGTGGTTTAACCTAACTGTGCAACAACATGGGTCCCATAAATAAATCTGTTAAGTGTAAATTATTATTCTAATTTAGTAACTAGCACTTAATTCTCAGCATTAATTATGGTGAATAAGAGTTTTCTAAAATAAATAGCATAGTTTTCATTCACCTTTAATTGGTGAATCAGTACATATTTTAAATAAATATTATAATCTAATTTATTAATTTATACAGATATTTTACATAATTAAATACAACTTATTTTTACTAACGGAAAAGCAGCTTTAAAAATGTGCTTTCCCTACCCTTGTAACTCTCCGGCAAGGTAGTATTACAGTTTGAATATCTCAGAAATTAGAAGAAAAAAGGTTTTAATCAGGTTTTTTTTTTTTTTAATTAACAAGGAGAATAAAAGTACGAGAATAAAGCAAACTTTTTGAGAACATACTTTTTTTCTGCATTAGGTAGGTTACCTGATACATGGCAATTCACATCTTTGTTTTAAATTAAGATTTATTTTATTATTTGAAAAGCAGGGAGAGAGAGAGAGAGAAAAATAGAAGACATCTTCCATCTACTGGTTCACTCCCACTCCCCAAATGACTGCAAATGGTCAGGACTCAGCGAGGCTGAAGCCAGGAACCAGGAACTTCATCAGGGTCTTCCACATGGGTGCAAGGGCCCAAAGACTTGGACCATCTTCCACTTCTTTCCCAGGCACATTAACAGAGAGCTGGATCAGATGTGGAACAGCCAGTGTTCCTATGCAATGCCAGTATTGCGGTCAGTGCATTAACCTGCTACTCCACAATGCTGGTCCCAGTTCACATCTTATAAGGAGAATGTTTTCCCTTTTCCACAAGCAGGAGTATGGAGACACACAGAGGCAATATTCGCTTGTGAGTAATTATAGTTATTCCACATTTTTGAGAGGGATCAGTAGTGAGCAGAGCCTCCTTGCTGCCTGTGACAGTGCTGGAGACTTTTTCTTCTCTTCCACCTGTCTCAAACTAAGTGCCAACTGTTAAACTAATCCATCTTAGTAATGGAAATGCTAGCCCAGGAACCATTTATATCAGAGCTTGTGTTTGCTCTGAGGAAGATGTTAGTTTGTACTCACATCAGAAGGGAGTTCTCATTAGCAAATGTCTCCTCACAGACTAGACAACAGTACTCTTGTGTTGCTTCAAACTTGATACATGGCATTTCCATACAGCAGTGTGGAGTTGAAGATGATTTTGAGAAGTTAGACATTGAGCCTGTGGCTCTTAAAGGTTACCCATATGTGGTAGATATTGTGACATAGCAGTTTTTTTCTAAAGCAGATGCACACAAAATATGCCCATTCTTTATTATATTCAGCTGATAGTAGCATTTTAATCAATTTCTCAACAAAACAGGGACAAAGAAAAAAAAAACTGTACATATAATTTGTTTGAAGTGTAAACAAAAGTAAGCAGAGAGTTACCCTTTCCCCAGTGGCATAGCAGTTTAGTAGTAGCTTGTGAGGCTGGGATCCTGTAGGGGAGTGCTTGTTGGAATCCCAGCTATTCCATTCCAATCCAGCTTCCAGTTCATGTGCTTGTGAAGGCAGCAGTTGATGGGGAGACCTAAAGGATTTCCTGGCTCTTGACTTAGCTTAATCCAGTTCTGTTTTTGTGAACATTTGTGGAGTGAACCAGCAGATGGAAGATCTTCCCTCCCCCTCCCCCTCTCCCTCTCCCTCTCCCTCTCCCCTTCCTTCCCTCTGCCTCTCCATTCCTCCCTTCCCATTGTGCTGCCTTTCAAATGAATAAACAACACTTACAACAATTGCACATGTGAAACTTACATTTTTAGTCCATGCAAGAATTTTATCCCATCTCTTCCCAGGGGTGTTTGGGATACAACTAAGAAAAAACTGGTAGAGTAGCAATGAACATGAGGACTGATTACAAGTTAAGGATTCCATAGGGGCTCATCCTCTTATAGATATTGCTTTTTAATAAAAATTATATGTAGGAACTTAAATAATGAAATCTCATTGTTCTCAGATTCTTACCTAAAGGAGGTTAAGTGAGAACACAGCCCAAAATCTTATGGAAAACAATGTTGAAAAGACTAGGGCAGAATCCACAGAGTCTCCAACATTTATTTTTATTTAAATTCTTATTGGAGGGGGCCGGTGCCTTGGCTTACTTGGTTAATCCTCCGCCTGCAGCGCCGGCATCCCATATGGGCTCCAGATTCTGTCCCAGTTGCTCCTCTTCCAGTCCAGCACTCTGCTGTGGCCCAGGAGGGCAGTGGAGGAGGATGGCCCAAGTGCTTGGGCCCCTACACCTGCATGGGAGACCAGGGAGAAGCATCTGGCTCCAGATCGGCACAGCATGGCCGCATCGGCCATTTGGGGAATGAACCAACGGAAGGAAGACCTTCCTCTCTGTCTCTCTCTCTCACTGTCTAACTCTACCTGTCAAATAAAAAAAAAAATCATATTGGACTATTTTGGATTTCTAGAAATTTTTTTCCTAATTTCAATGTGAATTTTTATAGTATTCATCATGTTAAACTGGCTACTACTATGATTCAACAGCTGTATTTTATCATGAAAAGAAATTATTTTCTTCCCAATTTAAAATGTTTATAGCATTGAACCATATTGGGCACATTGCATGAATCTAAGGAGACTTTCTTAACTTTCTGAATTATTAATATGACATAATATTCAATAACATTCTTAACATTTATGGCTGCATGAATTTTCATGTCCAAATTTACTTTGCTACAAATATATTAACACTTTATACTGATACAACTAAAATTAATTTACTATCTTTTTTTAAGTGATTTTCTTATATATATTATTTTTCTTAATAAAATAAACTGGTATGATTAATGTATTTTATTTAATTCCAGTAGGTTGACAATTATTGTTTCTTTGAAAGTTTAAAAAATTCCAAAAATATATGATATATATTTGAATTTATTTCCTGTCATCGGTCTGTCCAAGATTCTGTTTTCAATTTTCTCCCCTTCTTTTCCACTTCTTTCTTTCCATCTTTCCTGCCTTTTTTTTTCAATGCCTTCTATTAACTATAATGAGCATATAAATGAATCCACAAAGCATAACTACTTCATTTAATTAAAGTATAGATAGGTATACCAACACACTTTATATTCCTTCCCTGAAATGTAAACTCTGAAGTTTCTCAACCTAAGTGTTACAGGCATTTTATACCAGATAATTTTTGTTGTAGATAACTTTTTTTAAAAAAGATTTATTTATTTTAAAGTCAGAATTACAAAGAGAAAGAGAGAAGGAGAGAGAGAGAGAGATCTTCCATCCACTGGTTCACTCCCCAAATGGCCACAACAGCTGGGGCTGGGCCAGGCTAAAACTAGGAGCGAGGAGCTGCTTCTTGGTCTCCTATGTGTGTGCAGGGACTCAAGCACTTGGGCCATCTTCCTCTGCTTTCCCAGGCACATTAGCAGGGAGCTGAATTGGAAGTGGAACAGCTGGGATTGAGGTTGGTGCCCATATGGTATGCTATTCCATAGAGCCAGCCTCGTCTGTATCATTTGTCCTGGACATCTTAGAATGTTTAGCACTATGCTAGTCTCTACTCATTAAAAGGGCATGCCCTCCTCTGGCGCCATAAACAAGAGTGTCAATTTGTTGGGTCAACAACAAGAGCCACTGTGCACTTGCTCCTCATGTGGGATCTCTGTCCTTAATGTGCTGTACATTTTGATTTAATGCTATAACTAGTACTCAAACAGTATGTTTCACTTTGTGTTTCTATGTGGGTGCAAACTGTTGAAATCTTTATACTAAATTGATCTTCTGTATATAAAGAGAATTGAAAATGAATCTTGATGCAAATGGAAGGGGAGAGGGAGCGGGAGAGGGGAGGGTTGTGGGTGGGAGGGAAGTTATGGGAGGGGGAAGCCATTGTAATCCATAAGCTGTACACTGGAAATTTATATTCATTAAATAAAAGTTAAAAAAAAAAGGGCATCCCCCTCCTCTTCTATCTCTCCTCCCAGAAGGTGTACCAAGCCACTTCCAGACATCACCAAATATCGTCCAGGAAGAAAAATCATCCTGGGTGAGAATCTCTGCACTATATTGATCTTTATGAAAATTGCTTCCTTTCCTTCCTTTATTCCTTTCTCAGGTCATCACGCATCCCTCAAGTGGTTATGAGAAAGGATTTTTTAATAAAATAATTTAGCTTACTAAAAGGTCATTGATCATAGGATCATAGAAGCATTTTTAGACAGAGTGGTCATGTAAGCTATCATCCTAACTTGTGCCCTAGTCATTAGATAAGACTGGCCCTAACAAGCTTTCATGAACACCCAGCACTAAGACACATTGGTTGTGAGTGAAGCTGATCATCACAGCTCCACACAATCAGGGCTTCATTGCCAGTGGATTCTTGCACATGAAATTACAACAACACAACTAAAAATAAGGCATCTTCAAGAGGAAAATAATGGAAGCCCAACTCAATGCATCAATTTGGGCCTTGGAAAGTAATATTCTTCAAATAATTTTCATTACCACCTCATCTAACAATTATGTTTCTCATTCTAGCATAACATTGAGTTAAAATAAATCCCTTCTGAAATTTGCACATAAATGCAAAGATGATCACAAAAATCGCTTTTAAAATACTTTTGGGAGGCTGGCACTGTGGTATAATGGGTTAAGCTGTGTCCTGCAGCACTGTCATCTCATATGGACACTGGTTCAAGTCTCGGCTGCTCAGCTTCCAATCCAGCTCCCTGCTAACGTGCTCTGGGAAAGCAGCAGAAGATGGCCCAAGTGCTTGGGCCCCTGCACCCACATGGGAGACCTGGATGGAGCACCTGGCTCCAGGCTCTCGGCCTCAGTCTGGCCAGCTCTGGCTATTGCAGCCATTTGGGGAATGAACAAGCAGATGGAAGACCTCTCTCTCTGCCTCTGCTTCTCCCTATCTGTAGCTCTGCCTTTCAAATAAATAAAACAAGCCTTTTAAAAAATAAAATATTTTGGGCCTGTAGGATTTCTCTCTTTTTTATTAAGTTGATCAAAATTTATGTTTTATTATTGATATTTGGGATGTGTCAACCATACAACATCAGATACAGACATGTGCACTGTAGTATGGCTATAGGATTGTGCTTTCAAAATTTGATTTATTTGCTTATTTAGAAGAGATAAGATGGTGATGGTGATGGTGATGCGGATGGAAGTGGAGATGGAGATGGAGATGGAGATGGAGATGGAGATGGAGATGGAGATAGAACCAGATAGAGAGAACTCCTATGTGCTGGTTCATTTCTCAAATGCCCACAATGGCTGGGGCTGGGTTGTGGTCAAAGCTGGGACTTGAGAACTCAATCGAGGTCTCCCATATAGATGACAGAAACTCAATTACTTGAGCCATCATTGCTGCCTCCCAAGGTCTGAATGAACAGAAAGCTGGAGTCAGAAGCCAGTGCTGGGAATTAGGACTAGGCGCTTCGATACAGGACACTGTTGCGCTAACTAGCATCTTAAATGCCAGGACAAAGAGAACACCAGAGAGTGAGTTTTAGACAAGAAATCTGGAAAAAATGTATTTCATTCAATTTTCAACAAGGAAAATATGGAATATTTATAATTTTATGCACGATATTTTTGACTACTTTGTTTCTTATTAACCTACAATACTTTTACATATTATGTGATACAGTTCAATGTTTCAGCACGTGTATATAGTGTAACTGAACAAAGAAATGATCATAATTAGAATTTATATGTCCTTGTTTTCTTCATGTTCGAGGCCTATGAGCTCTTTTCTTTTGGTTCTTACACAGTGTGTATAGTAGATTATCATGAAATAAATTCAGTCCGCTCTGCTGTGTGTTTTTTGGGATGCAATTCAACAACATCATACAATTCAAACATTTAAAATGTGCATCTGAATAGTTTTTAGTATATTTATAGAGTTGTGCAGTCATCATCACTGATTTTAGAATATTGCAAACCCTCCTCCCCCCAAAAAAACCATAAATCTCAAATCATTAAAGAATCACCTCCAATTCCTCCCTCTCATCTTTCTTGGGCAACCACTGATCTACATTCTGTCTATGGAGCTGCCTTTTTCACGACATTTCATACAGATGGGATAATAAAATGTGAAGTCTTTTGTGATTGGGTTCTTGATTTCCCAGTTTTTCAAAGGAAGATTTATTAACAAGATCCACTAAATACATTACATCTAACTAGAAATCAAAATCCAAGGAGAGATTTTTATCAAAGTCTTAAAAGTTTCATAAAAACAATACAATCCAATTCCTGAAATACTGTCTTTGCCTCTCAAAATTGTTCCATATCTTAAAAAAAGGTTAAAGTCTGCACTCAGATACCTTGCAGGATTTTAAATAAAAAAATCCTACAATTAACAAACATGCCGAATGTTTTCATTTTGAATCATAGACAAAGATCCTGTATTCGAGTTTTACTGAAAAGCATGATTCTCAACACAGATCTGAAGTTTTCAATGCATTGTGGAATAAGAGCAACATTTAACATAAGTGAAACTGCTTTAATCTAAATATGCTTCCTGCTTTATTTATACTCCTACAACACAATGAATTTGAAAAAAGCTGAAATTTGCTTTAACAATTATGGTCAGTACTGAACTTAATTTTATGTTTCAGTATTTAAAGTGATTGAACTTAAAGTCTTAAAAAATCTTGACTTTCACTTTAAAGTAAGCATAAATCTCAAGCCTATAATGCAAAATTGTTAAACTTAATATTTGTTTTCTTAAAAAATGGAAAAAGAAAGAGAAAGAAACAAAGAAAGAAGAGAGAAAGAAACAACGTGACCCAAATTGATGAAAATTAATTATACATCTAACTTGCCAATCATGCTGGATGTACTAGACATACCCCCACTCTATTCCACTCCCATAAATGCACAATATTTATGTCTGCAATAATTGTTAATACATCTTCTATACCTAAATGAGGTTAGACTGATAGTCCCTGGTATTCTCCTGCCAAACGTGGCTAGCAGAACCCTCATAACTGGACTGGTTTGATAAGCCCATTCCTCCCATCATTTGGCTACCACAAGCACTGAAAACTGCCCCTGCCATACAAGTCCAAAAGATTTCTACATAGTTAATATCTTAACCCTATCTTCTGTTCCTGCAGAATTCAAGAAAAGCTCCTCAAAACTGAATTGCATGTTAGCTTTATCTCCTGCCATACCTGCATGAGTAGCAAATTCAACATCTGCTTTACCAGGAACTCTGCCAATATGGACTCTCATTGGATTAGAGATGAGAAAAAATTATAAATACCATTCTCAGTGGCTATGTAAGGTAACCCCTCATGTGTACACAGTGCCATGTGGTGCTCTGGGAACTGGATCCATCATCTCCGTATTAATGATCAGGCATTACTGAGAAACAGTAATTGAGGTCTTTTCCAAATCTATCAAATCTAAAGCCATGCCCATCATTATAACCACCATAGTCATTCTAGCCTCCATATCCTTCAACACAGGCACCTCACCTCACCCATTCAAACCCAGCTCCCTGCCAATGCTTTAACTCCCCTGCCAGACCAGGGCCTCTTATAGGGATCTGGTCACTGCATAGTTATGAGCTTCTGAGGGGATTATGTTGGCTTCAGACTTCAGCTTGGCTACTCTTGAAGATTTCAATGTACTTGTGCCCTATTCATTTCTTGTGTTTCTTTAAGGTCTTTTCAGCTATCTACTGTGAAACAAACTGCATGAAGGTCTCCCTGTGCTCTATTCCTGAAAGTGTATCGTCTGTCAGCCTATTTGGCACAATTTCCAACCCTGAAAAGAACTGACCAATCTGTTTTTTGTTACTGCCAAATGGGAGTCCTCTAAGCCAGACTGAACTATCACTGGCAGCATCAGGACGATGCAGACTACCATGATTCAACAGCTAATCCATGTCAACTCTGTTGGACTTGAATACTTCAACATATGTGTGTCCCTTGTTTTTTTCCCCCTGTCTTTCTTTAAAAACAATTTCAATTCATCTTTGGATTCACATTCTATACATTCTTCCCTGCTTTGTCTGCCTGCTCTGGTGTAGATGATTGAATACCTGATGTGCCATTCTAGGCTTTGCAATCAGAAAAGAAGCATATTAACTTCATCAGCTGATCAGGTGCAGGATAGGCCCCTAAACGTCCCTTGCCTCCATGATCAGCATCATGGTGACTTTGGGCTCTTGGTGGAAAGCTTGGCTTAATACATTTTCAGTACAGCTCTAATGATAATGGGCAATTTTCCTTCTTCCCTCAAATGGCTATAGCAAGATAATAGATGATGACCAGAACTATTTTTGCTCATGTAGGCAACTAGTCCATCATTGCATTCTTTCTGAGTTTAAAGGTCTTAAGGTTCATTCATGTTGTAGCATGCATCAGTATGCCATTCCTTTTATCACTAAATAATCTTTAATTGTGTGAATACATTTCACTCAACAGTTGACGCACATTTGTTTATTCCCATTTCTTGAGTACTATGAATAATGCTTCTATGAGCATTTATGTAAGTGTGTGTTTTCTTCAGATACATTTTCAACTCTCTTGGATATATACCTGTGAGTGTAACTTCCTACTTGCATTGTAACTCTGTGTTTTAGGCTTTGAGGACTGACAAGCCGTTTTCCAGTGTAGCTGCACTACTTTGCAATCCCACACAATGTATGACTATAAAAATTTCTGCATATCCCCATCAACACTTACTATTTGTCTTTCTTATTTTAGTTACCCCACTGGATGTGAAACAGTATCTAATTATGGTTTTGATTTGGAGTTTCCTATGGTTATGGGTGTTGAACATCTTTTTACATCTTTCTTCAGCATTTGTATATCTTCCTCGGAAAAAATGTTTACGAATTTCTCTTTCCATTTTTGAATATGGTTATTTTTCTTTTTACTTACCAATTATAATTGCTTCTCTGTGTTAAAGACAAGGCTCATACAAGTTACATGACTTGCAAAATTTTTTGTTTCATTTTATAGATTGCTGCAATAAAGAATCAGGCTCAATTTTTGATATTTCACTCATGGCAATATTTTAACCCTATCTTTATGCCATGACTTTTGCCCCAGGACTCAGCAGGATGATAAGAATGTCTAGGTTTTTCATCTTCGATGCTGGAAAGAATTTCAAACTACACACAGAGATCTTTAGCCCATCCCCATAATCACCAGGCAAAACTCAAGTCTTGTCTATTTTACTGACACTCTCAAGGCATTTTGTACCTTCCTGGAAGTCATCTTGTTCACCCAGAAGGTGTCACTGAGTGAAGGTATGTATTTCTTAAGCACTTGGTACATATGTGGGGTCATAATTCTTCACATCCACACTAAAGGGAAGTAATAATCTTTTAACAAAGGCTACTTGGCAGTTAGTTAGCCACATATAAAAGAATAATCTTGATCCCATTCTGTACATAATGTTGAAAAAGTTACTGAAAGGGGATCATAGACCTAAAATTCATAGCTAGAACAGTAAAATTCTCAGAAGAAAACATAGAAAAAAACATTTATGACTCTGCATCAGGCGATATTCCCTTGACATGAAATCAAAGGCACATAGTAAAGAAAAGAGCAATAAGTTGATCAAAATCGCAACATTAAAAACTTTTATGATTCAAAGGACATCATGAAGGAAGTGAAAGTATGACTTAAAGAATGAGGAAATATTTGCAAATCAGATGTGATAAATAATTTTATCTAGATTATGCAAGGGGTCTCCAGAAAGCTCGTGGAAAATACATATCATGAAAAACTTATGCATTGCTTTCAAATTTTGCTTCATCGAAATAAACTCATGTTAACTTGTTTTTTTTTTTTATATTTTTATTTATTTATTTATTTTTTTGACAGGCAGAGTGGACAGTGAGAGAGAGAGACAGAGAGAAAGGTCTTCCTTTGCCGTTGGTTCACCCTCTAATGGCCGCCGCGGTAGCGCGCTGCGGCCGGCGCACCGCGCTGTTCCGATGGCAGGAGCCAGGTGCTTATCCTGGTCTCCCATGGGGTGCAGAGCCCAAACACTTGGGCCATCCTCCACTGCACTCCCTGGCCACAGCAGAGAGCTGGCCTGGAAGAGGGGCAACCGGGACAGGTTCGGTGCCCCGACCGGGACTAGAACCCGGTGTGCCGGCGCCGCAAGGCAGAGGATTAGCCTGTTGAGCCACGGCGCCGGCGGGTTAACTTGTTATAACAAGTTTGAAAAGAATTTGAGGCACTAGGAAGGATACAATTTGAAAATATTTCCATTAGAACATCGTGATTTCTGCTAAAATCAAAGAAAGAACAAACACCCAATTTATGGTGAACTCACTGATGCTTATGATAAGTTTATGAAGACAGTGTTTTAGAGAAATCATCAACTTGTAAGTGGATAATTCATTTTAAGAAGGGCAGAAACAGCATTAAAAACAAAGCCTACAGTGGCAGGTCTTCCACATTAATTGATGAAGAAAATGATAATCTTGTTCATACTCCAATTGAAGAAGATTGACCACTGCAGAAACAATAATCAACACGAAGATATATCAGTTGATTTTGCTTATACAATCATGGTTGAAAAACTAAAGTGGAGCAAAATTTCTGCTAAACATCTACCAAAACTGTTGTGCTCAGATCAGCTAAACATGCAAGCAGAGCTTTCAATGGAAATGTTATACAACTGATTTCAAGATTCTGAAGCATTTCTTCTATTAAGTGTAACAGAAGATGATCCATACAAAGCATAATCAAAATGGTGGCTACTAAGAAGATAAGCAGTATAGATATGGCAAAAATGGATAGCACAAGGGCAAATGGTATGTTGACAATTCTTTTGGATGCTCTGAGTATTTTGCTTGTTGATTTTTTGGAGGGTAGGAGAATGATAGCAGAAAATGCTCAGGAATTCTTCACTAGTGATTCCTTCTCTGCCATGACAAGATGCACACTCGTTTTTCTCATCAAAGGCAGTTTTGAGTTTCAATTGGAAATTATTAGGTTATATATTACTTTATATATCTACCTTATAGTCCCAATTTAGCTCCTTCTGTATTCGTTTGTTTCCTGATCATAAATTATCAACATGGGGCCAGCATATTTTGTAAGGTTTTAAGGTGGAGTTTACATTTTATTCAAATATGAGCCATACAACTAACTATAAAATAATTTTTTTCAGAAGTCATTCAGCCTACCCTTGTACTATGTTAAACTATGGAGAAATTAGTGTTTTAGAGCCATAATTCATTAATAATTAATGAGGGCACTGTTCATGATTGACTTTCTTAAACTCTAGTAAGTGCTGTCACAACACAACTTACTCAAATCCTCTTGCCGATTAATTTCCTAGCAACTCTTGAACTCCATTTATTTTCATCTAGTCTCTTGAGGCTGGCTGAAGAAAAAATTTGGAGTGTGTTGAATCAGTCAAATACTTCAAAATTTATTGTTCAGTGAGATCTTCTTTCTGAGTTAATTTTATCATTGAATCTAATACAAGGGCTTGAAATGTATTAAGTAGTTATGTGCTTTACGATTCACTTAAATATTTATCTATCCTTCAGGGAGATGAATTGGTACTTTTTGTCACTATCTCACACCCCCCCCCCCCATCAGTGATTTTGCATCAAATTCCCTGAATTCTCACTCTAGGGAAATTCTCTATATTGAATACGCCTCTTTCCCTCTTGGTCATGTTATCCCCCTATGGCCACAACGGCCAGAGCTGTGGTGATCTGAAACCAGGAGACAGGAGCTTCTTCCAGGTCTCCCATGTGAGTTCAGGGACCCAAGCACTTGGGCCGTCTTCTACCGATTTCCCAGGCCATAGCAGAGAGCTAGATCAGAAGTGGAGTAGACGGGGTTCAAACCGGCGCCCACATGGGATGCCGGCACTGCAGATGGCAGCTTTACCTGATACACCACAGCACTGGCCCCAACTATATTATTTCTTAATGACAGTCTTAATCTCTGAAGAAGTATTTCTATAACCTATGCAAATTTGTGAGACAACCAACACTATCTCTATTTTCCCATCATTTTATTCCTAAAATGTTATACAATATTCAGCCGGCGCCACGGCTCACTAGGCTAATCCTCCGCCTTGCGGCGCCGGCACACCGGGTTCTAGTCCCGATTGGGGCACCCAATTCTGTCCCAGTTGCCCCTCTTCCAGGCCAGCTCTCTGCTGTGGCCAGGGAGTGCAGTGGAGGATGGCCCAAGTGCTTGGGCCCTGCACCCCATGGGAGACCAGGAGAAGCACCTGGCTCCTGCCATCGGAACAGCACAGTGCGCCGGCTGCAGCGCGCCAACCGCGGCGGCCATTGGAGGGTGAATCAGTGGCAAAAAGAAAGACCTTTCTCTCTGTCTCTCTCTCTACTGTCCACTCTGCCTGTCAAAAAAAAAATGTTATACAATATTGAGTTCTAACTTTAAGTTACAAGAATATAGGAAGTAATCATTGATATCTATGGTTGTCAGGTTTAACTAATGAAAATACCTTGTTAAATATGAATCTCAGATAAACAATAAATAAATGTGGTTTAGTATAAGTATGTGCCATGCAACATTTAGGAAATATTTATACTGAACTTTCTTCAAAATTGAAATTAATATTTTACTGGTTTTCCTGTATGTTATCTGAAAACTCAACTGATTTCTTACCCAAAATAAGAGCAATTTTAATAACTCTTGAGATTTTAACTTTCTGTACATTTATGATTTCTGAATTGTGAAGTGTTTCTCATCGTAAAAATCATTAATATTTTAAGGTAGTTCAATGAAGGGCTTCATGGATACCACTCAAAGTATTTTGAGAGATCAGTTTTATGTTGTCAGTAGAACATTTCCTGAATTTTCTCCATGAATAAAAACACATTTAAAACTTTCTAAAAAGGTTAACAGTCATCTATTTTTAATGGAATTAAACTAAAGAGGCAAAGAGTGAATCTATCACCTATTTTGGACTGAGTTTCCATAAACTACACAGAAACATGGTTCCAATCTGAAAGGAGTGAAATAAAAACCTTTAAATATTGTATAATATTGCATTGCTTTTAGGACTATAGAACTCTTTTTTTTTATCACAAAAATTAAGGGCCATATGTACATCAATTTTAAAGCAACTTCCCCCCCTCAAATTTGTCTTTGGGGTGCTAAAAATAAAAAGCTTCATAGCTCACATCATGTACTCTAAGCATGTACAGCCTAAAGCACAATTTTACAGTTGAATTTTAAGCCCCTGTGAAATGGGGTTTCTAATGGAAATGCTGACAGACTGCTAGCTGCAGGGATACCAGCAGGCACCATTATAATAAATGGGTCTGAGGGAGACATGATACAGGTCCACAGGTAATTAATGGCAGGAGTAAAGTAAAATATAGGCACACCATCCCACTGAGAGCATGACGCAATGGAAAAAGCCTGTAATGATGTACAAAGAACGTCTATTTAGCAAAGAAATCTGAGGAGAGACTTGTAAAATAAATCACAAACCAAGACTGTAGCTATAGGCAGTCATTGTATATTCCCTTATAATTAGGATTTTTACAAAAACACTATAAAAATCATTTTTGGCTGAGCAAAATTACTCTGTGTAATTGATTGAGAAGGCAATGAAATACAAACACAACTACTCAAGTAAGTTAATGGTATCCAAGGGTTTTCTACTTGGAAAGTGTAGCTCTAAGGAGTCCAAGCACATGACTTCATAGTGCAGAATTGAGTATAAAATATATTCTAAGGAGACAAAGTATATCTGCATTATCTTTCCCCAAATGTCTTGATTTGGTCTTCTTGATGTGTTTGCTGTTTATGTTCGGACATCGAGAAGACTTAGAACTTTTGGTCACAAACACTCTTGACCCTTGAGGTATGCAGAACTGTGGGTCCATGTTTTTCTCAAGCTCTGACCTTTAATTCAGCCATGACCTTCCAGAAAGTTGGTGGCTGCAGACTAAAATGTGTGACGGAGGATAATGCATGTAGATAAAGACACCACAATGCAGTTGTGAGGATATGAGGTGGGTTGCAGGTAGTGGGCCAGTTGAAAAAAAAAAAACAGGTAAAATAAAGAAAAATGACTATGACAGATAATTGGCTTAAAATTTTAAGAGATTTCCATCAATCCTCTAACTTGTTCCTGGCCTCAGGGTTGCAATAAATTAATTCTATATGTTAGGTGGGATGACAGAGTCCCAAAAAATCTGAATAACTTGCCAATTTCTTATTGCTAAGACATTGCAGTAGTAATAAGAAATATCAACCATTTCCTCCTGCTAAAGTTTTTCTACTCTAGAATACTGGCTTTATAATTTAAAAAAATAGAAATTTTTCCTGAGTTAAAAATATTCTCAATTGCTTTACACGCGGAGACTTGGGCTGAATACTTCAGATAAACTGGCTTCTACTAGGTATATGTAAATAGATTTGTAGTTTCTAAACACAAAGCCACCATCAATAAAAATCAGCTACTGCTATTTTCTCGTTAATTACTACTAGAAAACAGTTCACCTAACAAAAGTACTTGACTCGTCTTTTTTTCTAGAAAATCTTGTAAAAATGTACAAAACCTATATTTTTTGAAATGAATGATTCTTCTCTTTTTCACCTTCTTGCTTGATTTGTTAGCTGTCATCTTGATATTTTTGAGTAAGATACTCTGCGATGAAGAAAGAATGTAGAGTGACATGGAAAATTTATTAATTTTTAAGTTTCTGATTATGAAAAATGATTTAGGTGAAATTCATGGGAATGTATTTTACTTATATTTGTTGAATGAATATTATCTACTTCAAATTTCTGTTACTAGAATTGTAATTTTAATTGGAATATGATATTTTTTCAAATTACCATAAAATAAAGTGGAATTATGGTGATCCAGTATTTTTAATTTTAATTGCACTTATGATTTTCTTTAAAAGTAAGAATAATTCTTTAATATTAAAAATAAATTAGGCTGGCGCTGCGGCTCAATAGGCTAATCCTCCGCCTGTGGCGCCAGCACACTGTGTTCTAGTCCTGGTCGGGCGCCGGATTCTGTCCTGGTTGCCCCTCTTCCAGGCCAGCTCTCTGCTATGGCCCGGGAGTGCAGTGGAGGATGGCCCAAATGCTTGGGCCCTGCACCCGCATGGGAGACCAGGAGAAGCACCTGGCTCCTGCCTTTGGATCAGCGCAGTGCGCCAGCTGCAGCGCGGCGGCCATTGGAGGGTGAACCAAGGGCAAAAAGGAAGACCTTTCTCTTTGTCTCTCTCTCTCACTGTCCACTCTGCCTGTCAAAATAAATAAATAAATAAATAAATAAATAAATAAATAAAATAAATTAAACATAGGAATCTAGGGTGATGAGCAGATTGACAGGAATTACATTCTCTAGTCCTCTTGCTCTTCTATTTTGAAAGTCACATGGGTATGTCTTATTTGCTTCAAAACCTAGTAAGATACAATGCAGGGAAGTCAGCTATGAAACACAAAGTAAGAGCCAAAGCACCATACTTGCAGTGAAAGAAGGAATTAGAAAAAGACCTCCCCACCAAAAGAGGCTATAGGGAACCGGGTCTATCTTTCCCTGGTAGAAGGAAATTATTTCCTGTGGAACAGCTTCATGGAAAATTTACAAATTACCCTTCTTATGAGTGTGTAGCCCAAGTCCACATGGCCTTTGTGGTCCAAAACGTCTCAGCCCAGTGCTTATTTCAAAGTGATTTATGATAAATGTATAAATTTAAAATGTTCCTTATATAGTCAGTGAACTTCCTGTATTTATAGATTTTGCATTTTATATTCTTTTTTATTTTTTAATTAATGCATGACAAATTTAGGGGATATCATATAATGTTTTGATTCAAAGTTGTATAATGTTCAAATTAGGGTAAATATATCTATCTCCTCAAGCATTTATCATTTCCTTATAGTGAAAATATTCAAAACTCATAGCTTTTTTAGACAAGCAGTACCTTATTATCAACAGCTACTCTATTGTGAAATAGAACAACAGAACATATGAACTCTTCCGAGTTAAAACATAGTACACAATGGCAGATTTTTCCTCAACACTCCCCTCCCCCCCATGTATTGTCCCCAGTCTCTGGTAATCAATATCATATTCTCAACTTCTGTGAAATAAACTTTTTCAGATTTCACATATGAGTGAGATAACATAATGTTTACATTTCTATGCCTTTCTTATTGCATTTAACATAATGACTTCTTTCCATGTAGCAAATAATAGGATTTCATCATTTTTACAGCTGCATAAGATTCCTGAGAGTGTATATGCCATATTTTCTTTATCTATATATTTGTTGATGGACATTTAGCTTGATTCCATCTCTCAGTTGTAAGAATAATGCATATTAATGCGTTGGAGTATAGATATCTCTTCTATGTGCTGAGTTCCTTTGGGTTTGTACTCAGTAGTGGGGTCACTGGATCATATGGTAGTTCTATTTTTAACATTTTTAAGTTGTCAACAGTTATTCCCATAATGCTGCTCTAGTTATAGTCCCACTAACGGTGTGAAGGAGTTCTCTTTTCTCCACATCCTCACCAGCACCTGTTATCATTTATCTTTTAATAATAGCTACTATAACCGGAATATGGCATATCTCATTGTGATTTTTAATTACCTCTCCCCTGTGGTTAATTATGTTCAGCATTTTTTTCATATACTCTTGGCAATTTGTATATCTTGCTTTGGGAAATGTCTATACAGATCTGTAGATGATTATCTAGTTGGAATTTTTTTTTTTTTACTATATTGTTTGAGTTCTTTTATAGGCAGAGTCTTCGAAAATTGCATGGAACATGCATAGTATAAAAAATGATACATGAACTCTTTTGGACCCAAATAAACTTATTTTTAAAATTCATTTTTTACTAATATTTTGAAGTCCTCTTTTATGTACTAGGGTAACCCCTAATCAGATGTACAGTTTTTAAGTATTTTCCCTCATTCTGTAAGTTGACTCTTCACTATATGATTATTTCTTTTGCTCTGTGAAGATTTTTTAATGAAATCTGATTTTTCTATTTTTGCTTTAATTTCCTGTGTTTTTATGGCATAATTCAAATAATTCTTACCCATTCAAATGTCCCAAAGTATTTTCCCTATGTTGTTATTTTATAGGTTCAGGTCTTAACTTTAGCATTTTAATCCATTTTGTGTTGGTTTTTTATATGGTAAGAGACAAGAATCTAGTTCCATTTTTCTGCATATGGATATCCAATTTCCTTGGCATCATTTATTGAAGAAGTCTACTCAATGGGGATGACACTGTGGTGTAGAGGGTAAAGCTGCCGCCTGCAGTGCCAGCATCCCATATGGGCATCTTTTTGAGTCCTGGTTGTTCCATTTCTGATCCTGCTCTCTGCTATGGCCTGGGAAAGCAGTGAAGATGGTCCAAATCCTGGGGAGCCTGCGACAGCATGGAACACCCAGAAGAAGCTTCTGGCTTCTGGCTTCGGATCAGCAGAGCTCTGGCTGTTGTGGCCAATTGGGATGTGAACTAGAGGATAGAAGACCTCTCTCTCTCTCTCTCTCTCTCTCTCTCTCTTTCTCTCTCTCTGCCTCTCCTTCTGTAATTCTGACTTCAAGTAAATAAATACATCTTAAAAAAAAAAAAAGAAAATGGCTACCTATTGCCAATGTACACAATCTGAACATTTTCATTGGAGACCATTTGGTTATAAAGACATGAGCTTATTTCTAGTATCTCTATTCTGTTTTGTTGATCTAAATGTTTTTTTCTGGCTAAAATCAAACAGTTTTATTTATTGTGTTTTTGTGATATATTTAAAAGTCATGTAGTCTGGTGCCTCCTGCTTTGTTCTTTTTGCTCAAGATTTCTTTGACTCTCTGGATTTTCATGAAAATTCACATAGTATTATTTCTATTTCTATGAAAAATGTCATTAGAATTTTGATGGTTTTTCTTAATTATGTAAATAACTGTATAATACAGAAATTTTAATGATATTGAGTCTTCAATCCATGAATGTTGGTTTTCTTTCTATTTCTTTATGTCCTCTTAAATTTCTTTCATCAATAATTTATAGTTTTCATTGTGGAGATTCTTCACTTATTTGGTTAAATTTGTTCCCAAGTATTTTTTTATAACTATCGGGAATGAGATTTCTTTCTTCATTTCTTTTTCAGATGAGTTCGTACACATTCAGAGTGTTATGGCCATTGACCATTTCTTTTTCACATGATTCACTGTTGGTATATCACAATGCTAGTGATTTTTGCATATTGACCTTTCATCCTGCAACTTTGATGACTTTGCCAGTTCTGCCAGCTTTTCTGGTGGAGTTCTTGTGTTCTTTTTATTATAAGTTATGTCATCTGCAATAACTTCTTCCTTTTCTATTTAGATCCCCTTATTTCTCCCCTGATGTCCAAGATCTCCAGTACTGCGCTTAATAAAAGCGTTGACAGTGAGCATTGTTGCCTCATCTTTTGTATATGTTAAAGAAAAAGCTTTCAGCTTTGCCTCAATAAATATTATATGTGTGGGCTTGTGATACATAGTATTTATTATGTTGATACATTTCTTTCACACCTAATTTGTTCAGAGTTTTATCATGAAGGAATGTTGAATTTTATCACGTTTCTGTTTCTATTGAGATGATCATATATAGTTGTTTCTTCTGTCCATTGACATGCTGTATTATATTTATTGGTTTGTGTATGTTGAACCATCCTAGCAACTGTATGCTTAATCCCATTATATCACAGCAAATAATCTTTTTAAAGTGCCATTGGATTTAACTTGCTAGCATTTTAATGTCTGTTTATCAGGGGTATTGGCATTTGCCTTTCTTTTTGTGTGTGTATCTTTATCTGGCTTTGATGTCACGGTTATGCCAGTCTTGTAAGAGGAACTCTTATTATTCTTTTAATACTCGGTAGAATTCAGCAGTGAAGCCACCTCAGTCTAGATTTTTATTTGATGGGAGCTTTTTTTTTAATTACTGTTTTGATTATATCTTTATGTAGTTGTATTATTCAGGTTTTTTTTTCTTCATGATTCACTCTTAGTAAAATGTATATCTCCAGGATTTTGTACGTGTCTTTTATGTTATCTAAGTTGTTGGCATAGAGCTTTTCTTAATAGTCTACAATTATTTTTGTGTGTTTATGTAATGTCAGCTATAATGTCTCATTTTTCACCTCTAATTCTATTCAGTTGAACCTTCTCTCATTTTTTATAATTCTAGTTATGAGTTTGTCAGTTTTGCTTATCTATCTGAAAAAATAGCCCTTCGTTTTGTTGGCATAGAGGGACAGAGAGAGCCTCTGTCTGCTGGTTCACCCCTCAAATTCCAGAAATGGCTAAATTCCGAAGCTGGTAAGAGCATCCAGGTCTCTCATGTGTATAGCACAAACCCAATCACTTGAGCTATCAGTGCTATGTTCCAGAGTTTATTAGAAGCTGGATCTGGGTGTTCAATCCAGGTACTCTAATATAGTTGTTTTAAGTGTTTGGCTAACTGTCTGCCCTTCTTTTTACCACTTTTGATTTAAAGTATGTTTTAATTGATATAAGCATGACTGCTGCTACTATTTTGGATTTCATTAGCATGGGGTATCTCTTCTGAGCCTATGAGTTTCAATCTATATGTATCCTTAGAGGTGAATTGAATTGTTTTTAAAATTTTTTGAAAGATTTCTTTTATTTATTTGAAATGTAGAGTGACAGAGAGAGAGGGAAAGATAGAGAAAAAAAGAGTTATATCATCAACTGATTCACCCCCCAAATTGCTGCAACGGCCCAGCATAGGCCAGGCCAAACCCAGGAGCCTGGCACTCCAACCAAGTCTCCCATATGGTGGCAGGGAACCAAATGCTTGGGCCATATTCCACTGTCTTAGGTGCACTATCAAAGAGCTGGATCAGAAGTGGAGCAGCAAGAACATGAATCAGAGCTCCAATGTGAGATGCGAACATTACAGGTGAAAGCTTACCTTACTGCCCTTGAAATTAGTTTCTTATAAGCATTAAGCAAGTGAGTGTTTCTTCTTTTTAAATCCATCAAATCACTCTAAGCCCTTTGATTGGAAAATTCTACTTATTTATACTTAATGTAATTATCCATAGGCAATTGTTGTTACTAATTTTCTAGCTTTTGTTTGTTTTGGTAGTTTCTTTCTCCATCTACCACGGTCTTCCTTTGTGATTAAATTATTTTATATAGTATTATGTTTCATTTTTTGCTTATTATTCTTGATGTGTCTATTATAAACTATGCTCTGTGGTAACTACAAAACTTTTTAAAGTATTTTTTGAATATAACAAACTATTTAAAATTTTAATAAGTTAACATTGATCATATAGAAAATAAACAAAAATACTAATAAATAAGTCTACATTTGCATTCTATCACTTCCCAGATTTCTAGTATTTGATGTTTCTTTTTATACTTTTATAGTCTATCTTTTGACATGTAAATATACTATTTATCATTTTTAATTGTTTTTTGCTTTTAGTCTTCATACTAAAGATACATATGGTTATGCATAGCATTTACAATATTAGAAAATTTCTGATTATGTCTGTTTAGTAGTCACTTTGATCAATGAGTTTTAAACCTTCTGATATATTAGTCATTAGAATCTTTTTCCTTTTAGTTGGAATTCCCTTTAGTATTCTTGTACACAGGTCTAGGGGTAATACATTCTCTCGATTTTTCTCTGTTTTACAATTTATATCTCCTTCATTTCTGAAGGATAGTTTTGATAAGCACTGCATTCTTAGTTAATAGTTTTTTTTTTTTCCTTTAGTATTGTGAACATCCCAATACATTGCTCATTGGTCTGTAATCTTTCTGTTGAGCTGTGTTTTCAAGTGAACTGGAATATCCTTGTATGTTATTTATTTCTTTGCTCTTAGCCTTGAGACCTTTTCTTTTTGACTTGGTTGAATTAAATCTAACTAGTGACTGTTGATTTTCCTGTATTTGTATATTGCTCATATTTCCTTGTCTTCTCTGTCAGCAGATGGAGTCTTTGTCTGAACTGTGCTACTAAAGTATGGGGTGGTGGTAGGTAGAGATAGTTCTTGGCTGTCAATGTTAATGGGGGTCCAGTAGCTCTATCTACATTCACTGGCCTGGAACAAAGGACCATGCATGTCTACCAGGTACTGAGTATCACTTTTCTGGACCTTGTACTTGGTTCCTAGTCTAAGGCCTATATTAATTCCCTCTCTATTCTCCATGTGTGAGGTGTTTCTCTTACACTGCTTGAGTGTGGGGCAGGGGTGATGTGAACAATTCCATCTTTCCTGCATTCTTCAATGCATTTTTCCTATCATTATGCTAAAATGATGTATTGAGATCTCTCACTTTGCTTCTTAGTTCTTCTGGAGCTGTTTCATGTGTGGATAGCTCCTCAAATTTATCTTTCTGTAGGGAGTTCATGGCTTGAGAGTTCCCCTCTACCATCATCTTTCTCCACCTTTCTAGAGTTTGATTTTTCTCCTTTTAGATGCTTTCATCAAATCTATAGTCAATAAATCAGCTTCTAGGTCTAATCAGATTAGGCCTCAAAATAGTTAATAATTTGACTTCAAATTATTTATAAAACTGTTATTAATTTTTATATTTTATTTATAATGTTAAAACCAACAAAATCTTTACAATTGTGATTTTAGTGCCTGAAGATAAATTTTGCAGGTAAAATGACTACTTGCATTATTTGTGTTTAAACTATGATTAATATAGTAAAGTTACAGATTTTTAAACTATCTTTATAAGATTAATATATAAGATGATTTTAGTATAAAAACCTGAAAATTTTTATAAAAATATTAAAAATTTCATTCATTCATTCCTCATCCTTATTAAATTAATACAATTATTTTGACAGATTAAAATGTGTAATATCATGTAAATTATTAAATTTTTAGTGTATGTTTAACTATGATCATAAATTATATATATCTGAATCTTTCAGGATTTTAAAGACAATAAACACTAATTTACAAACCTAATAAATAAAATTACCCATGCCTTTGACCTCCACTTACAAATTAGTAAATCTAAATTTTTAGACATAAAAATTAATACTATATATAAATGCAAGCATAGTTTGAAAATCTAAGCTAAATTTATTATACATTTATAATTATCAGACCTAATATGATAGGCTTTAAATATATCAGATTTATAAAAACATTTGACGTTTTAAAAGACATACACAAAGAAATAATGTCATTGATTAGAAAGCTTATTGCTAAGCTTAATAAAAAATTAATATTATTTTCTGATTTTCTTCCTACTTTTGTATTTATTTCTGTGTCTTCTAATAATTAGAAATCAATTAATGCAAATAAAGAAATTGCAATTAAGATTTCAGACTGTGAAGCATTTTTTGTTCTCATTCTTGGTGCCAAGTCCCAGTTATGGGTTGGGTGATAGCCCAGTTTTCCAAATAAGCACAGAGGATCTGGACTTGATAAGCAGTGTAATTCCTCCAGAACTGAAGATTGAAGTGGCTGTTCTTGGCAAATGTTTCTGCCTTTATCCACAGAATCCAAAAAGTAGAAACTTAAAAGTCTTGTTTTTCAGCTGATCCTGTAGCTAAGTTTTTCTCTTGAGTGTATATCGTATTCCTTGGGTAAATTTAGGAACTCATGCTCATTACATTTTGATTTTAATCTTTTTTGACTTTTTATCATTACTCTGAAAATGGGATTTGCATCCTATACCAAATTCAACTAATTTCTTTGCTGTCAGATTTCAGTGAATAAAATTTACACTCCAGATCTTAGTATTAAAATTCTTTGTTGCTCAAGCAAAATACACTTGACTTATGCATGTGTTTTATAATTTGTTTTCTTTCTTTTTTTAAGATTTATTTATTTATTTGAAAGTCAGAGTTACAAAGAAAGAGAAGGAGAGGCAGTGAGAGAGAGAGAGAGAAAGGTTTCCATCTGCTGGTTCACTCCCAGATAGCCACAAGGGCCAGAGCTGCTCCCATCGGAAGCCAAGAGCCAGGAGCTTCTTCTGGGTCTCCCACCTGGGTGCAGGGGCCCAGGGACTTGGGCCATCTTCTACTGCTTTCCTAGGCCATAGCAGAGAGCTGGATTGGAAGTGGAGCAGCTGGGACTTGAAAAGGAGCCCATATGGGATGCTGGCACTGCAGGTGGTGGCTTTACCCACTATGCTACAGTGCCAGCCTCTATAATTTGCTTTCTTATTTAATTGTTTATCATTTTATACTGATTGGACTAAATTAATCTTATATACAAATTACTCTCAAAACGGTGACTTATAGCCATGTAATAATAATTACATACACACACACACACACACGCCCACACATGCCCACCCCCTGTATTGTTTTGTAAGCTAGGAATTTTGGAAATGTCTAAGTGATGACTATGACTGTGGTTATTTTCATGCTGGACCAGGCTAAGAGTCCAATAAGATGACTGGCAGGCAATGCTGCTTGTCAGTTAGGATTTCAGCTAGGAGAGTCTACCAGAGAGAATATACATGGCCTGTCCAGATGATGGCCCACAGCATGGTGGCTGTGAGTCATCAAATTTCTTATGTGGTGACTCAGAGCTCCCATGAGAGTGCAGAGAGGGTAGGGAAGAAGCTTCATTTTTTTTATGACCCAGACTAGGAAGTAATATATTTTTATTTTCCCCTGTGTGTTACTGGTGAAAATTGTCACTAACAGCTCATAAAGATTCAAGAGGAAGGCACAGATTCCACCTCAAAATGGGAGACATGTCAAAGAAATTATTACTGTTTTAAAACATTTCCAAACATACTTATTGACAAACTGAAGTCACTTAAATTATTTCCAGAATTAGAACGTGTCCAATCCTAAATTTACTCTCTTGTTATGTGTTTTTTTTTTTTTATTTTGGCCAAACTTCAGGATAACATTTGGGTGTGTGTGTCTGTGCATGAACCTTTCATTCATTGAATTTATTTTAAATTTTATGCTTCATAATTTAATCTAATAGTTCTAATTTAAGTGATAACCTTTATTTGCACTGAAAAATGTGAAATTCAATTTGATAATCTTACAATGCTTATGCCTTTAAGAGCATTTTTATTTTATAGCATTATTTAAAAAAATGTTTTCCTAGTACTGGAAATAAGACATTGTTTAGTGGATCAATCACATTTTAAGGGCCTTTTACATACATTAGAAATAGAACTTCTCAGAGATTCTTCTCTCTTCAGGACAGCAAAAGAGTGCTTGGACATTAAGGTGTGGTGTATGATACAAGACAAGGTACAACACAAATCAAATGTCTGACTTCCTAGAAACTATGAAGATCAAAATAGCAGAAATATTTAATACTAATGCTCTGTTTTATGGTGGTCAAATTATCTCTAAGATGTAGTTGCCCTTTAACCAGACAAATTTATTGAGGAAGAGAACGCTTTTGAACAAACGCTTCACAGCTGGATCCTCATGCTCTTAATGCAAGCAGGGAGGTAGCACCAGCAGGGAGGAGCAGAGGTTTGACAGGCCTGGCTGACTGCTGTCACCACCCTGGCTGGTCTAGGTAGCAGCCCTGGGTGCACAACAGCATATTCAGGACTTCTCAAACCATCCACCACTTTTCTTTTCACCACTCAACAGCTCTTTGTGTGCACCACCCAAATACCCATTCCATGGTTCACCCAAACACCACGCCCCTTCTGTGCAGCGGAAAACCACAAGTTCCATGATTTTCCAATTTAGAAGCATGAGCAGCTATAATCATCTAAGATGGCTGAAGGCTGCATTCCCATGATAACTTTAGATACAGCGCTTCCTGAAGGAAGCAATGAACTAATTTACATCTGGTACAACCTTCTTAATCTGAGTACTCACTCAGAAATCATTTATTGGCACTGGAAGTTAATCTTCTCCAAAAATTTAAATTCCAAACCACATTTACTGACATTGATCACACACTTTGTTGTCACAACAAGATCAAATTGTTAAAGTGTGCATTTTTAATTTCTAAATTTAGCTTTTAGGTGAGTTTAAACTGTGCATTTGTGGCTGCAGATGTATGTTCACTACTCTGTGAACCCGCATGGATTATCATTGCATCAGACCCATTTCAGCATACAAATTATGATTGTGCTCCTAAAAATACAGACTATAATATTTCACTTGTATTTTTCAAATTTAGGGGAAAAGTAGAAACATTAGAGTTTTAAAATACATAGATACATGTTTTTAAATTTTCTAAGATGATTTATTTGACAGAAATTAACTCCTGCACTGTTCGGTACAATGAAACTTTAGTTGGAAGAGGTTACCTCAGACACCACCTAGAAATATATGTAAATAGATACTTCAAGTAGCTCTTCCCTTCATCTACAAACTGCATATCAGTCTAGAATTGACTATGAATATGTCCCTAAAATTTCAGGTTTTGTACATGTTGGTTTAAGTTAGCTTTGCTTTTCATTTTAATCTGTTTCACCAGTGTTAATGCTTTGATTACTTTCCATTGGTGTGAAAGAAAAGCAATCCACACATCAGGACCCACACAGTTCTTTTATATGCTTTTGTTATATTCAGATTGATATAACCCAAAATATATCTGTAAAAGAGAATCCTTTCTAAATTCAGTTTTGCTCAAGTATAGATGTTATCCGTACAGATAAATACTACTGGCCCTGGGTTTGAGTGCTAGCTCTACTCCTGAGTCCAGCTTCTTGCTAAGGCTCACCCTGGAGGACAACAGGTGATGGCTCAAGGTCTTCTGTCCCTGCCACTCATTTAGGTGACCTGGATTGAGTTCTTGGCTCCCAGCTCTCAGCTGCTCTCTTTGGCCTGGCCCAGACCTGACTGTGGTGGATATTAGGGAATAAATCAGTATATGGGAAATTTCTACCTTTCTGTCTGTTACTGTCTCTGTCCCTCCACCTTTCAATAAATAAATAATAAATAAATACATAAACAAACACTTTATTATCTATATCTAATTTCAAATTTCTTCCTCCTATCCATCTAGAAACACATTTTTAACAGTTCTTGTATAACATACAGTTTTCAAATAATATCTGTAGTGAGATCTGGAGAATTATGTTACCTGGTTAGGAGACTTCTCAGACAGCAGTAAATTTTTTAACTGAGAATAGCATAGCTTAGTGTCAATCAGAATATACCAGTAGTAAATGTAAGCATCATAAATGTAAATGCTAAAATGGTTAAAATCAGACTGATTACATTTCACATGGAAAATCATCTTACTTTTGCACTTTATGAGCAGGAAGAAAAACTATACACACACCTTTTCTATTTATTCAACTTAAAGTTCTTCACGTTGAAAATGTTACTTATTTGCCTGTTGGAATGACATTTCTGTGAGTCGTGTAGGGAAGTAGGAATCTGAGGTCTTTCAGAATTTAAATTTATTCTGTGAAACATTTCTGCTTATGCATGCAGATGGGCTAATGGTGCTGCTACTGTCATTAACCTAAAGTCACTTCCCAAATGCTATGCTGAGAGATTATTTTCTGTGATTACAGTCTTGGACTTTCAGTTACATGGCCTATTTTTGAGCATAATGTCATTTTTTTGGTCTCTTAGCAAAACACAAAGATTTTGCTAAAATGAATTAACTCTGTGGTTGATTGCTTTTGAACTCCATGTTCTCTCAGCTGCAGCTACTGTCTCTTCCAAGGCAGGATGCATTGCTCCAGGTCTTGCCCCAGTAAGTCACTGACAGATCTTTAAATGCACTTGCTTCTCATCAGTTCATTGGGTGGCACATCTCTGTTCCTCATCGATTCTTTTCATGCAACCAGTCTAGCAAATCTGAATTCAAATGCATAGGACTTCAGAGCTGATAAACTAGCTACCCTGCAACACTTTTGCTGTTTGAATTTTAATTCTTCCAATGCATGGTAATAATAGTGCATTTGTGGTATTTGCAAAAATAACTAGGATCTGAAACACATTTCAAGTACGTTAATATTTTATACGTCATTGGAATTTACACTTTGGCTCTTTAAATCTTATCTAGAATTATATCTTCTACTGATTTATGCATTTGATTGTGTATCTATTTATATTTCTTTTTTTAAAATTTATTTATTTGTTTGAAAGTCAGAGTTACAGAGAGAGAGGGGAGATATATAGAGAGAGGTTTTCCATCCACTGGTTCACTCTCCAAAGGGCTACAACAGCCAAGGCTGTTCCAGGCTGAAGCCAGGAGCTTCTTCCAGGTCTTCCACGTGCCTGCAGGGGCCCAAGCACTCGGGCCATCTTTTTCTGCTTTCCCATGCCATTAGCAGGGAACTAGATCAGAAGCAGAGCAACTGAGACACAAACTGGCTCCCATATTGGATGCCAGCACTGCAGACTGCAGTTTTACCTGCTGTGTCATAGTGCTGGCCCCATCTCTATACTTAGAATCACTTCATCTGAAGCTTCCTTATACTCCTATATCTGAATTTTGTCAGAATTATTGCTTCTAGGTAGAAGGCATTGAAGAAGGACCCTCTGCTAGAAAAAAAAATCAATAAGAAGACAGTTGCCCAATTTTTCTGATCGATCCATATTTGTGACCCAAGGCAAGGGACAACTTGCCACACTTCACATGACTGAAGCAAGGTTACTCTTTTCCAAAAGCAATGCTGTTTGCCCAATAGCAAGTAAATATTCTCCCAAAATTCTACCATAAGTAATCTTTGAGTTTTTAATGGTTTTTAAGGTTTCACATTTTTTTTGTGTCATTTGAAATATTTTAGGAATCTGGAAGAGAGAAGACAACTGATATTTAAGTTTAGAAATCTTAAAGTATTGCCTTGGTACACTTATTTTGACATACATTTCCAGAATTTACTGCAGTCTTTCCTGTCAGACCGCAGTTGCAAGAGCGGAGTGTTCAGTTTGAGCTCTGGCCTAAATTCAGTAGTAAATGAAGCCTCAAGGCAGCACATAATCTAGCCATATTATTTTAAAGCTGATGTATTGGGAAATCATAATATGTAAGAAAAATGTGTGCTAAACAATTTTTTTCATTAACAATGGTATTCTAGTAGAACACTAGAGGAAGTGGAAAAAGTGATTACCCTTTCAAAGATAAATATAATTATAGTTATAAGGGTAAATATAATTAAACATTTGTCAATGTGTACTTGATATTTCAACATGTGTAAAAGTAAGGCATAACTCAATTTGATCACTCTAACACAGATATTAGGTTAAATACTGCACTTAAATTTGAGACCTAAAACCACATGCTCTTATTATGTGGCTTGTAAGCTTTTAATAAAGAAATATGTAATTGCCAATGGAATATAGAACACAATTTCAGACCTTGTGAAATTTGATATTTAATGGACATTCCAACCTATTGATGTTATGTAAACCAAAGAGCAATATATTTTTTTGAAAAGTAAAACCATAAACATAGCCAATCCTTGTTTTTCAGTACAGACCATTGAAGAAATAAACATAGGAAGGAAATGGTATATTTTCCTATAAGTGGTCACTGACATCAAAGAGCTTACACTTAGCAGCATTTCATCAAATGAGTATTTTAAATTACCTTAATTTGTTAATGGTATGTTGTTTCAATTACAGCCTATTGGTTACAGTGAAATCCCAAAGACCAAGGGGTCCAGGATACACAATACACAGATTTATAGGCAAAGTTTCTTGAGGAATAATTAAATGGGCAAATATACCATGTTACTAATTTAAATTTAGAAAACTTCATGGGGTTTGTGCTGTGGTACAGTGGGTTAAGGCCACAGCCTGCAGCACCTGCATCCCATATGAATGTCAGTTTGAGCCCCGGCAGCTGTGCTTCCGAACCAGCTCCCTGCTAATGCTCCTGGGAAAGCAGTGGAAGATGGCCCAAATCCTTGGACCCCTGCATCCACGTGGGAGACCTGGAAGAAGTCAGCTTGGCTTTGGCCTTTGCGGTCATTTGGGGAGTGAATCAGTGGATGGAAGACCTCTCTCTCTCTCTCTGTCTCTGTCTCTCTCTTTAACTCTTTCAAATAAATAAAATATATCTTAATAAAAAAAATATGGTATACATGTGTTTCAAAGTTTTTCCATGAAAGAGGTTTTTGAAAAATTTCTTTAAAGCTTTGTCAAACTCTTAAGAAACATGTAAGTGAAAAACTTCTTTATACATTGAAAAATAAGCAATTGATTAATGCATTCAAAACTGTGCTTTGATTCACTATCAGTCTCTTAATATGTATTTATCTTATTTACTACTTTTCTACTATTCAGTAAAATATGTTGTTAGTTCTGCTATAAATCTGTGTAATGTGGGTTACACATTATGTTCTTAGTAAAATCCTCCTGGTGGGTTTGTTTGCCAGATAAAAGCTTAAGAATCAAAAAAACAATTCAGTCTGAATACCTACAAGCTGGATGAATCCCATTTGCTTCTTCATGTCAATGCTTTCTTTCTGCTCTATTCTCTAACCCTAGAAGGCTGAGTTGGCTTAAAACTATTAGTTTGCAATAGGATTTGGCCAGTGGAAATCCCGGGTGGTAGACTGGAAAGAAGAGGGAGCCAGGGAAGAGGCTGTGAGTTCCTCTCAAGGAAGCTTTTCCCTAACGGCAACCCTGGGGTTTCAATACCATCCCTTTGTTCCTGTACAGGATTCCGTGCACCTTTGCTCAGAAACACGCTGTTAGATCATTTTAGGAGAATCGTAACATCAGTATTCAATGTGTTTACTATTGGGATCCCACAAGAACAAGATTTTGAGTGGTAAAAAGAATAATTTAAAAAATGTAATTTGCTTGCATCTATGCAGATACAATTTATTAACACATTAGATTTCTAGAGATGTTTTTTCAACTTCTCTGGATACCTGTGCTTATTTAAGGTTTCAACTATTCAGGGGTGGAGAAATTTTTTTCTGCCCATGGCCATTAGGATATTTATACCATCATTTACAGGCCATACAGTGTTGTCAACTTAAAAATCAGCCTGCTATTGATTTATTGAATTTTGAGTCTTTACTGTGCTTGTCTTGACAAGGCCAGACCAAATGACTTTGAAGGCCTTATGCCACCAGTTGGCTAGACGTTCCCCACCCCTAAAAGTACCGATGAAGACAACAACATTGTTATAAAGGAAAACATAATTAGTCTTAACAATTGCTAAAATCAGTATTTCATAAAATTGTAATTGGTTTTAAAATTTAAGCTAGACATTTCATAAGCTGCTAATTGTAATGGCTTGCATTTGGATATTATTTTCTACAGTGTCACAGAAGTGCCAATGATTTCTCCTCAATTATCCTGAACAAGTTGAGCCTTCTCTTGCTGTCACAATATCATGGTCAGAATCAATAACGAAATGAGAGTGCATCTTTCTCATTTTTTTTTTTTTGCTCTAAAATGAGCATCAAAATATCACTTTTCTCAAAAAGATCCCAAAATGAAAACTTAACCAAATCCCTTAGGAAATAATCAAAACACTTTATTTAATCTCTCCAAAGATTTTTGTGCCTTTTCAAATGAAATGAGTAAACAGCAAAATAATTTATTATTTGATAAGAGTTTTTTTTTTCTGTGTTTATTTCCCACAAGTGAATGTATCAGAAATAATGCTGTGATCATGTATTATAAAACTAAGTCTTTTTTTTAAAAGATTATTTATTTGAAAGTCAGAGTTACACAGAGAGAGAAGGAGAGGCAGAGAGAGAGAAAGAGTGAGAGAGGGAGAGAGAGAGAGAGAGAGAGAGAGACCTTCCCTCCACTGGTTCACTCCCCAGTTGGCCACAACGGCTGGAACCGTGCTGATCTGAAGCCAGGAGCCAGGAGCCTCCTCCTGGTCTCCTACATGGGTATAGGGGCCCAAGGACTTGGGCCATCTTCTATTGCTTTCCCAGGCCATAGCAGAGAGCTGGATCAGAAGTGGAGCAGCTGGGACTTGAACCGGCACCCAGGTAGAATGCCCACACTACAGGCTGCGGCTTTACCACAGCACCGGCCCCATAAAATTAAATCTTTTGGTGGGAAATATTCATAAACATCTAAGCTAATGAGCAAAGTCTTTCAATTTCAAAATCCTAAACTCACTGGATTTTTCAATGGAAAAAAATCAGACCTATTGCCTGAAAATTAAAAACACGTGAAAACATATTCAATTTAAAGACTAACATTTGGTGTTATAAAATCTACTTTAAGAATATATATATTTATTTTTTGTGAAAATCATATGAAATAAACTGCTTTACAATATTATTTTATTCATCAGATTTTTTTTTAAATTTTGAGAATATTGTCTGTCCTTGAGCTTGGGCTGTATAAATCAAATTAGGCTCACAGTATTGAAGTAAATAAGGCAAGCATTAATCTTTTGGTTACTTGGTATTTTCTTAATGCTTATGCAAGAGCCTCTATATATCATATGCACTTGCTTATTGCTGTCTTGGACTTTTTTCAAGTTGTTCTCATGAGAAACATTTCCTCTCTCAGGATCATGAGTGCCTTTGGTTCATGGACTGTGTCATACACTTTTTTTTTTTTTTTTTTAGGATTATCAAAAGCCTATGTTATAGAGTTTTGCAAGAGTATGTTTACTGATAGATTTCAGTGATTAAAGCTATTTATAGCATTTGCTAAACTATCTGATTATAGAAGTTCTATGGACATGATAACAGTTATTTGAATCAAGCTTTAGAAACATGAAATTTTAGAGTTGAAAAAGAGCTGCACTATACTTAACTCTGGCTGCCCAGCCTGTTAGCAAATGTTAATGTACATAATATATGTGGAACTTTCCCCTTATCCTCAGGAGATATGTTCCCCGAGAGCCTTATTTTGTATCTGAACATGATTATAGGACCAAACTATATTTGTACATGATATTCCCTGTAAATATATACCTATGACATGCTTTAATTTTCCTAAAATGTGAGCATGACTTAACAGTTGAAAATTCATGTTTCTGTGTTAAATGTTTGAGGGAGAAAGTTCCACAATTACAGAATATCCAAGATAAATCATTTTAATTAAAATTACAAAGAATATGTTGAGTAATAGATATCTAAAACCCATTTTGTTATTATTAATAAAATTTCAAAATATACACTTATGTATTTAAGATAATTCCTTGCTCTTTGACTCCACATAGGTGTATTACTCCATTTTCCATTGTTAAACGGGATAACTGAGGCTGGTTAGATTATAAACAGAGGTTTATTTAGTTCACAGTTTTGAAGCTGAGATTTTTCAGCAGGTGTAACATGGCAGGAACATGTCCAAAGGGAGAAATCACACAGTGAGACAGAAAATCAGAGGCGTATTCAGGGATACCTGACATTGATGGGAACCAACATTGATGGGAACTAATCAGGGTGTCATGAGAACTTCTTCAATCCCTTCGCAGAGCAGCCCCCTTAATGGCCTAAACAAGTTATGCTGGGTGCATTCTCTTACGTCACAGCATTGGAAGCTAACCACATGCAAACTATAGTAAGTTTTTGAGTTTTCACAAATTAGACGTTCTAAGTACAAAATTATTTCTTTACTATATATTGTGATATACTTTTCCCTGAATTCAATCCTGAAATTTTCCACTTGATATTTTTGGTATGGAACTGACCACAGTAACTGATATACAGGAAGCAAAATGGTGGATAATGAAGGAATACTGTATAATCAACATTATTTTCAGCAGATTTGTGTTTGTAAAAATGGTATACAAATAATTTCGTAACATCAATGAGTTTAAAGTATAAATTGAAAGTATAGAAGACTTCTCTAGGAATTAGCTTCCTCAGATGTAAACATTTTCACCATTTAGGAGGAACCCTTGAGTGTCAAAACTCCACTGTGCACCATACTGAGGATGAGTAAACTGGATATGCATTCTCCTAGCTGCTGGATCTACAGGAAATAACATTCTGAGGCTTTGGATCTTGAAGATTTGAAGCAAATACTGGGAGAATAAAGTGTTATTTATGGCATGAACTTGAGGTGGTATGGCAGTGGAGACAGGGAGTACATCTCATTTGAATTGTTTTTGGAATTAACCTGGGCTTCTCTCCAGTTTCCTGTCTTCCTTTGGATCTTCCTCATGTCACGAAACTGCTTCAATATATTTTGTTGATCCTAAAAATTTATTTTTGTTTAAATTATTAAAAGTTGCTTCAGTTGCTTCAAACAGGAACCACAAATGATGAATACATAAAAACTAAAATATTTAAAATAATTCAGGAAGCTAAACTTTAGTCCTATAATGTGGTGGAATGAGAAGGCCATGCCAGGATGGCCACTGGCAAGCGAGTGTCAATTACTCAGGAATGGCTTCGGAACCCACCTAGCAAAGGAGCCTGCCTGGCAATAGGCAGTGATTGGTTAGGGCATAAACTGCCCCTTGACCGGATTGGCTACCTCAGCTACATAAGCTGCCATACCAACTGAAATAAACGAGTCTGTGAGCTGCTCTCCTCTAGCCTGCTTTCCCTGACTCCCAGGGTCTGTGTGGTGACTCAGCACCTCTTGCCTCCACCACACTCCTCTCAGAACGAATCCATAGCAACACTATAACAATATCTATAAATGAAATAAAGGATGAGTGTGGCTCTCATTTTCATATTTTCATAGATGATTCAATGGGAAAAAAGATAGGTAGCTGGAACTTTATGAATGAGTGCAACCTGCAGCTGTGAATTCCAGGTCACATAAGAAATACTGTCAGTTCCATGGAATGAGGAATGACTGGGCATTATAGAGGGGCGGCACCCATTCTTCAATTCTTATAGAATTAATGAATTTTCATTATTTGTTTTGAATATTATTATAATTTTTTACACAAATTAGTCTTGTTTAGTTTATATATAATCCACAAATAATAGTTATTGGCAGACTGGTGATGAGTTTGTGTTATGGTTGGAATACGTCTGCATAAGCAAACATTACATTTCCTGAATAATTATATATATCAATGTTACATACATGTGTTATTCACATATGAACACTTTTTTTTTTTGACAGGCAGAGTGGACAGTGAGAGAGAGAGACAGAGAGAAAGGTCTTCCTTTACGGTTGGTTCACCCTCCAATGACCGCCATGGCCTGCGCACAGCGGCCGGCACACTGCGCTGATCCGAAGCCAGGAGCCAGGTGCTTCTCCTGGTCTCTCATGCAGGTGCAGGGCCCAAGGACTTGGGCCATCCTCCACTGCACTCCCTGGCCACAGCAGGGAGCTGTACTGGAAGAGGAGTGACCAGGACAGAATCCGGCGCCCCACCCGGGACTAGAACCCAGGGTGCTGGCCTATTGAGCCACGGCGCCAGCCAATGAACACTTTCTTAAACTATTGTACCTTGTCAATGGGTCTTTTCATTTCATGGATCCACAATTACTGAATGGAGTTCTTGTCACGACTGGATGCAGTGGAGAGAGACATATTCCATTTATATATAAGAAATATTTTGATTCAAACTATTCCTGGAACCCTGACCCATGACTTGATCACAAATATGTTTTATTGATGACTTGAAGTAGTGCTTACAAAGGTTAAATAAAGGCAAAGGGGTGTAAATTTGTCATGGTGTTGTGGCTCAGTGGGTTAAGCCACTGCCAGCTGTAGTCTGAAATGCAAGCATTCCATATGAGCACTGGTTTGAGTCCCAGCTGCCGTTTCAAATCCAGCTCCCTACTAATGCACCTGGGAAAATAGTAGAAGATGACTCGAGTGCCTGGGTCCATGCCACCCACGTGGGAGACCAGATGCAGTTCTGGGCTTCTGGCTTCAGCTTGGCCCAGCCTTGGCACTGTGGTCATTTGGGGAGTGAACCACAGATGGAAGATCTCTCTTTCACTCTCTCTGCGTCTCTCTCTGTTTCTGTCTTTCCCTTCCTCTTTCTGTGTACTTCTGCCTTTCAAATAAATAAATCTTTTTATAAATTGCATATTTAAATATATTTACTTGAGAACAAGTGACAGAAAATTAAAGTTAAGACTGTCACATTTTAACATAAAAATGTTTTTATTTTTTCGTTCTCATTCAGTTACTTATTCTAGATATACTACTCAATTTCATTAAGAAAACTAACCATAAAAATAAAAATAAGCATTGTTAAAGCCATTTTAGTCGGTGAATAACTGTTAAATAATAAAATTTGATTTAAACTTTAAAAAACAAATAACTTTGTTTTAAAATTCAGCTACTTTGATCTATTTTTCATAGATTCTTTTCTATTTCCTGGTCATATTTTAGTGGTAGAATAGTAATGATAAGTGGAAGGAGGTTTCTGACTTCAACATACTTCTATCTGAGAGGAAAGAAGATCTATTTTCCATTCCCTTGAAGGGGACAGAGTAGGCTTCACTTAGGATGTGAATGAAAGCCCATCCATAGTAGTTCAGGTCGACATTTTCACCACTGAATTGTGTGGTTCCTTCTCAAGTAGATGCAACTACAGAATTGTTGCCTCAATAATGCACCTATCAGAGATTAGTATTTCCCTATTAAAGACTGAGGTTAAATTGCTTTTACTCATAGCTATTGGACATCTTTTATAACAGTTTCAATGATTGTTCAGGAATTGGAAATTTAGATATTACAAAAGGGTCATTTTGTATCTTGAACTCTCTTCTGCTTCTGAATACACATTGTCTATGAAAAACCATTATTTCATAATGACCTTTAATATGTCACATTATTTAAGTGGTAGTGACTGTTTCACGGCAAATTTTCATGAAAGTAATCACAGGAGACAGATACTCAAAACTCTTGATACAAACTCTTGATTCTTGGGGTTGCCAGTTGTGTGACCTCTGAAAAATGAAATAACCACATCCAACTTATTTACATCATAGGATTGCTGTATGATTAAAGCAATAATGAATACAAAATGTAAAGTGAACTGTGCAATACTAAAATTAAAAGCACTATTTTAAGTTTAAAAAAGGCTGCTCATTAGAAAATGGTACAATAGATTAATCATTTAACAATTAATTTGTTTTTATTCTTTATAGTCCTTGACTTTGGAGAGCTTCTAATTTCAAATGGGTGAAAGCCAAGGTTATATGTTTCTTTACATAGAATAAGGTAGTACTCATCATCCAACAATAATTGGGATAGATTTTTTCTAAGAAAGAACAAAACAAGGGTTTGCCAACCAGATTGGTTGACTGTCAGTCCTCTTGTGTTGGTGTGTGCCCTGATCCTGGACTAATCACCAACCTTGAAGAGATAATCCTTTTTGTATGTGTATCTATTATTTTGAGGAAGATTGATATTCAAAGTATACTATACTAAATATCTCCTATAGATTTTACATTAAATTTATCCATATTTGTTTATATTCACAGTATAATACTTTTCATAACACATTTTGGAGATGTCTTAATGTCAGGTGTATTACTTAGTGGGCTTAATGATGTTGCTATCATTGTCAGTTCTTAAAATTGATCAATTTAACATTCTATCACTGTACTTTGACAAATTTCATTAAACAGATAAATTGCAATATTTTAATGACAAGCATCTTTATTTAACTATTTAAGATGGCCAATGTATCTTGATAAACTAATATTCCTCTGATTGAAAAATAGTTACTGTGTTACTATATTTTACTATTGATCATATTAATGGTTAATTTATTATTCCCGTAAACTGATACAACAATGGCTTCTGACTTGTTGCATTGTGTATCTTTGATTATACTGAATTTTCTTGTTACTTTTAAATATATCTGGGAAACTAATAAATACTGCTTGAAAGTTCAATGATATAACTTAAAACTATAATGAGTTAAATAAACATTAAACCTCATCTGAAATGAATATATTTGTGTTCTATATTAAAACACTGTTATCTAAAAGTCTTGGAGAGTTAAAAAAAAAAAACTACTGTTCTATATTATATTATCCATAGGACTACTTTCCTTGTAACCCAGTCTATCACATTTTCAGAATATAACAATATTCAACACAGAAACAACTTTCAATGCTTCATGCCTCTTGAAGTTGTGAGGCACAATCAAGGTCATTTTTGTGTATATTTTTATTGAAATAACATGCTGAAGTTTAAAGCAAAAATAAATATTTTAATCCACTTTTCTTTGGTTTCTCTGCATTATTATTTTATCAAAGAGACCACTTCACTGTGAAATCCAGATGAGATATCATAATGGAAAAGGCCATCAATAATAAAATATATGTTTTTTCTTAGAGAAGAATAACAAGGCATCATAAAAATCCATCATACTTGCTACATGTATATTTTAAGGCCCTCTCTTCTTGTTGCATAATATTTATAGTACAGTTGTTACATTCTAGAATTAGGAGGATCACAAAAAATGCATAATAGCAATTTGTTTAAATGTTTACCCAAGCTCTACAACTGATATTAAATTAGTTTTTTAAATTAATAGGACATTACTTCATGAATTTTGGTTATTTTTCATAGCTAGATTTTGTTGAATAAGTTAAATATTAATCATTGTCATTTGAAGTAATCGTGAACCATTTACTAAAAGGTCTTTCAGAATACTTTGTGGAATGCACTTCACATGATGTCGCTGACAATAGAGACATGCTGAAGACTCGGGGGTTCAAGTAACACGCACCTATGTCATTTGTCATTAGGGCTTTTCACCGTAAACCAGTGAAAAACAAATGACTCTTAAATCTTGTCAGGGACAGTGGAGTTCACAATCTTCTACTGGGAAGAAACTAACTTTCCTAATAAAATGTTAAAGTGACTATCTTATTAATTTTAAAGGAAATGAAATTTGTTTTGGGAAACTGTTGTGATTCTCAGTTGATTATATAAGCTTTTATTTAATATAGATTAACAATGACTACTGAATAATCCCCTTAACCAATAAAGTGCCCTTATCAAAAACGAATCTTTGAATGAGTGTGTTAGTGACTTGTTTGTATTAACTGATACTGAAGAAAACCTAAATGGGTCAAGATGAGGAGGAAACAGATCAAATAGTCTAGTGACTCAGAATTCAAAGCTATGACATCTCTAACTTGAATATTTCTGGCTAAAGCATGAATGGGTCAAATTCATTGGCTCAGTTATTTAGGTAGAAAATACTCAAAAAGTTATGTGGACTCAACCAGAAGGCATTTACTGTTTCTGTATTTGCAGTGTCTTTATTAAGCACTTCATATTATTAGGAAGTAATTTAAGAGAGATCTGGGGTGGGGGGGAGTTTGAAAATATATATACTAAATTTAAGATGAATATATAAAGGGAAATATTATAGATGTGAACAATTAATCCCCCAGATTAAAGATTTTGCCATTTAATGATGAGAATAATTTAGCATATTAAAGCATTTTTATACTATTGATGCTTGGCTCTTTCAGTGTACAGATTTATTTCTACATTAACATGAAAAAGAAAGTGATAGCAAAATGAAAAAAATTAATGTCAAAATGTTACGTAAGAACTGGCTTTGTGGCACAGTGAGTTAAGCTATCACTTGTGATGTTGGCATACTCTGTGAAGTGTGAGTTCAATCTGGCTGCTCTGCTTGTGATCAAGCTCCCTCCTAATGCACCTGGGAATGAAGCAGATGATGGTCCAAGTATTTGGGTTCCTGCCACCTGTATTAGAGACTCAATTGGAGTTTCTGGCACCTTGCTTTTACCTGGCCAAACGCCAATATTTGCAGACAGAGAGTGAAAACTCTCCCTTTCTCTCTCTCTCTCTCTCTCTCTCTCTCTCTCTCTCTTTCTCTCTCTCGCTCTCTCTCGCTCTCTCTCTCACTCTTTCACATGAATAACATGTAAATAAGTCTTCAGGAAAAAGGCTGCATGATATGTTGGTTTTTGATATGTGTTAGTTTGGTGGAGTTTGTATGAAGAAAAAATCTCTTGTAGGATTTTTATTTTTCAAAAACACTAAAAAAAATAACAGTTCAAAGTCAAGTTCTTTCTAGACTTTTAAGTAAGGAGTTATTTATTTACATCTTATAACTTGAACTTCTAGAACATCAACTCTTGTCAGAAAAAAAAAAAAAGTTAAATGTTTGGAAAGGATGTAAGAAGTTCCTAGCTGTGGAGTCTGGCAATGTATAGGAGACTTACCTGCATTATCTGATTCTGAATGAAGGGACACATTATTAATTGACTAATTTACCTTGGTAGAGGTAGTAGATAAATTATAGAAACTGATAAGAGTGCAAGTTTCTGACCATAGAAATAAAAAATGATTCCTGCATACAACCATACAAGTAGATTTTGTCTACTACAGAATATAATTTCTGTAAGTCAAATTCTTATGTGAAATAGGTAATGATCAACTAGTTAAACACAATCTTTGACAGGGTTCATTTTACATTTTTATGAGAACCCCGTTCTTACTATTTGGAAAATTCTAGTATAACATGCTTATAGGCCAAGTTATCTAAAATGCATTCAAACACATAAACCATAGAAAAATGAATGGTTTCCTTCTGAACATAAAACTACTAATACTATTATTTTGATATTTTAAATGAGGTTTATTTACTTATTTGAAATGTAGAGTTACACAAAGACAGAAAGGTCTCTCATCTGCTGGTTCACTCCCTAAATGGCCACAAAATTTTGGGATGGGCCAGCGCAAAACCAGGAGCCTGGGACTATATGCAGATCTCCTAGGTCAATGGCAGGGGCCTAAGCACTTGGGCCATATCGTCTGCTGCTTTCCCAGGCACATTAGCAGGGAGCTGTATTAGAGTGGGGCAGCTAGGATTTAATTGGCACTCATAAGGGGTGTCTTCACTGCATCACAGTGCTGGCCCCAAATTTATATGTTTTATGATTTTCTAAATTAAAATTTAATGCTTATTTCTTGCAATTATATATTGTAGAAATGTTACTTTATTTAAACTTTCAACCTTAAAGAAAGTGAATTAAGTGAATTTTAGAAGACCTATTATTATAGAATTACTAGATACATAGTATGACAATAAATTATAGTTTATACTTTACAAAAGTTGGAAGTCTGTGTGATGCATTTAAGATATTTAAAATTTTTATTTCTCTTAAACTTAGGTGATTATCATAAATGCTTATGAAAATCGGCACTTGACCTTGACTGACGATGTATACCCTTATTTTAAGACCAGTAGTGGCACCTTTATTCAGTATGGATTTGTAAATGACATGACTCCAAAGGCCTCAGGTTGAGACCTTAAGGGCAATTGCAATGGTTTGAAACAATAATGAGTTCTCTATAAAACTGACTATGGAAACTTATCTGTCATTCTGACATGTTAGAAGAAATCTACTGGAAATGTTGGTGGCAAAAACATGAAATGGACTTGTTGAGTTATAAGATATCCAAAAGGAGATACAGTTAAAGACACCCCATTAATCAGACTGACAATGGAAAAGCCCAAACAGAGAAAAGAGTACAGATGTCCTACTAAACCACGGATCATTAGTTTTCTTTTTTCCCTTTTATTCTCTATATTATCTATTGAGACATTTTTGAGTCTGAATACAGTCAGTTTCATGTGAATAATTCAAATCTTGACAGTTACATATATAGCGATTTATTTCAGAAATGAAAATTTAAAAAAATTCAATCTTAGCCTTGAAATTCAAATTTTTCTTCTATTATGCAAGATTATAAATAGCGCCTAATGAAATGTTAGAGGGGAGATTTGCAAGCACTTCCATCAACAAGTGGAATTTGAATTGTTAAAAATCCAAATGCTTTGCACAAGGGTGACATAGAAGTGCCTCTCTGTTGGTCTTTTTTCCTCACTGACCCTTTAAATTGTATAGTGGCAGGTCTTCCTCTGACAGAATTAAAAATGGCATCATATCATCATGAATATTAGGTACAAAAATTTCTATGATTTTAAGACTCAGAGAACACAGAATGGTGACTCTATGTGTCTGATCCAGAGTAATAGCAATACAAATTCTAGTTTCGTTTTTGTCTCCACTGTTAGAGCTAAGTCGAGGTGTATTGAGATGAAGTGGCTGTGTCAGCTCCTTTTACTCTACCTTGACAGTTCCAGCTTCTGCTCATTCAGCCTTGAATTCTGATCCTGAAGAAGGAGGAAGAAAAAGAAAGGGGCAGGAACTGTAATATCTATTTGATAGTCTCTAGGCATTCTTTTCTGAAACTCGTAGACTCTCATCAGGTGTTCTCATTTTTCTTTTGAAAATGTTATCATTGTCCACTTCCCAATCTTGACAGATTGGTCAACTATGATTTTCTTTGTCTTTTTTTAAAATAAATATTTATTTACTTATGTGAAAGTCAGAATTACAGAGAGGCAGAGGGAGAGAAAGAGAGAGAGCAATCTTTCATCTGCTGGTTCACTCCCTTGATGGCTGCAACAGCCAGGGCTGGGCCAGGACAAAGCCAGGAGCCAGGAGCTTCATCTGAGTTTCCGATATGGGTTACAAGGCCCAATAACGTCGGTCAGCTTCTTCTGCTTTGTCCAGGCTATTGGCAGGGAGCTGGATCAGAGGTGGAGCAGCTGGGAAACATACTGGCACCCAAATATGGTTCTGGCTTCCCAGGCTGTGGCTTTACCTGCTAAGACACAATGTCGACCCCTCAACTATGGTTTTCTTGATAAAACAAATGCTTCAGGCATGGAAGAGACATGGAATGGGGAGGCTGGCACCAGCTCTCAGTGCACCAGGTTAGAAGGAAAATCACAGGTACATGGAGCTGGGAAGAGCAGTGCGAGGGGGAGCTTGGCAAACTGCATTTGAAGTTCCACATGGGAAAAAAAAAGAGAAGGTATAGAAGAACAGAGAAGTCAGGCACCCCCCCCCCCGCCCGTCTATTTCTCCCCCTCTCTCTAACCAGACCTGCAGGGAGAAGCCATGTTAATTTTTTTTACATATTGGAAGATAAGCAGGGGGCTACCACTTTTGCCTCACTTGCACGCACCCATCAGTTGTGGGAGCCACCTCACCACATCCCCATCCAGGAATGAGGAACACAGCATTTCAGAGTAATTTCTTCCCCATCATGCAAGCTGTACAACAAGGAGAAGTCCTGAATATAGAACACTTGATCTCATTTCATGCACCAGTGAGAACTGAGCTGAGACCCAGTAGGCAGGGCTTAGTGCACCAGCTCAATCATGATTGAGAGCGAGTTAGACTACAGGAGGGAGGGCTGCGTGTTTCCACTTGCAATGTACAGACACATAGCAGCTCATATCAGAGAGAAAACTCACCACAACACAAAGACACAAACTAAAGAGAAAAGCCACCAGATAAAAAAAGAAAAATACACAAATGCAGAAAAAAAAAAAAACACAAAGAAAAAACCTTAAATAAGAATAAGGAAGACACTATGAGCCCCCCAAAGGAACAGTACAACTCTTCCAATAATAGAAGTCTAAGATGAAGAGATAGAAGATAAGCCTGGAATGGAATTCAGAAAATTAATCACCACATTACTTAGAAGCAATCAGAAGCACATCCATGATCTAAATGAAAAGCATTCCCAAGAAATTGAAATATTAAAGAGAAGTCAGAATGAAATACTAGAAATGAAGAATTCAATAGATCTAATAAAAAATGCAGTGGAAAGCCTTAAGAACAGAATAAGAGAGACAGAAGAAAGAATATCAGAACTAGCGGACAAATTTCTGGAAATATTAGTCAGACCAAATAAAAGAAGAAATCAACAAGATTCTATCAAATGACCAAACATACAGATTCAAGTTCTGGAAGGTGTGGAAAGTGAGAAAGGATTAGAAGGCCTTCTTAATGAAATAATAGCAGAAAATTTCCCCAATCTAGAGAGAGAAAGAGACATCCAAGTGCAGGAAATAGAACTCCCAATAGACATAATGAGAAAAGATCTTCACCATCACACACTGTAGTAAAACTCTACACAGTAAAACATAAAAAAAAAAATCTTAAAATGTCTTAAAATGTGCGCAAAGGAAATACCAAATCACACTCAGAGGAAATCCAATTAGACTCACTGCAGACTTCTCATCAGAAATGCTACAGGCAAGAAGAGAATAGTGATATATACTCTAAGTCCTAGGAGAAAAAAACCCGTCAACCCAGAATACTGTACACTGCAAAGCTCTCATTTATGAATGGAGGAGAAATAGGATCTTCCACAACAAATGGAAGTAGAAAGAATTTGTGACTACTTGCCAGCCTTACAAAAGGCTGTGATACAAACAGAAACAGGAATATCACTACAAAAGAAGATTAATACAGAAAATGATGCAGCAAAAATACAAAAGAAATCTAAAATACATGGGGGCTGGCGTTGTGGAGCAGTAGGTTAAACCTCCGCCTGCGGCGCTGGCATCCCATATGGCCGCCAGTTTTAGTCCTGGCAGCTCCTCTTCCAATCCAGCTCTCAGCTGTGGCCTGGGAAAGCAGTAGAAGATGGCCCAAGTCCTTGTGCCCTCGTATCCATGTGGGAGACCAGGAAGAAGAACCTGGCTCCTGGCTTTGGACCTGCACAACTCCGGCCATTGTGGCCATTTGGAGAGTGAACTAACGGATGGAAGACCTTTCTCTCTGTCTCCCTCTCACTGTCTGTAACTCTACCTCTCAAATAAAAAAAAAAAAGAATCTAAAATACAAAAACAGGACTATTTATGGATAGCTGTGTAAGACAATTGATAAAACTAGTGTCTGAATCATTCTTCAGAAATTGAAATGGCTTACAATGGCTGGATAAGGGTCTGAGCTAGAGTAGAACATGAGTCATAGTTTTAGCAAAATTTAATTCCCCAAGTTAATCCAGAAGAAGAAGGAATATCTCTTTGGGTCAGATCTGGCCACTGATTAGATCAGACTGTTGTCGTGGGATCATGTTAGACACTGTCACAGTGACCATTAACAGAAAACCTTGCCAGTTCATGTCAAGAGCCTTGGGTAATCACTGCCGTCATATGTAAGAGTGTTAATTGTTAAATTATCAACAGGAGTCACTGTGCACTTACTCCCTATGCAGGACCTCTGTCCTTAGTGAATTGCACTATGAGAATTAACTGTAAAACTTGTTCTCAAACAGTTCTTTCTATTTTGTGTATGTGTGTGTGTGTGAGTACAAATTGTTGAAATCTTTACTTAGTATAGAGTTAGTCTTCTGTGTATCAAGTTAATTAAATACAAACCTTAATGAAGAATGGAAAGGGAGAGGGGAATGAAATGGGATGGGACTGGGGGTGGGAGAGTGGGAATAGGGGAAGGAACCATTATATTCCTAAAGTTGTACTTATGAAATTCATACTCATTAATTAAAAGTTTCTTTGGGGGGAAAAAAAAAAACAAATGTTTCTCTGTTTACCTGTATCTTTATGTCCTTTTGAATGAATATAGATATGGTTTCAAATTCAGCTTATTTTTGCTGAGTTTTTTTGTTTCTGAAGAATGATTCAGATGCTAGTTTTACCGATTGTCTTACAAATAACTAGAAGTGTCTATTGACTCTTTGAAATCTTTTCACCAGGATGTAGCTAACTCTGCATTCTTCTTCAGGAGTGGTGAGACTCACAAACTCTTTCTAAATAAGTTTTCTTTGAATTTCAATCTAAAATTCTAACCACTTTTTAAGACCAGAAGGTAACCAGAGTTAAATAAGAGTATGTTACTGATTTTCTCACTGATTTTCTCCCTTGGGCAAACTTGATAGGTTGGTCTCCTACCTGACAGTGGAATGTGGTCTCAATGATCTTAGCAACTTAGCTGATCCCTGGGCTAGAGAACTGCATTTTAAAATCCATAAACAAATATTAAATATCTCAAAGACACATTTTTTCCTATTTCAAGCAATTTAACAGATAGCTGGCTCCATGAGGGAGAAAAGAGGTTTATTAGCTATTGTATTGAGACCTCTTCTTCCACCAGGGGCCTCTCATTGTTTATACATAGACACATCAGTGTTTCCTTTGTCTCATTCACATAAGTATGTTGAGTGTTCCAGAAACATTTTCCATGCTTCCTATAGTCTACCTCTACCAGATCTAATCATGAGAACTTAGTAGTTCCAGTGTCCTCCATGAAATTTTTGAAAGCTTTTTCTTGCACATTTTATCTGTACAATGATATACATTGACAACAACAAAGGCACAAGCACCACTCTGTCCCTGCACCATGATTTCTTGGAAATGACAGTGTCTGATTGGCTTTCCATGGGTGTAGAAAACAACCCTTCCTTGAGATAATGGCTGCAAGGTGACTGAAACAAAAAGGCAGATTGCTTAGAGAACCACGTTCCTTGCTACAGGCAGGAGGTCACACTGTTCTTTCATAGCCCAGGACCCAGCTGGTTGGCCATGTTGTTCAGAAGCCTTGGGGTAGACTTAGAATGTAGAAGTCCAAAAGCTTGTGTAGGTACTCAACTATCATATCCAAAGCCTGGAGTTGTAGGCCCCAAATCAGCAAGTCTCTCTCAGGATTAGATTGTTATATTTCTCAGAATAATTAATTTTTTAGAAATCATAACACAATCAAAGAATAAAGTAAAATAAAATATTAATGATTATGCTTGTTACATGCCATGATTCTTATGGCCAGAAAAATGCATCTCTCAAAACAAATTGAAGGAACTGCAAATAACTGTCAGGCATCTTTTGCTGTCCACATTCATCACAGAAGTATTAATTTCATCATTTAATTGACTTCTTCTGGTCATTTGTACAACCTTTGGGTAGATTGAAACCAAAGACCATAGGATTCAGACAGGGAGGAGGTAATGTTTTACTTAGCTCCAGAACTTTACTTTTTTTTATATTAAAACATTAGTAAGCGGCTGGTGTTGTGGTGTAGCAGGTGGGGCTGCCACCTGCAGTGTTAGCATCCTACATGGGCACCGGTACAAGTCCTGGCTGCTCCATTTCTGATCCAGCTCTCTGCTGTGGCCTGGGAAAGCAGTGGAAATATGGCCCAAGTCCTTGGACCCCTGCACCCATGTGCGAAGACCTGAAGCAAACTCCTGGCTCCTGGCTTCGGATTGGCTGTTGCGGCAGTTGGGGAGTGAACCAATGAATGGAAGACTCTCTCTCTCTGCCTCTCCATCTCTCTCTGTGTAACTCTGAGTTTCGAGTAAATAAATAAATCTTTAGGGGAAAAAAATACATTAGTAAAAGCATTTTAGCCTGAATTTTAACAGTAAAGAATTCACCTAAATTTTCTTGTTTTACTTTTAGTACATTGAAATCATAAAGTTAGAAGTGTGTTTCTCTGCGGGTAAGGTTGTTAGAAAGTGTGAAAGTCAATTACACATCAAGTATGCTTTCTTCCAGAATCATTGTTAGGAATAACATTCACTTACTTCCCTTAATTGTCAATAAATGTGATAAAACTTTTTACAACAGTGAAAAAACTAACAAGAAAGTTTTGATAGTGGAGTCAAGAGACTTCTGTGTATGAGCAAGGAGGCTAGTTTTAATCAAGATATCTGACACCTACCCAATCTGTTTTCTTACCCTGAGTAAATATCTGTAATACAATGTGGAAAACTTAGAGCAACCAGTCTCTGTTTTCTCAGAGAACAAAATTAAAGACAATGACAATGCATTAATATATCATTCCAGGATCAATACCTGCAGACTTAAATATAGGTTAATAGCACTAGAGGTTTCTAACTTAGAATAGAGACAAGGGTGAAAGCATAAACCATATTTTTTTCTACATTGAGATTAGATTTGTGATTCCTTCGGAAGACAGAATTAGTTTTTTACAACTTTGAGATGATGATAAACCAAGAGGCAAAAAAGCCAATCAAATCAAATCTTTTTCAAAACAAACCCAACCTTAGCAAGGTTTTTTTTTTTTTTTTAAGATTTTATTTATCTATTTGAGACTTATAGACAGCGATGGGGAGAGACAGAAGAATGGTCTTTCATCCGCTGGCTGACTCACCAGTTGGCTGCAACAGCCATAGCTGGGCTGATCCGAACACAGTGGCCAGGAGCTTCTTCCAAATCTCCCACCTGTGTGCAGGAGCCCAAGCACTTGGGCCATCTTCTACTTCTTTCCCAGGCCATATCAGAGAGCTGGATCAGAAGAGGAGCTAGGGACAGGAATTGGAGCCCATGCGGGCTGCTGGTGTCACAAGAGGAGGGTAAGCACACTACGTCACAGTGCTGGCCCCAGTAAGGCTTTCCTTTAGAGTTAAGTGTTATTTTATTTTTTAGCAAAATACAAAAAAAAGTAGAAGAAAAAGAAAAAAAAATAAATTGGGATGCCAAAAAATAGCAAGAAACACAAAGTACAGCTGAAAAAAAAAGTTATAAGATTGCTGAGGGTTTTTGTTTCCTTGAGTTTTATTTGCAGTGTTTATTTTACCTTAAAGGAGTCAAGACTGAAAGTTGGTATTCCCAGTCAAGCTGCCTGTCTTATCACACTTTCCAACATACTTAAGCCCCTCATCATTCCCAGACACGTACATATGTAGGTAAACCCACAAATCTCTTGGTCAATGTTGTATTTATTATTCTCAGGTTATCAGTGACTTTAGGATAAAGGCTCTGTATTAAATGTATTTGTGGACTGTGCTACAAGCATGAAGTCTGCAGGAAATGAAGAAATAGTAGGCTCTTTGGATACCAGAAACTCTGGTCCTATTAACTTTATGATGTCTTTGTGCCCTCCCACTTCCCCACTCCCACCAATGCCTCTGTTTTTGATTCCTGTGACTACCACCAAGGCACTCAGTTCTTACAAGGTACAGAAAAGTAACTTTGAAGTGCATTTGTGTCATCTGTACTCTTACTGACTCCTCTGAGATACATGATATTGTTGACAATCTCTTCCTTCTTAAACATTACTTTTCATTTGGTTTCAGATTTACTTATCAATCCAAGTGAATCTCTATGTCCTGGAATACACACGCTATTTCTTATTCTCAAAGCTGGATCTTCATACTTTGTTTTCCTTAATTATTTTTTAGGAATTTAGGTTTGAATTCTTTGAGAATATTTCAGAAATTCTCTTTTCTGTTTCAAACAAATCTATCCACCATTCATTTTAAATCTCTAAACATTCTTGTATCATATCTTATATACCTTATTTCATGTTTGGTGTTTGGGGAAGCCAAAAAAATCACTGATTATTCTTTTTTCATCTTCTGAATTAACTGACAAACAAGACAAAAGAATGGGCAGATTGAGAAGCCAAATAACATCTTTGTTAATGGTAAACCTATTTGGGAAAATGTAGTTCAACACCAAGAGCTAATGTTAAAATAGAGATCCAGGATCAAACAAGATAGCAACCTTATCACTGAGAGTTTAGGAGTAGGGCAGCTCACCGACTGGGGGTTATGGTTTGATATTCCAGAGCTAGTGCTTGGAGGTGGCAAAGGAAAGTAATCCCCAGAGACAGCTCACTCCAAAGGAAAGAAGAGGGTTGAAGGGAAGGAAGGGGGTACTTATGCCGAGAAACTCTTTCAATCAGTTCTCCATCCACTGGGAGGCAAGCGTGGGAGGACAGAGAGAAGCTAGGAGCAATACACCAATGAGGATGGACACACAGGGAGGGAAGGACACATGCAGGATGGAATCTGTTCCCTATGGAGTTCTTCCTTTCGGTTTCTCCTTTTATAGAGTCAGATGTTTTGCTTTGTTTTCTGCCAAAGAAATGGTGCAGCTCAAATTCATTTTTATTCATTTTTATATTTTCCTCTGCAATCTATTGCTTTGGCTACCTACTACTTGTTATTCTATCATTTCCTCTCAATAAGGATATACTCAATACTTTTCCTCAGCTTTTATGTGTGTGCTAATAATAACTTTCCTCATTTGTTTTTCTCCAGTCATTATGTCTGCCTTCAACCTGTATTTCAGGCTAACAAAAGAGTCATCTTCAAAGTACATCACTCTCACTATTTTACCTATTTATTTCCTCCTCCATGCTTTTAATTTAGAGGGAACATCTTCTAAAATGAGAGATGGCTGTATGATACCTATCATGTAGTTAAGAGTGTAAGCAATGGAATCAATGAGACCCGAGCTAAATTTTCATCTCTGCCAGTAAATGGCTGCAGAAAATTAGATAAGTTACTTTTCTCTCTGAGAATGAGAACAAAGACTTGAGCAGATCAATAAGCAATAAAGAAACTGAAATTGTTGTTGAAATTTCCTCTCTCAAAAGGTTATACAACCTAGGAGTTTTTATGTAGGAGTTCTACCAAACTTTAACAAAATGAGCTATTTTCTATGTTATAGTAATGCAATTTTGATAAAATAACAAATTACTGACTGAATTAATTTAACAATAAGTTAATTATGAAAATACAGCTTTTAGCACAAAACTTAAGAATGTTTCATTATGGTAAAATTCATTAATTGGGGCTTGTCTCTGGCATAGTGGGTAAAGCCACCGCCCATAGTGCCACTGTGCCATATGGGTGCTGGGTTGATTACCAGCTGCTCCACTTCTGATCCAGCTCTCTGCTATGGCCTGGGAAAGCAGTAGAAGATGGCCCAAGTCCTTGAACCCCTGCACCCACATGGGAGACCCAGAAGAAGCTCCAGACTCCTGGCTTTGGATCGGATCAGCTCCGGCCATTGCAGCCATTTGGGGAGTGAACCAATGGATGAAAGACCCCTCTCTGTCTCTGCCTCTTGGATCTCTATAACTCTACTTTTCAAATAAATACATGTTTTTTAAAAAAGATAAATTCCATATGTTTTTAAAAATAGATAAACCCATTAATATATTTGATAACATTAACTGACCAAAGAATTGTCTCATAATTTTTTCAAGATGAGGAAGATTCAGGTGATTTTATATATTTTTTTCTTAAAAATAAAACAGCATATTAAGACATGGAAGAAACTTTCTTAATTTGCAAAGCTTTTATAACCAAAACCCAAATGAAATTTATTTATTCCCTTTAAGATGGGGAGAATGACTTTGTCATCAGTATCTGAAAGAATAATAAAGTCCGGGCCAATTGTGTGAGAAAAACTCACACAGAAGAGTGACATAGGAATTGGAAGAGAAGAGCCACATCTTGTTATTTACATATAGTGTGATTGTGAACCTAGAACAAAACCAACAAAATCAATAAACAATCAGAACTAATTAGCACTATTCATTTATTCTGGAAAAAATATACAAGGACAAAAACCAAGTAGGTAACAGTAATGTAAAACACTGTTTGTAACACCAAAATGCAAAGTATCAATAACTTGAACGAATTAATATGACGAGTGTGCTTTCTGAGGAACACAGAAAGGCACCTGCATGACCCGGCAGTGTTTGGAGAAGTTTCATATATTTGGGAGATGAGTTAATGCTGTGTGCAATTAATGTCCATTCACAACCATGGCCAAGTTGTGACTAGTCTCTCTGAATCCTCCTTGACCATGTCCATACAGTCAGTGCAACAGAAAAGTCAGCCTTCACTGAGGCGCACACTCCAAGACTATTGTAAGAACAAGAGCGATTACTGAAGGCAAGCTCTACATTTCTGTAGAAAAAAAATCAATGATCCTTTCAAAGTAATATTATGCTGTTATTGGTGAGGAAAAAAATAATTTTTATTTCTTACATGGAATGCAAGTTGAGAGCAGATCTCCAAGGTGCTGTACAGTGGATAAAAGAGCTATGTGGCTAGAGGGTGATATCAAGGTTGCAAAGAGATTACTAATATGCTATTTCTTAAGCTTTGTATATGGTTAATCTGTTAGACTTTTAAAAATCATATGATACATGAATTCTCTCCGTAAAATGCTCCATAGTTAATATAAAAAGCAAGCATAGAAATAAGTTTTCACATATGGACATGATTCCTTTCTGAAAGTACATTAAAAATTACACAGAATTACATGTTTCTGGGGAAGGGAAGATTGGGAAAACAGAAATAAGTGACAAAATTTTGCTTCCAAAAATTGTGTATTTTATATTAAATAAAAACTTAAAAATTACTCAAAGAAAATGTTGAAAAAGACTACCAAATAGCATCAAATTTACAGGGAAACTTAGTACATGATTGAAAAGAAGCATGAAAGTATAGGAAGACTATACAATATAATGTTAAGAGATAAAAGAAGAACAAGGCCGGCGCCACAGCTCACTTGGCTAATCCTCCACCTGTGGTGCCAGCACCCCAGGTTCTAGTCCCAGTTGGGGTGCTGGATTCTGTACCGGTTGCTCCTCTTCCAGTCCAGCTCTCTGCTGTGGCCCAGGAAAGCAGTGGAGGATGGCCCAAGTGCTTGGGCCCTGCACCCACATGGGAGACCAGGAGGAAGCACCTGGCTCTTGGCTTCGGATCCACGCAAAGCAGGCCGTAGCAGTCATTAGGGGAGTGCGCCAACGGAAGGAAGACCTTTCTTTCTGTTTCTTTCTCTATCTCACTGTCTAACTCTGCCTGTCAAAAAAAAATAATTTGGAAGAAATCATGTATATTTCTATGTATTGTACAGAAAGAATGAAATACTTAGAATCTTAAAGATGTCAATTTCCTAAATATTCTATATAGTCAATCAAAATACAACAGTTTTTAATAGAATTCAACAAGTCTCTTTTATAAGAATCCTGGAAGGGTATAGCATAACCTAAATAATTTTGGCAAAAAGAAACAAATGGTGGTACATGCCCTTCTAAATACCAAGGAAAATTAAATATATGGCAATTCAGAAAATATAGTTTGTTCATGGAAATAGATTTTTGAAACAAAAGAGAAAACCAAGTAATGGGCCTGCCTAGCTATGGAGTCTCAATTAGGGCTGGTATTGCTTATCAGATGACAGAACAAACAATTCAATAGGCATTTGGTCTAGAGATTAGACTTTGCTTAGGAAGCTGGCAGTTCGAATGCCTAGGTTTGAGTCTACCGCTGCTCTCAATTCCAGCTTCCTACTATTGTGAACCTTTGCAGTCACTAGAAGACAATACAAATAGCTGAGTCTCTGCCAACCATGTAGGAGATGCAGACTAAGCTCCTAGTGACCAACTTTGTACTGGCCCAGTCCTGATTGTGGCAGGAGTAAGCAAGCAGATTGGAATGCTCGCTCTCTCTCTAATAAATAAAACTCAATGACTGATGTCAGGATAATTGGTAATTTCGCAACAAAAATCTATTATGAAGACATAAATTTGGAAGATAGTACTCCAAGACTTACAAAAAAATTAGAAAATATTTTCATGATCTTTAGGCAGGTAACAATTTTCTAAACAAATTAAAAATAAAAACTTTAAAGTACATTGATAAGTTTAATTACACCAAAATTTAAAAATTTTGCACAGTACAGGAAGTATTTAGCCTAGTGTTTAAGACAATTATCCTATATTAAAGTACCTGGGTTTGATTCTGAGCTCTAGGTCCTCACTCCAGCTTCATGTCAATGCAGATCTTGGGAGGCAAGCATGATGGCTCATATAATTGGATTCCTGCCACCCAAATGAGAGACAGGGGTTGTTCTCTTGGCGTCAGCCCCAAACCAGCCCTGGCCATTGTGGGCATTTAGAGAGTGAATCAATGTACATCAAAAGGTACAAGGTGAAAAGACAAGATGGAAGAATTACTAATATTCAGAATTTATAAATATTTTGTGTTACTGGCATTGCAGCATTCCAGGCTAAAGTGATCCTTGTGAGGCCAACATCCCACATCAGAGCACCATTTTGTTTTCCTGCTGTTCCACTTCTGATCCAGCTCCCTTATCCCTTATAATGTGCCTGGGAAAGCAGTGGAAGATGGCCCAAGTACTTGGGCTTCTGCCATCCATGTAGGGGATGTGTATAGAGTTCCTGGCTCCAGGCTTCATGCTGGCCCTCTCCCAGCTCATGCAACCATTTACGGACATGAACTAATGGATGAAAAATCTCTTTCTCTCTTTCTCCATCTTTGTCACTCTGCTATTCAATAAATAAATCTCAAAAGATTTCCTACAAATCAATATGAAAAAGACAATTTTATACTCAAGTCTGAAAAAAAAAGAGTAGGTTGAAGGGGCATATACAGTTTCACTGGAAGTCTCTCTTCTGGGAAGAGTCAAATTTAGATAAATGATTTCATGTACAAAAATGCTCATAGCTGCATTTTGTTGTGGTAGAAAAAGAATCTTAAAGCAACCCAAATTATTAAATGAAATGAAATGGAAGAGTGAAGTAATGAAATCAGAGCAATATACAAAAATGTATATAAACCTTAAATACTTTGAGAGAGATTAAAAGCAAGTTATAGAGCATTACAAATAGGATGATACAGTTCACATAAACTTCATACATATTCAAACAATAGTGTGTGTTATTTAGATATACAGGATATTATAATACAAGAATTTCCAAGAGTGTTTCCCTCTGGGAGATGCAGGTGAGAAGAATGGTCAGGGAAAGTGCCTCAGATTGAGTTTCCAGAAGCAAAGGCTGAGATGAGATTTTTGTACAAGTAGCATACTGAAGGAATGCTCTCAGGGAAGGAAGCAGAAGAGGCAGGAGGAATAAAGCTAAACAACAATGTAGTCTTAGCTGGAAATTACATCCACCTGGTCCTAGAGCAGCACGGTGCGCAGTTTGTCCGTCATAGGGGCCCACTGAGTCGACCCTTTCTGAAGACCTCAAGCTCCATTCATGGGGTGCTGACCAAGAGTTGCTGGTAGTGGCGACAGGGTAACTTTCTCAGAGAGACAGCTGCTGCATGGCCGTGGAATGAGACAGTGTGACAGTATTGAAGGCAACACTCAGAACAGATAGTTGATAGATATGTTGATTAGGCTAAAGGAGTCTATTATAATACATCATTTGTACCATCTAGGTATTCTCGTTTTTCGCAGGAATAGCTTTTTAGGATACTGGTTGGTCACAATTTCTAGGAGGAGGATTCCTGTATATATCACTGGCCTGACTTTTACATTTATTTCTATGAAAAATCAGCTATTTACTCATGATTTCTCTCTTTTACTGCTCATTCTATATTCTCCTGCTCTCTTGGCTGGTATTCTTTCTATCCAGATGGCTTGTCCTATGGTTGACCCTGGGATGGGCCATTGGTTGCTAGGGCTTTTTCTGGCCATGCCTGCTATGCTTGTTTATTTGCAGTTAAAACAGGACATGAGTCCCAAACCCTTATAGACTATGTAAGTGCCAAAAATATTTGTTCCTACACCCAGTTTGTAGCAGTTGTCTTAGATCCTCATGAAAATCAAGGTCAACTGACCCTGCTAGTATGATAACTCTTTTCTGTGCCTGCTGTACCACTGGCAGAAGGAGTTCAAATGGCTGGACAACAGCCATAACTTTAACTTTAATGGCACACAAGCTATTTCCACTGGTTGAAAAATCCATCCTGCCTTACCCCAGGAGCGCAATTCTTCTGGAAAGAATTTATTGCTGAAGGGATAAAAAGCATGGATTCCACAAGTTGACCACTAGGAATAATAGTGGTTGTAGTTACAATCATTTTCCTTTTTTCTCAGATGTTTCTTTCCCGGCACCCACCTACTGATAACGGAATCATATAAAGTGTATTGGTCCAGAGTGCAAAACCTACCACAAAAGGTGACTCCCAGTATTCTAGATATCTTCTCCAAGCCAGTGCCCCAGCTATACCCTTAAGGGGTTGAACTCTGTTAACCATCAATAAAGCACAAACATTGGTTAGCATGGCCATGTGCTTACTGACCCACTGTCTTGTCTGTAAAGTGGGTTTGTTGGTCTAAGATGTTATATGAGATTCCATTAGGTGAGTAAGGCTCTCTACAAGTATTGTGATAGTGATGTTGCCTAAAGCTTTATGACCTGGAAGAAGAAGCTCACATACACTATTAGGCAGTGTTAGGCAGATGAAATGTTGCTAATTCAATGACAGAAGGAGTCCTATTTTTTACTTGCCACTAAGTGGATGTCTCATTTCTTGAAGAGATTGCATTCCACTGAGTTGTTTAGTTTATGCCTTTATTCTTGTAAAGTTAATATTCATCACCAGTAGTATCTAGATCTCATTGAGAGTCTGCACTGTTGAGTTCATACCTAGGCTGCACATCTATGTCGTTGCTACTTTGTAAATGAGATCATTGACCAAGCATTGAGGACAGACACTGACACCCTTTGCCTTGCTTCTTTATCAAATAACTGCATCCCTTGTATCACAGGCTGCTCCAGGGAAGTATCACATCTGAAACAGTATTGTTACTTGAAATGAACCTTGGTTAGACTAATAATAACCCACTTTTATGTATCACAATCTATATGGTTTCCCATAGCCAAACCGATGACTAGCCACCCTTGACTACTTGATTCTGTCTAACGTTTCAGGACTAAGATAATGTGTTCCTTTAACTCAAAGACCAAATAGAGAGGCTTATCCAAAGTCCCATGGAGAGGCTAGTGTGTGGTATGGTGGGTTAAACCACAGATTCCTTCACCAGCACCACATATCAGAATGCTTGTTTCTATCTTGGCTACTACTCTTCTGATCCAGCTTCACTGATGTGCCTAGGAAGGCAGTAGAAGATTGTACAAGTACTTGGGCCATTCCCAACCACATGGGAGGCCAGGATGGGATACATGGCTCCTGATTTGGGGCTTGCCCAGACCAGGCTGTATGGCAGCTTGGGGAATGAACAAGTGAATGGATGATATCTCCTTCTCTCTCACTCTCTTTATGTCTATTGCTCTTTTTGAATAAACATGTATTTCTTTAGAAGGTTTCATGGATGCTTCATGCCTACAGGGTTGTGATTTTTCTCACAGAATATTTGGTGAGGACAAGAAGTTAACATTTTCTTGAAATTCCACCTTTTTATAATTAAGAATGATGCCTGGAGTTTAACTCTTACCTCACTTTATTACTTGTCCAGGCCTACAAATTATTATTAAGATGGGCTACACACATTAACAGAGAATGATAGTCATCATTATAAAAGAATGTGAAGGCTGAAAATCTCCTAGTAAAAGTACAAAGGAAATCCAAAATAAATAATAGGAACATGTATAGATAAATGTCAGGACCAAGTTGTTACCTATAGATAATAACATTGAATATAAATTTAGATGGCCAAAATCCTCCAATTAAAAGTTACAGACTGCTTAAATGGATTAAAAAACAGGAAACATGGGGCCGGCTCTGTGGTGTAGGGGGTAAAGCTGTCGCCTGCAGTGCTGACATTCCATATAGGCTCCCGGCAGCCCCATTTCCAACACAGCTCTCTGCTATGGCCTGAGAAAGCAATGGACGATGTCCCAAGTCTTTGGGCCTTTGTACCCATGTGGGAGACCTGGAAGAAGCTCCTGAATCCTGGCTTCAGCTTGGCACAGACATGGCCATTGAGGCCATCTGGGGAGTGAACCAGCAGATGAGATATCCCTCTCTTTCTCTCCTTCTTTAATTCGGACTTTAAAATAAAGAAAACAAATCTTAAAAAATACTCATGGTAAACCTGGTGTTAAATTGGAAATTGCATAGAAAATTAATTAATTTTTAAAAAATATCATGTAGGATCTCTATCTTTAATGTGCTGTAAACTATTATTTAATGCTATAATTAGTACTCCAACAGTATTTTTTCACTTTGTGATGCTATGTGGGGGCAAACTGTTGAAATCTTTACTTAATATATACTAAACTGATCTTCGGTATATAAAGAGAATTGAAAATGAATCTTGATGTGAATGGAAGGGGAAAGAGAGCAGGAAAGGGGAGGGTTGCAGGTGGGAGGGAAGTTATGGGGGGGAAGCCATTGTAATCCATAAGCTGTACTTTGGAAATTTATATTCATTAAATAAAAGTTAAAAAAAAATACTTATGGGATACAGCAAATGCAGTGCCAAGAGGGAAGTTTATAGCAATTAGTGCCTACATCAAAAAATTGGAAAGGCATCAAATAAATGATCTATCAAATCATCTCAAGAACCATAAAAAAAAGGAAAAAAAAACAAACACAAAATTAGTAGGAGGAAAGAAATAATTAAAATTAGAAAGAAATAAACAAAATTGAAACCAAAAATCATGCAAAAGATCAGTGAAATGAAGAGTAGATTTTCTGGAAAAAAAAAAATAAATTGACACACCATTGACCCAACTAACAAAAAAACAAAAAAAGGAGAGAGAAGACCAAAATCAACAAAATCTGAAATGCTAAAGGAGATGTAACAATGTACATTATAAAAATATAAAAAATCATCAGGAATTACCACAAGAAGATATACAACAAATTAAAAAATCTAGAAAATGGATAGATTCCTAGACACATACAATCTACCAAAATTGACTCATGAAGCCATAGGAAACCTAAGCATACCATTAACCAAGTCAGATATTTAATCAATAATAAAAAGCCTCCCAACAACGAAAAAACCAGGACCAGAGGGCTTTGCTGCTGAACTCTACTAAACTTTTAAAGAACTAATTCCAATTCTTCTCAAGTAATTCAAAACAACTGAAATGAAGGGAAGCCTCCAAAATACCTTCTATGAGGCCAGCATTATTTTATTTCCAAAACCAGCAAAAGATACAACAACAAAAAAAGAACTATACATCAATATGCCTGATGAGCATAGATGGAAAAATCCTCAACAAAATACTAGCTAAGTGAATACAGTAACACATTAGAAAGATCATTCACCTGTACCAAGTGGAATTTATCCATGTTATATAGGAATGTTTGAACATTCCTGAATCAATAAGTGATACATCACATTACCAAATTGAAGAATAAAACCCATATGATTATCTCAATAGATGCAGAGTACGCATTTGATAAAATACAACACACTTTCATGATAAAAACTTCAGCAAATTGGGTATAGAAAGAACATTCCTCAACATAATCAAGGTAATATATGGCAAAGTCATAGTCTGCATCATACTGAATCATAAAAAGTTGGAAGCATGTCCACAAAGATCTGGAACCAGACAAGGATGCTCACTTTCACTGTTCCTATTCAATACAGCTCTGAAAGTTTTAGTCAGAGCTATTATGTGAGAAAAAAGAAATCAAAGGGATACAAATTGGAAAGGAAGAAATCAACTTACCCTAATTGCAGATGGCATGATTCTGTATATAGGAGAACCTAAAGATTCCACTAACAGACTATTAGAACACATAAGAGAGTTTGGTAAAAGATATAAAATCAACACACTAAAATCAGTAGGCTTTGTATACACAAACAATGCTATGGCTGAGAAAGAGCTCATAAGATCAGTCTCATTCACAACATTTAAAAAAAAAGCAAATACCTTGGAATAAATTTAATCAAGAATGCCAAAGATCTCTATAATGAAAATTACAAAACATTAAAGAAAGGTATAGAAGAAAACACACAAAAACTCTCTTTGATGCTCATGGATTGGACAAATTAATAACATCAGAATGTCTACACTACTGAAAGCAACTTGCAGATTCAATGCGATTCCAATCAAAATACCAGTAACATTCTTTTCAGACATAGGATAAGACATAGCTAAAATTCATATGGAAATACAAGAGTCCCCAAAGAGCGAATGCAGTCTTAAACAACAAAAAGAAGGTGGTGGCTTCACAATATCAGATCTGAAGACATACTAAAGGGTAGTTATAATCTAAATAGTCTGGGCTTGGTTCAAAGACAGATTTGTAGACCAATGAAACAGAATAGAAATGCCAGCAATTAATCCATGCATCTACAACCAACTAATCTTTGATAAGGCAGCTAAAATCCAGCCCTGGAGAAAGTACAATCTTTTTAACAAATGGTGCTGTGAAAAGTGGATCTACGTATGCAGAAGCATGAGACAAGATCCACACCTCATGGGCAGTCACTGTAGCTTGAGAGTTAAGCCGCCATCTGCGACACTAGCATTACACATGGATGCCAGTTTGAGTTCTAGCTACTCTGTTTCCAAACCATCTCACTAGTAATACATCTTAGAAGACATCCAAGCACTTGAGACTTATATGAACCTCTTGACTCCTGATTTTGGTCTGGCACAGCTCTGGCCATTATGGTCATTTTGGGAGTGAACTAGCTGATGGAAGATCTCTGACTATGTTTATCCCCTTCTTTCTGTAACTTTGTTTTTAAACCTTTAAAAAAGATCTCTACTTACACCTTTTAGAGAGATCAACTCAAAATGATCAAAGATGTAAATCTATGACCTGAAACCATCAAATTACTAGAGGAAAACATGGGGAAACTCTGAAAGACATGAGCATAGGACTTCTTTAAAGGACTCCAGATAAAGGCAATTAAGACAAAAATAGACAAATGGATTACATCAAGCCAAAAAGCTTTGGCACTGCACAGGAAACACACAGTAAAGAAGAGGCAACCTGACAGAATGGGAGAAAATATTTTCAAATTATGTACCCTGTAAAGGATTAATATCCAGGATCTATAAAGAGTTCAAGAAACCCAACAGGAACAAAACAAACCCCTCAGTCAAGAAATGGCTGAAGGACATCAACAGGCATTTCACAAAGGATGAAATACAAATGGCTGGGGCTGGCACTGTAGTGCAGCAGGTTAACACCCTGACCTGAAGCACCAGCATCCCATATGGCCACAGGTTCGAGACCCAGCTGCTCCATTTCTAATCCAGCTCTCTAATATGGATTGCAGGCACCCTAAGCAGCAGGCTAACTTGCTGCACCATAATGCCTGCTCTAATGGTTGGCTTTTTAAATGTTGTAAGGAAGGCTCTCTGATTCATACTTTGCTTGAATTAAAATTAAGTCTGAGCCTCTCATTTTCTCTCTGTTGCATTTTGCAATAGCCACCCAAGTGTAGAGTTCTTATAGTTACTATTTCCCTATGTTGTTACACCAACTAGTGCATCCCCTTCCATGTATACATTGTCATAGTTAACCGTATGAAAAATGGATAAAGATGGTGAGGAGGGAGCTGAAAAATCTCAATGCTGTAGTATGATAAAGACGATCAATTTTCTACCTACCTACCTACTCAGCAATGAGTCCTCATCCCCATTTGAGTGGTAAGTGATGGAACTTGACATTCCCATCATGAAAATCTGCTCTTTGTGACTATTTCTAGCCTGAACTAATAGAAGTTAATTTCCCTAGGAATTTCTTAGATCTTTATCATGGAAGAGTTTGAATTCCTGTGCAAGTGAGTTATTGATGGTTTGCTTTTTGGAAAAAATGGCACATGGGAAGAAGTTAAGGAAGGAGAAAGGACCAAAGGATTGGTCTCAACTGAAAGCAACTTCCAGACTGATCCCATGGAGGATCTGGGGCATGATTTGTACCCCTACATTGGTTTCACTTTGATGTAACCCTTATAGTTCAATCATTGGTTCCAGATGGGCTTCGTCCTCTTTAGAAATGTTAACTTCTTGATCAAGGTGGCACCTATTTAGCTGTAGGCAATTCTCCATAGGAAGAGGCATCTGGGAGTTGTCAGCAGTCAATGTTTGCTGCAGCTGAAAGATGGACTGCTCTTGCTCAGTGTCTTCTATAGTGGGGTATTAGGATGATTGACTATATTATTTCTTAACCTGAATTATAGGTCATGAGGTTACTTGTGAATTTTTTATATTATGCTGTATGCTGTTATATTTTAATATAGTAATGAACTATGGTCTTTGGTTTATCAAGCAACAGCAAAATTGTATAACAAAATTCTACTCCTTCTAATTCACATATTAAATTGTATATCTTCAATTAAAATTAAAAAGTTGAATTGTATAATTAATCAAACAATTTTATAATTAAACAAATAATGAAGTGTGTAATTAAAAATAAAACTATCTGGGGCCGGCGCTGTGGTGCAGCGGGTTAACGTCCTGGCCTGAAGCGCTGGCATCCCATATGGGTGCTGGTTCTAGTCCCGGCTGCTCTTCTTCCAATCCAGCTCTCTGCTGTGGCCTGGGAAAGCAGTGGAAGATGACCCAAGTCCTTGGGCCTCTGCACCCATGTGAGAAACCTGGAAGAAGCTCCTGGCTCCTGGCTTCAGATCGGCACAGCTCCAGCCCTCGCGGGCAATTGGGGAGTGAACCAGCAGATGGAGACCTCGCTTTCTCTCTCTCTGCCTCTCTTCTCTCTGTGTAACTCTGACTTTCAAATAAATAAATAAATCTTTTAAAAAAAACTATCCATTGTTTCTGAAAATGATATTGAAAATACTTCTGTGATTAAATATTCTATAAAGAATGTGGAAAAGAGCACAGAAAGAGATAAGTCATGGCATAGCTAAAGTATACCTATTATTGCTACAGTTGAGAGTTGGTTTGCCACTGTATTCCTCATAGCTTCTGCATTAGTTTGGTCAGGCTGCCATCACAGAATACCACATTTTAAGTAATTGAAAAAGCAGAAGTATATTTTCTCTTAGCTCTCTAAGCTGGAAGGTCAAGAGCAAGGTGTCTATAATTAAGTTTCATCCTGAGGCCTCCATCCTTGAATTGTAAATGGCTGTTTTCACACCATCTTCTCTCTCCTCATATCTTTGTTTAAAGTTCTTATAAGATTACTGGTGAAAGAATAGGGTGGACTCTAAGGACTGTTTTAATTACCTCCTTAAAAATCCTGTTAATTTGGCTAGCTTCTGTGAAGCTTAAGTGGAGTCACAAATTCAGTCTCTATCAATCTCTTACTTTAATTTATTATCTAATGGCTTTTTCTTAGTTCACAGTGTGGTCATCACAGTGCAGTAGATTAAGCTACAGCCTGGGAACACCCACGTCTCATATCAGAGTGTCTGGGATTGAGTCCGGCCTCTTTAGCAATTCAGCTTCCTGCTAACGCATCTCAGAGGCAGCAGTTGATGGCTCAAGACCTTGAGTCCCTGCCATTCTTGTGGGAGACCTGGATGGAGATCCTCCCAGCTTCAGCCTGGTCCAGCCACAGCTTTTGTGAGTATTTGGAGAGTGAACCTGTGGTCAGAGAATGTCTCCTCCCCACCCTCAACTCTCCTTCTCCCTGTCACTCTGTGTTTCAACAAATATATAAATAACCTTAAAAAATTGCTTCATGATTAGGCTATATGACATTTCCAGGACATCTTTCATTTTGGAGTTGGAAATGGATAGGAAGGATTCCAATTTAGTTCTTATTTCTCCTTTTACAATATAAGGGGATAATTTTGAATATTAACATTAAAATACCAAAATGAGTAAATGCTACAATCTTGTCTTTCCTTGACATAATTAAGTGAAAGAATAATATCAGGTACAGGCTTGTATCTCTGAAAAGCCAGTACAGGGATTATTTTTGCAGGAATTTAAGCAGCAAGAACCAAACATGATTTATCCTTATTCAAATGCAAGGTTCTATTTAATTAGAAATTGAATGAGAGGGAAATACATTTCCTACATATTAATAAAATATTACATAGTTCAAATTTGAATACCATTTTCCTAAATTGCATATTTTCAAAGCCTGGATTAACTGAGATCAACACTGTGTAAAACCTCAGGGGCCTGTCTTTGAGGACAGTTTTTGGTATGGCAATGAAGGAAGTAGTGGGTTTTGATAAGTAAGAAATAAGTATCCCAAGGGATACATTTTTACTGGGAAATAAAAATCTTTTTAAAATCTATAATCTTTAATTTCCAGAGATACTATTTTAGAAGATGAATTTTACAGTAATGTGGGAGAAGAAAAAAAAAAGTTGACAAAAAGAAATCAAAGTGAATTCATATACCAAAACAGAAGAAACAGGAACTAACAAAAATGTTTTACCCAAGAGCTACATGAATGAAGGAATACTGATCAGCACATTTCTAGTTTACAGATTATTATAGCACGTGCTTTTAGATAAGCTCCTTTCAACTAGCATGTAAAGTAGCAGTCATACTTTTGTTTCTATTTTATTGAAATTTATCGGATTCAAATTGGAGTGCCTGCTCGTTTAGTTGTTTGATTTCTGTGAAGTGGGTTACAAGTAAACCAGCCCCTGTGAAACAAGAAGGGTCAGCTTACCAATAAAGGCACTTTTCTAGCCACTGGGAATAGAGCAGTGGATAAAAGTACCAAAAATACCCACTCTTGGAGACTGAGATACACAAAAGAGGCAAACATTACAGGAAATAAAGTCATTTCCATTTAAACAGATGGAGGAATTGCATTCAACATAGAGATGTAAAGTAGAAATAACAAAGCAAAAGAATTAACAGTTTTGATACAACTTTATAAGAAGTAAACGGTTACCAAACAAATGGGACAAATTAAAACTGACAGTCTTGGAGGGCATAAGAACATAAGTGGAGATCAACTCAAGAAGATTGTTAGACGAAGAGATCAGGATATTGGATAGCTTCACAATTAAGTAGCATTGTTTGGAGGAACTAACCCATAGAGTTAAGCAATATAATAAAACAAATTAAAACTAGAGGTGTCAGCATTGTGGTGCAGTGGGTTAAGCCACCACCTTCAACATGGGGAATCTTACATTGGAGAGCTGGTTCAAGCCTCGGCTGCTTGGCTTCCAATCCAGTTCCCTGTTTAAGTGCCTGGTTTGGATCACTGCCATCCATGTAGGAGACCCAGATGGAGCTCCTGGCCCCTGGCTTTGGCCTGGCCTACCCGTGGCTGTTGTGACCATTTGGAGAGTGACTCAACAGATGAAAGATGCTTCTCTTTCCCTCTCTTTCTGTAATTCTACCTTTCAAATAAACAAGATAAATGTTTTGAAAAACAATCTAAAAAGAAGTAGAGGTATAACAGGTATTTCCAGATTGCATATTTACCAGGAACATCTAAGAGAATAACAATACAAAGGCTAGTAGAACAAAATTTCGCTAAAATGATTCATTGCAAAACAAAAATAACGTTCTTAAAACCAGTGCATAATAACAGGAAAGGGGAGACAGAAGTGAGGAAGAGAGCAGTAGAGGTGTATTAATCAGCTTTTCATCTCTGCTGTGAAAATACTTGAGAGAAGCCACTTATAAAGGATTAGGATGCATTTCAACATGTGATTTTGGAGGTTCGCAGTCTGCAATCAGGTGGGTCCACTGGTCTGGCATCTGATGAAGGCAATGTGTGTCAGAATGCGTGAGGAGGGAGGAACACAAGTCAAGCCAGAAAGCAGTGACAGGGCGCATGCCTTTTGTCTACATAATGTGGTCTCTCCTTATAAAGTCACCATGACTCAATCATAGGCCTCCCTCTAACAATCTAATAAAATCTAATCACTTTGCAAGATCACACCTTCAGACAACACTGTACTAAATTCCATCATTAATCCATTAGCATAGGACTCTGGGGATCAACCCTTAACCCATGGACCTTTGGAGGATACCAACAATATTATCTAAATAATAACAGAGGAGGAAGAAAGAAAAGCACTGAGAAATGCAATTAGTAGCATGTGTGCAAGACTGGAACAAAATTTTAAATTATTTGATTATTTAAAAGATATACAACCAAATATAAATATTTGGATACAATAATTGTTTTGAAAGAAAGCTTTTCTATTAAATTTATAGCTTTTAAATAATGTAAATTTTTAACAAAAAGTGAATAAGGCCAGATAATTCTAATTGGATATTTCTATAAGAGGAGTTTAATGAGGAATAGTATTTAATTTGAAACAGAGAATCAGCAAACAAATATTAACATTTTCATCACATATGTAAATTTTTTCTTAAACTTGGAAAAATTAAGTGTTAATCAAGAGGAATTTAGCATCAAAGTAAAACTTTCTTGGATATCTGATTTGTATTATTTAGAGAAATGTTCCCTGTGACATTGTGACAAGAATTCTGACTGTAATGACATTGAGGTAGGCAAAGCCACCTGCAAGAGAAATTCTGCTTGGAAATGGATGAAGGCTATGAGGCTATTTGATCAACTACTTTCATATAAACATTCTTTGCTGCTTATTTATCATTTTATTGGATTTTTCAAAACATTTATTTATTTATTTATTTATTTGAAAGTCTGGGTTACAGAATGAGAGAGAGGGAGAAAGAGAGAGAGAGTGAGAAAGAGAGAGAGAAAGAGAGAGAGAGAGAGAGAGAGAGATCTTCCATATGCTGGGTCACTTTTTAAGTGGCTACAAAGGACAAGGGTGAACCAGGCCAAAGCCAGGAGCCAGAAGTTTAATCCCAGTGGCAGGGGCCCAAACACTTGAGACCTGCTGCTGCTTTTCCCTGGCCATTTGCAGGGAGTTGGATTGGAAGTGGAGCAGCTGAAACTTGAAACGGCACCCTCATGGGATGCCAGTGTCATAGGAGGCATTTTACCCACTACGCCACAATGCCATCCCCTGTATTTGAATTTGGTAAGTGCCGTCTTTGGTAATGTTTTTCAGAGATAGTGCAGATCTTCTCTTGAGGAACAAACACATAGTTCAGGTTTCTTTGCAGAGATTTTCCTGGACCTGTCTGCATTAGTCCAGTTTTTGTTCTGGTGAAATACCTGAGATTGGGAAACTTGATAAAGAAAAGAGGTTTCTTTAGTTCACAGTTATGGAGGTTTCAGGCTATGGCACCTGGCATCTGCTGGGTCTCCGAAAACCTCATGGCACATGGCACGACAGTGTTAGGAGTACATTGTTGAAGGTTGTGGGGAAGGAATAATATTGTTAAATAGGAACCTAAAGAATGAGTGCAGCCTCACAATCCCTTCTGAAGGCACACTCAAACTGACCTACGGATCATCAAACCTCTTAAAGGTTGTATGCCATCTTCCAATATCACTGCTCTGAGGATCAAGATTTCAACATATGAACCCTTGGGAAACAAACTCAAACTGTATCCAAACCATAGGTTATTCTTTAAAATATATGATGTCTTAGAAATGTATATGTACATATATAAAAAAGATTTTTAATATATGTAAAATCTTTTTAATAAAAAGTTCAAATATCTTTTATTTTTAAAAATCTGTTGGAGACTATTGATTCTATATTCATATATTCTTAAAAGGTTGTTGCTAGATTGATAATGTATATGTTGGGAATCTGCCCTCTCGATTTCTGCAGAATTTTTTCAGTATTTTTCCCACTTAGACTTTGAGCATATTTTTTGATTTTAGTTGTTTTTATCTTTAGAAAAAGGACTCAGATAAAAATGTTTATGGGGGCTGGTGCTGTGATGCAGTAGGTGCCAGTATCCCATTATGGATGCCGGTTCTAGTCCCAGCTGTTACTCTTTAGATCCGGCTCTCTGTGAAGGCCTGAGAAAGCAGTGGACGATGGCCCAAGTGTTTGGGCCCCATGCACCTCTGTGGGAGACCTGGAGGAGGCTCCTGGCTTCTGGCTTCGGATCAGCTAAGCTCCAGCTGTTGCAGCCATTTGGGGAGTGAACCAGTGAATGCAAGACTTTTCTCTGTCTCTCCCTCTCACTGTCTATGGCTTTACCTCTCAAATAAATTTAAAAAAATCTTTAAAAATTGTTTATGTCCTCTAAGTGTTCTTGTTAATTGACAGTAAAACTCCCAGGATTATACTGACTTTCTGTTGACATCTAAAGGAAGAGGAACCTGTTCATCCAGCTGTGTTGAAAGTTGGTTCTTAACATGTTAAAGTGCAGATGTGAGTCTTACACTTGAGAGAACTCTTGACCTGAAGATAAACATAAAGTAAATGTTCCAGTAGAGAGGAAAGGGTCAGCTGGTGTGTTCATTTCTATTACAGCCATCTGCGGGACAAAAAGTGAATCATATGGCTAACAATAGCCAATACACAGAGTAAGGTGACTCATTATTTAATATTGATCATATCAATCAATTTTGATGGCCTGCAAGAATACTAATTAACTAGATCCACCTTTGTCATAGAATTCTATTAACCAATATCACTAAGATGTTACAAAAATCGGTCTTAGTCTCTTTTCCTCATAATCATTATGGGGATGATACCCTTACCATCAGGCTGCTGGGAAGATTAAATTTAATGCTGTCCTTTTTTATTACCCCCAGATATAATTCTAGCTAGTTTGGTAAATTTGAAGCTGCAAATAGATATTCATGTTATAATATTCATGGAGATTCTATACCAATTAATAGAATGCAACAAAAATTAATTGATGAAATAGAAAATACACTTATTACAAAAACAACAATAACAAAGGTAACTCAAAGAATGCTAGGGAGCCCGGGGCTGGTGCCATGGTGCTGTAGGTTAATCCTCTGCCTGTGGCGTCGGCATCCCATATGGGTGCTGGTTCTGGTCCTGGCTGCTCCTCTTCCAACCCAGCTCTCTGCTGTGGCCTAGGAAGGCAGTAGAAGATGACTCAAGTCCTTGGACCCCTGCACCTACATGGGAGACCCGGAAGAAGCTCCTGGCTCCTGGCTTTGGATCAGCTCAGCTTCGGCTGTTGTGGCCATTTGGGGAGTGAACCAACAGAGGGAAGACCTCTCTTGCTGTCTCTCCCTCTCATTGTCTGTAACTCTACCTCTCAAATAAATAAATAAAATCTTTTTTAAAAATCTTAAAAAAAAAGAGAGAGAATGCTAGGGAGCCCAAGCAACCAGCTTGAGATCCAGCTTCAAGGAACATTGGCCAGATCATTCCACAGAACTGGCTTGCTGACTAAATTGCAGCCACTCCCACCATCCACTCTCTTCTTCCAGGAATTCCAATTTACTGCTCTCTATTGGAATTATTTCAGAGGCAGGAATGCAATCCTGTAACCAGGGTTACGTAGAAAGCCAGCTGCCTCTGTCACCACTCTTAGTTAAGATGGATCCCTTGCAGATTCTCCTCCCTTCTGTTAACTTTGGTCTTCCACTGGTGATTGCATTCGCTGAGCCTTGCATCAAAGAGCAAAGAATGAAGTTGTTTGGATTCTACTTTGGAGAGACTCAAATCATAAATACAGAAATTATCCACAATATAAGGATATTAAAAAAAAATGCCCAACTGCTAGAGAGACTGACCACTGTCTATTGCAAATTGCAGCACAGAGACTTTTTTTCTGTTTTGACTTACTATTTTTTAAAGATTTATTTATTCACTTCAAATGCATAGCTAGGTAGAGAGAGGGAGAGGCACAAAGATAGAGAGAGACATCTTCCATCCACTGGTTCACCCGCCAAATGGCCACAAGGGTCAGGACTAGGCAGGCTGAAGCTAGGATCCAGGAGTTTTTCCAGGTCTCCCACAGATGTTCAGGAACCCAAGGACTTAGGCTATTCTGCTGCTTTCCCAGGCACATTAGAAGAATGCTGGATTGGAAGTGGAGCATTTGGGACTTGAACTGGTGCCCGTATGGGATGCCAGCATTGCCGGTGATAGCTTAACATGCTATGCGACAATGCTGGCCCTAAGTTACTATTAAAGAAACAACTATGTTTAGGTGCTTGTCTTGTCCAAGAATGAAGGCTCTACTTGATTTGGGGTGGTTTGCTTCTGATCTAGCTCAGAGCATGCTGGTTACCTCTCTCAGGGGATATTATAATCTACCCCTTCTCACGGCATCAACAGTAAAACACTGAAACCTTAAGTAAAGGCAGTATAGCCAATATTGTTTTCCTTCTAAACTACTTATTCATAATATTGTGATGTATTTGCCTAAAATATAGTCATATTAGGATTTCTTTCTTAGAGCGAGGACTCCATTCAATGTGGAGTGAAAGAAAATGCTTCAATATAATGGCATGAGAGCACTGATAATGAGGAGCTGGTGTTAGTTAAAAACTTCATTTGGGTCTGTGTGATGTAGTGCCAGGGAAATGAGTACCAGATGACATGTCCTTTCATACTAAAGGCCACGAGCTGGAATGAGGGTGCCAGAGAAATATGATATTAACATTTCATGACTAAAGGGGAAATAATAGAAATAGCTAAAAATTTAATTTTCAGTTATTAGAGTTAATGTAAAACCAGTCTGTATTTAAAAGAGTATATATAAATAAAAATCTATAATGTGTCCAGAGCCTTAATCTTCACTAGTCTTCAGATGCAATCTAATTATAGCAAGAGACTAAATAGTTTCCCTTTACTCCATAGGAAAAAGGAAAAGAAAAAACATTTTTCTAGGTTGGACAAGTTCACATGAATGTACTCTACATTAAGGTTAGAATTCATTTTAATCTGTGGAACTTGATACTCCTAGGCATTTATACCTCATGTGCATTTGATGTTCATCTATTTTTAATTATAGTGATAAAGTGATAAAGGTTTTCAACTGAGGTCAGTGTAACTGAAGTTTTAAAGTCAAATTTACTAATACTATAGCTTTAAAGGAATAAGATTTCAATTTCAGAAGGAATGTTTCCCTTTTCCAATTCAACTGTCTAATATAACCTAACATTTACACTAATTGGTATGATTTTACTAAGGATGTTATGTCCTCTTTCTTTTATGAAGAAGAAGAATATTTGGCTTTGCACAGTTGAGTCAATTAACCAAGATGACAAAGTTAGGGTTTACCAAAGTATGACTTCGAACTCAAATAACCTGACTCTACACATTACTGCTTAAGACATTAGTAATAATGGCATTTAATAATTTTTTCTCTGTGCCATACACTATTGTTAGCCCTGTGCAAATATTGTGTCATTTAACGTTCACAACAAAACTATGAGGGAGGTAAAAACAACTGTGTATTGTGGATGAGAAAACTGAGGCACCGAGACATTAAATAACTTGTCCAGGGTTGTACAGCTGTTGATAAGATCTCAGTTTTGAACCAGGCAACGTGGCTCAGAATTCAAGCTGCTCACTAGCCCTCTAATTCTGCTTACTTTTAAAATATTTCAGATTCTGATACTTTATGCTTATAGACAGAATGCCAAACTAGAAACTACTTTTTTGACCTGTCTGTTTTAAAATGATAAAGTTGTGGTGGGGAATGGTATTACACTTGTAAGCAAGGAGGCTAGAGCCAGACCCACACATATCTGAAACCTTGGGGCAGATGGATTGGAGAGGAGAGGGGATATGGGAGAAAGAATTAGCATAGGGGAAATATAAGGATCCACAGGAAGCCAGCTGGGGGACATGACTTAATCTAATAGCTGAACAAAGGTCTGTTGGAATATGCAGTGTTTAAACTGTGTGATACTAGGTGCTACCCAGGGAGTTGTTGGGTCAATGTCATGTAGGGACACAGAAAGTCTGAATATATGGTGATAACAGAATGTACTGTACTGGGGAAAATAAAAGCAGGTTAGAATAATGCCTGAGAAGGGCTGCTAAGCATATTAGTATTTCAGGTTGGAAAAATCCTTTCAAAAGAATTTGTATATGGGATTCAAGAAATGCAAGTCTTATCCTTATGGAAACGGGAAATCATTGAGGAATTCATAGGCAAGTAGTGAGTGATCTGATTTACGTTATAGTAGGACTTCTTGTTGTGCAGAATGATAACTGGATTGTAATGGAGGAAGACTGGAAGCAGAGAGAGATCATGGTGTCCCAAGTACGCAAGCAAGAGATGTTGGTGTTCTAGACAATGTGAGCTTATGTACATGAGCACAGAAGCAGACAGATGAAGGAAATTTGTGTAAAGTAGAAATGGTAGGTTGTGGTCATGTGTGTGAAAGAAGATAGCAAGAAAGGAGACCAGGTGAACTCCTAAGTTTCTATACTCAATAACTAGAATACTGTGAGGGTAGTCAGGAACTATCATGGTAGGGTAGGAGGACAATAAGTTCATTTTTGAAGTTGAAGTCCTTGAAAGAGAACTAAATAGATGTGTCAATATGTAATATAAATTAAAATAAGGAGAAAATTTAAGTAAGGAGTGAATATTGTAATATCATAAATTTAAACTAGCTTCATTAGAGACAATTTTAGAAGTTATCCTTTTTCTTAGAAAGCTACAGAGACTCAATTTGAAAACAGTTAAAATGTAGAATTTTAGGTGATTAAATACAGGATGGTTGTATAAAATTAGAAATTTAGCAATGCCCTTTTTATAAATGATTTTTATAAAGATAGTGAAGGAAATTCATTCTTAGATTATCTGTTTTACTCTCCACATAAGGTAGAGTTTTGGTATTAACATCCAAAGACAAGAAGTCTGAAACATAAAGGGGACAATTTCCTTGTACTGGAAGAATGAGTGTGCTATCCTTGCGATGACTTTGCTTGCTTGCAGTAATGAGTGAATGACTTTGAATTATACGAAGGTTAATTAACTGGTCATTCTTGATGAGAGTGTAACTCTGTCGTGGGTCATTTATGAGGCACAGTAAACACATGGCAGATTTCACTTGACCTTCCTGTTTCAGGCCATCCTTTGTTTTGCACACGATTCTAAATGCACTTGGTGTTAAATTTTGACTGCTGCCATATGTGTGAATTAGTAACATCTAAACAGCTGGATGAGTGTGTGGACTGGGGGGCTGGATCTGTTCAAAGACACAAGTTTCTGGCAAACTAGGGATTTTAAATGTGTCTCTAATGGAAAATATCTCCAAGTTTTTATTGCAGTACAACAAATGCAAAACTAATTGAGGAAAAGAACTTCCATGAAAAATAGACCACTTAGCTGATAAGATAGCAACAGACCAAAAACAATTGAAATGCCCTGATTGATTTTCATAGACAATAGCACAGTAGGCTAAGAACTGGAAATGGTTTGGATTCTTGAAATGATTCCACCCAAGGTATCACATTTAGCTAAGTGAGCTTTGTACTGTACAAGTATCCAATGTGCACAGTAACTCCTGGAGGTGTGCAATGATAGTCAGTTACCTATTCCTTTATGATATTGTGAAAAATTCTTCTGCCAGCAAGCAATGGTTTCTTTTTGCTTTTTTGCTTTTGTCAAATATTTTACCTTAACAAATAAGATACAAGAGAAAAGAAGTCTGTTTTTATTAAGTACTATCGTAAGTTATAGTGATGATTTTATAAGGATAGAATGCATGATTTAGTGAATTAAAAACATGATTCAATGCATAAACCTATAATAAATAATTCTGAAAAATTAAAGCATGTTGAAGACATCACTTTGAGTAATATAATATAAACTACGTAACACTTTACATAGTTAGAATTTTTAATTATTCAGTTTGGCCAATTACATCTAGCCAAAATCATTTTAGAATGCTACAAATGTCAATTCAGTTTACAGTGACCAAACGACATTTTACGGGAATTTGTTATAACTGACATTGTGGCTCTTTTGATTCATTTTCAGTGCTGAACACATATATCATTTACTTTAATATTCCTTTTCACTGGCAGTGTAATAAGAGGCTCGCAAACCAAGACTTATAAATAAAGCATGTGCTTGTTTCATTAATATTTTCATGATTAGCTGTTTGGGGATTTATGGATGTGTTGTAGGGAGCTAAGATTGAACTAGACTGTAGACTCCCTCCAGATAGAGCCAGATGCCATGTACTTTTGTACATAGAGTAAGTTGTGTTGATTGCCAAAGTTTTTAATTGTAAGCATAAACACTCAAATTCCCTCATTTTATTAGTCCAATGATAACAAAACAACACAAAATATGATTTCTATAAAGGTATCTTACAATTGTTGTGTGGTAGAGAAAAGATCCTTTTATGCTCTGTAAGAATGATTTTGTCTGCGTAAGTCTGAGTCACATGCTAGAGAACAAGGAAAGAAAAGAAACATCTAACTGTTACCTTGATGCTTGATTTTTGTGTATGCGTGTTTTCAAATATGGTTCCACACTCATTTGCCTAAATCAAAACTATTACCTTAATAATTCCAGGATGGTATTATATGGTTTGGGTTTATATTGGGAGAGTCTGCTGATGGGAGAGCAATAATGAAAGCACACATAGTTACAATAGCAGAAATATTGCACTCCCTGTATCTCTAACAATTTGTGATTTCACAGTTTGATAAATATGTGAAAGTGCATGAGAATAAGTAACTTAAGGAGTCATGAAAAGTAAATCTGAATAAATATAGATTGCAATTCATTTTAAACCAGAATTCAATATAACACATGATAAAGAGTATGCTCCTTTGATTTTGATATATTTATATCTCTATTGCATACTTTTAAAATGTGAATTTATCAGTTATGATCCCTAAAATCTAGCTACCTCTTCCAAAAAAAAAAAAAAAAAAGAAAAAGGATCATAATCTTCAACTTGATACTTCAAATATTTAAAGACCGGAAAGACATGAACCAGTCATATGGAATGTTTCCATTGAAACCACACTGGGCAATCATTGGAGTATCAGTCTCTGTAACATCTCCCTTACATGTGAGGTGGGATGAATGTGAGAATTAAAATTAATTAAATAAGACAATTATACAAAGAAACAGAAGCAAGGCCTTTACAGGTATTACTCATGTTAAATGTTAACGAGTGCTTTAATTTCTTACTTGCCTTACTCTCAACTTTAGTTGACTAGTCCAGATAGAGAGAAGGATATTTTTAAATGCCTAGAATTGAATCAAGAACTGATAAAGTAGATGGACAGTTCTCAAATCTTGCTGAAAACACTGTCAAAGGCAAGGTAATTATTGCAATAAAAACGTTTCCATATATTATGATGATACTGGTAATGTAAATTCTATGATAAATGGGGACATGAGGATCAATATATTTCTGACTTAATCATTACCTCTTCTTGTGCTTTGCAATCCTCTGATGGCTAAAATAAACCTTGGTAAGTTAGTGTCTATGCATAAAACAGATTCTAATCTCCTTGGAAAATCTTATTGGAAGATGCCGATTCACACTACATCTGGTGGGTTAAGTTTATCTTTAACATAAGTGGGTATATTTCAAAGGCGAAGTAAAGAAAATTTAATGAAAGTAAAAATTTCTCTCTAAAGAAACTACTTGTGTGAGTTGAATATGACATATTCAAATTAGATATTAATCAATAAAACAATTTGTTGAGCTTTTGCAAAGGGTTAACAACCATAATGACATGATAATTATTATCAAACTTCCATTACTGGCTGTGAATATCTATCCTACACAGCAGTTTACAATCTTTAACAGTTTCTTATTTCATTAGTTTCTCCACTTGTAGAATTTCCTTCCTTTTGTAATAAATTTATCATTGGTATACATAAAGTGGGAAATAACGGAGTTTTGATTAAATTTTCTTGTTATATCAGCAAAAAGCTGAGGAAAATGTCTTGGCCCCAGACAGCTGGTTTTGTAGGATATAGCAAGTGCCTGCTCAAAGAGGCTGTATTCACAGAGAATTTTTACTTGTTCACAGTAAAATAAAATTAAAATATTAGGTATGCATAAGCAGTATTGTTCAAAGTATTGTATTGTTCAGAAGGGCTATTTTGCAGGAGTGTAAACAATGATAAATGGGGCATATTACAGACTGGCTGGATGTTTGTCAAATGCATTTACCTGCCTGTGTTCAGAGCTAGAGAAAATTTCTCCTGCTCATGTGGCCATATGACCTAGTTTCTGCAAACAGCTCCCTACCAATGGACAGAAGTGGTGTGGATACTGGCTTAGGCCTGGCCTCTAAAACCTGCATGGTTTCTTTTTACAATCTCTTACCTGAACTGCAGCAGGGTAAGAAATGTATTTCACTTGAAAGCCACATTTTCAAACTGGGGGATTCTGACATCCCAGGTCCTTGAATGAGTTGTTAAGGCATAATCTCTCAGTTCAGAAGTGAAAATGTTTGCAGGGCACCAAAGCAATTTACATTACCACTAGTAGCACACAGGATTGTCCTAGAATCTCAACTGAAAGCCTAGTCTCTTAACCAGAACCTCTCTCTCTAGAAGCCCTCATAGAGGGTTAACTTCCTTGTCCTTAGCACTGTGAGATTTTAGTCGCATAGCTTCCACTCTACTTATCTTCTCAGCCTTTCATCCTGAGGAAACTTAAGAGTTGATAAATCTGTCATGGAAATGTGACTGAGAGTGCTATCTTCTCTCCCTTTCTGTTTATTCCATTTTTCTCCTGGGATCTTAGACCCCCTAAATCCTTGCTGTTTGGTAGCTCAAATTCCAATAATTCTTTCCCAGTGCTGTGAGACTGCTGAAAGGTCTCCTTGACTTTTGGCTTCTTAGGTACCTCTTTCCTTTTGGAGTCCTCTTTTCCTGATGCGTGCCGATTAATAATAACTAGTTCTCCAACAGTATTTTTCACTTTGTGTTGCTATGTGGGTGCACACTGTTGAAATCTTTACCTAATATATACTAAACTGATCTTCTGTATATAAAGAGAATTGAAAAGGAATCTTGATGTGGATGGAAGGGGAGAGGGAGCAGGAAAGGGGAGGGTTGCGGGTGGGAGGGAAGTTATGGGGGGGGGGCATTGTAATCCATAAACTGTACTTTGGAAATTTATATTCATTAAATAAAAGTTTAAAAAAATAATAAGCTTATTAAGAATAAGCATCAAGGAAAATGGAAAAAATGTGAATTTTACTACAATGATTGTGCATGTTCTCTGAGATTTTGATCCTTCTAATCCTAGCATCTTGATAGCTTTGTAATGACATTGAAAATTTGTGATTTCTATCACTTTTTGTTTGTTTTTTACCTATTTTATGCAATGACTGATCGTTTCTGACAGGAGAATTGGACAGAAACAAGCTTCTGTGTATGTCTAGAAAAAGTTCCCAGCTACTCTGAAATACATGTGGCCTCTCTGTGTAGACTGACAGTAATTTAGCTGTTAGTATGGGCAGTAATCACTGTTGAACTGTAGCTGTCAGATTGCATGTCCTAAACAGAAGGCTGTGCTGATAGAGGTGACCTGATGCTCATCTTTTTCTGTGCTCTGAGCTACCTCTCATCTCCCCCCTTCCCACAATTTCTCTCGCAAATACTCCCAATTTCAATATCCTTTAAAATCACAAAAATGAGTCATTTTCAATAATGAAAATCTGAAAACACAATTTCAGTCACGCGAGAGGTTAAGAAAAAATGATTGTTATGCTCAACAGTGTTGGAGGTAACATATCTCCATTTGAATAAGCCTGGGTTATGGATTAGTTCTACAATACCATAATTGTGTGGTTTTTAAAATGAATAATTGTATTTTAAGTATTCATTACCACTAAAATCACCTAGATTTAATTTTAGATGTGTTTCATAATTTTATAAGAAATATTTTTGTGTTTGTGTAAACCTATGCTTATATACTTTTTATGGAGCATATTGAAGACATCGGGGCACAATATGCTTTATCTTCTTAGCTGCCTTCTTTGCTTATTGTTTATCTTGTTTGGTTATGTAAAGTGTTAACTAATGTAATCGATGATTACAGCAAAACTTCTATGTGAAACAGTAGTAACAGACTGTAATTTCTGAATTAGTGAAGGGATCTTGAGTCCTAAAGACAAAATATTAACCATTCTTACCTCAATTAGATATCCTCCACTCTCTTAAGCTTTCCTTGGCACTAAATCTTTCTGTTATCAAGTTTTACCTTAATTATGGAATCCCTACTGTATATTAAGGATTGTGCAGGAAGTGGAGATAAAATATCACTTTAAAATTTTGACATAGGTTTATGAAATTTCTTCATGTGCATAGATTTTATAATTTTAGGTTTCTTCATAAATTCTCATTCATAATTTTGATGTTTAAAAGCATATTATATGAATTGTTCTTATTATGTGTTGCTACATAATTAACAAAGTCAAAACATAGTGATTTCAGCTGGGTAATTCTTATATTCTATAGTGCTGCTGTAGCCCCCTGTTGAAGGTGCGACTGGACTGAATGTCCAAACTGACTCATATAGACAGCTCAGAGCTCGTATTGACTATTGGCTGGCACACATCAAGGCCTGTAGGCTCCCTGTGACTCTGGGATTCATCTCACAGAATACTGGCTTGGTTCCTAGAGACAACATCATGGCAGTGAGTGTTCCAAGACAGTAGAAGCAGCCAGTATATTAAGGTCTGGCCTTGGAAACTGCTTCAGATTCAGTGCCTCTATATTCTACTTGTCAGAGTAGCCCAACAAAGGAAGCATATCCTGCTTCAAGTGAAAGGTTTACCAATACCACTAGCTAGAGGAAGAATGTCAAAAAAATCTGTGGCTATTTTTAACCTACCATATGCATATATGCATATGTTGCTGCCTTATTAATTGCTTGATAATAAACCCATCTCCTTTTTAAAATTCCAAAAATACAAAGGAAGAGGATAAACTTTGTTTATTCCTTTCACTAAATCTCACTAGCTTTAAATATCACTATTAATAGTTGGTGTTGGCCGGCGCCGTGGCTCAACAGGCTAATCCTCTGCCTAGCGGCGCTGGCACACTGGGTTCTAGTCCCAATTGGGGTGTTGGATTCTGTCCCGGTTGCCCCTCTTCCAGGCCAGCTCTCTGCTATGGCCCGGGAGTGCAGTGGAGGATGGCCCAAGTGCTTGAGTCCTGCACCCCATCGGAGACCAGGATAAACATCTGGCTCCTGCCATCGGATCAGCGCGGTGCGCAGGCCGCAGTGCGCCGGCCGCAGTGGCCATTGGAGGGTGAACCAACAGCAAAGGAAGACCTTTCTCTCTGTCTCTCTCTCTCACTGTCCACTCTGCCTGTCAAAAAAAAAAAAAAATAGTTGGTGGGCCGGCGCCGTGGCTCAGTAGGCTAATCCTCTGCCTTGCGGCGCCGGCACACTGGGTTCTAGTCCCGGTCGGGGCACCGATCCTGTCCCGGTTGCCCCTCTTCCAGGCCGGCTCTCTGCTGTGGCCAGGGAGTGCAGTGGAGGATGGCCCAAGTGCTTGGGCCCTGCACCCGCATGGGAGACCAGGAGAAGCACCTGGCTCCTACCATCGGATCAGCGCGGTGCGCCTGCAGCAGAGCGCCTACCGCGGGGGCCATTGGAGGGTGAACCAACGGCAAAAGGAAGACCTTTCTCTCTATCTCCCTCTACTGTCCACTCTGCCTGTCAAAAATTAAAAAAAAAAAAAATAGTTGGTGTTTAGTCACATAAATCTTTTTATATTAGGTATGTTTTGGTTTTGTTTTACTTTTATGTTTTCTCAAAATTTCTATATTCATTTACCAATTTATTATGTATGAGGGTAATTCAGAAAATTCATGGAAAATGGAATTAATGCATAGTGTGCATTTTCCATGAACTTTTTGAAGATCTCTCTTATTTACGTATAAATGCAAATTACAAGCTGATATTCCTTAGTATTGGTAGATTTGCTTTATTTGATGGATGGTAATTTTGATTGTTTCTGATCTTTGGTTATTACACATAATATCATTAAATTTCATTCCTCTCCTTGTGCAAATGCAGGGTTTCAATAAGATACATACTCACAATGGAATTCCTAAATCAAATGTTTACATTAAGAAAGGAAAAACAGATGCTCTCCACTTGTTTATCAAACAGGCAATGCCGTTTTATCTTTGTTTTCCCCTAGGAGTACATGGGTTTTCTTTTTTCTTCCTTTTTGTCAATGTTGGATAATTCTTTTTTTTTTTTTTTCATTTTTAAAAACTTCAATGGATGAAAATGCTACTTACTGTGTGTTTCACTGTTTAATCCATTGGTTATGGATATGACTGTGGATTAAGATTCAATAGTTTATTTTTTTCTGTGAATTGCCTATTTATTCCTTATTGGTCTTATGAGTTTATTTTTAAAGGTCTTAAAATATCATTTACAATTCTAATTAATTAATTGTCTGTTGTATCTCATATATAATCACACAAAAATACATGGGGCTTCTATCTTGCTCACCTCTTTTAACTCACTGTGAGGATATGTTCTTATCATTCTCTCTCTTGATTGGGAGTTCAGAGCCAGCCTCAAGTTAATGAAGTTTTGCAGCCAACAAAGTTTTCACAGGAAACCAAATTTAGTATTATTGAAGGTCATATTGCTTACTTTACCTCAGAGGTGAAGGCACCAACCACTGGGTGCACTTTAAGTGGGGAGTTATTTAGGCAACAGAAATCCTTAAACAGGTATTATGACTTAAATATGCATTTGTGCCTATTTTTCAGTATTGAGAAGACAGACTAAACAAATAAATCCGAGTCTTCACTTCTACCAGTATCTGAATTTAGATCAGACTTTTGTGAACCGGCCAATTTATTTAATGCAGTCTGCAAAATAGGAAGAGGAAATCATAGTTTCAACAGAGGATAGGTAAAGAAGAATTGCAAGGTTTAAGTGTAAAATCCCAAGATAATTTGTTAGTTCATAGACTCTGCTGGGGGAAATGCCCTGCTATATCTTCCACTTGAGCAGTAAGCTCTTTGTGAAATCATTTCTAGAGGTTAATTATGTGGGAGTCTTGATTATATATTTCTGAGTCACTCCCTGGAGTGTTGTGCATGATAGAAGAAAAGTTTTTTGGTGGAAAAGAGTTACAATCTAGATGTTCAGCCAAGTTCAAGCCTTGGTGGCCCATGAGAAGGCAGCTGTTCTTAGGGATTTCTTAAGTGTGAAAGTTTCCTGGACATAACCAGAAACCTACAGAGTGAGCTGGTTTTCCTGGGGAAGCCAAAGCATCCTCTGTACTCTGCTGTCTACCTGTGCTAGATTGGTTGTGACAGAGGAGTAACTCCTAGTCAGAGTCCTCATTCTTCAAGGTCTATAATTGGGCAGAATTTTCAGATAAAATGTTGAACCCATAGCTAAGTTTGCATTTCAGGTAAAAAAAAAAAAACAAACAAACAAACAAACAAAAAAAAACAAAAAAAAAAACCACTTTAGTATAACGGTATAATGCACCCTGTAAAATTTAAACATATTAAGAGAAGTTTATTACTATTTACCTGAATTCCAAGTTTAGCTGTCCAAATTTAGTCATCTATTCCTATATTTGCTGTATTTGGCAGCCATATACTTTGGTTTCAGTGTCATGTAGGATCTTCGCTTGGCTTGCACTTTGATAGTTTAGAATTTGTACACAGCAGGGAATTGTTTACCAATATCATAATACAGGATTCCTTACTAGGAACCCATGGGTCTTCTCAAGTCTATGTAGCAGTCAAAGGTGGTGTTTATGATGGAATATGGAGATTTTTTGTTTTAAAAATAGTCAGATGTTATCAATCAGAATTTGGACGAGACCCTGAAAAAGACATTAGGTCCGATACATCAGGGCATTTTGAGCGTTTGCTTGTATCCATGTGCCAGGGAAATCGGGATGAGAACCAGACTGTAAGCCACCAGATGGCTCAGGAAGATGCAGAGTGTCTCTATCAAGCTGGTGAAGGGAAACTAGGGACAGACGAATCGTGCTTCAACATGATCCTTGCCACGAGAAGCTTTCCTCAGCTGAGAGCCACCATGGAGGCTTATTCCAGGATGGCTAATCGAGATTTGCTAGCAAGTGTGAGCCGTGAATTTTCCGGATATATTGAAAGTGGTTTGAAGACCATCTTGCAGTGTGCCCTCAGCCGCCCCGCCTTCTTTGCGGAGAGGCTCTACTACTCCATGAAGGGGGCCGGCACCGATGACTCCACCCTGGTCAGGATCGTGGTCACTCGAGTGAGGTTGATCTTGTACAAATAAAACAGATGTTCACTCAGATGTATCAGAAGACCCTGGGCACAATGATTGCAAGTGACACGAGTGGAGATTACCGAAAGCTGCTGTTGGCCATTGTAGGCCAGTAGAAGAGATATTTGAAAACAAAGAAAACTTTTCATAGCTTTATCCTTCAAGTCAACAGCAGACCTGCATGCAGCAATATCAACTGTCACCTAACCAAAAGAGATTTTTACCAAGGACTGTGTCAGGGTGATGTGCTTGATTTGCACATATATTGCCTTAATTCTAATGTTATTTTTTTCTCTATGTACAATCAGTGTAAAGCCATAACACAATGATGTAGAAATTTTGTAATGTTTCTAAGTCCTCACTCACTGCTTTACTCTAATTAAGAATAAAAGCAATCTAATTCTGTGTAATAATAATTGAATAATTTTCAAAGAGGATGCTCATCACCTTTACCTAGTTAATACATGAGAAAAGAGTATTGGTAAAGAGCAATACTGGTTTGGACTCATGCTGGCTGGATTTCAAAACGTGATTACCAGTTCAGGAATGGGTCAGTAACGAATCATAGCAGCTTCCAGCCAATAGTGATTGGTTATCCCTTTATCATGTTTTAACATCTGGACCTTTTCAGCATAAATTTTGAAAAAAGGGACTTAACTTTAGCTAGGTTTGTATTGTATTTCTATTTAAAAGTTAAAAGCAAAGTGATGTTTACCCAAATAAGAACAATTCACTTAAAATCTTAGCAGACCATTAACTATTGGAGATGGTGGAAATTTGCTGGTGTTCTTGTGACTCAGTTTCAACCCCAAAGCTGACTTTATTATAAATGATTTCCTTGCTGTGTGGTGATAGTCCCCCAGTGAACACTATTCAGTACTGACATTGGTGAGTTATCCAAGCAGTAGCATTCTAAACTAATGGGATTCTAGTATAAAATGTTAAATATATTATTTTGGTTGCCAAAGTGTTCCTGATGCTTTCAGGAGCTCCAGTATCACCATCCCTAACCGTTAAAATCTGGCTGGGCATCTAATTATTTCCATATCCCTTACATACTTCACAGGACATGGAAGAAGCAAGGAGCACTGTGTATGTTTAACGTCAAAAGAGAAAAAAAAATCACTTAAAATTTGTTTTATGTATTCTAATTTTATTTGAAATGCATATAGACAGAAAAAGGTCTGTCCACTGGGTCACTCTCCAATCTCCCCAGCTGCCAGGATTGGGCCAGGCCAAAACCAGGATCCTGGGACTAAGTCTGAGTCTCATGTGGGTGTCAAATCCAACTATTTGAGCTGCCTGCCAGAATGCACATTAGAAGGAAGCTGCATTTGGATACAGAGACTTGAACCAGGCACTCCAGTATGGGATGCAGGCATCCCAAGTGGTGTCTTAATTGTTGTGCCACGTGCCCACCCCCCAAAAAATCACTTTTACATTTTATATAAACAACTGTCTTTTGCCTCCTTTTCAAAGCTCTGTTTCTTAGCACTTTATGAGATAGTCAATCTATAATTATGGAGGGACTGAATATGTTTGTTGCCTTGCTATATAATAAAGACTTTTCATGCTGCTGCCTTATGGAAAAAATATTTATTTATTCAAAAGACAAAATTACAGAGAAAGGGAGAACCTGGAGGCAGGGAGTAAGAGAGGGAGAGAGGGAGAAAGAGAGCGTGGAAGAGACAGAGAAAGAGAGAGAGTTCTTACATCAGCTAATTCACTTCCTGAATGGCCACAGCAGCTAGGGTTGGGTGGGGCCAAAGCCAGAAGCTTCTTCTAGGTCTCCCATGTAGGTGCAGGTGCCAAAAGGACTTGGGCCACCTTGCACTGCTTTCCCAGCCATATTAGCAAGGAGTGGACCAGTGCCCATACTGGATGCCTGAGTCACAGGTGGAGACTACCTGCTACACAATGATGTTGGCCCATGGAGTTTGAAAGGGAGTCATGAAACTTTCTTTGGTTTATTGAGGGTGGGAGCAAGGGAGGGAGAGAAGCATCATTATGTCCTTAAAGTGTGTGTGTGTGTGTGTGTGTATGTATGTATGAAAGCCATGACATATGTTCGCTTTATAGAATTAAATAAATGAATTTTTAAAATGAGATGGGATTCAAGCATGCTACATCAGCCACTCTCTGGAGCTTTTCTGCCCCATGGGCCAGCAGTTCCTAATTACACCGCCAGAGTGGAAGAAAGGAACATACATGGCTGCACTCTACCTGTGATTTTGACAATGTCATGTGGTCAATACCTCATTCTTAGATGGTTTTCACACAAAACAACTCCCCTCCCAGCTCCCGGCCTGAGACCATTATTTCTCTACTGAGGAATTCATTCCAGGTCCAATATGCAGATCAGACATTCTGGGATGACCTGGGCCTAGGAACTGAGGTTAAAACCCAGCTTGACCATGTTGAGAAGGAGAAAATATCAGGGACTTGGGAGACAGCAGTTTCCCATCCTTTACATGGAGATACAGCCCATGTTATTGGGGAAGAAAGAAGTGGGAATCCTTGATTTGTCCCTGAGTCAAATTCACACAAAAAGAGGAGTGTATTTCCAAAAGAAAAAAAAAAAAAAAAAGAGCCAGAGTTTTGGATCAGTCAGACTATATAATTGATTTGACATACTGAGAAGTTGGACCTGTGTTCTTAAAAGGGAGCTTGTGTGTTCCCAATTTGACTAAGAATTATTTGTGCAGAAATCTTCGCAGATTTGCAAAGTGGACATGCTGCCGCATGGCCGTGCTCTTCACTGCCATTCTTGGGCACGCCGTTGCTACTTGGCCTGGGTTTAATAGCTGTTCTGCTCCATGCTGCCATCTCTGTGCTTTCCTCTTTTCTTCTGTGCCAATAATCACAGCTGCTGCTGTTTGTTGCCTGCTTTCCCAGATGTTTTTTATATTTAGGATGGGAACAGGAGTAAGAAAAAGCTGTGGTTATTTCAGAGAGCTGATAAATGAACAACAGAAAGCTAGACTTGGAGTGTTTTGCTAATGCTCTCACCACTTTTTGACAGCCCCTGAGGGTGATTTCTGCTTTCCCACCCTCCATGGTATCTTACTCTATGACTTGGCCTCTTTGCATTCACTCAGTACACAAGCATTTCAAATTCTGTTGAACTACATTTCAAAATGTCACTGGAGCAGAATACTGAGATATCCTTTCTCATTTTCTCTATTTTAAACCTGGAGGAGGTGCACTTCATTATAATATACAACAACTCAGTATACAGCTTGATATATTTTTGCACAGGTGAGACTTGCATAATTTCCACCCAGATCAAGACAGTTTCTTTTCTCCCAAAGCCTCCCTTTCCAGTCAATAAATGTGTCCATTCAGATTCAGAGGTAACTCCTACTCTTTTACTCTTATACTTTTATTACTGCTGATTAATTTTGCCTGTTCTTGAATCTTGGGGTGGGGAGGGAGTGGGAAGGGTGAGGTAAAGCTCCTTGCCCGTATAAAACCACAGTCCTTATACTTAGATGCTGCATGTGGGGAGGTGGGGTATAGTTTTGCACTCCAGGTCCTTGCCTTCTACTTAGAAAAACATTCTAAGCATAGGCACAGATACAGTGGGAAGGAAAACACATACACACGTGGGCATAGGTGAACACGGAGTAGGCCATATGAGAACAGGGGTGCAGGAAGGAAAGTAGACAAGGAGGGAGCACCTCAGGACCTCCCTTAGTCTTAGTCTCTGGATAAAGAGAGGTGAGCACCTCCCAACTCCTTCTTTTAATGGGTAGTGTACTCACCTGGGAATTTTCTGATATATCCATATAATCCCGCATGGAACTTAATGTACATATTTACATGTTAACTTTTCCCCAGGTTCTGGATGACAACAAAGCAACCTGGGAAAGGAGGTGTTCTGATAGACAAGTAGCATAGAATTACATGGGGAAACGGCTTGTTGTTTGTGATTTCCAACTCTGCTAGCTCCCTCATCCCAGATCAATGGCACTTGATGAAAAAAAATGTAGAAGTGAGTACACACCAAATGACAATCATTAGTTTACATGTGCAGGACAGAATAATAAGGTATACATTTCTGGTAAAGGGACAAACTTTAGCCCTAGACGTGAAAAAGGATATGGACTTTTCAGAAATTATCATGGCATGCACATAAAAATGTACACGCTTACAGATCTAAACATGTTGCAACTGAAAAAGAAAATTAGATGAATAATATCCCCTAACTTGAGAGCATATTCAAAGACAAAGTTAAAGGGAAATGTAACTATGCAAATGTGTTTATGAGTTTGGGCACATTTCTGTCAAATCACTCAAACTCCAAGCTAACCCCCAAATTTCCTAGGAAACCTAATAGCTCATGATCTTCATACCTAAATTTTTATTAACTACCTAAAGAGCTAGTTTACCTGCAGAAACTTCATGAACACTCCTAGAACGTACAAAGAGCATACATACTTTGTCAGTATGCCTGTAATTTCACTGCGGTAAATTCTTGTCTTCAGCTAATATAACTATCTTGTAGGAAATTTTTTCTATTGCTAAAAGCATGAAATATATACAGGATGGAAAATGAGACAGGTGCTATCTTTTCTGTGTTCTCACATCTGGAATATATTATCTCCAGTTAAATAGATTTTAAGGGTTAAATCAAATAAGGAACATAAACTAGATAGGGTAATATTTTTGTGCAATCTTAACTTCTCTTTTTCATTGGGAAGTAACTTTTCATGCTTTCCTTCCATTATATTAAATCCCTCACCTGCCACATTAAACAAATATTTTTCATCCTTTTCTATGTTTAAGTCATGTTCTCAAAATTAAGAAATTTATGTGTCATTGCCCCAACCCTTCACTGGGATTTAATGCAAACAATTTTTGATTGATTTATATTGCTAGACTCCTATCTCATAGCACTGTTTTATCTTGACAGTTATTTTTTTATTTTTCTGAAGTTCAATATTGAAATGATCTTAACTTTTATGTTTAAAAATCTTACACAATTTAAACAAAACTTAAGAAAGAAAAATGCTAACCTTATGCCTATATATTAGGCAATGTTCCAAGGGCTGTGCACATGATGGCTCATGCGTTTTCATGGCAGTCCTCTGAGAGGGTCTAATTAAGATTAAAACCTAATGTTCATGCATAGAGACAAGATGGAAATTTCCCAAGGTCACAGAATTGGTGAGTGGTGGTGCCAGTGCTCACAGGTGCTCTCAGCAGCCAAATACTCCCTTAATAATAAGTCTGGGTTTGTAAAATGTGTCTTATAGTGCAGGCATTGGCATATTTTTTCCTATAAAGAAGCATTTTAACTTTGTGGGCTATGTGGTCTCTGTCCCAGCTACAGAATTCTGCTGTTAGAGTGTGAAGAAGGCATAAAAAATACACAAATTAATGGGCATCCCTGTGTTCCACTAAAACTTTATTTATGACTAATGAAATTTGAATATTCCATATTTTCACATGTTACACAAAGTTTTCTTTTGATTCCCCTCCTAAACTTGAAAATATCCAAATTGTTCTTTTCTCATAAGTCATACCAAAGCTGGTGCTTGGTCAGGCTCATCCTGCAGGCTCTGGTTTTCAGTGCTTGCTATAGACTAAAGAGCATTGAACTAATAAGGAGAAACCTGAAAAATGGAAGGAAATGTTACATTGCGAGGCTGAAATAAGAAGCAGTTGGTGTGTCTCACTTGAGATCAATAATTATTAGGATCCAAGTATTTTCGTTTTATATTCAAGAGATTTGCTAACTCAACAATCTCATTTCTTTAACTACCCTTGAGACAGAGCAGATAATCTTATAATTCAAATATATGCTCATCTTCTATGTTAGGCCATTTCTATGTTTTCACATTTAAATTGTGAAAATTCCACAGGAAATAGGAAACAACTGAAGACAGATAAAAGACCGAATATTAAAGGTAATTCACAAGTCTCTTTTTTTATTACCGACAAATAATTTCTCAAAACAGAAAGAAAATAATCAATATCATCACACACTGAAGAAAGCACAATTAGATTTTAAATATTTATTACTGAGATTTTCCATTTGAAATGTACATGTGTTCATGCAAAAATCAAAGAAAATTATCTAATATGATGTGGAAGTAAAACCCTTATTCAGCAAAACTGAAAAATTAAATACTGACTAATAGAAATCATGTATGGGAGGAATATTTTTGCAACTGTTGCTTCTTTCAAATGATGCAAGTAAACTCTTTCAAGAGAAAATACATTTGTAGTTATTGATGAAAATGATACTTAGATATGGTTGTAGGTTTTAACTTTAACGTACTCTGTTGTTTCTGTGAAAGATTAAATAAGTGCTGATTTTTTAACTTGTAGGGTAGTTCAGCAAAAGTATCTGAGAGTTATTCTTTTTTTATTCTTCTTTCATTGACAAGTGATTTCTTTTTTCTCACTTTAAAAAAGTTTGAAGTTCAATGTTGAGGGCTTTTCATAAGTTTCATTGTGGCATTTCAATCACGTTTGAATTTGGAACTATTGTGTAGAAATCATTCAGTGAGAGTGACACAGACCTTTCTACAATGTCAATTATTTGGTGTATCCTGTGAAAGTATAAATGCAAGGCAAGAAATCCACTGCTGATTTCATAGCAATACTAATTGAACTGTCACATATAGAATCAAGTGAGCTGGATTCGATGTGTAAGGTAAAATTTGATTTAATGGTCAAAATGAGAAAAAAACAGATGTGTTAGTAAAGTAACAGCCTGTTACTGCATCACTTTCTGAAAGCTCAGTAAAAGAGTCAGGATGAAAGAAGGATGTTGTTAAGCACCACTTCTATTTTCCCGGAGCTTTCTTTCCAACCAGGAAAAGCTTCATGGTGGTGAATCACAATAAAGAACCGAGCATGAGTGGCATCCAATTTTACGGCCAGGGACTGAACTGACTAAGCAGAGATCAACACTATCAACTGAGATACCTAAGGGCTGCGAACTTCACTGAGAGCCAGCCCCTCCTGTCCGGGTGACTGCTTGTCCTGAGAGGGCAATGTCCAAAGCTGATTCCTCAGCAGTTTCTTGCTGAGGTGGTTGTGATTCCAGATCAATACCCATCTGATTGCCTTAACCATTCCTGAGCAAGTAGCTGCACTAGATAGAGTTACTTTCTTCAAAAATGAATGGGAAGCAAAAAAGTTCCAACAGAAAGCATATGCTCAGATATGGTATAAAAAGGAGGAGTAATCAACAAAATCAAAATTCAGATGAATATACTTGAGGACAAAGAATTCTGCCAATGTAACAAGAAAAAGTTGCATAGTACATCCCTATACTCTTAAATAAATTAAGGGAAAAAAACACTAGAATCTGAAAAGCAACTTACAAAATAAAGACAATTTCAGTAGTGATTTATAAAAAGATAAAAGAAAAAAAAAAAGAAGAGATGGGCTGTTGTTGCTGAACAGTGGGTTAGGGAGCCAGTATAAGTCTAGGCTGCTCTGCCTCCCATCCAGCTCCCAGCTGATGTGCCTGGGAAAGCAGCATAAAATGGTCCAAATGCTTGGACACATCTGTTTTCATGGGAGACCCAGATGGAGCTCCTCGCTCTGGGGAGTAAGCCAGCAGATAGAAGATCCCCATCTGTCACTACCTTTCTGTCACTGTGCCTTTCAGGTAAATAAATAAAATCTTTTGTTTTGTTTTTAAACAGAGGAGAAATCCTAGCAGATAAAATATAAATAGAAAAGTATAGAAAAATATGGAAATAAAATAATAAATCTACCATAGAAATAAAAGCTGTTTTTGAACCACAAGAAACAGAAAAAATAAAACTGAAAGCAGAGACACGAAAAAGGTGGAGCATGAGAAACATGTACAAAACAAAGTATCTAAAATCAAATAGATAAATGTGATTAATGAGATGATAGACATGGAAAACAAAGCAAATAAAACATGAATATGATTTGATTTCTGAAACAAAATAAGAGAATATATATTAGAAGACAAAAAAAGAGTGAAGCCTTTTTCTTGAAATAATACAAGAATTGACTCTCTTGATACAGAATCCAAAATGTTTTAGGAATGGTTGATTTAAAATGAAGTTACACCTGTGTTGATAACATTATGGATCTTCAGGGATCAAGAACAATCCTGATCTTCAGGCAGGAAAATTAAGTTACTTATAAGATGAAAGCACAAAATGATTTTGTATTTCAGGATTCTCTTCAGCAAATTAAATATCAGCAAACAATTAGGCAACATATAATGAGTGCTTCAGGGAAAAAAAAAAAAACATGTACTGGTCATATTTTCAGTTGGCAAGGCACTTAGGCAGAATCAAAGACAAGATCTAAAGAAGCTCCCTTGAGACATGATGTTATTGATATTACTTGCATTTTCACAATAATTTTGCCTGATTTATAGCAAATTTATGGAGAGAGATTACATAAACATTTGAGAAATGTTAACACATGCACTTACTTGCATCATACCTTTTATTTCTCCTTCCATGTATCTACATATGGATATAAAAACAGCATACTAATATTGTGTCTCTCTATTTTCAATTCTGCCTTGATGCCTTGCAGATTAAGGGAATTTAAAAGTTAATTTATCTATATAGACTTGTCAGACTATGCACTCATCAGCTCTGTTTTTCTTTGTTCATCACTTTCCAAAGTCAAACATTGTATTTCTTTTTTCTTGTTAAAAAATAAAGCAGTAACAGTACTATAAGTAAAATAAAAAGGGGATTAACTCACAGAATGATATTGTGATTAAATGAAAAGATACAATGAGAAGCCAGTCAACTTGGTGCCCAGGATGGATCAATTTATTTAGCTTTCTTTTCTCAGAGAATTGACCCACATGACACAATCATCTAAAATAGCCACACTGTCTACAAACGCAAAGCTAAGTTAATAGCATAGTGATCCCCAAGCAAGGTGATTTAAGCTAAAAACTATTTCTTTTTTACTTTCAGAGCTAAGAAATCTAGCTTGAGCATATCTACTGTTCAGTAGAATGACATTTATTCTTCGTCCTATCTCCCTGCCTATGCAGTTTTATCTCCAGCTTGATGGGGTTCTCAGAGCTACTGATCCCTGTTCCACAGCATCCTGTCTGCTTCCCATTGCAAGACTGGCAGAACAGTTTAGAAGAAAGACAACTAGTGACCACCTGCTGTGACAATGAGCCTTTCTCTGTGGGCACCTTGGCTTTCTTCTTTCTCTATGTTAGATCCGACCCTATTTGAGATCACCCTATCTTCTATTAGGATGTAGAGCTTCCAAAATTAGTGCTGGGATCTTTCTTTCCTAAGCTACCCACGGTGGATTTCTGTTGCATAAATAAATGCCTGTAACATTATTGTCTCTCAGCAGAACTTTAGTAAGCGCAACTTAACTCTCGTGTGCTATACTAAGTGTTTGAAACACAAAGAGAAATATGGTTCCTTACTTTTTTTTTTTAACAGGCAGAGTGGACAGTGAAAGAGAGACAGAGAGAAGGTCTTCCTTTTCTGTTGGTTCACCCCCCAATGGCCGCTGTGGCAGGCGTACTGCGCTGATCTGAAGCCAGGAGCCAGGTGCTTCTCCTGGTCTCCCATGTGGGTGCAGGGCCCAAGCACTTGGGCCACCCTCCACTGCCTTCCTGGGCCAGAGCAGAGAGCTGGACTGGAAGAGGAGCAACCAGGACAGAATCCGGCGCCCCGACCGGGACTAGAACCGGGGGTGCTGGCACCTCAGGTGGAGGATTAGCCTACTGAGCTGTGGCGCCGGCTGGTTCCTTACTTTCAAAACCTTCCCATAATGAAATAGTCCTTAGACTATTTTTGTTATTGTTCACATCCCTCAGATAAATGATATCCAGAAACCCCACTTTTCATTTAGCCAACTTGCTGTGGCAGGTTTGTTAGTGTAGATAGAATGTCCCAGGCAAAGAGCTGTAAAATCTAATGATTGCTTCACAGACTTTTGGCTAAGATCAAGTGTAAAAATCCAACAATGAAAATAACAACCAACACCTATAGATACTGTATTATTACCATAGAGGGATTCACATGTATTAATTCATTTTTCCAAGTAGTAGTCATAGAAGTGTGCTGCCATTGGTATCTCATTTTACTGATAAAGAAATAAAAGCCCAGATAATTTAGTCAGTTTCCTATAGCTGCTAAATGAGAGCCACATTTTAAGCAGCTTTCTAGTTCAGAAGACATTATTATAGATATACATGCACACACATACTGACACATACATAAGTATACGTGCACAGATATATGATTACTAATTATATATACACACACACACACATATATATATATATAGAGAGAGAGAGAGAGAGAAAGGTAGATACAGAGATATCAACAGACTGCTAAAATGCTGGAATATTATTCTAATAGACAACTGCATTATCATTCTGATTCAAGTGCTATAAATTTAATCATACACTAGAGTCATTGCAATAAACATATATGAGTGCCAATTTAAGTGAGGCTTTAAATTTTATAAAATAAACATGTCCTTGACACTTATCTGAAAGACCAACATATAGTACACGTATACTACATAGCCACTCAATTATTTTCCTAGATTTATACTTTCAGTGTCCAAATTAGATTACTACTTCATGACATGCTTATTTTCTAACTTACAAGTAGATATTTTTTCCAATCAATTATCAGACATCATCCAAGAATGTGGATTTCCTAAAATGCTTCATTGTGCAGTGAATTTAGGTACTATTTTATAAGTCCTGTGAGCATGAATTTTATTGATGTAAATCATTCTATACTTTCAGTTCCATACCAGGAGTCAAAAAAATCATGGAACTGATATGTATTGTTGAAAAAATATACATGAAATTCAAAAATTTTTGTACCATAATAAACATACACATCACCTTGTAACTGGGAAAGTAACTAGTCATATATGTTACCTAGTAAACTGGGAAAAGAAGAATTTACAAATGGCACAAGCTTAGCATTAGAAGGGAAAAAGTTAAATGACTATGGTTGAAATTTGCAATGTATGAATTATTTATATGAATTGTTTCAAATTACCAGACACAGAAAATACTATAATAGGTGAAGCAGCTTTTTATACATCCTTTACATATTCTTACAACTAGAAACTTACTGTTACATAGAAATGGTTTAGGGTAGGGTTCCAGTGTTGGAGCAGCAATTCTTTAAGATAGGGTAGCCATTGTGGAACCAATGTCAAGCTCTAAAGGTTACTGAGTTTTCAGGGTGAACCAAGGAGGTTCAAAACCCATGGCTTGGCCGGCGCTGCGGCTCACTAGGCTAATCCTCTGCCTTGCAGCGCCAGCACACCGGGTTCTAGTCCCGGTCGGGGCACCGATCCTGTCCCGGTTGCCCCTCTTCCAGGCCAGCTCTCTGCTGTGGCCAGGGAGTGCAGTGGAGGATGGCCCAAGTCCTTGGGCCCTGCACCCCATGGGAGACCAGGATAAGCACCTGGCTCCTGCCATCGGATCAGCGCGGTGTGCCGGCCGCAGCGCACTACCGCGGCGGCCATTGGAGGGTGAACCAACGGCAAAAGGAAGACCTTTCTCTCTGTCTCTCTCTCACTATCCACTCTGCCTGTCAATAAATAAATAAATAAATAAATAAATAAATAAATAAAAAAGCAAAGGCTCAAAAAAAAAAAAAAAAAAAAAGAAAACCCATGGCTTGATACATTTTGTGTACTAGCCCTGTTGAAATTGTGCCTTTATTTGAATCCTAGCTACACAGAAAAAAAATGAATTCTTGACCTTTAGAACAAATCAGAAATATTTAAACTTATTTTCTATAATTTCTCAGAAATGCATAGTCATAGATTATACTATTATTTTTTCTCAGAAAGCATTTCTCCTGCTCTTGTATCCCTCAAACTCTATTAATGAGATTTCTATGCCCGGGTGATTTTGAGCAAGTTAAAAATCTTTGGATGTAGGAAACTCATATCACTTCAACTTTTGTCCCTGTATTGTGGAAATGTGGTACTTCAAACGTGAAAATGCTATGAATTATTGAGAATTTACTAAGCTTTGGAAAATAAGACCCTTGAAATATAAAAATGACTTGGTCACATTAAGCCTCACCAACATCTATTTATTCACTACTCAATAACCATGAATTTTAGAGCAATACTCACCAAACTTTAGTGAGCTTATAACAGTCCTTCAGGAAATGTAGAGATTCTCAAGGCATGGAACAATCCTGATTGACCCAGGACTCACACTTTAAGAAACAGTTTATTAGAAGATTGAAACAAGCAAGAGAGAATTTACAAATCTAAAGTATATAGAACCTGTTATCAAAACCAAGACATAAGATTGAAGCCAATAACAACTCTCCTTGACAAAAACTTCAATGAGCCTCCAATGACACATCACAGAATAGGTACCCAGTTGTGGAAATACCTTCTGTAATTTACACTTACCTGAATAGTTTGCCTACAAGGATTATTCTTGGCCTTTGAAGTTTTACAATTGGCCAGATTTGGACACGTGTAATCATTTCTACAATTTATAATTTCAGAATGAAACTGACTCCCCCCGTTTTTTAATACTCCCCCCATTTTTAAGACTGAACATGGGCATTGTGGTTTAGTGCAGCCCAGATGTTACTTACCACTTGCTAAAGTGTAATTATCATCATTTCTGTTGCAAAAATATGAAGGTGCTTCCAAAAAAAACATAGAAAATCTCATTAAAGATATCTTTATTTTGATACAACAATTTGAAATCCATGCATGTTTTTATATAATATAATTTTCAATGAACCTTTTGAAGCTCTCTCATATCGATGTTTTGCAGTTGGCAATTAAATGGCTCACATTTTAAAATTTCTTTTTTTATATTTCTTTTTTTAAACTTTTATTTAGTAAATATAAATTTCCAAAGTACAGTTTATGGATTACAATGGCTTCTCCCCCACCCATAATTTCCCTCCCACTCGCACCCCTCCCATCTCCCGCTCCCTCTCCCATTCCATTCACATCAGGATTCATTTTCAATTATCTTTATATACAGAAGATCGATTTAGTATACACTAAGTAAAGATTTCATCAGTTTGCACCCACACAGAAACACAAAGTGTAAAAATACTGTTTCAGTCCTAGTTATAGCATTACTTCACATTGGACAACACATTAAGGATAGATCTCCCATGAGATGTAAGTACACAGTGACTCCTGTTGCTGACTTAATAATTTGACACTCTTGTTTATAGCATCAGTAATCTCCCTAGGCTCTAGTCATGAGTTGCCAAGGCTATGGAAGCCTTTAGGGTTCACTGACTTCGATTTTATTCAACAGGGTCATAGTCAAAGTGGAAGTTCTCTCCTCCCTTTAGAGAAAGGTACCTCCTTCTTTGATGGCTCTGTTCTTTCCACTGGGATCTCACTCACAGAGATCTTTCATTTAGGTCTTCTTCTTCTTTTTTTTTTCCTAGAGTGTCTTGGCTTTCCATGCCTAAAATACTCTCATGGGCTCTTCAGCCAGATCCGAATGCCTTAAGGGCTGATTCTGAGGCCAGAGTGCTATTTAGGACATCTGCCATTCTATGAGTCTACTGTGTATCCTGCTTCCCATGATGGATCCTTCTCTCCCTTTTTGATTCTATCAGTTTATATTCACAGAAACTAGTCTTGTTTGTGTGATCCCTTTGACTCTTAGACCTACAAGTGTGATCAATTGTGAATGGAAGTTGATCACTTGGACTAGTGAGATGGCATTGGTACATGCCACCTTGATGAGATTGTATTGGAATACCCTGGCACGTTTCTAACTCCACTATTTGGGGCAAGTCCCATTGAGCATGTCCCAAATTGTACATCTCCTCCCTCTCTTTTTCTCATTCTTATATTTAACCGGGATCACTTTTCAGTTAAAATTTAAACACCTAAGAATAATTGTGTGTTAATTACAGAGTTCAAACAATAGTACTAGAACAAAAAAAATACTAAAATGGATAAAGTATTACATTGTACATCAACAGGATAAGAGCTGATCAAGTCACTGTTTCTCATAGTGTCCATTTCATTTCAACAGCTTTCTCCTTTGGTGCTCAGTTAGTTGTCGCCAGTCAGGGAGAACATATGGTATTTGTCCCTCTGGGACTGGCTTATTTCACTCAGCATAACATTTTCCAGATTCCTCCATCTTGTTGCAAATGACTGGGTTTCATTGTTTCTTACTGCTGTATAGTATTCTATAGAGTACATGTCCCATAATTTCTTTATCCAGTTTCCTGTTGATGGGCATTTGGGTTGGTTCCAGGTCTTAGCTATTGTGAATTGAGCTGCAATAAACATTAATGTGCAGACAGCTTTCTTGTTTGCCAATTTAATTTCCTTTGGGTAAATTCCAAGGAGTGGTATGGCTGGGTTGTATGGTAGGGTTATATTCAGGTTTCTGAGGAATCTCCAGACTGACTTCCATAGTGGCTTAACCAGTTTGCATTCCCACCAACAGTGGGTTAGTGACCCTTTTTCCCCACATCCTTTCCAGTATCTATTGTTGGTAGATTTCTGAATGTGAGCCATTCTCACTGGGGTGAGGTGAAACCTCATTGTGGTTTTGATTTGCATTTCCCTGATTGCTAGTGATCGTAAACATTTTTTCATGTGTCTGTTGGCCATTTAGATTTCCTCTTTTGAAAAATGTCTGTTGAGGTCCTTGGCCCATCTCTTAAGTGGGTTGTTTGTTTTGATGTTGTGGAGTTTCTTGATTTCTTTGTAGAATTTCAAAGAGGTATAGCTAAATAACCAGCCTGAAGAAAACTACTCAGCATACAACTTTAGTTATGAAATGTCACAAGTTTAGGCATTATTATGTTTCAGATAGTTTTGTCTATAATTTGCTGTATCAGCCTTATCAACAGTTTCCTGTAACATAACACACTGGTATCACAGCAGAGCATATTAATCATTAGTAAGTTATCAAATACAAAGTGAAAACCAATAAGAACTTTTGGTTGTTACTTAACATTACAGTGTATGGAATATTGTAATCTGATAAATAAGGCATGTAAAAGTGACTTAAACCCTAGAGATCTACCCCCTTTTCAAGATATATAAATATTAAAGTGTATTTTATAACTGCTTATTATGGTTGAATTCCCTTATAATAAGATAATGAGCCTTTTTCTTAACAATTCCCCTAATGAGAAAAAGCTCTTAAAGCATCTGCCGTAGACTTGATATCCAAGAGCCTGTCCCTCCTGTGGAGTAATGAAAGGCCATCTGTCTCAGTTTTGTAACCTTTAGAATTGTGCTCTCTGAGAATTAGATTTAAGATCTTCTTAGAATTAAAAAGTATGATCTATTTTACAACTTCATTTTGGAATGTGAAATTATCCAGGTATGTAAGAGGATGAATTATTTAGAAAAAATATGCTAATTATCTTTTTAGTTTTTGATATATATTCCCACAATTTCTTCCTTTAGAAATTGTCAGTTTATTTTTTATTTCATTTTATTTATTTGAGAGACAGAGAGACAAACAGGAAGAAAGATATCTCCCATCTGCTGGTTCACTCTTCAAATATTTGCAACAGCTGTAGTTGGGCCAGGTAAGGATGTCATTTATTTTTATTTATTTATTTTTAATATGCATTTGCTTGAAAGGCAAAGTTACAGAGGGGGGCAGACAGACACAGATAGAGCGAGATAGATCTTTCATCCACTGGTTCACTCCCCAGATGGTCATAAATGCTAAGGCAGGGCCAGGCTAAAGTCAGAAGCCAGGAATTTCAACCCAGTCTCCCACATAGGTGCAGGGACCCAAGCATTTAGGCCATCCTCTGCTGCTTTCTCAGGTGCAATAGCAAGGAGCTGGATCAGAAGTGGGCTAACTGGGATTTGAACCGGCACCCACATGGGATGTTAACATTGCTGGCAGTGATTCTACCCATTACACCACAACACCAAGTCCAAACAAGGATGCTTTTACATTTCTTTGTGTCCTCTTCAATTTCAGTCGTCAATGTTTTGCAGTTCCATTGTAGAGATCTTTTACAACTTTGATCAAATTGCTAGAGCTGCTAGAGAATTAAATTGCTTTCTTTACTTCCTTTTCAAATGATTCGCTTAGTGGTATATAGTGATGCTACTGATTTTTGAACATTGAATTTTTTATACAGTAATTTTGCTAAATGCTTTATTAGTTCTAGTGGGTTTTTGATTTAATACTTGGACTTTTCTATATATGAGGATACTTTCTGTAAAATGGAATTAAAAGACAAGCTTATTTTAGTGCAAAATCTTTTTCAGGGGTCTATGTTTTGGCACAACAGATTAAGCTGCCACCTTCAGTACTGGAATCCCAAATGGGTGCTGGTTCGAATCCCAGCAGCTCCACTTCTTCTTTTATTTTTAAGATTTATTTGAAAGACATACTTACAGAGAGAGAGGTAGAGACTGAGAAAGAGAGGTCTTCTATCCATTGGTTCACTCCCCAAATGGGCGCAATGGCCGGAGCTGGGCTGATCCAAAGCCTGGAGCCAGGAGCTTCTTCCAAGTCTTCCATGTGGGTGCAGGGCCCCAACGATTGGGCCATCCTCCAACACTTTCCCAAGTACATTAGCAGGGAGCCGGGTCAGAAGTAGAGCAACTGGGATTTGAATTGGTGCCCATATGGGATGCTGCTGCTGTAGGCCAGGGCTTTAACCTACTGTGCCACATTGCTGGCCCCACTGCTCCACTTCTAATCCAGCTCCCTACTAATGCCACCAGGAAAGCAGCCAAAGATGGCCCAAGTACTTGAGACCCTGCACCCATGTGGGAGACATGGATGAAACTCTTGGCTCCTGGCTTCATCCTAGCCCAGGACTCTGCGGTTGTGGGAACTTGTGGAATGAAACAGTGGATGGAAGATCTCTCCCTCTCTGTTTCTACCTCTCTCTCTGTAACTCTGCCTTTCACATAAATTAAAAAAAAGAAACCTTCAAAACCATGCATGGGAAAAATGTTCAAAAGTACATGAAAAACACATATTATTAAAAACACTATGCATGTATTTCAATAACTTTTGTACCAAAATAAGCTTATTTTTAAATTCCATTAAACTTGAACTTTTCAAAGTATTCTTATGTAAGATCATGTTACCTGCAAGCAGTGACAATTAGAATTCTTCCTATTTTGCATGCTATTTTTTCTCTTGCCTAATTGCTTTGGTGTTGTCTTCCTGTACTATGTTGAATAAAAGTGAATAATGGCATTCTTGTCTTGTTCCAGATCTTAGAAAACTACAGCTTTTTCCTGCTCAGAATGATATTAGCTATTTTTTTTCATTTATTAAACTTTTATTTAATGAATATAAATTTCCAAAGTACAGCTTATGGGTTACAATGGCTTCCCCCCTCCCATAACTTCCCTCCCACCCGCAACCCTCCCCTCTCCCGCTCCCTCTCCCCTTCCATTCACATCAAGATTCATTTTCAATTCTCTTTATACACAGAAGATCAGTTTAGTAGATATTAGCTATTGATTTATTATATATGGCATTTACTATGTTAAATATGTGCCTTTTGTAAATTTTAGATATTTTTCATGAAGCCATGTCAAATTTTATCAAATGGTTTTTCTGCATCTACTGAGATGATAGTATTGTTTTTGTTCTCCACTCTATGATGTGATCAGTCATATTTGTTGATTTGCATAACCTGAATTATCCTTGCATTTGCAGAATGAGTCCTATTTTATCGTGATGAATAACATTTTTAATGTGCTGTGCGTTTTGGTTTGCTAGAATTTTTTTTGAGGGATTCTGTACTTATGTTTATCTGGGATACTTGTTTATTATTTTCCTTTTTTGTGTCCTTGTCAGGTTTTGTTATCAGTATATTCCTGGCTTCATCAGATGATTTTGGAAGAAATGGCTCCTCTTCAACTTTGGAGAATAATTTGAGAATATTTGATATTAAGTCTTTAAAAAAAATTGGTAGAATCAGAAATGGAGTCTCTTGCTCCTAGGCTTTTCTTTGATGGGAAAAAATATTTTATTATTGATTCAATGTCATAATGTATTATTGGTCCATTTAGTTTTCTATTTCTTCATGATTTAATCTTAACAAAGTATATGTGTCCAGGAACTGGTTTTTTACTTCTAGTCTGTCAAAGTTTTTGGCATACAGTTGATCATATTCCCAGATAGTTTTTTTATTTCTGTGGTATCAGTTGTAATGCTCATTTTCTTCTTTAATTTCATTAAAAACCAGACACTTCATTTCTCATTTGTTATCCTGAGCTCTGGTTAAAATGTGTGAACACCTGTCCTGATGGATGTCTATGTGGAGAGACAATAGCTAGAGCATCTTAGCGTCTTACTCTGCCCTTCCAGCTATGAGTTCTTGATTTGGCAGATATGTTCCATTTATTCTTTACATTCTATCATCTTCACTGTTTCATATTCCAGTTGTTATGTTTTATGTCAACTGTCTTCAGTTTTATGATTGTTTCTGACATTTTCATATGTACCCAAACATAATTTGCTTTTAAATGTACTGGAGGCTACAAATTATCCTCTAATTACTTTTTCACTAGTTCATTTAAGTTCGCTTTTCCTTTTAACATGAAGTTATGTCTTTGTTATACCATTTTGAGAAAGCAAAAAGAAAGAGCAGATGAAGTTAGAAAGCAGAAATCAAGGAGAGCATAAGAGAATAATGATAACACGTGCTTTATAAGTTAGGAGAATTTCAAGTTCCAAGTAAAACGCTCTCCAAATAAAATTGACCTTTACTATAAGGTTATTTAATATTTCTTTAGCAATATATTTGACATTAAGTTTTCACTGGATGTTTTGGAGACTCATTGAAATAGATATGTCCTTTTTTGTTTTCAAAAATCATATACATACTTTATGAAAACAGACATTTCACTCATTTCTCAACAAGGTTCTTCACTAAAAATAGATCTTTTGTTTCCCACTTAGTGTATTTAAAAATAAATATATCCATCTTGAAATCCATTGCTTCCCATTTTAGTTTCTTGGAAGCTTCTAGCAACATCTCAGAAACTGACATGCCACAGCTTCAGTTTATATTATGATTCAGGGAGGACTCCACTATCACTTGTCTTTGAAATAGATTTTGTTAATGTTCCCCAAATTCTGATGCTCAAGCTAACTGCAAAGTTAGTAGTGAAATGTCACCTCAATTATTTTCTCTTTATGTTATTTTCTTTCTTTTTAAAAAAAATATTTATCTTTTTGAGAGGCAGTGTTACAGACAGAGACAGAGATAAATGTGCATCCGCTGGTTCACTCCCCAAGTGACTGCAAGAGCCAGAACTGTGCTGATCTGAAGCTAGTAGCCAGGAGCTTCTTCCAGGGGATCCCAAGAAGGTAAAGGGGCCCAAGCACTTGGGCCATCCTCCATTGCTTTCCCAGGCCATGAGCAGAGAGCTGGATCAGAAAGGGAACAGCCGGGACATGAACCCGCACCCATATGGGATGACAGTGCTGCACGCGGAGGCTTTGCCTACTAAGATACAGTGCTGGCCCATTTTTCCCTTATTTTCTAATTTTTTCACTCTAGATCTCTCTTTCTAGACACACACACACACATACACACAAACACACATGCACACCATTTTCCTAAGTGTTATACCTCAGCCTTCCACAGTTCCTTTTGAACATACCTTGAAGACTGTGTGGAGTAATGGGTAAAGCTGCCGCTTGCCATGCAGCCATCCTGTATATGCATTGGTTTGAGTCTTGGTTGCTCCACTTATAATTCAGCTGCCTGGTAGTGTGGAAAACAACAGAAGATGACCCAAGTGCTTGGACCCCTGACACCACGTGGAGACTTAGATAAAGCTCCTAGATCTTTGGCTCAGTCCTGGCCACTTATGGAGTGAATCAGTGGATGGAAGCACTCTCTCTGTCTCTCTTTAACTCGACTTTCAAATAGATAAGTCTTAAAAATGAAGAAAATTAAATAGATCATTGAAACTCAATGGTCATATCCATGCCTTCACCTTTAATAGTGTTCATTCACTGCAATCATTTAATGTCTAACAAAAGCACAGCAGTCCATGGGTTTCATTACATCAATGGATTTTCACAGAAGTATTGTTAGGGAACAAGGCATTAATGAGTTGCATTAAGGCTGACCTCCGAGGACTAGGAAACTTGGTGTATCTCATTTCAAAAATAGGGGGTGAGGGCTTGCAATAATTGGGGTCAGACAACCCTCCGAGGATTTCTGAAAGGTAAAATGAGTTCATGACAAATTATACCAATCTTACCTTAAAAGTGGAATTCTTAGAAGTGGAATGCTTCTGTGTAAGCACCATGCCACAATCTTCCAAAAGAGACAAAAGGAATTGAAGACAGAACTAGCATTTTGTACCTAACAATGACCAGAAGGTATTAGCTAAAGATGCAGCATTCAATTGAAGGGTTCATTAAAGGGCTGTTGAATAGAGAAAATTTCCATGTCTGCCCTATACAAGAGGAGAGCATCACATTGCTCGTCTCTAAGGCTTTAGAGTGGGAAAAAGAGCAAACAATAGAGTAGGCTGCCTGCACGAGCCTGGGAGGTGCTTGCCAGGAGTAAAAGAGTAGGGATGGAAAGAGTGAACAACAATCTAAATTGTTCCAATCCATTTAAGTTAATTAATTAATTAATTAATTAATGTTAATTATTTGAAGTGCACAGACAGGTATCTCCCATCAGCTCATTTCCTCCTTACATACTTGCAATAGCCAGCGGTGGGTCAGGCTGAAGTCATGAGCCTCAAACTCAGTCGGGGTCTCACACATGGTTGGCAGGAACCCAATTGCTTGAGCCATCACCTAAAACCTCCCAGTGTTTACATTAGGAGGAGAAAGCTGGAATTCGGAGAAGAGCCTGCATTTGAACCCAGGCACTCCAGTATGGGATGCAGACATCCCAAGCAGTGTTGTAAACACCATGCCAAGGGCCTGCACTGTGGCATAGTGGGCTAAGCCTCCACCTACAGCACCAGCATCCCATATGGGTGCCGGTTCTAGTCCCAGCTGCCCCTCTTCCAATCCAGCTCTCTGCCATGGCCTGGGAAAGCAGCAGAGGATGGCCCAAGTGCTTGGGTCCCTGCACCTGTGTGGGAGAACCAGAAGAAGCTCCTGGCTCCTTGCTTTAGATCAGCTCAACTCTGACTATTGCAGCCATTTGGTGAGCGAACCAGTAGATGGAAGACATCACTCTCTGTATCTCCCTCTCCCTGTCTGTAACTCTACCTCTCAAATAAATAAATAAAATCTTTTTAAAAAAAATACAAAACACTATGCTAAAGCACACTCCCTACTCTGATCCTTAATAATGAAAATAACCAGATTGCTATAAAGCACTTCATAAAGTGCAGACTATTCCAAATACAGGATACTTGCATTCAATAATATATTGTTTATTTTTCTTCTGGACACTTAGTTTGAAACAGACAAGTTACATGATCTAACTGGTTTCATGATAGCAAAGTGTGAAATCAAACACTGTATTTTGAGCTTTTTTTTTTTTTTACCAAGAATTGGGCACACATGCATTTGAAAGAACAGAATCCAGAAAGAGATTTAAAAATGAAAGGTATGAAAGGGGGTAACAGGAGAGGAAGAAATGGAGGATAAGTTCAGGGATGTGCATGTGTTATAAATGAAAAAATTGAGTTTCCAGATTTTTTAAAATTTATTTAATTATTTTAGTCTGTCACGGCAAAATCCTACTTAAGAAAATTGACAGGGACCAACACTGTGGTGCAGTGGGTTAATCCTCTACCTGCAGCGCCAGCATCCGATTTGGGCACTGGTTCTAGTCCTGGCTGTCCCTCTTCCAATCAAGCTCTCTGTTATGGCCTGGGAAAGCAGTAAAAGTTGGTCCATGTGCTTGGGCTCTTGCACCCGCATGAGAGACTGGGAAGAACCACCTGGCACCTGGCTTTGGGTCAGCGCAGCTCCAGCCATTGCGGCCATTTGGGGAGTGAACCAATAGAAGGAAGATCTTTCTCTCTGTCTCTCTCACACTGTCTGTAACTCTACGTCTCAAATAAGTAAATAAAATCTTAAGAGAAAACTGACAGTTTTGATATACATAGTAGTGATAATTTCCAAAATTGAAGTTTCCTTATGTCATTACTTCTGTTGTGATCACGAATCCCTAACCTCCTTCTAAAATTGTACGAAACTTCACCTATCACTCTGCAAATGTCAGATAATTTGCTTCTCATCACACAATCCTTCGTACTCAATTGTACAACTACATTTCATAAACATTAATAATGGCTAAGTAATTGTAGAAAAAATTCTTTTGATTTGAATATCAGAAGTAGTGTTAAAATGCTAAGCATATGGCAAAAATCAAGACTAAAACTTTCTCTTTTTGTTGAAATAAATATTGAAAAGGAATTTAGCAATCCATTATTTGTCAGACAAATGCGTTATACAAAACAGCTGTTATTATAGGGCATTTCACTTCTAACAATGCTATCTTCTTTATTATTTCATCTGTGGATTTCAGTAGTGCCTGAAAACTTGCTTTATTTCACCAGTATTTCACAGGTTTTTCATTAAATGTAGCAATATTCATAGTGTGTTTATGAAAATAAGACTTCACAAAAATCAAGTTTTATGTTCATTGAGTTTTTCCATTGGGAAGAATAATCAACTGTTTAACTAGCAACTGTAATGGCAAAGTTTATATGTCCTGTCATTTAACTTATGAGGAAGAAGGAGAAAAATTAACACCTCAAAGTTCAACTGAGCTCTGAGTCTAGTAAGTTTCCCTTTAAAGCAGTGTTGTCCTTATTGATAAACAATGTGCTCCTCATTTAAATGCTATATAATCCATTTCCATGCCTCACTTGGTTCAAGTGTTCAACTTCTTAATTAGGCATCTGTTAGACAATGAAACTTTGTTTTCGTACAAATAATATAGGCCTCTTTACTAATGTAGCTTGAATAATAACTTCTTCCTCATGAGAGATTAATTTGATGCTTAAAATGTCAAGAAGGAAGGTTCAACATTTACAGGATATTAATTGTTAGAGTATGAATATGCCATTATTATTACTCAAAGCCACATGTTTTAAAATACAATAGTGGAAAAAAGCCCAATAATTTTGAACACAGGAAACTCTGCATTAGCAGCAACACTGAAACATCATAGGGGTGGTCCTCATAACTGTTTATTTTATGTGCTATCATTCTCAGATATGTTGATTGACATTTACTGTTCTTTGTTTTATATAATGAGCTTATAGCCATTTTATGCATATTCTTAGAAGTAGGAGGGCATTTTATCCAGTAGACATTTCCAATATATAAAAATGTCTATTCATATTTGATCATCAACTTTATACTTAGAAAAATTGTTTAAGGAAGACTACCAAATGGAAAGTGCAGAGATAAACTATGTAGAGATCTTCGATGTCAAAGTGACCAGTTAGGACAGTTAACCATTGAGGCTTTACTCACTTACAGTAATAGAATGACAAGAACCAAAAGTAGGCACCTGATCCCCAATATTCCATTTATCACATGGAACAGCAATAGGCAAAGGTCAAATGACAGGTGGTGAAGGAGTGGGTGTGCAGGAGAAGGATCAATAAATAAAAGCCTTCCACTTTCTTATGGATTCCAGGAGTGGGAGGGAGAGAGAAGGGAGGACTGATATGGGACAATTTTTGACTGAGTCGAAGTGGAGAAAATGACTTAGTGTAGCTCCTTTTCTAAGAAGACGTTGGTGGAGGCTCCTAAAAGTGCCTCCCTTGAGTTGTCCTGGTCAAGTGGCCTCCAGCTGGGTGTCTGAGTTAGAGACACACAGGACATGTGCTTGCCCCCAGCAACCCTGATCACTGGACTGCAGCTCCTCTCAGCAAACAGGAGCGTTCTGACTGTGGGCCCTTGTCTGGCATGGGGAGGGAGACTTCCCCACAAGGCTTTGGGCAAGTCTGTGCAATTGCCTCTTGTCAACCTGAAGGATCACACTCAGAACCAGACCTTTGGCCTGGAAATGGACTCCTCAGACCAATAGTGTCAGATTCAAGGAATATACTGCCTAGTTCTGAAGACCTATTGCTCTCACAACTAGCAGAGCAGAGATTGATATTGCTATTTTTTCATCATTCAAATTAAAGTTCAATTCTTCATTCTAATTTTCTATTTCATAAAAAAGAATGTCTATTTTCTGTACTGTTGTGTATGATATAGGAAGATAAAAATGATATATAACTGTTATTTTAGTGTTCCTAGGATTCCTGAGCTCTGATGCTATACCACAGGACATTGACAATGTGGATGAATTACTATATCAGCCTGTGAATGACTATTTTCTTGAGCTGGAATTTATTGCAGCAATGGACCTAGCTTCTCAGAATAAAATCAGTAATTTTTAAAAGATGAATCATGGTGAAGCAAAGTATTGGCTAAAACTGTGCAGTAACTTAGCAGCAATCATGAAGAAAGTAGAATTTTTGCTGAGCTAAAAGTCTTTGAAATTAATAGCTAAGTAGTTGTTCATTAAGGTAAACTATGTATAAAATGTAATGAAGATGAAAATTTATTGATGTAAATTTTCTTCATTATAAAAATATTTCTGATGATATTGAAAAGCAACATAAGGGAAAAAGCAGTCTTGCTCATCTTTAAAAAAACTGAAAAAGGAATGGATAAATGCAGATGTTGTACTTGCTGCAAATCCCAACATCCTTTCCTTCCCAAGAAATCAAGTCATTTAATCACATACAGTTCCTATCTCATTTTTAGAGTCTTTTTTCTTTAGGGAAAAAAAAAACAAATGCTTCTTACAGAAAAATGAGAAAAAATGTGAACAGGAAAATTAATTTTCTATATATTATAAATATCATAGACATCCATAAGCCTGATTGTTGAAAATGTTATTTATCAATTTTAATTCAGTAATATTTTTGCTTTCAACTTTAAGAAAATCTTTTTTAAATTTTAGTGACTTCTGATATACAAAATGTATGATAGAATGGAACAAGATATTAAAAGTAAGTAACAAAAAACTATAAAAATTAAAAGCATATGACATGAGAGGCTGTGATGTGCAATATCTATATTTCTTTCTGTGAAGCTATATGACTCAGTGTGACAAGCTGGAGCCCAAGACTAGGTATGTTCATAGCTATTCCACTGGATTGCCTCCTGGCTTGTCAGGTGACACAAGACTCTGATTTATAACAATCATGACAGCCAAGCATACTAAACTGATGGGACTATTGTTAATAGCAAAGAAAAATAAACGTAAATGAGTTGGGAATTATGTAGGAATGTTTATAATAACCTCTGATAACATACATGGCAGAAATTGAGCTGTAAATATAATACATGTGTCCTAATTGAAGCTGAAAAACTCATAAGCTTATTATATATAAAATGACATAAACTTAATTCAAGTATACATGTACTGTTACAGGCTAAATTTCTTTATATTTCTCGTCTACAAGTAATTTGGTAGTGATATATAAAATTTTCTAATTCATATCTTTAAATTAGTTCCTTCACAGTTCATTTATGAAATTGTTTTTATATTTATGGCCCTGTGCTTTCACCAAATGTAAATATTAGGAATAAATATAACAATAATTTAGTGTCATACAGAATCAAAATGCTATTTTTTTCAGATATATTTGTCTGCATGATAATTGAATTACAATGAAAAATTTCATAAAATTGGAGTTGTAGTTTTTTTAATAGAATTAGATTCATATTGTCTTACCACATGTAAATGGATGCTCAAAACAAAGACTCCACTTACAGCAAAGCATATCATATTCTTATCCTGATTCCTGTGTGTGTTGCACTTAAATAGTAACTATGGGAAAATGAAATTGACAGTGCTATAACGATCTCCATTGTTGTTCTGCTAGAACACTTTAGTTTCCTAAACAAGCAAATAGTGTAGCAAATTACATGAGTCTTTGTGTTGCTAAGTCAAAGACAATTTCTTTTTGGAATGAAATGATCTTTGATATTTGAATTGAAAACTCCATATAAACAAGCATAGTGTTCCAACAATGATTGATTAAACCGAACTGCAATTAGATTTTTCTAAACTCCTTTTTCTTTGCAACTTAATCAAATTTGTGAAACTTTATAACTGTTGAGAAGCCATAATATGTCATAACTACTTTAAAATAAATACCAGGCAGAGTCAGGACTGTGAGTTGAAAACTGAAACTAGTAACTAAGACGACATAGGCTATTTGATAAGAATATAGCATTTCTGTTTCATTGATCCTGGCTTCTATAAACATATTTTAAAAAAGCCACGTTCGTTCAAGGATAGAAAAGCAGGATTCAGTCATCAAAAGATGATATATCACACATTCATGTTTTTGGCTATCCCATAGATTTTTTCACTTTGGCCTAAAAGTACATATAAACTGCAAATTTATCTCACTTATGCAGATCTGAATAACTTGTATTTATGTATGTACTCAGTATGGGTATGGCCAGTCTTGTATAATCTTGATGTAGAATTCTATACTTGAGGATATATGCAGAGTAATTTTGCTTTTGGTAATATGGAGAAATAGAAAATGTGACTCCATCCCATGACTTCAGCCTTCTCAAGACATCCTAACTATTAGGAATGTAGGATTAAGTTTAAGAAGTGTTCTCCTCAGAGACAAAAATTCCAAAGCAAAACAAGCAAGAATATAACTTAAATCAGGTATGAATTTAAATGTAAGAAAATGTACTGACATCAGGGCTGCATGGATATCTTAGTCATCCTTCTTTATAGCATGAGCAAAGGCTTAGGGTATATGAGATGATGATGAAGCCAGTGTGTTCTCTAGAACCTGTGTGAAGAAAAATAGCATGAGAATTCAAAGCAATAGTTATGCATCTATTGGATTTTCATTTCTGAAATGAAATTAGAAATTGAGAAAAAAAGTTTGTCCAGAAATCAGTAATAGGCGGGATACTAGGAAGAAGCAAGTGCAAAATCTTTCTGGCCACACTTGATTCTTGTAGATAACGACTAGGGAAAGCATTTTCACAATCTGAAACTACAGGGCTCTCAAAAAATCCTTAACAAGACAGAGTCATATCAGTGACAAGCATGATGAATAAAATCCCTAAATATTTTATAGATTTATTTATTTTAAAGGCAGGAGGAGGGGAGTGTAGAGAGAGAGCTTTTCTGTTTGTTGATTCTTTCCCCCAAATGCTCGCTACCATCAAGGATGAGCCAGGCTCAAGTCAGGAGTAAGGAACTCAATCAGAATCTCCCAAGTGGGTAGCTGGGACCCAGCTATTTAAGCTATCAGCTGCTGCCTCCCAAGGTATTTATTAACAGGAAACTGGAATTGGAATTGAGGGCAAAGCTGCAGCTTGAATTCAGGCTCTCCAGTATGAGAACCAGGCATTCCAAGTGTTATCTTCACTTCTACACAAAATGTCCACTCTGAGAATTCCTGCATTTTAGGGACTAAAACTATCTCATGGACATTATGAAAATGTGTATTCAAAATAACTAAAATTAAAATTATAAGTCATAACAGCAAGAAAACAAATTCAATGAATAAATGAAAAGGAAAAGAAAATGAACTATATATGTTTCAGAAATGAAAAATTGAGAGCAGAAATTAAAAACTTGATTAACAAGTTAAATCATTTATTAAAAAACAGTAAATAGAAAATTAGTGAGTTGGAAGCTAGATACTAGCTAGTGTTTACTGGTGATTAGTAAGTGGATTTTGTGACAAACTGTCTGGCTCTGTGGTCTCTGCTATCAACCATTCTGCTGTCCAGAAATCAGCATGGAATAATAAGTAGATGGTTAATAGATAAGAGAGATTATGAGATGTGAAGAGTGAAATTAAAAGGCTTAACATGCATTAGTAATCACTACCTCTTCCTTGACAGTCTTTTGATTACACATAGTTCTGGAGCTTCTTCACTGACCACAGTATCTCTCTTATGCCTGTTCTTTCTAAGTTCTCTAACACTTTAACATTGAGGGCACCCAGGGCCCTGGGTGTGGCTTTCTTCTTTTTCTCTCTGGGTCACTCAATCACTTAGTGGTCTCATACAATGCTGTATTTTAAATATCATCTCTGCACTGAGAATTTCTAACTTATACCTGATGTATATTTATTTCACATAAACAACTATCTGTGTTATACATCAAATTAATATGTCCGTAACTGATATTATTTTTCAACCCTCAGTCTGTCTTCTCACAGAACTAACCATCTTTGTCCTTTCCAGTTATTTAATTCAGTTTTCCACTTTATGTCATAAAACACATTTAACTCATCAGAAAATCCAGTTGACTCAAGCATCCATCCTTTGCTTTCCACTTAACAGCAGAACTACCTAGTAGAAGCTACCATTATCAGTCTCTTGATTACTACTATAGACTATTAGCCTTATTTCTGTGGTTCTGTCCTTATCTCCTTCATTATATGCTGAACACTGAAACCTGTATGCTTCTATTTTAATGTAAGTCACACAATAATATGTTTCTGCTCAAAGTTCTCTAATATCTTCCCAAGTCACCTAGAGAAGGGGCAAAGTCCTTACAAGGTCACATCAGACCATATACAACTCAGCTGCAACTAACTCACTATTTTAATTACTCTTTCTCTCACACAATTCATACTGCTGCTAAAATGGTTACCTCTAAAACCCTCAGCCTTCTACCTCAGCATATTTGCATATGTTTTTGTTATATATGGAACATTCTTCCCACATATACCCACATATTTTCTTGTTTCACCTATTTTTCTTTTATTTTACTCAAAAATTATCTTCTCATTGAGTTCTCCCTTTACCATCTACATAGCATTACAAGCAATAAAAAATCATCATTTTCCATATAGGCTTTATTTTTCTCCCTAGTATTTATTGACATTATATAGAACGTAAGTCATTTTGTCTATCAGTCTACCTCACCCAGATTGTGAACTCCACTTACCACCCCCAAATCCCCAATGCCAGAAAGGGGAGATGGGCTTAAGCGTGTCCTAAATGCATAAATGGATTTTGTTAGAAGGTAGTTTGCACTTCCCATTGTATGCACCTTCCACTGTATTTTTGCTATGTCTTTCTCAACTATTACCCGTGTCTCTATGAAGAGTTCTCATTACTAAGAGACTATGGAAAAAAAGTGTGCCTGTCATCTGAATGCTGTGCATAGTGTCACCAATTAAATGTAAATATGAACATTCAAAACTTATTTAGGGAGTCATTGGAGTTTAAGGGATGTGTAGGTTGAATTTTGAGCTGTGCTCTTGGTTGCTCATTTTGTCTATTTTAACCTATACTGATTTATGGATGGCAAAGAGTGGTTCAGGGGCCAGGTTGTGGAGCGATTGGTAAATTGCCATTTGCAATGACAGTGTCCCATATTGAAGGGACACTTAGAGTCTCAGCTGCTTGGCTTCTGATCCATATCCCTGTTAACGCACCTGGTGAAGCAATGGGTGATGGCCCAAGTGCTTTGGGGCATATGGGAGACCTGGATAGAGTTCCTGGCTCCTGGCTTCAGCCTGGCCCAGTCCTGGCTATTGCAGGTGTTTTTGGGGGAGTAAATTGGTGGTTGGAAAATCTTTCTCTTTCTGTCTCCCTTCCTTCCTCTTTTTCTCTTTCAAATAACTAAACACACATATCATCTTTTAAGAAGCGTTAAAACCGTGTAAAACTTGGAAGGAATAAGATTAATTAAAAGCAGAATAGGCTGCAAGCTCCAGACAAGGGGTTCTTCAGGTCTAGCAGACTCTTCCCACCACACAGGCTGCACTAACCACAGAAATTCACGTGCATCTTCGTGAGAATATAGAATTGCGGTGCTGCTTTCAGTCATGTTGATGCTTTTCTTTTGAATTCTTTGCATAGATTCTCCTGATTCAACAACCATGAATCTGCCTAAAATTCCTCTTCTCATAAAATGTATTGTAATCTTATTCAGCCCCAAATAGCTGGCACAGCTCACTTGTACATTGAACATGTTTCATAATTAAAATATAAATGTTTATAAAGATAACTGAAAACCTATGGTTGTATTTCAAGAGTGGTGCACTTCTTCAAAGAAAGTGATTTCTAAGAAATGTAGTTAGAGTAATTATTTCACTGTCACTTAAATGTTTCAAATGTGTTTATCTTCCAGACCCTCAAAAGCTGTTACTTGATCATGCTTGACCTATCCACAACCCTACCATAACATTATATCCTATTCATATGTTTTTTATTGTTCTATATTTAAAATTTCTTCCCTTTTATTTTTCTTCTATAGTCAAAACTCTAACATACTAATATTTAACATTTCCATTTGAGGTCTGCACAGTTAAATCCTCAAAAATAAATGGGAGATTCCTACCGCTATTCTTTCCCCCTAATTCCAATGAATTGTGAAAAGTTTACTGCTGATCCTCAAGGATCATTCTTTCTCAAATATTTTGCAAAGTGAGGGACCTCTTTTTATCAGACATTGAAGAGAAAAAGGTTAAGTTAGAGAAAACTGGAAGTTTCTTGTCCTTTGTAAAAATATATTTTATTTACTTTCATCTACTTGAAAGGCAGAATGACAGAGACATGACAGAGTGAGATTTGGAAACCAGAAAAAGGGTCACTACATGATCCAGCATGTAGTTTTATGTATGCATTTATGTATGTTTTATGCAGTTTTACTATGACTCTATCTATCATCTATCATTTGTCTAAACACACTGATATCTTCTTCACTTCCTTTTTTGTTGCTGCTCAGTTCATAATAGCTCATATGTAATCAGCCCAATTGTTCATTGATGGGTGAGTGAATAAAGAAAATGTGAAGAAAACACACAATAGGATAATATTCAATGATAAAACGGAATAAAATTTGGTCATTTACAACATGGATTGAGCTGGGGCACATTATATTAAGTATTTATAAGCCAGCACAGAGAGATAAACACTGCATGCTTTTGCTTACATGTGGCACTAAAGTTGATATCAAAGAAATAGGAAGAGAAAGCCTGGTTAGGATGTAGGGAAGGGAATGATAGAAAGAGAATGGCTCATGAGTATATAGGTGCAGTTGGATGGAGGAGTAACTTTAAGTGCTTGATATCATGGTAAGATAACTATTTTACACAACAATTAATTAAATATTTCAAAATAGCAATAGGAATTTGAATGTTCCCAATATGGAGATTAGTTATGTCCAAGAGGATAGGTATGCAATTCACTCCTATCTAATCATCACCCACTGTATACATGTATTGAAGTACCACACTGTGTACCATTTATATGTACAATTACTGTATGTAAACAAATATTGCATTTAAGCAAATCTGAAATTCTGTCATGAATTCTCACTTCGTAATACTATTGTTAAATAAAATTTTTGCTTTTTTCCACTTTTTGGCAACAATTGCATGGAATTATATTTACTCATCATTCATCTTACTAGGAGGGCTGTTCTTTATTTTTCTGTCTTTAAAACTCATTTAGATTCCAGTTACCTTATTAAAGACCATTCCTGGTTATTTACAAATTTTGTAAAATGTATTCAGTGTTTCTATTCATATTATTGATTAAAAATATTTTAAACAAATGTCTCTACAAAGTTTTCTGTATCTCCAACATTTCTTTTTCTGCCGACAAGGTAGAAAAACCTAAGCAAATGACTTGCTAAATCCACATAAGAAAAAAAGAGAAAATTAGATTAGTCATAATGACATGTATTAAATGAACCCATTAATATTCCTGAAGATTAATGGGTTCATTTTCTAAGCATACAAATTTTAAATATCTAATTCAAGAACTTTGCCCAGTTTCTACATAATCACATCTGCTTATAATTTCCAGAGTCTAATGTATTCTTCTTAAAACACAATTTACATTTTTCATCTTTCTCTTCCTCTATGATTCATCCAACAGCAATGCAAGGCTTCCCGTGACTTTATTAGAAACTCCTTGCAGTATTCTTGTACATAATCCTGTATCAATCCTTGTCAAATGATTGCCAGATCAGATTCTTTCTGTGCGGGAGAGTTCTTTCTTCATCTGCTGAACAGAAGAACCTTCTTTTAAGCTTCAGAAAACAGTGTAGCAGCAGAGAATGTACTTGAGTCAGCGACTTGCCTTTAAATGCCGCTGCTGCCTCCCATTGGCTGTAGACACTGAAGGCTGGTCAGTTAATTTTATTGAACCAGTTGCCCTATCCATATATTTGTTTAATTGTATCCACATTGCAGCAAAGTACAGAAACTAAACATTATGTACTCAAGGTACAGTGCATAGCAAAAACAAATGCTGCAGTCAACTTCAGCTTTCATGGTAACTCAGTGCCCAGTCTGTAATTCTTATATTTTCCCTGTTCTGACTGAGCTATGTGCTACTTGTTTTATTCTTTCATGCCTCATGCCTCATTTCCATTTAAATTTTCTACAGTGCCTTCCAAAATCATAGATGTTCAGAGATTTGTTTTGTCTTGTTTTGTAGAGCTACATTTTGGGCATTATTTTTGTTGTCAATTCTCTTTTTTTGCTTCTTCCTCAGATATTTCATAATTCTCTTATTTTACAGAGAGTCTTAGATAATTTACTGCAATATAAATACTGGTGAATCAAAAATAATTGTGGTTCTCCACTCTCAATGAAATACAGAAAAATAACAAAGTGAGAACTGGGAGTTAAGTTAATGACTTTAATTATTTGTATTCTTTTAATTTTTATCTCCACTGATTATAGAAATTGTATAAACAAAAACCAACATTGCACATGTATTAGTTTTAATAAGTTTTGTAAAATAATCCCATTCACTAAATCACATTTCCTTATTAGAAATGCCAAGAACAATAATAAATAAATAAAATACCACTAGTAACAGTAAACATCTAAGTTATTACTAGACGCAGTCACATAAGCTAAGAAGTATGAAGGTACTTCAAAGTTCATGGAAAATGGAATTAAAAGGGAAGCTTATTTTGGTTTAAAACTTTTTAAATCCTTGTATAATTTTTTCATCATAGCTATTTTTCAAAACTCTTTTTGAAGTTCCCCTGCCTAGTGCCAATACTGATCATGTGGGCAGGCCCCAGTTGAAACATTTGTTGCAGCCCATCACTGGGAAATTCTCCCTTGGAATCCTGAGGTTAAAAGGAACAAATCAATGCCATTGACTTGAGTGGCTTTAAGCTATAGCCAGTTTTTCAAATATTGGAGAAAACTTGACAAAATATCTTTTTTGACAATCAGAGTAAAGGAAACTCTTGATGTATTTAATAAATGCTATGGCAATATCTGGGAGGAACTGTCATATGCTGTTAAAGGCAAAAGGAAACTTGGATAGTGTTAATTTTATGGGGATTAAAAAAAGAAAATTCATCAGTCCCCAAAGGTATTTCCTATCTTTTAAAACTGAATCTCCTCATCTTCCAATGTCCAGTTATTCTTCAGTGAGGCAATTCCCTTAGAGCTCTTATTAAATACTGCAATTACTTTATGTTTACTAATGTTAATTGCCTCTACCAGCTTAGTAAATTGTAAACTCCATAGGCACAGATGCCTTGTCGGCAGCATTCAAAGTCTGTCTAGTTTCCATTGTATCTGAAGCATCACATGCTATAATAACTTGTGGGTGGAAGAACAAGGCAGCCTTGCCATTGTGACCAAGTTTCAGGTTTGAACACAGGGAATTTGGAGTCAGAATCTATGTCTTTGCTATGATGCTCCACTGCCTCACAATACTAACAAACAAAAACAATCAAAAAACAATGGATAGGGCTTCGAATGCAGGCTCTACAACTTTAGGTGAGCTGCTCTGGTGAGGAATTGATATTATTCCCTTTTTTGTGGTCTGCACATTAGCTTATCATGTGCTGCATATTTAAATTGCTAGACTTTGAGGCTGCAGAATTCAGTCAAAGCAGCCATCAGAGAAGGCCTAGCAGTTTGGTATACCTTTTACAACAAAAATGAAAGAATATAAATAAATGGATTCAATTATCTGCTAAAATCCTACAAAAGATGAAATAAACCAAAATATAGCAGAAGAAAGAGATAATTAAAACAAAAGCAAAGGGGCCAGCATTTTGACACAGTGGGTTGAAGCCATAGCATCCAGTATGAACCAGCACTGGTTCTAGTTCTGGCTGTTCCTCTTCTGATCCAACTCTCTGCTGTGGCCTGGGAAAACATTAGAAGATGGCCCACCGTTGGGCCCCTGCATCTGTGTGGGAGACCCAGAAGAATCTGATTCCTGGCTTCAGATTGACGCTGCTTTGGCCGTTGTAGCCAATTGGGAACCTCTCTCTCTCTCTCTCTCTCTCTCTCTCTCTCTCTCTCTCTGTCTCCACCTTTTTCTGTAACTCTTTCAGATAAATAAAAAATAGATCTTTAAAAAAATAAAAGTAAAAGTTAATATGGCAGAGAATACAAATGTATTAGACCAAATTAATAATTGGCATTCTATTATTTTTAAATAACCAAATAGATGAACCAATTTGACCTTGAAAAAAGGAGAGAAAACAGAAATGTATAGAGTAAAAAAAAAGGCAGGGAACAAAATAACACTTGTAGAACATTATAAGACAACTCTACTAACATCTGTACAAATAATGTTGAAGTCTTAGACAAAGTGGATTATTTCCTGAGTCAATACAACTATCTAAATTGATAACAACAGGGACAGAATGCTAACAGGTCAATCTATGCAAAAAAACAAAATAAGAAAGTTATCAAGAAATTACTATACAAAAAACAAAACAAACAAACAAATAGGCAGGGATTCTTTCATGGAGCAACTGTATCAACTTTTAAAGATGATATTCGAGTGTGCAGCAAGATGGTTGCTAAGTAAGATGCTCCAGTGACCACTGTTCCACAGAAACCCAATTTGAGCAGCTATTTGTACACTGAAAACCACAAGAGCCGTAGAAGCCATTTGAAACATCACAGGGTCTTTTTTAACATAATAATTTAAAAAACTTGCAATGAAGAAAGCAGGAAAGAAAGAGTTGCCCATGGTACCCCTCCACCAGCTCCCAATAGTGTAGTACAAAGGGCGATACTTCCTATTCTCAGGAGAAGAAATTGTAGATTTGAATCCCAATGCCAGCCTTACCGTGACAAAATTTGGAGTTACTCAGGGCCCCATGATCTCCAAGGCCTGTTCATGCATGTTAGGTCTTTGGACCTTCAGAGCCAGGCTGCCTGTGTCACATGTCCCCAACCTCTAACAGAAAACAGAGAAGGACTCCAGTCCATCTGGAGTAGGGCAGGAGAGGGAGTTGAGAACTTTGCCTTGGATCTTAGAGCTGACTCACTGAGCTGAGACCCAGCACCTAACAAATCCCAAAGGCTTCCATCACCAGGCTTGTGTTCCAAGTCAGACTTCTGTCATACACCAAGTGTCAAGAATGTCCAGGGAACTCCACTCAAAGAACAAAGTAAGACTTTAGAAGCCAATCATCTTGGAACTGAAATGTTTCACTGCTCAATGAAGGTTTCAAAATTGCTGTTTCAAGTAAAATTCACAAATTTCAAAAGAATGCAGAGAAATGATTTTTTGTTATGAGACACTTGATAGAGAAATATAAATAAAATAAATAGAAATCCTTCAATTGAAAAGTATATTCAGTGAAATGTGATATAAATAAAAAGTGATAGAGGGCATCAGTAATAGAATAGATTGAACGAAAGTGAGAATCTGTGAGCTCAAAAACCTACTAGATGAGAATACAAAGTTGCAAGGAAAAAAATTCAAGAGAAATGAAGAAAGTTTATGGAAAATTTGGTATAGCAAGAAAAGGATGAATATCAATGAGGAATTGAAATTTGCAAAGGGGTATGAAAGCATATTCAAAGCTACAATGACAGAAATCTCCCCTAACTTAGAGAAAGATACAGGTATTCAGGTCTAAGAGGATTGAAGGTTAGTGGCCAAATTCAATCCCGCCAATTCTTCCCCAGAACATATTATAATGAAGCTCTCCCTAAGTATAAGGTGAGTATTCTTGGAGCTGTAAGAGAAAAGAAACAAATAAAGCGTAATGGTAATTCTAATACTTCTGAGTGCAGACTTCTCAGCAGAAACCTTACAGGGTAGGAAGGAGTGGGATGAGACTTCCACCGCATTAAAAGGAAAAAAAACTGCCAGGCAAGAAAACTGTATCCAGCAAAACTAACCTTCAGTTATGAGGAAAAGGTAAAAACACTTCCAGACAAAAGAAAGCTAAGATAAATTCTCAACACCAGAGTTGTATAATATGAAGCACTAAAGGGAATTTTCAAACTGTAAGAAAGAAACACTAATGAGGTAGAAGAAAACACCATAAAGTAGAAAATTTGCTGGTAAGAGTATCTATACAGACAAATTCATAATTATCTAATATTATGAACATGACATGATTTAATTCTTACCTGTGGTGTGAAGAAAACAGATTATAATATAATAATATCCATTCTCAATATTAAGGGACAGGCAACATAGAAAGAAGTAAAATAGTAAAATAAGACATGGAAAATTCAGAATGTGGTGAGATATGGCGGGCAAGTATAGATTTCTTTATTTGCTTTTCTTATCTCTAGTTTTTTTTTTCTTTTTGTATATTTACATTGAATGTCAAAATTTTATCATTTCAAAATAACTTGCTACAGCCAACAGAACCCTCTCTCTCTCCTCATTACTCTCCCTCTTTCTCTGTTGATCTGCCTTTTAAAATCTTTTGCTAGACTAAGAAGAAGAGAGAATTCAAATGTGTAAAATCAGAAAAAAAGGGAAACAGTACAACTGATACCACAGAAATAAAAAAGATTGTTAGAGATAGCTATTAAAATTATATGACAACAGCTTTGAAAATCTAGAAGCAGTGGATAAATTACTGGCTATATGTCTTATAGATATTGAATTAAAGACATAGAATATTTAAACAAACTAGTAATTACTAGTGAGATTAAATAAGTCATAAAAAGTTTCCCATCAATGAATAGCTCAGGACCATTCAGATTCAATGTTGAAGTAAAGCAAGCATTTTAAGGAAGACATAACACCAACTCTTCCAAAATTATTCCAATAAGCAGTAAAGGAGGAAATTCTTTCATACTTATTATTTAGGGCCAAATTATTCTAATATCCAAATCAGTCAAGGACACAACAAAAAATGAAATCCACAGTCCAATATCCTTGATTTATATGGACTCAATAACCCACAACAAAATATTTGCAATTGAAACCAACAGCACACCAAATATTGGGTTAACCAGGTAGGATGATAGGATAACTCAACTTATGCAAATCAACAAACTTGATACATCACAACAATAGAATTAAAAAAAATCAAATGATTATTTCTATACATGCAGAAAAAAGCTTGATAATATTCAACATCCCTTCATGACAAAAATCTGAATACATTAGGTATAGAAGGAAAGTACCTGCACATCATGAAGGTTATAAATATGTAACAGCAAATAGCTGATATAAAAGTGAATAGAGAAAATCTGAAAGCTTTGTTTCTAAGACTTGGGGGAAAAAAGAGACTCCTGCTTTTGCTATTTGTATTCAACATTCAAAATAGCACTAGAAGCCCTAGCCAGAGCAAGTAAGCAAGAGAAAAATGTAAAGGGCAACAAAATTGGAGGGGAATCAAATTGTCAATGTTTACAGATGATGTGAACCAACACACAGGAAACCCTAAAGGCTCCAACAATAAGCTATTAGAATTAATGAACAAATTCAGTAAAATTTTAGGAAAGAAATCAACATTTACAAATATAACAAAAGTGTTGTTATACACCAATAGTGAATTATCTGGAAAAAAAAAACAAGAAAACAGTAACATTTTCTAATGACCACAAAAAATAAAATATCTAAGAATAAATTTAGCAAGCATTGATAACATAAATTGGAGACCTGATACTTTGAAACTACTGTAAGACAATATAAGGAAAACATTTCAGGACATTAGAGTGGACACAGGCTTTTTCAGATCAGACACCAGAAGTACAGGAAACAAAAGCAAATATGCACAAATTGGATTTCAACAAATGTTCTGCACAATAAAGCTGCTAAAGAGAGTGGAAAGATGATGTACAGAATGGGAGAAAATATTGGCAAGTTATATATAAGAAAAGGGGTTAATAAATGGAAAACATAGGAAACTCAAAAAAAATAGCAAAACCAAAGCAAATAATATAATTTAATTTTTTTTTAATTTTTTTTCTCTCTCTTTTTTTTTTTTTGACAGGCAGAGTGGATATAGAGAGAGAAACAGAGAGAAAGGTCTTCCTTTGCTGTTGGTTCACCCTGTAATGGCCGCTGCGGCCGGCACATCATGCTGGTCCGAAGCCAGGAGCCAGGTTCTTTTCCTGGTCTCCCATGCAGGTGCAGGGCCCAAAGACTTGGGTTATCCTCCACTGCCTTCCCAGGCCATAGCAGAGAGCTGGCCTGGAAGAGGGGCAACCGGGATAGAATCCGGCACCCCAACTGGGACTAGAACCCAGTGTGCCGGCGCCGCAAGGCAGAGGATTAGCCTGTTAAGCCACGGCGCCGGCCTAAAGCAAATAATATAATTTAAACATGGTGGTAGTTCTCTTCTCAAAGAAGACATGCAAACAACCAACAGGTATTTGAAAAAAAATGACATCACACCAAGGAGACTGACTAAAAAACAAAAGATATCAAATTTTGGACAGTTTGTAGAGAAAAGGGGAGCCCTGCACATTGTTGGTGAGAATATGAATGTAAATTACTAGAGACATTGTGGTAAACAGTATGGAAGATGCTCAAAAAACTACCAACAGAACTCCCCTATGATCCAGCATCTCTGCAACTGGGTTTATTATATACAAAAAAAATCAAATCTCTCTTTCGAAGAGACATCTTAACTCTTTCATTTATTGCATCACTAATCACAATAACAAAGAAGTTGAAAGCATCTAAGTTGCATCCACTGATGAAAAGATGAAGAATACACACACACACACACACACTAGAATATTACTACTCAGCCATTTAAAAGATGAAGTATTGTCATTCTCAACAGCATTGATAGAACTGGAGGTCATTATTTTAAGTGAAAAAAGCCACACACAGAAAGATGAGTATAACATGACCTCATTCATATAATTTTTTTTTAAAAAAAGTGATCATCTAGAAGATAAAATCTAATGGTGGTATGATTACTAAAGGCTGAGGGAAGTGGGTAGGACAGGATTGGGAAAGGTTGGTTAACAGTTACTAAGTTATAGAGAGACAAAGTATATTTTATCACAAAAACTGTTAAAAGAGACAAAAAAGGGCACTATGTAATGATTAAGGGATCAATTCAACAGGAAGATGTGACTATTATAAATATATATGCACCTAATTACAGTGCACTTGGCCAGTTAAAAGAAAGGTTAATGGATCTAGAAGGAGACATAGAGTCCAATACAATAGTAATGAAGGATTTCAATACCCCCACTTTCAGCAATGGACAGATCAACCAGACAGAAAAATAAACAAGGAAACAACAGAGTTAGTATACACTATAGACCAAATGGACCTAACAGATACCTACTTTTCTTCCTAAAGTTACAGGACACATATTCTTCTTACCAGTTCATGGAATTTCTCTAGGATAGAGAAAAGGCTAGGACATAAAGCAAGCCTCAGCAAATACAAAAAAATTAAAAGCATGCCATGCATCTTCTCTGACCACAATGCAATGAAGCTGGAAATCAAAACAGCTCAAAAATATCTAGAACATATGGAAACACATGGAGACTGAACAACGTGCTCCTGAATGAACAGTGGGTCACAGAAGAAATCAAAAGAGAAATCAAAAAATTTCTGGAAATGTATAAAGATGAAAATGCAATATATCAAAATGTATGTGATACAGCAAAAGCAGTGTTAAGGGGAAAGTTTATAGCAATTGGTGCCTACATCAAGAAATTAGAAGGGTTGCCAGTAAATAAGCTATCAATACATCTCAAAGACCTAGAAAAATGAAAGCAAACCAAACCCAGAACTATTAGGAGAAAAAACATGATTAAAATAAGAGAGAAAATAAACAAAATTGAAGGAAAAAATACAAAAGATCAGTGAAATGAAGAACTGGGTTTTTTTTTGAAAAAATAAACAAAATTGACACACCATGGACACAACTAATCAAAAAAAAAAGACACAATCAATCAATGAGAGATGAAAAAAGAAATGTAACAACAAACACCACAGAAATAAAAAAAAAAAAGAAAAACAAAATTACTACAAAGAGCAGTATGCAAACAAATTTGGAAATCCAGAAGAAATGGATAGATTCCTGGACACCTACAACCTGCCTAAATTGATCCATGAAGACATAGAAAACCTGGACAGACCAATAGTCAACACAGAAATTCAATCGGTAATAAAGACTTTCCTAACAAGGAAAAGCCAGGACCAGATGGCTTCACTCCTTAATTCTACTAGGCATTTAAAAAAGAATGAACTCAATTCTTCTCAAGCTTTTCAAAACAATTGAAAGGGAGGGAATCCTCACAAGCTCCTTCTATGAAATGATTATCACCTTGATTCCTAAAGCTGAAAAAGATACAACAGAGAAAGAGAACTACAGATCAATTTCCCTGATGAACATAGATGCAAAAATCTTCAACAAAATACGACCCAATCAAATCTAACAATATTCAGAAAGATCATTCACTCAGACCACATGGGAATTTTCCGTGATATGCAAGGATGATTCAACATTTAGAAAATAATAAACATGATAAATTTCACTAACAAAGTGAAGAACAAATACTGTTTGATTATCTCAATAGACACATTGAAAGCATTTGATAAAATACAACACGTTGGGGCCAGCGCTATGGCTCACTTGGTTAATCCTCCACCTGAGGCGCCAGCATCCCATATGGGCACCAGGTTCTAGTCCCGGTTGCTCCTCTTCCAGTCCAGCTCTCTGCTCTAGCCTGGGAAGGCAGTGGAGGATGGCCCAGGTGTTTGGGCCCCTGCACCAGTATGGGAGACCAGGAGAAGCAGCTGGTTCCTGGCTTCAGATTGGCTTAGCTCTGGCAGTAGCGGCCATTTGGGGAGTGAACCAATGGAAGGAAGACCTTTCTCTCTGTCTCTCTCTCACTGTCTAACTCTACCTGTCCAAAAAAAAAAAAAAAATACAACACGCTTTCATGATGAAAACTTTAAGGAAATTGGATATAGAAGGAACATTCCTCAATACATTCAAGGTTATTTATGACAAACCCATGGCAAGCATCCTATTGAATGAGGAAAAGTTGGAAGCATTCCCACTGAGATCGAAAACGGGACAATGGATACCCACTCTCACCACTGCTATTCAATATAGACCTGGAAGGTTTGGCCAGAGCTATTAGGCAAGAAAAAGAAATCAAAGATATGCAAATTGGGGAGGAGGAAGCTCAAACTATCCCTATTTGCAAAGGACATGATTCCATATATAGCGGATCAAAGACTCCCCTAAGAGACTATCATAACTCATAAAAGGGTATGGTAAATTTACAAAACATAAAATTAACACACAAAAATCAATAACCTTTGTAAATACAGACAATGCCATGGTTGAAAAAGAATTTTTAAGATCAATCTTATTCACAATAGCTACAAAAAAATCAAATACCTTGGAATATATTTAACCAAGGATGTCAAAGATCACTATGAGAATTATAAAACATTAAAGAAAGAAGAAGACACAAAAAAGGAAAAATCTCCCATGTTCCTGGATTGGAAGAATCAACATCATCAAAATGTCCATACTACCAAAAGCAATTTGCAGACTCAGTGGGAAACCAATCAAAATATCAAAGACATTCTTCTCAGATATAAAAAAATGATGCTGAATTTCTTATGGAAACACAGGAGACTCTGAATAGTGAAAACAATCTTATACAACAAAAATAAAGCTGGAGGCATCATATTACCTATTTTCAAGAGATACTATAAAGCAGTTATAGTCAAAACAGCCTGTTACTGATAAAAAAAAAAAAAAAACAGATGTATAGACCAATGGAACAGAGCAGCAACACCAGAAAACAATTCACACATCTACAACCAACTTTTTTTTTAAAAAGTAGCTGACCACAATCCCTGGAGCAAGGACAGTCTTTTCAATAAATGGTACAGGGAAAACTGTATCTCCACATGCAGAAGTATGTAGCAAGACCCCTAACTTACACTTTACACAAAAATCCACTCAAAATGCATTAAAGACCTGATACTATTGAATTATTAGTGAACATTGTGGAAATCCTGCAAGCCATTGGCTTAGAAAAAGAGTTCTTGGAAAAGACCCCAGATGTACAGGCAGTCAAAGCCAAAATTGACAAGTGGGATGCATCCAATTGAGAAGCTTCTCCACTGCAAAAGAAACACTCAACGAAGTGTTGAGGCAACTGACAGAATGGGAGAAATTATTTGCAAACTATGCAGCTGTTAAAGGATTAATAACCAGAATATATAAAGAAATCAGGAAGCTCAAAAATAACATTTCAAACAACCCAGTTAAGAAATGGACAGGCCGGCGCTGTGGCTCACTAGGCTAATCCTCTGCCTTGCGGTGCCGGCACACCGGGTTCTAGTCCCGGTTGGGGCACCGGATTCTGTCCCAGTTGCCCCTCTTCCAGGCCAGCTCTCTGCTGTGGCCAAGGAGTGCAGTGGAGGATGGCCCAAGTCCTTGGGCCCTGCACCCCATGGGAGACCAGGAGAAGCACCTGGCTCCTGCCATTGGATCAGCGCGGTGCAGCGGCCATTGGAGGGTGAACCAACGGCAAAAGGAAGACCTTTCTCTCTGTCTCTCTCTCTCACTGTCCACTCTGCCTGTCCAAAAAAAAAAAAAAAAAAAAAAGAAATGGACAAAGAACTTGAACAGGCATTTTTCAAAACAGGAAATTCAAATAGTCAACAGACACTTGAAAAAATGCTTTGGATCACTAAGCATCAAGGAAATGCATTTAAAAACTACAATGAAGTTGCACCTCACCCCTGTTAGAATGGCTTTCATACAGAAATCAACAAGCAACAAATGTTGGCATGGGGAAAAAGGTACCCTAATCCACTGTTGCTGAGAATGTAAACTCTTACAGGCATTTGGAAGACAGCATGGAGATACCTCAGAAATCTGAATACGGACCTAAAATAGGACCCAGCTAACCCACTTCTGGGAATTTACTCATGGGAAATTAAATCACCATATGAAAGGCTTATCTGTACTCCTGTGTTTATTGCAGCTCAACTCACAATGGCTAAGATATGGAATCAACTCAAAAAAAAGTCCATCAACTGAAGACTATACAAAGAAATTGTGGGATATTATCGCTTCTCGGCCTTTTGGCTAAGATCAAGTGTAGAAATTGTGGGATATGTACACCATGGAATACGGCATGGTATTAAAAGAAAGCAAATAGAGTCATTTGCAACAGAATGGATTAAACTAAACTGAAAAACATCATACTTAATAAAATAAGCCAGACCTAGAAGGAGATATATCATATGTTCTCCCTGATCTGTGATAACTAATAAAATACCTAAAACGTAATCTATAGAAGTGAAATTGACATTTTGAGATGCAATGACTTTGAACAGATCTTTTCTTGACTATTCAGGAACTTTTTTTTATACTATTTGTCAAACACTTTACTTAGTTTAGTGTTAATCATATGTGTACAAAGCTGATTTAAAATAGATCTTAGTAAAAATAAGAATGGGAATAAAAGAGGGAGGAGGAAGAGGGTTGTGAGTGTGTGTGAGAGGGTGGGTACAATGTAAAGAATCTCTATTTTCCTAAAGTTGTATTTATGAAATGCATAAAGATTGTATTTTTTAAACAAAAGTTTTCTGGGGCAGAGAAGGAAAAATAAAAATTTCCAATTTTCTCAAAAAATATAATATTGATACTTAAGGCATTAACAAGACAGCGTGAATAAAATTATAGACCTATATCATCATGACTATTAACACAATTTCAAAATGCAATATTAGCTGGCGCCACAGCTCAATAGGCTAATCCTCTGCCTTGCGGCACTGGCACACCAGGTTCTAGTCCTGGTTGGGGCGCCGGATTCTGTCCCGGTTGCCCCTCTTCCAGGCCAGCTCTCTGCTGTGGCCAAGGAGTGCTGTGGAGGATGGCCCAAGTGCTTGGGCCCTGCACCCCATGGGAGATCAGGAGAAGCACCTGGCTTCTGCCTTCAGATCAGCATGGCGCACTGGTCACAGCGTGCTGGCCGCAGCGGCCATTGGAGGGTGAACCAACGGCAAAGGAAGACCTTTCTCTCTGTCTCTCTCTCTCACTGTCCACTCTGCCTGTCAAAAAAAAAAAAAACACGCAATATTGGTGAAATGAATCTGGTATCATATAAAAATACAACACTAGGAAATCCTATTAATCATAAGGATAAATCTTGTAATAGTTATCTTCATAAATGTTGGGTTGCTATAAAGCACATAATTGAAACAAGTGATGAAATATTAAAAATGTTTGTAGATAAATGATAATATTGTATTGTAGAGGAGGCAATATGTTACTTCTTACTTCATAGGATTTGGAGTAGGCTTGGAGCTTCATACGATACGAGACATTCCACAGTAGAACATAGACAATTATTTGACCCAAATTTTATGTGGCATGGTAGCCTTCCTTGTGGAAATGAAGACCCAAACATTCAATGATTTGATACCTAATTGATAAATTGGATGGAGCTGTAAATTCTAAAGATGTGACAAGGCAAAATTCCTTAGGCTATGGTAGTTAACTATGTAGAGAAGTGACTAGGAACATAAAGTTTGTATAGGTGCTTTCCATCTGGTACAAGGAGGACATCTTTCTAGTTTTTCTTTCATTTAATATTTTTTATTGTTTATTTGTTTAAAATCAATCAGTGTGAGATCTTCCATCTGCTGATTTGCTCCCAAATACCTATAATAGTCTAGGTTGATCCAAGCTGAAGCCAGGAGCTTGGCATGCAATACAGGTCTCTCACATGAGTGACCCAAGCTCTTAGGCCATCATTAGTACCACCCAGAGTGTGCATTATCAGGAAACTGGAACTTGGCACAGAAACTGGACTCAGAAGGTCTCCAGGACTTGAACCCAGCCACTTTGATGTGGGATGTGGGAATCACAAGGAGCATCTTAACCACAATGCCAAATGCTGGCCCCTGGAGGACATTGTTCACATAGGAATTATAGCTCTTGCTTCTATCAAACAGAAAGGAGGTCAGCATGATCTTCATGCATCTGCAGGAGTTTTGATTGTTTTAATTGCCTTTGGCTGAAAATAGTGATTGTGTTGAAAAACTAATCCCAACGTTATGTTTCGAGATGGGATCTTTGGAAACCAATTAGGATTAAAAGATGTTATGAGGGAGGGACTTTCATGATATAATAGTGTCCTTGTGTGAGAGAAAGAGGGAGAGGGAGAGGGAGAGGGAGAGGGAGAATATTGTACATATACTATATACACACACATACACATTATGTATCTAAGGCCCATGTAAAAAGAGCGCGCGCTCTCTCTCTCTCTCTCTCACTCTCTTGCTCTCTCTCGCTCCCTCTCTCCCTCCCTCCCTATGTATTTGAATATAGAGAGGACACGTGAGCAAACTGTGAGTTGTTACCTGCCTATAGAACAAGAGAAGAGGCCTCAGAATGAAATGTAGCTGACCAGTGCCCTATCTTGGACTTTCTAGACCCCAGAATTGTGAGCAATGTTTATTGTGTTTAAGCCACTCTGTGGTGCATTGTTATGGCAGTGCTAGCCCAGACAGGTAATTCCCAGAGGACTGATTGAGAACTTCTTGTTGTAGTTTCTATCAATTAATCATCCATTCATCCTGCTGAGCTCAGAAACCACTCTAAGTAGATCTAGTTTGGCCACGTACTTTTGACATAGAAGGATTTTAATAAAAATAATTTTGTATTTTTATGTTATATTCAAGTACTATTATACCTTCATGAATGCTAGTTAGTTATCCTAGCTCCATTCTAAGTTTGTGATAGTAATTTCTACCTAGGGAGAAATGTAAATGTTAACTGATAGCTATGAAAGGAGCATATGAAGCACAGTTTATTCCACACCATGCTTATTTAACTTACTGTCAAAATAGGTTTGTTTTCAATTCTTGGTTTTTAATTCTTATTTAAAAGGCTTAGTCTAATAAAAATAAATAGTAAACTAAAAGGATAAATTCTTATGAGTCAGACTGAAAGACAGTTTGCATTACTTAATCTTTGCTTTATTTTGGGAACTGAATACATGATTTAAATATTTGTACTGATTCCTCAAGAACATCTTTCTCACCTATGTAAGCAATGAGCTTAAACATGGCTATGAAATTCAGAATGAGACAATTAATTCTGTAAGTGCTTTCATAACCCTCTACATATTTCATAAAGCTAGTCTTACTTCATTTGCTTTAGTTTTGTGCAAATAATTGCATCACAATTATTTTATCCATAATTTATTATCTCCATCAGTTCCTGACATCATTTTCCACATTGGCAACACAGAGTAAACAAAGTACAAAATGATTGCTGTCCACATTAAATAACAAATCTAGCATCAAAACACCCAGTTTCTATGTGCAAAATATCAGTGTTGGGGCCAGCACTGTGGCATAGCACATCAAAGCCCTGGCCTGCCAAGCCAGCATCCCATATGGGTGCCAGTTAGCTTCCTGGCTGCTCCACTTCCACCCCAGCCTCTCTCTCTCTCTCTCTCTTTCTCTCTGGTTCTATCTCTCTCTGTAACTATGCATTTCAAATAAATAAAATAAATCTTTCAAAAAAAGTTTATTTGCCATAAAATAACAGTGTTACCATTTTACTTGTTCTCTTTTCATTAGGATGGGGCTAGAATATATTCTTTTCAGTGAAGAGGAGAGGTATGACATTTATATTTTTGTATTCAGTAAGTTCACTACAGCAAATGAAATATAGGAAGTGAAAATTCACTTTTGAATTTGACTTTATGTCATAATTCAGGTCTGGCTATTTGAGTCTACATTTTTCTGTTTCACTCAGCAGTAGTAATGACTTTATTCATCACAAACCAAGTGAATGAAATGTTATTGCAATCACAAAGGATCACAGGAATCAGACAGTATTGATTTTTTCCCCTTAACTTCTAATCAAAACTTCTGCAACACATAGGTGTTGGATCAAAATTTCTAAAGTTGAAAGCTGTACTATGCGAACATCTTTGTTTCTCAAGGCTATAACTTTATTTTCCCTGCCCAGCTCTAGAGGGAGGAAGGTTACAGAGAAAGAGAAGAGCAGTCAAACCCCAGCTTTCATTGTGCAATTTGCTCACTGAGCCTCCTTGGCGACTCAACTGCTTGTGTAGCAGCTGTAATGAAAGATTATGCCTAAAGGCAAATGTCCACAGAAGGCATTTCTTCCCTGGCTTGCCTAGCAGCTCTGCTTCAGGCTAAGCGTATGGCTTTCTTTTACTTTCCAAATCTGCATTTTCAACAATTTTATTTGAGTACCAATTCACACTTCAGGTTTCCTGTATTTTGAAAATTAATACTGATATACTCCTATTTTCCTCTTCCTCAGTATTAAATGATCAATAATTCTTTTGGTACATCTATATTGATAAAGTAGTAGCAAGCCATTCAGATCTCATCAATGTTAATGCCTGCTTATTGGAAAATTTTAAAGGAAAAGAAGGACAACAAGTGTTTTCTAATCTCACAGACTTGACATTTCAGACAGAGTCAGAATTCCGGTATCAGATAATAACTAAAGTCTCCTTGATGGAGCATAAATCTTTTCTGTATACACTGTAATAGGAATTGATCTTACATTTTAAGAAAGTTGAATAGAATGATTCATTGGATAATCACAATTATATACAGGGAAGAGAAGTATGGAAAACACAATGAGAAAATTCCTAAGACTGGCCATTATTTACACTAAATTCCCAGTGGAAAAACTAGAAACTGACATCAGAACTACAGACTATTATATGTATTTAAAAAAGTTTAAGAGTTAATTTTATTTATTTGAAAAGTGGAGTGATGGAGAAAAAGGGAGAGATGGATAAATAGATCATCCGAACACTGGTTCACATTCCAAATGGCCACAAAGTCCAGGATGGGCTAAAGCCAGGAAATTAGAGCTCCAACCTGGTCTCCCATGTGGGTGAAAGAGATCCAATTATTTAGGCCTTCTTACCTTGCTTTTCCCAGGCCATTGGCAGGAAACTGGAGAGAAGTGGAATAGCTGGGACATGAAGCAACACCCACATGGGAAGCTGGCCTTCATCACAGGTGGCTGCTTTACATCCTACGCCACAACACCAGCCCTATATAGCAGAATTTTAAAAGCAAAATGAAAAAAAACCACAAAGATACTGTATTGTTACATATATGTATTTTAAATGTGCAATCATACATCCATTATATATTGATATAAATATTGTTGCTCATAGTTATATATTTATAATACATAAGGTTGTATGTACACACTTGGTTTAGGAGAGGTCACAAATGGACATGATGGAAATAATGAATTAAATGAACAGGAAAAGACACCAGATCTCTCTCTCCACCACGAGTACACAGTACAAAGGATGCCGTTAGCAAGTCAGGAAGCCATAGTCACCAAAACATGACCATATTGGCACCCTGATAACTGACTTCCATCCACCAGCACTGATGGAAACACATCTGTTGCTTAAGCTACTTATTCTATTTTGTGTAAGGGTAGCCTGAGCCAACACAATTTGTAATGCTCATATGTTTTAAGTGCTATGCTTAATGTTTTTATTAGTAATATTCTAGTGTAAAATTAATAGATGTATATGATAAGTTAAAAGAGACATAAAATAAAATATTCCATTCTATTTAAGATTCTACATGGTGGGCCAGTGCTGTGGAGTAGCAGGTAAAGCTGCTGTCTGTGGGCTGACATCCCACATGGGCGCCATTTCTGGTCCTGGTCATTCCACTTCTGATCTGGATTCCTGCTGGTATGCCTGGGAAAGCAGTAGAGGATTGTTCTAGTCCTTTAGCCCCTGTACTTACATGGGAGACCTGGAGGAAGCCCCTGACTCCTGGTTTAGGATTGGTCCAATTCTGTTGGTTGCCACCATTTGGGGAGTGGACCAGTGGATTGAAGATTCTCTCTCTCTCTCTCTAATCTCTCTCTCTGCCTCTGCATCTCTGTGGCTCTGCCTTTCAAATAAATAAATAAATAAATCTTTTTTAAAAGATTCTATATGGTTCTTTTGTTATGCAAATGTTGCTGATATAATTTTGTGAATCCTCCCAGAATTATTCTATGGATACACATAAAGCATTAATAACTCTTAAATAAAAATGAGATCTTGTTATATTGAAATTTCCTCTTACATAGTTTTCTTTTTTTTAGTAAATAACACAGTATATGTTTTATCTAATTACACAGCATCATTATTTCAGTGGCATCAGAATAGTGCATATTGCATTGAAAAGATGTATTTGGTTATATTAATAAGTCCTATATTAAAGACATACAATTTACTTCAAGGGTTTGGGTAATACAAATAATCCTACAGTTATGATCTTTTTGCTTGTGTCCTTGCACAGTTACCACGTTATGGTGTGCTTTACTCAATAGAATCTAGAGGACACAATAATGTGCAACTGTTGTGTTAAATAAGAAGCAAATTACCATGTATGTCCAAATACAGAGGCTACCGTGTTCTTTCTCATAATTATTAATAAATAATACAGTGTGTTAAATGACTAATACTCATGATTACACAATATCCAAAATATACTTGATTGAATTCAAGGCTTTCTGTTCACCAAAAGGCAATATTGTGAAAGAAGAATTTATATTAAAATTACATGAAGAACTTCTATAAATCTATAAAAAATGCATATAATTCCAATAATAATGTCTAATATTTGGGACAACATAAAATAATACATTAAAAATGGGAAATCATCTTTTCCCCCAATTTTCACCAGCATTTGTTGTTTGTTGATTTCTTTATGAGAGCCATTGTATCTGGGATGAGTTGAAACCTCATTGTGGTTTTGATTTGCATTTCCCTGATGGCTAGTGATCCTGAACATTTTTTCATGTGTCTGTTGGCCATCTGGATTTCCTCTTTTGAAAAATGCCTGTTCAAGTCTATTTCATAACTGAATTGTTTGTTTGTTGTTGTTCAATTTCTTGAGCTCTTTATAGATTCTGGATATTAACCCTTTATCAGCTGCAGTTTGCAAGTATTTTTCTTCCATTCAGTTGATTGGCTTTTAACTTTGCTGAGTGTTTCCTTGGCAGTGCCAAAGCTTCCAGCTTGATGTAATCCCATTTGTCAATTTTGGCTTTGGTTTTTCTGTGCTTCTGAGTCTTTTGTAGAAGTCTTGCCTTATGTCAATATCTTGCAGTTTCCCCAATGGTCTCTAGTAATTTTTTAGAATTGGGTTGTAGATTTAGGTGGTTTTTTTTTTTTTTTTCCATTTTGAGTGGATTTTTGAGTAAGTTGTAAGGTAGGGTTCTTGTTTCATACTTCTGCATGCAGAGACTCATTTTTTTCCAGCAGCATTTGTTGAAGAGATTGTCCTTGCTCCAGGGATTGATTTTACCTCCTTTCTCAAAAATAAGTTGATTGTAGATGCATGGATTGATTTCTGGAGTTTCTATCCTGTTCCATTAGTCTATCTATTTTTTTTTTTTTTGCTGTTGCCAGGCTGTTTTGATTATAACTGTCCTGTAGTATGTCTTGAAATATGGTATTGTGTAAACCAGTCTAGCCACTGTGGAAAACATGGCTACAAATCTGAAAACGTGTACCTCAGAAATCTGAATATAGACCTACCATATGATCCAGCCATCCCACTCCTGGGAATTCATCAAAACCAAAGAAATCAGCATACGAAAGTGTTATCTGTACCCCCATGTTGATTACAACTCAATTCACAATAGCTAAGATATGTAATCAACCCAGATGTCCATCAACTGAAGACTGGATAAAGAAATGAAATCCTGTCTTTTCCAACAAAATGGATGCAATTGGAAACCATTATACTTAGTGAAATAAGCCAGTTCTAAAGAGACAGTTATATTTTTTCCCTAATCAGGGGTAACTAATAGAATACCTAACATGTAATGTATTGGAGTGAAATGGACCTTTTGAGATTCGAAGATGGTTTACAGTTCTCGTTTCTTCTGTTGAGGAACAGTGTTTTTTTTTTTTTAATTTCATATTATTTGTTGAATTCTTTTACTTAATATAGGATTAACATGATCATTAAGTAAACTGAAAATAGATCTCTGTAAAAATTAAGAGTGGACATGGGAGAAGGAGGAGAAAGATGATTTGAAGCATGGGTGGGAGGAAAGGAATTATCACCATGTTCCTAAATCTGTGTATATGAAATACATGAAACTTGTATAACAAATAAAATTTTTAAAATAAAGAAAAAAGAATAAAATAAAATAAAATAAGGAATCATCACATAAAAGGTGTTCAACATCATTAGTTATCATAAAAGTACGAAGAACACTGTAGGGAGATTCAGAACACAACCATAAATAGCTAAATACAAAGTTTGCCATTACAGATATGGACAAGAATTTCTGGAGCAGGTGAAATTTTCTTACATTGCTGGTTCAGTGGAGACTTGTATAGCCCTATTGAAAATATATTTGATGGCCGGCACCGTGGCTTAACAGGCTAATCCTCCGCCTTGCGGTGCCGGCACACCAGGTTCTAGTCCCGGTTGGGGCGCTGGATTCTATCCTGGTTGCCCCTCTTCCAGGCCAGCTCTCTGCTATGGCCCAGGAAGGCAGTGGAGGATGGCCCAAGTCCTTGGGCTCTACACCTGCATGGGAGACCAGGAGAAGCACCTGGCTCCTGGCTTCGGATCAGCGCAATGCACCGGCCGCAGCGGCCATTGGAGGGTGAACCAACGGCAAAGGAAGACCTTTCTCTTTCTCTCTGTCTCTCTCTCTCTCTCACTATCCACTCTGCCTTTAAAAAAAAAGAAAAAAGAAAAAGAAATTAAAAAAAGAAAATATATTTGACAACACTTACTAATGTTAAACAACCAACAATTCCACTCCTATGTATATTCCTAAGAGAAGTGAGGACATATATTCATCAAAGACAGATAAGAGATTATTCATAACATGCATTCTCAGTAGCCAAAAAATAGGTAAGTGCTGCATTCATGCAGTGGAATACTAAATAACAACAAAAAGAATACAGTGTTCTTATATGTAATTACCTGAACAGATTGTATTTTTTTTTACTTCAAAAAATCTCCTTTTTAAAAACAAGATTTATTTATTTATTTGAAACGCAGAGTTACAGAGAGGCAGAGGCACAGAGAGAGAGAGAGAGAGAGAGAGAGAGGTCTTCCATCTGATGGTTCACTCCCCAGGTGGTTGCAATGGCCAGAGCTGTGCTGATCTGAAGCCAGGAGCCAGGCGCTTCTTCCTCGTCTCCCACATGGGTGCAGGGGCCCAAGCACTTGGGCCATCTTCTACTTCTTTCCCAAGTCATAGCAGAGAGCTGGATTGGAAGTGGAGCAGCCAAGACTTGAACTGGTGCCCATATGGGATGCTGACACTGGAGGTGGTGGCTTTTTCTGCTATGCCACAGTGCTGCCCCCCAAAATATCACCTTTCTATCTAAATAATTATATTTTGTTTATAAATGAATTATGTTATTGAGGAGTGTGCCATGTGCTTCATTTTTTGATCTCTTATATTCCTATTGCCATTTTAATTTAATTCTCTTTTGTTTTGAAGTACAGTAAATTCATCAGAATTTCCTTGATTTTAGTAATCTTGCCCCACCCCCATGAACTGGGACAAGGTAGGCTCTTTAGAATACTTATACAGGTCTTCTTTAATTTAACTTTTTATTTTTGATTACATACTTGAATTTTTTCTTGGTTTATTTATTTTGTTCTCTACAAACTTGATTTGTTGTATACAAAGTACCAGATATCATTGTCTTTATAGATCTAGGTATTCTTCGTTCATTCCTAATATAATTTTGTATGCTTGGAGATTTTGATAAATGACTCTGATTGGGCTAATATTAAGTAAATTTTCATTACATAGTTTTTTTTTCTCAATCAGTTTTTCCTTAGGATCAGTTCTCTCAGTTTTAGCATCCTATTATTTCTTCTTGGGGAATTATTTCAGAGAGGCTGTATTTTTTCTTCATTTCATGTTGATTTTCAAAGTGTGACCTACTCTGTGGTGAGATTTTATTTGTCCACACCTGGCTCTTTGTTCAAGAGTGTTGTGACAGAGTGCTGCGGTCAGTCCATTCTCATTTCTTTTTCTATGTTTATTTATTTTCACTTTGTTGAATGGTGGAGTGACAGATCTAGGCAGATAATGATGATGAAGAAGAAGAGAAGGAGGACGAGGAGGAGGAGGAGGAGGAGAGGAAGGGGAAGGGGGAGGGGAAGGGGAAGGAAGGCAGATCTTTCATTGCTGATTTGTTCCCCAAACCACAACTGTAGGGGCTGGCCAGGCCAAAGCCAGGAGTTAGTAGCTCCATCCAGGCCTTCCACGTGAGCAGCAGCAGGGAACCAAGTACTTGAATCATTATCTGATGCCTCCAATCTGCATTAGCAGGAAGTTGAATGGGAAGTAGAATAGCCAGGACTTGGGGCAGTTGTCTGATGTGGGACACAGGCAACCTAAGGAGCAGCTTAACCTGCTGGCCCACAATACACATCCCAAGCGCTCTCATTTTTACTCATTGCTAAGTGGAGATTGTTCCCCATGGAGCCACTGTTTAGGAGAGTGTTTTCTGAGGGAGTAAAGGCTTGTGATTTCCCAGCACACACACATATAAGTTCTATGGCTTCCAAATTTCTCTGCCCTTGAGATAACAATCAGTTCCTTTGGTCTTTCTTCACAGCTGCTCTGTGTGGCAAATATAGAATTTTTTTTTTCTTTTCAGAAGCCAACCTTGGTCCCCAAATGTTTGTCATGCTGCACTCCCGAAAGCACGCTTCCTTACGTGGATGATGTCCCTGGGGGAGGAGATCCTTTCTCTGCCCATTTATCCCCCTAAACATTTCTATGATGATTATGGTTTACGAGATGGTCTAGCTTGCCTGTCCATCCAAACATTGCAATATTAACCAAGGGCACCTTGAAATGATCCCTCAGAGAGTGATACCTAATTTGTGATTCTCATACTCCTCTCATTCTGAGTTAAATATGCAGAGTCGACTTTCTCTCTTGCACCTCTTTATTGCAGTTGCATTTTTGCTTTGGAAATATTACTCCATGTTGAGTGTTGGTTAGTATTTTCTAATGATTTTGTAAAAAATGGATTTTTTACTCTATTTCTCTCCTATGTCATGAGAAATTGGATTCAGGATGAGAGTGGACAATGATGATTGCTATATTCAAATGGAAGTCAAAAGAGACTTTGATGTTTTTTTTGAAAACATTCAGGACACAGAGTAATTAAAAGGTAAAATGAACTTGATGTTAAAATAATGGCTGAAAGCATTAACATGTTTATAATTCTATTTCTTCCCAAAGCTAGTAGCCTTACGTCTCATCTATGTATGACATTATCATACATCGTATTCAGTATAAAATGCACCACTGTACATAATTAATCAAATTCTGTATTAAATTAGATTGCTGCTATCCAATATGTATGATGTTTTAACTTATCCTAACATCTATTATGCAAATGTAAAGAAAGTAATATATGCATGATACAAAGGGGAAAATATACCAGACCCTTGTAGTAGTCTTTACCAAAGCATTTTGCATTTTTATGAAATTGTCTGATCCTCTAAGAATTAGATTATAAGTGTCTTTCTAAATAGTATGCATAGAAAGAAAACATTTTCTCAAAGCACATTACGAATTATAAAATAACATAATTTTTCTCAATTATTTTGATTCATTTCAAATTTATTTGTAATGGTTACCACTGAGTTTGACTATCTAATTTGAACACTGAATAGGGACTTTACATAACACTTGAGTTCAGTGAATTTAGTTGCTTCATGGTAATCTGGGACATTTGTGTTTGGGAAGAATATTGTTGTCATATGTTTTAAGAAGTAAAAGAACAGAATTGGAGATTTAGACATGTTTTCTTGTACTATTTTATTTATTGTTGTGCACCAAAATGCTTCAAAATTTATCTGCCTAAAAATTAAAAAAGTGTTTATTTTCTTATAGTTCTGTGTGTCATGATCTGGTTGCAGTTTATTTGGGTGCCTTTGGGTTCTGATCTCTCTTGAGGTTTCTACCAAGCTCTTGGCTGGCACTGCAGTCTCCCATTGAAGGCTTTAGTGAAGGGGGGGAGGTAGTCTACTTTTGGGCTTGGTCATGTGACTGTTGACAGGCTCTGACTCTCCCTCTCACTATCTCTAGGTCTCTCTCTCTCTCTCTCTCTCTCTCTCTTTCTCTCAGTGCTTCTGGACAGGAATGTTGTATGATGTGGCAACTGGTTTCCCCTAGAGTGAATGATCCAAAAGAAAGTGACAGGAAGCACCTCAGACCAAGGTCTAAATCATATTATATGGTCTCAGAAGTGACATGGGATCATTTTTTGGTTCAGAGAGGTGAGAAAGATAGAGGAAATTTGAATAAAAAAATAGGGGATGGGGCCAGTGCTGTGACAAGGCAGGTGGAGCTGCAGTCTGCAGTGTCTACATTCCACATGGGCGCTGGTTTGAGTTCCAGTAGCTCCAATTCCAATCCAACTCTCTGCTGTGGCCTGGGAAAGCAGTACAAGATGACTCAAGTTTGTGGGCCCCTGCACTCACATGAGAGTCCTGGAGAAGGCTTCTGACTCCTGGCTTTAGATCAGCACAGCTCCGGCTGTTGTGGCCATCTGGGGAGTGAGCCAGCGAATGGAAGACTTTCTCTCTCCCTTCTTCTCTCTCTCTTTCTCTTTCTCTCTCTCTCTCTGTCTTTCTCTCTCTCTCTACTTCTTCATGGTTCTGCCTTTCAAATCAATCAATCAAAAAAAAAAAAATAGGGGAAGCTGGATGTGTCTAACTAATTGTGACAACTTTGTTGTACCAATATGAGATATTAACAATAGTGGAAAGTAGATACTGGATTTATGGGCATTTTTGCACTACTTCATGATTTTTGCTTTGTATATTTAAAACTATTCAGAGATAAAAAGATTTTTAAATGAAGGAGACAGTTGGAAAGGCAATGTACTTGAAGCATTATTAGCAGGGGAATGGGACTGTGCACAAAATTATCAATATGTTAATATCTCTTTATATGTTCTTTCACATGAAATAAAATTAGAGAGAAGTTACAGGTGAGATGCAGTGTCCTTCTCAGCCTTTTTCATGTATTTCTAACTCCTCTAAAGCAGAAACTTGATAGCTACCTATCAAAGAGAATTAGTTCAATTGTTATAGTTTATGTTTCAGAAAATGACAATGGACATCTAAGATGTGTTATAGAGAATGATGATGCTTGTATGCATGCCTGAACTCTAAATGTTGTGTTAATTAAAATAAAAGTATGCACCATTTCACTCTCAGTCTGTTTTTAGGTGATTATTTCTCTCTGATGACACCGTTTATTTTGCATATTTATTCAATTGGTTACACATTTACCTATCCTAGATACAGTGTGAAGGACGATGTTGCTAAAATAATACTGACCTAAGAAAGTATAAAGAATTGTTACAAAATGCCATTGTAATACATCACATTAGACAAAGGATGCACACATCCTAAACAGAAGGACCACTTACACAACAAAAATATCATTGAAGCCTAATCAGACTAAAAAGGCAACACCATTAAGAACAAAACAAATTATAGCCTTAGTGCTGAGGAATTAGGTGTATATAGCATTTTCTGCAGGGATTTTAAAATAATAGCAGAAATCCATCATAATATGAGCTTAATATTCTCCAGAAGAACATAATGGATTACATTTTAAACATTATATCCTACTTCTTTGCAATGCACACCCATACAAATTTCACAATGGGTATTTTAAAATATTTTTTTCAGTGAGTTTCCTGATAAAAGACATTTGATAATGAAATTCAGTTATATTTTACAATTCCAGTCAATGTTACCAGGGAAGTACACCACACATATTTATATTTTAAAATCTAGAGGTGTGTTTACCATTAAAACTCCTAATGATTGATGTTCCTAGAATCTGAAAGCTGGGAAGAATGTTTACACAGATGAATATGAAAATAATTTTTCATGTTTTTTCCCCACCTGAAGCACTTCCTGAATTCAGAAGGGGATTCTGAACAGTAACAGTCACCTAAAGTAGAACAGTACACAGAGCAATTCAATAAATACACAGAGGGTAGAGGTGAAACTTGTTTTTGCAGACTTTTACTCAACATTATCATATTCATGGTGGGTAAGCATTTGTAATAGTAACTAGGTAGTTTTAATATTAATAACAAATTTAACTCATTTTTGCTAAAGTGAATTTTCTTCCAAGGTTTTTTAAGATACAAAATAAGATTCAATATTACTGTTAAAAACACCACCAGAATTTGATTAGAAAATTATAGGCATGAGCTGAAAGCTTGGTCAAGTGGTTAAGATGCAGGGTAAGATGTAATGTATTAATGAATTATTTTTTAAAAAATAAGATGTCCCCACTCCACGTCACAGTGCCTGGGTTTGATGCTAGGCTTGATAGTGGGCTTGACTCCTGCCTCCAACTTTCTGCTAATTCTGATCTTGGAAAACAGCGGTGATAGCTGAAGTAATTCGGTTCCTGCCACCCATGTAGGAGACCTGGATTAAGTTTCTGGATCATGACTTTAGCCTTGATCCAACCCCAGCTATTGTACATTTTGGAAGTAAACTACCAGATGAGAGCTCTTTCTCTTCCTCTCCTTGTCTTTTTGCCTCTCAATTAAATAAATACAAATTTTAAAAGTTTATAAGCACTCATATTATTTCTATTGCATATCAACATTTATGTATTACTTTCTGTTTGGCAGTATTCACAAAAAATAATGACCTAGAACTAGAAGTTATAAACAAAGCAAATGGAATTAACTACAATAAGTGGTAAGTTGAACACCTTTGAACACAGTTGCTCCTTATGAGAAATTGTGACAAAATCTTTCTGTGTGTGTGATCAGATATCCTGATATGCTATTGTTGCTAGTTCAGTTTTTCTTGGTGGTGTTGATCAACCTTGCTACAGGTTTATCCATTTTATTGCCTTTTGGTTAGCATTGATGCCTAGATGGCTTAAGACACTGAGTTATTACTGAATACCACACCATTATCTGAATTAAAAGTCAAAATTACATTTCCATGCTTTTAAGTAACATAAGAATAACTCCTCCTGGACAGCAAACATGGACACTAGTACATGTTTACAACTTTGAAAAGATCTTCATTGTTAAGAGAAACATGTTTAAAGCATATCAAAGACATGTAAAACCGAGCAAGTGAGCTACCAAGCACACCGAAGGGCTTTGGCATTAACTTAATTCTCTGAACCAATTTGTATTGGCTTACTTTAGTTAACAACATAAAGGCTTGTATACACAGAATTTACTCATTTTCGTAAGGCCACTCTAGCTGGAAAGCAAGAACGTGAATACAACATAGGTCTGACATCATTTACATTTTAATACATTTCACATAACCTGAGTTGACTCAAACAGCTGTTACTTTAACAAATTTTAGAGTCTCATCCTTTGAGAGTTCCAGGGATCTGACTGGAAGCCCAAAGTTGGAAGACTCGGTTTAGAATTTAAGCTGTCAGAGTCAAGCGGTTTAGCCAACAATTAGTACATTTCTGATCAGTTGGGTAATCACTCAAACACTGAAAACAGATAAACAACAAACAACTTTGCGTTGCAGTTTTCCCAATCAAGACTCATAATGGCAATAGAAAAACGCGAAACCTTCAAGGCACATGAACGAACACTCTCATCAGAAAAGTCAGGGACAACAGCACAGAAAAGAACTAGCCATAGTTCATTAACTGCAAAGAGAAAAACCCATCAGGTTGGAAAGGGTTAATGGCTTAAGGTTCTGGATCCCTTAAGTAAGGCCAGCAGTAGTAAGTATTGAATTGGAAATTCCTCCAGGGGAGGAAAAACGCAGCCCTGGGGGAGGGGGGGCGTGCTCTCCCTAGAGATATAGGGCTATGCCTGCCTGGGTGTGGCATGCCACATGGACTGGAATAGAGTGCAGAGAAAGGCTGTGGTCCCCCATTTACAGGGAAGACTGCGCACACCGGGGGCCTGGCAGGACTGGCCGTGGGGTTGGGTAGGTGCACCATTTCACCAAGAGTGCTGGAAATCTCCTATAATTCATCCAAAGCCAGATCAATCAGGACTACTGCAAACACCCAGTCAATTAAAACAGATAGTTAACTTTAGCTCCTTTCCAGATTCAGTCCTCAGACAATCGAAGCTTTGCAACAGTAATAGCTCACAAAAACTTCAAGACGCACCAAAGCTACCATAAGCTGCAAAGACGGAAAGACTTCTACCAGGTTGGAAAGGGTTAACTGGTAACAGCTTTTCCCTAGGTGGACAAGATGTGAGTGGCTGCCCTCACCTTCCCCTATGAATCTCAGCTGGAGGAGAGCAAAGGGAAGGGCCCTGATGTCTGGGGGCTGAGTGGGGTTCAAAATCTCCTATCGCTCAAGATTGCCCACTACCTAGTTGTCTGAGTTTACCTGGAGGGCCAATATTAGCCTCAACTCAAGCTAAGCCATGCTCGCGTAGCAGTAGGCAGCGTGACCAGGCGTCCCTCCAAGAGAGAGACCTGGTCCTCGGGTCGCAGTCCGGCCGCCGGGAAGCCAAAGCGAGCTCAGGGGGTCTCCAGGCTCTCAGCCAACTGCCCTTCCTAGTCGCCCTCCCATTCCTTACAATCCCTCTGGAGTTTCGACCGTAGCTAAGCCGTGGCTGGGGGGACTCCGCGTTCTCAGAGAGCTGTGGGGTGCCAGACACTCAACAGTCACTTCCACAGATCCGGTCCCACTTGAGGGAAGGAATACTGACCTCCGATGTCTTCTTAAAGTCCCTTTGTGGTCGCCAAAAATGTTACCGGAGAAATTGCAGGGTTTTTGTCTTCGCGCAAGAAAGAATTCAGGCGTGAGACAGAGTAGTGAGAGGTAAAATAGCAAGGTTTATTAGGAAGGAACATCTGTAAGGACGGATAGGCACCTCTCCAGACAGAGCCTGAGAGACTGGGGGGTGGGGGGAGGAAGGAGGGAGGTTACAGGTTACATGTTGAGTGGAGAGATTACACCTGACCAGGCCAGGCGGGCGGCTCAGCAAAGATACAGAGAGCTGAGCACCCATAACATGCATTTTTCATGAACTTTTTGAAGTACCCTCCTTTTTCAGAGTTATTGTCCTTGTGAATATCATATGCTTTCTTTGTAGATACAGATATAAAACTTTTAGAAGTGCTTAGAACACTAGCATTTATTAGCAATATAATAATTGATATAGGTGAATTTAAATCTAATACTTTGTCATTTGTTTTCTTTTACAAAAAAAGATTTATTTGAAAGTCAGAGATACAGAGACAGAGAGAGGGAGAGATGGATAAAGATCTTCAGTCTGCTGGTTCCCACCTCAAATGGTCTTGATGGCCAGGGCTGAGCCAGATAGAAGCCAGGAGTTTCATTGGGGTCTCCACAAGGGAACCAGGGGTCCAAACATTTGGGACATCTGTTGCTTTTCTCAGGCTATTAGCAGAGATTTGAATCAGAGGTACAGCAGCTGGGATATGAACCAACACCTGTGTGGAAGGTGGGCATCACAGGTTGTGGCTTTACCTGCTTTGCTACAATGCCAGCTCCTGTTTGTTTTCTTTGTGTTTTATCAGTTGTTTGCTTTTCCTGCTCTTATTTTCTTCTTTTTTTCTCAGTTTCTTCATTTTTTTGTATTTATCAAGTAATTTTAATATTCCCTATTGTCATACATTGTGGTATGTTTTAATTCTGTATATTGCAAGCTCCATAATGTATTATTTTTGCTTGAAAAATATTTTAAATACTTAGGAAAATAGGTTTTAAAATATATTATTTTGTATTTAACCACATTTACTATATCTGGCACATTTTATTTTTTTCCTGTAGATTTCAATTATTTACCTTTGCTATAATTTTCCTCCAGTCCTAAGAATTTTGTTAGTATTTTGGTACATTTGTTACTGTGGATATAAATTTGATAATTGGAAATGTCTTTAATTTTGAAGGATATGTATACTGAGTATGGAACTGTGTTTAATTTCTACTTTTGTTTTCTTTTCAGAAGTTTATGGTACTATTCCATATTCTTCTGACTCTCAATTTTCCTGATTGAAGTCAGCCATATTTCTTATCAATTTTCTTATCATTGTTGTATAACGGTAGCTTATTTTAAAGTGTTTTTGATGTTAGTTACATGGTTTTTAGTAACTCAACTATGGTGTATGTAGGTATCATTTTCATTAATTGATTCAGTTTGAGTTTATTGAACATTTTGGATTAAAAGTGTTGGAATCATTGATTTAAACTTGGAAAATATTTGAACATTCTTTTCTTCAAACATTTTTTCTGCTCCATTACTTCTCTTTATCTTTATCACTCCCTTCACACCTCTTTTTTGTATGACTTCTTTTAAAATATATCTAGTTGGTTGTATTTTAAAACTTTTATTTATTCCTTAAAACATCCAGAAATATGATTGATTATATCTCTTTTTATACACTGTTTAATCATAATAGTATTGTAGAAATTCTTATTGACTCATTATAAACATCACTGTATTCATTGGTATTCTTTTATGCTTATTACTCATAATATTTTCAGGTTTTTTACACATTTTGATTTTTTAATGTAGCATAGAATTTACATAATTATGTAACACATTTTAGAAAATTTTTTTGTTAAAAAGAAAAAAAAAAGAAGACCTAAATGAAACATCTCCGCAAGTGTGACCCCAGTGGAAAGAACGGGGCCATCAAAGTGGGAAGTGCCTTTCTCTGAAGGGAGGAGAGAACTCCCACTTTGACTGTGACCCTGTCAGAATCAGATCAAAGTCAGCGAAACCTAAAGGCTTCCATAGCCTTGGCAACTCATGACTAGAGCCTAGGGAGATTATTGACGCCATAAACAAGAGTGTTAAATTGTTAAATCAACATCAAGAGTCACTGTGTACTTACATCCCTGTGGGATCTGTCCTTAATGGGTTGTCCAATGTGAAGTAATGCTATAGCTAGTACTAAAACAGTATTTTTACACTTTGTGTTTCTGTGTGGGTGCAAACTGATGAAATCTTTACTTAGTATATACTGAATCGATCTCCTGTATATAAAGATAATTGAAAATGGAAAAAAAAAAACTTGGTGTTAAATTGGAAATTACATAGAAAATTAATCAATTTTTAAAAAAAAAAATCATGTAGGATCTCTGTCCTTAATGTGCTATACACTGTGATTTAATGCTATAACTAGTACTCCAACAGTATTTTTCACTTTGTGTTGCTATGTGAGGGCAAACTGTTGAAATCTTTACTTAATATATACTAAACTGATTTTCTGTATATAAAGAGAATTGAAAATGAATCTTGATGTGAATGGAAGGGGAGAGAGAGCGGGAAAGGGGAGGGTTGCGGGTGGGAGGGAAGTTATGGGGGGAGGATGCCATTGTAATCCATAAGCTGTACTTTGGAAATTTATATTCATTAAATAAAAGACAAAAAAAAGAGAGAAAATTTTTTTTGTTGTTCAGACTTTTTCTCTAACAAGTAGTTAACATGAAGCTGATCATTCAAAATCTTTTTTATTCTGTCACTCTGAGCTGGTACTGGGTCACAGCATTAACTAGATTGAATCCCTTGTGATTCAATAAACCTCAACCTCTCAGCTGCTGCCTTTTTGTCTAGGGTTCTGGTGGCTATGGTACCTTCGATTCTGACAGGGACTGAGAAAACAAGCACAGCACTATATAAATTCTCTCTGTTGATTATTTGCTGTTGCTTTCTTGGCAAAACCGAGGAAAGAGCACAGGTTGAACTACACTGTATAGAAACCTATCTTTGCTTTTACAACTCTTCAAATCTCTTATTTTTTCTGTCTGCCCACACTGTGCTCTAAGGAGTCACTTGACTCCCCCTCACATCTATAAAATCATTCTCTTTATGACCCTCCCCTGCCCACACCAGAGGCCCCTTCCCTAGGTGTGAGAACTTAGCTGTTTCTCCATTTATTCCTGAGACGCTTATTTCTCTCTAGATTTCAGTTCATAGGAATTTCGATCTCCCCATTCTGCACTTGCTCTATTACAAAAGTATTATTTTTATTTTACTAGATTTAAGATGCTTGACCATAGGAGAAAAGTCTTTGTCCTCTTACATGCTAACTGCAAATGGAAGTTCTTTTTTGGTTTCCAGATACCAAAAAAATCAAAATTTAAATTAATTTTTCTTCTAGAGACTCAATGTTTGTTTATTGTTATGTTCCTGACCCATAGAATTATCATAAAATATTTTGATAAAACAATAAATGGTTCTTACAGTCCCCAACAGTGATAAAAGTTGTCATATATTTGAAGTTGAAATATCAACATTTACTAAAGATATTTTTAGAGGTTTCCTTCTTAGAACAATGAATAAAATTCTTGACATAGATTTGACTGTATAAGGCACTGGCCATACCTAATCAAGGTAATCAAAGAGATAATAAGTGTTTAGAAAAAACTGACTTTCAAATCGATATGCACTATCATTATCATCATCTCTTTATTATCTTCACTGTCACAACTGGCATTTTTTAAGTTTATTATATATTCAACTTTTGTTGAACTTTTGTTATTTAATATTCATGCAAATCTGAGGAAATTACTATTATAAAAAGCAAATTAAGTAAAAAAGTAAAAAGCTAATATTTTATATTTAAATTAAAATATTGCATTATTCATAAAAATGTATCCAATAAGAAATAATTTTTATCACATTAATTTTTTCTTGCTAAGATTTTAGTTGGTGTATATATTAAATTACACATGTAATGTGCAAATAACATGGAAGTTGAGCTTTTCAATCTGGAAATGATTATATCTACATACACATGATTAAATATTTAATTTTCTCATATACAAATTCAAGTTCAAATTTCTAAACATTAGCAACAGAGAGTTTCCTTAAAATTTAATTTCATGACAGCCTTTATTATAGAAATGTTTATCTTAATAAAGAATTAAGGATAATCTTTCACTTTCATGAAGGTTTCCATCATAATTATTTAGTTCAATCATTAAATAGGCCATCAATTTTGATTTTTTTTGTCTGAAAGCCTCACAAATCACATTGGATAATTTAACAAAAGTATAATTTATTTGATGGATTAGGGGTTTTATAGAAAGTCAAAAAAGCAATTGATTTAGAAAGGTCTAGGAGTCAGGATAATCTCTGCTAATTTCTTCAGGTTGCACCACCGATGTAATTCAGCCTAAAAGTAAAATCTCAAGAAGAACTAAGCCAATTGATTTAATCTAGATTAAATATCTACCTTTTACAGGGCATAGAGCAGGACAGATTAAGAGAGCATTTCTCAAAGGCTGTAAACAGAAAAGAAATGCGTGGTAGGTAGCATTTAGACAAAGGCATTATGTGTCTACTGCTACTAAGAGAGTATATGCAAAGGAAAGCTACAAGTGCAGCAACACTAAATTATGATTAATCATATTATAGTCTACCAATTTGCAACAGAACATTTTCTCATTCCTAAAGAAGTTTCTCTCTTTATTTTGTATTTGCAAAATAAATATGCAAAGATATTTATTGATAAGTTAGTCTTCAAGTGATGTACATAATAGTACATTTAGAAGTCAATACAAACCTAAAAGTTGTTGGTTTGCGTTTTTTAGCCTGGGATAGTCAGAATTCAAAAGAATTGCATTCTTCCTTGTCTAACTTTAGTCTATTTTATTTCTCTGGTGTTAGCACACTTTCAGCAGCTTTCCATCATTATGTCAGGGTAGTACTTCATAATATTTTTCACATTTTCTGCCTCATACATCAAACTATAGAATTTTATCCATAAGGCAGAGCTGTCACTCTGTAAAATTTTTAGCAATGTTCTCATTTTTATCTGACATCTAGAAATACCTAAAGTAATAAAAAATCATTTTTACCTCATATTTGCTTTGGTTTTCATTCTGTCCCTGTCAGTCTATATACGATATAGCAAGGGAAGATTTATATTACATCATTTTGGGTGTTCCAGTATCATACAAAGAATCCTTATGTTAGTTGTGGTTTGTCTCACAGAATTTTCTATAAAAGTCTAAAATCTATACTTAGTATTCTTCTTTTAAATGTTAACTTTTTTCTGCTATGAATGCTTCTGGTCTGTTATATATTTATGAATAGTATTACATATAATAATTTATATAAAATTTATTCCATCATACCAAAAAATATAAACTTCATTCCATCAAGGATGTCACTCTTATGGGCAATTTAATTGAAATACTAAGAAATTGCATTTATGGGCCAGCGCCGTGGCTTAACAGGCTAATCCTCTGCCTTGCAGCACCGGCACACCAGGTTCTAGTCCCAGTCGGGGTGCCGGATTCTATCCCGGTTGCCCCTCTTCCAGGCCAGCTCTCTGCTATGGCCCGGGAAGGCAGTGAAGGATGGCCCAAGTCCTTGGGCCCTGCACCCACATGGGAGACCAGGAGAAGCACCTGGCTCCTGGCTTCGGATCAGCACGATGCGCCGTCCGCAGCGGCCATTGGAGGGTGAACCAACAGCAAAAAGGAAGACCTTTGTCTCTCTCTCTCACTATCCACTCTCTGCCTGTCCAAAAAAAAAAGAAAGAAAAGAAATTGCATTTATGTTGTTTAGTATTATCTCACAGTTCTCAACTAGCTATCAAGATACTTACAAAATATCATTTTCAGTAAATATCTGAGTTTTAATTCAATCCTAGGACTGCAAAAGAAGCCCTAAAATATGGGTGATCCTGTGCCTGGCTGGAGACTGCCCACGCAAGAGGTTAAGAGGTCATGGCACACCATGCCCCTTGGGAAAAACCCTGGTAGAGGGCTCAGCACACTGAGACCCCCACACATGACCTGACTGCTGGCAGGCAACAGAGGCCTTAGGCACATTTCCCCCACCCCTAATTCCTGTTGAGGGGCCTTGTAATTGTCAACTAGGTAAACAGCTCCCAGGTATGGCCCACACTGTTGGGATGGTGGGGCAATGACACTCTTCAACAAGAAGCACTGGAGACAGTTTCAGTGTTTAGCAGTTAGGCACAAGCTTTTATAGAGCAGGCAAAGAAGAGTAGCTAGTTCAGGGTAGCAACACTAATTCTATAGGATAAAGCTGATACTGGTACCTCTACACTTCTCCAATGAGTTTAAAGGCTACATAGCCCACACTAAAATAGGTTTTTATTTTTAAGAAAATTTTTCCAAAAATAGTTTAAATAAAATGTGCATCCAAACTTCAACATGTTTACTTTCAAGGCATAAGCCTCTGGAATTTTTTAAGAAGCAAGACATATTAATTTCATGAAAAATCTGAATAGCTATATTATCTACAAATTTTATCATCTGTTTTTATAGTTTTATTATGAGCAGGAAATATATTTTATTGAATTTTATATTATATTGAATGTATACATATGCAAATAAAGCTACATTTGGCTGATATTCTTGTTTAATATTGAAACTGAGGCTTGGAGAGGTAAGTGACTTGTTCAGTGTCAGAAAGCTGGTAGAGGGGAGCTGGCATGTACACTCTACTGGACGCAATTCCTCAACTGCTCTGCTATACTGCTCACAAAAAAGTGGCTTCATTGTACGGAAACTCAAGAATTCACATTGAAAATATTTCATTTATTTTAATATGCTGCACTTTTCATAGTCTTGACTTTGCCACAGGGATAAAAAAGAGATGGTATTGATAGTATATTTTATCATTCCATTCTAAAATCTCAATTTTGACAGGCTTCAAAAACTTACCACATAATTTATACCATAGGAAAAATGATCATGTTTCTTTCAATGTGTATACCTAAGAGCACTAGCAATATGTTAGTTCTGCAGCTAAATAAATAAATAAATAAATAAATAAATGAAATGAAATGAAATAAACAGAGGCCAGTGTGATCCACAGAGCTTGGGAGTGACACATGCTGTCTTCTCGGTGTATACCTTGTGCATTAAAAAGAGAACCCTGAGGCCAACTTACCTTTATTTATTTGAATGTTTTCTAAGCTTAACGGAAATAATAGATGAGTGAGTACATAATTCAGGAAATGCTAAGAGAAATTGAGTGACGCACCTACTTTCCGTGATACATTGTGAAGTGTTTGGTTTGAACATTGTACCTAGGGGATGATAGATCTTCTGAGAGCAGTTCTAGACTCAAAGCCAGATGCAGTGATTAACTTCCATCAAGGCTTGCTGGGGAGTGTGGACTGATTATTTTTGAATGCTAAAAAGACAGTTGGGCCATTACGATTTGCAAAAACACATGAATTGGTTTATGAAGATAGGATTTTTTTTATTGTTGTTTTTCATTGTTTGATTGTTTGGCCTGTGAACCTAGAGAACAAAGCAAAATTACTTTGTAATAATTCCAAAAGTGATTCTGTTATTAAGGTTACTATTTGCCATACTTGTTTAAATGCATTACAACATCAAGTTATAGTTATTTTGCTTCATAAGTAACAACAATAAATAACCTACTTATACTTATAGGATGAGGTGAAGGCTTTCTTTCAAGTTTTGATTTGCCCTGTAATTGTAAAGGTACAAACTAAAAAAGTGCATCTAAATTTATTGTTAATGTTGAGTAGTTGTCTTTATTTATGAACATTTTTCACCAAAGACTGATTTTATCATAATATCTATAATTATTTCAAAATAATTTACTATATAATGACACCTAGAATATTTTTTCTTTAAATCTAGATGTGGGACACCCAGATGAAGCTCTTGGCTCCTGGCTTTGGCATTGCCTGGCCCTGGAAGTTGAGGCCATTTGAGGAGTGTAACAGTAGATGGACGATCTTTCTTTACCTTTTCTCTCCCTCTGTCTCTGTAAATCTTTCAAATAAATAAATAAATAGTTTTTACAAACTATATTTGCTGGGGCCAGCACTGTGGCGCCGTGGGTTAACGCTCTGGCCTGAAGCGCCAGCATCCCATATGTGCACCGGTTCGAGACCCAGCTGCTCAATTTCCAATCCAGCTCTCTGCTATGGCCTGGGTAAGCAATAGAAAATGGCCCAAGTCCTTGGGCCCCTGCACCTGCGTGGGAGACCCGGAAGAAGCTCCTGGCTCCTGGCTTCGGATCGGCTCAGCTCCGGCTGTTGTGGCCAATTGGGGAGTGAACCATCAGATGGAAGACCTCTCTCTGTGCCTCTCCTCTCTCTGTGTAATTTTGACTCTTAAATAAGTAAATAAATCTTTTTTTAAAAAAAGTATATTTGCATTTCCGGACCTGATTTTGTGATTTAGATAACTCGCCACCAGGTGGCAGTAGTGTCCCCATCACAAAAAAAGAAATGGCAGTATTTTTCCCAGCAGCAAAATGAAACATTACATTTTGAGTTTATTCATAATAATAGGAATCTTTGTTAGACAGCTAATAAAGTAGCAATCAGTAGTTTCTTGAATCTTGACACTTTTATCTTCAGTTTCTTAGAGGTAAAGAAACAAAGGTTGAGATAATTGGAAATGGAATCTCAGATTTTCATGAACTAGATTTCCTTTTTAATTACAATAACCAATGGACTAAGTTTTCCACATTCATTATTCTATCAATGAAGAAATTGAGTTCCAGTAAATGGTAAACTGATCCATTTATGTAAGAATCTAAGAAAAATTGTCTTTTTTTCATGCTTTGTCGATTTTATTTTATCCACAAATATTGGCTCTCTGGTGAGAGTTAAATGATGAATCTCCATTTCCAGCTGTCAAGTTCATAAATACTCATCCGGCCATGGCTGTCCAGGCACATCATCACATCATCACTTCCTAAAACTGAGATATCCACTCAGACAGGATTGGAGTCCTCTCTCAGGGCCAAAAGCACAAAATTGGTTCATTCCCCTCTCAGTGTGTTTGTCTTTTTTGTTTTTTCTTAGTTACCACTAGCTTAATCTTGTCTGATGATTTCTATTTCTCAAATCAGTGAATATCTTGTGTCTTCCTAGCCCATTGCCCTGACTTCTAAACCTTCAGAGTTAGTGAACATTACGGAAAGATGGCTACCATAGGGAATCTGGGACTGTCCCTAGTTCTTGCCAACTCCTAGTCATTCCTTCACCCCTTTAGGCTACTGACTTTATATATAAAATTTGGACCTTTAACTGGATGGTGACATTCTTTTTCAGTTTCAAGTTTGTCTTAGTCTAGTCATCAGTGGCTGTAGTACTAATGAAATGGTCATGGTTTGTTTACTTTGACAATAAGACAGGTTGCAAGAAAATGACTATGATCAGTATGTACTGACAGGTTTTGGAACAACAATGGAATTATTTGTGTATTTCATCAAACCATTTTTTTTAACCTCAAAGTCTCTAAGTATGATGAAATAAATTTCAATCTCAGTGGATCAGGCCAACATTAAATGAGATAAGGCAGAACATTTCAAATTGGCCTAAGTCTATTTCAAAAGTGGGGTCAGCACTTTCCCAGCCTGCATGTGAGCAATTACATAAACCAAAAGGACTCTGCCAACTCTGCCTGTGGGCAAAACAGTAGAACTAGGAATATAGCTCCATATTCAAGTTTGAGGGAGCTGAAACTAATGTTTTTAAGGAACATAACCCTCCCACAGAAAACAAAAACATCAGGACAAAAATCAAGACCAATTAAATTTGTAAAAGTAAGTTTCTAACAATAAAATGTGAAACTATGTATTAATTATTTTGATTATCAAACATATCAAAGAAAACTGGGATGAGTATTTGGCACATATGCCATGTGGGACACCTGCTTCCCGTGACAGAGTGCCTGCGTTTGAGTCTTGAGTCCACTCATGACGCTGGCTTTCTGCTGATGCAAACCCTGGGAGGTGGTGGAGATGGCTCAAGTACTTGCATCCCTGTTAATTACAGGGGAATTGTAGGTTTAGCTTCCAGGTCCAGGCTCCTGACTTCAGCCCAGCTCAGCCCTGGCTGCTGCAGGCATTTGGGGAACAAACCAGAGGATGGGAAGTCTCTGGTAGGGTGTCTTTTTCTGTCTGCCTCCTGCCATGCCCACCCTGGTACCTTCTCCCTCTGCCTTTCAAACAAATAAAATTAATAAATAAAAACTGAGAGCTCTGTTTGGTTCCTCAGGGTTGAGGGTGTGCCAAAGGTGACACTCCCAGGTTAGACGTGGTAAATCTCTCTCTCTCTCTCTCTCTCTTTTTTTTTTTTTTTTTTTTTTTGATTCAAAAGGGAAGTAATTCCGCACAGCTGAATGGAATTGGAGGTGGTTAGCAGGTGAATGATATACCTACAGGAGCCAGAGATCGGAAGCTCTTTCCCAAGGACCACACAGGGAATCTCTGCTGCCCTCAGTGTGGGCTCCAATTCTCCTGCAGTCTCCCACTGGGTTGCCAAGGTTACTGAATTGTAGCATCTCTGGAGAGCACTCACGTGGATTCGGTGAGTTCTCTCCCTCCATCGTCTCTTTTTTCACAGTCTCAGTTCTTTAGCAACACACATTCACTATGTCCCAATCTCCTGTTATTTCACCCCCCCACCCCCAGAGTCAGGTTTTTCTGCTAGGCTCAGGGCCAGTGCAGACCTGAGGTCGCCCTGCTTATGACGTATGTCCAAAATGGCGCCTACTCTTTGTCTTGCTCGCCTTTGAAAGGTGAGAGGAGAGAGAGAAACTCGTGTCCGTATCAGTCACTTTTTTTTTTCTCTCTCTCTCTTCTAGTTAGCCAGGTGAACTTTTCTCCAAGGGGTTTCAAGCCTTGTTCCCTCTAGTCTCCTCTCTCCGCTTTCCCGCTGGTGTCTCAGGCTATTGAGGTTCGGCTCACCTTGCGTTCCAGCGCTGGTGTGTTGATTCTGCCGCTGGTGTCCCAAACTGTGGGCTCCCACGCTCTCCACACAGGTCCACTGTGAATCACTAGTTCCGGTAGAGTTTCCTCTGATGTTTCTTTCCCTACTCTTCCTTGAACCTGATGAAAGATCTCTGCAAGTGAGATCCCAGTAGAAAAAACGGGGCCATCAAAGAAGGAGGTACCTTTCTCTGAAGGGAGGAGAGAACTTCCACTTTGACTGTGACCCTGTCGGAATAAGATCGAAGTCAGTGAACCCTAAAGGCTTCCATAGCCTTGGCAACGCAAGACTAGAGCCTAGGGAGATTATTGACGCCATAAACAAGAGTGTCAAATTGTTAAATCAACATCAAGAGTCACTGTGTACTTATGTCTCATGTGTGATCTGTCCTTAATGTGTTGTCCAATGTGAAATAATGCTATAACTAGTACTGAAACAGCATTTTTACACCTTGTGTTTCTGTGTGGGTGCAAACTGATGAAATCTTTACTTAGTATATACGGAATCGATCTTCTGTATATAAAGATAATTGAAAATGAAAAAAAAAACAACTTGGTGTTAAATTGGAAATTACATAGAAAATTAATCAATTCTTAAAAAAATATCATGTAGGATCTCTGTCCTTAATGTGCTGTACATTGTGATTTAATGCTATAACTAGTACTCCAACAGTATTTTTCACTTTGTGTTGTTATGTGAGGGCAAACTGTTGAAATCTTTACTTAATATATACTAAACAGATCTTCTGTATATGAAGAAAGTGAATTGAAAATGAATCTTGATGTGAATGGAAGGGGAGAGGGTGCGGGAAAGGGGAGGGTTGTGGGTGGGAGGAAAATTATGGGTGGGGGAACCCATTGTAACCCATAAGCAGTACTTTGGAAATTTATATTCATTAAATAAAAGTTTACAAAATAAATAAATAAATAAAAACTGAAAAATAAATTAAAAATGAATGAGAAATTAAAAATACTAGGAATACAACACATATTTAGAGGCAAAGATCATATATGGAACTTAAGAAAAATTCTATCAAGGATTTGAAGCATAAAGTTAAAAATTCTTGAAAGATTCATCAAGAATGCTGTGAGAAGACTAGAACTGAATATAATGAAAGCAGTAATATGGGCATTGAAGAGCAAAGAATGGTGATCCAACCTAGCAAGGTTGCAAAAGGGACAGCGACCAACAAGGAATGGGAGTTTTTCTGAGTTTGGCATTAATAAAGATATCCAATATTTATGATGACTTAGCGAGATAGGATCTGTTGCTGTCCCCTTTCATGGATGGAGAAATAAAGGAACAGAATGTTTAAGGTATTCACACAGATTAGCAAAGTCAATGACTTCAGGGTAGGGATCATAGTAGCTCTTAGAACCTGTCCACCTGTGTGCAGGGTACATTGTTCAGTTAGTACTTCACTGTGTTACAATAGGAATAAACTATGAATAAAACTGCTGCTCATAAGAAAGTCATTTAATATGATATATGTAATTCTCAAATGGATAGATGAGAGACCTAATTAAAATGAAAAATATAGATATCTTCTTTTTTTAAAGATTTATTTAATTATTTGAAATTCAGAGTTATCCAGAGAGAAGGAGAGATAGAGCGAGAGAGAGAGAGGTCTTCCTTCCATTGGTTCACTCCCCAATTGACTACAATGGCCTGAGCTGCACCGATCCAAAGCCAGGAGCCAGGAGCTTCTTCCTGGTCTCCCATGTGGGTACAGGGGCCCAAGAGCTTGGGGCATCTTCTACTGCTTTCCCAGGCCATAGCAGAGAGCTGGATCAGAAATGGAGCAGCCGGGTCACAAACTGGTGCCCATATGGGATAGTGGCACTGCAGGCTGCAGCTTTACCCACTCTGCCACAGTGCAGGCCCTGCAGATATCTTCTTTCTTTTTAAAAATTTATTTTATTTTTTGAAAGTCAGAATTACAGAGAGAGAGGGAGAAAGAAAGAGAGAGCTTCCATTTGCTTGTTCACTCCCCAAATAGCTACTACAGCAGGGCTGGACCACATCAAAGCCAGGAGCCAGGAGCTGCATCTAGGTCTCCCACATGGGCACAGGGGTTCAAGCACTTGGGCCTTCCTCTGCTGCTTTCCCAGGTGCATTAGCAGAGAGCTGGATAGGAAGTGAAACCGACACTCAAATAGGGAACCATATAGGATGGTGGTGCTACAGGCAGTGGTTTAACCCTCTGGGCCACGGCGCTGTCTCCAGATATCTTTTTATATGAATTCTGAAAATAAGTAATGTTGTCTAGGAAAAATTAATGTTGTCATATAAAATGGCAAATTTCTGAAAATTCTTTGGAAAGCAGTGTAACTATACAAATCAGGAGCTTTAAAAACTCAGATTTGGACTTTGGTTCGGGAGTTTCAAATCTAAGTGGAGAAAGTAGAGCATCACGTTAGTTGTCACATCACTTAGGATTTGGAAATGAGTGCATGTTCTATAATGGAAACCACTTTTCAAATGTGAAGTCCTTCACAGGTCCCTGGAGTTTCAGATTCAGTTTTCAGAACGGCTCCCTGGTAGTTTGCTTCTGAGTCAGTATTAAGCACATCATGATACCTTTCAGAAATATTTCACCCATGAAATATATTTTGGAATAATATTTAATAATATTATACAACACAATGTGTTTTTTGAATATTTATACTAATTTTACAATTCAAATAAGGTGAAGAACAGAGTAAATATATTGGCACATACTGAGCGAAAAAATACCATAAAAATCCACCCTGGTCTATATTTCACTGAGTGTGAGAAGAATCTACATAGAGTATACACATTTGATCTTACTCTCAATTGAATTGAAATTTAATGACCACATAACCTAATTTAAATAAAGGATAGTTATTTTATTTTGGTTACATTCAAATTCTAGCTATTAACAAACTATCTTGAACACAGCAGTTGAAAAAAATGAATGAATAGTAATAAATAAATGGCAGACTTGTTAAATGAATGAATTTTTTACAGGATGTCTTACATATTAACACATCCTTGGAATGTGTATATCTGTTTTCTCATAGTTTATTTTCTAGTTCAAATTATTTCACCCTTAAAGTTTAGAATGACATTTTTTGGAGTAACTTATTTCTGAATTTTTATAATAAAACATATGAATATCCTGAAGATATATGATGTTTATCTGTTGAGTTCTTAATTGCTAGTGTTCTTTTTTTAGGTTAGTAGAGTTGACTGTCAGAATTCTGTGTCAAATATTAGACTTGCAAATAGGGCACTCTGGCTTTGTATTAAAAGAACAAGAGCTGCCAATGTCTGAAAAGTTAATTAGACAAAACAGACAATTAATTACACCTTATTAACGTGTAAAAGACCTGTGACAAATTGCACTAATTGCATGCTCTTATACATCTGTAGAGGTCAAGCTACTTTAAAAGTATGTGGTTAACTCAAGACAAATGTATCTTTATATGCTTGATAAGAATATTATAAACTGCATTATTTATGACTCCATTGAAATACTTAATAATTTTAAGCTTTAAATTAAACTGCTCATTAAATAGGAGAGCTAGGACCAAGTCCTTAAATACGCCATAAAAGTTTGCTGCAGGGTAAGATAAATTTGAAGGTCTGCATTTCCTCAGAATGTCTTAATACCCTTATATTTTTTTAAGTGCCTGAGCCCTGGAGATATTAAACTTGTGTTTACGTGCCCTCAGTAAAGGTATTCACAGTATTCCATTCACAGTATTCACCAGAAGAAACAATTTTTGTATTTCATTGGGCCCTTCAGTTGCTGAAACTGATATATTCAGCTGCATAGTCTCATCAGCTCAGGAGCCTCAATTTAAAACAAAAAATTTAGAAAAAAATGTTAACAAAGTTATGGGCCTGAGATTTTTGCAGTGGCCCAAGAAAATGTTAGGAAGTGGCACAGTGAAAGGCAGAAAACAGTCATAGCAGAAAACAACCAAAAACAAACAAAAAAGTTAGAAAACTGGACAAAACCCCTCCAGAAAGCTTAGAGAGACAAAAAGAAGTAGATGGAAACAACTTAAAATGAGGAATGAGTCACAGTGGCTCTCACAGGCAAATACTTAATTACACAAAGGGGCTCTGAGTTTCTTTCATTGAGTACCTGTCAAGGGGAGGGAACACTAGCAATTCTAGAGGAAATTGTTTCTATTTCAGTTAACAAAACCGGATGCTCACTCAAGGCTCACACAGGGGCTCCACAAATAATAGAGGTTATATCTCCTCTATTCCCCAGAACCAAAAACCTGCTCAAATGAACCTTCCTGTCACCACATTTTAAATGTTTATGGTTGTTGAGCTCAGTTCATCAAAGCAGTGGGCTAAAGTGAGTTTTATCAGGAGTCCGGAAACTGCACATGACTTAACAGTCAAAGAGGAGTAAAGATCAAAGATAAACACCCTGCACCCTTTGTATATGCGTCCTGTCTTAGCAGTTTTATACAGCTTTAATGGACATGTACTTCAGGGTACACCCGAGGCTTTGTCCGCATTATAAAAAACTCATTTTGAATATTAACATTTATTTCAATTGAAGGTCCACAGAATCTGTCTACTTTTGCTTGTTTTTGTTTTTCTTTTCCTACCTACTATTTATAGACTAGACTTATACTGGATGACAAAGTTTTATAAAGTATCCATCATACATATTTTTCAAGCTAATATGCAAAATGTCCTATATATGATAATCACTAAAATAACAATAATAGTTGGACCTAAATATGAATGATGGGAAGGTCAGTTCCACAAAATTTAACCCTAAGATATTGACAGAGTAGTGTGAGATTGACAGATGACCTCTGAGATCAGAAAGATAAGCCTTAAAGGGAGAACTTACCACATTCAAGGGCATGACTATTCCACTATTTCAACCAAGCAACTTTGGGATCACAAAAAAAAAAAAAAAAAATCTATCCTCAAAACAAGATGTATATATGAGTGTATGTATACACACACATACAAAATGTATATATTTGGGGCCAGACCAAAACCGAGAGCCAGGATCTTCTTCCAGGTCTCACACGTGAGTGGCAGGAGCCCAAGTACTTGGCCATCTTCCATTGCTTTCTCAGTACATTAGCAGTGAGCAGGATCCGAAGTGGAACAGCCAGGACTCGGATCGGTGTCCATATAGGATGCCAGTCTCACAGATGGCTACTTTACCCACTATGCCACAGCACCAGCCCCAAGAATATATGTTAAATTAGTGATTCTAATATATAGAAATAATAATACACAATCTAATCATAGAGTTCTTTGAGAATGTATTACTAAATGTTCTGCATTAAGCACTTGATAAAAGTTCTGAATGTGATCATTTGTTCTATAGACTTGTATTTAATGAACTTTTTCTAGTGAAATCTCTCACTATTGCTAGTTGATTTTCAGCATATTCTTCAGGTGCCAATACTATGTTTCAGAGATGTTAAAAGTATACTTCTTGAAAGGAAAAATCATATGTAGAATGTTGGGGCAAATTTTGTATGTTGAAAAGGATGCGCTATATTTAAGACATGGTTTGCTCATTTAAATTGGAATGGGAAAACTGAAATCAAAGTTGGATGCAAAGCCAAGAATAAAGTCTAGGGAAAGCAATTTAAAACTGTCATTAGTCAGAATATGGGTCCAAGGAGTCAAGCACTAGAGGGGCAAAATGAGTTAACTATTGAGTGGCCATACAGCGGGGTGCAGAACTGTATGCAGTCTTTGGTAAACATTCATGTGTGCTTAGTGCTAAAAAGAAGTGAATTGCTCTTTGCGTTGAAGGAGTAACAGAGTAAACATAAATGGCAATGATTTTGAAGCTTTCATTATAAATTAATCATAAAATGAAAATAACTATATTATAAATACTGAGAAAACATAGAAGAGGAATGACTTCATAATTGTTTCTCCCTGTACATATGTAGCCATCATTTTGTGCAATCTAAGATTCACCTGCTCCTGCGGTTTCAAATGATTACCCTATATATTTGCTTCCCATTGGAGATACAACAAACTACTACCAATTTAATGGTTTGAAGCAGTATAAGTTTTTATCTAATATGATGGGGTCAAAATCTGAAAGGAACCTACAAGGTGGCAGTCTTGTGGAGTCCAGCTTGCCTTTTTTTGTGTTCTAGAAACTGCCTGCAAGTCTTAGCCTGTGGTCCCTTCCTCCCATCTTGACGCCAGCAGTTCGATGTCTTCTAATCCTTGTCCAGTTGCTTCTGTTATCACATTATCATTTGCTTCCTTCTTAAAAGGACCCATATGACTATATTTAGGCTTATATAGGTAATCCAGGATAGTCTTCCCATCACAAAATTCCTTTTAGCAAGTAAAGTAACACATTCAGAAGTTCTGGGATCAGGACATGGACATTATTGTATGTAGGGGGTCTCTATTCAGCCTGTCACAACTGTTTTTTCTGTAACCAATGAGCAAGGAAGCCAATCATCAATGTATCAATAACCTTAAACTTAAAAACTAGCAGAATTTGAAAATGACTGTTTCTATTTAAGGCACATTTGCTTCCCAGTGAGCTAGCTGCCTTGAAGCTGTGTGTGCGGGAGATGTATTGAGGAATTCACTAAGGAACAGCACCAAAACAAATAAATGTTTTTGCTTTGTTTGCCTTTCCTTCTTCATCACCTTCAGCTGAAAGATCTCTAATCTTCTCCTAAGGGAATAAACATTCTTGGTTATAGCTAGACCAGTTGAAGACTTTTTTGAAGTAAAATTCACATAATACAAAACTACCCATCTTAAATTATACAATTTAGTGGCTTTTAGTATATCCTCAATATTGTACAATCATTCTTTCTATCTCATTCAAAAATCTGAGTGGTACTTTTAGCCATAAAGTTTATGGCAACCTGACACATAATAATAGAAACTTGCACAGATCTGGGACTAATATCCACTGGTAAGGGATGGTAAGGTACTAACAAAAATGAAGGGCACTGGTAGTGGCATAAATTGGTATAAATAAACTTTTTTATTTTAATTGCTATAGCTCATAATAATTGAAAGCATATGTGATAGTAAAATAGATTATGATGTTATAGGTGGGAGAAAAGAACTGGAAACTTTTTGTGTAAGTATTGAATAGTACATAGTTTTCTATTGCCATATCCTAGGCTTCCAGACTAATTTTAATCAATTTAATGCATTTCTTGCAAGCCCTACAGAAAAAAGCTCAATTTTTAAAGTAAAGGTTATCTATAACATCAATATTGGAAAAATGAAATTATAACTCATCTAATAAAAAATATAAAAGGAAAAAATAAAATGTAAGACAAAAAGCAGCTAGGAAGAGGGAAAAAGGACATTTCAGTATAATAATATAAAGACTAATGTTAATATAAATGGTCTGAACCCACAAATAAAACAGATCTACCAAAATACTATCTAGAAATGACCAACTAAAAATTGATTTGAAAAATAGAAGTTTTAAATGTGTTGTCCAATGTGAAGTAATGCTATAACTAGTACTGAAACAGTATTTTACACTTTGTGTTTCTGTGTGGGTGCAAACTGATGAAATCTTTACTTAATATATACTAAATCGATCTTCTGTATATAAAGATAATTGCAAATGAATCTTGTAGTGAATAGAATGGGAGAGGGAGCAGGAGATGGGGGGGTGCAAGTGGGAGGGAAATTATGGGGGGGAGCCATTGTAATCCATACACTGCACTTTGGAAATTTATATTTCTAAATAAAAAAAAAAAGAAAAATAGAAGTTTTAGTACAATCCCATTGAAACACTAATGAAAAGAAATCTGGGGTTAGTATCTTCAGATCAGAAAAAGTAGACTTTATAAACAGGAATATTAGTAGTATAAAGAGGGGGTAGGATATCACAGTAAAAGCATGAAATTCTTTAAGAAGAACCAATAGTCCTAAAAATTTATGGACATGAGGACAGATCATACAAACCATACAAAGCAAAAAAATAAAATAGAACTGAGAAAAGAAATAGAAAAATCCATAACTACATTTGGAGACATTGATACTCACTTCTCATAACCAAATAGACAGGCAAAGAATCATTATGCTCATTAGAATACCTAGTTGATGTTTATGAAGCACTCTACCCAATAACAACACATAGTCTCTTCAATTACAGAGAATATATTAAGTAGAACATATTCGGGACCATAAAAAAAAACTTTAATATACATAAGAGAATTGAAATAAAAATTATTCCCTCTGATCTTAATGAAACTAAGTTAAAAGTCAATAGCAGAAAGATATCTTTAACATTTCCAAATACTTGAAAATTAAATAATATACTTTTAAATCTCCCATGAGTCAAACTAAAAGTCACACAGAGACATTAATGATGGCTCAAGTAGTTAAGTCTTTGCCACCCACAAGGGAGACCTAGCTTGAGTTCCTGCTCTTGGGTCTGGTCCTGTGTCAACCTGGGCATTTGATTAGGGAACTGGCAGTTGAGAGTTATGTCTCTGTCACTCTACTTCTCAAATAAATGAATTAATGGATTAATAAATTAATAATATTTTGAGGGCAGGCCTTGGCATAGCAGTTAAGATGCTAATCAAAATGTCTTCTTCCAGTATTGGTGTGCCTGCGTTAAAGTCTTGACTCCACTCTTGATTACAGCTTCCTGCTAATGTGCACCATGAAGACATCAGAAGATGACTGAAGCAGTGAGGTACCTGCCACCCATGGGAGAGAACTGGAATGAATTCCTGTCTCCTGGCTTCAGCCTGGTCGAGCCCTAGTTGGGATTTGGGAAGTGAATTAAATATCTTAGGAAATCCCTGTTTGTGTCTGTCTCTCCACTTATGAAATACAATAAACAAATCTTGAAAAGATAAAGTTACAAGGGAAACTAAAAAATATTTAGTATTGAATGAAAGTGAAAGAAATATATCAAATATCGAGTATGCAGCTAAGATAGTGCTAAGAAAGCAATTTTTTGAATCCAAGGTTTCTAAAGCAAAAAAAGAAAAGTCTCAAGTTAATAATTGAAGCTTTCACTTTAGAAAAAGCAGATGATAACCAAAATCTCCAAGTTATAAAGAATGAAATAATGAAAGCAGCAGAAATCAATATAGAGAATAGAGAAAAACAGGAAAATAACGTAAGTCAAAGATAATTCTTTGAAAAAGAATTAATGAAATTACCAAATCTGTTTTGAGGCAGGGCAAGAAGTTCAATTTTAAGTGCAGTGGGAGTCATAAAGTTGTAATCAATAAAATGAATTGAGTATAGTTATGTTTTTAAATGCACTTTTTTGTCTGGCTGCTATATAGAAAATAATCTGGATATGGGCAAAAGTTGAAACTTAGAAATTAGTAAGGAAGGAACTGCTACTTTCCAGGAAAATACAGTGATATAGTCTGCTAGCGTCATGGTAGCAGAGACCTGGGACTGTGGGCACATTAGATGTAAAGTTTGTAATAGATGCTGAAAGACTGACCCACAAGGTATTAGGTGTGGAGAGAGGGAACTTCAGCAACTTGGCCAACTGAGTCGCTGAGTTAGAGAAGATGAAGACATAGGTGATTTTGTGGCAGGAAAGCAAGAATTGTGTCATTGGCAAGTAATGACTTTCCCAACAGATAACCAAAGGAGAATAGAAGAGGCAACAGCAAAACAGACTGAGAGAAATAGTCGAACATATTTGAGTAGATCCAGGAAATGCTCCTTACAGAAGACAAAAGAGGAGAGTATTTCAAGAATAATGCTGCAATCAGCATCAATAGAAATAGGAGCAGAAACATGCAAACATGATCATGAGTGAACTTTGCTATCATATTATCAATGAAGTGCTGTGAATGGAGAGCAGATTAAAGTATGTTAAAGAATGAGCACACAGTGATAATTGGACAACAGGAGTTTGCAACTCTTTCAAGAGCCTAGGTATGCATAAGTAGAGAGGCAATTGTGGTGGCAAAAGTACATGTGTGGTATACAGATGGTATTTTAAGATGGGAGACAGAAATGGAAATTGTTAGTGCCAGTGTGGAAGTAGAAGATGGAAATTGTGGAACAAAGAAGTAAGGTAGCCTGAGGCTACCTTAGACCAATAACTTATTGGTAGTAAATTTCACTTCTTATTAGATCACAGGGGGAAAAATAACCTTACCATGCCCCTGTCTTTGCGTGCATCTCATGTCAGGTTTTCCTATCTGGTGCTGTGTTCTGTTTTCCTTCTAAGTGATAGTTGAGATCTAAAATTAAAAATCCTCTTCATCTTCCAAATTTCCTGCTGTTGACTGATATCACAAGAAATATTGTTTTAAATGGTGTGTTCTTACGAAGCCCTCCAATGGTTAGAAGTATTAAAAAATGAAACTCTAAGCAGGTATTTGACCGGGTGGTTAAGATCCTGGTTGAGATGCCCATATCCCACATGGGAGTACCTGGGTCTGATACCCAGCTCTAGCTCTTGCCTACAATTTCTACTAACTCAGACTGGAGGCTGCAAGGAAGGCTCAAGTGATCAAAAACCTGCCACTCACATGCAAAATAAAACCACAATAAAGTTACAACTCACCCCAGTTAGAATGGCTACCATCCCAAAACTAAAAAAACAATAAATGCAGGTGATTATGAAGTTAAAAATGTACCCTAATCTATTGTTGGTGAAAAGGTAAACTGGTGCAATCATTGTGGAAGACATTAAGGAGTTACCTCAGAATGCTGAAAATAGATCTACCCTATGACCCAACCATTACATTCCTGGGAATTTACCCAAAGGAAATGAAATCAACATATGAAAGAGTGATCTGTTCCTGCATGTTTAATGCAGCTCACTCCACAATAGCTAAGATATGGAATCAATTCCCATGTCCATCAACAGATGACTGGATAAAGAAATTGTGGTATATTATCACTATGGAATATATTCAATGACAGAAAAAAAAATGAAATCCTGTCTTTTGCAACAAAATGGATGCAACTAGAAACCATTATACTTAGTGAAATAATTCAGTTCCAAAAACACCAATGCCGTTTTCTGTGTTCTGTGGTAAACAATAGAGTACCAAAAATATAATGTATAGAAGTGAAATTGACATTTTGTGATTTGATGATTGTTTACAGCCCTGTAACTTGGCCAACTGTTGTATCTACTGTTGAGGAACAGTGTTTTTTTCAATCATACTATTTGATAGCTCGTTACTTAGTATGAGGTTACTCTTATGAGTATAAGGGAAACTGAAAGTAGATCAGTTTTGAAAAAACTGTTTCGAAAAAAGTTTTTAAAAAAAAACAAAAATTGAATAGGTATAGGAGGAGAAAGTGGAAGAAGGGTAGGATTGTGGACAGGATGGAGGGAAGGGTGTTAAATATCACTATGTTTTTAAATCTATGTATATAAAATACATGATATTTATATATCTTAAGAAGATTTGTAAGTTGGAAAAAATAAAATATTTATTTGAAGGACACAGACAGACAGACAGTGAAACGGAGCTGCCTTCTGCTTGTTCATTCCCCAGATGCTTGCAATGGCCAGATATGGAAGCCAGGAAAAAGCTAAGATCCAGGAATATAGTCCAGGTCTTCCATGTGTGAAACAGAGACTCAACCATTTGAGCTATTATCTGCTGCATCCTTGGTTGAGTATAGCACAAAGCTATATTCAGGAATGATGCCAGGACTCAAACTCAGGCACACTGAACAGACAAATCAAGGCATGTTGTAATTATTAGGCCAAACACATCCTGGATATTCTCTGATACGTGGTCATAAAGATTATATGTAAAATGTAGAACTGCAAAACATATAAGCAAAATTTTATACTCTATTACATTAAAATCTATTCATTGTTTATGCATCCTGAATGGACTATTTGCCTATATATGACTGTGAATATCATGAATTGACTATTTAGATAATTGATTCCCTCTGCTATGTAAATATTCCAAATGTTGACACATTTTTATACAATAGTAAAGAACACATTTGTTATTATCCAATTTCCTAAGGAAGCTTTTAAATATTGGGCAATGATCAAGCTCATAGATGCAGATAAAACTAAATTGCTCTTGAAACCTCAGATTCTTTCACTGTCAACAAATACTGTCAGTTATTTTATTTCATCATGAAGAAAATATCTACCTAATACCATAGTCTGAATATCCATTAGATTGGAAGTCATCCTTTCCAAACACCATGATGCTCCATGAAAAAGAGTAGCTAGTCCACCTCATTTATGAGAGTAATGTGCGTTTTCCATTTTGTCACACATAAGAAGACATATGCTCAAAGACTGAGATTTACTAACATTAGTAATTTTTACTGCTTCATCAGGACATTCATGAGTGAAACTTTTCCTTTGCTTCTTTATTTACCTGCAAGTATATGATGGTGAAGAACACAATAGCTACTACTGTAGTTGAACACCACTGCCTTGATTCATGATAATGCACTAATGCTTTTCTTACTATTGTTCCAAAATGTTAATATAGTGAAAAAATAATAAAAATAATTACATTTAGTTAATAACATTCACTAGTAACATTTTAGTATTTTTATGAATGATAATTTTGACATCACAGATGCCATTTTACTTGTTTATTTCTAGAAGTTCATTGGACCACACTTTTGGAACAGCTTTCTTATTTCATAGATACACTGGTTAGAATAAGGTACATTTATTTATAATTGCTAAGAGTAAAGGATGAAGGTGGTTAGTTTTATTAAGGCTACATACAACATATTTCAGTCATCATTAGGACCCTAGGCCATCACCTGCAAGTTTTCCTTATAGGCAGTCACTTTTAATATTTGGCACTGCAAATAAAAAGGATGATGCATTCTTTCACTGTGAAGATTAAACAGAAGTGCTTATTCCCTCACCCAGTCTTTTCTTCTCAATTCTGTTCAAATTTGGAGTGAAGATTTTGCCGCAACAGACAGCTTCTTGATGTAATGCAAAGTCTTGAATTATAGTGTCTTGAATTATAATTACTGAGTGAGTTCAATGCAAAAGTAAGTCACTGACAATAAATATACACAGGCTGTCAGCCATATATGCTAAGTTTAAGCAGTTAGAAAATATAATGGAAAAAATAACCCTTTGGCAACGCAATAAAAATGCAAAATTTTTAGCAATAAACATGAGAATATTCAAGCCTTCTCTGAAAATGCTACATGGATTTGCAGAAGAGTGTAAAAGGAGACTTGACACAATGGAGAAGTTGGGGCTAGTCCTGAAACACAGGAGATTAAGCTGCCATCTTTACTGCCAGCGTCCTGTGTGGACACTGGTTTGAATCCCGTCCGCTCCATTTCTGTTTCAGCTCCCTGCTACTGTGCCTGGGAAAGCAGGGAAGAATGACTCACATGCTTGGGCCCCTGCACCCACATGGGAGACACACATAAAGCTCCTGGCTTCTGTCATGGGAGTGGCCCAGCCCTGATCATTGTGGCCATTTGGTGAGTGAACCAGCAGATTTAAGAACTTTCTGTCTTCCCCTCTCTTGCTGTAACTCTTTCCAATAAATAAATAAATCTTTAAACAAAAAAGGTTGTAGCAGATTATGTTCCTAGGTAGGAAGAATAACCAACAGTAAAGCTTGCACTAAGTAATTCACATGTTTAACCCAATCACAATAAAAATCAGAATAAAAATTTTGTTTTGAATTTGACAGTATGAATTGAAGTTTCTCCAGTAGGGAAAATATGTGAGACTAACCAGAATAATTTTGACAACATAGGACATTTTTAGTTACTAATGATATGCACATCCAAGCCACATGCACCAAAACAATGAGAAACTGAGATGATGTTAAATAGATTTCTGATGCTCCAGAACACAGTGCCAAAAAATAGACTTAGGTTATAAAACAATTCTAGTAATGGTGATGATGATCATGAGAACAATAGTGATCATGTGCTGAATATTACTCTGTGTCAGGTATTATTCTAAAAAATTAATAAATGTGAAATACTTAATCCACTTGGGAACTATGAGGTAGGTGCCATTACCTAGAAATGAGGTTTTTGACAAATTGATCTGTCACTAAGGAGAAAATAAAATTAGGGAGTTTTTTCTTTATATAATACCCTAAAATTCTATTTGGTTATATTAAATTAAAATACATTATTTTATATCAAATTAAAACACAAAACTTTAAAATCATGGCTGACTGTTGACATGAACTAGTGGTAAGAATTACCACTATCAGCATGATATTAAAGATATAATGCAAAAAGTTGATAACTTCAACAAATTATGTTTTTCTTCCTATATTCAAGTAAAGATTTAAGGTAAGGACTGAGATGATAATACATGACACTGGAACATAAATACCCTGGCATTGGAGAAAACAGAAGATGAAAGCTATGGAACCTAGAAAAATTTTCCCCTGCCCTTGTCCCCTAAAGGAGGCCATAAACCCTAGCTCAAATTCCCCTGAAAGTAGTTCATAATACTCTCATTCTAGAAGGGCCTTATCTATTCGCAGAGAAAAGGGATATCCTCATTTAGGAAAACAGAGATGTTGGGAAAAACTTTGAACAAACAGAGTTTCCTACTGTCTGACACTGGAAACAAACTTTTTTTTTGAAGGTCTTTATTTAGGAATACAAATTTTCATATGTGCAGCTTTTAGGGATATGGTGTTTCTTCCTCCCACTCCCACCCTCCTACCCACACTCCCATCCCACTTCCCACTACCTCTCCCATTCCATTTTCCATTAAAATTTGTTTTTAATTGTCTTTATATACAGAAGACCAACTCTTTACTAAGGAGAGATTTCAACTATTTCAACCCATACAGACACACAAAGTATAAAAGTACAGTTTAAAGACAAGTTTTACCATTAATTCTCATAGTACGACTCATTAAGGACAGAGGTCCAGCATGGGGAGCAAGTGCACAGTGGCTCCTGTTGTTGATTTAATAACTGACACTCTCATTTATGATGTCAGTGATCATCTGAGGCTCTTGACATGAGCTGACAAGGCTATGGAAGCCTTTTGGGTTCCTAAACTCCATAGGTTTTTAGACAGAGCCATATGCAAAGTGGAAGTTCTCTCCTCCCTTCAGTGAAAAGTGCATCCTTCTTTGATGGCCCCTTCTTTCCACTGGGGTCTCACTCACAGAGGTCCTTCATGCAGAACCATTTTTGCCACTATGTCTTGGCTTCCCATGCCTGAAATGTTCTCCTGGTGTTTTCAGTCAGGCCTTAGGGGCTGATTCTGAGGTCAGAGTGCTGTTTATTGTGTTTGTCATTCTATGAGTCTGCTGTGTGGACTGCATCCCATGTTGGAACTTTCTCTCCTTTGTAATTCTATCTATTGCTATTACCGGGCACTTGTCTTATTTATGTGATCCCTTTGACTGATGGTCCCATGTATGTGATCAATTCCATACTTAATATAATCATTTATCACATAAGATGGTATTAGTACCATCCAGATAAATGGGATTTGGAGTCCCAAGGCAAGATTTTAGCTTCACCATTAGGGATAGGTCTGTGGGAATGTTTGCTGATCTGTACAGCTCTTCCCTCTCTCATTCCCACTATTATTTTTAATTGGGATCTATTTTCAATTGACTTAATACATCTATGATTAATTCTATGTTAAGTAAGGAGTTCAGTCAATGGTATTAAGTAGAGAAGAAAAAAAAAGAATAAAAAATAGATAACGTGAAATAATGAAGTGTTCCTCAACAGTCAAGACAAGGTCTGTTCAAGTAATTTCTTCTCATAGTGTCTGCTTCACTTCTACAGGTTTCCTTTTAGGTGATCTGTTAGTTGTCACAGATCAGGGAGAACATATATTTGCTCCTTTGGGAGTGGCATATTTCACTAAGTATGATATTTTCCAGATTCATCCATTTAGCTGCAAATGACCGAATTTCATTTTTAACTGCTGTGTAATATTCCATAGAATACATATCTCATAGTTTCTTTATCAAGTCTTACGTTGATGGGCACTTAGGTTGATTTCATGTCTTGGATATTATGAATTGAGCTGCAATAAACACAGAGGTGCAGATGTCTCTTTTATTTGCTTATTTCATTTCCTTTGGGTAAATTCCAAGGAGTGGGATGGACGGATTGTATGGTAGGGCTATATTCAGATTTCTGAGTTATCTCTGTACTGTCTTCCATAGTGGCTTTACCTGTTTGCATTCCCACCAGCAGTGGTTTAGGGTACCTTTTTCCCCACATCCTCGCCAGCATCTATTGTTTGTTGATTTCTGTATGAAAGCCATTCTAACTGGAGTGAGGTGAAACCTCATTGTGGTTTTGATTTGCATCTCTCTGATGGCTAGTTACCCTGAGCATTTTTTCATGTGTATAGGCTATCTGGATTTCCTTTTTTGTGAAATGCCTAAGTCCTTTGCCCAGTTCTTGACTGGGTTATTTGCTTTGCTATTTTTAAGTTTTTTGATCACTTTATATATTCTAGTTGTTAATCCTTTATCAGTTGCATGCTTTGCAAATAATTTTTCCCATTCTGTTTGCTGCCTCTTTACTTTCCTGACTGTTTCTTTTGCTGTATAGAAGCTTCTCTTATTGATGTAATCCCACTTGTTAATATTGGTTTTTATTGCATGTGCCTTATGGGGCTTTTTCCAGGAACTCTGTGCCTAGGCTGATGTCTTGCAGGGTTTCCCCCTATGCTCTCTAGTAATTTGATGGTATTGGGTCATAGACTTAGGTCTTTAATCCATTTTGAATGGATTTTTGTGTAAGGTGTAAGGCAGGGGTCTTACTTCATATTTCTGCATGTGGAAATCCAGTTTTTCCAGCACCATTTGTTGAAGAGACTGTCCTTGCTCCAGGGAATGGTTTTAGCTTCTTGGTAGAATAAAATTAGTTGTAGATGATTGGATTGATTTCTGGCATTTCTATTCTGTTCCATTGATCTATCCATCTATTTCTGTACCAGTACCAGGCTGTTTTGATTATAACTTCCTTGTAGTATGTCTTGAAATCTGGTATTGTTATGCCTCCAGCTTTATTTTTGTTGTATGTGATTGCTTTAGCTATCCTAGGCCTCTTACATTTCCAGATGAATTTCAGCATCATTTTTTCTAGATCTGAGAAGAATGTCTTTGGTACTTTGATTGGTATTACATTGAATCTGTAAATTATTTTCGGAAGAATGAACATTTTGATGATGTTGATTCTTCTGATCCATGAACATGGAAGTTTTTTTTTCCCACTTTTTATGTCTTTTTCTATTTCTTTCATTAGAGTTTTATAATTCTTATCATAGAGATCTTTGACCTCTTTGGTTAAATTTATTCTAAGATATTTAATTTTTTTTTAGCTATTGTGAATGAGATTTATCTTAGAAATTCTTTTTCAGCCATGGTATTGTCTGTGTATACAAAGGCTGTTGTTTTCTATGTGTTGGTTTTATATCTTGCTATTTTACCAAACTTTTTTATGAGTTCCCGTAGTCTCCTAGTGGAGTCTTTTGTTCTCTGATATATATATATATATATATATATATATATATATATATATATATAAAATCATATCATCTGCAAATAGGGATAGTTTGATTTCATCCTAATGGCTCTGGCTAAAACTTCCAGTACTATATTGAATAGCAATGGTGAGAGTATGCATCCCTGTCTGGCACTGGATCTCAGTGGGAATGCTTCCAATTTTTCCCCATTCAATATGATGTTGGCCATGGGTTTTTCATAAATTGCTTTGATTGTATTGAGGAATGTCCTTTCTATACCCAATTTGCTTCTAGTTTTCATCATGAAAGAATGTTGTATTTTATCAAATGCTTTCTCTGCATCTATTGAGATAATCATATGGTTTTTGTTCTTCAATTTGTTAATGTGATGTATCACATTAATGGATTTGCAAACTTTGAACCACCCCTGCATACCAGGGATAAATCCAATTTGGTCTGGGTCAATTATCTTCCTGATGTGTTGTTGAACTCTATTGGCCAGGATTTTGTTGAAGATTTTTGCATCTGTGTTCATCAGGGAAACTGGTTTATAGTTTTTCTTTCTCTGTTGCATCTTTTCCAAATTTAGGGACTAAGGTGATGCTGGCTTCACAAAAGGAATTTGGGAGGATTCCATCCCTTTCAATTGTTTTAAATAGCTTGAGAAGAATTGGAGTTATTTCTTCTTTAAATGTCTGGTAGAATTCAGCAGTGAATCCATCTGGTCCTGGGCTTTTTTTGTTTGGAGAGCCTTTATTACTGACTCAATTTCCGTCTCATTTATGGGTCTGTTTTAGGTTTTCTATGTCTTCATGGCTCAGTTTAGTTAGGTTGTATGTGTCCAGAAATCTATCCATTTCTTCTAGTTTTTGCAGTTTGTTGGCATACAAGTCCTTGTAGTAATTTCTGATGATTCTTCTTATTTCTGTGGTGTCTGTTGTTACATTTCCTTTTTCATCTCTAATTTTGTCTATTTGTGTCTTTCCTCTCCTTTTTTTTTGGTTAGTTGGGCCAACGGTATGTCAATTTTGCTTATTTAAAAAAAAAAAAAAAAACTGCTCTTGGTTTTGCTGATTTTGGTACTGTCTTTTTTTGGTTTCAATTTTGTTTATTTTTTTCCTAATTTCAATTATTCTGTCCTTCTACTGGTTTTGGGTTTAGTTTGCTGGTTTTTTTCTAGGTCCTTGAGGTACATATATAGTTCATTTATTTGGTGCCTTTCCAGTTTCTTGATGTAGGCACCAAATGCTATAAACGTTCCTCTTAACACTACTTTTGCTACATTCCACAAATTTTGGTATGTTGTATTGTCGCCTTCATTTGTTTTCAGAAATTTTTTGATTTCTCTTTTGACCCACTGTTCATTCAGGAGCATGTTGTTCAGTCTCCATGTGTTTGCATATGTTCTAGAGATTCCTGAATTGATGATTCCCCGCTTCATTCTGTTGTCGTCAAAGAAGACACATGGTATGATTTCGATTTTTTTAAATTTGCTGAGACTTGCTTTATGGCCTAGTATGTGGTCAATCCTAGAGAAAGTTGCATGTGCTGCTGAGAAGAATGTGTATTCTGCAACTGTAGGATGAAAAGTTCTGTAGATATCTGCTAGGTCTACTTGGTCTACAGTGTCGATTAACTCTGATGTTTCCATACTGATTTTCTGTTTTGTTGATTTGTCCATTGCTGAGAATAGGGTATTGAAGTGCCCCATCACTATTGTATTTGGATCTATATCTCCCTTTAAATCCTTTAACATTTCTTTTAAATAGCCAGGTGGCCTGTGATTGGGTGCAATTATATTTATATTGGTCACATCTTCCTGTTGAATTGATTTTTTGATCATTACATAGTGTTGTACTTTGTCTCTCTTGATGGTTTTTGTGTTAAACTCTATTTTTGTCTGATACTAGGATGGCCACACCAGCTCTTTTTTGGTTTATGCTGCCATGGGTTATCTTTTTCATCCTTCCACCTTCAGTCTGCAAGATTCTTTTTTGGTAAGATGTGTTTCTTTTTTTTTTTTCATTTATTAAACTTTTATTTAATGAATATAAATTTCCAAAGTACTGCTTATGGGTTACAATGGCTTCCCCCCTCCCATAACTTCCCTCCCACCCGCAACCCTCCCCTTTCCCGCTCCCTCTCCCCTTCCATTCACTTCAAGATTCATTTTCAATTCTCTTTATATACAGAAGATCAGTTTAGTATATATTAGGTAAAGATTTCAACAGTTTGCCCCCATATAGCAACACAAAGTGAAAAAAATACTGTTGGAGTACTAGTTATAGCATTAAATAACAGTGTACAGCACATTAAAGACAGAGATCCTACATAATATTTTTTAAAAAATTAATTAATTTTCTATGCCACGTCCAATTTAACACCAGGTTTTTTTTTTTTCATTTCCAATTATCTTTATATACAGAAGATAGATGGGTTTTCTTTTTTAATCCATTCAGCCAGTCTGTGTCTTTTAACTGGGGAATTGAGACCATGTACATTCAGTGTTACTATTGTTAAGTACCAACTTTGCCCTGCCATGTGGAATGTGTATGTCAGGGCAGTGCAAGTGAACTTCAGTGGCAGCATCTCAGTTTTAGAGCCTTGAAGTCTACCTATTACATTTTTTTCATCTTCCTCAAGAGGAGTAACCATTGTATTATTGAGGTATTTCCTTTTCACTTATAAAAATTTTTGTATGTCATCTATTTCCATTTTATTCAAAAGGCAGAGAGACAGAAAGAGAGAGAGAGATCATGACAAAGACACAGAAAGATCTTTCATACGCTGGATCATCCCCCAAATGCACATAACAGCCAGAACTGGGCCAGGCTTAAACCAAAAGCCTTGAGCTCAATCCAAGTCTCCTACATGTGTAGCAAGGACCCGAGTATATTGGCCACCACATGCTGCCTCCCTGGGTATGCAATAACAGAAAGAAGGAATCAGTAGTGAAGCAGGATCTCAAAGCAAGGCACTTTGATAAGAGATGTGGGTCCCAGGCAGCATCTTAAACGCTAAGTTGAATGCCCACCGATCCTTTTTGTTTTACACAATCTTTACCTAGATCTCATTTATACACATCATGCCTTATTACTGCAGGTGTTATTGAATTAGAAGATATTTGTGTATTTTTGGCTATTAGTAATCTTTTGGACTTATGCATATTTTTCATTGTTAAAACCATGAAAAGCCATGGGATTCTATATTTACACTCTTGATTTTAATTTTATAATAAATAATCTAATAGCTCTATGTAATCAGTTCTAAATGATAGTTTCATAATAAGCCCTTGAATAAATTATCACATCTACCTCAGTGGTTAGCAAACCACAGCCCTGGACCAAACCCTGTTTTTGTACATAACATTTTATTGTAACATAGCCATGCTGCTCATTTTTTATGTAGTGTTAGTGACGGCTTTTGTGCTACAATAGCAAAGTTGAATAGTTGTGACAGAGACCATATGGCTTGCAAAGCATAAAATATTTACTATCTTTTCCTTTGTAGAAAAAGTTTGCCGACCCTGATCTATCTTGTTGTCTAAGAGCCAGAATTTTTAAGACTTTCCACTGTGAAAAATCCTAAAACAAACAGACATCATAAAACATTTTTAAATATTTGGCAAGTGAAAAATGTTCCTGGATAAAATGAAAGAGAATTAAGATTTTCTAAACATTTACCATGCATTGCAGACTTTGCTATGTATATTACATGTCTTCACACACAAAACCCTGATAACAACATTTTCTTTTTATATTTTCAAAGTAAAACTCCTTCTGATATATTTTTGAGGCAGCAGGAATTTTTTTTCTTATACCTTTGAATCCAGATGAACTCCAGTTGGTTCAACAAACCTGGTTTCTGATAATCTGAGCTCTTTGCAAAATATTTTTAAAGGAAAAATAATTGTGGCTCTGCCAGAAACATGAAATGAACATATCAGATATTTTATTTAGCACAATTAATTAGAAAACTAGTAAGATGTTTTAGAATTTAAGGAGCCACATGTCCATATGCACTAAAGAACTAATAAAGTTGACTATACAAATAATGCATAAAATTGATCTATCCACAGGCAATAATCGATTGAATTTCACTGGACACAATAACTCTGTATGTCTATGAAGAGAAATCGTTTCAATTCTACAACTTACAAAGTTACAAAATATCTCTAAAGATAATGAAAGATGAGGATGATGCAAATGGAATGAGCTATACAACACCCCTATGAAATCCTTTTTGGCCCGTTTCGAACTCATGCTTTTGCATGATAGTTCAAATGGTCTACTTCTTATCATTTTGCAGTTTTAGTACCAATTTAGAATCCTGCACTTTTTAAATTATTCCTACAAAATTGTGGTTCTTAGAAGGATCACGTTGGGGCCCAACACTAAGGTATAATGTAAACATAAGAAAAGGAAAAATGTAATGTTAGATATTGCTGTTTAAAGAGCTAGGATACTTTTTCCCCTTGAGAGTAGCTATTTCTAATATTCCACTGTTGTAACCATTCTGAACAACCTCTCTACTTCAATGTTCTATAGAAACTCATTGTTTCTTACCATGTTGTGGTAAGCAATCCAGGATCCTCTTTAGCTCCTCACTATGTCCAAGAAGGCTAAATGGTTTCAACTGAAATCTCCTGTTGAAATGAATTCCAGCATTTTCCCACATTAATGAAGCAAAGAATGAGCCTTCCTGGGGGTAAAATTATGTCATTTTTGGAGGGCAAAACTGCCTTTAATTTTTGTTTTCAGTTAAATAGCGACTTATTTTTTTAGAAGTAACAGTTACTACAGTTTGAAAAATATATAAAGTGGGCCCAGTGCTGTGGTACAGTAAGTTAAGCCACTGTCTAAAGCACTGGCATCCCGGCATCCCATGTGGGCACAGATTTGAGTCCTGGCTACTCCACTTCCAATCCAGCTCCCTGATAATGTACCTGAGAAAGCAGTGGAAGGTGGCCCAAGTGCTTGGAACCCTGCACACATGTGGGAGAACCAGATTAAGGTTTTAGCTCCTGCCTTCAGCCTAGCCCAGGCTGTTGCTGCCATTCGGGGAATGAACTGGTGGATGGAAGATCTCTCCCTCTGTCTCTGTAACTCTGACTTTCAAATAAATACATTTTTTTAAAACAGAAAAATACATAAAGCAAGGAGTGTAAAACATACTAAACAGAGGTGATGGTGCTATATATATTTGTGTGTGTGTATATATATGTGCATATATACACATACATATTCACGTACACATTTATATATATATATGTATGTGTATATATATATATATATATATATATATATATATAATTAGTATGGAAGACTACCCTAGTAAACGATTTGTGTCAACTGAAGTGGACCTAGTAGAAAAGAATTCTCAACAATTCTGGAAATAGTAACAACATCCACTGTATGACAATTGTTAGTGTCTTTGAGGAAAAGCAAAAAGAAAACCAGTGTGGCTGACAAGAATGTATGAGGACGCAACTATAGGAGCTTCCTGAGGATCTGATCAAAGGCAGACCCTTTAGGGACACTTTGGTGTGTGCGTATCAATCAGATTCAGAAGAGATTCCATCTGCCTATTTTCCTTGATATTTTGCCTTCTTTTATTCTCAAAAGGAGATTTAGTTTAAATACTAAATGATATGTTCATTCTACTTACTGTCTGTGGTGGTTAATTTTATTTGTCAACTTCACTAGGTTAAGGCATGTAAAGATATTTGGTAAAATATTATCTCTGGGTTTATATTTATGGGCATTTCTGGAAGAGATTTAGTTTTCAATCAGTATACTGAAAAAATAGATAGGCATTATCCAGTCCATTGTGGGCCCAAATAGAATAAAAAGGTGGGGTGGGGGAAATTGTGAATTTGTAATTTCCCTCATGGAACCTATGTAGCAGGTGCGTAAGCCTTCCTTTGAATAAAGAAGGTCTAAATGTTTTAAAGTCCTTCATCCACTTAAAGCAGGTTAGATGGAGTTCTGTAAATTGCCAGTGGGACTCATGTTTTTGTGGCACAGAGCTACATATAGTATCCTCTATGCCCACTGGTATGTTTTCAAAAGGAAAGAAGTTACCGATAGAAAACACTGTAAGAAGGATATCAGATTATTAAACCTTTTAGATAAAAGTAGAGCTTTTCATGTTATTAGTAACAATAAATATTTAAGGTAAAACATATTTTAGGTTTAAATAAGGTGATTTAGAATATTTTGTTTTTCTTGTCTTAAGTATATTTAATCAATTTTATCATGAATCAATTAAACCTCGTAAGAAAAGAACCAAAGCAAGATATTCTACTGTTCATTCAAAAAAAAAAATTGCAGACAGTGAGAATTGTGGAAGCTAATCCTTGGACAATATAATTTCAATAACTGTGTCTCCACTGTACTCTGAATCATTTATAAATAAATAAAACAGCAGAAAATACAGATAAATGCACTCCAACTCTAAAATTCCTTCCATTACTGATCTTAACAATTTCCATCTTTTAATGCTTAGACCACAGTTCGCTGAAGATATTAAGGCAATTTGAATCAACTTAAAAAAATCATTTGTTTTAAATCATGGCAGATCATGAGTAGCCGGGATAACACTGATCTTAGAGGTCTACCACTATCAACTGGTATCCACGCAAGAACTTCTCTATTATACTCTCTCTGCCCTTTGGCTGTTATGTTAGAAAACTGAAAGGAACCAAGAAAGTTACGAACTGTAGAGCAGTGTCATTTTCTTCAGGGCATTCTGCAATAACAGACCTGGTGCTGTCCAATCACTGCAACACTGAGAGCCTGCAGAGCAGCATCTTACTGTTAAGGAGGGCAGTGAGGCACCAACAGGTGTTTTTAATCTTTCTGAGTTGTGGTACACCTGGGAGTTAGAGTGGTAGTTATCCAAATTTCATGACCTGAGAACAAACTATGATGTTGTTTGTAAAGCCAGTCTGGATAAAATAAGATTTATATAGTTCATTAAATAATGAGATCTGTGTTATAGTTGCATACCTGGGATCTATATGGATTCCTTTAGTGATTTGAGTCAAGATCCTTATCCAGCGAGTGTGATAGAGACCAAAAGTGGTGATGGTCCTATAACTGTCCACTATTTTGCATTTCATTGCCACCTATACAAATTTCTGGCCATTTGAAGTGGCCAATCAAGTTCATTTTTCAATATCACATCTTTGGAAAGTCATTTTCCATTTATTTCTTATGAAATGAAATGAAGAGACTAGTGTTTCTAAAAATTTGTAAAAGCAATCATTTGCTTTTCTTTTATTTCCCATGGGAAAGAGTCTTGTTGACTCTGTCAGTCATTCTGTCTTTTTCTTTGGGTTCCTCTCACTGATAAGTAGAAAGAGAATGTTATATCACTTGGGAACTAAAAGTAACTCTTGTGAAATTCTTCCACTGTTAGTCGTTGGTTATTCTGACTTTTTAGAAGCAAAGCAAAAAGTATCTATCTAATTATCCAGCGAAACTGCTGCTTAATTTTCAGGTCATATTGCAATAAGACTAAATAAAGCACCAGAGGAGGTACAAAATATATATTGTGCATTCAGTGTTGGTACCAATTTGTGGCAGACAATTGTAAAAATACAATTTTTAAAAAGTAATTTTATCTATTATACTATGAGAACAGTAAAAGCTTTTCAGCTTGGATAAAAAGTGGGAGAGGAAAAAGATGAATTCCTAGCATTTTCTATTCTTTCTCCTTCCTTCTCCCTCCCTCCTTCCTCCTCTGCATGCCTGTCTCCCTCTACAGTTAACAGCATCAATCACAAAAACCAAGACGCCAGAGTATTCCCAAGGTGGAGTTGATATGCAGATTTAATTATATTATTTTAATGATAGTGTGTGACATTCCAACTTTCAGCCCCTGAAATATGTAACTGTTAAGAAATTTCAAGCTGATTTTCTAATTTTGGTGATTGTGGAATGTTTGGCTCTAAATCAGTGTTCTGTGGCTTCTCTTTAAAACGTCATGCATCTTCAATTCAATTGAGAAGATACTTATGAGTTCAAGGATTTGTTCAGCATTTTGCAATGAATAGTGATGGCAAATTGATTAGAAATGGTCTCTGCTCATGTATGAAGGAGAGGGTTACTTGCCAAAAATCATATGAAACAGATTCTGAATTGCAATGTAATTAATTGACTCATTTATACATTTGCTAAATTTCCTTTCCTTTTTTTTAAAAAAAATAGAATTATAGAGAAAGAGAGAGAGAGAAGACAGAGAGGTCCTCCCTCTGCTAGTTCACTCCCCAAATGGCCATAACTGCACCATAACGCTGACCCCCATTATTTACGTTTGTATCTATCTGTCACCTCTATCTATCAATCTAATGATATAATTTCTCTATTTTTTCCTCAGTGCCTCTTCCAAGAATATGGCTTTGTATGTGTCAGGATGCCCAAATCTTTCTATTCACTTAATCTCATTCTAGTCTACTTTGAAATGTGATGTTTTTGACTGATTTTTAAAGTATATTTTAAAAACTTTTTTTGTAAAGTTTGCCTTTAAAGATTTATTGTACATTTTTAAAGGCAGTGTTACAGAGAGAGAAAGAGAGAGAGGGAGGGAGAGAGAGAGAAAAAGATCCTCCATCCAGTGATTCACCCCAAAATGGCCACAACAACCAGGGTTGGGCCAGGCCTGGGCCAGGAGCCAGGATTCTCATCTAGATCTCCCACATGGGTGCAAGGATCCAAGCATTTGGGCCATTTTGTGCTGTTTTAGCAGGCACACCTGCAGAACCCAAATTGGCGCCCATATGGGATCCCAGTATCACTGGCAATGATTTACCTGCTACTCCACAATGCTGGGCCATTCTTTTGTTCTTATGCACAATTTTAGTTTTATAATTTTGGTTGTCATACTGTTCCCTATTAAATCAATCACCAGTTCCTATAAACATTTCTTTTTGTAATGTTATCAGTTGTGATTCTGTGAGGTTCTTGATTTCTCACCCACGTTTAGATTTTCATCTCTTCTTCATTCTATTTTAAATGTGCATTTTAAGTTATACTCTCTTGATTTAATAACTTTAGGTCACACACACTTAAAGAGTTAGTTCACAATGAGAAACAAAAGTATTTTCCCATTTCCCTTATTTAAAAACTTTTCCATTTAGCAATTGAAGTTCATTACAATTAATAGAATTTTCACAGCATAACCAAAATGCATTGCACTCTAAAGCTTATAAGCATATTCAGGTGATGATAATGATATCAATCTTGAGAGGTAGATAACATACATTACTTTCCTGACAGGGAGAGTGACTTTCCCTCAGGTAACAGGATAATTGATATCATCTCAATGTGAATTTAGGTCTTCTGATGTAGATTTATAGCACTACCACACATGTAATGACCCTGGAATGACACTTCTTTGCCGGAATAATGGGTTGCTTGGCCATTTTTTAAAAAATGAGGCCGGCGCCGTGGCTTAACAGGCTAATCCTCCGCCTTGCAGCGCCGGCACACCGGGTTCTAGTCCCGGTAGGGGCGCCAGATTCTATCCCGGTTGCCCCTCTTCCAGGCCAGCTCTCTGCTATGGCCCGGGAAGGCAGTGGAGGATGGCCCAAGAGCTTGGGCCCTGCACCCGCATGGGAGACCAGGAGAGGCACCTGGCTCCTGGCTTCGGATCAGCGAGATGTGCTGGCTGCAGCGGCCATTGGAGGGTGAACCAATGGCAAAAAGGAAGATCTTTCTCTCTGTCTCTCTCTCTCCCTATCCACTCTGCCTGTCAAAAAAAAAAAAAAAAAAATGAAGGGGACATAGGGGCAGTCATCATGGCACTACGGATAATCTACTTCTTGGGATACCCACATCCTATACAAAATGTTGTTTCCTTGAGTCATGGCTCCCCTTCCTTTCCAGCTTCCTGTGCTATTCACCCTGGGAGGCAGTAAGTGAGGAATCAAGTCCTCAAGTCCCTGCCACCCATGCAGAAGACCCAGCTGAGCTCAGGGCTCCTGCCCTTGGCGTGGCCCAGCGCTAGCTGTTGAAGATATTTGAGGAGGAAATCTGGGATTGGAAGATCTCTCTCCTTTCTCTCTCCTTCTCCCCCTCTTCTCTCTATCTCTCTATATTGCTCTCACTCTGTTGCTCTTTCAAATAAATAAAAATTTAAAAACAATGTGTATATACCCCTTCTCCTGGAATTATTGGTTTGTTACTTATTATTCCCTATCAATCCCCCAAATTTTGTAACAAATCTTGTTTATTAAATCGTTTTAGCACAACTTCTCTTACTTTTATTACTTGCAAAATATTAATTTAAATAATTGCTCCCAGTATCAATTTATCTAAATTTTACTACAATATTTTCACTTGATGTGTTATTTTATGGTTTGCATCATATTTATATATTTTATTTCCTTCAATTTTAGGAACCACTTAGAATGTCTTATAATATACAATGTGCTATAATATTTAGCAAAATTCTTGGCATATATCAAATATTGACTGGATGCTTTTTAATTCATTACTGATCTCTAGTTTTGCACACTGTCTTACTGGTTTTTAGGATCTTTCTTGTCAAATTGATTCCCAATTGTGGTAGGCAGAATAATAACCTCCAAAGATATTGGTGCCATAATCCTCACAAACTAGTAATATTTTGAGTTACAAATAGAGAGGGATTAAGGTTGCAGAGGGAATCAAATTTATTAACCAACTAGCATTGAGATGAGGAGATTAATTTGGGTTAGCAGCCCAGGCTCTATACATAATAGAGGTACAAAAAGCAGTAGCATAAAGTGTGAGAAATACCCGCCCAAGATTGCTGACTTCCTAGATTAAGGCATGGGTGGCAAAGGAAAGAATGTGAATGGTGTCTAGTGGCTGGAAAAGGCAAGAAAAGAATTCTCCACTAAGATCTCCAATAGAATAGCCCTTTGAAGACCCTGGTGTTAGCCCACAGAGATTGATTTTGTAGTCGAATTTCGCAATCTCTATATAAGAATAAAAGCTTTGTGTTGTTAGAATTTTGTTACAGTAACCAAAGGACACTAGTCCACAACTAATACACTATTCATCTGATAAAAACATTAGGCATGAGCTTTTATGGAAAATCAAGAGAGATCGTCTGTGAAGAAAGATAAAGAATGTATATCCCTATTCAGTTAAAATTTTCCACAAATGTTTTCTTGGTGTGTATACAGCCTTATTACTAAACAGCTGTAACTAACTCTCAGCTACATGTGAACCACCTTAGCATGGCCCCTGCTACCCTCATCAGTCATCACTCTCCTTATTCTCCTCCTGGTCTCACCAGCCACACTGAACTACTCGCACGTACCCAAACAACCAAAAAAAAAAAATAAATAAATAAATAAATAAATCCTAAGCTTTCCCATTGTTTTTCTCTACCTTTTACTTTCTCTTTGATCTACCTTCAACATTCTTAGGTTTTCACACTCTGAACCTCACCTCCACGGCAAACCTTGTGGTTCCCAGTCTGAGTCAGGCCCTTTCCTTTGTGTTTCCTTTGCCTGCTAAACTACCTTTAATATAACTATAACTTTCTATACTTAACTTGCTTTTTACCAGTTATCCTCACTAGATTTTCAACAACTTGAAGGTAGGAACTACGCACTGCTAGGTAAAGTGGTTATTTGATAAATTATTGTACGGTGAATGGACTCTCTGAAGTGAAGCTACTTCTCTGTAGCATATTTTCAAATCACATTCTGCATTCCATTCTCCTTGCTACTACACTGCTTCTGCTGACATTTAAAATTTTCCCGTTTCATAGTTCACTATTAACTCACGTCCTATTTATCTCTTTCCTTTTATTGCAATTTCCTAAAATGTGTAACCTACACCTGTGCCGCAGCTTCTACTCATTTCTGCTCTCTAATCTCCTGAAAATCCGGCTTCTGAAACCACCATACTACCGCAATTATTCTCTTAATATCACCACCTGCCTACCCAAATTCAATAACCTTTTCTTAATTCATTTTATTAAATCTCTCCAATTCTTTAGACTCTCTTGATCTATAAATCTTTTTATTATTCCAGTTATTCTGCTCTTTCCAACTAATTTCTCTTTTGCTGCACCTGGCATTTTCTGCTTTGATTCAAAACTGTGGTTTATGCTCACATATTCATTCTGTGTCTCCTGCTCTTCCCCTTAAATTTTCACACAACTCTCGTGGCTTCAAACGCCACTTTATGCATCACTTCCCGACTTCTCACCATTACTTCAGCTCCATACATGCAAATGCTAAGTGGCAATGTGAATCTGTCACCTTGACATTATTTGAAACTCAACCTTTCCTAAATAAATATTACAGTCTCTGAAGCCAGATAACCTTCTGAATATTCCCATCACTGCCATACAGCCTCTTTAGCTCTAGTTTCTTATACCAGAAAACTTGGAACACACGACTTTCTGCTTTTCCTTTACCCTCTAGATTCTTCATAGAATTTTCTTATATCTTTTTTTTTAACTTTTATTTAATGAATATAAATTTCCAATGTACAGCTTATGGGTTACAATGGCTTCCCCCTCCCATAACTTCCCTTCCACCTGCAACCCTCCCCTCTCCCGCTCCCTCTCCTCTTCCACTCACATCAAGATTCATTTTCAATTCTCTTTATATACAGAAGATCAATTTAGTATATATTAAGTAAAGATTTCAACAGTTTGCACCCACATAGAAACACAAAGTGAAACATACTGTTGGAGTACTAGTTATAGCATTAAATCACAATGTACAGCACATTAAGGACAGAGATGCCACACGAGGAGCAAGTGCACAGTGACTCCTGTTGTTGACCCAACAAATTGACACTCTAGTTTATGGTGCCAGTAACCACCCTAGGCTGTTGTCATGAGTTGCCAAGGCTATGGAAGCCTTCCAAGTTTGCCGACTCTGATCATATTTAGACAAGGTCATAAAAGATAGAGTGAGGATAGTAACCAATGACCCTGAGTGGCATTAACCAGGTCTGAACAATTATACAGCATTAAGTGGGGAAGAGGACCATCAGTACACACAGGTTGGGAGTAGAGCCATTGGTGGTAGAGTAGAAGTTATGATTACAAAGGAATGAGGCCCAAGTGCGCTAGACAGGGTCTAGAACAAAGGACAGAGTCATTATTAGAGGAGCTAAGAAAGGTGCTGTCTAAGCTACAATTAAGTTTTCTGATTGAGAGGCAAATAGAACCTGACAGAAGGGGCCTGGTAATAATCTGGTGGGCTTTAGGCCTTGTAAATTCAGAGGCCCAGACCTATCCATCTCTTCACATGGGGTACATCCTAAGGGAGGTGTGAAGCTCCTAGGGGAAGGCACTCTGTTGACTTTCATTACTTGGCTGGCCTGGGAGGAGAGCTGGCCAGGTAAAGGCAGGTGGCATCTCTAACAAGAAATTTACAGTTCTGCCTGCAATGTTGCTGACCCTACTTGACCATCCCCTCAGCTGCAGTGGTCACTTTGGAAGTTGGGCTGAGTGAAGGGCTTTTCAGCTTAGAGCCAATAAGATCTGTGGCTCTGACCTGGGCATCCTTCGACTCCAGGGCAGGTCCATTTCCAGTGATCCAACTCTTGGCAGAGCTGCCAGGGCTCTTCACAAGCTGACTTCTGCTGAAGCCCAGGCTTACCACATTGAAAGCACTGCAGTGGACTGGCCTGCTGGGTCTCCTTGAGGGCAGATCACTGTACAGATCAGCCATTAACAGGCCTGTCACCCATTGCTTCTGATGCCTAGCTTTCTTTTCCTCCTGGTTTGTGTTAAAGCAGACCAGAGGATGCAAGTCAAGGGAGTGCCCAAGTCCCATCTCTAATCTTTGGTGGCCTGAACTACAAGTCTATAGTCACAGGCATGTTCTGTAGTAGTCTTTCTAAGGTAGACAATGCCCATGAGGAAAATTATATTCTCACTTTAAAACTTTCTTTCCCTTTGGTCTGAAAGGGAGGTTTTTTCTACTTTCTGTATACTTCACTGATGGCGAAGTAAATCTAGCTATGAGATTATTATTTAAGTTCTTATTTTGGTTATGCTATTACAGAAAAATGTTAGCCATCTCTTTTATAAGGTCTAAAGATTAAATTGTGCTTCCTACAGGTTCCTTCATAATAGAATTAGTTTCTTACCTTGAGGAGAATAGAGAAATGAAAGAACAAGTTGGGCTTAGAATAGATAAATGAGGGACCACAGTGAAACATAAAGAAAAGATTCTAAAAGGTGCAAGAGAGAAACGGCAGATTATTCTCAGAGGATCTCCAATTAGACTCACAGCAGACTTCTCATCAGAAACCCTACAAGCTAGAAGGGAATGGCGATACATAGCCCTGGTACTAAGAGAGAAAAACTGCCAGCCCAGAATATTATATCCTGCAAAGCTCTCATTTGTGAACGAAGGTGAAATTAAGACTTTTCATAGCAAAAAGAAATTGAAAGAATTTGTTGCCACTCGTCCTGCCCTGAAAAAGATGCTTAAAGATGTGTTACACACAGAAACACAGAAACATAGTCATCAATATGAAAGAAGGTAAAGGAAGGAAACCTCACAGCAAAAGATCACAGGAAGCTCAACTTCTCTTTGACATAGAATTAAACTCTGATGCTCTGTTAAAGTAATGTATTACAGTAATCTATGATGTTCTCTTGATGTCTGTTAAATTCTAATTGTTCAAAAACAGCTGAATTTTTATTAAGAGCTATGGGTTATTTAAATATGTGCTTATTTTCAAAGATTTGAATAATCACCTTGTAACAATGATCAAATTTGGTCTATGTTATGTCATGATTTTAAGGAATCTTATTTCAACCAGACATTTTGGATTTTGAGCCTTCTTGGCATTCTTGACAGGCATTCAAAAAATCAAAGTTTCAAACAATCTGGACTCTAAAATTTGCAGTAAATCTTGGACTTTGGTTTTTCCAGTTTGGGCCCAACTGAAAAAATTGAAGGACCTATGTCTCTCATCTTATATAGACACCAACTAATCAGGCTATTTGGATTATATTAGAAGTACTGTCAAGATGTGATGTGGTACCAAATTTTAAGTTTCTATAATGGAAAATGCTATTAATACAAATGTTTGAGAATTAAAAGTCTAATGATCTTGTGTTACTAGACATGATAGTTATCTTAATGAGAAAGCCCCAGAGGCCTAAAGGGTTAAATAGTTGTAAAATCCTACAGGTGCTTTCAAAAATACTGTGAAGTAAGCAAGTGCCTCTTGTTGGTTGATGAGTTTATCATTTTAAACATGGCGACTTAAAGTCGTTTGTCATCCTCAGTTATATATGATTTGCTGCTCATAAAACTAAAGCGTTGTTGGTTCTGTGTTTAGCTGTCCTCCTATAGGTTCCTATGGACTTTTTCCAGCCACTTCTATTGTATTCAGTACTTTGGGATGGCTCTGTAAACAGATGAAGCCAATAATGTATTAACAGTACCAACTGAGAGAAAGTATGGTTAACTGAGGTTACTAAAAACAAAAAGCAATTCAAATCAATTGGCAATCTACAAAAAGAGTTAAAGATCTTAAAAGCTATTATTAAAATTGCTATATTGGTCTATTATGCTATGTTATATGTGTGTACATATTGTATGTCCACATGGGGAAATTTTATTAAGAGTTTTATTTTAATTGGCTCATAGATAAGATTGTCCATAAATTTAAGCTGCTAAAATCAATCAAAGATACATTTTAATTTGTGTGACCTGAATCTGTGTATCATATGTTTTGAACTTGTTGGTAGAAAGAAACTAAAAACATTTTATATGGTTGTGCTTAAGTTTACTGGTTAAACAAACTACACCATGTTAGATATTTAAGAGATGTTTCCAAATACATGATTCTTAAATTTTATAGAAGGCATTGGACCTTCTGGTAAATGTTTTCTTAAGTTGTTATCTAATGTTTGAAACTGTTTGCTAAATATTCATGTAATATTGAGTTTATAATTTTAAACATGGCGACTTAAAGTCGTTTGTCATCCTCAGTTATATATGATTTGCTGCTCATAAAACTAAAGCGTTGTTGGTTCTGTGTTTAGCTGTCCTCCTATAGGTTCCTATGGACTTTTTCCAGCCACTTCTGTTGTATTCAGTACTTTGGGATAGCTCTGTAAACAGATGAATTTTCTTATATCTTTAACAGAAAATATGATAATATGAATTTATTTTGCCTTCCATTGGTTTATTACATATATACATTTTAAAATAAGATTCGGTTTGATTAAAAATCCTGATTCTCTAATTCTTGCTGTGTATTCAAAGGGACATAGTTAACTTTTCTAAGCCTTGGTTTTCTCTCATTGTAGAAACAGGACTACGCTCATATCTATTATTATAAGAGTAATAGCTCATAGGGCCTTTTTAAGAGTGAGTTAATGTATATAAAACATTCACTACAATTCCTAAAGAATAAATGCACTTGTTAAACAGTAGATATCACTACATATAGTCCATCTAATAGCATACTTATATCTCACATTTTAGCATCTCAGAAATCAGACTGTTTTATAATCAAAAGAATGTCATAGATGATGTGCCAGGATTTCTTTTCTCCTAATGGTAGAATAACTGATACACAATAGTGCATCTTTTCAAGTAAAGGTTTCCAAATTCAGTAAAGTCAAACATTTTCATTGATGTTATTGTATCAACAGTAACTGGTTCAATACTAAGTGGTCCTTATTCCTTTCAGCTTTCTTTATCACAGGATGTCGTCTGCTTGGATTTCCTAAACATCCCTGTTATTCTCTTGATCCCTAGCTAAGCTTTCATGTGGTCTGTCCTTTCTTGGTGTTTCAGTTGTGAGCATTCTGCAGCACTTTAAATCTCATACAAGGGGCCAGCACTGTGGTGTAAAAGATAAAGCAGCAGCCTGCAGTGCTGGCATCCCATATGGGTACCAGTTGGAGTCCTGGCTACTCCATTTCTGATTCAGCTCTCTGCTATGGCCTGGGAAAGCAGAGGAAGATGGCCCAAGTGCTTGGGCCCCTGCACCCGCGTGGGAGATCTGGAAGAAGCTCCTGACTCCTGGCTTCGGATTGGCACAGCTCCAGCATTTGTGGCCATTTGGGGAGTGAGCCAGTAAGTGGAAGACCTCTCTCTTTCTCTCTCTTTCTTTCTCTCTCTCTCTCTCTCTCTGTCTCTGCCTCTCTGTAACTCTGACTTTTTAATAAATAAATAAACTTTTCTAAAAAATCTCATTCAAGTCTATGCTCCGCACCACTCTCCCAACTCTCTGTAAATCAGGTCATATTGTTCTCCCCTCTCACAGATACCACCAGTTCCCATGCTTGTTTGCATCTGTATACATTTTCTTCTGGGACTTACATGCATATCCAACTTTCCCTTACCCCATCTGTTTAATTAGTAGACTTCCTTAGGGAACAGATTTAGTTTTAATGATTTATTCTGTTAAAATAGTATTTTATCATGAGACAAGTTTTCCAAAAAAGTCACACTAAACTACGCTCACGTACATCTTCATAACAAATTTTCTCATTGTAGGCATGTAATTCCACACACAGTGGAATTTTAAAAATTCAGATTATTTTTTCAGTTATATTGCTAATTTGATCTTACTTTTCTTCCTAATATTATAGCACTATGCATGGATCCCTTCATGAATACATATGAAATATTTTGTCTTCCTCCTTGAATTAGAAGAGAGCTATGTGATTGCCTCCCACCTCTCATTTTGATTGTTCAGATATTTTGGACATTTTCCCAGAGGCTGTGGTTGTTAATACCCCTTATATTTATCCCATTCACATTTCTTTCTGAGAATCGCACAAGGAAAATCTCAAGCCAAATGCAAGGGAGGCCATCAACCTCTGCTGCACAGCTAACGAGTCTAGATAGACTACAGACTTGGCACTGGGCAGGAAGCTGGCACAGGGATGAAGAGGACACCTGTTCCCTGAGTGGTGCCTGTTCCCCAGCGAGCAGAGGAGAGTGGGCACGCATCCTGATTTCCACATTCTCAGAGTGTCCATAATATGATGCTATTCAAGCTTCTGGAAAAACAAAATTCAAATGTTTTGTATTCAATAAAATGTGTGCAAGATTTTTCTAGATGAAATAAGTAGTGGAAATATCAGGAAGTTTCTTAAAACAAATTATTTACAGGATTTATTTTAGAAAAATACGCTTTTGAGTGGCTGATACAGACTACTAAGTAAATTTGGGTTAAAATGCTGCTGTCCATCTGAGGACAGAAGTTGAATTTTAGTAGGATACAAACTGAATGGGATTGTGCACCTTTGAAAAGGTACATTGAACAATTAGTCCATATTCTGCATGACATTTGTTTGTCTGCCAACTTAGTAAAGCAAAAAAAGATAAGCAATCAGAACATTAGTTACTTACATTTATATCTACCACATTATGTACACTTTAAAAATATAGTAATTAAAATAGTATATTTTAAGTATCTGTTTTTAAGTAAATATGTGTGATCCCTTTATTCATTGAAATCACCTCATCTTATTAATGCAAATCTAAGCAAATTATTTTTAAGTACTTTAATACCATCATATTTGATTCCTTTCTTATTGCATTTGATAGACTGTAACTCCTATTTTGCACAAACTGTCAGAATGCAATCATTTTGACCAATTTGACTTCTTTTTACTTTTCCTCAATCACAGATTTTTTTGAAAATGGCTTTAGGGATGTTTTGAAATTGTTCTAAAGAAATTTAGTTGTATCTTTCTAAATCTAAGCTCTCAATATTTTGTCAAAATGAACTCACTTTAATACAACTCAGAGTTAGTATCTGCCTGTTTTCCCAATAATTCAATATTTCTGATGTTGTGCTTACAATGTACTTTCATAGAATATAGGGTCAAAATAATTATTTTAATTACTTCAAACAGATAAGAGCAATATATTGACTTTAATTTTAAGGTAAATGTATTGGCACATTTATTCTGAATCTGATTGTGTTTGCAGATGAATCACAGTTGTTAACATAAGCATTGAAGAAAATATGGAATAAACAATTTTGGAAAAACCTGCATAAGCAGGATATATTTCTGCTATACTCTAAATGCCAATAGTGAGCTAAAAACTATGTAAATAGGACATGTAAAATGCTTTTCTATTTTGGTTATTCAAGATCAACCAAGAGAAATGAAATCATGTAGGTATTTTCCTCACTGTTCAACTGATGTGTGAAGTACTGCTAAAGAGACAGAGTGCAACAAGAGGCATTCGCCTGAATGATTTTGTACAGACAGATTTATATGAGTGGCTGTGAATCTCACAGAGAATTTTTCTTCAGAGATCTAATACTTGTAATGACACACTTGAGGGAGCAAACATGATTACAGGCCCCACTCTATAATAAATATTTCTGAAGAACGTGTATTAGGCACATATGCATGGGGAGAAGAATCTCCCTCACTTGGCCATACTGTGACAAATACAAGGACACTTTCTTTTGAAGAAGACTGTCAAGAAAACTGGAGAATATTGACTGTACCGAAAATATGAATCCAAGATGGGAAATATCAGGGAACAGTGTCACCCCTGAAGTGGAGAGGAGGGTGCTGGATAGCTGAGGAAGCAGAGGCTTCTGGAGACACTCAGGAAACATTAGGGGCAGGGCCTGACGTAAGAGCCTGCGAAGGCAGCGTTTGTGCCCTTCGACCTATGATCCCTCAATTCAACCTGGCTTTTTCTAACTGCAAATCTTATTTTTAGATGCAGGCGAAGGATCTTCCAAAGTAGATAGCCCAAAATGCCATGTCCAAACATTCTAGAAGCTTATTTCCTTCTCTTACATATATAGGTCGAACTGCCAGGTGCTTTGTTCTATGTATTCTTCCAAGTATCTGAGTTTTTCTTAATTTTTTCCTCCATCAACTCCTAGAGTGTATAGTATGTTGACAAGTGTTTAATGGCAAATATTCCAAGTGCAATACCAGCTGATATTAGTTTATATTTTACTTATATTAAGAAAGATAAAAAAAGTAAAACAATGATAATGCATCATTAGGTCAATAGAATGAATAACTTTTTTTCTGAATCTGGTAACATATACTGGAAAGTTATTTCCACAACATTTTTTGCTACTCAGAAGGAAAAAGCTACAAGCATAACATATTTCAGAGTTTAATCTGCATTATTAATATATTCTTCATTGTTATTTTAATTCCAGATAATTAACAAAGTGATAAATGAAATTTATTTGTAGCATTTTCTACTTTCTGTGTTTTATTTTTGAAAGATTTTATTTATTTGTTTGAAAAGCAGAGTTACAGACAGTGAGAGGGAGAGACAGAGAGAGATCTTCCATCTGCTGGTTCATTCCTCCGAAGCCAGGAGCTTCCTCCAGGCCTCTCACGCGGCAGGGCCCCAACCACCTGGGTCATCTTCAATTGCTCTCTTAGGCCACAGCAGACAGCTGGATCAGAAGAGGAGCAGCCAGGACTAGAACTGGGGCCCATATGGGATGCCTGCACTGTAGGTGGAGAATTAACCTACTGTGCCACAGTGCTGGTCCCAGCTTTCTGTGGTTTAAACAACTCCAACCTTCACTGTTTTCTTAATGTTTTTATTTTAATTTTTAATTCATTTTTTACAGAATCAATGTGCTTTGTAGATTCAATTCAAAGAACATAGTGCTATTCCTTTCCTCCCTTCCTCTCCCTCTGTCCTTCCCACCCTCCTTCCTTCTACCTTTTTTTTTTTTTTTTTAGTTTTTGAGATAGCTTACTTTAAATTTACATTACAATAACAGGCTTAATGCTTCCCCCTAATAAGAACTTTAACAAGTAAAAAGTAAGATTTTAGTTTAGTGGGAATATAGACAATGGCTATAAACAACAATTAAATGGAAAAATGGTCATTTCACCATAAAATACATAAAAAGTAAATTTTAAAATTATCACTGATCATTAAGAAACTATAATAGTGTAACATTCTTAACCATTGTCCAACTGACATTTCACGATACATTCAATGTGACATGTCTCAGTTTAGGACTGTGGGAGATGGTTAGCAGCACACCATTATGTAGCATTCCTACCATAAAATGCAATAAACATAAGAGCATAGATAATATTCAAATCTATTCAAATACCTAAGAAATGCTGTATTTTTAATATTTTACTTTAAAATGTGATTTATACAATTGTAAATACATACGATTTACTTTAAAGAATGTTTATATTTAACAATCATCTCAAAAACTTTAAAAACAATCTGTTAGATAGCCCTGAAAGCCAACACAAGCCAGACCTTACCCATCACTTCCTAGTGTGTACCCTCATTTTTCATTCCCTTGGTCAAACCTTGATCAGAAGTAATTGTTTTGAATTATATTATGTGGGAAAAATGGAAAAATGTAGAGCAGTAAATTTTCTCCTTTTGAAGTCATACAAAATGTATACATATCACTTTTATTTACATAACACTGATGATAGTCTTGCCCAAGGCCATTGCAGAGAAAGTAAGATAATGTGGTCTCCAGTTCAACAAGTACTTACATTGTTTAAAGGAAAAGTATAGATTAGATCTCACTGGAGAAGTGACAGTCACTGCCAGTATTTCCTTTCTGGCCTCTCTCATAACCACAAGCCCCTTACTATATATGTGAATGTGAAAAATCCTCATCATTTTACCAAGGACACTAAACTGTACACTCATTCATCTTTATCGTTTAATATGTTCAAACCAAAGGATCTCTGGATACTGCACATTTTTCTCCATTTGTTCAAACTATGGTTCTTATTGGTCCAATGACCTATAAACTAGTTAACAAAGTAATCTGATACCTTATATACAATGCAGCATATAATGGTATCATATGCTACAAGGTTAAAGTAAGAAAGCATAATTGAAATACTACATTCAGTTGAAGAAATCTATAGTTTGTGTATTATCTATGAACACATAGCTATGCAGGAATCCATCTATGCTGGTTAAAATTTCCTACCTCGTCATGGAAATAAATCGAACTTGGGTGCTGATTTCCACCACTTTGAAGGATATTCCCATAAGTGGTACTACACAGTTTGAGCTTTAAATCTAGTTTAACCTTTTTTATCTAATCATCCTCCTTGGCCATATGTAAGGTAGACGTTGTAGTCTCTTAAAGGTGCCCTGCTTTGGAAGTTCATTGATTATTGGTGCATGTTTGTGAATCTTGGAGTTGCTTTAGATGCTGAAACAATCATAGTGTTTGTAAGTACCAGTTTTTAAAATTAGCATTGACATCAAACCCATCATTAATATTAAAAATGTTGTACATGATTTTCTCCTTTTCTTTCTATTGAAAATAACTACTGAACAGATTCCTGGTTTGTTCTCCATATTGCTTTAGTTTGTTAACCAAATTTTCATCCAACATCACTTTCTAAATTCCAGTGTTGCTAGTTTTGTACCTCTTCATAATTGATGAATAGCTTTCCATCATCTGCTGAATAAAGTCCAAATTTCTTAGCTTGTATGCAAACTTGCATGGTGTTTGACTCTTCCATTCTATATCTCTCCATTTCAAATTGATTTGCTTGATATTTACAGTCCTAATAAAGCAACACATTGTCAAAACTTTAATTCCCTGATACATAGTGACATTTTTTGAACCTCATGTTTTTCACAAAGTTACTTGCCACCCTTTAATTTGTTGCTGTCCAAATTTATTTTTCCAATCATAGTTCGTTGACTTTTGCTTTGATATATTCCCTTATAATAGAGTTAACCCTTCACACTAGGCTGTTATAAATTTTATTTAAGGAATACAAACTTCATGCTTTTCATAAATACAACTTTAGAAATGTAGTGATTCTGCCCACTATACCTGTCCACCCATTCACACTCACACCCCTTCTCCTCTTTCTTTCCTATTCCCATTTTATTTTTTACTAAGATATATTTTTAATTAACTTTACACACATGCAATTAACTCTATACTAAGTAAAGAGTTCAATAAATTCTATGAAAAAAAGAAAAAAAAAAAAAAACCTGTTCCATATGCTTTCAGTCCCGCCGTTGTCATGTGAACTAATTTAATCAGCTATAGTATGAAATTCTAGAGGGCCAATTTGTATACATATTTATAAATATCATATACTTAACATAATGTCTGACATAGTTTTTGTGTTCAAAGTGTTAGTTGAAGTAGTAAAGAATAATGGTGAGCGGGGCCGGTGCTGTGACATAGCGGGTTAATGCCCTGGCCTGAAGCACTGGCATCCCATATGGGCACCGGTTTAAGACTCGGTTGTTCCACTTCTGATCCAGCTCTCTGCTATGCCTGGGAAAGCAGTAGAAGATGGTCCCAGTCCTTGGGCCCCTGCACCTGTGTGGGAGACCCAGAAAAACTCTTGGCTCCTGGCTTCAGATCGGCGCAGCTCCGGCTATTGTGGCCATTTGGGGAGTGAACCAGCGGATGGAAGACCTCTCTCTGTCTCTCTGCTTCTCCTCTCTCTGTGCAACTCTGACTTTCAAATAAATAAATGAATAAATCTTTAAAAAATTTTAAAAAAGAATAATGGGGAGTACTTGTACCTACTGCTTAAATAAGCACTTGTTTAAATCCTGACTTTTCTACTAGTAGCTTTATGACTTAATAAAATCTAATGTACCCTTTAAATTGTAACTAACTCATCTGAAAATGGAAACAATGACATAAGTGACTTAGTTGTGAACTAGTAATATACTTTTTGAATAATTAAGCACAATGCCTTTTAGTGTTTTTACAAATACTAAATTTCATTATTTTTGTTGGCTAAATTAGTGAGCTGGCCTATGGTAATTCCGAATTCATATACAAACCATCTTGTTTATATCTTAGAAGTCTGATTATTTTATCAGACTGAAGCCTCTTTATAATTAATAGAACATCCATTATTTATTTCTACAATCATCCTACACTATATGGATTTCTACTAGTTAAAACAAGTCATATTGTTGCTGAATTTTACTTATAATTTAGTATCATTAGATATATTCTCAGAGGGAAAGATATTTTACAAACTGAGTTAATAACAGTGATAGAAAATGTTTCATAATTGATAGGACTTCTATAGTGACTTAAGTAAGGCTGGGAAGGTGGCTGTGTTAAGCTGCTGTATCATTAACATAATTTTTTTAAAAAAATTTTATTATTTATTTTTTTGAAAGGGTTACACAGAGAGAGAAGGAGAGTCAGAGAGAGAGAGAGAGAGAGAGAGAGAGAGAGAGAGGTCTTCTATCCGATGGCTCACTCCCCAATTGGCTGCAATGGCCAGAGCTGTGCCGATCTGAAGCCAGGAGCCAAGAGCTATTTCCAGGTCTCCTACACAGGTGCAGGGGCCCAAGGACTTGGACCATCTTCTACTGCTTTCCCAGGCCACAGCAGAGAGCTGGATTGGAAGTGGAGCAGCCACGTCTTGAACCCATGCCCATGTGGGATGCCGGCACTGCAGGCAGCAGCTTAATCTGCTACACCACAGCACCGGCCCTTCAGTAACATAATTTCTAACTTTGATTTTCATTTTTGCTTTATTTAACTTAGTATATATTCATAAGTCACATATCATTTTTCTCTCTCTACAATATTTTTTCCAAGGATAATGTTCATTCTGTGAGGGCTGTTGAACGTGTAAAGATCATGTCTCTATAGCTATTCAAGGAATGGATGGCCTTGCTATCTCAGGGGCCAGGAATTGTAAGGTAAGGCATAGAGATAAAATAATATTTCTCTTTCAGTTATCTCACATTGGCCTTCAAATGGAGCTAATTTTTTTCTTGACAGCATTTTCGTTTCTAGTTAAAATATATTTTTAATTAAATAGATGCTACTATTTGTAGAGCTCTGGTCAGTGCTACTATGCTGATTCATATTTCTTATTCAATGCTTACTTTACTCCTGTTACTTTGACATGCTGGCACAAGTTATACTAATCTATACAGAATTTAACTTAGCACAGCATACAACGAAAACTAACATGAATTCTAGCCCAACAGCCAAAGTATGTTAATCATGCAATCATGCATTTGCTCCTTAATTCCTCAAAAATTGGTAGTCTTAGAAATTAAAAATTAGGCCTATCTCTCCATATCCAATATATTTATTACAATTCCAACATGTACTCACATTAAGCACCGACATACAAGGATTTCTGAGCAACACTTGAAGGCAATTACTGCTAGGAACATAACTAGCAAACTAACAGCAAATAGATTCTTCTGGTGAAAAGAGAAGGCCTGAGACAAGCTTTAATGTTCTTCATTTGGCAAAGGCAGGTCTAGGTTCAGCACTTTCTTTAAAATGGTTGAGACCACAGGTATGGAGAGGAATTATGTTAACAGTAGTATTGCATTTTCTTTTCTTTTCTTTTTTTTCTTTTTTTTTGACAGGCAGAGTGGACAGTGAGAGAGAGAGAGACAGAGAGAAAGGTCTTCCTTTTGCCGTTGGTTCACTCCCCAGTGGCTGCTGTGGCCGGCGCACCGCGCTGATCCGAAGCCAGGAGCCAGATGCTTCTCCTGGTCTCCCATATGGGTGCAGGGCCCAAGGACTTGGGCCATCCTCCACTGCCTTCCCTGGCCACAGCAGAGAGCTGGACTGGAAGAGGAGCAACTGGGACAGAATCCGGCGCCCCGACTGGGACTAGAACCCGGGGTACTGGCGCCGCAGGTGGAGGATTAGCCTATTGAGCTGCGGCGCCGGCAATAGTATTGCATTTTCTAAGTCTTTAATAAAAATTCTCATGTTTCATCCATTTGATTAAAGGAAATGTCATGTGTTATGTGTGTTATTTTTATTTAAAATAGCCATATATATTACTATATGATTACAAGATCCCAAGATCTTTCTGAATAATTTCAAGACTTCCTTAAAAAAATGGAGTTTAACATTCCGAGGATCAAAGAAGGATATTTTCTTATCTATATTTTTTTCAGAGATACCATGAATTAATGAAATTAAAAATAACAATAGCACTTAAGGAAAATTTAATACGTTTTAGGCACTCTGTTAAGCATTTCAGATACCTCCTTTATTCAATCCTTATCATCTTAGCAAGTTAAAGCTATGATTACTCCACTTGGAACTGAGAAAACTTTGTCTTTGGGAGGCAAATTATTTGTGCAGGATCACATGAATAATTAGTGATGGGGCCAAGTATCAGGCTCAACTCTCTGTTAATCTCTGAATATTATAAAATCTAATAGTTATATACAAATGGAAAACAAGCAAGAGATAAATATAAGAGTTCATATGATAACTCTCTGTGGCCAAGCATTCAATTGTCTAAATATACTGATCCTAATAAAACATTTCTTATACTATTCTATTATTTTGCTGTTACTGAAAGTAACAATATGTTTTCTAGTTCTGAAAAGGGGAAGCAGTCTTTCCAAATTTTGCAACAAGATGTAATAATTAACTATGTATTTCCACCCAGATTATGTCAGAAATTTGGGGGCTGTTATTTACATTCTTGATAATAAAATGAAAATATTTTGTGATAAATGCTTTATAGCAAGATTAAATATTGAAAATAATCTCAACACCTTTTAAAATAACATCCTTGAAAATAACCATGGCAATAAATAGGTGTTTCTAACCATTGGCAAATACAGTATTTATATAGACAACAGAATCTGTAGTTGTAAATTGAAGTGTATGAAGTTTGTAATTGTAAAGCTGTGTAGTTCTGCAAAAAAAAAAAAAAAAAGATTTTGACAGCCTAAATTATAGTTTTAATTACTTAAATATTTCCCCCCTAAAAAAGTATAGGTAGCTCAAATTGTGCCATTAATCTATCATTTATTTCTGGAGAATATTTTAGTTTAAATCCAGTTGTGAGATGGGGTTCTATTCTGCTTGGGTAGTTACAAGGCAGTGGCACAGCTAATTAAAGACTTCCAGTGGAAGGAAGTAACACAAGCCTGTAATCTTGAGGTATTTTCAAGGATAGATGAAAAAGTGAGGCACACATGGAAATTAATTTAAATGACACTAGTTCTCCTAGGGTATCAAAATGAAATATTGTTTCTTAATATTTTTATTTATAGAAGATGAACAAATTTAAAGTATTTCATATGTACAGATTAAAGAGCATACCACACAACCCTTGCTCCCACCCACACTTCTACCCTTCCTCCTCATTCTTTTGTTATTTTTTCTTGATTAAACTTTTTGACTAATATAAAAATATGCATTTAATAGGTACAGTTCCAAGAGACAGCCACACTTTCATTCCACTTCTTCTAATATGCCTCCCTTTCTCCCCTTCCTTCTCTTCATCAGTTATTGCAAAGACATGATTTTAGGCTTAATTCGCCACTGATCATAATATTCATCAAGTAAAAAGTGGGAAGACCAAAGTTCCACAGGAGTATAGTAAGGTCTAAAAATGACAACTATATCACAAGATGACCATTTTATTTGACAGGCAGAGTGGACAGTGAGAGAGAGAGAGACAGAGAGAAAGGTATTCCTTTGCCATTGGTTCACCCTCCAATGGCCGCTGTGGCTGGCACACTGCTGCCAGCACAGCGCCGGCCCCTATATATTTTTTGTAATTCTATATTAACTGCCACATATCAGAGAAATATATGATATTTATCTTTTGGAGACTGGCTTATTTCACGAAGGATAATCATTTCCAATTATACCCATATTGTTGCAAAAGACAGGGCTCAAATATTTTTTATGGCTGAATAGTATTCCATATTGTATATACCACATTTTCTTTATCCAGTCATCAGCTGATGGACATCTGGGTTGATTACATAGCTTAAGTATTGTGAATTGAGCTGCAATAATCATGGGGGTACAGATCATTCTTTTATATACTGATTTAATTGTCTTTGGGAAAATTTCCAGGGGTGTAATGGCTGGATAATATGATAGATTCATATTTCAGAGGAATCTCCATACTGTCTTCCATAATTGTAGGACTAGTTTACATTCCTTCCATATCCTCCCCAGCATTCATTGTTTTTTGATTTTTGGATGATAGCAATCCTAACTGGGGTAAGGCAAAAATCTCATTGTGGTTTTGATTTGCATTTCCCTGATGGCTAGTAATCCTGAGCAGTTTTTTTTTCTGGTTATTGTGTCTTTTGGCCATTTGAATTTCCAGTTTTGAAAAATACCTGTTCAAGTCCTTTGCCCATTTCTTAACTGGATTGTTTGGTTGTTGCTGAGTTTCTTGAGCTCTTTATAGATTCTGAATATTAATCCTTTATCAGTTTCATAGTTTGTAAGTATTTTCTCCCATTCTGTATGTTCCCTCTACTTTGCTGAGTGTTTCTTTTGTACTGTAGAAGCTTCTCAGTTTGGCTTAATCCTGTGTGTCAATTTTAGCTTTGATGGCCTGTACATCTGGGGTCTTTTCCAAAAAACCTTTGCCTATGTCAATGTCTTGCTGAGTTTCCCCAGTGTTCTCTACTGATTTGATGGTATTGGGTCATAGATTTATGTCCTTGATCCGTTTTGAGTGGATTTTTGTGTAAGGTGTAAGGTGGGAGTCTTATTTCATACTTCTGCTTGTGAAGATCCAATTTTACCAGCAATTTTTGTGTAAGAGACTCTCCTGTCATTAGGGATTGGTTTTAGGCATTTGTTGATCTGTGGATTAATTTCTGGGGTTTCTATTTTGTTCCATTGGTTTACATGTCTATTTTTGTGCCAGGATCAGGCTGTTTTCTTTATAAGTGCCCAGTAGTATATCTTGAGTCTGATATTGTGATGCTTCTGGCTTTGTTTTTGTTGTTTTATATTGCTTTAGCTATCCAGCGTCTCTTGTTTTTCCTAATGGGTTTTAGCATAGATCTATATCTGAGAAGAATTTCGCTGGTATTTTGATTGGAATTATGTTGAATATGTAAATGTCATTTGACAGTATGAGCATTTTGATGATATTCATTCTTCCAACCCATGGACATTGAAGATTCTTCCATTATTTTGTGTATTCTGTTTCTTTCTTTAATGTTTTGCAATTTTCATCATAGAGATATTTCATAATGTTTGCTAAATTTATTTCCAGATATTTGTTTTTGTAGCTATTGTGAATGGGAATGATCTTAGAACTTCTTTCTCAACCATGGTATTTTCTGTGTATATAAAGGCTATTGATTTTCATGTGTTTATTTTATATCCTAAAAGTTTAGCAAACTTATGAGTTCCAATTGTCTCTTTTTTTTTTTCTTTCTTTTTTTTTTTTTTGACAGGCAGAATGGACAGTGAGAGAGAGAGAGACAGAGAGAAAGGTCTTCCTTTTGCCGTTGGTTTACCTCCAATGGCCGCAGCGGCCAGCGCGCGGCAGCTGGTGCACCACGCTGATCTGAAGCCAGGAACCAGGTGCTCCTCCTGGTCTCCCATGCAGGTTCAGGGCCCAAGCACTTGGGCCATCCTCCACTGCACTCCCGGGCCACAGCAGAGAGTGGGCCTGGAAGAGGGGCAACCAGGACAGAATCCAGTGCCCCGACTGGGACTAGAACCCAGTGTGCTGGTGCTGTAGGCGGAGGATTAGCCTATTGAGCCGCAGCTCTGGCCCCAATTGTCTCTTAAAGAAGCCCCTATGTATAGAATCATGTCATCTGAAAACAGGGATAGTTTGACTTCCTGTTTTAAAATTTTTATCCATTTGATTTCTTGTTCTTGCCTATTGGCTCTGGCTAGAGCTTCCATAACTATATTGAATGGTAATGATGAAAGTGAACACCCTTGTCTGGTTCCAGATCTTACTGCAAATGCTTCCACCTTTTCCCCATTCAAGGTATTGCTGGCTGTGGGTTTGCCATTTATTGCCTTGATTGAGAAAAGGAATATTCCTTCTGAACCTAAGGTTTTTTTTTTTTTTTTTTTCATGAAAAGATGTGCTTTATCAAATGCTTTCTCTGCATAAATTGAAGTAATCATATAGTTTTTATTCTTCAATTTGCTAATGTGATTCATCACATTTATTGACTGAAATATGTTGACCCATCCCTACATACCAAGGATAAACTCCACTTGGTCGAGGTGAATAATCTCTCTGATGATTTGTTGGATTCTATTAGCTAGTATTTTATTGAGAATTTTTGTGTCTATGTTCATCAGGGATATTTGTCTATAGTTTCTCTTTGTTGTATCTTTTTCTGGTTTAGGAATTAAAGTGATGCTGGCCTCATAGAAGGAGTTTGGGAGGATCCCTTCCCTTTCAGTTGTTTTGAACAGCTAGAGAATAATTGGAATTAGTTTCACTTTAAATGTCTGGTAAGATTCGGCAGTGAAGCTATCCATTCATGGGCTTTTCTGTATCGAGAGGCTCTTTATTACTCACTCAATTTCTTTCTGGTTATTCGTCTGTTTAGATTTTCTATGATTTCATGACTCAATTTGGATAGATTTTATGTGTTCAGGTGTATCTCTATTCATCAATATTTTTTAATTTTTGGCAAAAACTTTATGTATTAATTCCTGATGATTCTTTATCTGTGGTATCTGTTCTTACATCTTATTTTTCATCTCTAATTTTATTGATTTTGGACTTCCCTCTCTTTTTTGGTTACTTGGGCCAATTATTTACTTACTTTTTTCAAAAAATAGCTCTTCATTTCACTGATTTTTGTATTTTTTGTATCTATTTTGCTAATTTATTTTCTAATTATAATTATTTCTTTCCTCCTACTAATTTTGGGTTTGGTTTGTTGTTGTTGTTCTGGAGCCTTGAGATGCTTTGCTATGTCATCATTTGATGTTTTCACAATTTCTCAATGTCAGCACTAATTGCTAAAAAAGTTGCATCCTAACACTGCTTTGCCATATCACATAAGTTTTGATATGTTGTGTTTTCATCTTCACTTGTTTCCAGGAAGTTTTCTTATTTCTCTTTTGACTTCTTCTATGACTCACTGTTCATTCAGGAGCATGTTCTTCAGTCTCCATGTGATTACATCATTCTCTAGAGTTTTTTAAGTTGCTAATTTCCAGCCCTGCCAGTTATCAAGGCCAGACTTGAAATCAGTGGGGAACACAGATTTTTCCCTCTAATAAAAATCCCTTGATAACCTGCAAGAGAGCCACCACAGCCTCTACTGGTTTTATGGTGGTGTTCTCTGCCTGCTAGTCTCTGGATGCCCTTGTGGAGGGAAGGGAGGAAAGAGATATGCTTTTCTTTCATGATGCCGTGCTAGGATTCCAGGCTGTACTCATGGTGTGTTCTGCAAGATTATCCCTTAGGCAATATTGCCAATGACTTGTCCTGCCACAGTCTGTCTGCATCTCAGTCTCAGAATTTGGCATCTCTGGTCCCTTGCTGTGTGAGTTGCAAGTGGTGTCCCCACTCGCTGCTGCATATTCGTAATGTTCACGCTGATCCATGGTGTCTTTCTTCCATCTGTATAATTTCCATTGCAAACATCTCACCAATTCTCCCCGGGAATTCACTTCCTCCACCTTTCTTTTGTTATCTTTCCTTAGTCAAAATCAGTATATCTTTTCCTTATTCATCCATCTTCGAATCCTTTTATTACTTTTTCTTTTAATTTTTACAATGACATACTTTCAGTTTATTTTATAATCACAAGCTAAGCCCTCCCCCAAAGAAAGGATTCAACCAGTACCAAGTAGAAAGAACACTTATCCTCAAGAATATAGACAAGGCCTGCAAACAATAATCAAATCTCATAATGTTACTTTCACTCATACATGATTTTTTTGTATTCTGTGTATACTTACCACAAATCAGAGAAAACAGGATATTTGTCTTTCTGGTTATGGCTTATTTCACTAATTGCATCCACTTTGTTGCAAAAGACAACATTTCCTTCTTTTTTACTGCTGACTAGTATTCTATATGTATTATATGCCACATTTTCTTTATCCATTCATTAATTCATGGACATCTAGCTATTGTGAATTGCGCTGCAATAAACATGGGTTATAGATCACTCTTTCATATGCTGATGTCATTTCATTTGGATAAATTCCCAGAAGTGGTATGGCTTGGATCACATGGTAGGTGTATTTTTAGATTTCTCCTGAAAAATATTTTGAAGATAGAGGTGAGAAAATTCATAGTAGATGTATAATAACTGATTGCAAAGAATGACTGTTTGTGGGAGAAAAACATGTGGTCTAAATACCATGTGAGGTGATGGATATGTTAATTTTCTGTTGTAAAAATTGTTAATTTTATTAATCACTTTGCTATATGTAGCTATGCTGTATGTATCAAAACATCATGTCACATACCTTAAATTATAAAAAAGAGGAAACCACAATAAAACTCATTTTGAAACTTCATTTGTATATCAACATTATTGGATCATGGGATACCCAGATTTTGATCAAACATTATCCTGTCTGTTTCCATAGGATATCTCTGAATGAGACTGCTATTTCAATGGGTAGACTGCATAAAGCATATTGTCCTTCCTAGTTTGTCTGCTCTCATCTAATCCATGGAAAAATTGAATAGCACAAAAGGCAGATTCTTTCTTAAGAAAAGAGACTTCTATCTGAGCACTTCTGGAGAGGGATATCAACATTTTCTGATTCCATCTCCCAATGGGATTAACTGTAAATTTTGAAACTTCCAGTTTTCAAAATCATGGGAGCCAATTTCATACAATATTCACACATATAAATCTCCTATTGGTTCTGCTTCTCTGGAGAGTCCTAGCATACTCTCTTTCTATAAAGTTACATTTTTTATAAACTTGAATTATGCCTTATCCCATGTGCAAATAACAGAGCTCCCTCCTAAGCTAATTTAAAGAACTCATGGAAGTAATGTATTGCCATAGATATGTATTAGGATAACACATTAGTCAGCAGGGAAATTAGCAGGGAAATCTTCAGAAAGCATGTGGGGTTTAAGAATTATGAAAGGCATAAGAGATATAAATTTATAGAAGTAAAGATCACTTCCTTCTGGTTTGCAACAATAAATTTCTATCAGTTGTCTATTGCGGCATAGAAATCCATGCCAAAAGTTAGTTAAATAAAACAGTTGGCTGAAGGCTCTTCTTCCCGGGTGGCAAATTGGTGCTGATTTATGGCTGAATGCTTTTTCTCATTTACATGGACCTCTTCATGTGTGACCTGTATCTTCTGTCAGAGAACATGGCTAGGTCACAGGGGAATGACACAGGAGATAAGTAGAAACTTCTAGTATTAATCTCTGAACAAAGAAACTGGAAATATGTATATGTATATGTATATGTATATATATATATATATGGAATAAGAGATTTTATTCCAGTATGTGTGTATATATATAACATATTTTATGTATATATGTATATTTATTTATTTATTTATTTATTTATTATGTATATATACATATGTATATGTGTTTTATCTGTGTTTTCTGGAACGGCACAGTCCTGCACTGCCTTGGATGAACGTTCTCTTGGTATTGGTCTCGTGCTACAGAAAGGACCATGGCAACCTCCAGGGCAGCCTCAAGGTCCCCTCGGGACATTGTCAATGTGATGCAGAGGTTGCAAGCTCTCTGCTGATGGCCTGGGAAAGCAGTGGAAGATGGCCCAAGTCCTTGGACCCCTGCACCCGCATGGGAGACCTGGAGGAGGCTCCTGGCTTCTGGCTTTGGATTGGCCGAGCTCCAGTCACTGCCACAGTTTGAGTGAACCAGTGGATGGAAGACCTTTTCTCTCTGTCCCTCTGTTGTAACTCTCTCAAATAAAATATTAAAGATATGTAAAACCAAAGAAACCTAAAAAAAAAAAATAAAAAAAAAATAAAAAAAAAAACCACATTCAGAAGAGAATGCAGACAGCCTCCTGATGGAGAACTATAATTTACAAGATTCAGGGTTTTTCTCTTATATGACAGAGTGTGGTGTCAAGGGCAATATTTAATTGAATATTCAAATGGGGTGGATTTGGGGCAGGGCCTGAGTATCAGCCACTTACATACTCCTTTTTTTTTTTAAATCACAGAAGTGACATGGCATTCTGTGCAGGATTGTAATGGGTGTGCCAAACTTGCAGCCGTGTTGGATATTTCTAGCCTGTGCCACCCTGAAAGCTGTGTCTGCATGGAAGGAGGGGGTGGTACCCATGGGGCTGCAGCACAGATGCTCACAGTCCTCAGTCCTTTACTATCTCCTCACCTACATCATTTCCTCCCTCGCAGATTTTTTTTCTCTCGATCTGAATGAGAGTTTGCAGGGTGGGGTTGCAGGGAAAGTCAATCTTCTGTAACTTCTTCATGCTGTTTCAAGGTATTGTCCCTGCCTATTAAAAAATAGTCGCTTGGTACATGATCTGGAGATTTTGCTTGAGGAGCTTGAGGTTTGTCAGCAGTCATTGACAATGGCTGGAATCCTGCGTGAACGGTATTTTTGCAAGGAACTGTTGAATTCTTAAAGAGCCAGGTTTGAGCATTAGGATGTGTATAATTGGGACAAGTTTGACAAGGACAAAGGTAAGAACTATTTAGAGAAGAGACAATACTTCTTACTGTTCCCAGATTGTGGACAGTGAGGGCATTCCTTTGTCAAAAACCAAGAAACCATTTGACTTCATCATTAATTCAGATTTATTTTTCATGAGCCTACTGCTGTAATGTAAGTACAATAGATTTTATTGGTCACTGCACATTTTCTGCTTTGCCCTACCAGTAGTTAGTCTAGGGCTAATCAGTTGTACATAACCACTTCAGTTAGGAAATCTAAAGAATTGTGTAGTTGCTGTAGGGACTGGTCAGTGCTCTGCATTAAGTTGTCCAAGGCAATAGACATATTTCTTAAAACAACTTCATGGTATGTAGTAATATGGTAGAAATGTTTACTAGGGTTGAGGGGGCAGTTTTCTGAGAGAAATAGAAGCAGAAGTAGGAAAAACATTTAGCTGGGGAATGCAGCAGACTTAAAGGCCCTTTCCAGGGAGAAGTGTATGGCAAAAGAAAATTTTACTTATCTTTTAACCTTTTGAAGATAAATTTGAGTTCCTCAATTGGCTCATAAGTATAGATAGAATTATCCTTTTAGTGTGCCTATGAGGACACACTAAAGGGTAGATGTTTAATTCTTGACTAATATACCCAGGTACAAATTAGCTGTAATTTAACTGCAGTAGGAGTCCTAAGTAGCACATATCTGCTGGGGAAATTGGTTGTTCATGATTTTTAGAACCTGGGACTGGGAGAATCTTGTTGCCATACCCTGTCAGAGCTTTCTACATCTGGTCTAAACTGATAATATGCTTTCAAAGGGGAAGTCAGGAAGGGTATCCAATATAATATCTCAAAAGGGCTAATTTGTAAGGGCCACGAAACTGTCTCCTGTATTCTAAGGAGAACAGTAGACAATAATGTGCTCTAGAGATTGGTATTTGACCCATGCCCAGGACATCCTGAGTGACAGCCTTTCTTTTCTCTATAGCCAGTGCAATTCCTCTGGTGACACAGTTAGTCCCTCTTTGGTGTCCTCTGTAATGAAATACAACCACTTCCAGATATTCTTACCTACAACATCCACAGTCACCCAGGGTAGGTGCCACTTGAGTTCCTAGGCCTGTCAGTTCTCAGATGAGGAAAGTGGGAGTCCTACTCGCCATTAAAACCTGAGAGTAACCCCATTTCCAGAAACCCTTCTATTTACACTGGGGCCAGATGGGAACCAAGACAAAGAAAATCTCCAAGTGCAAGAGAAGCAGAAATTGGGAAAGATCAGAAACTGATATTTGAATGAGTTTCTAATTTCTTCCTCCTGGCTGGCTTGCCAATGATGTGATGAAGAAGGGGCTGGCACTGTGTCTTAGTGGACTAATCTGCTGCGTGCCATGTCAGCATCCCATATGAATCCTGGTTCTATTCCTGGCTGCTCTGCTTCAGATCCAGCTCCCTGCTAAGGCCCCTGGAAAAGCAGTGGAAGATGTCCCAAGCCCTTGGTCCTTTCCACCCACATGAAATGCCTACAGGAAGCTCCTGGATCCTAGTTCTGGCCTGACCCAGCCATGGTCATTGTGACCATTTGGGAGTGAAACAGGGGATCAAAGATCTCTCCTGCTCTCTGCTTCCCCTTCTCTCTATGTAGCTCTGCCTTTCAAATAAATAAACGAATGTTTAAAAAGACAGAATTCAAGGAGGATACATTGATAGAAGTGAGTGGAAACACCAGGTTTTCTAAAGGAAAAGGGAAAGATATATGGGAGCATGAGCAATCTCACAAGGGAGAGTTGCAGTTTACAAGATGCTGAGTCACATTATAGTGAGTGATGTCTGGAGTGGTGCTTAAATGAATATTCAAATGGAGTGGAGTTGGGGTGGGAATCCAGTCCTACCTACTTTTGTGCCCCTAATTGAGAAATCTCTGAAGTGCCTTGGTGTCTGATGCATGATGGGAGTATGTGTGCCAAGCCTGAAGCCATTTTGGGTATTTCTAGCTGTGTGACCCCAGCAGCCACATCTGAATGGAAGGATGTGGGGGGTTGGGCGATACATGTGGAACTGTGGGCACAGATGTTGGCAGTCCTTAATTGTTCACTTCCTCCCTGTCTATATCGGTGATAAGCCCTCTTGCCACAAGTTGTTTATATTCTTTGCAAATGTAAAAGATGCTTACACTCTTTTAAAACCCCAACATATTTTATCCCATTATGGAATTGATCTTAGGCTCAAAATCCAGGATTTCATTAACTAAATCAAAGACAGGTGCTAGTGAGGATCCTTTGAATTTGTCTCCTCAGGGAAATATGAATAAGTTTCTGCTACTCTGAAAACCTAAGAGTTCAAGAAATAAGTTATTTTCTCACCAGCACATGTAGCATAGATTAGGGGAATAGGCTATCTGATAATTGTCATAGATTTCTAATTAAATGCAGTGGCTAATCAGGGTAGTGGTTAAGACCACAAGTGAGAAGCCAGCATCCCACATCGGTATGCTTGGGTTTAGGTCCCCCAGGTCCATAACCAGTTCCAGTTTCCTGCTAATGTAGACCCTGGCAGGTAGTGGTGTATTAGTTGGGTTCCTGCCACCCATATGGGAGACTTGGATTGAGTTCTCAGCTCTTGACTTGAGTCCAGCTCTTCTGAGAATTTGGAGTGAAGTAGCAGATGGGAGTGTGTTTGCACTTTGTCTCTCTTCCTCTCTCTCTCTGGTAAATAAGTAAACCATTTCATTTTTTTAAAGGAATAACAGATCATCATCCATTGGATACCTGTATCAAAATTATCCCAGTGAATCTCACATACATGTACAATTAAAATAACCTCAAAAATGGGAAAAAACGGATGTGAAACAGGAGACTCAACCATCACAATTATGAAGTCTGGCTGGGTCTCTTGATCATTTGGATGTTTGAATAATCAGTCCTCACTGATGCTGATAGTGATGGCAAGAACACTTTCATCTTGCATCAAACAACACAACAGAGTTGTCAGTGTATTATTAGAAATTTGAGGTAATAAAAGATTGGGGCTCAAAAAATCTACATGAGGAAATGTATAAATCTCTGCAACCTCTACTTAGCACATCGAAAAGTTTAAAATAATTGATTATAATTTAAATGAAATTATATGATTTTTATATATAGGGAATCAGATTTAAGAAAAGAAACACACATTATGTAACAAACTCCAGTATTGCATATAGCATAAACCATAATTTTTCCCTGTTAATCCTTTCAATCAGTACCTTCACATTTACATCATCCACTATCCTCATGACACCACCTCCGCAATTCTTGGATTTCTCCTTTCTATCAACTCCATCAATTCTTTTTATTTGTTGCTTGGTTGGTTGGTTTTGAAATAAGTCACTTTCGTTTTATATTAGTTATTTCCTTTTGGCTTTATTTTTCTAGGAGCTTGGTCATATTTCCCTCTTTTTTATTATCAATCATTGTTTTTCTTTTGTTTTGCTGTTTGTTATTGATTGAATCTGCCCTGTCATCTACATACTTAATTAACTTACAGTTTTCTAAAACTATAAGGACACTTTGCCTTCTTACTAAAATAAATTTAGTCATTTCATCAGAAAAAAACAGTGTTATACAACCCACAGCAATTACAGCGTGTCCTTTAGTTTTCAGCATATTTATGTTCAAGATCCAAATTATTCTTCTGAAGGCAACCAAAAACAATCCAGAGGTTAATTGTTTAACCAAGTTAACAGAGTATGAAATTCTTACCCTACTCTAAAATAAAATCTCCCCATTCTAACTTCATTTGTGGGCTTGCCATAGTGCAGGAAGAAATTGATTTTGTGAGTCTGAGAGTCACAGAATGAGAAGTATATTGGTATGAACATCCACAGGAGAATCTCAAAAAGCACAGTGAGTTTAAAAGAAAATTTTACTGGTAAACTTTCAAGGATTAGAGCAAGGAAGAAGTAGTGAAATCTCAATGGGGAAAGTGTTTTGTTATCATTCAAATGGAACAGAAAAGGCAAATACTGTAGATTTGACTTGAATAGAATAAAAATTGGAAAATTATCTTGCTTATTATAATCAATAAACTTTCCAAAAGTAGACATTTATAGCTAAAAATGACCTGAAAATTAAAAGTTCTCTATTCTGTAAAATGTTCACATCTGATTAAATTTACAATGAAAAATCTAACTGTGACTGACTATAGTTGTTTAGGAATTGTATTAAGAATTCTAATCTTAAAGAAATGATTTTGAGACACTCTTATTTCTGTTAATATTGTGATTTTGAAAACTTTATAATGTAAAAAAAGATTCCTAAACTTCTACAGCACCTTTAGTTTAACTTACCACAAATATTGAATCAGCTTTCAGAAAAAAGTAACATTTTCAGCAATTCATTCAGAAGGATTTGCATTCAGAAGCTTTTTGATAATTCAGAATTTTGATTATTTTTTAGATTCTAACCCTACCAGACTTGTACGTGAGACTACATAAGGCACTGTGTAGACTTGTGTTTATGACGGTTTGACCTCATGTGGAAATTTTCAAAAAGATCAATTATACAGTATCTTAGGCAAAAACAAACTGAGTAGCATTAAAACTATTTAAAATAATATTTTTAAAAATATCTCAGTCTTATTTAAAATAAGACTTGTATTTCTTTTCTCACATAGGCGTTCCCTATAAATGTATTGAATTTCATTGTCAATTATATTGGCATAGAAACAAAACAAAGAAGAAATTGTAATTTTCTTCTTAAGAAGGGCCCAAGAAAGGTTAATTGCCTATTTCTTCGCTAGGAACTCACTTATAAATTATGTGGCTTCTTTATCTAGTACTGGATTATGTAACTGTTCATGTTAATTTACTTTTAATGACCACTTTTAAAATACGTGACCAAATGCAAATTTAGTAAGGCCTCAGTAAAGATATCAATAATTAAAATTATAACAAAATCATTTCCCTCTTTCCACACATCTACAAGTTATTACCTAGGATTCCTGTAACTTGTAAAATTACATCTCTCTAGCCAAATGGGCAATACAGTTCTAAAAAGTTCATCTTTACTATTCACGCTTCACTTAACATGTATGCATGATGTCAGGTGTTACAGTGATGAACCTCATGAGTGCCTTTTACCAGCTTCAGAAGGGAGTATGCCGAAGCTCCAGTTCCCCACATGAGGGAAGACAGAACGAATTCATGCAATGTTCCTATCCCCACTCTCTCTGTTTCCAACTGGTTGTCATTGCCTTTTTGTTTGTATCTGTGCATTCTGAAACAATTAAATCGGGAACTGATCTTGATACTTGCAGGAATTAGAATACACACAAAAACAATAAAACTCATAATAAATCTATGAAAAAGATATTGTCAAGGCTGGAAATTAAGGTTCCTATTTTTCATCTAGACAGTCTACTTATCTATTTCATTTTTTTTTTTTTTGAGAGGGAAAGAGAGAGAGAGAATGAGAGAAAGTGAGACACAAAAATAGTGCTCATCCATTAGTTCACTCACTAGATGCCAACAACAACTGAGTTTGGATCCAGGAGCCAGGAACTCAGTCTTGGTCTCTCACACCAGTGGCAGGAACGTAACCACCTGAGCCATCTTTTGCTGCATCCCATCAGCAGGAAGCCGGAATCAGCAGCTGAGCTGGAACTCAAAGCCAGACTCTCTAATACTGGATACAAGTGCACCAAGTAGCATCATAACTGCTACACCAATCACCCACCCTTATTTTTCATTTTTTTTGCTAGCTTCTTTACTCTCTTGGTATTCATTCCTTTGGAGTGTTTATCTAGTTTGAATTTTTATTATTCCTGAATATGGTAATTGTATGTTTTCCGTTTTTAAAATGCCAAATATTTCCAGATTCTTTTTTTGTCTATTTTGTTCGCTGACATACAGATACTCACCTTGATCAATGCATTAAGTGTTGTTTTAGTGTTCCTGATCCAGATTCTATGTCACAAAAATGAGAGTCCTTCAAAATGTTTGTGAAATTTTTGAATTAAAAGGTAAGTTTATTTCAGTGTGAAATGTTGAAATCTATGTGTAGTTTTTTCATAATAAATATTTTTCATGAACTTTCTGAATATTCTTCCTATATACAGTTATCAAAAATTTTGCATCAAAATAAATATCTATTAGTTCTAGCTTCCATGAGTCTTTTGAAATATCCTTGTACCCGTTCTCCACAGCACAGTCTGTTGCCTTAGTGGTGAATAGGAAGTGTGTTCTGATTTATGATAAAATACATTTTTCTCAGCTTTGTTTAAAAATCAATATCTTAAGGTGGAAGCTCAATTCTTCAAACAGAAGGATATTAATTATTTTTAACAAATTTTTGAGTTTCTTAAAAGTCACACATTTTGCTTATTTGATAAATTATTTTCAATGAATCCCCAGAGAAACTTAAAATATTGATGCGTCTATTTTACTCAAAACTAATTAAACAAAATTTATTTTGATAAACCCTGGGCAATACTAATTTTTCAATCATAAATACACAAAATTTGAAATACCTACTGGGAAATGCTGTTCTAGATTAATTCTCTCAAAATTAAATGCACATAAAAATCACATGTGGATATGATCAGAATGTAGATTCTGATTCAGTAAGTCTGGAATGAAGTCTAAAATTCTGCATTTGAGGAAAGATTCTATGTGATTTTTATAATGCTGATGTATAAACTGCACTTTGAATAGTGATGTTCTTAATGAAAGTAGTTAATGACCTGATTATGTGTTGATATTTAATTTTAATTTATTCTTATTTATTTGAAAGGTAGTCTCACAGAGAGAGAAGGAGAGACAGAGAAGTAGAGAGAGATCTTGCATCCGCTTATTCACTCCCCAAAGAACTGCAATAGCTGGGGGTGGGTCAGACCAAAGCCAGGATCCAGAATTCCTCCCCTAGGTTTCTCAGGGAGTGCAAGGGCCCAAGCACCTGGTTATTCTCTGCTGCCCTCCCTGGCACATAGCAGACAACTGGATCTATAGTGGTACAACCAGGACTTGAACAGGTGCCCACATGGGATGCCGGTGTGTCAGGCGGCAGCTTTACCCATTATACTACAACTCTGGCCCCTATATTTAATTGTTTGAAAAAAATATTTTTGGAAGATGTGCTACTTAAATAAATATTAGGTGGAATTCTTTAGACTAATACAAAATATTCCAGGGGATACTTTTCACCAGTGGTCACCTGACGGCATCACTGTCTTTGGTATATAATTTGTTTAAAGTGATCTTGTTGAATAATTACCATCCACATTTCCCCCTAGTTTTCAGCATTTTAATACATTTTTTATTTAAAAATTTTTTTAAAATTTTTTTGACAGGCAGAGTTGGATAGTGAGAGAGAGAGACAGAGAGAAAGGTCTTCCTTTGGTTCACCCCCCAAATGGCCTCTATGGCTGGCTGCCACGCCTATCTGAAGCCAGGAGCCAGGTGCTTCCTCCTGGTCTCCCATGGGTGTGCAGAGCCCAAGCACTTGGGCCATCCTCCACTGCCTTCCTGGGCCACAGCAGAGAGCTGGACTGGAAGAGGAGCAACCGGGACAGAATCTGGCACCCCAAATGGAACTAGAACCCGGGGTGCTGGCACCGCAGGCGGAGGATTAGCCTAGTGAGCTGCAGCGCCAGCCAACATTTTAGTACATTTTTAAAAGGCAAAATATCTCAGCTTTGATGGAATTATTTGATTGGATTAATCTCTATCTAGGAAAGTGTTAGTTTGTGTGGATATAAATGTGAAATGGACAGTAGGACGCTAGCAATGATGGAACTACTGCTCTGTAGCTATCCCCTATCCCAGTGAAGTGAGTTTCATTTATTCTATGCTTCTTTTTTATCTTGTACAAAAATATTTTCTATTCCCTCAAGAATTGAAGATTTCCAAAGTGTCAAGAGGTTTAAAAATCCTTAAAAGTACCTATAGTTGTATGTGTATATGATAAAAGTAAACTGTGGCCAAAAATAAATAAATAAACTGTGGCCAAAAATTAATTTTAGAAAAGTTTGGATGGTAAATAAATAAATTTTATTAAGCACTTTAAATCTGAAGATGTTTTTTAAAGGTAAAGTATTTTCTAAGTTTATTAATTAATGTTAGAGCCCTGTTTGAATGTTTAAAATTTAGACTGCTGACCACCATCACTCCATGTTGTCTTTCTTTCTGCCATTTTGTAATATCTTTGCCTTTCTGCTTATCCACAGATTAATTCTTTTGTCTCATTACTAATTTCTCACTTTTCTCTACTCCTTCCCATGCGATGTCATTCAAATTTTATTTGCCTTCATTCTCTGTGTCTAAATTGAAAATAGTTAATTTTTATGGAGTATTCACTTCATGCCCATAATGTCCTAAACCCTGAGTGTGTGTTAATTCACTTAATCCTTGCAGCAGTCTTGAGAGGTGGGTATCATGCCTACTTTCCCTAAGAAGAGGCTGAGATGCAAAGTGGTTATGTAACTTTCCTGAGGCGGCAGTAATGTGAACCAGGTTTCAATGCCAGGCAGTCTCTTCATCTGCAGAAGGGAGATCATTCTAGAAATTCTTCATAGATCAATCCAGAAAACTGTATCCAGACACATATACCTCCTTGGTAGAAATTTTCCTCATTTTCTGTCTGTCCATGCCACAAGGCAGTAAAAAGGAGGGAAGATACTAGTTTGTTTAAAAATAGCTAATACTTAGACAGTGTTTGATTTATGTTGAGCTTTAGTCATAATACTTTTATGCAATCAGTCTTCACAAGAAGTCTAGGCAGCCTTATTTTTATTTGTTTCCATTGCACATTAGGACACTGAGACACTAGGAATTGAAAGGGCCTTGCCAAGTTCGTACAGTCAGTCCTCAGCAAAGTGGTACCTTAACTCCAGCAACAGGACCACAACTGGTGCTCACATGTATCACGTTTTGCTTGTCCTGGGGGTAAGGAGGATGTACTCGCCTTCTCATTCTGTGGGGCATTCTGACTAACCCTTTTCAAAGGGAAAGCATTGCAGGATCCCACAATGCTACTTCGTGATTTACAAATCTGTGCTTTCATCTCAGAAGTTAGATGTATTTCTCAAGTAGGCCCTGAGGAACTATAAGATGCCTTTTTGCAAGCTATGGATTTTAAAAAATTTGGAATACATCTTAAGTTAGGAACTATGGATTTAAGGTAAATAAATTCTCTGCAGTCTTTGTCAGTCAACCTTGAGACAGACTGGCTGAATAAACATGTTAAATTAGCATTTTTGTAAGCACTATAAAAAGTGACTGCTAACATGTTGGAAAAGTCAGTCACTGCAGGGCAGGGACCAGACATGTGGGTTTGACTTGGGACTGAGTAATAGCCCTGCAGTGTCAGCAACATCCACACAACCACACCGGTGAGGGGCACACAGCTGTGTGCACACAGATTGCTCTGCTACTCCTGTCTGTGAGCTGTGGGCTTCTTCCTGGCTTCACCTTACACTTCCACGAAGGCCATTTTAACTGAAGCAAATGTACTTAACCAAAGATTATCTATTTAACTTCATTTTACCCTTTACACTCCCTTCAGTGGAGTATAAATTACACTGATGTTTAGCTGTAATCTTGAGTGTAATATAGTGAGTTTAAATGTTTTTCTTTAGGTTGATGCTTTGATCTCAAAATAAAATCAGAAGTTATTTTCCAAAAACATTTAAAATAATCAATTATAATAGATAAATTGATTTACAATGAAAGCAAAACTAAATTTTATTTAGAAAAACAGAGATCCTTTCCTAAACAGACAAAAAACTTATTTAATAAACAAGAATCAGCTTTCTTAAATATATCAAAATCTGCATTTAAAACATAATTATATATTGAAATATCTTCACCCTCTATAATGACTTATAAACAAACATATTAAAATAAATCAATTATCCATGCTACTTATTTGTTGTTCTTATATTCACTAATTTCAGAATAAAGCTTATTTGAGGAAATAACATCCTTAATTGTACAGAAAATAATTAGATTTACTTCTGGATAACTGCTTCTATGGCAAAATAAGAAGCTGGATTAATCAAATGCTGACACTAAGTATCGCAAGATTGCATGTGAAATACTGGTAATTGTCAGTTCCTACATAAAATAGTTATAGTTCTCCTATAAATTAAAGACAATTTTGTCTCAGAATTTTTCTTTAAGTCTTACTGTACACTAAACCTGTCAAATAATCATCACTCAGAAAAAATATATTTAATTCATTTTTCACTTGTCAAACATCTCATGTTTTGTTAGTCTGTTTAGATTACTTAGAATAGTACAAAATTCCATGGTACTGCCTTAACGGATAGATCAGAGCAGACTGAAGTCTGAAAATCAATGATCTAAGTAAACATTGAAAGTCTGGCTAAACTCTTGTCCTGTAAGCTCCATGCGTTCTCTGTGCTTCGTGGTTAAGGTGCATGTTTGAGTTTCATGTGTTTATCCTTAGGCAAGTGGCTTTACTCTTCTAAATCACAGCTATAAATAGGGTAGAAGTAAAGCATTTCTCCCTTATTCGTATGAGGTCTATTACAAACAATAAGTCAAAAGTGTTCAGTATATATTGGAAGAACCAAAAGTATTGAATATTATTATTGAGAAGTTAAAAGGGGTGGGTAACGGCCCTGGATGTTCAGACTCATTAGATGTTCACACTTCACATCAGAGTAGGAGGGTTCAGTACTGGGCTCCAGCTGGTGACTGCAGCTTCCTGCGAAGATGGACCCTGGTTCGCAGATGTGGTGATTTCCCGTAGTTCCTGCTACCCACATGGGGGACCTCGAATGTTTTCCTGGTTACGGGTTTTTGGCTCTGGCCCTCCTGCTACCATTGCAGGCATATATGAACCAATGAATGGGAGCACTGTTTCCCTTTGTCTTTCTCTCTCTCATTCTCTTTCAAATAAGTAAACTGAAAAGAAAAATTATAGCTGGCAATACTTGGCACTGTAAAATCATGACTTTAAACTTGTGTTTTGGGAAAAAATCACTTGGAGACTTGATTATTGGAGATGGGAAGCTCAATATTAGATAGATATATGCTGGTATTATAAATGATGGAATATATTATCACAAGAATAGCTTTAAAGGTCCAGCACTGCGGCTCACTAGGCTAATCCTCCACCTTGCGGCGCCGGCACACTGGGTTCTAGTCCCAGTCAGGGTGCCGGATTCTGTCCCGGTTGCCCCTCTTCCAGGCCAGCTCTCTGCTGTGGCCCAAGAGTGCAGTAGAGGATGGCCCAAGTGCTTGGGCCCTGCACCTGCATGGGAGACCAGGAGAAGCACCTGGCTCCTGGCTTTGGATCAGCGCAGTGCGCCGCCCGCAGCGTACTGGCCATGGCAGCCATTGGAGGGTGAACCAACGGAAAAGGAATACCTTTCTCTCTGTCTCTCTCTCGCTGTCCACTCTGCCTGTCAAAAAAAAAAATTTAAAAAAAAAGAATAGCTTTAAAGTGTTTAAAATTGTCATGATGTTTCCTACATTACTGTATAATATGTTTTTAATGTAGAGTTATTTTGAAAACAGGAGTTTATTGATGCAATCCAACTATTATCCATTTAAATGTAATTTTGTCACTAACATTAGTTTTGATTGTCTTTGCTAGTTCCTTATGGACAGTTCACAGAAGATGAAAAACAATCCAGGGGATCAATATAAACAAATGAAATTTTATATTAAATTAGAATTATACTGAGTGAGATGTTCTTAATATCATAAATTATTAATATGAAGAAATGCATAATTTTTAGATATTTTGAGAAAATTAATATGAACTTTATTATAATAATTTGGATCATATAGTTATTGTTGTTATGGATTGAATGTGCCTCCATTTGATATCTTGGAGCCCTAATCCCTAATATGGTATATTTGGAAGGTAATCTTTGGATGATCTTTGATAGTTAAATTTAATTTAAGTCATGAGGGTGGAATCCTGTGATAAGTGCCCTTGAAAAAAGAGGAAGAAACGTGACATCTCCTTCTCCTTGTGACGCCAGGGAAAGGTGTATGAGTACATAACCAAGAAGAAGGCACTTACCAAGATCACAGCAATGCTGCTTCTATGATTTTTTTTAAAAGATTTCTTTATGTATTTGAATGCAGAGTGATAGAGATAAGGGAGAGAGAGGGAGAGAGAGAGAGAAACAGAGACAGAGAGAGAGAAGAAACTTCCATCTGCAGTTTTACTCCTGAAATGGCTGCAATGGCCAGGTCTGGGTCAGGTCAAAGCAAATAGCTAAGAACTCCCTCCTGGTCTCCTGTGTGGGTAACGGGGACCCACAATGTTGGGTCATCTTTCATCATTTCCCCAGGAACATTAGCGAGAAGCTGGATTTAAGTGGAGCAGCCAGGACTTGAAACAGAACTTTTATATGGGTGCTGGCATTGCAAGCTTAACCTGCTGTGCCACAGCACTGGTCCCATGTTACATATCTTTGACTTTCAGCCTTTAGAACTACAAGTAAATGTTTATTGCTTAAGTTCTTCAGTCTCCAGTACTTTTTTTTTTTATCATAATATGAATGAACTAAAACTATATTGAAGAACAAACTGAAAATAAATAATATAGGTTTAAAAATGAGGCAAATCAGTTCTTTTCAGGACTCCAAGTGAGACTTTCTATCTTTTCTAAAGGAACCAGCTCCTCAGAACTGCTTCCTTTTGATATCATGTAATCATGTGTATTGTTAGAAACATACATTGGGGCCAGCGTTGTGGCCCAACAGGTTAATGCCCTTGCCTGAAGCACCGGCATCCCATATGGGCACCGGTTTGAAGCCTGGCTGCTCCACTTCCGATCTAGCACTCTGCTGTGGCCTGGGAAGTCAGTAAAGGATTGCGTGAGTCCTTGGGCCCCTGCATCCATGTGGGAGACCTGGAGGAAGCTCCTGGCTCCTGGCTTCAGATCAGTGCAGTTCCGTCTGTTGCAGCCAATTGGGGAGTGAACCAGTGGATGGAAGATCTCTCTCTCTCTCTCAGTCTCTCCTCTCTCTATGTAACTGACTTTCAAATAACGAATAAATAAATCTTTAAAAAAAGAAACATATATTAACTGAAACTATGGGTTTAAATCAAAATCACAAATGTGTATATATCAACAAGAATTGAAGAATCATAAAATTCACAGACATAATTTTCCTATGATAATTAATGGCAACCATGTGACTATTACTTATAAAATTTCAAAATAAAAAATGTTCAGTTACTCTTTATAATGCTCTAGCTAGCAATTATTACTACTCTCATTTTATACAACATTAAATTCTAGAAAATAAGGTATTAACGCACTTAGTGGTTGAGAGAGCAAATGAATGGAATTTGGGTGACAGTTCAAAGGAGACACTTAAAGAGATTTAATTATCTAGCCCAGCGTGTCTAATACATAAAGATTGATTTTCAAAATAAACTAATCTTATTTTTTTAAATAGCTTTATGAATATCAATAATAAAATAATTAGAATCATAAAAGTAGCAAAAATATCACTTAAAGTTGTTGTAGAACCAAAGAATTCACGTAATTCCTCATCCCTGCCCGTGACTCTGACTAACATTGATACATACTGATCCCACTCCTTTAATTCTGTCAGCCAGCCAATTAGAGTGCCAGTTGTAATATGGAAAGGCTTCATACAAGACATGTAAATCTTCTTAGGATTTTTTTTTTATTTTCACACTGCATGCCTGAAGTTGCCAACTAATTTCACAATAGGAAAGAAACTTGTAATTGTTGTTTCAAAAATGTGATTTTTTTTTACTGAACTTTAAGTCATTTTTAGTGACATTATAATGACATTCTTCCAATGCAACAGTTCTTTAAGTCATTCCAAAACATGTTATGTGTTTTTGGTAAATGATTAGAAAAACCCTGTCTGAAATTTTGGATTGTATTGTAAAGGATGAGGAAAATACCATTTCAATATAAACACAGACCTTGGATAGCATTTAAAACTATTGGCTGTCTATAAACAATACATTCTATAGAAGATTATATTAGTTATTCAGAGTTTCTTCAACACAACAAAATGCCCAAGACAAGCTACTTCTAAAGAAGAAAGATATTTTTTTTTTTTTTTTTTTTTTTTAGCTCACAGTTTTGAATTCTGAAAGTCCAAATAGCATGATGCCGGCTGTGGCAAAGATCCCTGGTGGCTAATGAAGTGTGTGTGGAGGAAGGATCAAATGGTATGCCAGAAAGTAGAGAGAGGGATTGTGTCAAAATTAAGGCTTTTATAGCAACCCTCTCATGAGAGCTACCCTCTGAGGGCACATCCACAAACAGTCTAAGCACCTCCCACTACGCCTCACCTCCTAAAGTTCCCACCAATTCCCAGTAGAACCACCCTGGGGAACAAGCCTCTGACAGGCAGACCTTTAGGGTACATTTAACATTAAATGCAGAGAATTTTGTTCCTAGCTCCTAAAGGTTCAATTTCATCTCACAATGCAAAATGCATTCATTCCACCCCAAGTATTCCAAAATCTAACAGCATTGTCCAAAAACCCAAGTCCAAAATCGTCTCTGAGATTCAAAACAAACTCCTTGACTGTGAATTCCCTGTGAAATTTTAAAAAAAGGGAAAGTAACAGGGGTAGATATTATAGCACCGCAGGTTGAGCTTCCATTTACAGCACCTCATATCAGACTGCCAGTTCAAGTCCTGTCATCTCTACGTCCATTCAGCTTACTGCTACTGCAACTTGGAGGCAGCATAGGATGGATCAAGGTCTTGGATTCCTGCTGCCCATATGAAAAACTCAGATGGAATTCCAGTGTCCTGAGTTTGACTTGGCACAGCCCCGGTTGTTACACGCATTTGGGAAGAGAACCAGTGGACAGAAGATCAAGCGATCCCCACCACCACCTTTGGTGCTACACCTTTCAAGTAGATGAAGAAAAAAGCTTCCAAAAAAAAATAATAATAAAGTAAAGATACATGGTGGGGACAGCCTTGTGGTGCAGTGGGTTAAGACTCTGCTTGTGACACTGATATCCCATATCAGAACACTAATTCAAATCTCGGCTGCTGTGCCTCTGATTCAACCTCTTCCTAAGGCACTTTGCAAGGCAGCAGATGATGGCCTGACTGCTTAGGCCCCTGCCACCCACAAGGGAGACCTGAATGGAGTTCCCGGCTAATGACTTTGACCTGGCCCTGGCTGTCATGGTCATTTGGGAATGCAACTGCAAACAGAAAATCTTTTCCCCATCCATCTCTCTTTCACTTTGTAGCTCTGCCTTTCAAATAAATCAATAAACCTTTCTTTTTTAAAGTTATATACTCGAAAGATACAATGAATGGTAGAACATGTATAGCTAAATATTCCTTTTTCTAAAGACAGGGATAAGGAAACAGAAAGGAAGGTGAATTGGCCCACAACAATAGTGAAACCCACTAAGAAAACATTTAATCATAAAGTCCATTTCTGGCATCCAGAGCACGTGTGTTGGGGGAAGGCTTTGCAACAGTTTGGACATCCCTGCTGCTATGGCTCTCATGACCACAACCCACATTGCTTGTCTTTTTTTAGCAGAATCTGCACACTAGCTGCAGCTATCCTTGGCATGCACTGTATGTTGCACGAGACCTCCATTGTCTAAGGCCTCCACCTCAGCTTACTGCCAGAGCTTCATTGGGCATCATCCCATTGGAGGCTTCCTGTAGGGATTGTGACCCTGGCCTCCTAGGCTTACCTCTGAAATCTTGATGGAAGCTGCCATAATCTCACAACTCTTCCAAGCCAGTACCACATAGATGGTGCCAAAGCCTACTGGCAGCAAATGTTGCTGGGTTCGTGTTAACCACGGCTGCGATGGCTTCAGAGCACGTACTGAAACACCAGAATCCAAATCTGGATCTGGACAGCAGGAAAGCCTCAGGGATTTTTTCTGAAAGAATTTTGCCTTGGAAGATCTTTGGATCAAATTTGTTTTTAAACTTCTGAGCCTGTGAAGGGAGCCATGGCCTTGGAGACTTCTGAGATACTCTCAAGGCATCTTTACTACTGTCCCTATATGAAGTATTTGGGTTTTGATTTTTATAAAAGATATATTTATTATTTATTATTTGCATCAGAATGGCAGAGCCAGAGAAAGGGAAGTAGGGAGGGAGGGAGGGAGGGAGGGAGAGAGGGAGAGAGAGAACCTCTATTTGATGTTTCATGCTTCCAAATGGCTACAATATCCAGATCTGAGCCAGGCTGAAGCCAGAAGCCAAGAACTCCCTCCTGGTCTCCCATATAGGTAACAAGGGCCAAAGTAGCTGAATCATCTTCCACTGTATTCCCAGACTTATTAGTAGAAAGATTGATCAGAAACAGTGTAGCCAGGACTCAAACCTTCAGTCTGATATAGGAAGCTATAGTCATAATCACTGACTTGACCATTGTACCACCTCACTGGCCCTGACTTTGCTGTAGTCTCTACTAAGCTGCTGCTCAAGTGTGTTCTCCTTGACCCCGCCTTTACAGACCTCTCTGCCCCTTCCTTAGCCTGGTTGTGAATTCCCCTGGTCTTTTTCTTCTCATTTATGCTCCTGCTCCTTACCCTAAAATCTACCAAAAGCAGCCAGTAACCTCCTCACTGCAGTCTTAATACTTTGATGGCTTGAAATAACTCACCAAATGCATTAATCCATCACTCAAAGACTCAAGGCATGGGCGTAATACAGCCAGCTTCTTTGCCATAGTGTGAAAGTGTGGCCCTTAGTCCAGTCCCCAAAAGAATCTTTACTTCCATCTGAGATTTCATCAACATGGCCCTCACTGTTCACATTTCTTTCAGCATTCTGATCTTTCGAGCCCTAACCAGACTTGCCCGCAGGTTCTGCTCACAGCATTTTAGGATTTCTCTAGCCTATTCCTCCAAACTCATCCAACTTCTTCCTATAAACCAATGTCAAAGGCATGTAAACACCTTAAGGTATAGTTACAGTATTGAACTCACTCCAAAATATCATTTTCCTGCATTAGTCAGCTTTTCATTACTATCACAAAATATATGAGACAGGTAGACATTAAAAAGGAAAATAGCTAAATATGATTCATGGCTTTTGGGGCTCACAGTCTAAGATCAAGGGCTTCCAACTGGTTTGGCAACTGATGATGGCATTCTTACTGGCAGAGTCTCAACATACAGAGAATTCCATGATAACAGACAGAAAGTGTGTATGTCTATCAGTTTCTCCTTCTGTTCTTGTAAAGACATCAGATTTCAATCACTGGACCTAGATCCTAAAAACCTAAACTCATCTAATCACTATACAATGACCCCACCTCTAAACACTATAGTTGGACGAATTTTCTACCATTGATATCATTAACAAGAATTGGGGAAGTAAACTCTAAGCTAGGATGGGAGGCAAAAACACAATCATGACAAGAATGTTAAGTTCTTCCTTTTATAATATTCAACTCAGAAAAAATTTATTACATTGATAAGTGGTGTTTTAGCAGATCGGACTAATAAAAGGAGAAAGAACAAGAAAATGAAAGGAGAATGTTTGCTTTTTATCACATTTTTTGATGGGAAGATAACAATTGATGAAGATAAATGAGCTGAAAATAAAGATGTATGCATCCTATCCTCTCTCAGGGAAGTGCAACTGGCCAAACACATAGTTGTTCATGTTAGGGGCTACATTTCCTTCCTTCTTCCCACTCCCTCCCTTCTGTCCTTCCTTCCTCCCTTCCTTCAAGATTTATTTACTTATTTGGATGTCAGAGTTTCAGAGAACACCAGACAGACAGAGAGAGGGAGAGACATATGTTCTATCCATTGGTTTACTTCCCAGATTGCCACAATGTCCAAGACTGGGTCAGGCTGAAGCTGGGAGCCAGGAGCTCCTTCTGGGTCTTCCACATGGGTGCAGGGGTCCAAGGATTTGGGGCCATCTGCTGCTGCTTTTCCTAGGTCATTAGCAGGGAGCTGGATTGAAAGTGGAGCAGCTGAGACAGGAAATAGTGTCCCTATGGGATGGTGCTGATGGCAGAGGCTTTATCCATTACACCAGATGCCAACCCCCAAGGATATCCTTTCTAAGGAAGTCCAGAAATGATGAATCCATAATGTTAACTCACTTAGGGGAAAACTTATGTAATGCTAGGAAGAACCAAAATACAAACTGGGCCGGCGCCGCGGCTTACTAGGCTAATCCTCCGCCTTGCGGAGCCGGCACACTGGGTTCTAGTCCCGGTCGGGGCACCGATCCTGTCCCGGTTGCCCCTCTTCCAGGCCAGCTCTCTGCTGTGGCCAGGGAGTGCAGTGGAGGATGGCCCAAGTGCTTGGGTCCTGCACCCCATGGGAGACCAGGAGAAGCACCTGGCTCCTGCCATCGGATCAGCGTGGTGCGCCGGCCGCAGCGTGCTACTGCGGCGGCCATTGGAGGGTGAACCAAGGGCAAAGGAAGACCTTTCTCTCTGTCTCTCTCTCTCTCTGTCCACTCTGCCTGTCAAAAATTAAAAAAAAAAAAATACAAACTGCCAGTGGAACCAGAAGCTGGACCCAGTGAGGATATAGGTCTAATGTTTTAAGGCAGAGATACAGTAAACTTGAAAGTAGGTTTACAAATGTGTTGGGTATTCAGGCAGTGTCACAGATAGCCTTAGGAGAGTTGTCATCTCTCATGTTCTAATACTGAGTGTTTCAGGCAGGCAGGAAGTGTGAGTTTGAGGATAATATAATGGAGTGGACAGTGAGGCAGATACACCCTAAGTTTCCTAAAGGTGATGACTATCTTTCAAAACAATGTGGAAAAGTGGTAAAGGATACATGGAATGAGACAGTTTTTTTATGAAGCAAATATATAGTTACAATAAATGACAAAATAGTGATGATGAAGTTCGGGTAGATGTTAATCATATCCTACTTATTTACCACTGAACTTCAGGTCAACTGAAGCAAGTAAATAATTTTACACATGTATTTTGGATTTTGGATATGCATTGTTGATAAATTGGATATGGGTTTTGAGGAGCAAAAAATAAAGAAATAAAGGCAGCATTTCACCAACGTTTCTTATCTAAGCAACTTAGTGAGTGATGATGACAATTACTGAGATGGATTACAATAGCCTTCAAATCATGGCTTAGTAAATCTTAAAAGTCTGAGACACTTAAGAAATGTCTGTTAATAAAATGTTCATCATAATTTTAAGACATTGAGTACTTACTTGATTCTTATTCTCTCAGGTGATGTTGTTCAGATATCACACACCCTTTGATACCATCATTTCTCTGTTGGGGAATAGAATGGTAATATGAGTTTTCTGTGCTCAAAAATTTCTGCTTTAATTTCTAATTCCATAAAAGAGCTATACCCCCATAAGAAAAAAAAAAAGCATTCTAGTTTCTTCCATAATTTAAAAGCTTAATGAAAAAAATTTCAGCCTTTCAAATGAAACTGACACAGTCATATAAAGTGACAAACTACCAGTCTTAATTGAAGAGAAATGGATGGCCAGAATAACTCTTTATGAAACCAGGGGCTAGAAAGCATCTTCCTTGCACAAAAGCAAATTTTCTGTGACTGCCTAACATAATAACATCCCATAATATGTTTTTGCCTATCAATTGTATAGTAGCTTACAATCCCAAAATAGTTGCTTTTGAAAAAAAAAAAATTAATGAGCTGTCTTCCTAGAGTTTCTGGTAAACTTGGATAGAATCGGCTGTAGCCAAATCTGTGACTGGAGCCTTGCAGATCACCTCAGATAGACCCAAGAATGCCTTATAATTCATTATAATGTTAAATGACACACCTCTGATGCTGTTTCAGTAGTCAACTTTGAACATGTGATGTATGTAAGGACATGATTTATTAAGATATGTGCTCAAAGGGTTTCCTCACCTCTTTCCTCTGCACCTGTCATGTTCTGTCACTGTTCTCTCTCAATTACCCTAACTCCATAACTTCTGGGACCCTGTTTTGTAAGTGGAGGTTGATTTAGGCCTTGACATGACTTGCTCTTTATCCCAAAGACCTACAGTTAATAATAAATGCTTTAGGCCGCTGCTGCGGCTCACTAGGCTAATCCTCCACCTGCAGCACTGGCACCCTGGGTTCTAGTCCCGGTCGGGGTGCTGGATTCTGTCCCGGTTGCCCCTCTTCCAGGCCAGCTTTCTGCTGTGGCCCGGGAGTGCAGTGGAGGATGGCCCAAGTGCATGGGCCCTGCACCCGCATGGGAGACCAGGAGAAGCACCTGGCTCCTGGCTTCGGATCAGCGCAGTGCGCCGGCTGTAGCGGCCATCTAGGGAGTGAACCAACGGAAGGAAAACCTTTCTCTCTGTCTCTCTCTCTCACTGTCTAACTCTGCCTGTCAAAATAAAAAAATAATAAAAAAATAATAAATGCCATTGTAGGATATATTTATCCATTCATCATTGGATAGATATTATAATTGATGTTATGTACAAATCTCAGGAGGTATTATCAGTGTTTTTGTAAGAGTAATCATGTGAAGGAAATTATTAGGATATTTCAGTAAAAATATGATCAATAAAAAAAGAAATTATGCAGGTGGGAGGGAAGTTATGGAGGGGGGGGAGCCATTGTAATCCATAAGCTGTACTTTGGAAATTTATATTCATTAAATAAAAGTTTAACAAACAAAAAGAAATTATAAAATAGATTCAAGTGTATATTCTGAGCTTAAAAAGTACCAATAACTAAAATAAAAAATTTATCAGAGAGTATCAAAAGCAGATTTTATCAGAGAGAAGAAAGAGCAAATGTGAAGACAGATCAATTTAGATACCAGTCTAAGGAACAGGCAAATAAATGAAAGGATATAAATAGACTCAGAGATCAGTAAGACACCGTGAATGGCACCAACACATGTCTTATGAAAAATACTGGATGGAGAGGAATGAGAAAAGGAGGACTAACAAATATTGGAAAAACTATTATTAGAACATTTGAAATTTAATTGAAATATATAGCTACACATACAAGAAGTTTAATACATGTCAAGTAGTATAAACATGAAGAGATAAAATTTCTAAGTATAAGAGATAAAAATGACAAACTCTTAGAAGAAAACATTTGTGTCAATTTTAGTGACCTTGAATTAGGCAATAATTTCTCAGATATAACACATAAACCACAAACAACCAAAGAAAAACAGATAACTTGGATTTCATTAAAATTAAAAACCTCTGTGAGCCAAAACACACTGTGAGAACGTGAAATTCAAACCACACAAAGAAAGAAAATATTTGCAGATCACATTTCTGAAATAAATTTTGTATACAAAATATACAATATTCTTGAAACTCAACAAGTGAAAGACAATTTTAATCCAACTAAAAACTGAAGTATTTGAATAGACATTTCTCTAGAAATTGTTTTAAGGTTGCAATAAACACATGGAAAGTGTCCAATATAATTAGTAATTGGGGGAATGCAAAGCAAAACCACAATAAAATCACTTCAAAGTCACTAGGACACCTATAATCAAAAAAAAGGACAAGTGTTGGTGAGGATATGAATAACCCTTTTCCTAATGCTAGTGATATCATATAGTACAACTGTTTGACTCAAAAAACAGTTTGATAGTTATTCAAGAAATTACTGGATGTTGCTATATAGTCCAGAAATTTTTCTCCTAAGTATAACTCAGGGCAATCAATAATATGAGTCCATACAAATATTTGTACATAAATATGCACAATAACATCAATTGTAATATCTATCCAATGATGAATGGATAAGTATATCCTACAATGGCATATTATTTAGGTTGGATAATTGGATATTTGCATGCAAATATGTATATAAAATAAAACTGAATGATAATCTTTGTCTTACAGATAGTGTTTTGTCACACACAAAAAAATATGCATTAAATAACCCAAAATAAGGGATGAAGACCTAGATAAGACCCTATTTGAGTGCAGTTTCAAGTCCCACCTGCCCTACTTTTCATCCGGTTCTCTGCTAATGCACCTGGGAAAACACTGAAGATGGCCTAAGTACTTGGGTCTTTGCCATCCCTGTGGGAGACCTGAATGGATTTCTGGGCTACTGCCACTGTTAACAATTTGGGGAGTGAACCAGCAGATGGCAGTTATCTTTCTGTCACTCTATCTCTCTGTCTCTCTCCCTCCCCCTCTTTCTATAATTCTTCTAAATAAATAAAATTAAAAAAAAAAGCTTTCAAAAAACCAACAAAGTAGATTATGGACATATCTTAAAATCTAAAATTGTAAAGCTTTTTTGAAAAAAATTGATAGAAATATGTGAATTTGATTGAAGCAAAGTTTTCTTAGATAAGTCCAGAAAAAAATGCACCAAAAATAAATTAATTTTTTCTCAAAAAAATATTAACAAACTATAAAAGCATTACACAATTTGGGAAACAATGTTTTATTTCTATTATTTATTTATTTATTAAAGATACATTTATTTTCTTTGAAATTCAGAGTTGCAAAGAGGGGAGGCAGAGGCAGAGAAAAATCTTCTATCCATTGTTTCACTGCCTGAATGGTCACAATGGACAGGGCTGGGACTGGCCAAAGCCAGAAGCCAGGAATTTCATCCCAATCTCCCATGTGGGTGCAGGGGCCCAAGGATTGGGCCAACTTCTACTGCTTCCCCAGGCACATTATCAGGGAGCTGGACCATAAGTGGAACAGCTGGGACATGAACCGGCTCCAAGGAGTAGGATGTAGGATCTGCTACTAGGGAAAAGGACAGTGAACTAAACCTCAATGACAAACCCACTGTTAAAAAAAAAATTCAGTCGTACAGAGCCCCCTTCAACCCACTCCCACCTGGAGGTTTTGTAGCCTCCCACAATGAACTGCAGAAAGTGAAATGCAGCCACTTACAGAGGCCAGGAGAGAGATCTTAGGACCATGCCTTGAAGCTCAGAGTATGGCCTAGCATAATGAGACTGGGCACCTGATAAAGCCCAGAGGTCTGATGCTCTTAGACTGAGCATCAAGACTTATCCAACATCAGACAGAGACCTACACTCAAGAGGGTCAGACTCATTCTGGCATGTGTCATTGCCAATCTCTTGTGGACTTTGGCACACACACACCTGGGACTTTGTGGGTATCTGATGTGGGATGCAGGTGTGACCATGCTGGGACCAGAGGGCTACCTTTTTAATTCTTCTATAGCCATAGGCATAAAGCAAGGAGCCAAGAAACTGTCCTGGGTCTTGGTGCTGGGGCTGATAAAGTCCTATGCTTGACAGAGCTGTTTCCATTTGGAGGCAAGTGCCTGTGGACAGAATCTCTGGATTCACTCTATAATCAGGCAGGGGCTTCAGTCTGGTAAGAATGCCTTGTTTTGGCATGTATTATCACCAGCCTCCTGTAGGCCTGGTGTACATCTCTAAGATTGCACAGGGTCTGATGACTATGACAGTGAAGTGTGACCCATCAAGTGCTTGCCTTAGTAGCTGATGAGCTGTCTCTATCACCCCTGCTACAACCTTGGGCACACAGCAAGGAATCACAGAAATGTTTTTCAGCATTGAGAAGATTCTAATGGTTTTCCTGTCTATAGGCCAGGACCTTCAGACAGAGCCTCTGGACCTCGTTCAGTGACCTATGAAGTTCTGTGATCCTCATTGAGCAGTCCTGCACTCTGGCCAGCATTGCCAGTGGCTGATAGGTACAACATCATGCTGTGCACTGACCTAAGTGCAGACAGACCTTCATATGGTCAGCTTTTGTTCTACCCCTGGGTTGCACTGCTCTTGGTGAGATGAGGTCACTGTATGTGATCTCGCAGTACACCATTTCTGGAATGGACGAGGAGCCTTAGCTGACCACAGACCAGGAAGAGGCATACAAGGCAGATTACCTCTTTTTAGGAATTTTGGAGGCACATACTAAACAACTCATCGACTGGAGCTTTGGTACAAAATTGAGTTTGGGGAGAATTGTAAGACTGAATTACTATAAGCATATTAATAGCAGACTTGGAGCAAAGTGCAATTTAGGGTGCTATCTAGTGCTCTTATAGAAGTATCCAGGAGCTTAGAGAAAATATACAGACTGTTCATAATTTCTTGAAGAACACAAATGAAGTCAGATGACTAAGAATAATATTTCAGTGTGCAGATGATGTTGTACACCAACAAGCATCAAGAACTTCCAGGGAGGGACTGACATTGTGGTGCAGTGAGATAGGTCACCACTTAAAATGCCAACATCCTATATCAGAGCTGCACATCTGATCCAGCTCTCTACTAATGCATCTGTGAAAACAGTGAATGGTGGCTGAAGTATTTGGAACTCTGACACCCATGTGGGAGACCTGGATAGAGTCCCATAGAGTTCCAGGGTCTTGCCTTTGAGCCCCAGCCTCTTTAGCCATTTGGAAGTGAACCAGAAGATGAACAATCTGTCTTCTCTCTCTCTTTCTCTCTCTCTCCTTCTCTCTTCCTCTCTCTCCCTCTCTCCCAACTCCCTCCTTGTCACTCTGCCTTTCAAACAAATAAATTAATTTTTAAAACATAGAAAATCCGGGGAGACATGGCCTCACCCAAATAACAAAATAAAGTGACAGAAACCAACATTCAAAGTATTAAAATTTCCAAAGGCTTGGATGAAGATTTCAAAATAGCTGAACAAAACTGAACAAAACTGAAGAGAACAGAGAGGAACAATTCAGTACTGGTCTTGTGTTACAAGTCATGCAGAGGGTTTCATAGAGAGGTAGAAGTAATTGAATACAGTCAAGCAGAAATCTTTCAACTGAAAATAAGTAAAATAAAAATATGATAGAAGGCATCAATAGCAGAATAGATCAAACAGAAGAAAGAATCAGTAAGCTCAAAGACAGGCCATTTCAAAATCAGCTATTGGAGGAGAATAAAAAAGAGTTAAGAGGAATTAAGAGAAATTATGGAAAATATGAGACAGCATGAAAAGAGAAAATTTTGGAATTATTGAGATTCAAGAGGAAATTGAGAATGCCAAAGAATTGGAAATAATATTCAAATAGATAATGACAGAAAACTCCCGAAACCTAGAGAAAGATACAAGTATCTAGGTACAGGAATATCAAGGGTCACCCGCCAGATTCAAACCAACTATGACTAACACTAAACATATTATAGTCTAACTCTCAACATATAAAGATAGAGAGAGGATTCTCAAAGCCATAAAAGAATCAAATAACACATAAAGGTCACAACTAGCATGAATGCAGATTTCTCAGAAGAAACTTTACAGTTCAGAAGGGAATGGGATAGTACGTTTACTGTACTGAAGAGAAAAAGTGCCATCCAAGAGTGATGTAACCATTGAAGCTCTCCCTCAGATATGAGGGGGAGAGAGACATTCCACAGCAAATGAAAGATGAGGGAATTTACCACCACAGTCTTATGTTACAAGGAATGGCTAACATATTCATTAAAGTTGAAAGAAAGAGATGCTAGCTAGCTAGAACAACACATCAGAAGGCAGACACTTCAGGGGTAAGAGTAACTATAGATACAAAATCGGAATGCCCTAATAATGTAGGCTTGGTATAAAACTTTTATAGCTTTATTATGAAGACTAAAAATCTTGTAATCACTACATTAAAATGTTAAGAGACAGGGAACATTGGAAGAAGTCAAATGTAACATCAAATTTCAAAACGTGTGGAGGAATGGAGCACAAATGTGAAGCTCATTATTAGGATGCTTTTTTGTTTGTCTTTTCTCCTACCTTTAGAATCAACATTAAGTTGCCATTTCAAGATGTTTGTTATAGTCAAAATGATTTTTGTAAGCCTGATGGTAACCACAAAACAGGAGCCTATAACACATTTATCAAAAAATAATAAGCAACAAATCAAAGTACATCACTGTATAACATCACTCATCTACAATTAAATGTTTTAAGAGAGAGGGAAAGAATCTGCCATAAAAATATAAGTGATTGACATTCAGAGTATATAAGGAACTCAAACAACTCAATAGAAAAAATACAAATAAATCTTTAAAAAAATGCGCAGTAGTTCTAAACAGATGTTTCTTGGAGGAAGACACATAAATGACCAACAGCTTCATGAAAAAAATGCTCTGGCATAACTATTCATTAGGAAAATGCAAATCAAGAATCACAATGAGAGATCACCTCACTCTAGATTAGCTATTGTCAAAAAGACAAAAGGTAACAAGTGTTGGTGAGGATGTGGACAAAAGGGAACCTTTGCACACTGTTGATAGGAAGGTACAACAGTACAGTCATTTGGAAAACAGTATGTTCTTAAAAAAAAATAGAACTACCATATAATTCGATCATGGGTTTATATCCAAGGGAAGGGAAATCTGTCAAAGACACATCAATCTCCCTTTCCATGTTTAATGTAGTTATAGTTACAATAGCCCAGAAATGGAAGCAACCTTTGTGACCACCCATCAGTAAATAAAGAAAATATGATATGCAGTGAAACATTATTGATCCATAAAAAATGAAATCTGGTATCTATGACAACATAGATGGAACTGGAGTTCATTAAATTCAGTGAAAAATGTCAAGCACAGGACAAATAATGCATATGTGGAGTCTAAAAAATAAGTAATCTCATGAAAATAAAAAATATAATGGTGGTTACCAGAGTTTGAAGAGAGAAAGGGGGCCAGGCAAAAGGTAATTTGTGGGTACTGGTTTATAATTTGGTAAAATCAATAATTTCTGGGTTTCTATTGCACAGTAGGGTGACTGCAGATAATATTAATATGTAATATATTTCCCTATTTAAAAAAAAACTAGAATATAGGATTTTAGATGCTTTTACCATAAAGAAAATCAAATGCTAGAAAGGATATTTTTCTTGATTGGACTTTACATAATGTGTACATGTAACAAGTCATCACACATTATCATACTGTAATTATGTACAATTTAAAATAATAAAAATATAAGAATTTCCTGACACTGTAATTTCTCTAAGATAATGAATTTTCAGTTCTAATAATTGGGTGTTACCAATTCTGACTTGTCTTTAATATGCAAGAGTTAGTGAAAAGCACTAAATATTCCAGACCTGGCCATGTGTCAAGGAATCTCTTACTGTAATAAGAAGATTCATTGTGTCTCAGTGCCTGAACTCAAAATTTATCTCAGTGTTCCAGTAATCCCCAGAACACTAGAGATTGGGACTATGAATTTAAATTTTATTCTAGAGGGAGTCATTAGCACTATATTTATTTTAGAAAGGTGGCAAATACAGCCTGGTTGGTTTTTAATTGCTAGCCTATCTTAATTACTAATAATTGCACTTTTTGTTTTATGAGTTTAGCAATTTAATAGATAGATGTTTGGTCATGCCAACCTTAAACTGCATTTGAATTGACAAATGAATAGCAGATAGTCAAAATAATTCTTTTTTTTAAGATTTATTTTATTTATTTGAAAGTCAGAGTTGCAGAGAGGCAGAGGCAGAGAGAGAGAGAGAGAGAGAGAGGGAGAGAGAGAGGTCTTCCACCCACTGGTTCACTCCCCAATTGGCTGCAATGGTCGGTTAGAACTGTGCTGATCCGAAGCCAGAAGCCAGGAGCTTCCTCTGGGTCTCTCATGTAGGTGCAAGGATCCAAGGACTTGGGCCATCTTCTACTGCTTTCCCAGGCCACGGCAGAGAGCCGGATTGGAAGTGGAGCAGCAGGGACTTGAACCGGCACCCATATGGGATGCCAGCACTGCAGGCAGCAGCTTTACTTGCTACACCACAGTGCCAGCCCCCAAAAGAATTCTTCATGTTGGCTGGCGCCGTGGCTCACTAGGTTAATCCTCCGCCTTGCGGCGCCGGCACACCGGGTTCTAATCCCGGTTGGGGCACCGGATTCTGTCCCGGTTGCCCCTCTTCCAGGCCAGCTCTCTGCTGTGGCCAGGGAGTGCAGTGGAGGATGGCCCAAGTGCTTGGGCCCTGCACCCCATGGGAGACCAGGAGAAGCACCTGGCTCCTGCCATCGGATCAGCGCGGTGCGCCAGCCGCAGCGCGCCATCCGCGGCGGCCATTGGAGGGTGAACCAATGGCAAAAGGAAGACCTTTCTCTCTGTCTCTCTCTCTCTCACTGTCCACTCTGCCTGTCCAAAAAAAAAAAAAAAAAAAAAAAAAGAATTCTTCATGTAGATCAGAATGAGAGAGTGAGGCACTAAACAGCTAGTACTACTTCTGGTTTTGTTCATAGCACTATTAGTACAGCTTCTTTTTTTTTTTTAATAATAAGAGTCTGGTTTAGCTTTATTAAAGTGTTTGGCATGTATAGGTGCATTTGGAAATTCTTAAAGAGGCTATGCCCACATTATTTACCTAAAAGCCTGTCTATTCCACTTTTCTGGCCATCATTATTATAAGGTGGTAGCTTTGCGCAGTGGCAGTATCGTAGCCAATGAGGTTTATCCGAGGCGCGATTATTGCTAATTGAAAACTTTTCCCATTATTATAAGGTGGTGATGGTATCATCTTCCTTCCACAATGTGTTCAGGAAGTCATAATGATCATACATAATGATATTTGTGAATTCAATCTGTAATTTTCAATGTAAAATACATAATTTTTGGAAACCCCGCCCCCTTTTCATCCACAATCTTTATCTCCATTTAAATTTCCTTAAAAACTATTCAGTAGACAATATGTTGTCTACTTCATTTTTATAGCTTCCCTTAAGTTGTTTTACTCTCTGTTAGAGAAGGTAAACCTAGTCCAGCTGACTGTATTGAGTAGGAATCCAGAGTGACTCTATTTCCTTTCTCTCAAGGATTTAAAACGTTGGGAGATATGAATAACAGTCCGTTACCAAGTTTAAGAGAGAAAATACCACCATTAATTTTAAATGCCTGCTTGTTTTCAGCATAGAATGCATGCCCCTATCCACACATATTCCTTCTTTTGAAAAGAACTTTATACATTTATTTCCATTTTATTTGAAAGTCAAGTGACAGAGTCCCAACTACATGATCCATCATCTGCTGCTTTCCAGGAAGCTGGATTGGAAATGGAGTAACCAGGACTTGAACCAGGCACTTTGATATGGGATGACAACATCCTAAGTGGTGACTTAACCACTGTGCCAAATATGTGTCCTTTACATGCACTTTCTTTGCCCTCAAAGGTATTGTGGCTCTTGAATGGTATTTAATGCACAAGTGCATGTGTGGTCATAGGGTTTTATGAAACTGTAATGAGAGTTGATCCCAAAGCTGACTCAGAGATTCCCATAAAATGAAATTATGAGTAGTCTGAAGCTAAAAATCTTGTAGAAAATTTTCTTCTAATAGAGAATGCAAAAGAGCAAAGGCACAGGTAAATAGATTCTGGCCAGTAGAGGAAATAACAGAGAGTTGCTGCCCCTAGACTTCTTGAGGTTGTGTTCTGTGACCTGTCATCACATTCTTAAACTAAATCTCCCTTCACCCATGCTGGCTAGAAGGGGCTGTTTCTTAGCAATCGGATATCCCCTGCCTAACTGAAACATGACAGTTCACCCTCCATAAATCAGTTCTTGGTTCACCTCAAACTTTCTCTGAGAAAAACACAGCATTAGACTACCCCGTTAATCATTACATTCAAACTTCTGGACTTAGGTTTAATCATTGCCCCCTTCCCCTTGTTTTAAATCATAAGTGTTTGGAAAGAAGAATCCCATCCATATTTTAGCATAAATCTGTAATTGATAGTATACTCAAATATATTACCATTGATATATAGATCTTTCAAACGATCGCTTATATGTGTTTGTATATATATGTGTGTGTGTGTGTGTGTAGAGAAAAAGAGGAGGAGAAGGAGAACAAAGATTATTTTTTAGTAATAAGGAAATATTAGGATTCTGGTATGGTATTTACTGGTGGTACAGTTCATTTCTCTCTTCCTAGTTTTCTCTGGCTGCAAAGTTTTATGCTTTAAAGACTGCCCAGCTAATGCAGCACTTGCTGGAAAGTTAAGGAATTATCTTTGCAGTTTAAATATTTATGAGTAAAACGAAGCTACAAGCTGAAGGGTGTGCCATTTATGAAAGCTTTAATGGATGTAGTTTAGCCCAAACTGAAAACCTGTTTGGGGAGCACAACTGCATTTGTTTAATGATACATGAAAATATTACTCTGCACTTGGCATAGCATCAGCAAGTAATTGGAAAGCAGAAAATGCCTAACTGTAGTTGCTGAGACTTTTACTGCTGGAAGAAAAACTGCTATGATTATAGCAGAAGACTATGTACGCTAAATAACTGTGCTTCTGGGGCTTAACTGCAAGGGATATTATTGCACATATGTCATGACAATGCAGTCCCTGTCTTATTAAGTGTGGTTTTGTTCCCACGTGGGGAGTGGTGAGCAAATATTGGATAGCACTGGTGCTTGGCAGTGACACCTGCAAAACAGAGACGACATTGGCAAACTCTGATCTTATACTAATTCAGAACCACATTGACTTCTAATGAGACTTCCGAGAAATAATAAGGTGGTGGGTATTCAAAGCTTCCAACTAGACATAAGAGAATATGGAAACAAGCACGGAAGAACATGATTCAGAAATCTTTGTATTTATTTCACTGCCACATAACCTACTACTTACTCTTCTCTTTTTCTCTCCCTTCCTATGAGATACAAACTCAGGCTGAGTGGGTCTCGGTGAAGCAGTTTGAGTGTGGATAATTCTGAATCCCAGCTGATTCGGTTTGCTGTTGAGTGTGTGGAAGGGCAGTCAAATCCATACTGCAGTGGACTAGGTCAAGAAGGTCAACTGTGGTTCCCCCTGCAGTCTGAATGGCAAGCACTCCTGCAGTGTCCGCCCGTCTTTGTTACTGAGGAGAAGGTAACTCGTGAAGCACCTGAGAAGGAAAAGTTGTTTGCTTCATCTCATCAGTTTCCAGTCTTCTGGTCCAAGTTCACAAGTGTGCTATCCACTACAAAATATGCCTTCTGAAAACTGCCTTGGCTCTTCATTAAACAACTCTAAACCTCATCCTAGTTACTCAGTAAATTAAACTTTGGTGTTTGATTTTTAATTTGATCTACTCAAGTATTTTAAAAAAAAAAAGACCCAGATTGTGTTACATGTGCATATAACACATACTATATATTTTTTTCCAACTCAGCATTATATACATTAAAAAAAAACTAAAATCCTGAAAGGTGTGCTTATGCAGAAAGTTTTAAAATTCAAATAATCCTACAGGATTGAAAAGCAACAGTAACCCTTTCCTCTTACTCCAATTCTCATCTACCTCCACCTACTTTTATTTCCAAAAACAACCAAACTTGAGCTTCTTAAGCTGTTTTACTTGGCATTTACCTTCAGAAGATACAATGTTGCTACTTTTTGATTCTGTATTTTAGGCGTATTGCTTTCCCTATAGTAGACAAGGATTTATTCTTTTATGTGTACCTTACTACTCTCACAACGTATACACAGCTCTCCTCTTCCAAGTTGTGTGATTATTTTGAATTTGACCAATAATTGGTTTGCCTTATAATAATTTCACAACTATTATCAAAACATCCTTTATGACTCAACTGGATCAAATAGTATATTATGATTATATTTCCTTTCGTATAAACCTATTGGTTTTGCTTAGGCTAATAATTTTCTTTGCTTTCCACTGGTTTTGTTTTCTACAAACAAATTATTAGCCTCCACACACCCAGAGAAGGTTTCTACCATGGCAGTTGATATTTTTGACTTGAAGCATATGGGTGAAATCTTTTACTGTTGTTTACAGGAATATGTCCTCTGCTATGGTGGGTGGGGAAGGATGGGGTGGTGTCTTTTCGATCGCTATCAGGGAGGTTTTTTTGACAAATGAGGCAAGACTGAGTGATAGCAGAGAGATCATGGGAGAGATAAGTGTAATGAATGAAATAGGAAAGTAGGAGAGTAAGTGTTCTGTGTCCTACATGGAATTGGTTGTGGAAAAAGGTGAGAAGATCAAAGGCCCCCTGTTTAGGAATTATTACCCAGCTATTGTTAAGACACCACCCATCTTTTGTAATTTATCCTTGTAAGGGCAATTCCGTCTTTTTCTTTCATGAGTATTGGGGTGGGGTAGGATCCAAAATGGCAAGGTTAAGAGCAAGGGGGTTGGCGAAAAGCAGGTCTGAATAGTCTGGTATTTTGCTTCTCTACCTTCTTTGTTGTTTGACAGGACAATAATTCTTTGATGTCTCCAGCAGGAAAGGATGGCTACTTGTAATGGGGGTGCTGCTTTCTGTAATATTTTTAGATTGAGGGGACCACTGATGATGGGAATCCAGAAGTTGTAATATATTCTCTTTCTTGCCAAATGGGGTCATGAGAGTGTATGATTGGATAGATGTATCTGGAATTTGTGTATATTTATTTTTTGGCCTTTGGCCAGAGTGAGGGCTACAGTAAGAACAATAAGCCCTATCTGTTGTGAGGTTGTGCCTGGTAGTTAAGGACTTGACTCCATTACAGAGTTGATACTAATGATGGCATAGGCCACCAGAGGGGAGCCCTTAATCTTAGTTGTGCTCACAGGTATAAGCCAGTGGGGGTTAGGTTTAGGTGAGGAGGAATCAGAGATGTTGGGAAAAGAGCTTAAGAACAGATCAAGGATTTCATTACAGTTCTGTTGGAGATCTTTGGAGTCAGTGAAGGTAGGAGTGGAAGGAGAGTACCTAGATTAAGAAAGGTCATCTCTGAAGTATAACATCGTGGTTTGTAGAAGAATGTCATGAAAGGTTTATCACAGGGCAGCTGAGATCATGTATATAGCCTGATGAGATAAAAGTGTCTGAATAGAATGTGAAGCGTGAGATTTTGAGAAAGAACTGATTTTGAGCTTTCTTATATTGGCTGTGAAGCCACAGATAGAACATGGGGACAGGCTGGCCAGCCCAGCACATTTTATCAAGCTGTTTAGAGAAGTAAGCTACTGATTGAATACTGGGTCCAGAAAACAGGGCAAGTAGTTCAAGTGCAAAAACTGCAAAGACTCTTTTTGTGTCTACATGTAAATAAAAGAGTTTAGAGGGACTGGAGACAGCCAGCACCAGGGTTGAAATGAGATTTTTGCAGCTGGTCCAAGGTCATCTTGATAAAGGATGAGGATCCAAGGGGGGTGCCAGAGGTCCCCAGAGGTTGCCTGATACAGGGGTGTAGCAATAAGGCTGAGATTGGATAGCCATATGTGGCAGAAATTAATTAATCCTAAGAAGAATGGCAAGTCTGATTTTGATTGGGGTAAAGGGAAAAGGTCAATTAAAGACTCACAATCTGGTATCAATCTTTGTGTATAGGTGTAATGTGTAATACTACATAATCAATCTCAGTTTAAAAAAAAAATGATTCTTTTGGAGGAAACTCAGTATCCCCAGTGTACTAAAAAGTTAAGAAATTGGATAGTCTGTGAAATACATTACCCAATACTTTCCGCATTACAGAATGGGTAAACAGAAGGAGACAATTCTACATACTGGAGAAGAGTGCTGGGCTGTAAGGACAATAGGCCGAGGTAATTTGATAAAGCCTTCCCAAAAATAAGGAGGCTGTCCCAGAACCTTTGGGGGAGGATTGTACAAGTTGGCTGTTGAGGAGGTTTAATAAAGGGGTCCATCCAAATAAAAAGATCTTGAGAGGAAGCATTAAGAGGGTTAATAAAGAGTCTTTACGATCTGTAACAGTGAAATGAGTAGTGGATGGGATTATAGAAGAGGGGAAAATGTATAGGTTAGGGACAACTGGAGCTATGGTGAATGCAGCCTTATTTATGATATGAATTTCGTACTTAGTGGTATGCTCAATCATGGGACAGGAAGAATTCTTTGGCAGGAAGAATGGGAGTATTATAAGGGGAAATAGCTGACCCAAGTAATCCAGAACTCTGGTGATTATATGTTGCAGCCCTTCAAGATGTGGATTTGGGGGATATTGAAGTTTGTAAAGGAATGAGGAAGGATACTTAAAGGATATTTATTGATATGTGGAGGGCAACTGAGAGGTGTTGGGTGTTCCAGAAGAAAGTTTATATCAGGCTGGGAAGAATATCTGGAAGTTGTGAAATATTTGGGATTTCAGGAGTAGGGTTAGTAATAGGAGAGCAGGCAGATGGGGGTCAGAGGTCTGTAAGGTGATGGTGGAATGTAATTTAGCCTGCTTGTTGCACTCAAGGAGTACAATCAGACAGGGAGATAGGACAAGGAAGTTGTGAGTGTAGATTCTATTGAGCAAACGAGAGACTAAGTCCTGAGAGACAGTGAAATTCGGTCATTGAACCACACAATAGAAAGAGAGGAAGGGACTAGAGGTCCCCCATGTTCTTGTAAAGCCAAATAAATTGCCCCATGTCTAGAAGAAAGGAGATTGGCTTTTATGCTACCTAAAATTAACCCTGGTGATGGCAATGATGGGGATTCTTGAACCTGGGCCTCATCAGGCCTTAGCAACCACTCCAAGAAGATCAGGAAGGGACAATCCTGGCTCAGGTATGGAGTTGTAAAGAGTGCAACACTTCCAGAGAGTCGGGGGCACTCTTGGCTCCAGACATCCTGCACGGCCTCAGCAGAACCTGGGGACTGGGAACCCTCTTGACTGGTGTCCTTCCTTGCTGAGCTTGACATAAGGCCCTGGAGGCTTTAAAGGGCTTCAGTGGGGGTTTTTGTTCTGTTCTCTGTGAAGTGCAGAAGCAAGTAGCTGGTGTTTAGCCTGATTTCATTTTAGGTTTTTTTTTATTATTATTATTAAAAATTCTGAAAGCAGATTTTAAAGAGGTCCTTTAGAGGGATCATCTTCTAATTTAGGAGGATTTTTCTGCAGAATATTTGAGGATTCCTCTGAAACAAAATGAATGTAGAGGAAGAGTCTGCCTACCTCACATTCCAAATCTGAGTTGGCATCTTTGAGGAGCGCCTCCATGGATCGGCTCAAAAAAGCTGTGGGATTTTCATCAGATTTTTGGGTGATTTTCTGAATTTTATAATAATTTATAGCCTTAAGGGCAACATTTTTCATTCATTGTAATATACAGGTTAAGAAATGGGCCATTTATGGTTCATCAATAGAATCAGATTGCTAATTCCACTTGGGGTTATTGGGAGGAACTGTGTCAACTCCAACAGGGTACACGTTTAGGTTCTGTGTGTGTAAGGAGGCAACAAAAGTCATGGCAGTGACCTGGATATGGGCCTTTTCTTTATGTGTGTTGGAAAATGAAATCATAACATAGCATCCTGATAGGTGAAGTAATAGTTAAGGTATAGGAATTCCTTAGGGTATTGGGTAGGAACGATGGTATAAGAACCTGGGCACCTTTCAAGTTGGGCCAGATCAGAAAGAAAATGGGACATGGACATTAACAACAGCCTTTGCCCCAGCCACCTCATGAAGGGGCAATTTAGGGGTGGGTGGCAGAGAGGAATAGCCATGGGGTTGACTGTTGGTGACCACAAATGTGTTGTGGTGGGAGGAGGGCAAAAGGAAGAGAAAGAAGAGGGAGAAGGGGACTGAAGGAGAAGATTGGAAAGAAAGGATGATTCCTTGGCAGTTACTAGGAGTACAAACAAGTTGCAGAGGGAGAGTGGGAAGGGAGTGGAGAGAAAGAGACAAAGGATACTGAGACAAAGGTTCAGAGGGTGAGAAGGCATAATGAGAAGATGGTAGAGGGGTATAATCAGCAGGATTAAAGTCAGGCTTAGACTAAAGATGCTCAAGAGTTAGAGACCTGATTTTTTCCCTAAAGAGTAGAATTTGGTAGTTGGAGCAAGTCTGGCAGAATGACAGTTGATTATGGAGATAGAAGAATGCCTGCTATACATAGGGAACCATATACAATTTTCCACTGTGATTGATTGAGTTGTCTAGGTCTCAGAGAAATTGAGAGTCAAAAGTCCCATTTTCTGGCCATTGACTATTGTTGTTTAGTTTATATTGTGACTTGGGCGAATTGCAGAAAAAGATTAGTCTCCATGTTTTAATTCTCTTCCCAGATAGAGTCTTAAGATTATGGAGGAGACACCTAAGGGGTGAATCCTTTGGTGGTTGTGAGTGAATTCCCTATGTGGAGAGGGAATGGAGATGAGTCTTGTAGAGTCAAAATGGGGTGAAGAAGAGGAAGAGAGGCAGGCATCCACAGATCCCTTACTGCATCTCAAAATGACCAGACTGTCTCCTAGCACCAGACATGCCTAAGGTTAAAGAGGTTGGGCCTATAATCCAAGAAGGAGGTACCTTTCTCTGAAGGGAGGAGAGAACTTCTACTTTGATTATGGTCTTACTTAAATAATGTCAGAGTTTGTGATCTCAAGAGGCTTCCATAGCTTTGGCAGCTCATGACAAGAACATCGAGTGATCACTGACGTCATAAATAAGAGTGTCAATTGTCAAATCAACAACAGGAGTCACTGTGCACTTACTTTCCATGTGGGACCTCTGTCCTTAATGTGTTGTACTATGATAATTAACGGTAAAATCAGTTTTCAAACCACACTTTATACTTTGTATGTCTGTGTGGGTGCAAACTATTGAAACCTTTACTTAGTATAATATTGATCTTCTGTATATAAAGATAATTAAAAATTAATCTTAATGAAGAAGGGATGGTGGGATTGTTTGGGGGTGGGAAGGCGGGTATGAGGGGAAGAACTTCTATAATCCAAAAGTTGTACTTACAAAATTTATATTTATTAAATAAAAGCTTTCTACAAAAGCTGTCCACAAGAAGGAATTTAACCTAGCACTAGAATTTTTGGAGGGGAGTTAAAAAACATGTGGGAAGGACTTGTGGAGGAAACTCAAAGGACTCACATTGTTTCCAAGGATTGTGACCTGTGTGGCATGTCAAAGGAGCAATGGAGAAGTGGAGGTCCCCCAAGGATTTGTCACTTTGAAATTGCCTTGTGTTTATGCACCAAATGTTAAGTGTTAAGATTTCTAGTTTCACAAAGATGACCAAAGTGGAAAAAGCCTGGTGGCTGGTGGTGGTCCATTTTTAATCCACTTGTTGGGAGAGGTCATGTGGATGTGCAAAGTGTGCATCCATCCTGTTAAGGTGGGTGGGTGGGTGGGGGTGTTCAGAAGGCTCATTGGTAAAGGCAGTTTATTTACAGTGTATTCTCTTAGCAATTTGGAATATCCCAAGTAAGGGGCTGGGAGCTGAATGCTAGGCAATAAAAATTCCAGTAGTTGTTAGATTAGCTGCCTGTGTCCAGTATCAATGGGATTGGGATTGACTATTCATGCTAACACATCCTTGGTGTTGACTTGAGCAACTGAATAAGTAACTTAGCATCTATTGGGATAAGAGAGACGGAGCCTTTTTTTTTTCTGTTGTTGTTGTTCCTTTTTTAAGACTTATTTATTTTTATTTATGTGAAAGGTAGTGTTACTTAGGAAAAGAGAGGAGAGGCAGAATTACAGAAAGAGAGAGAGAGAGAGGAAGAGAAAGAGAGAGAAAATCTACCATCCACTGAATTACTCTCTAAATGGCCGCAATGGCTGGGGCTGGGTCAAGCTGAAGCCAGGAGCCCAGAGCTTCTTCTTGGTCTCCCATAGATATTTCTCAATGGAAGGAATCAAATGGACAGCCATTTATAGACTTTGTGTCTACAGACTTTGTTGGAAAGTTAAATGTGATTATTAGAGAAAAATAAAGAATAGTGGTGCGTCTCAAACACTTAAAAATAAAACAGGAAAACAATAAGATTGAAGTCAAGAGAAAAATATTAAAGATGTATCAGCTGTGCTGAATAAAAAACATTAAGAATATCACAAAGAAAATCAGATAATAATTATTAAGTTTGGGAAATCTATTGAGATAATAACAGCTTTCACAAACTGTAGAATGTAGTGGTTTTATAATAATTTTAGGAGAAAAAATGAAGATGTGATTACAGATAATTTTTTCAAGTGGTTTAACTGTGAAGGCGATATGAGAAATGCTGTATAGCAGATGGAATGATAAATGAGAGAGTATTTACTTTTAATAAAATCAGAGATTTAATGAATGTTTTTACATTAAATGAACTGGTCAAGTGGAAAAGGAGAAACTAATGTTGCAAGACAAGGATTAATCAAGGATCAAAATCCTTGAGAAAGAGGATGGACTGCATTCAGAACAGGGGAGGTTAGCATTCAAATTTAACAGGAGTGATAACATTTCCTGCAGCTGTAATTGGAAGGAGGCAGAGAGTATACAAATGCAAATGGACTGGGAGATTTAATGGCAGTAAATGAGTAAGTTCATGTAGATTGTTTTAATAACATCATTAAAATAAGAGGAAAATTATCTGCTTAGAAGTGGAGTGAGAAGCATATTGTGTTACCATCTGTAAACTGAAATTTACACTTTAGATATATGTGAGTGTATACATGTGTATATATATATATGTGTGTGTGTGTGTGTGATGTATTTATTTATTTGAAAGGCAGAGTTGCAGAGAGAGGAGACAGAGAGATAGACTTTCTGTCTTCTCTTTCACTCCCCAAATGACTGCAGTGGTGGTCCAGGTAAATTCCAGGAGCCTGGAACTCCATCCAGGTCTCCCATACACATGTCAGGGGTCTAAGTACTTGGGACATTTTATGGTGCTTTTCTAGGCTCATTAGTAGGGAGCTGGATTGAAACTGGAGTATTCATCTGGGATCTCAGCATGACTTCACAGGCAGAGCTATAACCCACTGTGCCACAATGGTGGTCACTTCTTTTTCTTTTTTAAAGATTTTATTTATTTATTTGAGAGGTAGAGTTACAGACAGTGAGAGGAAGAGAAAGCGAGAAAGGTCTTCCAACTGCTGGTTCACTCCCCAAATGGCTGCAAAGGCCGAAGCTGAGCTGATCTGAAGCCAGGAGCCTCCGCAGAGTCTCCCATGTGGAATGCAGGGGTTCAAGGACTTTTGCTATCTTCTACTGCTTGCCGAGGCCATAGCAGAGAGCTGGATATGAAGAGGAGCAGCTGGGACTAGACCAGGCCCTCGTATGGGATGATGGCGCCGCATGTGGAGGATTAATCTATTGCTCCACAGCACCAGCCTTTTGTTTTATTTTTTAAAGACTGAATTATAATGCATTTCTTGGTATAATTTTAGCATAGGCTGGTAATGAAAAATAGAGATTTATGGTCCTTGAAGTATGCATCACCAACCATTAACAAGTGATCACCCAGATATTAAGACCTGACATTTGCCTTTACTCACTTAACAACAAAGTTTTCATCTTGGAGTAAAAATATTAGCATACTGACAGCATACACATAATGAACAATGCCTACCAGTAGATACTTTTAAAACAATAGTAGTTTTGTGTGCCATATAAATCAACACTTATTCGCATTCCAGCATATCCATAGTGTATGACCAACTCCCACAGTTTTACAAAGGCAGGCAATGTAGCAATGGTAAAACTAAGTACCTATAGCAGCTTGAATTAATCATCATCAGCAACTGGTATTTAATAAATGCTAAGTGTTATTAGGAGATAGTTCTGTTCCTAGATTCCCCCAAACAACAAGGTTTATTGCTGTTGCATTCTATTTGATAAAATGTTTCATTTTCCCTATAGAGCCTCTGAGACATTCTATTAACAAGAAGAGAATAAAATGCCTGAGGAGGTAGGGAATAATTTCCATATATCCTATTTGTGATTTAGTTGGATAGGATGCCAAAAATATAAAAAACAAAGGACCACAGAGAGCATTGAGATTTGGCTAGTATTTGTTTCAGTGAAAATATTCACACACCTTTTTTTCCTATTGATGTTTGTTTTCAAATGAAGAAGTAGGATAAGGCATGTTAACTAGATTTCCTTTTAGGGGGCCTTTTTAACAGAAAGTAATTTATTTTAATGAAAAATACAATATAGTACACAACAAATGCTTTAAGGAGAAAGCTACTTTTTAGAAGAAAAATAAAATGACTCTATTCATCTATTAGGACAATCATCTATGTAATCAATTAGTAATAATAGCATACATGTCTTGATTTATCTTTATATGGATCAATAGCTAGTCACCTTTTCTATTGTATGCAAATTATCTTTTAAATGAAGTGGGGATGCCAGATGCACAGCAATACTCTTCTTTGAACATATGAATTTCTAGGAAATGTACAGTAAAATTTACTTACAGGAAAATCATCACATTTAAATTAAAGACGTCAGTGGGAAAAATTTAATTAAATAAACTGAGACAGAATTGACTCGTTAAAAAAAAAAGAGATGTTTGTGTAACACGATTTAAGAATCCTCTTTCCAATTTATCTAATTTGATTGACCATGTTTTACTTGACTTTCATTCCTAGTAATTCTCTGCTGCATTTTCTCCTTATTTCACAGAAAATAAAGGAATAAATAAAATATAGAACATACACACACCACACACACACACACAAACCCGAGTGCATAATATTCAGAAAACTGTTGCAAAATGTTCATACATTGCTTGGATGTCCTTTAATCCTCTTTCAAATACATTAATTATGAATATGCTTACTGTGTGAATATGTGCATGCTATCATTACTTTGGGTTGTACTTTCTTCAATTATGAAATAAGGTATATTGACCTTCTGTTCTCTGAGATTCCTTGAGATGTGAGCTTCTATGATTTGAATCAGATTACCCAGTTGATCCACAGAGCATGGATAGGATGACACTTGGGCCATGCTAAAATTGATTAGAAGTGGGAGTGGTAGCAGCAATACTGAAGTTACTGCACCTGTCACGTTTCATTAAGGTTAGTCCATTTACCTGGACACTGAGCATTTTTAGAACTGTCATTCACTACCTTACAGTCTTGCATGTGCCTTCCACAACCCTAGGGAACACAAAAGTACTTGTTGCTTTGGGTTAAACTGAATAAACACATAAGAATTTTCCTGAACTGGAGAGGTCAGGTGTGAGGTTAGAAGGCACCAGGGGGATAAGAAGGAAGTATAACAAATGGGATCATTACCTCTGAGTTGTTATTTTCTCCAGTACTGTTTAACCTAATGATAGAATCAATAACATCTTGAACTTTCCATGTGGATTGGATAAGTTTCTTTGAACATAGATTGAAGCTTGAAATCAGATTAAATATAGACTCATAAGTCTTTTTTCTAACGTCTTTATTTATATAAGGTGAACAAATTTCATGTATTTCATATATACAGATGAAGGAGCATAATGATACTTCCCACCCTAACCCCCTACCCATGCTCCCACTGTTTCTTCTCCTACCTTTCTGATTCTTTCTTCTAACTTTTACAATGACACACTTTCAGTTTATTTTAAGTTTATTTTATAATCATAAGTTTCACCTGCCACTAAGTAAAGAGTTCAACAAAGAAGAAAAAAAAAATACCGTTGAAAAGTTGCTTCTAATAAAGGAAAGATAATGTTGTTAGGAAGTAGAAATTGAGATGTGTTAAATTGAAGGAGTTTCGTTTTTACTGTAAATACCCCCAATGGATTTGATTTCTCCTCTATTTGTGGCAAAAGTGTGTTGTTGTAACTAGATAAACAAATCATGAGAAAAGGAAGGGAAGGAAAGGAGAGGGGAGGGGAGGGGAGGGAAGGAAGGAAGGGGAGGGGAGATGAGGGGAAAAGAAAAGAAAAGAAAGAAAGGAAAAGAAAAAAAGAAAAGAAAAGCAATCACTGGAATATCAGGAGAGTAAAGAAATCATGGAGAAGTGACACGAATACTGATCAAAGACTTTTAACTGTCCCTTACTTGTTACCTATCACTACTTTTAAATCTCCTCATTCATACCTCTTTTATTACTCTCACACAGGTATGGCTCTATTCTCCTCTATAAATCTTAATTGTGTTCTGCAGACATAAAAGAAGCCAACTTTCTACCCCAAGAATATTTGGAAATTTGATGTATGTGTCGAGAAGGGGAATGTTTTGTTAAATCATTGTAGGAACCAGTTTTAGTGAGTGGCGAGAATGTCAAGAATCCTGAAATGCATGGGAGAATCCCACAAAATGAAGAGCAATTGTGCCCTAAATACTAATAGCATATCTGTTGAGAAACAGTGCATGACTTTTTCCAATATGTGTGTTATCTTTCACTGATATGCGATCTGCCATATAGTTCCAAGATTATGATTCACACGAATAGCTCTTTTTTGAAGTATTCTTAGGAATATCTATTACACACAAACCCAAGGGAATTTTACCTATGTATAGCATTCCTATCTTTATATCATGGTTATTATGTATTAATAAAAACATTTAATTTTAATTTTTATAAATACATATGACATTAAATAAATAATAAATTTTAAAGCAAAATCATTTCCTTATACTTCTAAATTCTTTATTTTTGTGCTTCAATTAGGACAGTGCTTCTAACATAAAACCTATTGGGAACTACCACCGCTGTGAGTAGCATTTTCATTTAATGATTTAGCATAAAGCTCAATTCTAGGCATACTAAGGGGATTTAGGTCCTTTTTTTTTCTTTTTCTTTAAATGAGAACATATAGTATCTTGTTTTTGAAGTATTTATACTTAATTTACAAGATTGATTCTTCAAATATTCAGATTTCTAATTAATGCACATTATCAGTAGTTTTCAGGAAGCAAAAGGTGCAGAAAATTTATGAACTTAATCCAGTGCCCTGTAGTTAACAAGACTATGGATAATCTCTGGTGATTTTGAAATTTATAGTATAATGAGTGAAATGCATACCTTTTTTTAAAAAAAGATTTTGTTATTTGAAAGTCAGAGTTACATACACATACGCATAGAGAGAGAAAGAGAGAGAGAGTGTGTCTTCCATTCACTGACTCACTCCTCAAGTGGCTGTAGTGGTCAGGGCTGAGCCAGGCTGAAGCCAGGAGCCAAGTGTTTCATCCGGGTCTCCCATGTGGGTGGCAGAGGCACAAGCACTTGGACAATCTGCTGCTGCTTTCCCCCAGGCCATTACAAGGGAGCTGGATTGGAAGTGGAGTAGCAGAGACACGAACCAGTGCCTGTATGGGATGACAGTATCACAGGTGGTAGTTTTGCTAGCTGTACCAAAATGCCAGACCTGAAATGAGCACCTTTTCACTTGATTACTGTTTATAGTCCTTGCCTATAATCCCACTGAACTATGGTCTCTTTATTTGTTGCCCTCTTTATTGATTATGACTTAGACTATAGTGTGAATTAAAATTATGCTATCTCAAAAATTAAAAAAGAAAGGAAGAGAGGGAGGGAAGGAGAGAGGGAGGGTGAAAGTATTGTATTTTTAGAATTGCATCTGGAAACTGCATTAAATCTGTTATCTTTCTATTAATATCACTTTAATATGAGAATTGATAAGAGCTGAGTTGTGAATATCATGAGGTTGCTGTGACTCTTAGGATCTAATCTATTAACAAATTCCTTAAAAAATATGGAAACAGTACTTGAAATTGATTCTTGGGATATGAGTGTGGTGCTGTTTCTACTGTATAATACTTGTTTCTTTATCAATGATGATTATAATACATACAGTAATTCTTGTGAGAAAACAATGCCATTGATGATCATAATTTGTAAGCATCTTAGTCCTCATAGACTTATACATATTATTCTCAATTTGGAGAATCTTTTTGATTGATTATATAATATTTCATTTGTCGCATGTCCTATTTGAAATCATAGTGTACTTTCATGTCATATTCAAACAATTTTTGAAGTAGTGTGATATATTTTCTCTAACTCATGCTATTTCTCTCATATATTCTCTCTTGAAAAGTAAAATCCATGCCTGCTTTATCTCACTAATTTTTGACTATGATCTTACTAGAGAATTTTTTTAAAGTTTACATTTGGCACAGTTTACACAATTTGTTAGAGGACTCAAAATATAGAATCTATATAAAATATTTTTGTAACTCACTCCAACTGATGTTAGCTTTTTAAATCTATTCTGCTTTAAAAATTCATGTATGATTTTTAAAAATCATTTATTAATGAAAATTGCAAAAATACTCAAAGCATATCATGCTCAAACTGTGTATCAGTTTGAGATACCTCTCTCTCTCTTTCTCTCTCTCCCCTTTCTCCTTTTCAAATAAATTAAATAAATCAATACAACTTTTTAAAACCATGCTAAACAAAGAAAATATCCTTAATATTAACTTAATTTTTAAAATATATTGTTCAATCACCTATTTCTAGAATCTCATGTTGATTCTTTAATTGTGTGTATTCTTTCTGCAAGAAACACATAGTAAATTTTCATAAGTCTAGTTATTTTGCAAATTAAACTAAAGATTTGAAATTCTGGGCACACCCAGGTTTACAATTTTGTCTCAATTATTTTGAATTTAAGGGAGTTATGTTTCTCTCAATTGGCATCATTGTAATTTTCTATTCTTTTAATAAGTGAAATTTAATGAATGATATTTTTCCAGGATTGTAGTGATTGAAACCAGGTAGCAGCTCTTGAGCACATCCACCTCGTATGTGACCAATTGCAACCTAAGAGCACTTAGGAGGACTCTGGAATTCTGTATGGGCGGGCATTCAACCTAGCAGGTAAGATGACTTTGTCCCACATCAGAATGCCTAGGTTTGATTCCCAGCTCCAGTTTGACTCCAGTTTCCTGCTAATGTGGGCCCTGGAAGGTAGCAGTGATGTCTCAAGCACTTGGGTACCTCTTTCCCATGATGGAGATCTGGTTATTTTCTCTGTTATTGGCTCCAGCTGTGGCCCAGCCCCAACCCAGACCCAAGTAAATACTATGGACATTTGAAGACCGAATAGTGGATAGGAGTTCTCCCAGTCTGTCTGTCTCTTTTTATCTAATTGTATTTCAGTATTCATGTCGCAAATAAGTAAAAATTATTTTTAAAACATCCTTTGTTTAAGACATTTTATATTTCCTGCAACAAAATAGTAGTTAGCAGTTTATTTTTCAATAAATATTACATGCTGTATAAATAAATATTATTACTGGAACTAGAAGAAAAGGATATAGTTAATATTGCCTGCACTTTAGAATTTCATCATATAATGCTAATTTGGCTGCATACAACAAGAGATTGTCTATGTTAATTTTGAAAAAAAATTCATTGCTTCTATAGAGAATCTCATAAAATGCCTGAAGCTGTGTAGCAGAAGCACCACAATGGGCTGAAGTAGTAGCATAAACCTTTAGACTAATTAATTTTGCAATTTCAAGTTAATTTTCTTCTGATGTTTTAATTTTGGATTTCTGGATGGAAATAATCTAGTTATTGGAATTTGAGTGTCCTAATCATTTGCAAGAATTATTTTATGTCTTTATCATTGACTCCATTTCTCCTGCTAATTAAATAGAATTTATTTTTGTTTCTATTTTCCCAGACTCTTTTTCTTATGACTTTTGACCGAAACTTCCTTTTTCTAAAACTACCACTAAACATGTCAACCTAAATCATTTCATGTTGAATAAAACATAGTATACTTAATTAGGTAAACTTTTAAGACTAAATACTCTGTATTGTTTTTAACACTGTGCCACAGACAATAGCCTTATACATTGTTGCTTTTATTTTATAGTGGAAAAGAATATATTCTGAGAATATGTACTGCCGGTCCAGTTTAAGCTTTACCTCTCATTGGTTATCTAGTTTCCAAGAAACTAAACACATTTCTATAAAGTTTTTAAAAAATTTCCGCACAAAACTTTTAGGTTTCTAAGTGCTCTGGTCTGAATCTATGAAGATACCGCCACAACACCTCTCTCAAATTCATATGTTGAAATCCTAACTCCCAAAGTGATGGCGGAGACTTTAGGAGTAATGAAAACACTGGACAAAGCGTTGACTCATGAATTGCTGACCTTATAAAAGAGGCCACAGGGACAACCCTCAGTCCTTGTCTTATGTGAGCGTATAGTGGAACGACTGACCCTTACCAGAAACTGCATATTCCAGCATCCATATCATGAGCTCTCCAACCTCCAGATTTAGGAGAAATAAATCTATGTTGCTTATAAGTCACTCACTTTGTGGCATTTGAATATAGGAGCCTGAATGCACTAATATGATGAGTTCCACCTGATTTGTTAAATCAGTACTATAGTGCTCTCTCTCTCTAATATACGCAAGACATGATCATGCACACACATTAGAAAATAATGGTAGGGAGCTGTTTAAGGACCTGGGGAGAGTGATAGGGAGAAGGAATGAAAGCCCATGCTGAGGTTCATTGTTAAAACAGTAACTGCTGTGGACAATTAAGCTCAGTAATATCAACAGATTCTAAAAAGCTGCACACCAGGTACTTCAGAATTGTCTACTTCAGGGAACAAAATATGGACTATTTCTCCACTAGCTCCAAAGTCCCATTGGTCAAATTCACCCAATGAGATAAAGATAACTTTCTCACATTTCCAGATCCAATGTGTTTGTGTGTGTTCAAGATATCTTTAATTGCTGATATGTGTAAGCTATTACTAGATGGTACCATCTGGAACATGGTTTCATGAAAAAGCCATAATAGTGGAGTTAATTTGAACTCAGCAGATATTAGAATACATAAGTGTCTGCTACCACCGGGAAAATCCAGAACCTAGCATATATTTTGGTCTCTACTAGTATCTAGTATATGTTTAATATGAATGGATGAAACTTAGAGGCCAATGACAACTATACTATAGAGGTAGGTATTGAGAGGTTTGTTTAGAATGCCAAGTAGTAGTCTAAAATATGCTAAAGATAACTCCACAGGTTTGTTGAGTTTAAATACTTAAAGATACATCATCCTTTCTCTTATCAAACTATAAATTTTACTGTTCTAAAAGTGTAAAGAATGCCTTTTCAGTTTGATATCCATAGGGGGGCTCAAGTTTCAAAATCCATAATGCTTCACTTCAATCTTATTCTCAAACTTTTTGATTGCTTCTTTCTTTCAACTAAACTTTGAAATCTTATTGTAGATTGTTTCAAAAACATGACCTATAAAGAGCCAGCCATCAAAAACAGAACATGCTAACAGACAAAAGAGGTAGACAAACCCAGGATCACACAGAATGTTGCTTAATAGTGACTTATGGAGAGAAATGTGTCTTCAGCAGCAACAGGACAAGAGGATCACAGTGCCATGATGCAGGAGAAAAAGTTCATGTGTTAATCAAGACAAAGCTGACTTGTGACCAGCTAGAATGTTTTGGACATTCTTAAGACATCAGATTAGAGGTGTTTCAAGCGTGATTATCTTAATTGTTTTGTTTATCTCCTGGGGCTTGGATGGCTACCAAGGTCACGTAGACAGCAAGATGATGGAGATACAACCAGGATGGTTACAGTCCTGTCAATATCTATAGAGATATTAGACAATCTGATTTGTATGTTTTGGTTTTTCCCTCCATGCCATTCTGATGGTCAGAATATGTGGAAAATTTCCACTTGCATCATTCTATTTAGATAAGGCCATGATTCTGCTATTCTCCTTCCATCTCTACAAAGTCTGAGTCTAATTCTCTGCTTTTTCTCTAACTTCTGTTATCCGTTCATGGAGAGGGTATTATCCATATTCTGGGTTTAAGAAAGGAAGATTGGAAAGCAGGTTGGTGACAGTGTGTGTATGGTCATTGGTCAACAATTTAATTTTCAAGACAATTGTGACTTCAGTGCCAAGAAGCAGAGACAAGATGGATACAAGTTAAGAAATTTCATGCAGTCCAGAGTAGGAAAACTTGACAATTACTGAAACATTTTATTCCATCATAATTGATTAAGTATTACTACTTATACTTCCAGTACTGAACAAAAAATTCCTCCCATATAAGATTCAGTAAAAACATTTATTTACCAAAGAACTAAAAGGTTTTATTGTAACATATACACTATTTCAAAATAAAATAAAATAAAATAAAAATTAAAACACAGGTGTTTTAATGCAGAGAAATGCAGTATAATAGAATAGAACTAGCTTATGGTCTCCTATGTACATTGGTAATCACTCTGAAAATATCTGTTATTGTACAGATAAAATTAAATGTTACTAGAGGATCTTCATAGATGTTTGGAAGTTTGCTGCAATTACCAAAAATTACAAATTAATTACTTATAACCTAAAATAAGTTAATATTATTTTCATTATAATAAATTAAACCAATTTAACCCTTGATAATGATTTTTATTTTTAAAGGCAGTGTGTGTGTATGTGTGTGTGTGTGTGAGAGAGAGATTTTCTATCCACTGGTTCACTTCTCAGGTAACTGCAATGTCCAGTGCTGGGCTAGGATGTAGCCAGAAGGTAGGAATTCCATCCAAGTTTCCTACATGGATGTCATGGACCCAAGCACATAGGTCATCATCTGCTGCCTACTCATGCAGATGAGTAGGAAGATAGATTGGAAGTGAAGAAGGAAAGGCTTGAACAGGGACTTGAACTGGCACTCCATCACAGGACACTAGGGTCACAAGTGGATGCTTTAACCCACTACACCACAGGGCCAGTCCTAAAATAAATCTTATTATATCATTTTTATGTTTAAAAAAATCTTGTTAGAAATGTTAGCAAAATCTTATAATAAAATTTTAACTGTATTACTTAGTTGATAATAAGTGTTATCTTTAGTACTTTTTAGATTTTCTGCATTTTGTCAAACTGATTTCTTCGTTTTTGTATTGAAAATTTGCTGCTTTTGTAATTAGAAAAACATTATTAAAAATATGTGCTCATGGGCAGGGAGGGTATTTAGCCTAACAATAGGAGATACCTGTTCCACATTGACTACTTGGGTTCAATATCTGACTCTGGATTCTTACTCCAACTTCTTGCTAAATGTGGACTCTGGGAGGCAACAATGATGGCTCATACAGTTGGGCTCTTGCCATCCACGTGAGAGACCTAAGCTGTATTCCCAGGTCCCAGCTTCAGCTCTGGCCCAGCTCTGGCTATTGCAGACATTTGGTGCATTAAACAGTGGATGGGAGTGCTCTCTCTAATCTCTCTCTCTCTCCCTCTCTCTCTCTCTGTTTTAGCCTGTTAAATACATAAATTTGTAAAAAAAAAATTGAATTCATCAAATGCAATTAAATTATGGTAAAAAAATTGCTTTACTCACATTTCTCTTGTCTCTGTTTCTGGCCTTTTACCTCTTTCTCCTTGTATCTGGCTCTTTCTGTTCCTATTTTCCAGTTGCCACAACTTTTATAAGTGTCTGTCATCCACCTGCCTGAAATGCTATTGTCTGCAGTTTGCAGCCACATTGCCCTCTCACGGCTCATGTTTTTAGAATAGATGTCTGTGCTCATAACATGAAATATGCTGATGAGTCCTGGCACTCAGTGGGTTGACAATCCCCTGCCAACATCAATTGGCAGGCATCATTGCTCTGCATCTTCTCAAATAGCTCTGCTTGCCTCCCCAGGCCGACTGAAACTGTCATTTGCACGAAGACCCCATTGTTGCGAATTAGCAGTTGCTGGCAGAAGTTCACAGACTGTTTCCAGGCATTAATTTATGATCTGTGCATCTATTTTCTCCATTTGGACCAGCATAGCACAGAAGCTCCCTGAGTTTCAACTCTTAGTTATCTAGGCAACTTGATTGGTAAAGCAAATCTAAGTTGGTTTTTAGTAATTTCTGCTATGTTTCAGTCATCTTCACATATATTGGTATGTTGAGCTAAGTGCACTCAGTTTATTCATTTTATGGACTGAAAATGACATGCTTTGTCAGTATGTAGGTTTACCTGCACGGTACTACTGGAAGGCTGACAATTGCAATAATAAGACAAAGATGAGGTCAAAAGATCAACCTTTCTTCCTTCTCACTTATTTTTTTAATTAATTAATTATTTTGAAAGAGTTACAGAGAGGCAGAGGCAGAAAGCTATGGTCCATCCACTGGTTCACTCCCCAAATAGCAGCAACGGATGGAGCTGTGCCTATTCGAAGCCAGGAGCCAGGAGCTTCTTCTGGGTCTACCACACAGGTTGAAGGATTCAAGCACGTAGGCCATCTTCTACTGCTTTCCCAAGCATTGGCAGAGTGCTAGATCGAATGTGGAGCAGCCAGGTAATGAACTGGCACCCATATGTGATGCTGGCACTGTAGGTGGCAGCTTTACCTATTACGCCATAGCGCCAGCCCTTCATTTATAGTTTTGTTAGTTATTTAGATATGTAGGAAAGAAAATTAAAGTCTTTTGATGTTAAAAAATTGAAAACTAATGATTGTGATTTTCAGTAGTTCAACTTATTAAATTTTTTTAACTCTTCAGGAAATACATTAAAGTATTACTGTTTGCTGAAGCAGTCAATTTAAGAAAATAATTATTTATTATACTGTGAAAATAATGAGACAGGCATGCAATTTCCCCCCTTTAATCCCTAGTCTCGTCCAGAGTCCCCACAGGCACACAGCACATGTTCAATAAACACTAGGTTGATGAGAACCCTAAGAAGATGCAACTATTCAATAAAGAATCTGCATCAGCATTTATCATTCCAAATGATCAATTCAGCAATTCTCATTAAAAAAATAAGATTTCACAAAGTAACTGAGATCAAAATAGCTTCTGATGTAAAAAGTGGAGTCTCACTTTATACTCAGTCTCTCATATACAAAAACATATACAGGGGCCAGCGCTGTGGCACAGAAGGTTAACACCCTGGCCTGAAGTACCAGCATCCCATATGGGCCCCGGTTCTAGTCTCGGCTGCTCCTCTTCCAATCTAGCTCTCTGATATGGCCTGGGAAAGCAGTAGAAGATGGCCCAAGTCCTTGGTCCCCTGCACCTGCATGGGAGACCTGGAAGAAGCTTCTGGCTCCTGGCTTTGGATCAGCGCAACTCTGGCCATTGCGGCCAATTGGGGAGTGAACCAGTGTATAAAAGACCTCTCTCTCTCTCTCTCTCTCTCTTTCTGCCTCCTCTCCTCTCTGTGCAATTCTGACTTTCAAATAAATAAATAATTTTTAAAAAAAGCTGCATCACCCAGGGTCATGTCATAACTTAAAAAAAAAAAGTTGAAAATTCTAGAAAAGTATTTTGATTTTTTCTTTAACTTCCTTAATGCACAGTTATTTATTGAACCAGTTCAAAGCATTCTGAATATAAACGTTAACAGTATGTAGCATGCCCCTGCCCTCGCAGAGTTTATGCTCTGGTAGAAGTTTGAAAGTAACCCTGGTTTGGGGATTGGAAGACTATACCATCTTGAATGTGATGGCACTTGTTCAAAGTCTCCAAATCATGTAATATTAGTATTCTTAGCTCCATAGAGATTGCTGCTAGTTAATGCATTAGTATTACACATGGTGTACTAGAATTGTGTTAGCCTACTTATGTCTAAATTACTTAATTCGTACGCTCAAATAAACAAAATGTGACAATGAGATTGCCATAAACAGCTTAATATTATCTAACCATGTTATACAAAGTAAGAAAATATCATTTCCATTAATAAAATATCTTTATAAAGGTAAGAATGTTATCCTTCTGAAGTTGGCAAATGCTATGTAAATAACAGAATGATGAATTTAAAAGTATGGCCATTCTGTAATCCTATTCACTGTGCCTCATATGTATTCATACAAGTGTTTTAAATAAACATCCTTCCAGCATGTGGTTACTTTGTGAGAGCCATAATTTCTCTCTAAAGTTCTTCAACAAATTCCTTTTAATAAAGAAGTCTGCATTCAGGCTTTGCATAATAATCAAAGCAAGCAAAAAATATCATTTCTTAGGCTTATGCCCTATGATGAGAGGCAGCCTCCTATATTCCCAAGCTAGAAGAAAAACATTCATCTTTTTGCAGGTGTAAGTTAACATTGCCAATTTTAAATGAAGCCCATTGAAGGCTGAGTTTTATATCAATCATTAGAATAATGGAGCAATTAACATCATTCTCAGCACAGATGAATAAAATGCTGATATAAAACTTTATAAGTGTCACTAAGTACAAAGTAATGTGATATTTACTTATAAATATATATCATTTTTAGTATGTAAATGTGTGAAAACACACAAGCATCCATACATGTGCAAACTAATCACATCTACCGTTAAACAGGATACTGTTCATCCTTACGTAATAATAACTGGACATGTGGCAGGAAAATCCTCTGTAGTCTATTTCTTCCTGTAAAGGGTTAAATTAGCCTATCATTTGAATCTGAGTTTATATTTTATTTAAAATGTCTTGCCAAATAAAAATTGGGAATTTTTTTTTCTCAGTGACTTTGAGAAAATGGTGGAGGTCAGTTTATATTGGGGCAAATTGCATCCATGATTATTATAAAGTGGTGGTCTTGTTTATGGGAAAAAGAGAAGTCATGTCTATCAGAAGAAATATGAATAAGAAAACAGATTGTATTTCCTAATTTTTGCCTTGGGATCCTGCCTCTGTTTACAGCAGTAGCATCTGCAAGTGGAAAAAACAAACAAAAAAATATAGTTTCACTAGTATAAAATCTCAAGGGAATCTTCTGTTTGATAGACAGTCTCTTACAGTATAAAAATAAGAAGTTGGCATATCTGCTTGCTACAATCGGCCTCTGCAGTGGCTGGACCATGCCATACATAAAAGAGATGAATTAGAAGGCTGAGGGGCTGCACAGCCCAGAGGAAGTCAATCTGCTGATGTAAAGTGGCTTCTCTATATAAAAGTAGAAAAGCACTTTCAAATATCAATAAAAACAAAGGATAATCTCATTAGAAATGGTTATTAAAGAGAAAAGAGGCAATAATGGCATTAGAAGTGAGTTCACTGAGTATTAAGAAAATTGCAAAGAAGCTATATGAATGTACAATACTTTAAAAGTTTACTTGCACAAAACAATAGCCTCCCTGGTGACTGGGTGGTAGAAAAGTCTGTTAGTAAAATTGAACATTCTCTGTACATATCTATATGAGCTGCATTCAGCACAAAAGTCATGTTGTAACCTAAAAGAGCTATATTTTAAATTATTCTTATTTATAAACTGTCCATACTGATTTTTTTCACTATTTTGTAAACTAAAAGAGCTATATTTTAAATTATTCTTATTTATAAACTGTCCATACTGATTTTTTCACTATGGATAATTTTTTTTTCTTATTGTTTTGTTACTGTGTTGACAAGATTATTTTGCCTATTCAGAATCTTTGGAACAGGAACAGGTTTTGTTGAATATATGTCCCTAGGTGTTTGGGTGCATCATAAGGAAAATTATTTGATTATGTTGATAAAGTGAAATAGAATGAAGCTTCTGTTTCTGTTGATAAAGGGGAAGGAGAAAGGTATTCCAATGAAAAGCATCAGTGAATGAAGATACGTTTCAGGACAGGCCTCGGATTTATTTGGCTCTCCAAAGAGCTAGCAGAAAGCAGGCATTGAATAAAAACCCACTTTTATCACTGACTCATTGAGCCTTTCATCTGCTTGAACTTGACGACATTTTTCCTTCTTATCTATGGCAACAAAGAGATCCTATTGTTCAACCTAGCATGCTCTCTTTCATTTAGTGACATTATTCCAGATTTTTCTTTAGGAAACTGCTCTGTCCTATTTGCAGTCCATGTGGCGAGATGAGGCTGAACTCATAGACCTTTCTCAAGGTCAAACACATGATCTACTTTGACCATTGCAGTCCCAACAACTTGTTTAAGAATGGATCAATTAGTCAAAATTTGAGGATGAATTGTTTCATTTATTTGTAACCCTCAAATTATGTAAATATGTTGTAGAATGGACAAAACTAATACAACATAAAAATTTTAGAGTTTTGTCACTATATAAGCAAAAACCAAAGCTATTCTAAGTATTGTATAGTGATATGAAACAAAGACATTCAGAATAGGGGTCGATCTTTTCATGAAGGAAGGCATACGATCAACTTCTCAATGTTGCGTTTTGTAGCTGAGGGTTTCAAATCTACATGAATACTTTTAAAATGTTTATGGAAATTGAATCAGAAGATAAGTTTACTTTGGTATAAAATAATCACAATCCAGGCATCTAAGGGTCTTCAGAAGTTAGTTGAATGTACGTTATGTAAAAATCTTTGCGCAGATTTCAAATTTTTTTAAAAAAATTTATTTATTTATTTAAGAGGTAGATAGAGTTACAGACAGAGAGAGGTTCAATGGTTCACTCCCCAAGTGGCTGCAATGGCTGGAGCTGAGCCGATCCAAAACCAGGAGCCAGGAGCTTCTTCCAGGTCTCCCTCGTGGGTACTGGGGCCCAAACACTTGAGGCATCTTTTTACTGCTTTCCCAGGCCAGAGTGGAGATTTGGATCAGAAGTGCAGCAGCCGGGACTCATATGGGCTGCTGTCCCTGCAGGCTTCAGCTTTACTTGCTATGCCACAGCGCCTGCCCCAGTGATGTATCTCTTTTTCTTCCAATAATCACGTGTCTTCAGGTGATTAGCTCATATTGGTTGCATCATTAATTTAATACATCGTGAGACCAGCAGCTTTGTAACACTAGTTTATATTTGCACTCCTAAATTATTATCTAGGAAAACCTATATAAAGAAATGAGTAAGTATTCACTTATATCAGGACCAGCTATTTAACTTCTTTTTATTCACATTTTAAGTGGTTTAAACTAATTTTAACACAAAATAGTAAAACACAAAAAAGGAATTATTTTAAAGTGAAGCTGGGGAAAGTAATTTTAAAATGTCCCAAAATGAAGGTACATAAATTATAATATAATTTTTGTCATATGATACAAGCGGCATTTTTGTGACATTTCAAAATAATTAATTTGAATAGTTCAATGTGAAAGCAAAGTGTTGTTGTTATAAAACATGGGAGCCTTGGAACCAAGCTGATATCCATTTAAGTTCCAAGTGAATTTTGCATGCTTCTCAGTTTTTCTGTTAGTGATAAAGGTACCCAAGTCCAGCAGTACCAGGAAACCAGCTCTCAAAAACAAGCAATCCCTGATTTGCAGCATTTTTTCCAGTTTCTGTAGTGCAACTGCTCCTATCACAACCAATTGCAGGCTACCAACCTGATATTCCTGAGATAGGAGTTGGGAAGTGGTAGATCATTTCACTGGAATGAGGACTACACACAACTTCTTACTGCAGAAGATTGTAGTGAGGATTAAAACTTTTCATATACTCGAAATGGTTGTCAAAGTGAGTGATATAACACAGTATTCAGCAAAGGGAACTTAATGGTGACTGAGTTTGTACAACACTGCAGGCAGGACCATGACATGTGGAGTACAAAATTTCTATCTCTTTCAAATTGCTGATGGTTCTATTACAATTATTTAAGAGGAACTTCGGAAGATTGTTCTTCATGATTCTTGCTTTACTTCCAGTTACTCTACTAAGTTTGGGCTACCAGAAAGAACAGTGAGACTCATATTGTGAACATTGAAGAAAAACTCTTGCCAGTAATAGAATTGAATTGAAGCCCCCGATTCTTCTCTAGGTTCAAGAGATCAAGAGTTGTTCTTGGTTCTCACGAGATATTATTTGATAATTTGGTCATAAGCCAAACTTTTTTTTTTTCAAATTGAAATAGCTGGTTTATCTGCTACATTCACTTTTTAGAGTTTTTTTCCTTAACTGTTAACTTGAGACGTTGATTGTTTGCCCAATATTTTCCAGTTGGAGTATTCAAAGTCCCATGATGCCCCCTCAGTCCCAGGCAGCTGTGATGGTTGGTCACCTGGTATAGAGGTATCTTAGATTCTTGGTTGATTAGATGTGTTAATAAATGAAGCCAATTCCCTAAAAAAGAGAATAATTGCAATTGTTCTTATGTTTATGCTGAGTTCTTATTTAGAAGAAAAATTAGTGTAAGTAAAAATGAAGCATAATTCCAATGATATTTTATCTATGTTATAATTGAACATAAGCATGATATACTGAGGGGACTTGGTGAACGGTTTCCAGTAACTAATGGACACAGTAGGACACAGTATTTTATAACTTCATAAACCTAGATAATCCTTCCATCCTAGAATTATGTACAACAATACCTCAAAAAGTTTGTGGAAATGGAATTTAGAAGTGTTTATTTTAGTGCAAATTGTTTCAAGATCTATTCATAGTTTTTCATAATATGAACTTGTATGACCTTTATGAAGATTCTTTGTATATACCATTTAATGAGGACAGAAGTTACATTTGTTTTAGTTCCTTAGGACCTGGTTATATTGGATATTTAGCAGTATTGTTAATGAGAGTTTTGGGAATTGTGCTTAATAGTTTCTTTCTTCCTATTTTAATGTTCATTATTTTCCCAAGGTACTTATAGCTCTATTAAATGATACTAAAGTCCAGTGTACATTGCATCTCCCATGATGTAGTATAGACAATTGTTTAAGAATACTTAACTGTTATGCTATAAAAATTAAAACATTTTTAAAAAGGTCAATTTTAAAGTCAAGTAGGTATACCTTTTAAATTCACAGTATACATAGCAAGTCATTTCATCTATCAATGTTGTGAGTAACTTTTATCTTCTCTGAAAAAAATTCAGTATAGATTTTCATTATTATATTGTGTGTCAATAGTAAATCCAATTTAAAAACAGATTTTCAAGTGCATATTTTTGTCTAGGTTTCATAATGAGTGAAAGGATGCAATTCAGTTTTTAGTTTCTTGTAATATTAACCAATGTCTTCTAAATCTCCTTTTATCTTTATATATCTGCCTTTCTTTTCATCTACTGAATAAAATTTTGTAAGTATCCTGGTTCCATTTTCTTCAACAACATGTTCTTGGCTAATTCTCCAGGGATTCCCCCACTGTGCCTCCACTTTGGAAAGATCTACAAGACACATCTCTCTTTGCCAATAATTTAAGAATAACGCCATTCCTGCAACTGGTCTGGGAGTTGCCAGAGCTGTTGTGTTCAAACACACTCTTGAAAGGAATAGCCAAAAGATTCAACCCCACTCCACAACTTGAAATACACAATAGAAAGAATTATTAGTCTACTTAAAATACGCAAACTGAGATTTTCAAAATTCTAGCCATAGTGTTGAAAGATAGCACTTCTATTATGTAGCAATCTTTACTTGTGTAGAAAGAAAAAGAAGACACACATTGTGTATAGTACTTTGTGAAAAAGTCCAACAGTTAAACACCTTTGACACTCTGTCAGTTCCTGTCTGGGAACTCTTCAATTAAACATAACGCAGCATCTATCTCAGCCTTCGGATGGGGTGATTTTCAATGGGGCCCTTGAGGTCTTTTGGGGCATCCCTATATAAATTAGAAACATAGGTGGCAATGAAATTGGTTTAATCAGTAAAAGGGAAACAAAGATTGAAAATTGAGCCGGCACCGCGGCTCACTAGGCTAATCCTCCGCCTTGCGGCGCCTGCACACTGGGATCTAGTCCCGGTTGGGGCACCAATCCTGTCCCGGTTGCCCCTCTTCCAGGCCAGCTCTCTGCTGTGGCCAGGGAGTGCAGTGGAGGATGACCCAAGTCCTTGGGCCCTGCACTCGCATGGGAGACCAGGAGAAGCACCTGGCTCCTGCCTTCAGATCAGCGCGGTGCGCCAGCCACAGCAGCCATTGGAGGGTGAACCAACGGCAAAGGAAGACCTTTCTCTCTGTCTCTCTCTCACTGTCCACTCTGCCTGTCAAAAAAAAAAAAAAAGAAAAAGAAAATTGACACTAAGCAATGACTATTTAAATACTTCTCTTGACTCTATAAATTTATAGTCATAGGCTGGCTGGACCCTAGACAGAACAGTAGTAAATTTTTGCTTCCTCATGACAAGGCATTAGTTACAGGAAGCATAAAAATATGCAGCAGCAATTTTCAGAATATTTTTATGTCCATGGGAAACCACATGTATGTTATAATACCAAATAGTTGAAAACATTTTCATCATATCCCCCTATGTGTATACATGCATACATGTATTAACAAGACAAATATATAAGTGAAGTTGGACAAGATAGAATTATGTAAATCATTATTTTTTAATAAATAAATAATATTTTAAATATTCAGCAGCATTTTCCATTCAATGATGTAACCAAAAGTTGCTAAAAGAGGAATATGAGGATTAGCTCGCTGAGTGGAATCAGAACTCAAACATAATTATATGATGAATATATTTATACAAGCATAATTAGAAAATAATAAAGACATGTGACAATTATAAAAGTATACTTCTCTATATGTTATACATTATATAATTACAATTAATTTAGAAATAATTTGACTTTTCTTACTATTAAATGGTCTATGCTTACTATAAAGTTATCAGATCTTCAATAATACCAAATCTTACAAAACACAAGGTGAAAATTCTGAATAAGCCCATCAGCCTAATGTAAATCACTAGTTAATAATCTGGTTCATTTTTTTTTACTTTTATTAGCAAATTTTAAACTATAAAATAAAGCATGATCATGCTGTATGTGTGTATGTATATATACATACATATTTCAATTTAAAATAAAATGAAATCATGATATAAATGATGGTTTCCAAAATGCTTTGTAAAATTCTAGTTAAAATATGCTCATACACATAAGTTATGTAACAATCTTTTAAATTAAGAAAATATGTATCAATGTGCAAAGCATGATAGATTCATGGATATGAACACATTTTTTTAAAAAGACTTCTGTATTTGAAGATAAGAGTTTCAGAGAGAGAGGGAGAGACCTTCCATCTGCTGGTTCACTTCCCTGATGGCCACCACTGAAGCCAAGAGCCACTTCCAGGTATCCCAAGTGGGTAACAGGGGCCCATTCAATTGGGCCATCTTCTGCTGCTTTTCCCTGCATCAGAAATGAAGCAGCCAGGACAGGAAAGCTGCTGGTGTTGCAAGCAGCAGCTTAACTCACTATGCCACAATGCCATCCCAATATCATCCTAATTTTTAACATGTTTTATAGATATTTCATTCCATGGCTGAAATATAAATTTTTCATATAATTTTATACCTGTGATAATTTAACTTATGTATGTAATTTTTTAGTTTTATTTATTTATTTATTGGAGAGAATGAGAGATCTTCCATGCTTTGCTTCACTCCCCAAATGCCCACCACAGCTGGGACTGGGCCAGGCCCAAACCAGGGACCTAGAACTCCATCCAGATCTCCCTACATGGGTGGCAGGGATTCAAGTACCTCAGTCATCATCTGATGCCTCTAAGGTGCATTAGCAGGAAGCAGATAGAAAGTAAATCTCAATCCCAGGCACTCTGATTCATGCGTATTTTTATTTTAAAAATTATTTTATATTTAAAGGAAAGCATATTTAAAATTTTTATATTGCCTAGCAACTTTTCAACAGAGGTCAAATGACATGTGTAAAACTGCCTATTTCCACATGCCCTCCTAACCATTGTATATTATTCATCCTTTTTCACTTTCGCTAATGTGGTGGGTGATAAATATCTGAATATATTCATTTATATTATTATATTATTGGTGAAGCTGGGGATCTTTCTTTTGCTTAATTACTACTATAAGTTCTTCTGTGAATTGTCTATTTTTGATCATTTTTCCTTTTGTTAAATTTATTTTTAATTATTTTATTTATTTGAGAAGTGGAGGTGAGAGGGAGAAAAAGAGAGAGAGAGAGAAATTTTACATCGGCAGTTTAACTCCCTAAATACCCTCAATAGCTGGGGTTAGGCCAACCTGAAAAGCCGGCAGCCTAGAGTGCAATTCCAGTGTCTCACATAAGTGTGAGGGACAAAAGCACTTGATCCACCATCAAGTGCCTCCCAGGGTACGCATGAGCAGCAAACAGGAATTGGGTGTGGAAATGGAACTGAAACACAGGAACTCTGATGTGGGCTATGGGTATCCTTCCAGTGCCATAACTGCTAAGCCAAACTCCTGTCCACATGGTCTTCCTCCATCCCCTACTCCATTTTAAAACTAGACATTTTAGAAGTAAACTCCGGCTGGTTTGTCTGAGCCACTAAGAACCCCACCTCTCATATAGAGTGCTTGCATTTGAGTCCTGGCTCTGCTTCCAATTCCAGGCCCCTGCTGATGTGCACCCTGGGAGACAGAAAGTGGTGGCTTGATTAATTGAGTCCCTGCTACTCATATAGGAACACAGATTGAGTTCCAGGATCTCAGTTTTGGCCTGCCCCAGCTCTGGCTGTTGCAGGCATTTGGGGAGTGAAGTAGCAGATGAACCATCCCTGTCTCTCTGTCTTTCTAATAATATAAAAATGAATATATAAATAATATTGAAACATGAAATCCTGACAACCTTTCAGCATAAAATCTAATATAATACAAAATACTGCTATAAATTTTTCCTTAAAAGTAAAAGGATAAATATCTAATATCAGTTAACTCAATCAACATCCTTTTTTTTTTTTTTTTTTTTTTTTTGACAGGCAGAGTTAGACAATGAGAGAGAGAGACAGAGAGAAAGGTCTTCCTTCCGTTAGTTCACCCCCCAAATGGCTGCTACCGCCAGCACTGTGCCAATCTGAAGCCAGGAGCCAGGTGGTTCCTCCTGGTCTCTCATGCAGGTACAGGGCCCAAGCACTTCGGCCATCCTCCACTGCCTTCCCTGGCCACAGCAGAGAGCTGGACTGGAAGAGGAGCAACAGGGACAGAATCCAGCGCCCCAACTGGGACTAGAACCCAGAGTACCGGCACTGCAGGTGGAGGATTAGCCTAGTGAGCCGTGGTGCTGGTCCATCCATTTGTTAAAAAAAAAAAAAATGAACTTTTATTGGGTACAGAGTCTTTCCTCGGAAAGTTATTGAATGCTGAATAAATAGATATAAATAACTGTAACCTGGAATCAGAGAAGTCTGTCTTGAAAAATTGATCCTTCACGTTAACCGATGAGAAGTAACTCTAATTATTCTGAATTTCTTAACAGAAAGAGATGAAAGGTAAAATATTGAGTTAATTTTGACCTTTTATTGGTTTTCCGTGGAGGTTATCTGGAGTGAGCAGATACCACCTGCTGCCTTCAGGGAGATGTAGCTGTCTTCTTGTGATTCTTTGTGTGTATCACTCACCAGCCTGGACTTTTCTCCTTGACCTTTGTTTTTTGTCATGAGGACTCAAAGTCTGTGGAAAATCCAAATTGTTCACTAGTTACTCTAGTTTATATCTAATCCATATCAATTGATCAGTCTATTGATAGACAAATATAATTCTCCATATCTTCTTGAAATGCTCTGTGCAGTTTATATTCTAAGGGTCGCTTTCTGTTGATGTCTACTATGGTTCTGCTACTCAGGTCCCTACAACGAAGTAGCTTTAAACTTTCCCAGCATGCAAACCATCACTCCCATCTTTCTTTACAAAGCAGGTCATGCTATATCTCCTATTACTTTAAGCAATTCACATTTTCATTACCTATAGAGAAAAAGAAGAAGAAATGTAATTAATATACCTTTCATCTGCTTATAACCAACTGAATATATATTAATCTTCATATTGAGCATATTCTTTTTACAAAATGCTTATTTATTTTTACTTTCAAGTACTTGAAAGGCGGGGTTGGGGGAGAGAGAGAGAGAATGAGAATGATCGTGATCCAGAATCCCCAGATGCCTGCAGCACCCAGGTCTGGTCAGGCCAAAGCTGGGAGCCAGGAATTCCATCCAGGTTTTCCAAGTGTGTGGTAGGGGCCCCAGCAATTGATCGATCACTTGCTGCCTCCCAGCATGCCTTAATAAGAATCTGGATCACAAGCAAATTAGCCAGGAATTGAACTGGCACTCTGATACTGGATACAGGCATCACAAACGGTGGCTGCTATGCCACAACACCCACTTGTGAGATATTCCTTTTATATAGGAATTGAACTAGAACAATTCTAAAAATTTGTGGATTTGTCTAATTATATGCTTACCCACTACTTAAAGACATGAGCACTAAGAAAAGTAAACAACATTTTCTACCTGTAACATTTAACAAAGTAATATTGATAGGAAAAAATGAAACTGCAAATAATTGAAAATACAGTATATTTTTGGAATTAGGTTTTCTTGTCTGTGCAAAAGAATTTGAGAGGGGAAATATAGAAATTCTTATACTAAGAATCTTGCATTATAAGATCATCCTGTGTTACATTTTTGCTATTTTACAGGAGAAACCAAGAAAGTCAGAGAATGCCAGGTCACTTGACAAACACACAGGATATAGAAAGCTGCAGTGAGGGCATGTATTGTGTGTCAAGAAGCAAACATCAAGGTGGGTGAGAGGTGATTTTTTTGTTTGTTTATTTTTGTTTATTTTTTTTAAGAATTTGTGAAGGATCACCTGTGAAAGAGAAGACAGAAAGGGTCATAGGAGCTGGAAGAGGCAGTGAGAGCAATCAGGTGACAATAAAGAACGGACATCATAGAGGAAGAGAGGAAAGGAAGGGAGATTAGGTAATTGGATTCTCATACTGAGAGAGTTCTATACAGTTTGGCCAGGTTTATTGCAAGTCCTGAGCTAAAGTTGCTATCAGAATCCTATTGTTTCTAGAAATGGGCCTGCATCAGCAGCCTTGCCACTTTCAGTCACTGGCCAAGATCAGCCAATGGGAAGTGTGGCCTATGTGAGCCTGGTGCTGGATTCAAAGCACAGCAGCTGGAGTTCTGCACCGATTATGTTCCTGCATCTGCATTGCTGCCTACCTTTTGTGTAGGTTGGACAAGTGAGAGGATACCATGACTGCAGAGGGTACCACTCACCTTTCATTGTGTCCTCGAATGGTAGCAAGGTCAGTAAGTCAAAAAGAAAGTGACTAAAACCAAAGGCTAGCTGGGGAAATGGAGTCACATTCAAGCACTTCATGATAAGGAAGTAGGAACCAGGAATTCCAAGGGTGAACATATAATAGCATTTATGGGCTGACATGTAGTGGTCTACTATTCTACAGGCAAGGACGAAGGAGACATGAACCATAGGGCTGACTCAAGCATGTACAACTGAACTGGTTTTACTTACAGACTATGGCACTATTGTCATGACTGAGCATCTTTTAATGTACCAGTTCCAAAGGATATCCAAGTATAACTAACCTGTTCAGGAACAAGCTTCTTCTCAACATTCTTCCCACAGCCTTCCAGTGGAAACACATTCTCTTCTCATACATTTAGCTGTGATGTTGGAGTCAAAAGTGATGGGAATGAGAACAGGGCAAGACATGGGGAGAGAAACCTCAGCATCAATTTTACGTGAGAGTGAAGCTACCTGTCTGCTAAGGTTGGAATACAGTTGTCCCTTCAGAAACTCGTGTTGAAATTTACTGTGTTCTATGAAGTAGTAAGAAGTGAGACCTTTAAAAGGTGAGCTTGGCCCAGCTTTCCCAAATGAATTACTCATGACATTAATGGATTTGTGGCTAAATGTATTATCTTGAAAGTGAGTCTTTTATGGAAACCAGTTTGGCTAGGTTTATTGTGCACTGCCTGCCTCTTACCATATGATGCTCTGTTCTCCCTCTACACCCGACCCCAGACTCTGGCAGCAAGAAGGACATCACCCTTGTTTGAGAAATGTGATACAAAATGTGCCTCCTTTCTTTATAACTTACCCAGCCTGTGATATTGTGTGATAACTCACAGAAAACAGACTAAGGCACTCTCTCCAAATTATAGTGGAGTGGAAAATGGATCTACAGTCAAGATTTGAATGATTCTTCATAGTTACAAAAGAGACAGGTAATTCTTATTCTGAACATGATATCTAAGTATTCTTTTGCTGCTGTATTGAAGTCAGAGCTGCAATAAGAATACCAGGACCTAGTGCTATGTTCACAGTTTAACTATAAAAAAGACACCAAAACATCTGTGCTCTGCCTGTTTAGGTTATATTCATTTAAGCTGACAACTTCTTCATTGAAACAGAAATTTTGTTCTCTGTTTTACTTGCATATGTTGCCCCATGGTGATTATGGAAGACATTTTTTCACACAGGGTGGTTCACAGTCATTTAACACCTTGTATCATTTTGGGGCTTGCGGATAAGGACTTGTTAATGAGGTGGGCCAAAGAGAAATGTGTGACAGTGTCCAGGAGCCAAGATTTACTTCTCCCAGGTGTTCAGAAAAGTTGCTTCACAGAATGATGAATATAGACTTAAGAGGGAAAAACATTGAAAGAATGATATTTTAAATAATTATTTTAAATGAGATGGATTTACTTCAGCTGAAATTCATTTAAATAAACCTCTCCAATGAGTTACTAAGTTACAGTCTTGGAGTGCTTCCAACTTGGGGCTGATGCGGCTTCCTGGAGAGTCCAGTAAATGTTTTGAGAGATTCTGTATTACGGCTATTTTATTATAGTACACGATCTAATAGCAATGAAGGTACTCATAAAATGCTAAGAATTGGCATTCATTTGGAGAAAATTAGAGAGCTTTTATGTCTCGGGAATGAAATTCTTTGAAGATGAAATTTTTCCCTCATATGTTTCTCTTTACCAGGGTCTTTTATATATCTCTAGCAGAATGATTTAAAAAAAAAAAAACTGTCAATGCCTGTGATGTTTTGAATCAATTTTTGTTTGAAGATCAGGAAAACAAAGTTTAGTTCATGATGATTCATTTTCTATGGAGATTTTTTTAATGGTGTCTCTTTGAAATAAGATCCTACAATGACATATATTAACTTGTACCTATAGTGGTTATTACCATAAAAGAAGTGAGGAATACCTGATTAGAATGTGATTTGAAATGGTCTAAACCAAATGAAATTTGGAGATTGTGTAATTTTGTAAATCATGTAAATATATTCTAAGTGACAAACTTTTTTAAAACGAGTTTAGAAAGTCAAGTTAAACTGTATAAAAATTTTAGCTCCTGATACTATAAGGACTGAAAGTGCAATAGCATGTTCAGAAACATTAGATAGGACAGAGAAATAAAAAGGCCTTCATATTGAGGGATATATTCTTATTCTGGTGTTATATGTATGATATAAGTTAGCTTGTTACTATTAAAATTCTACTGTGGTCAGAGATGTATTTTTAAATGCTGTAAATGAAACCAACATGAGGAAAAATGCTGTGCTTGGAAAATGCCTACTCCTGAAGCCCAGATGTGTGTTATATTTTTCCTTTCTTGATTAGGCAGGGATGTGTGTGACTGTCAAGGGAGCCTCTTTATTTCTCATTTTTGCTATGCTATGTTTAGCAACCAAGAAGAAAACTCTAGAGTTGGTAATTGCTTGAAAAATCCCAGGTCTTCCCCAAATGTTTGAAAATAAAACTTCTCCAAATGTTATGCCTTGCTATTGATAGTATTTATCAATTACATATTGAGACATATTCTTTTTTACTATGATCTTTATAAAACTTCTCTGAGTCCATTTCCCTTTCAGAGTGCAAGCTTCTGAAAAGTTATTTACTTGAGGGATGAGCATTTGGTAAAGCAATTAGGATGTCACTTGGGATGCCTGCATGCCATATCGCAGTGCTTCGGTTCGAGTTCCAGCTCCACTTCCATTCTCAATTCCTGGTTACATGCACCCTGGGAGGCAACAGAGATTGCTCAAGCCATTGAGTCCCTGACATTCAGGTGGAAGACCATTTTTTCATCAATAATGATGATGCTTTAAAAATTGTATTTGAAGTATACAAATTTCATATATTTCATATTAACAAATTTAGGAAGTTAGTGATACTTTCCACTCACCCTCTCTCCCACCCACACTCTTATCCTTCTTTCTTTTTCCTCTTAATTTCCTCTGTTAATTTTTACAATGATCTGCTTCCAGTTTACTTTATATTCATAAAATTAACTCTATATTAAGTAATGAATTCAACAAAAATCTTGAAAAAAAAAGCACTGTTCCTCAACAGTAGAGACAAGGGCTATAAAGAATCATCACAAGCCAAAATGTCAATTTCATTCCTATGCATTACATTTTTGGTACCCTATTTGTTACCACCAACCAGGGAAAACATATAGTATTTGTGCTTTGGAGACTGGCTTAAGCACTAAGTATAATGGCTTCCATTTGCATTTGCTTTGTTGCAAAAGACAGTATTTCATTTTTTTCTGCTGAGAGTATGCAGATTTTTCCCTCTGGTAAAATCCGTGGATCACACACATGCATAAGAGCCATTGTAGCCTCTACTTGTTTCAGAATGGTAGCTTTTCTCCACCCATTGCCTGATGCTTGCATTCAATCTGCTGCAGCCACTATTTGTATCAAGATGGCCCCTTTTCTCAGCCGGTGCCATTGTTGGGGGATGGAGAGAGAGAAATGTGCCCTTTCTGGCTATTCTGTACCCCTTAGAGCTCCAGGCTAGAGGCATGTCAGGCTCTCTGTCCCGTTATATTGCCAGTGGCATGGGCAGCTTCTGTCTACTCTCACCTTGCTCTCTAAAACTGACGCTTCCTCTGGCTCTCGGCTGTGGTGGTCATATGCTGTGTCCATGCTTGTTTCTGCACCTCTCTACCTTCCACACATATTCACAGCATTCTTCTTCTGTAGAATTGCCATTACAGATTTCTCTCCAGCTCTCCCCTGGGAATGTCCTTCCTCCAATTTTCCTTTTTTGCTACTGTTTTCCCATAGCCTAAAGCAGTATGTCCCTTTGGAGATTCTAATTGAGTTCCTGGCTCCCAGACATTGGAGGGTAAAACAGAGAATGAGTTATGCCTCTCTCTCTCTCTCTCTCTGTCTCTCTCTCTCTCTCTCTCTCGCATTCCTTCTCTCTTGTTATCTCTCTCTCTCTTTCTCTGCTTCTGCCAACAAAAAGAATGTTTACTTGAAAGGCAAACAGGGACAGGTAGAAAGAGTCAGAGAGGGAACTCCCATCTGCTGATTCACTTCCCAAATGTCTGCAAAACCTAGGCTGAATTGGGATGATGCCTGAAGCTGGGACTCTGGAACTCAATGAATATCTCCAACATGGTAATAAGAATCCAGTTACTTGAGCCATCACCATTGCCTTCCAGGATCTTTATTAATGGGGAGCTGTGTTGGATGAAGAAAATGGCCCAAGTTCTTGAGCTCCTGTCACTCAAATGGGAGATCTGGATGGAGTTCCAGGTTCATGACTTTGGCTTGATCTAACTTCAGCGGTAACCATTGCAGGCATTTGTGGATTGAAGTAGTGGAAGGAAAATCTCTTTCTCTCTGTCTCTTCCTCTTTCTCTGTAAACCTGCTTTTCAAATAAATAAGTAAATCTTTAAAATCTTAAAAATCAAGCATAGATTTATTTTTTGGTTACTAGTTGAAGAAATGCACTGGGTTATATTGCCCTTAGATAATAAAACATATTTGAAATCAAAGTAAGCTATAATGTTCTTAAATAGTCTCTACTTTAAAGCCTAGGGAAACAGTTGTTTTTGCTAAAGATTACAGAGAATTCTGGGGATCATTCCCCAAATTGCCCCAATGGCTGAAACTAGGCCTATCCAAAGTCAGGAGCCAGGGCCTTCTTCCAGTACAGGTGCAGGGGCCCAAGTATTTGGACCTTCTCCTACTTATTTCCTAGGCCATAGCAGAGAGCTGGGTAGGAAGAGGAGCAGCAGGGACTAGAAAAGGTGCCCATATAGGATACCAGCACCACAGGTGGAGATTTAGCCCACTACACCACAGTGCCAGCCCTAATATGTCTTTTTCTTATTCAGCATATATCCAATTGTCTGATAAGGCCTTTACTTCAATATATACATATATCTAAAACTAAATTCATTATACCACTCATTACCAAATATTTGATTTTTCTGTATTTGCATTTTGATTTGTAGCTCAACCAAAATCCTGATCAAAAAGCCAGACTACAAAACATCACTTAGCTTTATAAAAATGTCAACTTGTAAATTAGCTGCCACACCAATATACCCCCTCAGTATTAATGGCTTAAGGCAATACAGTTTGTTTCTCCCTCTCCAAACAGATAAAAGCAGGTATTGCTGAGTGATGGCTCTTCTGAAAGGACTGACTTAGGAATGTGTATTCCTTTCATCTTTTTGCTCTTCGAATTTCAACACTTGGTTCCCAAGATCATTGTGAAAATTATCTCCATCTACTTTTCAATAGGAGTAGAAAGCATGGATAATTATCCTTCAGATGCTTTTATGAAACAAGCCTAGGAAAGCATATGTCTTTTATGCCATAATTTTGATGAGATTTTGTGCATGGTTATACTTAGGCTGAAAATTGAGACTACTTGTATGTTCAGAGGGAAAAAAATTGTATTTGGGTTAATACATAGAAGCAAGTACTCCATCGCCATAGATTCGTCTTGCAAATATTCCCCCTAGTCAGTTTCCAAATGTTTTTATTATCTCTATTTTGTTGAACTCTCTCTCTCTCTTTCTCTCTCTCTCTCTCTCTCTCTCTCTCTCTCTCGGCTCACAAATGCTACGTAAAATGTACCACAATGGTGTCAAGATTTCAAAGTTTACTTTTAGGCAATAAAATAATGATCTATGAAACATCTCTGCACTATAATAGCATTTACTAAGTGGTAGCCATCCATTATTATCATCTTTAACTTCTGTTTCTTCCTTTGGTTTTCTCATAGACATGATTCAAAACAGTGTGCACTTTTCTTCATCTTTGTATCAGCACACCTCTTTGATAAGATTTAAAGATTCTTTTTGATAGTGGACACAACACAATGATGGAATGAAAATCAGAATTTTTGTTACTTACAGCTCCAAATAGAAAGTTGTCATATGAAACTCCATAGGGATCTGCCCAAGGAACTGAGTAATATTAAGTTGTTTGGGGTGTTTTATATACAGCAAGAAAAATGGAAATAACCAAGCTGAATAATTTTGAATAACTGAATAATTTTGTATACTACAGGGACTATGGCTTATCTTTAGTTATCTGGTACCTGGCCTGGGTGATAAAAGTAGCTGGAAAGTGGTCCTAGGTGTGAGATATTGGTGAGGCAAGTAGTTGTGGTGTGGACGTAGTTGCTCAAAATGGAACTGACAGACTTCTAGAAAGAGCCTCAAATCAAACAGACAAAGAAACAAAATCTATAATTCTGTACCTTAAGAGTATTTAGTAAAAGTAAATACCTATTTTACTTTTGTAAAATATGACAAGATTACAATCCTTGGAGTAGTATCCAACATTATTTCTTTTTATTTATTTATTATTATTATTTTTGACAGGCAGAGTGGATAGTGAGAGAGAGAGACAGAGAGAAAGGTCTTCCTTTTTGCCGTTGGTTCACCCTCCAATGGCCGCTGCGGCCGGCACATCTCGCTGATCCGAAGCCAGGAGCCAGGTGCTTCTCCTGGTCTCCCATGCGGGTGCAGGGCCCAAGCACTTGGGCCATCCTCCACTGCACTCCCGGGCCATAGCAGAGAGCTGGCCTGGAAGAGGGGCAACCAGGATGGAATCCAGTGCCCCAACTGGGACTAGAACCCGGTGTGCCAGTGCTGCAAGGTGGAGGATTAGCCTGTTAAGCCACGGCGCCGGCCCAACATTATTTCTTAGATCTTACAACATTTAATTTGGACTCTACTGACAACAGTTATAAACCTGAATAATTATTACAATGCTTTTTATTAGAAGTGTACTAGGAGACACAGATACATTGCACTGATGTACTTCATTTTTAGATACCTTTAAAAGCTCCAGAATATTTCAAATAATGAATTCTTAGGCCTGAGCGCAAATTCATTCACAATCATTTGTTCCATGTTAGGCAATGTCTCCCAATTCTCACCCAGTTATCTGATGGAAGATGTGTCATATGTGAAAAGCTGTCTTTCAAATGAGTGGGATTTATTTTGTATATCACGAATAAAACCTCAATTTAGTACACATTTTATTTTAGTGGTCATTAGTAATGGAAATACAACAGCTTTCTGGTTTCAACATCTGTGAAATACAATCAATATTCAAGAGCAAAATTAGTTACCTTTTTGTGTTTGAAATATGCATCTTTGCCTTAACTGTTTTTCATTCTTACCATTTGGGATGCCTTGCACAATTCCATCTGCAATACAGAGTTGGCATGGAATTGCTATGTATTTCTATTATGCCGTCTTCATTTTATAGGAGAGAGATGAGAAAACCATTTTCATCTCTCCTAGTGCCAGACACCTGCTCCAGTTAGAATATTGGGTTCATAGAATTCATTCATTTTTACAATTACTATAGACTTAGGAACAATTCTGACAAAAGACACACTTTAATTTGAAATGCTTGCTTCTGCTTTCACTTTGCACCATTCACTCTCACACTGATGGTAAGCTTTCCCCCTGACTTCCTTAGACTTTTTCCCCCTGCTAAGTTTTATTAAGTCCCCTTCAGCGATATTATAAAGCAATACTCTATAGATATCTTTGATTCACATGTGATATTTTCTTTGCTGTAGTACAAGATGACTTTGAATTTACACATTTTGAATTAGATTATGCCCAGGAAAATCTTAACAATTGTAACATTAGTCAGCAATTTACAAAAGATTATGAGTGCAAGTTGGCAGGCAGAATTCTTGCTTAAACTTATATAATGCTTTTATAAAAACACCACCTACATGAATTGATTTATTTGACTTTCACAAAATCTGTGAGCTAAGAAGGTTAGTTATTATTCCCACTTCAAAGATCAGGACTGAGACTGAAAGAGGTCAAGAATGGCTGCTAAAAGGTCATAGGGCTCTTTTTATAGGTTATTACAAACTTTTACACAATTTTTTAATCTCTTAATAAAATCTTAAATAACTGCAAAATATTTTAGTCACAGTATTATGCTTCAAAGATGTCATAATAAATAGCCTGGAATAACTACAACTCAGATTGTCAATACCCTTTAGTCAAAAAAACAACAACGACACATTCTATTTTAAAAATATTTGCATAGTATCTTTTATTTATAAATCTTTTAATCCAGGTCCCCAGTTGATAATAAATATATAAAAAGTATAATTCTATATTTTACTTTCTAGTATTTTAAAAGTTAATCTTTTGTGCTTTTTAAATTAAAATAGAGAACACAATGCCATAGAATGAAAACAGTAATATTTATTATAACCCACGTTACTTGTCAATGAATGTAATCAGTAATGCATTTCTACTCCTATATTTGTGATGATATAATTTATTTATACAAGGATATTGTATCTGAAAAAAATCTTTTCTTGTCTGTAATTACAATCACATAAAGTCACTACTTTTGAAACATTATTAAGATATCTAGAATTTCAACAGCTAATGAGTGCTTGAAAAAGATATATAACCTCCGTTAATTTGCAAATAAATTTTATTGGTCATTTTTCCATAGTTCATAATCACTTCTTTCAATAAAATATGAGAGTGAGATGTGCATGGAGGTGTTAGTATTGTTCACTGCACACAGTTATTTGACCATTTCCCATGATGTCATTCTTATGTCCTCAGTGTTCTACAGAGCAAGTACACCAATACAAAGCAAGTACATACAACAATGGACCAGAATTTGCCAAACTTCCAAAGAAAAGAAACAATACATACTTCATGTAATAGTTTAGGTTTTTCACCAATAAACGAAAATGGCTAAAGGAGTTCTTGAAAGGGTGGCTAAAGAGCACCCTTAAGCTGCTGTAATATTAACTGAAAGCTCTATCACCTTCACTAAAAAAATAAAAGATAATTAGGCCCAACATAATTTTCCTTCCCCTATGAAATACTTTTTTTAATGGGAAGATTATCTTATATTTCAGAAAAACCTCTCATATCCAACCTCACTCTGTAATACAAATCAGCAGACAACTAAAATTCCCAAACTGATGATCCTTCATCCTTTCTATGTGTTTGCTAAGCCTGCCACAAAACATAGTACAGACAAGATGGCTTAAAAAACTTTCTGCTTGCCCATATGTAGACATTTATAGCATCCTAAGTAAGGTTTCTAATCTTAACATAATTCATAAAATACATTTCTTATTTTAATTATTTCCCTATCTTATACTCTAGTCTAAAGCATACAAGTTTTGCACACTAAGCAAATGTTCACCACTCAATATTTCTTTCTTTAAACTTACAAATGGAGATATTTGCCTGTTATCTTCTGAAATAAATAAGAAAATGCTTTTGGTCTTTTATTTCTCTTATCAGAATTTCACTTGCCTAACTAGTTATTTCAGGTCCTTTTCTTTGTTTGTTATATTCTAATTTTCTGAACATTTTCCCTAATATACAACAAAGTTGTCTAAGGTATTTAATCATTCCCTTTATTGAGCTTGATGCAATCCTATTTGTCTGTTTTTGCTTTTATTGCCTATGCTTCTGGGGTCTTATCAAGAAGTCTTTGGCTATGCCAATGTCTTTCAGAGTTTCCTCAATGTTTTTTAGAATAATTTTGTTGGTATCAGGTCATAGATTTAGGTCCTTCATCTATTGTGAGTTGATTTTTGTATAGACTGTAAGGAAGGGATCTTTTTTCATACTTCTGCCTACAGTGGCCAATTTTTCCACACCATTTACTGAAGAAACTGTCCTTTCTCCAGGGTTTGATTTTACTTCCTTTGTCAAGGATTAGTTGGTTGTAGATGCATGGATTAATTTCCTGGGTTTCTATTCTGTTCCATTGGTCTACATGTCTATTTTTATACCAGTACCAGGCAATTATGAATGTAACTGCTCTGTAGTATGTACTGAAACTTGTTATTGTTTCATTTTTGGCTTTTTTTTTTTTTTTTTGGTTCTTAAGACTGTTTTATCTATACCGAGTCTCCTGTGTTTCTATATGAATTTTAGAAACATTTTTTCTAGATCTGAGAAGAATAGTGTTTTGTTTGTCATCACATTGAATGTGTAAATTGCTTTGGGTAACATGGACACTTTGATGATATTAATTATTCCAATCCATGAACATGACAGATTTTTCCATTTTTGTGTCTTTTATTTCTTTCCTTAATGTTTTGAAATTTTCATTATAGATATCTATTTCCATAATTATCAGAAAAAACGTTCATATTAGAAGTAACAAAGTTTCCTCCAATTAGATCACTTCATTTACACACTGCATTGACCTCAAACTTATCTTGTCATTGACTTGCTATGTGTGACTTCTTTTTTAAAAAAAAATATTTATTTATTTATTTGAAAGTCAGAATTATACAGAGAGAAGAGAGGCAGAGAGAGAGAGAGGTCTTCCATCCAATGGTTCACTCCCCAATTGGCTGCAACAGACAGAGCTGTGCAGATCCGAAGCCAGGAGCCAGGGGCTTCTTCCCCATCTCCTATGCGGGTTCTGGGGCCTAAGCATTTGGGACATCTACTGCTTTCCCAGGCATAGCAGAGAGCTGGATAAGAAGTGGAGTAGCAGCCGGCGCGGTGGCTCATTTGGCTAATCCTCCACCTGCGGCGCCAGCACCCCAGGTTCTAGTCCTGGTTGGAGCGCCGGATTCTGTCCCGGTTGCTCCTCTTCCAGTCCAGCTCTCTGCTGTGGCCCAGGAGGGCAGCGGAGGATGGCACAGGTGCTTGGGTTCCTGCCCGCATAGGAGACCAGGAAGCACCTGGCTCCTGGCTTTGGATCTGTGCAGCGCGCCGGCTATAGCAGCCATTTGGGGGGTGAACCAACGGAAAGGAAGACCATTCTCTCTGTCTCTCTCTCTCACTGTCTAAATCTGCCTCTCAAAAAAAAAAGTGGAGTAGCAGGGACTAGAACCAAAGCCCACATCGGATGCCCGCACGTCAGGCCAGGGTGTTTATCCGCTATGCCACAGCATTGGCCCCATATGTTTAACTTCTTAATACTGAAATGTTTTTTTATTTAGAAATACAAACTGGAATGATGAAGAAATATTCCAGCTAGCTTTTGCCTGTGAGATGCTGAAGTACAGGGTTTTTATTGATGGAAGCAAGAAAATTGAGGCAATGACATTTATATAGCTATTTAAATTCAGCAATAACTATAATTTTGTCATTCTGTGTTTCCCTTCACAGTTGAAGGAAGTGCATCTTGGTTCACTGAAATAACTTATTATGGTACTTTAGATGGTAAGGAGGAATTAAGATTTAAGAAAATGTATTCTCTGGCGATTTATATACAGAGAACTCAAACAGTTGTGGGATTGGTATAAATATAGTTAATAATGTTAATAAAAAATGATAACCAATATGCTATCTTGAAAATTAAGTCTCAAATTTATTGTCAACAGTAACAGTAACAAGACCTTTTTTTTTTAAAGATTTATTTGTTTTTTATTTGAAAGAGTTACACAGAGAGAGGAGAGGCAGAGAGAGAGAGAGAGATCTTCCATTCTATGTTTCACTCCCTAATTGGCCATAATGGCCGGAGCTGCACCCATCCGAAGCCAGGAGCCAGGAGCTTCTTCCGGGTCTCCCACACGGGTGCAGGGGCCCAAGGGCTAGGGCCACCTTCTGCTGCTTCCTAGGCCATAGCAGAGATCTGAATGAGAAGTGGAGCAGCCGGGACTAGAACCGGCGCCCGTATGGGATGCTGGCACTGCAGGCCAGGGCGTTAACCTGCTGTGCCACAGCGCCAGCCCCAAGACCTTAACAAGTTCATAGTAAGATGTGCCTTCTTAATCTCTTTCTCTTGAAGAAACTCAACTGATGATATGAGAAGAAACTTAGGCCAGCTTTCACAAATAATGGCTTCTTGCTCAGGGTTGAAAGGCAATATTCCAAGGATAGTATTCAATTACTGTCATGGCTCAGTGCACAGTTCAACTTTCAATTCGTTGTCAAATGAAATTGGTGTAGTGTCAAAAACCTTCAGAACCCTAACACAACAATTTCTCCCTGGAGAAACATACTGTAAGTATTACAAAGCACTTTTAAGGTTTATTGATTTGGAAATAGGAGCACAGCTAGATGGAGGAGATGACAGAGATGAAGTGTATTTCTCAGATAAGCATAATAAACATGCTCCCAAGTCAAGGATCATATAAATACGAAAATAGAACATCAGTTAATTGTCATCTCTTTTGCTTTCACAGCTGTATTTGTACCAGATTATAAATACCCAAAAGACACAGAAATTATTTTTCAAGATGCTGGTATTAATATAATATTTGCTTTATCGCTGATGGGAAAATTAGGATAACAGCTTTTAAAAGGGCATGGACTCTTTATGTAAATAAAGAAATCCTGGGAAAGCTTCAGGGCTCTAGGAAATAACTTGATATCAATTTCAGCAGAATTCAGAAAGTTGTTCAAACAACGTGTTATTTTTTTTTTTTTACCTCTATAGGTAGTATGGGACTTCTATAAAGAATTTCTGAGTGCCTATCAAATTGATATTTTCCTTGGTAAAATTATCAATATGTTTGTTTACACTATTATACATAGTGCCAATGGGGTAAAGATGTCTTAAGATAATCTCCTTATAGGAATATCATAATAATTTCCCTATACTTTAAATAGTTTACATTCAAAGCTATTTACTCAAATTTGATTTCTATGATAAAATTGGTAAGTCAACCATTGTCAAAGTTGAATTCTATTATAATTGGCAAGTGAACCAGACTTCAAATAAAAGCTATATTCAGAAGTATAACTACTTTGATACAAGAATACATGTAGTGCAATTTTCATTACATCTTAATCTTAAGAATTATTATTTGATAACAAATTTGTATGGATTATGTGTATTCCTTGATAATGTGATAATGAATCTGCTTAATTATTTTACATATTTATAACTTAAAATAGAAACTATATTGCATAACTTTCAGATGTGAAAATTGTGTCTACTAAATCAGACTAAATTGTCTGTGAGCATCTTCAACAAACATTTGAATGTTGTGAATATGTCCAAAATATTTGTTATATTAAAAAACATAACTCACAACACACATAAGATTTACAAAGGGTTTTGTAACTCTAGTATATTAATTGCTTGACATTATGGACTCTTCTTCCCATTTCAGGCACAAATAAGTGATGTTCAGCATCATTACTCTTGTCTATATTATTCTAAATATTACAGATAATGTAGGAAGTCAGAACACTGACAAAATATTTATCTCTGAAAATATAACATGGTGCATTATATTTAAAATTTAAAAGTTAGACAATGAGATTAATAAGGAAAGTTTACTATAATAGATGTGTATATGAAAGATCATGAATGTGAAAATCAGTAATTTTTTTTAAACTTTTATTTAATGAATATAAATTTCCATTGTACAGCTTATGGATTACAATGGCTTCCCCCTCCCATAACTTCCCTCCCACCCGCAACCCTCCCCTCTCTCGCTCCCTCTCCCTTCCATTCATATCAAGATTCATTTTCAATTCTCTTTATATACAGAAGATCAATTTAGTATACATTAAGTAAAGATTTCAACAGTTTGCACCCACATAGAAACACAAAGTGAAACATACTGTTGGAGTACTAGTTATAGCATTAAATAAAAATGTACATCACATTAAGGACAGAGATCCCACATGAGGAGCAAGTGCACAGTAACTCCTGTTGTTGACCCAACAAATTGACACTCTAGTTTATGGTGCCAGTAACCACTCATGGCTCTGGCTCCAGATACTAGGTTCCTGTTAATGCAAGTTCTGAGAGGCAGAAGGGTATGACTCAACTCATCCCTGCCAGCCATGTGATAGGCCAGTTCCCAGCTTCAGCCTAACCAAATGCTGGCTGTTAAATCAATGGTATTAAGTAGAACAACAAAAAAAAAAAAATACTAAAAGGAATAAAATGGTAAGTTGTTCCTCGACAGTCAAGACGAGGAATGATCAAGTCATTGTTTCTCATGGTGTCCATTTCACTTCAACAGGTTTCCTTTTAGATGCTCAGTTAGTTGTCACTGATCAGGGAGAACATAGGATATTTGTCCCTTTTGGACTGGCTTATTTCACTCAGCATGATATTTTCCAGATTCCTCCATTTTGTTGCAAATGACCAGATTTCATTTTTTTTTTACCGCTGTATAGTATTCTATAGAGTACATATCCCATAATTTCTTTATCCAGTCTTCAGTTGACAGGCATTTAGGTTGATTCCATGTCTTAGCTATTGTGAATTGAGCTGCAATAAACACTGAGGAGGAGACAGCTTTTTCATTTGCCAAATTCCTTTGGGTAAATATCAAGGAGTGGGATGGCTGGGTCACGTGGTAGAGCTATATTCAGGTTTCTGAGGAAAACAAGACTCTACCAAAGACCCTACAAGAACTAAAAGATTGAGAAATATGTCAAAAACCATAATGAAAAGACTAAGAATACTAAAGATGCAGTTTTTATCTAAAAACAGTTATAAGCAATGTAAAAATTCCACTACAGGAATTTTTATGAAACTAAATATACTTGGAAAAAAATAAAGATAAATATTCTAAATAATTTTTAAAAATTGAACAATGACTACAACTTGTTTTTCCAGGTTCAAAAATTACTGTTAATTGGTAGGAATTAAAGGAATAATTGAAATAAACAAACAAGGGGAACTACAATAGAATCCTACAAACTGACTGCTCTGTATATGAAAATTTATTTAATGACAAAGAAAGGACTGTGAATCAGAAGGAAAATTTTAAGTTACTAAACATTCTGCTAGTTATTCAAAATGTGAAAAAATCCAAATGGATTGCTAATTAACATTAATTCCTCTAAGTTTTCTTTATGATTTAATTTACAAAAGTATATAGTAATATTAGAGGCATGTATAAACATATTTTATAACAGGGATATAATTTAGAAAAAATAATTTCAGGGTGAAGATATCTTTCTGAGTAAATGAAAAAGCAGAAATTACAGAAAAGATAATAGGTGTCATAAATTATTCTCTATTATAAATGCTATTAAATTTTAGTGTTGGAGTTTTTTTTTGTTTTGTTTTGTTTTTTTTTTGTTTTGTTTTGTTTTTTTGACAGGCAGAGTGGACAGTGAGAGAGAGAGACAGAGAGAAAGGTCTTCCTTTGCTGTTGGTTCACCCTCCAATGGCCGCCGCGGTAGGCGCACTGCGGCCGGCACACCGCGCTGATCCGATGGCAGGAGCCTGGTGCTTCTCCTGGTCTCCCATGGGGTGCAGGGCCCAAGTACTTGGGCCATCCTCCACTGCACTCCCTGGCCATAGCAGAGAGCTGGCCTGGAAGAGGGGCAACCGGGACAGGATCGGTGCCCCGACTGGGACTAGAACCCGGTGTGCCAGCGCCGCAAGGCAGAGGATTAGCCTATTGAGCCGCGGCGCCGGCTCTAATGCTATTAAATTTTAAAAGATCTAAAAATCAATATTTTTTATTTAAGATATACAAGGTTCATGTATTTCATATATACAAATTTAGAAACATAGTGTTACTTCTCATCTTATCCTTTCTCCTGGCAATTCACTGATGCTTCTTCCTCTTCCCTTTCCCATTCCCACTCTTAATTTTTACAAAAATGTATTTTCATTATACTTTATAATCATAAGGTTAACCCTACAGTTAAGTAAAGAGTTCAACAAATAGTATGAATAAATAAATATATATTATATAATCATATAATATATTATATATTTATATAATATATATAAATAATTATCTAATCTCAACATTTCCATTTTACTCCAATAACATTACATTTTTAGGTACTCTGTTAGTTACCCCAGATCAGGGAAAGCATGTGGTATCTGTCTTTTTGTGAGTGGATTATTTCACTAAGTATAATGGTTTCTAGTTGCATCCATTTTGTTGAGGATACAGGATTTTTTTTTTCAGCTGAGTAGTACTCCATAGTGTATATATAGCAGAATTTCTTTATGCATTCACAAGTTGATGGATATCTGGATTGATTCCATTCATCAGCTATGGTGAATTGTGCTGCAATGAACTTGGGGGTACAGTTACACTTTCGTATGCTGATTTCTTTTTATTTGGGTAAATTCCCAAGAGTGGGATTTCTGGGTCATATTTTAGGGCTATATTCAGATTTCCAGAATATCACTACTGTCTTCCATAATTGTACTAGTTTACATTCCCAACAACAATGGATTAGGGTATCTTTTCACATACATCCTTGCCAGCATTCACTGTTTGTTGCTTTCTCTATGAGAGCAATTCTAACTGGAGTAAGATGAAATCTTACTGTGGTTTTGATCTATGTTTCTCCGATTGCTAGTCATCCTGAGCATTTTTTTCATGTGTCTGTTGGTCATTTAATTTCTTCTCTTGAAAAATGACTGTTCAAGTCCTTTGCCTGTTTCTTAAAAGGATTGTTTGTTTTGTTGTTGTTGAATTTATTGAGATCCTTATAGATTCTGGATAATAATCTTTTATTAGTTGCAAAGTTTGCAAAAATTTTCTTCCATTCTGTCTGTTGCCTCTTCACTCTGCTTAGTGTTTCTTTGCAATGCAGAACCTTCTCAGCATTGTGTAATCCCATTTGTCAATTTGGGCTTTGATTACTTGTGCTTCTGAGGTCTTTTGCAAGAAATCTTTACCTATGCCAATGTTTTGCAGTTTCCCCAAGTTCTCTAGTAATTTTATGGCATCAAATTGTAGACTTAGGTCTTAGCCCTGTTTCCATGGATTTTTGTGTAAAATGTAAGACAGGGGTCTAGCTTCATACTTCTGCTTGCAGAGATCTAGTTTTCCCAGCACCATTTGTTGAAAATACTACCTTGGCTCCAGGAAATAATTTTAGCTCCATAGACAAAGATAACTTGATTGTAGATGCATAGATTGATTTCTGAAGTTTGTCTTCTGATCTGTTGGTCTACACATCTGTTTTGGGAGATTACCATGCTGTTTTGATTATAAGTGTCTGATAGTATATATTGAAATCAAGTAATGTGATGCCTCTGGCTTTGTTTTTGTTGTATAAAATTATTTTAGCTATTTGGGATCTCTTGTGCTTCTATGTGAATTCTAGCATCATTTTTTTTCTAAATATGAAAAAATCCTTCATATTTTGATTTGGATTGCAGTGAATCCGTAAATTGCTTTTGGAAGTATGGACATTGTGATGATATTGATTCTTCTATTCCATGTATATGGAAGAGTTTTCCTTTTTTATGTCTTAAACTTCTTTCTTTAATGTATTTTAATTATCATTGTAGAGATTTTTGGCATCCTTGGTAAATTCATTACAAAGTATTTAATTCTTTTTGTAGCTGTTGTGAATAGGATTGATCTTGGAAATTCTTCAGCCACAATATGGTCTGTATATACAAATGTTATTGATTCTTGTGTGTTAATTTTATATCTGCCACTTTACCAATATCTTTTAAGAGTTCCAATAGTTTCTCAATGGAGTCTTTTAGATACCCTATATATAGAATCATGTCATTGGTGATAGGGGTAGTTTGACTTCCTCCTTTCCAATTTGCATTCCTTTGAGTTCTTTTTCTTGCCTAATTACTCTGCCTAAAACTTCTAGGACTATATAAATAGAAGTGGTAAAAGTGTGCATCCTTATCTGGTTCTGGATCATAGTGGGAATGATTCCAACTTTTACAAGATGATTGAAGTGGATCTGCCAAAATTTGATTGTGTTGTGGAATGTTCCTTCTATATCCAATTAGTTTATGGTTTTCATCATGAAAGGATATTGTATTATATCAAATGTTTCTCTGCATCTATAGACATAACCATGTTTTTTCTTAATTCTGTTAATGTGATAGTAACACATTGATGGACTTGTGAATGTTGAACCATTCCTGCATACCAGGGATAAATCTGACTTGGTCCAGGTGAATGATCTTTCTAATGTGTTCTTGGATTTGATTAGCTAGTAATTTGTTGAAGATTTTTTGCATCGATATTCATCAAGGATATTGGTCTATTGCTCTCTTTCTCTGTAGAATTTTTTAATGGTTTAGGTGATGCTAGATTAAAAGAAGGAGTTCGGGAGTACTCCCTCCTTTCAATTACTTTGAATTGCTTCAGAAGCATTGCCATTAGTTCTTTTTTTAAATTGGATAGAATTCAGCATTGAAGCCGTCAATTCTTGGGCTTTTCTTTTTTGGAAGGGTCTTTTACTGATTCAGTCTCCATCTTCGTTATTTGTCTGTTTAGGTTTTCTATGTCTTCATGAAACAATTTTGTTAGATTGTTTGTGTCCAGGAATCTATATATTTCTTCTAGGTTTCCCAGTTTGTTAGCATATAACCCTATAGTAATTCCTGATGATTATTTTTATTTCTATGGTATCTATTGTTACATTTCCTTTCTGATCTTTGATTTTATTGATTTATGTCTTTGCCGTCTTTTTGTTGTTGTTGTTGTTGGTTGGGGCAAATGTGCATGAATTCTGTTTACTTTTTCAAAAAACAAGCTTTTTTTGTATCTTTTTTGTTTCAATTTTGCTTGTTTCTTTTGTAATTTTAATTATTTCATTCCTCCTACTAATTTTGGATTTGTTTTATTTTTTTTTTCTAGGTCCCTTTTTTTAAATGATTTATTTATATGTAAGTCAAAGTTACAGAGAGAGAAGAGGCAGAGAGAGAGAGAGAGAAGTCCTCCATCCAATGGTTCACTTCTCAGTTGGCTGCAATGCCCAGAGCTGTGCTGATCCGAAGTCAGGAGTCAGGAGCTTCTTCCAGGTCTCCCATGTGGGTGAAGGGGCCAGAGGACATGGGCCATCTTCTACTGCTTTCCCAGTTCATAGTAGAGAGCTAGATTGGAAGTGGAGCAGCCAGATCTCGAACCAGCACTATAATGGGATGCCAGTGCTTCCGGGCAGGGTGCTAACCCATAGTGCCACAGCACCAGCCCCTCTAGGTCCTTGAGATACACTGATAGCTCATTTCTTTGGAGCTGTTCCAATTACACCACTTGCTGTAAACTTCCCTCTTAACACTGCTTTTGCTCTATCCCATAAATTTCGATATGTTGTATTGTCATCTTCATTCATTTCTAGAATTTTTTTGATTTGTCTGTTGATGGCCCATTGTTAATTTAAGAGCATGTTGTTCAGTTGCCATATTTTTGCATATGTTCTAGAGTTTCTTGAGTTGTTGATTTCCAGCTTCAATCTATTGAGTTAGAATATGCATGATATGTTTTAATTTTTTTTTAATTTAATGACACTTACTTTATTGCCTAGAATATCATCTGTTGTAGAGGAAGCACCATGCACTGATGAAAAGAATGTGTATTCTGCAACTGTGGAATGAAGAGTCCTGTAGATATCAGTTAGGTCCATTTGGTCCATAGTGTCAATTAACTCTGTTGTTTCTTTGTTGATTTTATGTATGAATGATTTGTCCTTTGATAAAACTGAGGTATTGAAATCCCCCATTAGTATGTATTGAAGTCTATGACTCCCTTTAGATCCATTATCGTTTCTTTTAAATAGCCCTGCATTCTGTACTTGGGTCCATGTACATGCATTATAGTCACATCTTCCTGTTTCATTGATCTCTTAATCATAGTGCCCTTCTTTGTCTCTTTTAACAGTTTCTATATTAAATTTTATTTTGTCTATATTAGGATGGCTACAGCTGCCCTTTTTGCTTTCTGTTAGTATGGAAAATCTTTTTCCATCCTTTCACTTCTAATATGTGTATATTTTTGTTGGTGAGCTGTGTTTTTTTTTATAGACAGCAAATGGGTCTGCTTTTTAAGACATTCAGACAGTCCATGTTTTGTAACTGTTGAGTTTAGGCCATTTATATTCATGGTTACTATTGATAACTAACGACTTGGCCCTTCCATTTTTCCATAAATATTCCTACTTTTTACTTTTGATTTCCTTTATACTTTTACTGGGAGCTTTCCTGACTTCCCATACTGTCACAATGATGACTATCTCTCTGTGTTTCTGTGTGTAGCACATTATTAAGCATCTTTTCTAATGCTATATGAGTAGTAACAAATTATTTCAATTTCTGCTTGTATGGGAGGTCTTTATTTCACCTTCATTCATACATGACAGCTTTTCAGGAACAGTATTCTGAGTGGACTTTTTTTCTCTTAAGATTTGGACTGTGTCTCCATTCTCTCTTAGCCTATAGAGTTTCTGATGAGATGTCAGCTGTGAGTCTAATTGGAAATCCTCTGAAAGTGATCATTTCATAATCTTTTCTTTATGTTTTATAGTTGAAAGTTTGACTACAATGTGTCTTTGTGAAGTTTTTCTGGTCGTATTTATTAGGAGTTCTCTGTGCTTCCCATACTTAGAAATACACTTCTTTCACCAAATTGGGGAAATTTTCTGTAATTTTTTCACTTAATAGTTCTAATCCACACTCTCTTTCCATTCCTTCAGTAACTCTCAAGACTCATAGGTTCAGTGGTTTGTTAGTATTCCATGAATCTCCAACATTGGTTTTTTTTTTTTCTTCTTTATTTGGCAGATAGAGTTATAGACATACAGACAGTGAGGGAGAGAGACAGAGAGAAAGGTCTTCCTTCTGTTGGTTCACTCCCCAAATGACTGCTACAGCCAGCGCTGCGCTGATCTGAAACCAGAAGCCAGGTGCTTCTTCCTGGTCTTCCACGTTGATGCAGGAGCCCAAACACTTGGGCCATCCTCCACTGCCCTTCCAAGCCACAGCAGAGAGCTGGACTGGAAGAGAACCAAAAGGGACTAGAACCCATATGCCCATATGGGATGTCAGCGCTACAGGTGGAGGATTAACCAAGTGAGCCTTGGCACCAGCCCCCTCAAAGACTGTTTTTAATTTTTCTAATTTCTTTCTTTTTTTTTTTATTTTGGTCTGACTAAAAAATTTCCAATGATTTGTCTTTTAGCTTCGATATCTTTCCTTCTGCTTCATCGAATCCATTGTTAAGGCTTTTTATTGCATTTTTTATTTGCTCTATTGAATTCCTTTTTTTTTTTTTTTTGACAGGCAGAGTGGATAGTGAGAGAGAGAGAGAGAGAGAGAGAGAAAGAAAGGTCTTCCTTTTGCTGTTGGTTCACCCTCCAATGGCTGCCGTGGCTGGCATGCTGCGGCCGGTGCTTGGCGCTAATCCAAAGCCAGGAGCCAGGTGCCTCTCCTGGTCTCCCATGTGGGTGCAGGGCCCAAGCACTTGGGCCATCCTCCACTGCACTCCCGGGCCATAGCAGAGAGCTGGCCTGGAACATAGTCAACTGGGACAGAATCCGGCGCCCCGACGGGGACTAGAACCCTGTGTGCTGGTGCCACAGGTGGAGGATTAGCCTATTGAGCTGCGGCACTGGCCAAATTCCTCATTTTTAATATATCATTTTGATTTTTCTAAAATCTCAATTTCATGAAAAAATTTTTCATTGATGACATGTATGCATTTCTTTAATTCATAGATTTGCTTCATGATTGCTTCTGAGAAATCATATGATTAATATTTTGTATTCCATTTCTGGCATTTCATCAATCTCTTCATCTTCACATTCTAATATTGAAATGCTGTGTTTCTTTGGGCGTGGGGAGAGTCATGGTATCTTCCTTATTCTTGTTTCTTGAATTTCTACAGTTATTTTTTTTGACAGGCAGAGTGGACAGTGAGAGAGAGAAACAGAGAGAAAGGTCTTCCTTTTCCGTTGTTTCACCCCTCAATGGCCACTGCAGCCAGCGCGCTGTGGCCATTACACCGCACTGATCCGAAGGCAGGAGCCAGGTGCTTCTCCTGGTCTCCCATGTGGGTGCAGGGCCCAAGCACCTGGGCCATCCTCCACTTCACTCCCGGGCCACAGCAGAGAGCTGGACTGGAAGAGGAGCAATCGGGACAGAATCTGGTGCCCCAACATGGACTAGAACCCGGGGTGCTGGCACTGCAGGAGGAGAATTAGCCTATTGAGCCATGGCACTGGCCAGTTATTTTTTAGATATCTGTAGAGTTTATTTGTTTTTCATCTGATGGCCTATATCTTTGAGCTAATCCCCTGTGGCTTAGTGGAATGTCTGCACTTTTGGTGACTACCAAGAGATGTTTGCTGAGTGTGGCCAGGGAGCTCTGTTCAGTGTCTAGGATGGGACAAGTATGCAAGTGACACCCAAATTGGGTGTGGTAGATCTCCTCTTGTTAACAGAAGAGGGTGAGGATGGTCACTTGCTGTCTTCCAAGGTGATAAATGCCCAGGTATTTACCCTCAGTGGGTACAAAATTTACCTGTGCTGCCATATGAATCACACAATGGATCTGTTTATTCCTTGCTGTGAGCATGGAGCCTGTTGCAATAGCCCATCCCAGGCAGTCAGGGAGCTCTGAGCATGTGGAGCCCCACACACTGATTTTCCAGAGACCCAGCTACACACTGTGCCCTCTCATGCAGTCAGAGTCCCATAGTCTTAACAGACAAGGTTCCAATAGTCAATAGAGTCCCACAGTCTCAGCAGACAAGGTTCCCACAGTCAAAGGGTATAGAGGGTCTGCTGTGCCCCAGTGACCAGAGAGGCAGACGTTCCCAGAGCTAGCTGCTTGTTGGTGCTCCACCTAGGCATTTTGAACTCCAGAGCCTGTGGTATGTTGGGAGGCTGGGGATGCCTCACAATCCTACATTTGAGCCCAACCTCTTGTCAATCCTCCAAACCTGACTCAAAGTCAGTGAGGAGTATGGATTTTTCCTTCTGCTAGAATCTCTAGAGTACCCATATACATAAAAGCCTTTGGCCAAATGTTGCCTTCTTCCTGCCAGTTGCACCAGAGCTGCTGCCAGTACTACTGAGAAGATGGAGTCTTGTCCAGTAAAAATTTTACAAAGGTAAACAGCCTATTCCAGGATAAAAAATGGCATATACCAATACACTTATAAAAGTATGATCTCGGCGCCGGCACACCGGGTTCTAGTCCCGGTCGGGGAGCCAGATTCTGTCCCGGTTGCCCCTCTTCCAGGCCAGCTCTCTGCTGTGGCCAGGGAGTGAAGTGGAGGATGGCCCAAGTACTTGGGCCCTGCACCCCATGGGAGACCAGGATGAGCACCTGGCTCCTGCCATCGGACCAGCGTGATGCTCCGGCCGCAGCACGCCAGCCCCGGCGGCCATTGGAGGGTGAACCAACGGCAAAAGGAAGACCTTTCTCTCTGTCTCTCTCTCTCTCGCTGTCCACTATGCCTGTCAAAAAAAAAAAAAAAAAAAGTATGATCTAACACATCCACTTGGGGACATTTAAATATAGCAGCACTGGCTGCTAATTTTTTTCACGTCGTTTTTAAAATACTCATCACAAGAGATAAACATGATTCTGCAGTTAATATTATAAAGTACAACAGTTCTTTCAAAGATCTGTTTATCAGTATCCAGTAAATTCAGTATTTTCAAATATGTTGAACTAGCAATTCCATTTCTCAGGCACATTAGCAGGAGGCTGGGTTGGAAGTGGAAAGAAACTAACTGGGACACAAACTGGAACCTGTAAGAATGCCAGTAGGTTAGGCGACAGCCTAACTCACCACATCACAACAGTGGCCCCTATCACAAAAAAAAAAAAAATTAAATACTTTCAATTTTTTTTTCTTTTCTTTTTGATTTATTGTATTTATCTGAAATACAGAGAGATAGACAGAGAATTATTTCTCCCATCTTCTGGTTTACTACCCAAAAGCCTGAAATTGCCAGGGGTGGGCTAGGCTGAAACTAGAAACCAGGAACTCAATCCAGGTCTCCCATTCGGGTGATAAAGATCCAAATAACTGAACCATACATCACCTGCTGCTTTCCAGGTTGCACGTTAGCAGGAAGCAGGAATCAGGAGCAGCACTGGAACTGGAACCCTGGCACTCCTATAAAAGGTGTGGATATTCCCAAAACGATTTCTTAACTGCTATGCCAAATGCACCTCCAGAAATAATTTAATTCTTAAAAACTGTGAAAACAATTGTTAAGATTTTTATTTCCATTATCACTACGGAGTTAAACAAATTATAGTGCATCCTTACAATTGCAGAAGACCAAAGAATAACACAGGGGTCTATTACGTCATGCATCGCTTACTGGCAATAACACATGCTAAAAAAATGCATCACTGGGGATGGTTTCGTTGTGTAGTAGGCTAAGCATCCACCTGCAGCCCTGGCATCCCATATAGGCACCAGTTCTTTTCCTGGCTGCTTCACTTCCGATCCAGCTCTCTGCTATGGCCTGGGAGAGCAGTAGAAGATTGTTCAAGTCCATGGGCCCCTGAATCCATATGGGAGACCAGAAGAAGTTCCAGGATAGAGTCTTCAGATAGGCCCAGCTCTGGCAGTTGTGGCCATTTGAGGAAGGAACCAGAGGATGGAAAACCTTTCTCTGTGTCTCTCTTTCTTTATGACTGTAATTTTGCTCATCAAATAAATAAACAAAATCTTTTTTAAAGAAAATTCATCACTAGGCAAATTCATAATTTTATGAACGTTGCAAAGTGTTCCTAAACAAATCTAGATGGCATAGCCAACTGTACAACTAGTGTACTCTGTTGCTCCTGGGCTACCAACCTGTATAGCATGTTACTCTACTGAATACTGTAGGCAATTGTAAGAAAATGATAACTGTGTGTCTAAACATATATAAACAGAAAAGGTAAAATGAAAATGTGGTATAAAAGATGAAAAATGATACACCCACATAGGGCACATCTCCTAAGGAATAGAACTTGATCTGGGTGATCAGTTAGTGAGTGATGTGAGGGTATGAAGGCCCTTTGGGGTGGGGAACATTTTTGTCTGCCACAATACATTGGATCTTTATAAATTCCTTTGCAGGCCATACAAAATATTCAACTTAAAAATTACCCTGCTATAGATTTATTGAATTTCAATAAATTCTTTCTGTGGTTGCCTTGGCAGGGTCAGAACAAATGATTTTGCAGGCTTAATACAGCCTATAGGATGGTCATTCCCCATCCCTATAAGCCAACTCTAAAAACACTGTACAATTAGGCTACGCTAAATTACAGAAAAAATTATTCATGCAATAAAAAATAAACCATAGCATACTGTAACCTTTTTACTACATAACCTTTAATTTTTTTTAGCTTTTTGACACTTGCAATAACATAGGTCAGGATAGACATTATACAGCTGTACAAAAAGATTAATCTTCAATTTTTTTCTACTTTCTAAATAGCTTTGCTAGAAAAGAAGAAACACACATTTACACATTGGCTCAAACCGACACAGGATCAGGTCTATCAACACCTCTGTCTTCCACAACCACACCTTTTCCACTGGATGCTCTTCAGGGCTAATAATATGTATGAGGCCATCATCTCCTACAGTAACAATGCCTTGGCCGGCGCCGTGGCTCAACAGGCTAATCCTCCGCCTTGCGGCGCTGGCACACCGGGTTCTAGGCCTGGTCGGGGCACCGATCCTGTCCCGGTTGCCCCTCTTCCAGGCCAGCTCTCTGCTGTGGCCAGGGAGTGCAGTGGAGGATGGCCCAAGTGTTTGGGCTCTGCACCCCATGGGAGACCAGGATAAGCACCTGGCTCCTGCCATCGGAACAGCGCGGTGCGCCGGCCGCAGCGCGCTACCGCGGCGGCCATTGGAGGGTGAACCAACGGCAAAAGGAAGACCTTTCTCTCTGTCTCTCTCTCACTGTCCACTCTGCCTGTCAAAAAAAAAAGAAAAAAAAAAAACAATGCCTTCTGGATACCTCCTGAAGACCTTGCTTTAGTGGCTCTCATCAGAAATATCTCTGTGGTGGTTTGCTTGGTTTGCTTCTTTTTGCTTATAAGGAGATAAAGCACCATGGATATTTTGAATAATGAAAACCTTTTGGTGTTAGGATCTGTGTGTTCAAAGATTTTAAGAAACCTATTGAAGTGTAAAAAAGCTTCTTGCAGGCCATTCACTGTGTATTTTCCTGAGAGTTCTTTTACAATTCCTGCAGTTCCCTTTTCTCTTGCCTTTTCTTCAGCTGTGCATTTCTCTTCAAGGTCCCTTACAAATTCATGGGACGTCCACTGTGTGAGGTATAGGTCACTGTATGAAATGTTGTTATCTGGTGCATAAGGCTACCGGGAATAAGTTCCAAATTATATTGGTAAGTAAGAAAGCAAATGAAGGAATAACATGCTACATATATGCTCACTGATGATAAATATAACATACAAATCATAAATCTGTGAATTTTATTTCATAAAACAGATTAAAAATCATAAACATCAAACTGTTAAATTTGGTTGCCTCTAAAAACAGTAGTGTTTGAGAAAAATTAAGAATAATGGTACTGGGAAAACTGAGCATTTCATTAACCATACTTACATATTGTTTGCTATAAGAATTTTTTAAATATCATTTGTATTATAAAAATTATAGTGATAATTAATGAAAGATTGTAATAAAAAAAAAACGTAAAAATATAGAGCTAAATGCATCCGTCTGCCAAAACTAAGGAAAGGAAATTTTCTAAATTTTAGGTGAATTTGGAAAATAACAAGCAATTGAAGAAAATATTGATAGAACAAAATTAAATTAAGTAAATGTTTTTACTTATTGTATAAGTGGGAAAATTAAAAAGCAAATAATAAACCAAGAGCATACTTGTGTTATAGAAAATGGCAGTATTCTTCAAAATGAATTTGTCCAAAAGAGTATGAAAGTATTGGGAATCCATTATGTACGTAAAGAAATGGCATAAGGAGACTAATCATATGAGAAATGTTGGTGGCAATAAAAATTAGTCATATGCAAAATACACAGATTTTAACAGTGGAATGTAATTGAGAGAGAGAGGGAGGAAAGGTCATTAACTCTCCAAGAAAGATCACCAGGGGAACCACTGTCAAACAAACTAAAAGGAAGTAGCTTCTAAGAACAGAGTTCCAGGGGACCAATGCTGTGGCACAGTAGGCTAAACCTCTGCCTGCGGTGCTGGTATCCCATGTGGGTGCTGGTTCTTGTCTCGGCTGCTCCACTTCTGAATCAACTCTCTGCTATGGCCTGGGAAGGCAGTAGAAGATAGCTCAAGTGCTTGGGCCTGTGCACCCATGTAGGAGACCCAGAAGAAGCTTCTGGCTCCTGGCTTCTGATAGGTTCAGCTTCAGGTGTTACAACTATTTGGGGAGTGAACCAGTGGATAGAACACCTGTCTCTCTTTCTCTCCCTCTCTCTGTCTGTAACTCTACCTCTCAAATAAATAAATAAAATCTGAAAAAGAAAAGAAAACAAAACAAAACAAAAACAGAGTTCCAAAGAACATCTTGTAAGGGAGAGTTTGTAAAGTTTTGAATTTTTTTATTTTTTATTTATTTATTTATTTTTTTTTTGCTTTTTTTAGAGAGATAAGGCTAGAGTTAGAACTTGAGTGATTTGGGGTGATAAATTTTGGAAGGTTGGGTAGAGCTCACATAAGATTTTCATGAAATCCAGGCTGATGCCTTCAATTTGTTGGTCTTTTCGACCCATTTTCTGGAACATCTTGTGAGGGTACCTTCTTTTCAGAGCCACTTGTGATCGCAGAGCCATGTAAATTTGCAGACTTCTATCTGAGCATTTCAAGGTCGGATGTTATTTTCCAGATTCTCTTTCTGCAAAGTGCTTTATTAGGAGACACTGTAACAGACACTCTTGATAGTCTTCCTGAGTTACTAAAAGGCTGTGTAGAGTCAGGTATCCTCAATGCTTCCTTCTCTAAATATTGCCTTTCTCTTCTCTACCTGGGGACTTTCTAAATCACCTGGACAAAGTTTAGCCTACAGGGCAGCCCCCAACTTCCAGGGCGGCCATTTTCCACAAAGTTTCTCAGTCCTTGAGCCGTGGGACTGGCTCAAGACATGCCAATCAAGACATGAACACAGCTTCCTTCTGATCATTCTGGGTGTTTTTCCCAACCCTGCCTGCCTGCACAGCTTCTATCATTTTTTTTTTTTAATTTTACATGAACGTTTTTTCTTGAATCAGGATGTTAATCCAATTTACTTAGGAAAGAAACTTCACCTGGTATCTCAATTTGTTGCATCTTTAAAATGTAAATAGGGGCCAGTGCTGTGGCACAGCGGGTTAACACTCTGGCCTGAAGCACTAGCATCCCATATGGGCTATGGTTCTAGTTCTGGCTGCTCCTCTTCTGATCCAGCTCTCTGCTGTGGTCTGGGATAGCAATAGAAGATGGCCCAAGTCCTTGGGCCCCTGCACCTGCATGGGATACCTGGAAGAAGCTCCTGGCTGGTGGCTTCAGATCAGCACAGCTCCTGTCATTGCGGCTAGTTGGGGAGTGATCCATCAGATGGTAGGCTCTCTCTCTCTCTCTCTCTCTCTCTCTCTCTGCCTCTCCTCTCTCTGTGTAACTCTGACTTTCAAATAAATAAATAAACCTTTAAAAAAATAAAAAAGGAGATAAATCTGGTCTTGTAGAAGAGAGTCATTGTAAGAGTAACACTCACTTAAGTAAAATGCTTAGATGCATGTTAGTTAACTAATAATTAAGTTACAACAGTAAATTTATTATTTTTCCACCATTTGTATAATTATTGTGGATACTGTTACTAACATTCTCTGTGTATATATCTTGCCCCTAAGAAAATCTTTCCCACTTTCTTAAGAATATCTTTTAGCCTTTATTCAGCATTTACAATTTTTATGAATTTACTCAAAATATCCTTTTAAGAATAAGATCAAAGTCAGCGAACTCTAAAGGCTTCCATAGCTTTGGCAACTCATGACTAGAGCCTAGGGAGATTACTGACGCCATGAACAGGAGTGTCAAATTGTTAAGTCAGCAACAGGAGTCACTGTGAACTTACATCTCATGTGGGATCTGTCCTTAATGTGTTGTCTAATGTGCAGTGATGCTATAACTAGTACTAAAACAGTGTTTTTACACTTTGTGTTTCTGTGTGGGTGCAAACTGATGAAATCTTTACTAATTATATACTGAATCGATCTTCTGTATATAAAGATAATTGGAAATTAAAAAAAAAAAACCTGGTGTTAAATTGGAAATGGCATAGAAAATTAATTAATTTTTAAAAAAATATTATGTAGGATCTCTGTCTTTAATGTGCTATACACTGTTATTTAATGCTATAACTAGTACTCCAACAGTATTTTTTTCACTTTGTGTTGCTATATGGGGACAAACTGTTGAAATCTTTACTTAATATATACTAAACTGATCTTCTGTATATAAAGAGAATTGAAAATGAATCTTGATGTGACTGGAAGGGGAGAGAGAGCAGAAAAGGGGAGGGTTGCGGGTGGGAGGGAAGTTATGGGAGGGGGGAAGCCATTGTAATCCATAAGCTGTACTTTGGAAATTTATATTCATTAAATAAAAGTTTAATAAATGAAATAAATAAATAAATATTAAAAAAGATATCCCTTTAAATGACATATTTTATCTCAAATGAGTTGTTATTACCTCAATACATTTTAAATACTTAAAAGATTTGATGTAAGGTCTGCATTGTGGCACAGTGGATTAAGCTAATGCTTGTGAAGCCCATTCCTTAGTGTTTTGGTTTGAGACCTGGCTGTTCTGCTTCTGACTGTGCTCCCTGCCAATGTGCCTGGGAAGGCAGCAGAAGATGGTCCAAGTGCATGGACTCCTGCCACCTGTATAAGAGACCAGGATGAAGTTCCTGGCTCCTGTATTTGGCCTAACCCAGACATGGCTGTTGCAGCCATCTGGAGAGTGAACCAGTGGCTGAAGATCTCTCTCCCCATCGCTCATCCTCCTTCTCTTCCTCTCTTTGTCTCTAATGTTCTGCCTTTCAAATAAATGAATCTTTTTTAAAACAAAAATTTAATATAATACATACAAAATTCATATTCTATAATAAGAGTACATCTTGATGAATTATCACAGGATTTATACAGCATTGAACCCAATACCCAGACCAAGAATCAGAATATTGCTAACATGCCAGGGACTTCCTGATGCCATTTCTCTAACAATCTGCTTTAACGGTAATCTCTATTCTAACGTTTCAAAGGGAAGATTGGTTTGGCCTATTTTCTTTATCTGTTTTTAAAAGATTTATTTATTGAAAGGCAAAGTGACTGAAAGAGAGCAGGAGGGACAGAAAGAGATCTCCCATCTGCTGGCTCACTCCCAAAATGCCTGCAATATTTGGGGCTGAGCCAGGCCGAAGCCAGCAGCCAGGAACTCCACCCACATCCCTATGTGGATGGCAGGACCTTAAGTAATTGGGCCATCATTTTCTGTCTCCCAGGCACATTAGCAGGAAGTTGTTTAGAAGTGCAAAGTAGCTGGAACTCAATCCAGGCACTCCAATGTGAATGTGGGCTTTGCAAGCAGCTGCTTAACTTGGTAGACCGTAATACCCATTCCTGGTTTTTGCCTATTTTAAATTTTATATTAACAAAATCACTGACATATGTGTCATTCTTTTACATCTCCCTTCTCTCATTCCACATGGTATTGAATAGGTTTATCTGTGTTCATGATGCTTCCTAAAATCACTGTTATCTTTGACCTCAAGTGCATTAGAAGCTTTCTGAGTGTCAGCATTGGGAAGTATACTCACTGTACACCATACATTGACAAATGTTTAGTAAATTCTTCTGGAATAAATATTTTAGCTCCATGCTTCTCCAAATAGTAATCCTCACAAAGATTTCTCGGAATTTTACTGTCCCACTACACTCATCTATTGTTCATGGTTCCACCATAAACTGTCACTGCCCATCTTCCCCAGCTCTCCTTAGTTCCCTACAGGCATTTTTACATGATGATACATACTGATGGTAGAGATTCATAAAAGATAAAATAAAGAGGTATTCAAAACTGCCTGTTAGACAGAGACAAGTGCTAGTGTCATTTTTGTCTTTTTGTGAGTATTAATAACTTTCAGTTCTCTGTTAGTAACTTGGCTACAGATATTTGTGCAATTTAGAGCAATTCTCTCCTGGGTATCATTGAATCACTTTTTGTGTCATCTCCCTTTCCCATTACTGGAAGTAGTATGTAGATCATGTTCTTCATTATCGGCATCATTCATCATCTTTAATTGGAATTTCTAGATGATTGATTAAGGGAGATAGGGAAATAGGTGCCTTTTAGAAAGTCTTTTCCTTATATATGATTCTACTTTTTTCTTGAATCAGGTTTAAAAACTCACTTCAATTTCAGTTTATATAGTTGATATATTTCTAAATAAGTTTGTATCTGTTGCTTCTTAAAATGCTTTTTAAAAGTTCTTACTGAAGTTTGGAAAAGGAAGCCAGAGAAAGCCAACAGGAGCAAAAAATTCTACAGCAAGCATACTACAGTTTTTAAAGAAGAGGAAAATTAAAACCATATGGATGAGAAACAATTGTTTCTCCTTTTTTGCTCCAAGAATAGATGGAGGTGTTTGAGATAAATCAAAGACGTGTTAGTTTACCGTGAACACAGTAAATGCATTACCAACAGGGCTGTTAAAGCACAGATGAAGCAGTTAGTTCAAAGTGACAGGAAGGAAAAAAGTACCATTAAGAATTCATAACTCTGCTACCAAACTAACATTCCAAACACCTGGTAAACTTGCATATTTGAGGAAAGGTAAAAAGAACTCTGAAAATGAATTGAAAAAGTTCTGATTGCACACAGATGTAGCAACCATACTATGAAAACATATGTGATTTTTTTAAAAAGTACATCGGGATCTTGGTAATCAGATCTTCATTACTTGAAACATTTGGAATATTCTAGAAGTTCAAAAAGTTACTCAAGTAGTTTAGTAAAAGATACTCCTTGTTAGAATGTTTACTGATCCTTGTAACCACCTTGAATATGATATGAATGCTAACTTTTACTATTAAATCACAAATTAGACAAGATTTCCTTTTGCTTATAAAAATGGGGCAAAGTAATTTCTTTAGTTAATAAAAATTATCTTATAACATATTTATATATAAGTCATATTGAAAAAGGCACAAATGCTAATGTTTATTTATTTTCAATGTGAATAAAACTGTGCTTTAGTTTGTTCATACCTAGATATGTTTTCCTGCCACAATTAATCATGTTTATGCTGGTTATCTTCTTAGAGTTATCCATATTAAGCAAACTTTTTCATGTTTATATTGTACCTGACATTCAAAATAAGTATTTCTAGTTTCTAATGTACTTATGATTTTTGTCTTAAAGGGGAAAGTGAAAAACTATGTTCTTCAAGACAACTTTGAAATGCACAGATTTGAACTTCCAGTAATTGGAGTTCTCCCTAACAATTTATTTTTCCCAAAATCAATATTTCAAAAACAAGGAAAAGAACTTCCCTTCTCTTTAAATATTGACTGCTGTTTGAATGTCAAATTTAGTGAACTTTCCATGTGTAGAGTTGCTTTTAGTCAGATGCTTGCAAAAATTTACACTGCTTACAAATTATTTATTTTCGGTACCTCCTTGGCATTTCTTATTTCTACTGTCTTTACCTTATTTCTACTATCCAGTGTTTGAAAACACTTGGTATTTTTTTTTTTCCTTAGCTAGAGAAAGTGATCGAAAAACAATACCACTAAATAGTTGGGAAAATTTGATTAAAGAATTCAATAAAATATGCAAGAAACAGGTATATAACCAATGTGTTTAAAGTTTTCTCTATAGTTTCAAGATCATTTGTAAGCTGAAGTTATTCTTGAATTAATATAGTCATGTCATTAAACATTATAATAATCGTTGTATGAGGCAGCTTACTCTTGATAACTGTGCTTCTCACTTTCAAAATACAACATTTGATTTCTCCTGAAAAGTTGTCTTATGACACTTTATGGTCACTTGTTATAATGAGCACATATTATATTCCTGGATTACTGTAATTCAGATGAAGGATTCTTCCTTTGTTAAATTAATCAATACATTGATAAACACATGCAATCATATTGGGAACAATTTTTATAGTAAATTCATGCTTCAGGAGTGATGATATCATATATGTGTTTCACACTCCGTAATGCCAACCATTTATTGGGTATATTTAATAAGCTTATGAGCAACTGAATAGTTAGACAAAAATGCTTTATGTCTACTAGAGCTGGAATTAGAAATTTTGCATCCTCAATGAAGAGTACTTGTTGGCAGAGATTGTCACCATGATTCTAGGAACAAATAACAATACTAAAAGCAAAATAAAGGACAATTACTTTTGTAAAAAATATTAGTTTGAAAGGCAAATTTAGAGAAAGAGAGAGAGAGAGAGCACACTTCCATCCTCTGGTTCACTCTGCAAATGGCCACAAATCAACTGCCAGGGTTAGGCCAAGCTTAATCCAGGAAATGGGACTCTATCTGGGTCTCCCACATGGGTGTCAGGGGTCCAAGTACATGCATGGACTATCTTTTTCTGCTTTCTTAGGTGCGTTAATGGGGAGCTGGATCAGAAGCAGAGCAACTGCAACTTGAACCAGCACTCATATGGGAAGCCAGCATTGCAGGCAGTTGCTTAACCTGTTGTGCCACAATGCTGACCACTAAAATTACCCTTTATAGAGAACTGAACAACCACTATCTGACCCTTGATAAATGTGTTTTTTTGTAGTATTTATAATGCTTGGAAGATAACTGAGGTAAAGTTACTGTTCTATCAATTAATTCAAAGATTTAAATACTCTTATTTGCAAGAGGTATTATCCTATATTTGCAGAATGCATATAGACAAAATATATTTAGAAATATATTGAAAACCAAGACATCCATGAGTGTATGTTGAAATTAAGATTTCATAAATTATTTCATAAATTATTTCAAGATTTCAACATGGTTTTGTAGTCTTGTCATAATATTTTGAAGCCTGGTAGCAACATACATGATTTCAGTAAATCCTTAACTATGATTCCTTCTCGAAATTATTTAAAGGTAAGTTGGAATTTTTTAAAAGGAGTTCCAATCTTTAAATTGTCAGTCAAAACTTTAAAATTTAATCATTTGTTAGTACAATATGAATAAGACAATTGGTGCTTAATATGCTCTGTATACACATATGTGGGCAGTAAAACACTGAAAGCATTTCCAAATGGTCTCATTCCAAGTGATGTATTCTGAAGTCATGGAAATTTCAAGTCCCTCCCCTGAGAACTGGTGATGTTTATGAGGGGCTGTTTCTGTTGTTGAGCCCTGAGTTACAGAGGCTATTTCCCATACTGTAAAACACCGTTCCAATCTTTTAGCCTCTTATTAACTGTGCTCTGCTTGGTTTAATGTTCTTGTCCTCTGTATACACAGCATTTGGGAAATGCCTTCAGGGAGACTTGTATGTAGAATATTAGATTCACTTCTGTTTGACTTCTTTTCCTCCCAGGGATACTGGTCTCTCAAGTCCTCCCCTTCGGATGCCTTGGTTGTTTTCCAATGATCCCTTAAAAAATGTCTAGCTTTTAGTTATTCTTAGTTGGAGGCTCACTCTGATAGAAGCTATTCCAAATTGCTTGCAGCAGTCAGCTGTAGATATGATGTTTTTAAAGACATTGAATGTATAGAGTTTTGTCTATCAAGGAAGGGCAACCGAGAGAATGAGTGGTGGGGGGCAGAGAGGCTTCTTGGTGAGATTCTAGTTTACGAGGGCCAACCGCAAGTTAAGAGCAGTCATTCTGGTGGTTGTTCAAGACTTCAGAGAAAAGGATTTAATTTTTTTCTTGACTACACAGGTTTCCTTATGTGGTGAATCTTTTCAGGTTTTTAAACTCTAGACCTTCCTGATACTTGAGAAAGAAATCTTCTACTCCTGCTTGGAATGAACTATGTCTTCCCCTTCACATTGAAGGCCAATATGATTCTACTTGGTGATAGGTCCTTTTGGAAGCATGAGGTTAGCTGAGGTCATGAGTTCGGAGCCTGCAGGGTGTGTTAGTGGCTACAGAAGAAGATGAAGAGGCACAGATTGTGTTCTCCTATGCCATGTGAGGACACTGCCATAGGTGGCCGTCTGAAACCAGGAAGGGACCCTTACTAAGAAACCACTTCAGCTGGCACTTTGGGCCTCCAGCCTCCAGACCTGTGAGGATAAATGCCTGCTGTTTAAGGCACCCAGTGGGTGGTGGTTGAGTTCTGCTCTCTGGAGAGCGTGATTCTCAAGGATTCCTAGTACACTCTTGTAGCCTCTTTATTTCTGGCAAGTTTTGATCCTTTATGTTGAGACAACATTATACCAGAGATCTGGAACCCAGAACATCACTCATTATCTTCATCTTTATATAAATATGTAGCATTTAGTTTTTTATACTGACAGTTTTCTTTACAGGAAGTCTTTGGTATTGGCATGTAATTTTCATAATATTTCTATGAAAGAATAGTTCAATTTATTTTGCAATAATTTTCTTCATAAAGTAGATTACTGAAAATATTTAAATTAATTAGGCTATATAAATATCTTAATAAGTATTTTAATCATACTTTATATGAAAATATCACATATAAAAGATTAAAAATGTTATATGTAAACATGACATAAATATATCACATACATAACCTATATGTATATATCTGTGTTTGTTATGCACACAAATACAAACACAGAACATTACAGCATGCTGATAATCTTATTTATATTGTATATTCACTCTGAAGGATCATTACATAACTTTTTTTGCAAACCTGTTGGAACTAAATCTCATGGAAGCAACAGTAACTCTTGAAGAGTCCATTGTTCAGAAGAGTCGATTCTTAAACACAGTTTTTCAAGCCTATGTAATGTTGCTGCAGTACTAGATTGAAATAATGTATCTCCATTGTTAAGTGTCTGCAAGATTTTATAATACATGTTGCCAAATGTTTTTTAAACATGAAAGCCTCTTTTGAATTCAAGTATGAATGTTTTCCCGAGTCCTGTGTTCATGGTACTTAGTAAATGGAAACTTAATCTGACTGTGGTTTTAGTGCTGAGGCTTTTAGGGAGTGATTAGATAAGGTCATAGGGTGGAGCCTCCATGATTAAATCCAGATGACTGTAAAGACAGGAAAGAACAGGCAGACAAACACAGGTACACACCCTATATCACCATGTGCTGTCCTGTGATGGCAAGAAGACAGTCACCAAATGTAGGCCCTCAACTTTACAGCTGCAGAAATATGAGATACAATAAACCTCTTTCCTTTATAAAGCAGTCTGCCTCATATAATTCATATTACGGATGGATAGCTAACCAGTACTTATGGAAATACTTGAAGTTTTTGCTTGAAAATACTTTCTATGATTTCTTAAAATTGTATTTAAGAAACATGTATGAGTAGCGTGGGCTGAAGCACTGTTTGAGATGTATAATGCCTATGATCTGAGAGGAAAATCACAGTGCTCAATCTTCTAAGCAAGAGATCTGATATGCAAGCTGGATGAAAATCACATCCTCTGTGACACTAAAATTCAAAGACTAGATTTTCTCATGCATGCTATCCATAATTAAAATTTAAAAAAAAAATGGGGGCTGGTGCTGTGGCGCAGCAGGTTAATGCCCTGGCCTGAAGCGCTGGCATCCCATATGGGCACCCGGTAGAGACTTGGCTGCTCCACTTCCCATCCAGCTCTCTGCTATTCCCTGGGTGAACAGTAGAAAATGGCCCAAGTCCTTGGGCCCCTGCACCCGTGTGGGAGACTGGGAAAAAGCTCCTGGCTCCTGGCTTCGGGTCAGTGCAACTCCAGCTATTGCAACCAATTGGGGAGTAAACCATCTGATGGAAGACCTCTCTCTCTCTCTCTCTCTCTCTCTCTCTCTGTGTGTGTGTAACTGACTTTCAAATAAATATATACATCTTTAAAAAAAAAATTAAAAAATTAAAAATTTCAAAAATAGAACAATGACTATAAAACATGAAAGACTGCTTATTAAAAATTCTAAGATATTGGAATAGTGGATACTGGGTATGGGATTCCAAAAATATGTTTTAAAAATTCAAAATCAATAAGAAATGAGAAATTGACTAATGTGCTGTTTCAAAAATCAAATTTAAATAAAAATTTAACAAATAAAATTAATAATTTTATATAAGGTACAGCAAAAGGGGAGCATGATAAATTAGATGACAAACCTGAAGAAAACTTTCAAAAATGAGGCACAATAAAAAGAAAAGCAAAGTTGAATAATACAGGGACATGTGTTATAGGCTATTGTGAAAGGCATTGCATATACTTGGAATTCCAGAAAAAGAAGAAAAATACAACGGGGCAAAAGCAATATTTAGAGGTAATGTTAGAATTTCTAAAATTTATGAAGGTCACTCATCTACATATTCAAGAAACTCAATGCACATCAAGAATATATACACTTATCATCACATTTATACAGCATTGTAAATCTACTGAAACCAATGACAAAGAGACAAACTTAGCAAACAGGGACAAAAGGGACTTAACCTTCAATAATAAAAACTGGTAAATAATTTTTCAAAGATATAGTATAAATGAAATTCAGTCCTACAAGAACACTAAGAATCAGTGTAGAACATACATCACAATTGTCCCAAACATCAGGTTAAGTACCTCAAAGGGTTATTTATCTATGAATCTCTATTCTTTTGTTGCTTTGTTAACTCGTCTTAGATTTAAGCCTCTTCTACAGCTGGGCAGGGTAGGCTTGAAGGAGACAGAAGCCCTCTGGTTGGGTACATGGAATTTAAAATGTGTGTAGGGTTTTTCAAATGACAAAAATAGCATGAAATGAGAACACAAATGGACATGAAGGATTGCAATATTTTTGCCTTGTCAAGGATATGGTAAAATAATAACTTCAAATTGTTTGTAATAAATCTAGTATTCAGTAACCATTAAATAATAAAAAATTAAAATAGGCTATTAAAATATTAAAATAAGTATAACTAATAAGCTTACAAAGAGGTCATAAGGTTTATAAGAAATAATTAGCCCAAAAATGCAACTAGGAAAAGAAAAAAAATAATAGCTGACACTTACTGTAGATGATAAATATAAATCTAACTATTTGTCAAATGCAAATAAATAGGTTAAATGTTACAATTAAAAGACATAAGACAAGATCAAAATTAAAATAATGACATGAGAACAATAAATCAAATTACATGCAGTTTGAATAATAAGATAAATATGAGAATGAATAATATATTTAAGTAAATTGCAAATAAAAGTCATATCTTAAATGATTAATCAAAAAACATTAGAATAGCCATTGTAATATTGACAAAGCTAATCTTAAGGAAGGAAATATTATTGCAGATCAACAGTGACATTTTCCAGTATCAATGACCCCATAAACTATCCACATTGATCATTTTAGTTGGCAACTACTTGACACTTTTGAAAAAAAAATCTTCTGAATGAAATTAGAAATATTCTAGTAGGTTTCAATATTAGCAAGGTGATACAGTGATACAAAATTCTAAAATATCATATATTTGCTCAGAGAAATATAAAAATATTCTTATGAAAATATATAATAAATGAAAGCAGATGATACAAATATTTATCAACAGTTATGGTCTACAGGCATATAGTTCATTAATTTAATAAAATTGTTTTAAAAAGTACTGCAGAGGCCAGTGATGTGGCTTAGCGGGTAAAGCCACAGCCTGCAGTGCTGGTATAGCAAATGGATGCCGGTTCGTGACCTGGCTGCTCCACTTCCTGGCCTGGGAAAGCAGGAGGAGTCCTTGTGACCCTGCACCATGGGAGACCCAGAAGAAGCTCCTGGCTCCTGACTTCAGGTTGGCTCAGCTCTGCCTGTTGTGGCCAGTTGGGGAGTGAACGAATGAATGGAAGACCTCTCCTTCTCTTTCTCTCTCTCTCTCTCTCTCTCTGTAACTCTGAATTTCAAATAAATAAATAAATCTTATTTAAAGAAAAGTACTGCTGTCGAAGAATAACTTACTATTTTACTACTTTTAGTATTTCTTTGTTCTATTAATACCATTGGTTAAACTCTTTAACTAATACACAATTATTCTTAGTCATTTAAATTTAACTGAAATGATCCCTGTTAAATATAACAGTGGGAATAAGAGAGGGAAGAGATGTACAGTTCGGCACATGCTCACTCGGACTTATCCCTAATGGTAGAACTAGAAATGTGTCAGGGGATTCCAATTCAATCCCATCAAGGTGGTATGTACCAATGCCATCTTATTTCTTAAAGTGATCAGTTTAAGTTCATAATTGATCAAAAAGATAGGATTAATTGTCAAAGGAGCTGGCGCGGTGGATCAACAGGCTAATTCTCCACCTAGCAGCACCGGCACACCGGGTTCTAGTCCTGGTCGGGGCACCGGATTCTGTCCCGGTTGCCCCTCTTCCAGGCCAGCTCTCTGCTATGGCCCGGAAGTGCAGTGGAGGATAGCCCAAGTGCTTGGGCCCTGCACCCCATGGGAGACCAGGATAAGCACCTGGCTCCTGCCTTCTGGTCAGTGCAGTGCACAGGCTGCAGTGCGGCGGCCATTGGAGGGTGAACCAATGGCAAAAAGGAAGACCTTTCTCTCTGTCTCTCTCTCTCTCTCTCACTATCCACTCTGCCTGTCAAAAATTTAAAAATAAATAAATAAATAATTGTCAAAGGGATTACATAAATAAGCAGTTTCTGCAAATAATAATTGATAGAATTAAAAAGGAGAAAATGATCCTACATGAGAAGCAGGATACGCAGCAGACTCTAGAATGGCAAATGCCCTAAACAGCACTCTGGCCTCAGAATCAGCCCTTAAGGCATTCGCATTTGCCTAAAAAGCCCATGAGAGTTTCGCAGGTATGGAAAGCCAAGACACTGTGGCAAAAACAAATGACCTAAATGAAAGATCTCTGTGAGTGAGATCCCAGCAGGAAGAATGGGCCATCAAAGAAGGAGGTACCTTTCTCTGAAAGGAGTTGAGAACTTCCACTTTGAATATGGCCTTGTCTAAACAAGATCAGAGTTGGTGAACTCAAGAGACATCCATAGCCTTCGCAGCTCATGACAAGAGCCTCAGGAGATTACTGATGTCATAAATAAGAGTGTCAATTCTTAAATCAACAATGGGAATAATTGTGCACTTACTCCCCATGTAGGACCTCTGCCCTTAATGTGTTGTACTATGCAAATTAATGGTAAAACTACTACCCAAAAGTACTTTATACTTTGTGTTTCTGTGTGGGTGCAAACTGTTAAAATCTTTACTTAGTATATACTAAGTTGATCTTCTGTATATAAAGATAATTGAAAATGAATCATGATGAAGAATGGGATGGGAGATGGAGTGGGAGATGGGATGGTTGTGGGTGGGAGGGAGGTTACTAGGGAGGAAAATCCCCTATAAATCAAAAGTTGTTCTTTGGAAATTTATATTTATTAAATAAAAGTAAAAAAAAAAAAAGAAAATTGGCTACCTAAAAAAAAAAAAAGTTTTGCAAGTTGAATATGAACAAGAAGAGTTTCAACCTGGGGCAAAAATGACATGCTTTCAATCTATTCTACACTATCAAAATTAAAATTATTATCATTCTCTACCTCACTCTTTAACACTCTGTCTTCTAAACATCCACCTTCCAACTACAATATCCATATTACTGATTCATGAATGAGGAACCTATAACTGAATTTATGATACCCAAACTCAACCAGATCCTAAGGAATATCAGCAGATTTTTAAAATTATAAACGGAATATTTCTCTTAAACTGACTCTCTTATCCCACAGGAGATAGTGAAAATGTTGTCACTCTCCTCAGCACTGCTTTTCTAATTCTTCCAGTGTTACCTTACAAGTAGCCTCTTAAGTCTCAGTGCATATTGAATCAAAACCTTCATTAATCGGCTGTCACACAACTTGTATATGTCAGCATCTTTGTTCTATTTGTCATGGTAGAATGGAAGAAGCATTTCTCCCACCTCAGTCAATTGCTTTACTGGTACTCTAGATCTCATTAGTGACTTCACTTTATTTTTTATCCCCTCTGACAACTATAATCAACCTCAGCTTTTCTGTTGGCTTCATCTGATCAACATCTAAGTAACTTCAAGAACTTTTCAATTATTTCAAAAGAATGAAAAACAACATTTCTTAACTCTCAGTAGCTAACCTCCAATTCTCCCTTCCCTTCAAAGTCAGGCTTGTTTAACAATATATGCTTTTTTTTCATGCCTTCACTGTACATTTATTCCACTATCTATTGGATATATGGCATTTGCCCCCACCAATATATTAAAGATCTCCCAACAAAGTCATTTTCATCTGCAGTTTAATCATGCTTGCCTGTGTTTGAGTTTATAACTATTTTGTTTTTCACTTATTATGCTATATTAATGAACATTTCTTTCTTGGAACACTTCCTTGCTTTCTTAGCTTTTGCAAATTCTTCTTAGGAACCTTGTCTTCTCTCTTGTTCACTCTTTTTGTCTTCTAGCCAGTTTTTCACTTTAACTTTGTTTTCTTTTAATTATTAAATATTTTATATTTATAGAAAGCAATAGAGGAAAGTATAATGAAAACACATGTACATAGTACCCAGGTTGGCTAACCCTCATTATTTTGTTTCTTGCCCCAATTTTTTTCAAAGAATCAAGTGACTCCATATAAATTTGAAGTTTCTGTGTATTTCATGTTGATCTCATTTTCTTACTTTCAAATTTGTTCTTTCACAATAGGATTTTGTAAATCAGCATTTTTAAAAAACTTTATGGTGCTGTGGCTCACTTGGCTAATCCTCTGCCTGTGGCGCCGGCACCCCAGGTTGTAGTCCCAGTTGGGGCACTGGACTCTGTCCCAGTTTCTCCTCTTCCAGTCCAGCTTTCTGCTGTGGCCCGGGAAGGCAGTGAGGGTGGTCCAAGTGCTTGGGCCCTGCACCCACATGGGAGACCAGGAAGAAGCAACTGGCTCCTGGTTGCGTATCAGTGCAGCACGCCAGCTGTAATGGCCATTTGGGGGGTGAACCAATGGAAGGAAGACCTTTCTCTCTCTCTCTCTGTCTAACTCTGCCTGTCCAAAAAAAAAAAAAAAGAAAAGAAAACTTTATTTGAAAGATAGAGTAAGAGATATAGAGGGAGGAATAGAGAGAAAGATTTCCAGCTGCTGGTTTACTCTCCACATAACTGTAACTACAATGACTGGGCCAGCCTGAAGCCAAGATCCATGAGTTTCTTCCAGATTTCCCACAAGGGTTTTGGGGCCCATGTATGTGAGTCATCTTCCACTGCTTTCCCTGGTGCATAGCAGGGAGGATAGTGGCTCTGAAGTGGACCAACAAAAACAAACAACAAAAACAAAGCCAGAGCATCATAATATCTGATTTCAAGACATACTACAAAGCATTTATAATCAAAACAGCATGGTACTGGCAAAAAACAGATGTGTATACCTGCAGAACAGAATAGAAACTCCAGAAATCAATTCACATATCTACAACCAACTAATCTTCAGCAAATGAGCTAAAATCAATCTTTGGAGCAAAGACAGTCTCTTCAACAAATGGTGCTGAGAAAACTGGATATCCACATGCAAAAGTATGAAACTAGATCACTACCTTACATCTTACACAAAAATACACTCAAAAGATTAAAGACCGAAATCTATGAACTGATAAATCAAATTACTAATGAACACTAGGGACACTCTCTAAGAGATTGCAATAGGCAAAGACTTCTTGGAAAAGACCACAGAAGCATAGTCAATCAAAGCCAAAATGGACAAATGGGATTATATCAAGCTAAGAAGCTTCTGCATTGCAAAAGAAACACTCAGCAAAGTGAAGAGACAACCAACAGATTGGGAGAAAATATTTGGAAACTATGCAACTGAGCAAAGTTTAATATCTAAAAACTATAGAGATCTTAAGAACTTCAACAACAGCAAAACAAATGATCCAGTTAGGAAATGGAAAAGGGCTCAAACAGACATTTTTCAAGATAGGAAATTCTAATGGCCAACAGACACTTAAGAAAATGTTCAGGATCACTAACCACAAGGGAAATGCAAATCAAAACCACAGTGAGTTTTCACCTCATTGTTTAGAATGTCTTTCACACAGTAGTCAACAGACAAGAAACACTGGTGAAGATGTGGGGGAAAATGTACCCTAGTCCACCAATGCTGGTGAGGATATAGGTGCAAGAGTACCATAATCCACTATTGGTGGGAATGTAAACTGGTGCAGCCACTGTGGAAGACAGTATGGAGGTATATCAGAAATCTGAATATAGACCTACCATATCATCCAGCCATCCCACTCAGGGGAATTTATCTAAAACAAAAGAAATCAGCACAGGAAAGAGTTATCTTTACCCCCATGTTCACTGCAGCACAATTTATCATGGCTAAGGCATGGAATCAACACAATTGTCCATCAACTGTTGACTGAATAAAGAAATTATGGTATATATACACTATGGAGTATGGAGTACTATTCAGCTGTACAAAATTATATCCTGTCTTTCACAATAAGATGGACAGAAGTGGAAACCTTATACTTAGTGAAATAAGCAAATCCTAAAAAAAATAGATATCATATGTGTTCCATTATCCAAGGTAAATAATAGAGTACCTGAAATGCAATGTATTGTAGTGAAATAGAGATTTTGAGATTCAATGATTGTTTGTAGTCCTTGTCTCTTCCACTGAGAAACAGTATTTTTTTTCTGTTTTTATCTTCATACTATTTGTTGAACCCTTTCATTTAATGTAGGATTAACTATATAATCATTCATTGTACTGAAAACTGATCTTTGTAAAAATTAAGGGTGAGAATGTGAGAGGGAAAGGAGGAAGGGTTGGAGCATGGACAGGAGGGAGGGTAAGAAGGAAGTGTCACTATGTCCCTAAATCTGTATATATAAAATATACTAAAGTTGTGTAACTTAAATAAAAGTGCTGTCAGGCTAGTATTACATACATATTTATATATACATATCTCTATATCCAAATCTTGATCTTTATAGAGAAAAGGGAAATAGGTTAGAAATATAATGCTGGGAAAAAATAACTAGTCTGAGAGACTAAATTTAACCATGGTTCCTCATAATTTCAAACTAAAACTCTGACGTTAATAAGATGGCTCTTCCTAAATTTTTACCAGGGGTGATGCTGTGGCACAGCAAGTTAAACATGCCCTCCAGCATCAGCATTCCATAATGGGAACTGTGGCCCATGTTGTGGAGTGACAGATCACGCTGCTGCCTGCCGTGTTGGCATCCGATACTGGCACCTAGGAAAGCAGTAGAAGATAGCTCAAGTCCTTGGGCCTTGCACCCCCAAGGGAGACCTGGAAGAGGCTCCTGTCCCCTGGCTTCTACCCAGCCTGGTCAGGTTCACTGTAGCTGTTTGTGGAGGGAATAAATGGATGGAAGATCTCTCACTCTGTCTCTCCTTCTCTTCCTCTGTAACTCAGACTTTCAAATAAATAAATAAATAAAACTTTAGGAATGAGTCACAGAGATTTAAAAAAAGTTTGTATTTTTTCTTACCAATGTCATGGTACAGAGTGCCTTCTTTGGGTTTACAATAAAACATTTGAGTCAAAGGGATCACATAAACAAGACTGGTGTCTGCTAATACTAACTGATAGAATCGAAAAGGGAAAAAAAATGATCCAACATGGGAAGCGGGATACACAGCAGACTCATAGAATGGCGGATGTCCTAAACAACACTCTGGCCTCAGAATCAGCCCTTAAGGCATTCGGATCTGGCTGAAGAGCCCATGAGAGTATTTTAGGCATGGAAAGCCAAGACACTCTGGAAAAAAAAAGAGGACCTAAATGAAAGATCTCTGCGAGTGAGATCCCAGTAGAAAGAATGGTCCATCAAAGAAGGAGGTACCTTTCTCTGAAGGGAGGAGAGAACTTCCACTTTGACTATGACCCTATCGGAATAAGATCAAAGTCAGTGAACTCTAAAGGCTTCCATAGCCTTGGAAACTGATGACTAGAGCCTAGGGTGATTACTGATGCCATAAACAAGAGTGTCAAATTGTTAAGTCAACAACAGGAATCACTGTGTACTTACTCCTCATGTGGGATCTCTGTCCTTAATGTGTTGTCCAATGTGAATTAATGCTATAACTAGTATTCAAATAGTATTTTACACGTTATGTTCTGTGTGGGTGCAAACTGATGAAATCTTTACTTAATATATACTAAATCAATCTGAATATAAAGATAATTGAAAATGAATCTTGATGTGAATGGAATGGGAGAGGGAGCAGGAGATGGGAGGGTTGCAGGTGGGAGGGAAGTTATGGGGGGGGAAGCCATTATAATCCATAAACTGTACTTTGGAAATTTATATTTACTAAATAAAATTAAAAAAAAACAATAAAACATTTGACTGTATAGACAAGCCATTTCAAAACGGTGTCCTAATTAAAATATAATTATGAAACATTAAAATATAATATGATTTATCCACAAAAAAGGCTTGTGTTGAAATTTACTAATCCCTTGAAGTCCAATTCAATCCATCCTCTAAGTCTAGTCTTTTCTGAGCTCCTATGTAGATATGACCATTCTCTTTTTTCCGTTTCTCTTGGTGTCTTTATATAAGATTCCATGTTTCAGGCCCTTAGTATGTATTATGTTGCTATAACAAAATACTTGGAATCAGCATTGCATAAGGGAAATAGGTTTATTTGATTTATAGTTCTGGAGGTCCAAAACCATGGAACAAGCATCACTTTCTGGTGAGAGCCAGTGTTGCATCATACCATGGTGGGTGAGATCACATCCAGGAGATTGTGTGGGAGAGGGGTTGATCATATGGCAAGATAAGAAGTGGGAGTGGGGCAAGGAAACTGAACTCCCTTTATAACAATTGTCTCTAGCACTAACTAATGTAATTCATTAAGAGTTAGAATGTACTCATGTGAGACATAACTCACGGCTGAAACAAAACACTAAATCCATTTAAAGATCTAACCAATATCTTAGATCTCCCCACCTCAACAAAGTTGTATTGCGCTATTAAGCCAGTACATGTGTTTTTGTGGGGACAAGCTAACGTCAAATCATGGTGGACACATAATCATCTTTGCAACTACTTTATTGCTGGTTCAAGTTATTTTACCTTTCAATTTCCTATATTAACTGACAAACTTATTTGCACAAGATAAGAACATTATTTTAAAATTAAATTTGCAGTTTGGGATAGTATACTATAGAGTAACAAAGGCATTAATTTCAGTAAAATATTAGTAGGAATATATGACTTCTCATGATTGTCTTCTACTTGTCATTAGACGAAATTTTAATGACAAAGGACTATGATTATACAATAGAATATACCTGTGAATTTATTATTAAAAACAAATCAGTTCAGACTATGATAGCATAAGCTTTAAGTTTTCAAACTAAAATAACTCTGAAAGCCACAGGTAAGCAAAATTATTTTGTTTCACAACACACAGGGAATATTATATAAAATATCACAAACTCTGACATATTTATCTGGCAGCTGGGTTATGTTCACTGTGGGGACTGTGATTCCAAATTCATAATGCATATTTAATAGTCCAACATTTATACTGCTCTGAGGTAGGATTTTTATACATAATTATCTTTTATTTTTGTTTCATTTCTTAAAAAGTTACACTTCAGAAATAAAATATGTCTTATACATATGGGCATAAATTTTTCCCATGTCTCTGTTGGCCATTTGTTTTATACTGAAAATGGTAGGAACCCTCACTAATTATAGAGAAGTTTACATCCCAATTCTCTATTGATTTTCTGTATAGCAGTAAGAAAACACCTTCAGTGTACTTAGGAAACACGTCGTCATTACAAAGTAATGACATTGCCCACTTTTAAAATGATAGGCTGAGAAAAAGTACTTGAAGTTTCTTTTTTTTGTTATTTTTGTTTTTGTTTTTTAAAATAAGCTTTGTTTGGTCAATGCTAATAAGTGCATTACAGGAAACTTAAAAACACAGAAACAAAGAACAAAGTCATCTAACCAAAAGCAGTTGAGTTCAACATGTCCTTCTAGGTCCTATGTGTGCACACACAGCATCCACTTTTATGTGACTGAGATATGGAATGTATGGATCATGCTATTTCACACTTCATGAATATTTATCAATTCAAAATCCCAAAACTGTATGAGTATTTTGATAAACATAAATATACTATATCAACTCAGTCTGTTAGGAAAAAATGTAATTGATTTTCTTAGGAACAAAAATTTTGTAAAAGACAAAAAGAACAGGCATCTAAATACAAGTTTTGGCTGAGTTACAATAAGATGCTGCATTCTCTTATTGCCTTACAGTGACACACCCAGCAACGGTGCATACTAAGTGTTCTGTTTCCAAGAGAATTCAGGATCAGATTGGTACGACCAAAATATTAGCAAGAAGGAATGTTTGCATTCACTTACTTAATGGATTCCTACAGCACAGTCAAAAGAAATGCACATCCACCAATGGCTATCATCAAAATAAGCAAAAGTAATCAAATAATCACACACACACTCACACACACACATTCTCTCTCTCTTTCTCTTTCTTCCTCTATCATATGTTGGTCTGTATTTGCAAGATGACATAACTGATATAATGACCAGTTAAGGGTGAGACAGACTCTTATAAGCATGGATCTTAACCCAGTCTTACTGGGTCATGAAGAGTATCTGAATATTACCTAATTTTGTAGGATCAGACACTCACTGACATGATGTTAACATTATATTGAATAAAATTATTTGAAAAATGAAATTCCTATATTAAATGAGAACAGAAATAGTAATTAATTCAAATAAGTGCAATGTGAAGAACATTTTATGATCAAAATGGTATTAGGTTATTAATCTGGTATTAGTTTGATTAACTATGTAGCAACTTACTTAAAATTCAATGTTTTCAGTTTTGTTTTCTCTTCCTTTTTTATTGTCTAAAACTGCTAAGGTTGATTAGTCTGGGATTGACGCTGTGGCACAATGGGTTAAAGCCCTGGCCTGAAGCGCCAGCATCCCATATGGGCGCCAGTTCAAGTCCTGGCTGCTCCACTTCTAACCCAGCTCTCTGCTGTGGCCTGGGAAAGCAGTAGAAGATGGCCCAAGTCCATGGGCCCCTGCACCTGCGTGGGAGACCCAGAAGAAGCTCCTGGCTCCTGGCTTTGGATCTGTGCAACTCTGGCCATTGCGGCCAAATGGAGATGGAAGACCTGTCTCTCTCTTTCTCTCTCTCTCTCTGCCTCTCCTCTCCCTTTGTGTAACTCTTTCAAGTAAATAAATAAATCTTTTAAAAAAATAAAAAAGAAAGGTTGATTAGTTTACTTGATTCTTATTCATGACTTGCTGGAACAAATACTCAGAAAACGTGTTCAGGGGAACTAGAGACTTGACAGATCCCTTGATCCCTTGAGACATGCAGATCCCTAGAGAAGGCATCTCCACTGGACAGGGGAGGGACAGCATCACAAGATTTTACAGCAGTAAGTATGGAAAATTCTAGTATTGGTCTCATCCACTATTTCCTGGCATGAGGACCAAAAAAGCATACACACTACCGAGTAGTCACTTAAATCTGGGCAATTACATTTACTCTCTATGCACCTCTCCAAATGGTTTGGAGACCCAAAATAAACAAGCATTCAACAAGGCACAGTATATCAAAGTATGTGAAAGTCATGAGTATCTGAAAGTCATGATGAATTTCTTAAGATTTACAAAGCTGTTTGACAACTAACAATTTTTCTCTTGTTCCTTAATGAATTTTTATATTCAGATTTTTTTATTTGCTGTATAATGATTTTGACATGTTGGCCTCATCCAGTCACATCAGTTGACAGATAAGAACCACATGATTCTGTGAAGTTAAATAATTTTCTAAAATGTATGTAATTTAATGCTATACCCACTATTGGAAACATATCTTTATTCCCATTCTTTCATGCTTTTCAGCATACCATTTAACACGTTATTAATACATTTTTATTAATGTATTTATCATGTGATTTTAGTAGGATAATCATTTATATTTGAGTTGACTAAATAAGCCTTTTCAGCAAACATTCACAATATATACCAATGAAATAATTACTTTTATGTAAATCGGTTTGTAGGTCAGCACTGCATATGAGTACACATGAGCTTACTGTTTGAATGTCTCTGTCTTCATTTCTTCTATTGGAGAAAGAAGAGTCACATTAACAACCCTGTTCTCAAAAGGCTAAGTGACGGCCGGCGCCGCGGCTCAATAGGCTAATCCTCCTCCTGCGGTGCCGGCACCTTGGGTTCTAGTCCCGGTTGGGGCACTGGATTCTGTCTCGGTTGCTCCTCTTCCAGTCCAGCTCTCTGTTGTGGCCCGGGAAGGCAGTGGAGGATGGCCAGGTGCTTAGGCCCTGCACCCGCATGGGAGGCCAGGAGGAAGCACCTGGCTCCTGGCTTTGGATCAGCATGGTGTGCTGGCCGCAGTGCGCAGGCCACAGGGGCCTTTGGGGGTGAATCAACGGAAAAGGAAGACCTTTCTCTCTGTCTCTCTCTCTCACTGTCCACTCTGCCTGTCCAAAAAAAAAAAAAAAAAAGGCTAAGTGACGAGGAGTGAAATGTTTTCAATGGACTTATAACAGAATATCTGTCATTCTGGCTTCCTGAAAGCTTTTCAGGCCCTGAGAACATATGCTACAATGTAATGGTTAAGAGGTGATCATAATGTGTGTGGTGTAAAGGAACAGTCAGCCATAGTAAAAAAATTAAAAAAAAAAAAGATTTATGGGCTATTATGAAAGCAGACAAAAAATAGATAAATAAAAAATGATGACAAGGATGTAGAGCAAAGGGAAGCCTGATATCTGTCGGTAGGAATGCAAATTTCTAAAGCCATTATGGAGAACAGTACTGAGGTCCTAAGAAACTAAAGATAGATCTCCTATATGACCAACTACCCCACCTTTGTGTATGTATCCAAAGGAAATAAAATCAGCACAGAAAAGAGATACTTGAAATTCCATATTCTTTGCAGCATTGTTCACAATATTCAAGAAACAGAACCAACCTTAGATGTCCATTGATGGATGACAGATGAATAAAGAAAATATGGTATGTATACATAGTGCGATTATTCAGCCACAAAAAGAATAAAATTCTAACGTCTGCAGCTAAATGGAACTGGATGTTAAGTGAAACGAGCCAGACACAGAAATAGAAATATTACATGTTCTCTCAGATATGGAAGGAAAAAAAAAGAAGTAAGTCTGAATTAAGAATAATGATCATTAAAGATTGGGAAGGATTGACTGAGAAGAGATAGAGAGAGTAGTCATTTGGATAACAGGTACCAAAACACAGACAAGATTAACAAATTCAAGTGATCTGCAGCAGAGTGAGACATTTGTGGTTCACGGTAAACATTATATATAGTATAAGGACTGGAAAAGAGGATCTAGAAGGCTCCCAACACACACACACAAAGAAAGGGAAATGGAAAAGTTAGTTGCCTGGTGTGATCACTTTATGCTGTGGTTTTGTATGGACATATTGCACCATACTCCCATAAAAATGTACAAGTATCTCATGTTGAAACATTTAACTTTATTTAACAATTTAACTTATTTATTTAACAATTTAAACTTTATTTTCATGTGGGCATTTGATATCAACTGATGGAGCATGTACAGAATTATTTTTTTTTTAAACAGGCAGAGTTAGACAGTGAGAGACAGAGAGAAAGGTCTTCCTTTTCCGTTGGTTCACCCCCCAAATGGCTGCTTTGGCAGGTGTGCTGCGCCGATCCAAAGCCAGGAGCCAAGCGCTTCCTCCTGGTCTCCCATATGGGTGCACGGCCCAAGCACTTGGACCATCCTCCACTGCCTTCCTGAGCCACAGCAGAGAGCTGGACTGGAAGAGGAGCAACCGGGACAGAATCCGGCGCCCCAGCAGGGACTAGAACCCGGGGTGCTGGTGCTGCAGGCAGAGGATTAGCCTAGTGAGCCGTGGCACCGGCCAGAATTGCTTTTAAGTGCATAATTCTTAGTGTCTTACTTGGACATGAACATTTAAAGAAATGAAATAACAGAAATATTCAAAGCAACAATGAACCTGAATGTTCCAAGTAGTAATGTACTAATTAACATGGGCTTCAATTAAAAAAAAAAAACTAATTCAATTGACTGAAATCATTGTATACTATAATTTCTTCTACATAGGTCAGCTGGGTTTAGTAAAGAGGCAGGTGTTGTGGCACAGTAGGTTAAGCAGCCTCCTGGAGCCCCGGCATCCCAGATATGGACACCGATTGAAGTCCTGGCTGCTCTACTTCCAATCCAGCTCTCTGCTCACATACCAAGGAAAGCAGTGGAAGATGGCCTAAGTGCTTGGGCCCCTGAACCCATGTGGGAGATACAAAGGAAGATCCTGGCTCCTGGCTTTGGATCAGCTCAGCTCTGGCTGTTGAGGTCATTTGGGGAGTGAAACAGCAGATGAAAGATCTCTCTCTCTCTCTCTCTGGCTCTGCCTGTCTCTGAAACTCTTTCAAATAAATAAATAACTAACAAAAAAAAAGGAAGAAAAAGTATCTTCTTAAGCTAGGAAGAATTTATTCATTAAATGAATAAAATTGACTGTTTTCTTATTTTTTGTATTGAAAAATAAAAAACAAATTTGAAAATGAAAGCAAAAGAATTAAAAATTAGAACCAGCAAGCTCTTGTAAAAACAGTAGTGAACTTTATTGGAAAGTGAACATGAGTCTGGCCTCATATTGCTCATTTCCTGCCATCAGTGTTTCTTTAAACTCATGCAACCCTAGTACACCACAATCACTCACAATCTGAAAATGAGTGCAAAATGTTTAAACATCACGTCAATAATTAACTGATTTCTTAAACTATTACATGGTTGATTTATGAAAATCGGGTTTCCTTAGAAAATTTTAAATAATGCAATGTTGTATAATATTAGCTGTATCTTATCTTCATTAAGATCACTAAGGCCTTCTCAATTGCTTTTCCTCTTGTCTTCATTGATTGTGCATCCTGTGTGTCAGTTTTACCTTTTAGTAACACTGCCCCCTGAATGAAAATTACTACTGATGCCCTCTGAATTAAAATTACTACTGACCCTTGGTTTCTTCCCACACCAGACCCAAATCCCTCCAGGCTCCCCATACACATCCTGCATATTGTCAGACTGCAGCTCACTTTAATCTCTGACGCTTGGACTTGTGTAGATCAGCCTGCTCATCTCACATCCTCAGCCCACGTTTGTATTTTTTACTTCCTTTCGTGCCTCATATTTATGTTATGCAGGTCCATTTACATAGAAGAAAGTGGTTCCTTTTCTGTTTTCTTCTCTAACTCTACTCATCATTCCTGACTTTGTCCCACAAAAATTGCTTTGCTTATTTTAACATTTATTCATTTTACTGTCTAATATCCCATAGCATTTTAGACCATCTTTATAAAGAACAAGAATGTGCTGTTAGCGTGGTTAATTATTTCATGTGTGTTTTTACCTCTTTGGCCTGCTTTGCATAATTTGAAAGTTCATATTGTGTCTTACATTTGTGCCCGCTATACATTTCCCTTGCATCTGTCTAGCACACTGTTAAGAAAGTATATGTGCTCAAAATTCCTTGCTGATTGATTGATTGAAATAATTGCATACCATCAGGCTGTTTGTGTCATTAGCTGACAGGATCAGGTTTGAGCAATGCAGTTAAATGCTCAGCTATCAATCTGCCAGAAGCTGATGCCGACGGAAGCCATCATCCTGAGTCAGACAACTCATTAACTCAAAAGGGAGCGCTGTGGATTAGAGTTTCTCTTTATGGATTTTGATGACTTGCATTAAGTTTGATTTATTTTATTGTATTCAAGCTATATTCATGGTTTTCCTAGAAATGACATTACTTTTAGATATACTAAAAATTGTCATTCACATTCCTGGAGTAATCATGTTAATTTCCTTTGAAAAAGTTTTTTAAAAATTTTCATGACTTTAGCCAAAATCATGTTCTACTTGGTACAGGGAATCATTTTTTAGAGAAACTGAAAAATATAAGCTTATTGAGACAATAATATTTCTTGCTAAAATAAGTAGCCACAAAAACTAGAATGAATGGAATAGTGGTAGTACTACATTTTCTAAATAAAGTTTTATTTCTTTTTTTAAAGGTGTATTTATTTATATGAAAGTCAGAATTACAGAGAGAGAGGGAGAGATAGAAAGAGATCTTCCATCTGCTCATTCGCTCCCCAGATGATCACATCTACTAGGGCTAGACCAGACTGAAGCCAGGAGCTTCTTCCAGATCTCCCACATGGGTACAGGGGCACAGGGACTTGGGCCATCCTCAGGTGCTTTTTCCCAGCCACATTAGCAGGAAGCTGGATGAGAAATGGAGAAGCCAGGACTCAAGTGGTGCTCATGTGGGATGACGGCACTGCAGACTGTGGCTTAACTTGCTGCACCACAACACTGGCTCTAGTTTTATTTCTTTAGATAAAATAATTTATACACAAATATATTTTAGAATTGGTAACTGTAAATTTCAGATGTAATGGATATCATAAAATCAGGCCATTTCTTTTTTAAGATTGCTTTTTGCATATATTTTTGAATCTGTGGATATAAATAATAAATCTGAGTGTTATGAATTTTTGCCTTATATATATTCTTACACAAAAGGAAAATATAGCATAATGAGCTTCAATTGACGTTGAAGTATTGTTTTTGACTGTTAATATATTTTTATTATTTTTATTTTATTATTTTAACATATATAAAACATGTACATGTTTATGGGGTATTATGCGATATTTCAATACATGTATACATTGTGTGGTATTCAAGTCAGTATAATATAGTTGTCTTTTATCTTTTATAATTTGTTATGGTGAAATATTCAAAATTATTTCCATTATATTATAATTTAAGAAAAAACATACAGGGTATTTTCATTATCTATTGTCACTCCACTGTGCAATGGAACTCCAGAACTTTTTTCTCCTGTTTAATTATAACTTAGTATCTATTGATTAGCATTTTCTATCCCTCTTTCTCCCTAACTCTTCCTAAGCTCTGATAAGAACAATTCTATTCAGAATTTTTCTGAGACCAATTGTTTTAGGTTGCACATATGGATGAGCTCCTGGAATACTTTCTTTCTGGGCCTGGCTTACTTCATTTAATATAGTGACCTCTACTACAATCCATGTTGTTGCAAGTGACAATAATTCATGCTTGTCTGTGGCTGAATACTATTCCATTGTGTATACATACCACGTTTTCTTTTTCCATTCATCAGCTGGTGTACAATTAGGTTGTTTCCACTTCTTAGCGTTGTGAATAGTTCTGCAATAAACATGAGAGTGCTGATGTCTCTTCAAAGACTGATTTCATACCTTTTGGAAATTTTTCAATACTGGAATTTTTGCATGATATGGCAATTCCATTTTGTAATTCATGAGGAATTTCCCTAGTGGAAATTCCACAGTTGCTGTACTAATTTGCATTCCTGCCAACAGTGTGCAAGGATTCTTTTTACTCAGCATTCTCAGCAGTAGTTTTGTCTTTCTTAAGTATATACTTATTTATTTGTTTTATTTGAAAGGCATAAGACCAGAAAGAGACAGAAAGACACTCAGAAATATCCTGTCACTGGTTCACTGCCCAAATGCCTGCAATACCTGGGGCCAGGAGCTGGGAACTCCATTTAGTGGGTGGCAGGGACCCAAATACTAGATCCATCACTGCCGCTTCCCAGGCTGTGCATTACCAGGCAGCCATAATCCAGGGCAGAGCAAGGATTCAAACCAGAGGCTTCAATACATCATGCAGGTGTTCTAAGAGGCATCTTAACCACTATGTCAAATACTCACCCCCTTTGGGTTTTGGGTAAAAGCCAGTCTGACTGAAGTGAGATGACATCTCATTGTGGTTTAAATTTGCATTTCCCCAGTAATTAGTGATATAGAGATTTTTTATTCCCATGTACCTGATGGTCATTTATATGTCTTCCTTTGAAAATTATCTGTTTAAGGCAATTACCTTTTATTAACTGGCTTATTTGCTTTAGGTTTGTTTGCTTTTCTTTTGCTGCTGTTGTTGTTGTTGAATGTATCATACTTTTTAGTTATTAACCAGGTGTTTAGCCTGGACATATTTCCTCCTATACTGTCAGTTGTCCATTTGTTCTGTTGACACATTCCTTTGCAGTGCAGGAACTTTTTAGTTTGATGAATTCCCATTTGTCTGTTTTTGCTTTTGCTTCTTTTGCTTTTAGTCTCTGATCCAAAATTCTGTGCCTATTCCGATGTTCTGAAGTGTTTTCCCCATGTTTTCTTCTAGTAGTTTCACATTTTCAGTGTTTATATTTAGGTCTTTATTTTGAGTTTATTTTTATATAGTAATAGATGGGCTGTAGTTTCATTACTTAATATGCTCATATCGTTTTCCCGGCAGTTTATTGAAAAGACTGTCCTTTTGCAATACATTTTCTTAGTACCAGTGTCAAAACTCATTTGGCTGCAGATGCCTGAGTTTATTTGTAGGTTTTTCTCTTCTGTTCCATTGATTTAAGTGTATATTTTTATGCACACATTATGCTATTTTAATTACTATAGTTTTGTAGTATATTTTAAAGTCATGTAATCTAATGGTCTCTGCTTTGTTATTTTTGCTCAAGCTTGATTTGGTGATTCAGGATCTTTTGGGATCCCATACAAATTTTAGTAGTTTTTGCTACTTCTATGAAAAAGTGTGATAGCTAGTGATGGGATTGAATCTGTGTATCACTTCGAGTATTAAGGTCATTTTAGTGATATTGATTCCTCCAATTTATGAACACAAGATATCTTTCCATTTCTTCATGTCCTCAAATTTTTAAACAATGTCTTACAGTTTTATTGTAGAGATATTTAATCTTTTTGATTATATTTCTTTTACTGTAGCATTGAAGTATATTTTGTACAGAAAGATGAGATTAAATCTCTATATCTCACATTATATAAATAAACCCAAATTGCATTAAGACCTAAATGTCAGTCCCAACTACATGTAAAATCATTGGGTATATTCTTCAGGATTTTGGAATAGCCAAATAATTTTAGATCAGACCCAGGAAGCACAGAAAACAAAACCAAAAGTAGATAAATGGTGGGTGTTTCATCACACCAAAAATATTCTGTACAGCAAATAAAACTATAAACAGGAATTTGTATGTTTCTTAAATTTTTGTGTTGTTAGGGATGGGATAGTTTTATTGATTTCTTTTGCAGTTAATTCTCTATTGATGTATGACGTTACTGATTTTCATATGTTGACTATGTATCTAGTAGCTTTTGGTGGAATCTTTGGGGTTTTCTACATATAAAATCACATCATTTGCAAGTGGTAACAATTTGACTTCCAACTTTCCAATTTGTTGAGCTCTAATTTTTTCTTTTATCTAATTTCTGAAGCTAGGACATGCAGTTCTAAAATAAATACAAGTAGTAACAGGCTGGCGCTGCAGCTCAATAGGCTAATCCTCCGCCTTGCGCACCAGCACACTGGGTTCTAGTACCGGTCAGGGAACCGGATTCTGTCCCGGTTGCCCCTCTTCCAGTCCAGCTCTCTGCTGGGGGCCGGGGGGTGCAGTGGAGGATGACCCAAGTGCTTGGGCCCTGCACCTGCATGGGAGACCAGAAGAAGCACCTGGCTCCTGCCTTCGGATCAGCGCGGTGCGCTGGCCGCAGCACGCTGGCCACAGTGGCCATTGGAGGGTGAACCAACGGTAAAGGAAGACCTTTCTCTCTGTCTCTCTCTAACTATCCACTCTGCTTGTCAAAAAAAATAAAAATAAAAAATAAAATAAATAAAATAAATCCATGTAGTAACAGTCAGCATTGTACTCTTGTACCTGATCTTAGAGATAAAGCCTTCAGATTTTCCCTATTCAGTATTATGCTAGTTATTGGCCTGTTATACACGCCCTTAAGTATGTTGAAGTGGATTCTTTTATATCTAATTTGAAGATATGTTTAATTTTATAAAGTATTTTCTGTGGATATTGAGATGGTCATATGGTTTTTGTCCTTATTAGAGGCTTATATTCTCAGTCCTCAAAGATTTGCCTTGTCATTGATTTAATCTTTTTGATCTTTTAAACCTCAGTTGTTTTATTTATACTCTGGGAATACTTTTCAATTTTTTTGCCCTATCTATTCCCAAACTTTTTTTCCCTGTGAAGGTAAAGATAGTTGATTTCCCATAGCTTTCCAATTCTGTTTATTTTCTGTTTTCTTCCCACTCTTTATGGTTTTCAGTTTCACCAACACTCTTACCCCTACTTTACACACAACACATTTGATTTGTGTTTCAGTCCTCCACTCAGAAAGCTGCATATAATCAACCCCCCAACACGCATACACACACACATGCACACGCGCATACTGAGATACACACACATATCTACACAAACATATGCCCAAATATTGAGTAAGACATATCTTTCTTGTTTTAAAATGCCTTTCAACAATTAGTCTTATATTTTACTCTTTTAATCATGTTTCATCTAGTTCTACTTTAAAAAACAAAATATCAAAAGAGAATGAAAATGATTCCTCTATTGGATGATATGTGTTTTAGTGTCCTTTGCAGGAGGTACAAAGAGGCTGGTGAATGGCAAGACTGAAATTTGTATTCAAATCTTTACACTAGAAGATACCATATTCTTGATTTGCAAGTACTTGGCTTCTCAAGAAGACCTATCTTATTTTTTTTAATTGAGAAAAATCAAAGCCATTATCTTTTCAGTGTCTTTTAAAAGTTAAAACTTCAATAAAATTGGTTGTTTAGCTTATTTGAGCATGTAGATAGTAGATACTGGCCAACCTTGATAATTCATAAAGTCAAACAAATCGTTTCACTACTGTCATTGTAACTGGGACTCAGATGGGCAAATAGTAGAAGTGTCAGATTTTGAGGATCTCCAGGCCTCTGTCGAAGAATCCTGAGTAATTCCTGCTGTCTTAGGCCTAGTACTTCCTCTTCAAGGGATATAGGTCAGCCGTGATCTGTGCTATTTTTCGCTCCTTGGTGGTGATCCAAGAATATAAAAAGAGAACATCTGGATTTCTGTCACTTCCTGCCATGCTAAAAAGCTCTTTATAGTTTTATTTGTTTTTATAGATTGATATGCATTCTCCAAATGTTATTTTCTAAGGCAGCCACATTTCAAAAACATGTACTTTTATCTCATTAAGTGCTAAAACTAAACAAAATTTCTTTTAGGACCCCACGTGACTTTCTAGTCCTGTGAATCAAGTCACTTTTCAAAACACATGTTTCATGCTTGATGTGACTCCAGTTCTCCTCCTTCCTGGGAATCATGATGTGACTTTGATACTCTAAAAAAATCTGTGCTCACCACTCAGTAACAATTAACTATTCTTAGGTGGGTTATTTTTATAGTATGTGGGGGGAAAACCTTATTTAAAATTAAATTGGCATCTCTAAAGAATAAGGCAGTGGGGGTGGGTGCTGTGGCATCCCAAATGGGTCTGGTTCCTGTCCTGACTGCTCCACTTCCAATCTAGCTCTCTGCTGTGGCTTGGGAAAGCAGTGGAAGATGGCTCAAGTCCTTGGGTCCCTGCACCCTTGTGGGAGACCTGGAAGAGGCTCCTGGCTTCTGTCTTTGGATCCAGCCATTACACTGAACTGGGGAGTGAACCAACTATCTCTCTATAAGTCTGCCTTTCAAATAAATAAATAAGTTTAAAAAAGAGAGAGAGAATAAAGCTTTGTTTCTGCTCACAGGAAGAAGTAACATGTTTCTCCTTGTTTTGTCAATTAATTTCAAATTACAGTAGGTAAAAAGTCTGTATTTAGGAATTTTTTTTTAATTTCAAATTCTAGGCTAGTATATTTGAGATTTCATCTTTAAGCAAGAACAACCATGTATGATGAGTGAGTTTCCCACCTAATGAATACTCCGAAAATATTAAAATAAATAACTTTAACAGTGAAAATGAAGTTACTGCAGAGGGCAGTCCTTTGGTTCCGTGTTAACTAGGACAGCAAATGGATTACCAGCTACCTCAGTCCATTATGACTTCAGTAAGAAAATACCACAAAATGAATAGCTTATAAACAATGGGAATATATTTCTCACAGCTCTGAAGACTAGAAAGTTCAAGATTAAGAGGCTAGCACATCCCTTGTTTGGTCTTCACCCATCATATAGTTCATAGAGGGCATCCTTTAATTATGTCTACATGTGATGAAATGGGTTTTCTAGCTCTCTGGGTTCTCTTTCATAAAGACATGATGCCTTCCAAATATAAGTTGACCTAATCATGCCCTTAAAGGCCCCATTTTTTTTTCTTTAAAGATTTATGTTTTGTTTATTTTTCGAAGCAGTTACAGAGAGAGGAGGAGAGACAGAGAAAAGAAAAGATCTTCCATCTGCTGATTTACTCCTAAATGGCTCTAACTTCTGGGTCTGGGCCAGGTTGATGCTGGGAGCCAAAAGTTTAGGATCTCAAACCTGGGTGCAGGGGCCCAAACAGTTGGACCATCTTCCTCTGCTTTCTCAGACACATTTTCTGGGAGATGGATCAGAAGTGGAGCAGTGGGATGTCGAACTGGCACCCATATGGGATGCTGGTGGAGTCATAGGTGGAGACATAACCTGCCAGCCCCAAGGCCCAACCTTTTAACACTGTCACATTGTTGATTGTTTCAACAAATAAATGTTTGACAGGATACAGCATTGAGACCATAGCAACAGCTTAAGCTTTTTCATGTTTCAACCACATTTCCAGATTTCAATGTAGATCAAGGAGATCTGGTTTCAAATAACTTTATTTTCTTAGTCCCAATGCTAAATTCATTATTAGCTATTAATACTAGACAAATAGGGCCTGACATAAAGTTTTATAGGCAGTGGTTCAAATCCCGGCTGCTCCACTTCTGATCTAGCTCCCTGCTAAAGAAGTCTGGGAAAGCAGCAGAGGATGGTCCAAGTCCTTGGGCCCCTCCACCCATGTGGGAGACCTGGAAGCAACTCCTGGCTCCTGTCTTCTGACTGGCTCAGCTCCAGCCAATGAAGCCATTTGGGGAGTAAACCAGCAAATGGAAGAATACTGTCGGTCTCTCTCTCTGTAAATTCTGCCTTTCAAAAAATTAATAAATCTTTTAAAATAGTAGACAAATAGTTTTCATGATATATCCAGATAATTTTGCTTTGCAAATTAATAGGCTTACCATAACGTAAACATATTTAACATTGCTTTTTGCTTGCATGTCTTAAAAATTAAGTTTATTACAAGGGTTTATTATCCTTTCCTTTCTATTTAAAACACTGTATAATCACTGTTAAGGTGTTTCCAAGAGGAGCGGGAATATCCCAGTTACATTGTTACTGGGATTACAAGGTTCTGACTATGACCATTTCACCTGACCCATGCCAACCACATATGTTAACAGAAATCCATTTGAATTTAGGTTCACATCTTGGCCTGTTTGGTCCTCGATTTGCAGCCAAACATATGGTGAGTGGCTTTGGAGAAGAGTCTTCAAGCTGGCAGGCTGCTGTTGATGTCTCTGGGCTCTCATGCTCCATTTAAGTCTGTGCAGTTCCAAATTGGAGCCTGAGCCTTGTCTACTTGTGCTGAAATGTGAGGAGGTCCAGATATTTTACAGCTCCTAAGCCTTCCAGACAAGTGTAATTATCAGCACTCCAAAGAGTGAGGAATATAAGCCAAATGCAAACAAATTAGGGAGTGAGAGCAGAAGAACTACAGCTGTTGGGTCAAGCTGGGTGCAACATGGTTCAGGCTTTTCAGAAATTGGAGAAGAATGTCACTACACTGAACTTTCGGTGATAAAATGAACTTGCTCTTTAATGATTTTCTTTCTAGCAGTAGAGAAAATCAACTCATGAGGAGAATAGCATTTTACATAAGTATGGATAAGGTAAAATGAGGGGGTAGAAAGTGCAAATTATAGAGGTAAATGATATAATTTGATGATTACAAATTTTATTGTAGAGAGACATGAACAATTGATAATAGTAACCAAAATTATTTTAACGTGTATATTCTAACCTCAAAACGTAAAATCCTTCTTATTCAGAATTGGAAAGAATAAGACAGCCTAATTAGCCTTGTCTTTCATCAATTACATCAATTGCTTTTCCTGAGTATGTATTTTTTTAGTCCGTGGTTTTTATTTTCTTATGCAAATACCCTAGCTTTTTTTCTTATAAGGTGATTTACCTGGAATGGCATGCAAATGAAGGACTTCAGTCACACTTTAATTTGCATATTGCATACCCTTCATTCTCTGGCTGGGAGATGGGTTTGCTCTATGATGCCTGAGGCAGTTTAATTTCTGTATTGATGGGATTTGTTGGAGTCACATGTAGCTAGTCAGGTAACAAATGAAACAGAGAAAAAGATCTTTGGGAGTAGCAAGCATTACAGTGAACTAGAACCCATATTTTCATTTAAAGGAAGTTTCCACTATTCAGATAAAGTTTAATGATTTGTTATTAACATAATTGTGGGTCATTGTGAGATGTTGTATGATTTCTAAACATTTACAAATTTTTCTACTTTTAAAAGAACATTATTTTTCTTAAAAGTATTGTCAATACAATGATGAAAAATCTTCTGAAGGACACATTTATTTAATAGACATCCATCTGCAAAGTTTGCTCTAAGGTAGTCCTTCCAAGAACTGATGTGACAAAAAACATTTAGAAATTTGGGTTGTTCTAAAGTGGTTGACAAGCTTCATGCACTATGACCTCAGGACAATCTTCCAGATGTCCTGCTAATTATCTCCTTAGCTCCCATCCTCTTTCTGGGAGTCAATTCTTAGCCTAATCCAATCCATTACTCCTCCTATTATCTTTTAAATCTTGATTGTCCTCTGTACTGCCAATGGTATAGTTTGCAGTCAGGGTCTCATCAAAGCTTTACTGGAATCTGACCTATTGACCCTTTTCTGGAAACATTTTCCTCTTTCTTCTACCTCCTATTTTAGGTGAAAGAGATGGGTATTTATTTGTTTTCCTAGCTCCTCCTCCAGACTTTCAATGTGTCTATTAATCTTGCATGCCATTGTATTGTTTCTATTACAATATGCCTGTAAGTCATTCTACAAACAGTACAAAAAACCCATAGTAGTTCATCTTCTAGCTTTCCAAGTTGAGTCCTCACTTTGGTAAGGAATTCAGTTTCCCTTGTTCTTGAAGTTCTTTTGTTCCAAGATTCTTGCAAAGTTTCTGGAAGGCTGCACTGTAGTGCCAGGGGGTGATAAGACCCCTCAGGCACCTATCATTTTAGTTTATTGCTGATATATTCTTTTTGAATATTCAAATGGCTTATTGGTGCAACTATTCTGCCCCTTCTCTGTTTGGGTCTTAATAAGAACCCCAGTAAGTTTCCAGAATTGGTCTATCTTTCTGAACCAGAATTCTTAACCAGTTTTTCCTTTATAATCTCCTCTATTGAGGTAACATCAGTTTATATATTGTTGTAGCAGTTTAGGGAGCAATGGAATTTTGTAACACCTAAGAAGTTTTCCACCATTCAAGAGCTAATTTTTTTTTCTCTCTGGGAGTAATAACACTCCTCTTGATAACACATGCCCCTGACACTTGAAGCCAGCATGTTTTTCAATATCTGCCAGGGAAGAGGTTTCAGGTTGATGAGGTCCTGGGACAAAATATACTGTTTTAGTTCATCTTCAGATGGCAAAATAGCTATATGTTGTTGTAAGCACCTTTCTTGCACGTTCACATCATTTTGCTTTTTCCCTCAAATCATTTTGGTTTTTGACAGTGTTCTTTGACAAATCATTAAAATCAGATACCAAGATATTTAAACAAAAATTCAGCTTATTTTTTTAAATCAAGAAAATCCAAATGGGAAAATTCTACCAGTAGATAAGAAAAGCTTTTTTGCCTTTCATTATATTTTATGGTAAGTGAGAAGAATAAAGTAATTCTACATTGACATTGATTGAAAACTCTACATGTGGAAATATTCTGCTCAGCATACGATTGCTTCCCTGTACTAGGTCATGACCTTTGATGGGGCCAATATCCCTGTTTTCTCTTCTGCTTCCTGAAGCAATGTTCTTGAATAAATAATTGACCTAGGTCAAGGGTTAGTTTATTAGCCTACTTGAACTGATTGACAAATGACCACAGACTGAGTGACTTAAACAACAGAAATTTATTTTCTCACAGTTCTGGAAGCTGGAAATCCAAGATCAAAGTGCTGGCAAGATTGGTTTCTGGCAAAGAGCCTTTCCTTGGCTGGTAGATGACTGCCTTCTTGCTGTGACCTCCCATGAGCTTTCCTCTGTGTGCATGCCTGGAGAGACAGGATATGAGCTAGAGAGGGAGAGAGAAGGAGAAGGAGAGACAGAGACCTGGTGTTTATTTACTTGTCAATACACCAGTCCTATTGGATTAGGACCCCACCGTTATTGCCTCATTCACCCCTAATTACCTCCTCAGAGACCCTATATCTAATATCAAGTTGGAGCTTCAGATATTGAATTTCAGTGGGGAAGAGGCAGAGCATTATTCAATCCATAATAGAAAAGTATTTTTACAAAGGGGAAGATGGAAAATATTCTATGTTCTGAACATCATATGGTGTCTGTGATTGAAGCATGAATAAGCAAATGAATGAGTGTGCTGTATTCCAATAAAACTTCATTCACAACATGAGGCTGTGTGTTAGATTTCTCCTACAGGTTGTAGTTTGCTGATGCTTATATAGACTTCTAAATGTTCCAAATTTGCTACCTCCCTATACATTTATCCATTTCTTAAGTATTTCACAAAATCTCCTCTTGCAATTCTTTTTCTTTCTTTTTTATTTATTTCCCCCCAAAGAACAATTCTTTTTAAAAAATAAGTTTTATGTACTTACTCGAAATACATAGTTATAGGGGGGAGAGAGAGAGAGAGAGAGAGAGAGAGAGAGAGAGAGAATTGGAAACACACACACACACACACACAGATATTCCAGCCTCTAGTTCCCTCCCCAAATGGCTGCAATGACTGGGGCTGTGCCAGGCCAAAGTCAGAAGCCAGAAGCTCTATCTTGTTCTCCCACTTGGGAGGCAGAGGCCCAAGTGCTTGGGCCATCTTACTCCATTTTCCCAGGTGTGTCAGCAGGGAGCCAGGACTTGAACCGATGCCCATATGGGATGCCGGTGTCACAGGCAGCAACTTAACCTGCTGCACCACAATGCCAGTCCCATCCTCCTGCAACTGTTTAATGATGTCTATTACTTTCAGAATATAGCATAAGTCCCAAGGCACACAGAACTTTTATATTGAGTCAATAAGGTAGGCAAACTTCTTTCCCCCACTGCAAGCAATGGTGAATTCTCCACGCAAAAGCAAGTGTCTTCATAATTGGTGTATTTTTCTAGGATATTTCTTTTCTGTATGGAATGTCTCTCTCATACTCTCACTGTCTCCCTGCTATGTTCCTGGAGAGCAAAAATCTAGACTTTGCCATCTTTCAAGCCCCCAAAGCTCCAAAGCTGTTCTTATTATTTTCTTCTGAACTAACACAAAATCTACATTTGGTTATTAGAAACACATTTCTCCTATGTTTTGTGAATTTCTTACACATTTTTATGTTACTATCAATGATCAACATTTGAGAACATCCTAGGATGCTATATCTTTTTGCTGCAGGAATGCTTTATCATGAGTAGAATCCTATGCTCTTGACCAGTCTTTCTTAACCAGGATTGGCTTTGTCCCCATATTCTCCCCCACCAAACACACACAGAAAATTGGAGAATATCTGAGTAAACTATTTATTGTCATAACTAGGTGGAAGAGGTGGTGTTGCCACTAACATCCCTCAGTGCACTGGACTGCCTCTCACAACAAAGAATTATCCATCCCACAAGCTTGTTAGTTCCAAGGTTGAGAAACCATGAACTAGAATGGTCAAGGAAAGTACTTTCTTTTTTTTTTTTTTTCTTTCAGTGTTGTTGTGTAACAGATAACAGCACTGCCTATCATTCTGATGTTCTATATTGGTGTGATTCACGTCCCTGCTGCTCTGCTTCTCATCCAGCTCCCTGCTAATGTGCCTGGGAAGGCAGCAGAAGATGGCCCAAGTACTTGTACCCCTGTCACTGAAGTGCTTATACCCCTGTCTGGGAGACCTGGAAGAAGCTCCTGCCTCCCAGCTTTGGCCTGGTTTGGCCCCGGCCATTGCAGCAATATGGGGAGTGAACCAGTGATAGATCTTTCTCTTTGTTTCTCCCTCTCACTCTGTATAACCCTGAGTTTTGAAATGAATAAATAGGAGAAGGAGTGAGAAGAAGGGTGGAAGCATGGGTGGAAGGGACGGTAGGCTGGGAAGTATCACCATGTTCATGAATCTGAATATATGAAATACATAAAATTTTTACCTTAAGTAAAATTTTAAAAAAATAGTTAATTAATTTTAAAAACTAAATAAGTCTTTTTAAAAACATATTCCTTTCCATTAAAACTTGCTTATTCTATAAACACTATTACAATGAATTCATACTCATATTTTCCAAGTTCATAAAATCCATAAAAGTGGTGATTCAAATCAGAAGGAAGGAAATAAATTTCCACAATGTTTTCAGAATGTAAAGCAGCTTATAGAGTTATAAAAAGGCATAATCACAAACAGAAAATAAATATATTAGATGATGGATATATGCCTATCTTCATTCAGTCATTTCACAGTATATACATAAAACATCATATTGTATATCATACATAGAATTTTTGTCATTAAAAAAAAGGCACAGCCTAAGGTGAGCGAATCCTCAGGAAGGAGCAATGAGTCTGGTAGGATGGTGAAATGCTTTTTGCTGACTGAGTGACACTTGTGATGACTGAGGGGCAGTAGGAAATTATTCCTGTAGCATAAATAAAAAGTTAAGGTTTAAAAGTTGGCATAGTGTGGGTATAATTTTTGAATAGTTATGGTTGTATAAATTTATTTTTGTTTAATCATATGGTAATCCTTTGAAAATTTACAATCTATGTAGAGCATTTTCTGATGCAACTGTTTGAACCAGAATGTTAAGTCCGAATATTCTGTGTTTTTTTTTGTTTGTTTGTTTGACTGGCAGAGTGGACAGTGAGAGAGAGAGAGAGAGAGAGAAAGGTCTTCCTTTTTCGTTGGTTCACCCCCCAATGGCCGCTGCAGCCGTAGCACTGTGGCTGGCGTACCATGCTGATCCAAAGCCAGGAGCCAGGTGCTTCTCCTGGTCTCCCATGTGGGTGCAAGGCCCAAGGACTTGGGCCATTCTCCACTGCACTCCTGGGCCACAGCAGAGAGCTGGACTGGAAGAGGAGCAACCGGGACAGAATCCAGTTCCCTGTCTGGGACTAGAACCTGGGGTGCCAGTGCTGCAGGAGGAGGATTAGCCTAGTGAGCCGCGGTGCCGGCCCGAGTATTGTTTTAAAGATGTTTTGTGTAATTCAATTTTGATTTGCAACATGATAATGTCATTCGACCAAGTGACATTTTTTTCATTTCTTGTGTTTTTGGGATGTGCTTTGTGAGGTTTAAGAAATAACTTGACTATGAATAAGAAGGACCTGGAGACCTTTACTTTATAGGGATAACGCTCCTCTCCCAGTATAGTGTTTAGTCTACTTGTTTGAAAATGCAAACAAGAGCAGACAGCATGGCTAATTCACAGTATTTATTTTTATTTTATTATTATTATTATTTAAAGATTTACTTATTTATCTGAAAGTCAGAGTTGCACAGAGAGGAGAGGCAGAGAGAGAGAGGTTTTCCATCCAGTGCTTCACTCCCCGATTGGTCGCAATGGCTGGAGCTGCACCGATCCAAAGCCAGGAGCCAGGAGCTTCTGGGTCTCCCATGCAGGTGCAGGGGCCCAATGACTTGGGCCATTTTCTACTGCTTTTCCCGGGCCATAGCAGAGAAGTGGAGCAGCCGGGTCTTGAACCAGTGCCCATGTGGGATGCCTGTGCTTGAGGCCAGGCCATTAACCCCTGCACCACAGTGCCGGCCCCTAATTCATAGTATTTAAATAGCATCAATTTTTGTTTATCTAGGCCACTCTGTCTGGTAATCTTACTTCTTACTGCGATTCTACTATCCTATTTTGTCAGTATAGAAATGGTTTAACAAACTGATTTACCCACAGGATAAAATATCATGTAGACATTAAAATGTTTACAATGGAAAATGCTTACTATAAGTAAATGCAAAGGTCTTGATAGTATAATCCAAATAGACATGTAAGAAAGTAGGAAATAATGAAATCCCTAGAAGAAATATGCCATATATTAAACAATTTTCTTGGGAGTTGGAGTTACGGGCATTGTTTTTCTTTTCACATTACTGTCTGAATCTTTCATTATATACATGTTTTTACTCATCTCATTATATTAAAAAAAGAGTAACTTTATTTGAACAAAAATAAAGTACATTGAGACTCAAACAAAAAATAAATTCACCTGGTTTCTGGACTGCTTAATTCTTCATTTTCCCATTTTTCTTCATACTAACTAGTTTTGGGGGTATACTTTTTTAAAAATAAAAGTAGTAGTGTCCAATTAGGGATCATTTGTACTTGAGACTATGAAATGTTCGTGGGGCAGCCATAGGGATCTGTGAAAAGAAGCCATAGTATATGTCCCGTTGTCCACAAACAAATAGTAAGTTCACCCAAGTCTCCATCATGATAGTGAGCTAGAGTAACAAGTTTAAAAGTAGTTCAGGGCCACATGGGAGACCAGGAAGAAGCACCTGGCTCCTGGCTTCGGATGGCCGTAGCAGCCATTTGGGTGGTGAACCAATGTAAAGGAAGACCTGTCTCTCTGTCTCTCTGTCTCTGACTCTCTAACTCTGCCTGTCAAAAAAAAAGTAGTTCAGGGGACTGGCATCATGGTGTGAAGGGTTAAGCTGCCACCTGAGATGCCAGCATTCTCATATGGGCACCAGTTCAAGTCCTGGCTGCTCCGGTTCTGATTCAACTCCATGCAACACATGCCTGGGAAAGCAGCAGAAGTTGGCCCACATATTTGGAATCTTTCACCTACATGGGGGACCTAGATGAAGCTCCTGGCTTCTGGCTTCCACCTGGCCCAACCCTAGCAATTGTGGCCATTTGGGGAGTGAATCAGTGGATGGAATTCTCTTTCTCTCCTCCTCCTTTCTTTCTCTCTCTCTCTCTCTGTCTCTGTCTCTCTCTCTCTCTCTCTCTCTCTCTGTAACTGCCTTCCAAATAAATAAATAAATCTTTTTTAAAAAGTACTTCAGGATAAAATTACCATCAATATTGCCCCTCTATGTTTTAGAGTTTCAGAATGGTAAGCAGAAATTAAGAAATTATTTGTAGACTAAAGAATGCAATTTTTTTTGACAGGCAGAGTGGACAGTGAGAGAGAGAGACAGAGAGAAAGGTCTTCCTTTGCCGTTGGTTCACCCTCCAATGGCCGCCGCTGCCAGCGCGCTATGGACGGCACACCGCGCTGATCCGATGACAGGAACCAAGTGCTTATCCTGGTCTCCCATGGGGTGCAGGGCCCAAGCACTTGGGCCATCCTCCACTGCACTCCCTGGCCACAGCAGAGAGCTGGCCTGGAAGAGGGACAACCGGGACAGAACCAGCGCCCCGACCGGGACTAGAACCCAGTGTGCCGGCGCTGCAAGGTGGAGGATTAGCCTGTTGAGCCATGGCGCCGGCCTAAAGAATGCAACTTTAAGCCATCTGCACATTAATGTTTATTGCAGCTCAATTCACAATAGCTAAGACCTGGAATCAACCCAAATGCCCATCAACAGTAGACTGGATAAAGAAATTATGGGACATGTACTCCATAGAATACTATACAGCAGTCAAAAACAATGAAATCCAGTCATTTGCAACAAGATGGAGGAATCTGGAAAACATCATGCTGAGTGAATTAAGCCAGTCCCAAAGAGACAAATATCATTTGTTTTCCCTGATCGGCGACAACTAACTGAGCACCAAAGGGGAAACCTGTTGAAGTGAAGTGGACACTATAAGAAACAATGACCTGATCAGCTCTTGTCCTGACTGTTGATGTACAATGTAATACTTAATCCATTTTAGTATTTTTTTGTTGTTGTTGTTCTAGTACTAGTGGTTGAACTCTGTAATTAACACACAATTATTCTTAGGTGTTTAAATTTTAACTGAAAAGTGATCCCTGTTAAATATAAGAGTGGGAAAAAGAGAGGGAGGAGATGTACAATTTGGGACATGCACAATCAGACTTGCCCCAAATGGTGGAGTTAGAAATGTGCCAAGGGATTCCAATACAATCCCATCAAGGTGGCATGTACCAATGCCATCTCACTAGTCCAAGTGATCAATTTCAGTTCACAATTAATCACTCTGATAGGTCTAAGAGTCAAAGGGACCACACAAACAAGACTAGTGTCTGCTAATACTAACTGATAGAATCAAAAAGGAAAAAAAATGATCCAACATGGGAAGCGGGATACACAGCAGACTCATAAAATGGCAGATGTCCTAAATAGCACCCTGGCCTCAGAATCAGCCCTTAAGGCATTTGGATCTGACTGAAGAGCCCATGAGAGTATTTTAGGCATGAAAAGCCAAGACATTCTGGGAAAAAAAAAGAAGACCTAAATGAAAGATCTCTGTTAGTGAGATCCCAGTGGAAAGAACAGGGCCATCAAAGAAGGAGGTACCTTTCTCTGAAGGGAGGAGAGAACTTCCACTTTGACTATGACCCTGTCGGAATAAGATTGAAGTCAGTGAACCCTAAAGGCTTCCATAGCCTTGGCAACTCATGACTAGAGCCTAGGGAGATTACTGACGCCATAAACAAGAGTGTCAAATTATTAAATCAACAACAGGAGTCACTGTGTACTTATGTCTCATGTGGGATCTGTCCTTAATGTGTTGTCCAATGTGAAGTGATGCTATAACTAGTACTAAAACAGTATTTTTACACTTTGTGTTTCTGTGTGGGTACAAACTGATGAAATCTTTACTTAGTATATACTGAATCAATCTTCTGTATATAAAGATAATTGAAAATGAAAAAAAAAAAACCTGGTGTTAAATTGGAAATTGCATACAAAATTAATCAATTTTTTAAAAATATCATGTAGGATCTCTGTCTTTAATGTGCTGTACACTGTTATTTAATGCTATAACTAGTACTCCAACAGTATTTTTTCACTTTGTGTTGCTATGAGGGGGCAAACTGTTGAAAAATTTACTTAATAAATACTAAACTGATCTTCTGTATATAAAGAGAAAAAAAAAGAATGCAATTTTAACAAATAATATAAGTAAATGGATGTAAAAGTTAAAGTAATATTAAACCAATGAGAGAGAGGCAGGGGGAGGGAAAGAAAGGGAAGAGAAGGGGAGGGGAGGGGAGGGGAGGGGAGGGGAGGGGAGGGAAAGGAAATAATAAATAACTTCTGATATGGGAAAGAAAACAGGAATTTGTGTCAGGCAGAGGCAAGTCTAGATTTAGGTTTTCTATCTAATGAGTGGTATCACCTGGTATGGGTTTCTTATTTCCTCTTTCCTTATCTCATAAATGGAGAAAGTATTGTTGTTACGGAAATTAGAAGAAAATATACACAAGAAACATCCATCAATGGGTCTGCTACATGGAAATTGCTAAATATATGTTTAAAAATAGTGTTTGACAATCTCTAGAGCATACTTTCCTTAAAGTAATAGAATGTTCGAAGATAAGGGTTTTTGGAGGTAGCAGAACATAGATATGCTTTCTATGAATATATTTGTGCAGGTAGCAGTGAAGTTAATCAAAATCTCTGTCCTCTCCTTTCCCCAAAGTAAGTCAAGGATTTTAAGTGATTCCCCCTATTCAATTTCTTCTTTTGCCATTTCTACGTATTAAAGTAAAACATTCTACAGACAGATGTTATTACTTTTCACTAATGCATGAGTCCCAGAACCATCACCCACCTGGGCGACACGGGCTTCTGCAGTAGGTTCTTTACTATCTCCCTGCTTCCTCTTTCACTTTTTCCAACTTAAAAAGAACCCAGTGTTCTTAAAAGTATAAATCAGTTACTTACTTTCACTTTAATTAAAAGTCTTTGCCAGCTCTTGGATTTTAAATAAAATTCAGAATTCTTACTATGATTCACAAAGCCTTGCTTGATCCCAATGCTAACTGACTACTCACCATTATCTGACATCCCTGCGACTGTCACACCCTGCTCCAGTCTCCCTAGCTTCTTGACTTTTCATCAAGCGCACGTAAAGACAATTCTTCCTTAGCAGCACTGCAGAGGCTCTCTGCTCTGATCCTCATAACAGTGGCTTCTTACCCTTTGAGGCTCAATTCAGAAGTCCCTCAATTGAAGACATCTGTACATCTCTTTTAAAGTGGACCCTACTGCACTATTTTATGCCTTGTTGTCCACTTATCACAATTTGTATTTATATATTTTAAATTGTTTACATATTTATATTTGGTTTCTCCACTTGTTTATAAACTGCAAGGAGAGACTACTACATGTGTGTGGTTTACATCTCCATACTTAAAATCTATCCTTATGCCTGAGAAAAAAATAATTATTATAGCAATATTTGTTGAATGAATGATTAAATGAATGAAGAAACAATGGAAGTTAGGATTGGATCTATCTAATTTTTCTGGGAATGTGTCAAACTTGAAGGAGGTGGAAGAGAAGTGTAATGGGTAGATTGTGCACAAGTAACACATTTTGATATCAAAATGGCTCCAAAATTCTAACTTCATATAGCTTAAAAGCATGTTTCTCATTGTGGTCTCATCTATTATTTAAAGAAAAACCCCATGGAACAAATTTTTTCATATATTAAAATGAGGCTCAGAAATAATAATAAAAAAATCTTGTTCAAAATCAAATAGCTATTAAGAGACAGGGCCTGGAGTAAAACTCCAATCATGCTTCAAACTTCATGTTTATTCTTCTACCAGACAAGTGCCTTCCCCTGTAAACACATAAATACATATCTCACCTTGAAAAATACATATCAGGCAGGTGTATCACTGAAGAGAATTTTACCATGGTTTTCAGATAATTTATCTTTCCTATGCTCTGCCACATTTCCAAAATGAGCTAAATGGCTTGATAGGTATTTTATGGGACTATCCACCAGCTAACAGCCACCATGTATATATTTGTAGGAAAAGTACTATGACTTATCAGCAGATCTAGATAATATAGACATCAGAAAAGAAACATGAGATATAGACACTGTATTTCATGAACATAATTGGATTAATTTTTATTCTCATGTTTACTGTTTTTTGCCACATGCCAAATATTTAGGAATGCAATGTTGCCCTTCCAAGAGAAGTATGAAGCATGACAATGGGCTTATAGGTCAGTTGGGGAAGCAAATCAGAAATATGTGGCATTACAAAATGAGAACAAATGCCAATATTTGAATACTTGAAAACATAATTATACTGGAAACAGAATATTCCTATGTAAATTTAGGAGAGAGATAAATGGATATTCATTGTCATGGATGATGTAGAATTTGAGTTATACTCAAAAGTGTATGCATAATAGGTCTAGGAGATCAGAGAGAGAGTTGATAAAGTCTATGCTGGGAATATACCATGAGGATCTCCTGTTAAGAACTCTACGGTAGCTATTTTAGAATATATTTTTAAGTATAGCATAGCTATAGTTAAGTCAATTGCAGAGCACTAAGAGGTACCACATATTATTAAATTACATGACGGATTCAGTCTACCAGGTTGTAAAAGGTAACTTCTCTTCTTATATTCATTGTGCAGATGCCAAAGCTGATGCACAGAAATATAACAATATACATAAGGTGAGAGATGTAAAAAGAGGAAAACTCAAACTCAGGTTTTTTATTTTTGTTTTTATAAAATTGTTTCATTTATTTGAAAGAGTTACAGAAAAAGGTAGAGCTAGAGAGAGAAAGAGAGAGAGAGAGGTCTTCCATCTGATGGTTCACTCCCCAAATAATGGCAATGGTCAGAGCTGAGCTGATCTGAAGCCAGGAGCCAAGAGCTTCTTTCAGGTCTCCCTTGAGGGTGCAGGTGCCCAAGGACATGGGCCATCTTCTACTGCTTTCCCAGGCCACAGCTGAGAGCTGGATGGGAAGAGGAGCAGCCAGGACTCAAACTGGCACAAGTAAAGAATGCTGGCGCTGAAGGAGGAGGATTAACCGACTGCACCACAGAACCAGAATCAAACCCAGGTTTTTGATTCCAATGTCCATTCTCTCTCTCCCTCTCTCTCTCTCTCCCCCTCCCTCTCTCTCTCTCATTTTAATTTATTTATTTATTTGAAAGGTAGAGCAACAGAGACAGAGGAGCAGAAAGAGAGGGGGAAGAGATCTTCCATCAACTGGTTCACTAACCAAATTCTAGCAAAAGCCAGGTCCAGCAATGGTTCTCTCATGTGGGTGGCAGGAATTCAAGTACTTGGGCCATCACCTCTTGCCTCCCATGCACATTAGCAGAAAGCTGGATCAAATACTCAGAGTAGCTGTGAATCAAAACAGGCATTGCAATATGAGACACAGATTTCCCAGGTAGTGGTTTAACCCTCTAGGCCACAATGTTTGCTAAAGAGCCAATTCTCTTAGTCACCAACTGGTCTTTGGATAAGTCTGCTCTGAAAGTAGTTAGATGAATTACATTTCACTTTCAACTCTTGTTATAGAGGAAAGATAGGATAAAGTGCCACTTTAAGAAATAGACATCAGAAAATATTTGCAAATTATATATCTGATAAAGGATTAAAATCTAGAATATTGAAGGAGCTCAAGAAATCGCATGACAGAAGCCAAACAATTGATCTGAACATACATTTTTTTTTTGGAAGAAGAAATAGAAATGGTCTAAACACACATGAAAAAATACCCAATATGTCTAGCCATCAGAGAAATGCAACTAAAAACCACAGTGAGGGACAATTGTTGTGGCATAATGGCTTAAGCTGCCATTTGGGACATCTGAATGCCACATGGGAGTGCTTGGTTAGAGTTCTGGCAGCTCCCACTTCTGATCTAGCTACCTGGGAGGCAGCAAGAGATGGCCCAAATGCTTGGGTTCCTGCCATCCGTGTCTGAAGCTCAAATGCAGTTTGTGCTCCTGACTGACTTGGCCTAGCTCAGAGTGTTGGGAGTTTGTTGAGTGAACCAGTAGATGAATGATCTCTCTTTTCATCTCTTGCTCTCTCTCTGCTATTTTCTCTTTCCAATAAATAAATAAATATTTTTTAAAAATCATGACATTTCATGGTTATTATCAAAATGTCAAAAAATATATGTTGATGAGAATGTGGAGAAAACAAGAGTTCTTATGCATTGCTGCTAGGAATGCAAATTGGTACAGCCATTATAGAAAACATTACAGAGATTCCTCAAAAAAACAAAACTAGATATACCCTATGACTCAACTATCCCACTTCTGAGAATATTCACAAAAGAAGTGAAGCCAACACATAAAAGAAGCACATACATTTCAGTGTTTATTGCAGCACCATTCACAATAGCCAGAATATGGAACCAACCTAGACGCCCATGAAGGGAATGAATGGATGAAGAAAATGTGATATATATTCACAATGGAATATTACTCAACCATAAGAGAATGAAATCCTGATAGTTGTAAGAAAACAGATAGAACTGGAGGACATTATTTGAAGTGAAATAAGTCAGATGCATTATTTATTTTACAGACATTTATAAATGTTGTATTCACTGGATTATACTCTTATTAATACATACTTCTTTCCTCATTTTATGATCTTTGTCATGAACTCAGCATTATGTGATATTAATACACCCACCGCTAGTTTTAAAATTGGGTCTATGTGTATATGTGTATATTTATATACAATGTTTTCACATAAAGCAGATGTGTGAAATTGTTAACAAGTTAAATATAAATCTGCTCACTGAAAACTTCTTTTATTTTATTTTTTTTGACAGATAGTGTTATAGATAGTGAGAGAGAGAGACAGAGAAAAAGGTCTTCCTTCTGTTGGTTCACTCCCCAAATGGCCGTTACGGCTGGCACTGGGCCGATCCGAAACCAGGAGCCAGGTGCTTCTTCCTGGTCTCCCACGTGGGTGCAAGGGCCCAAAGACTTGGGCCATCCTACACTGCCCTCCCAGACCACAGCAGAGATGTGGACTGCAAGAGGAGCAACCGGGACTAGAATCCGGCGCCCATATGGGATGCCGGCACTGCAGGTAGAGGATTAACCAAGTGAGCCACGGCACCGGCCCCATAAACAATTCTTAATATTTCTGTGTTATTTAAAATATTTTAAAGTAAAAAAGCAAAAAAAAGCTTACTTTTAATTTCACTTTTCAAAAAACAGAGGTTGTTTGAATCTCAAAAGCAGCTGGCAAGTTTTCAGAGTTCATTTTCAGGGTCTGGTGTATGATAAGTGTCTCTATAATGAGCTATTTAATAAGTTTCACTTTACGTAGGTGATAGCTTCAGGGAAATATTATGACCCTGTTCCCATGACTTATATTTCTACTTAGCTTCAAAATTTGCTTGGTGTCAGCAAGACATAAATACAATCTTTAGAGTCTGTGGAAACTGATACCCTGAATAAATTTCTAAGAGCTTTTTAGAAAATAAAGCAAGAGAATTGGATTTTCTTTGTTATTTGTGGAAAGCACTGAAACCAATGCCATCTTCCAACTCAGAAGTAAATAACCTTAAGAGACTTCCAGCACCACTTCAGAGCTATAGCAAGAAGTATCAGCCAGTCTGGAAGACTCTCCATAAAGTAAGAGGCTCAAGAAAAGCCCTCCTGTGTCTAGTTGTATTCTCTCCTAGGCAATGGTTCTTCTAAACTAGCACAATGCTCCTCCTGCTATTAGCAACCTCCTGTATCACATCAGCAAGGAACTTCCACTTCTCCCCAGCTAAGTTAAGACACTGTGAGTGATCTCATTCCATTTCCTGCATCTGAGCTTTGCATGCAATCAAGTTACCACTTTTTCTGCTCATCAAGGAGATGAGCTGTGACTAAAACTTGCCTATCTACTCAAGATTCCGACACTTTTTATTCTCTTATATTTTGCCAACTAATTTCCTTCATTCTTTATCACGTTCTTTTTCACTGAATTTCTTTCCTTTAGCACATATATTTCTTTTTTAAAAAAATTAACCTCCTGAATTGCTTCTGTTGTCTCTTCCAGCTTTTTCTGCTCTTTCCACTTACGGTTCTGGAAAGATTGTTAATATTTCCTGTCTTACTTCTCTCTTCTCATTGAATTTTGACTTCCCTGTTGTCTGGATTTTCTCCTGAAATCTTCAATAAAACAACTCAGTATCCAGTATCCTTTCTTTCTTTCTTTCTTTCTTTTTTTTTTTTTTTTTTTTTTTTTTTTTGACAGGCAGAGTGGACAGTAAGAGAGAGAGAGAGAGAAAGGTCTTCCTTTTCCATAGGTTCAAGCTGCAATGGCTGCCACAGCCAGCGCACTGTGGCCGGCACACTGCGCTGAGCCGAAGCCAGGAGCCAGGTGCTTCTCCTGGTCTCCCATGCGGGTGCAGGGCCCAAGGACCCGGGCCATCCTCCACTGCATTCCTGGGCCACAGCAGAGAGCTGGACTGGAAGAGGAGCAACCGGGACAGAATCCAGTTCCCCGACTGGGACTAGAACCCAGGGTGCTGGCGCCACAGGTGGAGGATTAGGAATTTTCAAAGAATTCCTCATGTGAGAATTCCTCTCTCTGAATATAAACCCCTCACTACTTTTTAATTTTGTTCTCCTATCAAAACTTCTCTTTCAACACTGACTGAAATTGAGATTTACTTCCCATTGCTTCTGAGAGATATCTTCCTAAGATAGCAAAGAGGCATATGCAAGATAATATGTCCTACTTAGCATACAGCTCCACTCTCAAATCTACATCCTTTATTTCTTATTTTAGCTACTGGTGTAACGACCTTTCCATTTCCCACACTAGAAACTTGGGATGCATGGTCAATTCTTTCCTCCCCTGAATCATTTAGTCCAATTGTATACGCAAAACTAATATCATAAATATACCCCCTTCTATTTTCCCACTCCTTCTGTGTAAAATATCACTCCAAGACTAAAAAAACTTGTTTCCTGTCATGGGTTGAATTGTGCCATGGTCCAAATTCACTCACACCTAGAACCTCAGAATGTGACCGTCTTTGCAACTACGATCTGTAGATGGAATTAGAACTCATCCTGATTTAGGGTGGGCCCTAAGTTCAGTGACTCATTTTTCTTGGAAGAACTGACAGAGACTATACAGACAGAAGAGGTTCATATGATGGCAGGCATGGTCTAGATTTCTACTGCAACAATAAGGAATGACTGTGGTTGTCAGAAAATGGAATAGGCGAAGATGGGTTTGTTCCTTGATGCACCAAAGAGGGCATGGTCTTGCTGGAGCAAGAACCAGAACTCTTGAACCAGAATTCTAGTTTCCAGGATAAATTTCTAAGTGTTTTTTTAAGTCACTCAATTTGCAGAATTTTGTTACAGCAGCCATAAAACATTAATACATATCCTAAGTTGTATCCATAAATTCTTCTAACACCATGATTCTGTGGAATGCATTGATAATAAGTTTAAAGCCATAAAATGTCTGTCAGGAGAGATGCACACACACATTCATATTCAAGATTTCCCATCCAATTTTTCAAGTTTCCAGAAATTACAATGCCTCTTTATGCATTCTTCTGATATCAATACAGCTAATTAAGAACTCCATTCATACACATACTTTCCAGAGTTAATGCACTACAACACATTTCAAATTATACCATCCTCTGATTTAAAAACATTCGTATCCTTTCTGAGCTACAAAGCCTTCTATGATACCACTGCATTGTTACATACTACACATTTCCTAATACTACACTTTCCTTAATGTCCTTATCACTCAAATAAGTATCTTATTTCCAGTCTGTGCTTTGGACCTTTCTTTCCTTTGTAGCTAAATATCTAGTGAATTCCTAATCATTTTATATCACTCAACTCCTTTGTTAATCTAAATAGCTTACCCAAAAATTGTATGTTGCCTTTACCAATTAAGTCTTTGATTGTTACATATTTAGGAACTAAGGACTAATTATAAAATTATATTATAAGTTTGTTTAAATGTGTATACCTATCTACTATACTTCCATTTTCTTAAAGAAAAGAATGCATTATAACTGTATAATATGCAATATAGTACTAAATATACTATAATATTATTAAAACTAAAGTCTTATTCAAATTAATATACACTGAAACCTTAAAATTATAACCTATAAGATTTTTTACTTTGTTCAAAAGAATAATCTTTATGGAACTCAGTTTTCTTTTCTGTAAAATGATTTAAAATGTGCTTAGCTCAAAGGACTGTTGTGAGGACTAAACAGACAGGAAATCTAAAAATTTAGCCAAGAATCAAGTATATAATAAGAATTAACTTCACACCAGTAAAATTTAGCAATACCTTTAAATTTGTAAATTCCTAAGATTATGACAATATGTCTAAGTTTATAAATAATGCCTCCAATCTTTTCTAATCCTGTTTGTATATATCTGAAGAAGCTGAACTTTGTTAATTGTATACTCATGTTCCAGTTCAATATGTTCCTTTATCTTCATACTTTCCTAAAAACGTCTATTTCAGCTGGAAATTTGAATTCTTTGTCTGATTACATAATTTGACAATTTCTTTGGATGATTCCATAATTTTTCCAAGAAAGCATTCACTGGTCATTTATCTTTTTGTTTTGTTAGATGCTATAAATGGCAATGGCTATGAATTCATTAGAGGTTGTCACATGATGATATTTCAACTCTATCATTTCTCTTTTTATTACCTGTGATGTGATTATAAAGATATTCCAGCATCAAGTATTTGATCATCCAGGTGTTTGAGTGGGAAAAGGAATATAAATATTTTATTATTCCATATTATGACTTTAAAAGCATTTTAAGTGTTAAAGTGAACACAGAGATAGTATTTTTTTCTTTCGTTTTTTCTTTTCTTTTTTTTTTTAAACTTTTATTTCTGAAGGGAGGAGAGAACTTCCACTTTGACTATGACCTGTCTAAATATGATCATAGAGATAGTATTAACATCAAAATGACCATATAGACAGGATTAAGTGTTTGGTAATAATAATAGTAATAATATGGTAATAATTAAAAAGAGTGAACACTTCAACATGAGAAGCAGTCCACACAGCAGACTCATAGAAAGACAATCACTTTAACCTCAGAATAAGCCCTTAAGGCATTCTGGTCTGGCTAAAAGGCCACAAGAGCATTTCAGGCATTTAAAGCCAAGACCATGTGGCAAAAAGTATCCTACAAGAAGGACCTCTGTGGATGAGACCCCAGTGGAAAGAAGTGGTCATCAAAGAAGGATGTAATTTTCTCTAAAGGGAGGAGAGAACTTCCAGTTTGTTTATGGCCTGGTCTGAATACTTAAGGAGTTTGTTGAATTGATCCCTTAATCATTACACAGTCCCCTTCTTTGTCAATTTTAACAGGTTTTGCATTAAAATTTATCTTGTCTGATAATAGGATGGCTATACCTACTTTTTTATATGGAAAAAGACATCTTTTTCCATTCATTCACTTTTTTAAAAAGATTTATTTATTTATTTGAAAGTCAGAGTTACACAGAGAGAGGAGAGGCAGAGAGAGAGAGAGGTCTTCCATCCAATGGTTCATTTCCAATTGGCCTCAATGGCTGGAGCTGCGCCGATCTGAAGTCAGGAGCCAGGAGCTTCATCCGGGCTTCCCACACTGGTGCAGGGGCCCAAGGACTTGGGCCGTATTCTACTGCTTTTCCAGGCAATAGTAGACAGCTGGATCAGAAGAGGAGCAGCTGGGACTAGAACTGGTGCTCATATGGGATACCGGCGCTTCAGGCCAGGGTGTTAACCTACTGAGCCACAGCATCACCCTCCTATTCATTCACTTTTAGTCTGCATGTATCTTTGTTGATGAGATGTGTTTCTTATAGATAGCAAGTAGATGGGTCTCATTTTATAATTCTTTCAGCCAGTTCATGTCTTTTAATTGTAGTGTTGAAGCTATTTACATTCAAGGTGATTATTGATAAGTAACAACTTGACACTGCCATTTGTCAGTAAATATTTCTGTTTTTTACTTTGGATTTCCTTTATACTTTTACTGGGAGATTTTTCTACCTTCACATCTTTTATAGAGATAGCTATGTTTCTGTGTTTCTGTGTGTAGCACATCATTAAGCATCTTTTGTAAGGCTGGAGAAGTTGTGACAAATTCTTTCCATTTCTGTTTGTTATGGAACATCTTTATTTCATCTTCACTCATAAATAAGAGCTTTTCAGAGTACAGTATTCTGGGTTGAAAGGTTTTTTTCCTCTTAAGACTTGGACCATATCTTGCCATTCTCTCCTAGATTGTAGGGTTTCTGATAAGTCCACTGTGAGTCTAATTGGAGATCCTCTGAAAGTAATCTGGTGTTTCTCTCATGCACATTTTAGAATCTTTTTTTAATGTTTTACTGTAGAAAGTTTGACTACAATGTGTCAATGTTTTGTGGTGAAAATCTTTCTGGTCATGTCTATTAGGAATTATATATGCTTCTTGTACTTGGATATCCTTTTGTTTCTCCATATTGGGGAACTTTTCTATAATTATTTCACTAAATAGACCTAATCCATTTTTCTTTCCATACTTTCAGAAACAATTAAGCCCCATATGTTGAATCATTTGGTAGTATCTCATATGTCTCCTCTAATGCTGTTCTTTTTTTTATTATTTTATTTTATTTTTTGACAGACAGAGTGGACAGTAAGAGAGAGACAGAGAGAAAGGTTTTCCTTTTGCCGTTGGTTCACCCTCCAATGGCCGCCGCGGTAGCGCACTGCGGCCGGCGCACCGCGCTGATCCGATGGCAGGAGCCAGGTGCTTCTCCTGGTCTCCCATGGGGTGCAGGGTCCAAGCACTTGGGCCATCCTCCACTGCACTCCCTGGCCACAGCAGAGAGCTGGCCTGGAAGAGGGGCAACCGGGACAGGATCGGTGTCCCGACCGGGACTAGAACCCGGTGTGCCGGTGCCGCAAGGCGGAGGATTAGCCTAGTGAGCCGCGGCACCGGCCCAATGCTGTTCTTAAGTTCTCTAGTTTCTTCTCCTTTTTGGTGTCTGACTGAAAGATTTCCAAAGATTTGTCTTTTAACTTGGATATTCTTTCTTCTGCCCCACTGAGTCTGTTGTTATTGCTTTCCACTGCATTTTTTTATTTGATCTATTGACTTCTTCATGTCTAATAAATCATTTTTATTTCTCTTTAAAATCTCAATTTCATCAGAAAAATTCTCATTCATATCATTTATGGATTTCTTTAATTCATGGATTTGCCTCTGATTTCTTCTGAGTAATCCTGTGATTAATCTTTCTAATTCTAGTTCCAGCATTTCATTAATCTCTTCATCTTCACATTCTATTATTGAAGTGTTCTTGTATTCCTTTGGAGGTATCATGATGTCTTCCTTATTCTTATTTCTTAAAGTTTTGTGTTTATTTTTAGGCATTTGTGGATATACTTGTTGTTTTGTTTTTCTCTCTAATGTCTTTTATCTTTGGATTATGCCTCTGTGGCTTAGTGAAGTGTCTACTCTTTCAGTGAATACCCAAAGGCATGTGCTAGGTGTGGCCAGGGAGCTTTGGTGAGTGCTCCAGTGTGGGGGGCCTATCCAGCATGACACACAAGTTGGGCATGGTAAATCTTTTTTTTTTTTTTAACCAGAAATGAGGGTTTGATCAGCTCTGTTGGCATAGTCTCACCCTAACCTCCTCTATTCTAAGTTGATTAATGCCTGGGCACTAGCCCCAGTGGATGCAGTATTCATCTGTACTACCACAAGAATGACACAAAGGTTCCATGCAGTCCTCAGTGTGAGCATGGATCCTGCTGTAGTAACCCACCCCAGGCAATCAGAGAGCTCTGAGTGTGGAGCTACCCACAGTGACTGCCCCGAGACCCAGTCACATCCCATGCCCTCCCACACAGCCACAGTGTTTCCACAATTCTAGCATATAAGGCTCCCACAGTTATGGGGTGATGAGGATTCACTCTGCCCTGCCAGTCTGTCCCATCCACAGAGAGGCAGAGACACTCCCAGAGTCGGCTGCCATTGGGTGCTCTGCCTAGGCAGTTTGAGCCCCAGAGCCTGAGATGTGTTGTGGGGCTGTAGGACCCTTACAGTTCTACATTGGTGCCTGGACCCTGTGAATCCTCCCAGACTCAGGTGTATCCTTTTGGCTGTTTGCTAGTCTCAGACATAAGCTGGCATAGCTGTTGCATATGTCCAAAATGGCACCAGCCCTATCTCAGCCAATTGCAGGGAGTCATGGGGGTGGGGGTACTGGGAGAGAGAAACCTGCCCATTTTTTTTCCTCCAGGTTGGCAGGAAACATGTCCCCACAGGGCTCCAGGACAGACTCACGCCAGGATCTCCCCTCAGCTATCTCCCCTCTGAAAGGCTGCTTCTGTCTGGTCTCACCTCACTCTCCAAAACTGGTACTGAGGCTCTCAACTGCTGGAGTTTTGTGTATTGGCTGTCCTCATGCTGTGCATCCACAACCTCCATGTAGAACCACAGCATCCCTCTCCCTTCCATGGAGTTTCCACTGAAGTTTTCTCCCTAACTCTTCCCTGAGATTGCACTCCACTTTTTTTTAACTATCTTCCTTAGCCTAGAGCAGTAAGCTTCCTCCTTATTCTATCATCTTGGAATCAGAGACTGGTTCTTTTTAAAATAAAATTGTGAATACATGAATTTCACAAGTTTGACGGGTATTTCACAGTTGTTATCATCTTTGAAGCTCAAATTGTCCCATCTTAAGCCAATCAAAGCCTCTTAAAGTTGACTCCTTAGATACTTTTGCGTAATACTAGTAACTTTTTGGTAATTTTTTTTCTGTCTGGCATAACATCTGATTCACTTTGAATATAAGTACTACTTTAGCGTTTGGATTATAAATATGTCTAGGAAATTGCTTTATTTTCATGAGAAATGCTATTAAGACATTTGGATTAGTTGCTGGAGATGCTTATTGTTATTTCCTTATTTATTGTTTCTTGGTATTTCCATGAAACAGTCATGGGAACTTGTATGCATATAGTCATATACACAAGGATAAAACATATAATAGTGTCATATTGATATTTTCAATTCAAAATCAAGACTAACAAGCTCTTATGTCACCCCTTCTAGATGAAATGTGTATCTTTCCTTCATGTCAAGAACCTGGTTCCCAAGAAGACACATGCTTGCTTATGTAAACTCGGGTTACACACAACAATAACAAAATAATAATAATAAAATTAAGAATATGTTAAAGAAAATATTAAAAATATTTACATTCTTCTTTCCCATTTTAGCTCCTTTTAAAACAATTATACTAAATCCATGTTATTAGAACACGTAACTATTATATACTGTACCTGTTCCTTCTTAGTCCTCACTTGTTTTTCTTTGTAGAGCTTAACACAAGATCCCATTTTCATGCATCTCAAATCATTTTCACTATATGAATTCTAGTCTCTAGTCAAATACTTAGGAAGTCTTCAAGGAATAACATTCCCTTATTCTTACATGTTAATAATAATTCTGTATTCTTTACACATGAAAGTCAAATTTGCTGGATATAAAATCCTCTCTTCATACTATTTATCCTTAGTTTTATTTAGTGTTTCTCATTTTCTTCTGACGTAAAGCACTGCTTTCAAAGCGTATAATGATAAATTGTGTGTGTATGTGTGTGTGTAATGCTAAAAAGACCTTTTTTTTTCTTTTTTCCCAAAGACCAATGATTTTTCTAGACTAAGTCTTTGTATTGGCATGCAAGGTTTTTATCAATGAGTCACTTCAAACTTTTTATTTTAGGTCCGTTTTTTGTTCTATAATGTTTCCTTGAATTATGGCTTTAATGTTTGGCCTATGCTTTTGTTTTAGTTTGCTTCTCATGGATGCCACCACTCTTATGTTGTTTAGGATTTAATGATGATTTTCTTAATATATTTTGGTACCCTTTTCTATTTTAAAGTTTTATTTGCTTTTATTTTATTTGAAAGACATGCACAGAGAAAGAGATCGTGGCGCGCACCGGGGAATGGGAGGTGGAGAGAGAATTTTTCCATCTATTTATTCCTTCCCTAAATAACTGCAATAGCCAAGATTCAATCTGAAGGCAGGAGCTAGGAACTCAATCTGTGTCTATCATGTGGCTGTCAGGGACCCAAGTACTTGAACCACAATTTGATGCCTTAGAGGTTATGCATTAGTAAGAAGCTAGAATTAGGTGCAGAGCTAGGATAAGAACTATTTACTCAGAAATGGGATATAAATATCTCAAGTGGCATATCAACTGCCGTGCCAAGCATCCACTTCTTTTGTTCCACATTCTAAATATGTCTTCAGAGTGTGTTCTCATGGTCTGTAGGGCTCTCTCCCTTTTCTTACTGTAATTTTCTATGAGATTTAACCACAGTATTTTCTACTTTGTTTTTGTGTGAAATTTATTTTCTTGGACTTTTAGAATTAGGTAGCTTCTAGCCTCACAACTCTTCTGGTCTGTCTCCATCATACTTCTTTCTCTCTTTCCTTTTAAATAATGATGTAAAACATAGGACAGCTTTTCTTGATATCTTGCTGTGTTCCCTTCCAACACAATAGTAAACTGTTTACTTCACTCCAGCGATTTCTGTCATGTTTCATTTTCATTTTGCTCACAGCATTATCCCTTTCTCAAAATGGAATCCCCATAAGTCACTCATTAAGGTTGTTGGGATGCAACTATTCAGCCCCCTTTGATCACCCTTACCATCGACCCATTGTATTCACTGCAGTTAAAGGAAATCATCCCATCCTAGCCTAGTTTCACCCCTGCGTGCTTTCCTCTAAACCTATGTTTGTTCTTTCAGATACTCATATACCATTCTGTTACTTCCTTGTTTTTCTTTCCACATAGTTGCTGATATTGTGTAGGTTTTGTTTCTACCAACTAAAGATCTTGGCGTTTACCAGAATACCTTGACACTTAAGTTTTTTTGTGATGGTTTCCCAATGAATTTGATTTTGTTACTGAGTAGTAATATTAATACATTAGTTTCATATTATAGCTTAACAAGTCAAAATAAACTCAGTGGCTTGAAACATCACAACATTATTATCTTAATATTTTAAAGGTGAGAAGTAAATATCGTGTCCAATGGGCTCAAACCCACAGCTACGTTTGTTGTGTGTGTTCTTTGGGGGACAATCCATTCCCTTCCCTTTTCCACCTGGCAGACGCTACCTGCATTCCCTGAAATCAAGAACTCTTTCTCCATCTTTAAAGCTATCAGTGTAGTGTCTTCATATTACACCTGATTCTGCCACTACAGTTTCTCTTTCTTTTGTGAAGATGTTGGGTCCACTGGATAGTCCAGAATAATTTCCTATCTCAGTGTCCTTAGTTTATTCCCAACTGCAAAAGCCCTTTTGCCATATAACATAAAATATTCATGAGTTTTATACATTAGGTTATGGGCATTTGTGAGTGGCCATTATTCTGTGTACCACAGTGGGTATTCAATGAGATTTTTAAAATTTACTGTCACCATCTTCCCAAAATTCACTTCTGAATGATTACAGTTTTTCTTACCAACTATTAATAACCAACTATTGATGTAACCCCAATCTTTTTAAAGGAGAGTTATGAATATTATAATTCTATCATTCCTCACTAAATACTATTTTCTGCTGTGCTGTGTGCTCTTTTAGCCCATATTATACCAGAACATACTTTATCTTAATTTATTTATTTGAATTTACTTATTTGAAAGGCAGAGAAAGAGAAACCTTTCATCAGCTGATCCATTTCCCAGATGCCCACAACAACTGGGAGTAGGCCAAGTCAGGAGCCCAGAGCTCAATCTGGGTCTGCCAAGTAGGTACAGGGACCTAAGTACCGGAATCTGGAATCAGAAGCAGAGCCAGGACCCCAAAACTAGACATTCTAATAGGAGATGTGGGTGTCCCTTGCAGCATCTTAACTACAATGCTAAAGGCCTGTCCCAATACCAGAAAGTATTTTTAAAAAGAATAAGAAAAGTGAGATGCTTGACAGTACTGATATGTGTTGTGTGTCTGTGTTTACAAATCTTTGATTCTGAAATGGTTAAGGTACTTTATAATAAAAATGCATTTAAATAAAGCAAGCAGAGTGGATTAAGCTTGCAAATTACTAAATAGTGACCAAAAATCATAATTTCCTCTGCATGTGGGTTATAGATGAATTCTAACGGGAAAGCCATACCTCCTGTGTCTGGTCTGAATTAAAGCTCTTCTGAAGAAGGATGTGGAAGTCATTCAGGCTTGCACATTCTTTAATTTCTTTTATTAAGGGCTGTACAAAGTCAATGTAGCTAGAAGGCAATACACAGGCTTTCAGAAACTACAAAGTGTAACAGCTGGTCCCAATTACCCTCACTACAGTGTGACCATATGCACAAATATCCAGCTTTCTGTTGAAGTTCATGAATAAAAAAAATTAATTCCTTATGAAAATTTGAGGAATGCCATGTTCTGCAGATATATTTGTTTCTGCTAACTTTTACCCTTCTAGTTATGATAAAATGTATGGATAAAATCGTTCTAATAAGACAGAGTGTCTAGGCTGGCAGAACAGAAATCTTTTTTAACTTTCAGCATATAACGCAAGAGTTTTTTAAAAAATATAATCTCATTTTCTGGAACAAATCACGTTTCAAGAAACATAGAATTTTAAGAGAATAATTTAACAAGGGAATCAAGCAACCTTGCGTGAAACAAACAAGCATGTGCATAACTTTTATCAATTGAGGAAGACTAACGAGATTTGGCATTCCTAACTCCAGTGACCTTTATCCAGATCATAGATTGTCTCTTAAATACATCATATGGAACTAGAAACAACAAATACACATGCAAAATTGATCTTTTGCATATAAACCTGAGGTTGAAAATCACACTCTTACATATTCTTTACTTGAAATTCGAAGTTGGTGTTTGTTACTACAGTTCTCTCACTTAGTTTGAGTTCTTAACTTTTTGTTAGAACCAGTAAGGTCCATCTGTGGTGATGAGAGAAACATATTTACCTTCATTAAGGAGACATTCACTAACAATGAAACATACCTAACATACATGTCCATTTAATGTGCTATTTTTAAAAAATATATAGTATATAACAATGTGATAAAATGTAGTAACTTGCTAAGTTTAGGAATGTACATCAACTCTGAATGTCCTTAATATTAATTATGATTTATGAGTTTGCATGGTCTGGAGAGGCAAAAAGGTAATAATCAGGCTTTCTTACCAGACAACTTTAGTTACTGTTCATTTGGAAGCCAGGAAGTAAAAATAATTTACTGGCAGAGAAATGGATTCCCATTTGTGTGGTTTAGGTTTTTTCCATTTGCACAGTTCCAATCAGCATAATAGAACATATTAATATTCTTTTGTATAAAATTTTGTTAAACTAGTTTAATGAATATTTGCCAAAGTTCAACTATTTAAACTTTATTAAAATATTTCACGGACTTTTCACTATTGACAGAACATAAAATTAAATTAGTTGTTCAAATAGCACTAATCTGTTCTAGGAATTTTCTTTAAAAGTATCTCAAACACATAGTTACTGTGTGTTCCGCCATTCTGATGAAAATTATTTATCCAAATTCTTCTTTATCAAGAGTTTAATTGAAAGTATTAGCTACACTGACATTTATAAGGCTGAAAAGTTTTCTAAATATAATTTTCTAATACATCATATTTTTGTTAAGTTTCCATTACTAAGTACCTATTTAATATAAATTTCCATTACATTATTAACAATATCTAAATTTTTAGATATTCTAATCCTAAATAGCAACTAGGATTCTTCAAGCTAGGTAATTCTGTGATCTATAAAACTCAATGCAACTCTGAAAGTTGAAAAGGTTCTTCAATCATCAAGCGAATCTTTCATCATGCAACAGAAGTGTGAACATTAATGATCTGTTTAAAATTCACTGTCAGAAATATTTCAGGTTGATAGAAAAGTACCTAATATTTCATATTGGTATATTTCAGTATTACACGATGACTCAACTTCAACTGATCTGTCAAGCACAATATTTAATATTCCTCTGGGAAGATTATTTCAAATTATAAATCAAAATACAAATAAACAACAGTGCTTCACTTGAAAATCATAAATATCTGTCAAATATCAATGAATGGTTTATTATACATAAGTCAAATATTGATAGATAGGGTCACTTGCACATTTGTTATTCCTATGTTCAGATATGTTCATACTTAGAAGTTTCTCAATGTGATCAATAAACATCTTAGTAGGGCAGCCAAAATCTTCAGGAAAGAATTTATTTTCTTTTTTCAATATCATGATTCTCTTCTGTATCTAAGTCTCAGTGGCATACATTTCAAACGAAGACGTAAACTCCTTAAATCCTAAAGGGAAAAAAAAATCACAGAAACTTTTAGAGTAGCTATAGCTGGAAGTTAAGTGATACATGGAAGAGGGAAGCTGCTTGTTTCTTGTCCTTTCCTTGACTGTTCAAGCAAAGTCCCATGGGTGATAATGAGCATAGAATATATTCAGCTCTGTACTGTCTTTCCATCTCACATCAAAACAGAAGATTTAGGCTTAAATTCAGGGGCTGGGGGGAGGGCAGGGTACTGTCTTTAGTAAAAGATGATCTCTATATTAGAAATTAGTGGGGCCGACGTTGTGCCGTAGTGGATAAAGCCTGCAGCGCTGGCATCCATGTGTGTGCCAGTTCAACTCCCGGCTGCTCCACTTCTGATCCAACTCTCTGTTCTGGCTTGGGAAAGCAGTAAAAGATGACCCAAGTCCTTGAGTCCCTTGCACCCCAAGTGGAAGACCCGGAAGATCCTGGCTCCTGGCTTCAAATAGGCCCAGCTCCGGCCATTGTGGCCATCTGGGGAGTGAACCAGCAGATGGAAGACCTCTCTGTCTCTGCCTCTGCCTCTCTGTAATTCTGCCTTTCAAATAAATAAATAAAATCTTAAAATAAAAAGAAATTACTGAATTGTCCAATCTGTCTGATCTTCACATTTCATTTAGATGTTCTTTCATTTCAATAAGAATGAACAAATGAAATAATTATTTGCATAGCCATCTCCCTATTTTAAATCTGGAGAAAGAGAAATGGATGTCCTGCACATCTTATAAACTTACAAATATACAAATTACTATGATGTTAAATAATGTCTATTTGTAAATGTTAATAATGTACTATGACTAAATATAATTAAGGAAGCAAGAGATCACATTGTTAGAAGCACAAGATAAACCCAAAGTTATTGTCAGGATCAAACAGAACCCCCACTTTGAAAGTACCTTTACACTCGAATTCTCATTATTCTATCTATAAAAGTTAAAATGATCAATTTGGACATGTGCCTTAGGAAACATTGTCTTATATTTCAATATGTAATTTTTGAAGCAACAATGGCTGAGAAATGTACAGTTAAACTTCCAGTAGTAGCATAAGTAAAGTGGCTTTCCATCATTGAATACTTTAATATTTCATGTAAATCTTGCAGAGGAGGAATTCTATGTATGTGCATGTGTGTGTATCTCTGAGAATGATTTACAAACGAACCACAAAGAAAAGCACAAAGTAGAAATTTGGAATGCATGAGAAACATTCCTCGTCTCCTCTCCCGTGTTGGAGAATAAATGCATGGTATCTACATAGTACTGTATTGGACCTTATTCACGTCAATAAATCCTCCATTCAAGACTCACTGGTGGGGATGGTGGTAGAAACTTGTTAGCCAAACTTCACTCTATGATTCTCACGTTAATGTTGATAGTTTGTGATCCTTCTTAGAAACAACACAAGGGAAAGCTTGGTTCTCCTGTGAGTTTTCACAGGGATTACTTTTCTAGGCTGTGTGGATCTGTTTTGTGTTGTACTCATGTCCTATTTTCCCTTCCACATTAGGAAACAATTCTCTGATAGATGTTCGATGAAGGAAGGAGGCTTTTGGGGTCCAACTGAAAAAAAAATGACGGGTATCGAGAGGAAATATATAGAGTTGGGTGGAGAGAACATTGGAATAGACCTAGAGTAATATTTAGCATTAATAATTCTTGGTATGAAAAGTAGAATTCAATATTAGCTTCAAAAGCAGTTCCTTTTTGCAGTTTTGTTCTCTCTTAAGTATTTTGGAACAGAATCAATACCTATGTTTAAATACTTCCCTAGTGTGAAAAAGCTTCTCACTGTAGAAAATTTTTGTCCTCAAGCCAGCTCCTATAGAAAACCTCACCAGGAGTGCTTATACAGGGGATTTTCCCCAGAATAAAGAAATCCATGCACAGGAATCAACTTGCTCCTGAGTCAATCTCAAAATGAATTGTTTCATTTTAATATGTGAAAATGTATTTGAATCCAGCCTGGGATTTTCAGAGTTGGAGTTTGGGAAGATCTGTCTTACTGGCCTACAGTTATCTTGGTAATGAAGTTAATTTTGAGTTAAAGGAGAAGGGGAGTTGGAATAATTATAATTCTAATTAGTCTAAGACTGTAATTAAAGGCACTTTGGCTGGTTTAAGCCTTAGCAAACTTGATAGTAGTGCTTCCTTCCATATGCAAACCTATGATTCCATCCTCTGAATTCAAAGGTAATAGGACAGGTGGATCATAGGTACAAGTCCACACCAGCTAGTTTGAAGAGAGTGAGCTTATCTCTTCACTCTCGTGAAACAGCATTAAGCCAGCAAAGTGCAAATAACTGTTCAACACCTGTGTTTTAGAACGCTTTAATTTTATATAAAATAGAAATGGGATAATTCTATTCACCTGGACTCAGTAGTTAAAGTCAAAAAAATTGATTCCATAATTAAGCAATAGCTGATAGCTAAGCATCTATGAGCTCCCATGCATTCTCTATTTTATAATTCGCTATTTCTTTTTCTTCTTCTTGCTCCTTTTATTCTTCCTTTTAGTTCTCTTCCTCTTCTTCTTCTTGAACCACTGCTCTCCCTCCTTCTCTCCACCTTTTTTCTTCTTTGTTGTTAGAGAAATGGAAACTAGAGAGACAATACAAATAATGTTATAATAAAACCTAAGAAACATCTGAAACACCAAGATAGTGAGAACTATACTTTTGTATCACTGTCATAGCCAATTAACCCACACTTAAAACAGCACAAATGTCTGCACAGTTCTTTACAGTCTCCATCTAACTCAGGGTGTTAGCAGAGTCACACTTTCTCTGGAGGCACAAGAGTCTCGGCTGCTTTTCCCAGCTAGTCCACTTTTGAGCGGAACAGCACAAGTCCAGTCTCTGGACTCTGCAGGTCTCTACCCTCTTACAGGTCTCTCTTCTCTCTGCATGTTCCTGTATCATCTTCCTCCTAAGGACACCAGGCACTGGATTTAGAACCCACCTAAATCCAGGATGAGGTCATGTTGAGATCATTAGCTTAAATCTTCAAAGGTCTCATTCTATTTTATTTTATTTTATTTTATTTTATTTATTTTTGACAGGCAGAGTGGACAGTGAGAGAGAGAGACAGAGAGAAAGGTCTTCCTTTTGCCGTTGGTTCACCCTCCAATGGCCGCTGCGGCTGGCGTGCTGTGGCCGGCGCACCACGCTGATCCAAAGGCAGGAGCCAGGTACTTCTCCTGGTCTCCCTTGGGGTGCAGGGCCCAAGTACTTGGGCCATCCTCCACTGCACTCCCTGGCCACAGCAGAGAGCTGGCCTGGAAGAGGGGCAACTAGGACAGAATCCGGCGCCCCGACCAGGACTAGAACCCGGTGTGCCGGCGCCGCTAGGCGGAGGATTAGCCTATTGAGCCGCGGCGCCGGCGACAAAGGTCTGATTCTAAATGAGGGCATATTCACAGGTACCTAGAGTTAGGGCTTGGTGATTGGAAGATGCACTTTTTGATTCGGGGTAGGTGCTTAAAATGGGCACAACACTAAGAGTAATGACAGATACTCTGCGGGCAATAAGAATAGAGCAACTTTTTGCTATATGACGTTTGGCTAGTTGTGCTTTAATTTACTCTTGAAATAGTTATCGCATATTAAACTTGGGAAATGCCCTTTGGACATATTTCACCCTGAGGACTAAGGAGAAAAAAATGTGAATGAAGAAGGCAAGTGAGTATCCCAAAGCTTAGATATACTTCTTAAACAGTCATGTAAGGGACCGGTAGAGGCTTAGCAGCTAAAGTTGCCACCTGCAGTGCCGGTATCCCATATGGGCACTGGTTCGAGTCCCAGCTGCTCTACTTCTGATCCAGCACTCTGTTGTGGCCTGGGGAAGCAGTAGAGGATGGCCCAAGTGCTTTGAAAGTCAGGGTTGAGAGAGGGGGGAGGGGAGAGAAGAGAGGGGAGAAGGGAGAGAGGAGAGCAGAGGGGAGAGGGGAGAGAGGAGAGAGAGAAAGTCTTCCGGCCACTGGTTCACTCCCCCAGTGACCACAACAGCAGGAGCTGTGCCCATCTGAAGCCAGGAGCCAGGAGCTTCCTTTGGGTCTCCCACATGTGTGCAAGGGCCCAAGGACTTGGACCATCCTCCACTGTTTTCCCAGGCCACAGCAGAGAGCTGGATTTGAAGTAGAGCAGCCGGGACTTGAACCAGCACCCATATGGGATACCGACACTGCAGGTGGTGGCTTTACCCACTAAGCCACTGCGCTGGCCTCAATAAATAAATCTTAAAAAAGAAAAAAGTCATGTAAAAATGAGTCCTTGTATGGGTAAATACTTAGAGGTCTCAGAAGTAAAATACGCCTGGATAAATGGACAGGAATATACAGTATTATTAACTTTATTTTTCCACCTCCATTAACAAAGAAATATTAAGATCTTGCAAAAAGATTTTACAATAAGCTTAAGTGAAGAAAATTAAATAATTTAAACCCAGAACATGAGATGTTTAACTATAATACAAAATAAACAGCAAAAAACTATATATTGGCACTACATATTTTGACTTTTTTTTACTATGAACAGCATACATTCATATTTGAATACTGACTTCAAATTTAAACATCCCTGGCATTCAAAAAAATGACTTCTCATAAAAAACAAACTATTTTTTCTGTTCACAATGTACTTACACATGTAAATGGTCAATTAGAAACTTAATGTAGAGGCAGATGGTAGCTTTTTCAAAATTTTACCAGTGAGTACATTAAATTTTCACATGGCAGGTTCAACCAACTGAAATTTATAAAGGCAAAAAGATAAAGTGCTAGAATTCAACTAAGAGAAGGTGATTCTAAATAGAAATATGATAATTATATCAATCTTAATTTAGTTCAAGTTCTTAGGGGAGAATTAGCCGTTTGTATTTTTTCAAGTCATTAATAAATAGCCTTTTTATCTTTTTTGTGGCCTTAGAAGTGTTTGTCTTGAGACAGAACTGCTCACTGAGGAAAACAACAGATACAGTGTTTTACTTTGTTTTTGCTGCTCTAGACAATAGCTTACAGCAACACAAATTTATTGTCTTGCAGTTTCTGTAGGCTGCAGGTTTTTGTAAGCATACATCTTATAGCTTCAGAAGTCAGGTTGTATTATGGTTTGATTATGCTTTGGCCTCTGACTTCATGCAGGAATTTAAATTAATGGTATTAGAGAGTGGAAAAGTATGGTGTTTAAAAGTGAGCCTTTGGAAAGGGATTAAGATTATATTCCTTAGGGTGGAGTCGCAATAATTAAATTCTAGAGGCTTTATAAGGACACATATTCAAAGAGAGAGAGAGAGAGAGAGAGAGTGGGGAGAGAGAGATGGATTTTCTTTTCTCTTGCGATGTGAAGCCCTGTGCGACCTTAGTACTCTGACAGCAAGAGCCCCATCACCAGAGGCCCAACCAAGGGAGCCCACCAAGACTTCCTTCAATTGTGAACCTCTGAAATCTTTTCTTTATAAAGTTAGTCTGCCTCACTTATTTTGTTATAGTAATAAAATGCTGATGAATACAGGTAAACTGAAGGTAATCTCTTTGCTTAGTCTCACAAAGCAAAAATCTAGGTGTCGGGAGGGCTGTGTTCTCTACTGAAGATATTAATTCAAAATCTATTTCCTGGCAAATGCAGGTTGTAGGAAACCTACAGTTCCGTGCATTTGTAGGGAGTGTGACTTACTTGCAGCTTCTAGAGCTGTGCGTGTTTCTTGGTCATGGCCTTTTTTGTCCTCTGAGACTGCAGTAGTTCTCTTTATCTCCTGCCTGTTCTCTTGCCATGTGCCCCTCACTGCATCTTCTGACTTCCACTGCTTTTGTTTGCTTGTTTTAATACCCACGGAGAAGAAGGAAGGAAAGTGGATTGAGAGCAGAAAGTGGACGATGTCTAACATAGAATATCAGCTCCTTCTCGTGATTATCATAAAGAATAAACACATTTTAACATCTATGTAAACCACTTCTACCTACAAAGCTACACATGATTACATTGGGATCAACTGATGGCTCAAGATAATCTCTCTAATGTAAAGTCAGCTGACTAGCAACCTCAATTTCACATCAAAGGCCCTTTTGTCATGTAACATAATCAGCAGTACACACCAGGAAATAAAGATCATGGTGATCAAAATCTTGCATTAGCAACCAGACAGACAGGAGATAAATTGCTAAATCTTCATAGAAAATTTAGTTTGAACTGGTCTTCTTCAAAAGTCTGTAGCTAACAGAATGTTTGAAAACAGAGCCAGAATGTCTTAGCCAACATATTAATATATATATATATATATGCGGTCCAATTAAACCTGTGAATAATTGCTTGAGTTCCCAGATTTTACTCAGTGATGCACAACAGATAAGGTTTTGGTTTGGAAAAGTTTTAATACCTTAGTTCTGGTTAACCATTAGAACCCTAGAAAAGCCTTAATGATGCTCACAAGAGTGGTCAGTCTGGTGTAACACAACTTTCCATACTCTCACTGTATGATATGTTAGCTGTACTAGCTCCAGTATGACATATACAAGTAAAAATAATCTGCTTTGTTTTATATAATGTATAAGTCAATTGAACTTTGGAAAATAGTTGTCAAATTTGATATGTAAGTTTTAGAATAATTGATATTAAGCTATTTTTAGATTATCTAGACTAGCTTTTTATTAAGACATTGCCATATTGTTTCAAATCCTTAGTAGCTAGTTCAATGACCACATAAATCACTCCAATAATGTAATGCTACTTTCTTAACTAGTTTCCTATTGTATTGTATATTTTTTCTGATTTTTTAATGTAAAAATGTGAGATAATAGTAATCTTAACTTGTAGATAGTAAATATTTTTACCCTAAATAATTTTTAAGTATGGTGCATTTTAAGATATGAGATTATTTGCTTCAAGTACAATGATAAATATTTCCAATTTTCTAAAAAGAATCAATAGCATCATTTATAATATAGGAGAATATAAATTCACTATAGCTTGTCAATATATCCAATATATATCATTTTGACATTTTGTTTATTTTGACAAATTCCCTGTATTTTATATACTTAAAATTTATATTAGATAATTTCAGACTGTTTAATACTTTTTTCATGAGGTTATTGTTTTTTCCAAATCAAAATTCTGGGAATTGAGACAAGAATATTTAGTTCCCTTGGGGAATTTTATATAAATATCTACCATAGGCTAAAAATAGTTATACCTCCCAAAGGAAGTATTAAAAATGACTTAATGAGGCTTAAAAATGACTAAATGAAACAATTATAGTCACAGTCTGACTCTTTAAAGAACTATTCTTTATAAAAAAGGATGCGTATGAAATTTATTTTTACCCTTAATTTACACAGTGCTGTTGGAAAAATGAGATTATGCTGCTAAAAAGCTTTTGATTTAATTATGGAAAGTATCATAATAAAACAAGGGTATTATTATATTGTCTTAAATTTAGCCCAAATTAAATTATTAAATTTTTTTCAGGGCTGACACTGTGGCCCAGTACATTATTCCTCCGCCTTTAGTGCTGGCGCTGGTTCGAGTCTTGGCTGCTCTTCTTCCAATTCAGCTCTCTACTATGGCCTGGGAAACCAGTAGAAGATGGCCCAACTGCTTGGGCCCCTGCATCTGCATGGAAGACCTGGAAGAACCTCCTGGCTCCTGCCTCCAGATCGGCACAGCTCTCGCTATTGAAGCCATCTGGGGAGTGAACCAGTAGATGGAAGACCTTTCTCTCTGTCTCACTCTCTCTCTGTCTGTAAGTCTACATCTCAATTACATAAATAAAAATATTTTTAAAAATAATAAAATAAAATCTTTTCCACAACTTGATTTGAAACTAATAACCCTACACTTCTTTTCACTTACCTTTCTCTAAAAATCATAATAAACCTGAAAGATAATTATTTTAATTAGTAAAATAGGCTAAAATAACTATATTACCATTTTCATTCATACACTCTTATTTATATACAAAACATTTATTCTATACCTAAAAGATAACACAAGTAGATTTATTGAGATATAGAATATTAAATGTTTCTGAAAAATATTTAGAATTTTATTGCTAGTTATATTTACCACTCTTCTGTCTTTACAGTCAAACATGGATGGTTGTCCTGGAGTTCTCTCTCTTTTTTTTTTTCTAAATTAACGTCTTGTTTTAGAGTAGCTTTAGTTTAGATTTTTAGGTTTATTTAGACATTCTAGAAAGTTTTCATATACTCAATACCCAATTTCCCCTATTGCTAACAATGTAATACCATGTAAATGTAGTATATTTATAGAAACTAATAAGCCTGTATTGATAAATTATTAATTTAAAATGTTATTTTATTTAGATTATTTTGTTTTTATTTAACATTCTTTTATTGTTTCAAGATCCTAAGATTGTTTTAATTATCTTGTTTCTCAGGCATGTTTTCACTGGGACAATTTCTCAGACTTCTTCTATTTTGATGATCTTGTTGGTATTCAGGAGTACCAGTCAAATATTTTGTAGAATGTCCCCAAGTTAGGATTTGTCCAATATTTTTCTTATGATCATGGATTGTGAGTTTGGGGAAAGAAGAATGTTGAGAAAAAGTGCATTTTCATCATTTTATTTTGAAGGAATGTGCTAGAATATAATTTATCACGGCTGATCTTGATATGGTTCAGTTGATCATGGGTTTGTCAGGCTTCTCCACTGTAAAGTCTCTCTTCTCTTCCCTTTCCAATGCTGTACTCTAGAAAGATGCCATTATCAGCATGCCAGACTTAAGGTGTGATGCCATAGTTCCTGGAATAAGGAACATCACCATAAATTGATTTGTCACTTCTTGTTCATTTATTTATTCAGTTATTTATTTATATTTATACAGATACATGGTTGCTTATTATACTTTTAGATTATAGTTTTATGCTGTTTTATTTATTTTGTTGATCAAATTGTTCTTTGGGCATTGAGAACTCTTCCAGTTGGCTCTTGCATTCCTTTAACATAATTCCATCATTGAAGAGTAGCCTGCTTCTTGTTTGAGCACTTCTTTACTTTTGTAAACTATGAGATGTCCCAACTCATATTGTAGATTTCCTGTCTCCATCCTACATTTAGCCATTTATTTCTTCAAGTAGCCCTAATTCCTTTCATTAGAGAAAGATAATAGCAAGCAAGAGCTGAGTGCCCTGAGGTATTTCATATCTAAGTTTGTCCCACAAGCAGATACTTTTGGAAACATTATGCCTTACATACATTTGATCAAGTTCCAAGAATCTCCCTTTCATGTAGTTTGCAGGTCTGAGCAAACTCAGGATGCTAGTTCACAAGAGTGTGTTGATAGTTTTGTGTTCTGACACTGCTGTACACAAATATATATTGATACTTCATCTGTACCATGTTCCAATTTTGTCATCTTTGTTTTCTGTCCAACAACATGGAGGATGAAAAGTGAGAATTATTAGAAGGATCAAAGTTGCAGAATGCTGCTGACCTGTCATCTCACTACCTCAGCCAAAATCCAGGCACCGCCTTCTGGCTCCAGATAGCAGAATATTCAACACTTTTTATGCTGACCAAACCCACAGCAGAATCACTCACAATGACCAAAGTCTACACTATTTATTTTATTGAACACAAGTTGATTGAAGATTTACCATGTGCTAAGCTCTATTCTAAGCACTATAATTACAGTGCTGTACACAACAGAGAGGCACCTGCAACCACAGAATGTATATTCTTTTGGTGAAGATACACAATAAACAAAGAAAGAAATATGTAAGCAACTTTGGTGAAAAACACCATAGGAGCTGGCACCGTGGCTCACTTGACTAATCCTCCGCCTGTGGCGCCGGCACCCTGGGTTTTAGTCCCGGTTTGGGTGCCTGGTACTAGTCCCAGTTGCTCCTCTTCCAGTACAGATCTCTGCTGTGGCCCGGGAGGGCAGCAGATGATGGCGCAAGTGCTTGGGTCCTTGCACCGGCATGGGAGACCGGGAGGAAGTACCTGGCTCCTGGCTTCGGATCAGTGCAGTGCCAGCCGTGGCGGCCGTTAGGGGAGTGAACGGACAGAAGGAAGACCTTTCTCTCTGTCTCTCTCTCTCTCACTGTCTATAACTCTTCCTGTCAAATTAAAAAAAAAAAGAAAAGAAAAACACCATGGAAGTATAAAACAAGGGAATCTTTTAGGTGCTCAGGAAAGGTGATATTTTGCCTGAGATTAAAAGTAACAGAAAAATTCAGCCAAATACAAATTTGAGAATATGAAGAGCAAGTATCTTAAGGCAGAGAAGCAAGCTTATTGTTTTAAAGGAATAGATTAAAAATTTCATGGCACCAGATCGACATAGAAGTGTGAAAAGTGTCGCAAAATAGGGGAAGTGAAGTAGCTGTGGCCTTTTGGAAGTTGGAATCCATTGTGAAGGGTGAGTAGTACCCAGTGAATGGTGTTAAGCAGGGTCATGAAATGATCTGAAATCTTTGTTGCAGAGTGAGGCAATTGTAAGTGGACAAATTTGAAGCTATTATAGGTTATGTAACACTTATTATATGCCATGCACTCTCTTAATGACTTCACATACATTATTTATATCATTTCAGTCATTACTTGAAATAACACTATGAGGTAGGTATTAATTATCCCCATTTATATTGTAGGAAATTGAGGCTCACAGAGATTAAAAAGATAAATGAAGTCCAACTAGCTAGTAAGTAATGGAGCTAGTATTTGTAACTGACAAATTTAGCAGCCATTCCATAGGTTTAATTTAAAACAAACAAAAAAAGTATGTGGGATTAGTCATATTTGGACATGTTACATTCTGTTAAAAGCTGAAGAAAGGATGTATTTTAAATGTGATTTCAAATAACATTGACATATGTAGTCATTGGTACTCGCATTACTTTAATTCTTCCCTGATTCAGGACAACTTTTGCTCATGACACAGGAACTGAAGATGTTTCACTCTGGGATGTGAGTGACTGCAGAGAATTTGGAGAAAAATCTCAGGCCCCGATAAGATGGAGAACAGTGAGTTGCCCCAAATTTAGGGTAGAGTTTTCCCAATTCCATAAAGCACACAGGATTTTCCTCAAATGTCTAAAGAATGACATTAAAAGAATGACTAAACTAGATTAAAATTATTTGAGAGTCAAGGAAATTTAAAAAACAAGCCTATGTTAAGCTATCTACAGAACCAGTAGAGAGAGTAGCAACTTGGCTGGAATGGAACCTACAGCAGTTTTTGGTTTGGCAAATAAGAGCAATGGATTACAGAGAAAATAGAGGTGTGACATTACAGTGAAGTAAGAAATTAAATTGGGATCCACTAATAGTTAAGATACTATGAGGAAGGTGATTATCTAATACATAGTTTTATAGCTATAAGTTTAATTCTTGAACTTCTCTTGTAAAGTTATGCTATACAGAGTTCCCTGATATTTAGATATTAAAAATATATAATTTTTAGCAGTCAATGATTTGGAAATACTAATATCCATGTCCTCTTAGTTCGGTTAAACAAAAAATGATGTTAAAATTTTATTGTCATTTTTTTCTAATAAAATTATTATGAAAATATTGAAAAAAGTTATTATTTAAATTTTCTCATATGAAATAAAATAGGCTGTGGTTTCTTTTTGAGAATAAAGTATTTTTATATGAAAAGAAAATTGTAGAGTTTTACTGAAAGCTCAGATTACATTTTTCCTTTTTTCGGTGAACTTAATTTTTCTGACTTTTAAACATAGTGGATTTGTTAGAATCTCAATATCGATTAAAAAGCATACAATTGTTAATTCCATTTTCTATAAACTTCTTGAAATGCCCATGTGCATTTATATATGTTTTGTATATGTATTTCCTCTTATATACACAAATGTATATGCGTATGCTTAAATACACATTTTTTTTAGAAAGTAAGTAAATTTATCTTTAATATTTTCTAATAGATAGTAGTTAAATATAAGAAAACACTAAGTACAATGGCAATTTGGGATATAGATTGTTAACAAAGAATCATGCGAATGAGTTAAGTGAATTAATCTTTAAGCAAACACAAACTTTAAGTGCTGCATTTGTAAGAAAAAAAGGTCAGCTCTAAACTTAGGAATTTTGGTTACAATCAAGTAAGAATGATTGCAAGTAATAGTCAAAGAGGCATAGTAAAAGAGGCATACTCAAAGAGGAATAGTAACAACATATTTATAGAAGAAAACAGAAGTAATTTTTGTTTAAATTCCTATGTAAATATTTGAGAGTGGTCCACATTAAAATGAGGTTCTAGGGTGGTCCAAAAAAAAAAAAAAAAAAAAAAAACCAAATGAATCAGAATGTAATTGAAATAGAAAGCATACTTTTTCTATATTAGGAAGTGGTCTTCACATATGCTTATACTAAGCAATTGCATGTGATTTAGAGTTTACATTAGTTGTGCAACAGAACATTCTGGAATTTCCAAACTGTAATCCCACGAAAAAGCAGAGTGTACTGATGAACTGTAGAGGACGTGTGAGAAAAGAAACAGACTCCAAATCCTAGCTGCTCTGCTCCACTGGGATAAGCGCTTAGCTAACACAGTAAAAGCCAGAGTTTAACCTGTGGAGGTCTGTTAATTTCTGTATGATTCCATGAATACAGATTTGATCTCTTTCCCTAGCCAGTCCTTTCATCAACCTCTATTATTTGTAGTAACATTGACTGCACAAACGGAAGTATGTAATCCGGTATAATGATGTTCCAGTAGGTTTATTATTTTGTGCACAAGACATAACCATGTTATTTTTCATGTCTTTTTTACTGTTTACCAAAGAATATTAGAAAATCTTTTAGAAAAATATTTCTGATACATGAAATTCTAATCATAAATATTTATATTTCTAAATGTTACCTACCACTTTGTGTGGTACAAATAATTGTGTTTTATTGGTTTTCATAATAAGAATACAAGATTTTTATAATAAAACGCTTGCTTTAAATTTTTTAAATATTAAAAGTAAACCTGCAGGGGCCGGCGCCATGGTGCACTAGGTTAATCCTCCACATGCAGCGCTGGCATCCCATATGGGCGCTGGTTCTAGTCATGGTTGCTCCTTTTCCAGTCCAGCTCTCTGCTGTGGCCCGGGAGTGCAGTGGAGGATGGCCCATGTGCTTGGGCCCCTGCACCTGCATGGGAGACCAGGAAGAAGCACCTGGCTCCTGGCTTCAGATCGGCGCAGCGTGCCGGCCATAGCAGCTATTTAAGGAGTGAACTAAGGGAAGGAAGACCTTTCTCTCTGTCTCTCTCTCTCTCACTGTCTGTAACTCTACCTGTCAAATAAATAAATAAAAAATCTTTAAAAAAATAATAAATCTGCAGTTGGTGATATAGTTGGTATGTTTTACAGCTATATTGTATGCTCTAGGATTTAATCAATGATCTCTTCTTCCTCTGTGAAGACAATATTGAAAGAGAATTAATCCATTCAACTGGTCACTACTGGGTATCTCCAATTCTAGAGAATCACCTGGTTCTTGATTATATATAGCCATAAACCAAGATAGAAATGGACCCTGATCTCAAAAACCTTAACTTCTAAATTGTAAGAAAGACCTTTCCTTAAAAAAAAAAAAATCCACAAATAGGTTCATAAAGTAAAATAGTAGAAAATACTGCAAACTGAATAATGTGTGTTAGAGTGAGATAGACTATTCTGATATCTAGGCACTGTCATTAAAAATAATATACCATTACAAATCTGACCAAGCAGATACCCACTTATAATTTAAAAACGTAGAGAACACTAATGAAGTTAATATGTTTCATGTACACCTCAATTGCTTCAATTTAGGGCTTTGAAAATATTTAAGGTGATCGAATATTAACATGGTGCCAGCATCTGTTCTGAGGTTTGTAAGTCTACAAAATAAAGCTCATGCTTACTAAGTAATCTAAACTTCATTTAACCACAGAGAACTGCATCAACCTTGTGATTGCATCAGACACAATTAAGGTGTTGCTTGTAATCTGTAAAAAGCTTTATTGTCTGAGCCATAGTTACCTGGGGGACCACTTATCTGCACCGCACAAAGCAAACTTTGGAGTCATTCTGCTGACAGCTCCACTGCCTCAATTTCAAGGGACTGATGAGGCAGCACCACTCATGGCAAAGTGCTCGAGTTCTGGCTGCCTTTGGGACACAGTCAATATTCACAAACAGGAGAAGACACAGTGCTGCTGCTTAGAGAACTCTAGTACATAAAGGAGGTTTTAATTCAGTACTTTTTAAAGATAAATGGTGTGAAAATATATGATCACTTGTGTATCTGTAAGCTTTAGCAAAAAATAAATACATTAAATTATATATTAAAGTATATTATTGTTTAAATTAATTGAGAAGTAGTTATTTCAAAAAAATCATAATACGGTAAAAAGGAAATTTGCTAATAGTCCATCCACACCAGTCCTAGGAAAATCAATATGCAATGCTAATCATCACCTCAGAAATGATAGTTTACTGTGAAAGCAACGTCAATAACATCAAAAATAAATTCATGTAAGTAATTCTAGTGAGGAGGTAAGCCTATGTAATATTTTTGATTTAATAGCTAAAAAGTCTGATCCTAACAAAATTACATTATCCAATTCATCTGAAAAATTGGATACAGCGTTCATAGGACTGGAACTGTGCCACAACAGTTTAAAATGCCACCTGCAGCACCAGCATCCCATATGGGTGCTGTTTCTGTCCTGGCTGCTCCACTTTCCATACTGCTCACTGCTCATGTGCCTAGGAAATAGTGGAAGATGTCCCACATGCTTGTGCTGCTGCCACCTACGGGAGAGACCTGGACATGGTTCCTGGCTCAGGCTTGGGCCTGGCCCACCCTCAGGCATTATGACCATTTGGGGAGTGAACCAGTAGATGGAAAATCAATCTCTCTCTCTCTCTCTTGCTCTCCCTCTTTCTCTCTGTAACTCTACCTTTGAAATAAAAAAATAAATCTTTAAAAGAAGTTGGATAAAGATTCTAAAATTATACTGTAAAGATTATATTATTTTATTTGATAAGATTGCCCCAAGTGTTTCATGTAAAATCTAATAACAGGAAGGAAATCAATGCTTTTCATTTCTTATAGTAATGAAGAAACTAGTGTAGCTGTGTTTTACTTTTGAAATATATAATTTGGGGGCTGGCCCCCTAGCACAGTAGGTTAATCCTCTGCCTGTGGTGCCAGCATCCCATATGGGCGCTGGTTCAGGTCCCGGCTGCTCCTCTTCCAACCCAGCTCTTTGCTATGGCCTGGGAAAACAGTAGAAGATGGCTCAAATGCTTGGGCCCCTGCATCCCCGTGGGAGACCAGGAAGAATCTCCTGGCTCCTGGCTTCAGATCGGCACAGCTCTGGCCATTGTGGCCAAATAAATAAAATCTTAAAAAAAAAAAAAGAAATATGATTTTTTTTTCAGTGTGCCTTTCTGTCTTTCTGGTTATCAAGTATATATCAAGTGATGACAATACATTATATTTTTTTTATTTGACAGGTAGAGTTATAGACAGTGAGAGAGAGAGAGAGAGAGGGAAAGGTCTTCCTTCCATTGGTTCACACCCCAAATGGCCACTACAGCCGGCACTGTGCTGATCCAAAGCCAGGAGCCAGGTGCTTCTTCCTGTTCTCCCATGCAGATGCAGGGGCCCAAGCACTTGGGACATCCTCCACTGCCTTCCTGGGCCACAGCAAAGAGCTGGACTGGAAGAGGATCAACTAGGACTAGAACCTGGCGCCCACATGGGATGCTGGCGCAGCAGGCGGAGGATTAACCAAGTGAGCCATGGTGCCTGCCCCCATTATATTATTTTGAACATGAACTTTTGAACATACTACTTTAATTTGAAATACATTACATGGAAATGTCACAACACCCGATTTCAATACATACTACAAGGCATTTATAATCAAAATAGCTGGGTACTGGCACAAAAATAGACGTGCAGACCCTTGGAACAGAATAGAAATTAATCCAGAAATTAATCCATGCATCTACAATCAACTAATCTTTGACAAATGACCCAAAATCAAACTCTGAAAAAGGAACATTCTCTTTCATCAATGGTGTGGGAAAATTGTATCTTCACATGCATAAGTATGAAACAAGACCCTTACCTTACACCCTACACAAAAATTAACTCACAATGGATTCAGGACCTAAACCTAGGATCTAAAACCATCAAATTACTAGAGGAAAATAGGGGAAACACTGAAAGACACTGGAATAGGCACGAACTTCTTGGAGAAGACCCCAGAAGTTCAGGCAATTAAAACCAAAATTGCAAATGGGATTACATCAAGTTCAGAAGCTTCTACACAACAAAGGAAACAATCAACAAAGTGAAGAGGTAACCAACAGAATGGGAAAAAAATATTTACAAAATATGCATCTGATAAAGGATTGATACCCAAGATATATAAGGAACTCAAGAAACTCAACAACAAAACAAACAATCCAGTTAAGAAAATAGGTAGAGGACATGAACAGGTATTTTTCAAAAGATGAAATGCAAATGGCCAATAAACACATGAAAAAATAATCAGGATAGCTAGCCATCAGAGAAATACAACAAATAAAAACCACAATGAGATTTTACCTCACCCCAATATACTATTGACAGGAATATAAGCCAGTACAACCATTGTGGAAGACAGTATGGAGATTCCTCAATAATCTGAAAACAGATCTACCATGTGATCCAGCCAGCCCATCCATGGGAATATATACAAAGGAAGTGAAATCGGCATATGAAAGAGTTATCTGTACCTCCAAGTTTATAGCAGCTGGATTCATAGCAGCTAAGATATAGAATCAACCCAGATGTTCATCAACTGATAACTGGATAAAGAAAATGCCTTAAATATACACAACAAAATACTACTTAGCCATAAAAAAAGAATTAAGAAGGAAATTCTGTCTTTTGCATCAAAATGGATACAACAGGAGACCATTATGCTTATTGAACTAAGCCAGACCCAAATAGACAAATATCATATATTTTTTCTGATTGGTTGTAGCTAATATACAAAGTGCAAAAAACCCTTAATGTATAGCAGTCTAAATTGCCATCTTGTGATTTGATTGTTGTCTCTAAGCCTTGTTTATATCCCTGTGAAATAGTAGTCTATCTACCTTTTACTTGTAGAGCTCTTTGTTTAGAGGAGCATTGAGCCTGTGATTAAAAAGTAAATTGAAAGTGTATTAGCAAACAAAAGAAAAAATGGAAAGAAAGGTTGAAAGAGGGAGGTGGGTGGGAAAGTATCATTGTATTCTTGGGATTGAATCAATGAAATTCATGAAATCTGTTTTCTATATATTTAAAAACTGAAAAGCATAGTAAAAAGTTTAAAAACACATTACATAAATTACCAATAAGGAATAGCAAAGAATTTTATTTCTCTCTCCTATAGAATATTCAGAAATTGTGTAATACGGTATATATGCATCTTGCAAAGCTTCCAAATACCATTTTAATTAATTTGAGTAATTTTCATCATGAAAATTCCAGTGACTCAGATGACACTACTTCTTGATTATCTTCATTGCCCAATTTCCAGAATTCCCATTAGTTTAATGCACAGTGGTTGTCTGGTTTTTTTTTTCCTTGAGCAAATATCATTTTCAAAGTGGAATAACTAAAGTTTTAGGACTATGGGAAAAATGTCAATTTTCGTTTTGCAGGAAGATTTACCTCTCTACTTAATTACCTCCACCATCTACTCTATCTCTCTTCAACACAATCAATTTATTTCATTTCCATGGTTATTGCTTGCAGCACAGTGAAGCATGGCAGAGTAAAATGAAACATCAGGAACAAAATGTAAAGGAGGTCAAATGAGGAATATAAATGATAGGAGACCATGCAAAGATGTTGTATAATGATATTTGTATTTTAAGTTTTCAGCCTCAATATATGACCTGACTGCCCCCACAAAAAATATTAAATCTCATTTTCAAGTTGCCTGTTTGTTTAGAATGCAACGTAAAAAACAGTTTAGTTGGATTTTTTTTTTTTTGTCAAAAGGAAACTAATTCTGTTGCTGAGAAGTTAAAAACACGGAATCATATTTTCTAGTTCAGAGTTGAAGGAAGAACTGATGTCCTCCACTACCTTCTGTGTCAATAGATCAGATTTGAGAGGTTGGTAAGAATCATATAATGTTTATTGCTTTATCAGTATTGTGTTGTGAAAATTAAGCCATCTCGGAATTTTATGCATCAAAAAAGTATAACAAGATCAACCTGACAGTTCTGTAGATTAATAATAAGAAAGCCAGGATGGGGGGAGGAACTATTACATGCTTGCTGTGATCACTAAGATTTTTTGCTTTAATGACAGTGAATTGAACTATAGTAATGGTAATAATAACACGAGCATACCTGGTAATTTACTTTTCCTATCTTCATTTTACTGTTATGGAAGCTAAGGCATAGAGGGACTACACAGCTTCCCTGTGGTTATACAGCAAGCAGCAGGGAAAGCTGGGGTCTTTACAAAGGCAGGAGCCTGAATCCTGAGCCCTTTCTATCATAATCTTACTAGGAATAAGAATGGAGATAAATCATGTGGCTATACAGATGAGATTGATAGCAACTGATCACTTAAAGAATATAGAACTAGATATGTGGATTTAGACATAGCCAGATTAAAAAGAAGCTATATCTAAAAACAGTATCCTAGAAGATGCCAGTTTTTAAAGACTGATGGACGAAGAGGAGCCCGTAATGACTATCAGCACAGAAACCACAATGTCACAGACACCACGGGAAGATGAGCAACAGACGAGTTCCAGAGAGAGTACAACAAATAACATGATGATCACCTACTACACTTTTGTATGTTTGAAAGGAGAGAGAGTGAGACATGCCCAGAGATCCCAGCTGCTGTTTCACTTCCCAAAGGCCCACGGACTGAATCTAAGCTGGGATCTCAGAACTCAGTACAGGTCTCCCATGTGAGTGGCAGAAACCCACTTCTTGAGCCATCAAAGGTGCCTCTGAAGGTCTAAATTAATCAGGAAGTGAGATTCAAGTGCTAGAGTCATGAACCACGCACAGACACTCTGATGTGGGACAAAGGCGTCTTAACCCATGTTTTAACCTTTTAATCACTGGCAGAATTCCTGCCCCTACCCATTGTTTCCATTTAGCAAGGAAGTCATTGCTGACCTAAATTACTGGGTGATAATTGTTTTTTTTTTTTTTTTTTTTGACAGGCAGAGTGGACAGTGAGAGAGAGAGAGAGACAGAGAGAAAGGTCTTCCTTTGCCGTTGGTTCACCCTCTAATGGCCACCGCGGTAGCGCGCTGCGGCCGGCGCACCGCGCTGTTCCGATGGCAGGAGCCAGGTGCTTCTCCTGGTCTCCCATGGGGTGCAGAGCCCAAACACTTGGGCCATCCTCCACTGCACTCCCTAGCCACAGCAGAGAGCTGGCCTGGAAGAGGGGCAACCGGGACAGGATCGGTGCCCCGACCGGGACTAGAACCCGGTGTGCCGGCGCCGCAAGGCGGAGGATTAGCCTGTTGAGCCACGGCGCCGGCCACTGGGTGATAATTGACCTCTGATTTAATTGCCTGATTAGATCTAGCCATAGACCTGAAACTGAGCTTTATGGTTTATATATTGGAAAGTAAGAGGCAGAAAAGAAAGAATAAAAATACATATTCAGAGTATATGGGAAAAATCAGTATCATCTGAGAAAACTAACAAGAGATTTTGTTGGGAGAAAGAATGAAATCTGGGGAAGTGTAGGAAAGGAAATACTGAATTATATTTGAAAGCTGAGAGAGATATAGAAGACCTCGAAAATGGAAAATAACCACTAAAAAGACAACATGCTAAAGGAGTCAAAGGAACCATGACATCTGGGTCTGAGAAACTTGCTTTGCTGCAATTTATACCAAAAGGGGTTGTTCCTATACTGTGGCTTCTCTCAGCAATCACTTTTGAGACTCCATTCTTCTTCAGTCATTGTACTATGTCACTTGGGTATCTCAGAACAAGATTTGTACAGACATTTTGTGAAGAAAACAGCACTAATTTCCATACATATGTGCACATGTGCATTGAGAATGTGTCTGATTTTATGAAATGAATTTGACTTGTGAAAGTTAGGGTGAGGTGCTGCATTTTTATATCATACTTTAAAACCAATAGTTACTTTAAGTCTGTTTCCAGAGGTAAAATGATTTGAGCCACACTGATTTCTAAATGCTCAAATTTGGTATGCAGCTTTATGACAGGAAGTTGGCCTTCAGATCAGGAATGTATGTAAACAAAGAAATGTGGCTCTCAGGGAAGTTTAGTTAAATCAAATCCTGAAGGCTGCCCCCACTCTGAGCTGCTTTCTGTATCTTGATTATTTGCAGATGCTTTCCACGAAGCTAGAGATGAAACCCAATAGTTAACCTCCCTAAAACTCCCAGGGCACGTCTCAGTCAGCCCTGAGTGTGGACCAGCTAAGCCAAACAATGAGAAGGAAGTAAGAAATTTAATGCCATCCTGCCTCAAGATGCACAAAATATGTTTTTCTCCTTTAGGAATCAAACCTAAAGTCTGCAACTTTAAAAGAGAGACTAAAAAATCAAGTACTACAACTGCCCGGAATACCTCTATAAACATGAAAGGTTGTAAGGTAGAGTTTTTTGGTCTTTGACAGTATTTTAAAATCGCACGCCTGGTGAGCCTCAAATCCTATTGTTTTGCCAGGAGTGCAGAACTCTGTCCTGCTTGACTGTAAAAATGGTAAGATGCTAAGGGCTACAGATTGTCTTATATAAAGGCATGGGAACGTTATAAGATAAAATACATAAAGAAGGAAAAAGAAAACATTTTTGTCAGTCTTAGAAACTCTGTCTTTATGAGTGAAAGCGAAGAATTCTCAAACTCCTGAAATGCTGTCTAATTCAAAGATATGACCCCATTCTCTGGGAAACTAAGAACTCCTCTCTTTTCCTCTGGGTAAGTGATTGAGGTGGTCCCGGGAAGCTAAGAATGAAATTGCCTTGTTGGAACTCTGCTTGTTGCTCTGCCTTGATCTGGGGGATAAGTGGAGGAGCACATGGTGGGAGAGCATGTCAGGAAAGACCTGGAAGATGGGATGGGTCAAGAGCCACTTCCCCCTCCACTAGGGGCTCCTGCTTCCCAAGTGCTTGTGGATGTAAATTTCTACATTTCCACAGGCCCTGGAATGAACCTTACATAGATGCAATGGGCAGCGATGGTTTTTCTGAGTGCTGCACAGACATTGCTACCTGAGACCACCCATCTCCTGGGGTTCCGCTGTAAGTGAACAGAGTAAAGCTCTCTAGAAGCTGCTGGTGCCTCAGAGTGCTTCTAGGAGTGAGCCACTTTCCCTGTGAGCCTGTGGGCAAAGAGCTAGAATGATTTGCAGGGTAGCAGGGGTGAGGGGTGTTGTAGATGTGAGAAAAGAGACAATCTGTTTTCCCTCCTCTGTATCCTCTCACCAATGTTGAAGAAGCTGGCATTAACTGAAGCAAGGAGGAAGAAGTGTGAGAACTACGTAAACCTCCCTCCCCTCACCCTCCCTTCATCTTGCAGCCATTTGAATTACAGTTTGTGCTAAATTATGAGCAAAAATTATTTTTTTGAATCTGAAATAAGCTTAAAAGGAAGGAAATAGTCCAATAAACTGAGACTGAAGAATTGAAAATAGGTGAAAGTAATAAAATTGGGATAAAAATGTGAAAGAATGAAAATGACCGGATTTCATTGTTTTTTATTGCTGTATAGTATTCTATAGAGTACATATCCCATAATTTCTTTATCCAGTCTACTGTTGATGGGCATTTAGATTGATTCTAGGTCCTAGCTATTGTGAATTGAGCTGTGATAAACATTGAGGTGCAGACAGCTCTTTTATTTGCCAATTTAATTTCCTTTGGGTAAATTCCAAGGAGTGGGATGACAGGGTTGTATGGTAGGGTTATATTCAGGTTTCTGAGGAATCTCCAGACTGACTTCCATAGTGGCTTTACCAGTTTGCATTCCCGCCACATCCTCGCCAGCATCTATTGTTGGTAGATTTCTGAATGTGAGCCATTCTAACCAGGGTGAGGTGAAACCTCATTGTGGTTTTGATTTGTATTTCCCTGTTTGCTAGCCATCCTGAACATTTTTTCATGTGTCTGTTGGCCATTTGGCTTTCCTCTTTTGAAAAATGTCTATTGAGGTCCTTGGCCCATCTCTTAAGTGGGTTGTTTGTTTTGTTGTCGTGGAGTTTCTTTGTAGTTCTCTTTGTAGATTCTGGTTATTAATCCTTTTTTCGGTTGCATAGTTTGCAAATATTTTTTTTCCCATTCTGTTGGTTGCCTCTTCACTTTCCTGACTGTTTCTTTTGCAGTACAGAAACTTCTCAATATGATGCAATCCCAATTGTTAATTTTGGCTTTGACTGCCTGTGCCTCAGGGGTCTTTTCCAAGAAGTCTTTGCCTGCGTTTTCCTTAAAAAAAAAAAAAGATTTAGTTTTACTTGAAAGGCAGAGTGACAGAAAGAGGGGGAGAGAGATCTTCCATCGAATGGGTCACTGCCCAAATGCCCACAACAGCCAGGACTGGTCCAGGCAGAAACAGGAACCAGGAACTCCATCTGGGTCTCCCAAGAATTTGTACCATTATCTGCTGCTTTCCCAGGTGCATTAGCAGGAAGTGGGAGTAAAAGTGAAGGATCCAGGACTCAAAAGTGGCACTTAAGTATGAGGTGGAAATATCCTAAGATTCTTAAATTACTATAGAGGGATGAGCATCATGAAGCAGTCAGTTATCTGCCTCCCATTTTAGAGTGCCAGTTTAGGGTTTGGCTACTCTGATTCTGATCTAGCGCCCTGTTAATGTGACTGGGAAGTCATTGACTTCCTGCTCCCCACATGGAGACTGGAATGAAGTTTCTAGGTCCTGGCTCCGGGAATCTGCCTGGACCAGCCCTATGTGCTGCGGCCATCTGGGGAGTGGACAAGTATGCAATACCTCTTTGCTCCCTGCTCTTCCACTTTCTCTGTCACTCTGCCTTTCAAATATAAAAAAATACAAACCAAAATAAGACCATAACCCTACTCAAAAAGAGGTAGGAAAATCTGACTTGACAAGTCGTGGAAGAAAATGATAAAGCACAATCATGCTTCTTGAATGAGATTTTCAGGAGAGTGGGTGGGCAAATCCTGTCCAACATTAAAGTAAGTGGAACTTTCTATAGGATTTAATTGTTTTCAAAACATTTCAGGATTTTATTCTTCTTTATGTCTCAATATTCCGTTGTGTATGTTTGCCACATTTTCATTATTCTTTCATCTGTTGAAAGGTACCTTGGTTAATTTTATATTTTGACTATTGTTAATAATGCTGCAATAAACACAGGAGTGTAATTATTCCTTTGATATATTTATTTTATTTTATTTTATTTTATTTATTTGGGTATACAGCCCTATTAGTGGGATAGCTGAGTCATATGATAGATCTATTTTTAGTTCTTTGAGGAACCTCCATACTGTTTTACAGGATTGATACACTAATTTGCATTCCCAAAACAGAAAATAAATGTCCCATTGGGAGATTGTTCTTAATGGAATACTTAAGATTGGGCATTGGCCAATTGAAGCTAAGTGCAGAATTGGAGGTGGAGGCAGTGGCCCCATCCTGATCACTCTCTCCAGATGCCTTTTGAGGCGATCAGAGCAGCTGAGGACATAAGTCATAAAGCTTAGTCTCAAATGTTTGTTTTGGTTTAAACAACTAAAATGTCAAAATAGCATTGGCTATTTTAATTCTTTCCCTAAAAGAAAATAATGTTTGACTTCTACACATTTGAAGTTTTCTTGTACCTACAATTATCTGAAAAGCATATGTTAGACTTCCTTGATGAAAAATTTCACTAACGCCATTTTTTCTTGGTTTTGGTCATAAATCAATAAAGATTCCTAATGAATAAAGGTTCATTCTTATTTAATTATTTCTTACTCAATTTGATTAGTGGTAGGTAAGCTTTCAGTAGTAAGAATGTCATAATGTTATAGATTTTATTGTGCATATCCACTGTCAAAACCTATGGAGAAGGGTGGTCTACTGAAACTTAGAAAATAGTAAGATTTTACATAGAGCTTTGTGAATAAAAAGTGGTTCATTATTTTATTGTTAGTATTTTCAAATGAAAAGGAGCTAATAGTACTGAGCAGGACCAGAGAGTTTATCCCTAAAGCATGTTGTTGAAATTAAAGTCTAAAAGAATTTACTTTCTTGGGATCTCCCATTTCATCGCAAATATGATTCCTTGCCTTCTATGTCCAGTGTCTGTTTTTTATTTTCTTTGACCCTTGACTGACTTATAGTGTCATCCTATGGATTACTCCTATGTTCAGTGAAGTAGGATGCATTCTGAAAAGAGAAAACAGCCTAATGACGCTGTAGACATGGCCATAGAGAAGGAGTTGTATGTACCAGATCATTGTGACTTCAGTGGGAGAGCCTTCTTCCTGGGAGAAGCAACTGGCAAAGCAGGCTTTGAATTCTATGTGTCATTGCCTAAATATGACTTAAGAGGCAAAGTGGACTCACTGAGAGTTCTAAGAAAAAACATTTTACTTTGGAATCAGAAGTCTTGGAACTGGAACTTCATTGAACTGTGAAGACTGGAAATGCTATTTGAGTCATCAGCAGAGAGGAAATATTTAAAGCTATGAAAATATTTGAACCCTCTGGAGGAATGAACTTTGAGGGTCATGGATAAATATAGAACCACAGAAAAACTTAGACATATGGGCTAATAGGGAGAAGAAACTAAAAGGGACTGACTAAAAAGAAAAGATAAAAGTTGAGAAGGGATAAGTTTTATCCCGTATCAGAATAACAGATGAAGAGAATTCAAGGAGCAATCTGTCAGATAGAAATGATAGAGAGCTAGAATCAACAGTTGGAATTTGTGAGAAAAATTTTGTAAGATTCCAGTAGTTTCAGTAGTTTCTGAAGAAGAGGTCCAGTGATTTCTGTAAATTCAAGGTTTTCGGTTGTTTCAAGCGGGAAATAAATGTGGAATTATCCCTTTCTTCTTATTTTTATTTATTCAGCAAATATTTACTGAACTGCTTCTATGTTAGGCATGTTCTATTGATACTTTCCATGTCATTTATGACAAATCTCTTGGAAGATCTGTTCATCCTTGGATTTTCCACCATGTTGGGCTGAGGAGTGTGTAAGCACTCCTTTCCAATCTATTCAATTTTGCCATGATTTCTTACTACCATTCAATGCAGGACATTCTTAGAATCACTTTAGTTTTCTGTTTTTGAAACTGTGTTTTACTCTGGGAAAAGCAGTTGAAGATCTTTATTAAGTAACTGTTAGATAAATTGGAAGAACATTTATTTTACTTTGTGAAAGAAAGGGTTTTCATTTTTATTTACAAGAAGAATTTCAGAATAAGAATCTTTGCTGTATGTTATCTGTAATTTCATATTTGGTCTGATAAAATATAGCATGTTAGTAGAACAAATAGCAAGATTCAATTTGCACGAGTATTCCTTTAACCCTTGGGACAAATACATCTATACATGAATACTGCTTAAGCTCCAGGTTAATGTGCTTAAGAGACACTGAAATTCTCACAGAATGAAAAGCTAAGAGGGTATAATTTGTAACCATAGGGAAAGGAAACATTTAACCTGGAAAATGGACAAATTTTTGGACATGAACACCTTACCAATATTGAATCATGAAGAAATAAAACACCTAAACAGACAAATAGCAGGTAGTTAGGTTGATTAGCATTTAAAAAACCTCCCATCAAAGAAAAGTCCAGGACCAGATGGCTTCACTGTGAATTATAAGAAACACTTAAAGATGAATACCAATTTTTCTTAAATTATTCCAAACAAATAAATTGGGATGGAATTCTTCCACACTTACTTTACAAGGCCTATTTTACCTTGATACCAAAATCAGATAAGGAAACAACAAAATAGAAAGCTACAGGCCAATATCCTTTATGAACATGGATGAATTTTTTTCAACAAAATACAATTGCACTTTAGACAGATTATTCACCATGATAAAGTGGCTGTTCACCCCAAGGATACAGGGGTGGTTCAACATACATAAATTAATAAATGTGATATACTGCATCAATAGAATGAAGGACAAAAATCCTATTACCATCTCAATATATGCAGAAAAGTCATTTGATAAAATCCAACAACCCTTCAGAATAAAAACTCTGAATAAATTAAATGCAGAATGAAGGCACCTAAACATAATAAACTGTATACATAACAAGCTGACAGCTAACATATTGAATGGGAGTTTTCCCTCTAACATTGGGAACAGACAAGGGTGTATACTTTTATCACTTTTATTTAACATAGTACAAAAGAACCATCAAAAAATTAGGCAACAGAAAGAAATAAAGGTCATCCAAGAGTAAGTCAAATTACCACTGTTTAAAAATAACATAATATTTTAAGTTATAACTTTATTTTATTTATTATTTTTCAAGAAACATTTTAATTTATATTACAGTCAAAGGCTTACTGCTCTATAAAATGGAGTTCAACAATTAAAAAGTAAAAGAAACTTGGTTCAGCAGGAAAAGGTTCTTATATATAGAAAAGACACCACCCTAAACCTGTTAGAACTAATGCATACATTCAGCAAAAAGGCACATAAAGTCACTGTATAAAACCATGTACTATTGTTATACAGCACTAGGGAATTACCTGAAATGGAAATCAAGAAAGCATTTGCATTTCAAATAGGTACAAACCTTTTAATAAATCTAGGAATAAATTGAACCAATAAATGAAACATTTGATGAGAAACCTTGTAGAGACCATAAAGACATCCTGTGTTCATGGATTGGAGGAACTGATATAAAATGCCTATAACACTCAAAGTGATTTGCAGATTCAATACAATTCTCATTAAAACATAAAAAAAATTTTTTCCTAGAAACACACTATTAAAATCTGTAGAGAACATCAAAAGTTCCTGGATAGTCAAACCAATCTTGAGAATAAAAACCAAAGCAGGAGGCATTACACTGACTGAGTTGTAAAATATACTACAAGACTGTATATAATTAAAACAGCATGGTATTGACATAACAATAGACAATTAGACCAATGGAATTGAATAGAGACTCTAGAAGTAAACCAGTGTATCTGTAGGTTGCGTTTTTTGACAAATGTGCTGAAAACACATATTGGAAAAAGGACAGTTTTTTGAATAAGTTGTGTTAGGGAAATTGAATGTGTACACATGAAGAATGAAACAAGACCCTAATATTTTACCATGTACAAAATCAGCTTAAAATGTATCAAAGACCTAAACAGAAGCCCTGAAATTATATTACTAGTAGAATAAAATATAGCGGAACACTTTAAGTCATTACATGGGCAAGGAATTTTTGAATCAGACCAAAAAAAGAAAAAAAAAATAGATAAATGGGATTTCATCAAATTTAAATGTAACCAAGGTTATTTAAATTGTCTTCAGGTCCAGACTTAAACTAAGCTGTTAATCAAAGACACACAAAATACATTTATTCATTTGACAAATATTTATTGAGCACTTAGTAGATGATATATAATGGGGTTAAAGCAACGGACAAAATAGACAAGGCTTTGCTTTTGTAAGATTTTTATACCTCAAATTAGATTTACCAGATAAAATGTGGAGCATCCAGTTACAATTAAATTTCATATAAACAACAGGTAGAGCTTAAATAAAAGTATGTTCCAAATATTTCATAGAATATATTTGTTCTAAATAATTTATATTAAAAACATTTTAATTTATGTGAAATTGAAACTTAACTAAATGTCCTATAGTTTTGGTTTCCAAATCTGTCAATACTAATTTCTTTCAAGAACCTCCTTGCATATTTTCATTTAGAGTTTACTCTGAGTTGTCAAAATGTATCTACACTGTCACCAAGAAATTCTGTGTATGTTACAGTTTCCAGGCTTCCAAAAAGAGAAGTCTCCTAGTTCTCATAGCAGTCCCTGTTCATTTTCAACATTTTTTAGTTAGTTATGAAAGCTATGCAGCTTATCTACTTACAGCAAACATCTTAACTTCTAACCACTGTGGGTGACAGGTGCATTGCTTATGATATTGTGGTACATGGACTGATGTATCTGAAGCCTCAAAGTCATATGCTAAAAGGGAACCAACCTTAATTCTTTTTTAAGGAATACATTACCTTCAATAGTTTGGCCAAGCTGGTACTTGTAATAAAGCATTCTTTGTTTTCCCAGTTTCTATGTACATACCATATTTCTTCTGCCAGTCTTACAGTGACTGGCTGCATGTTTTAAAATAAGTGGAATGAAGTGAGTTTTTCACATACATGATCATCCTGCTTCTGCTCTTGTTATTGCCTTGTCTTCCTTACATTAAATGCAAATACAGTGGGCCATGTGTTGATATTTCCAGCAAGTGGGTAGTGTGAGACTCATAATTCTTAAGAAGAAATGCTTTGGCTGGCACCGCGGCTCACTAGGCTAATCCTCCACCTGTGGTGCCGGCATTCCAGGTTCTAGTCCCGGTCGGGGAACCAAATTCTGTCCCGGTTGCTCCTCTTCCAGTCTAGGTCTCTGTTGTGGCCCGGGAGTGCAGTGGAGGATGCTCCAAGTCCTTGGGCCCTTGCACCCGCATGGAAGACCAGAAGGAAGCACCTGGCTCCTGGCTTTGGATCAGCGCGGTGCGCCGGCCGCAGTGCACCGGCCGGCCGCAGTGGTCACTGGGGGGTGAACCAACGGCAAAGGAAGACCTTTCTCTCTGTCTCTCTCTCACTGTCCACTCTGCCTGTCAAAAAAAAAAAAAAAAAAAGAAGAAGCAGAAGAAGAAATGCTTTTAATCCAACCCATTTCTTTATTTTTATGTCTGATTCTGTTTTTTATTTTAAAATGCTATGTTGAATGATCTTCAAATTGGAGACAATCTTTATTCTAACTGAAATCATTTTTTTTTCTGGAAAGAAGAAAAACTATTCTTTAAATTATATTTTAATCGGGGCCAGGGCTTTGTGTGGCTCAGTGCCTGCAGCGCCGGCATCCTATAGGGGCAATGGTCCTAGTCCCAGCTGCTCTTCTTCCAGTTCAGCTCTCTGCAATGGCTTGGGAAAGCAGTGGAAGATGGCCCAAGTCTTTGGGCCCCTGCACCCACATGGGAGACCTGGAAGAAGCTCCTGGCTCCCGGCTTTTGATGGGCACAGTTCTGGCCCTTGGGCCCATTTGTGGAATGAACCAGGGGATGGAAGACCTGTCTCTCTGCCTCTACCTCTCACTGTTCTCTCAAATAAATAAAATATTTTTTTTTAAATGTACTTTTAGTCAACCTGAAATAACTCAGGCAGTGAATCTAGGAGCTCTTAAGAGATAGGGAGACTCAGAGAAAGAGGCAGGTCTTGTTTTGTCCATGTTAATTACCCTAAATCTGGTGAAGGAGGCTTAAGCATCTGGCATGGGTTTTGACAAACACACTTTATTGTTTATAGGAAACTCTCTAGAAAACATGGGTGTTTAATATGCAAGGAGAGATCTTGGCATCTGACATTTGAGAAAGAAAATTTTAAAGTGTGTATGCTGAGAGAGCGTACACTAGGATGCAAAGTCATTTCTGAACAGAATGAAAATTGCACAAGTCAAGGCCAGGACTCTCGAGCAAGAATTGAATACCTGTACCACTTTCAAAGTGTGGATGTCTTGGGTGGAACTTATGACAGATATATGTGGAGAAAATGCTCAAATATAACATTCTTTTAAAAATACTAACACAAATTTCTAATATTCTTACTAGAGAATGTGTTAGCAAAGAAAAAGGAATTTTAAGAAATATATTAGCCCTAGAATGCCACCACTAATAAGAAAAGAGTCTCACTTCCAACCCTCCAGAATAAATTACTTCTGATTTGAAAAGTAAGTAGTGCAACATAAGCCTTAATAGTTTGTGAGTAGTTTGCTTATATACCATCTTCAGCATTTGGGGAACTTTGATAATTTCATTGTTTTGTTGTTGTTGTTGTTTTAAGTAATAGAACACCATGAGAAGAGGGAATCTGTTAGGAGTCAGAGTGTGTGGTGGAGTGTGCAGAATTTGGGCTTCCAGGCAACTATTTATTTCGGTGTTATAAAACCATGTTCAACGTCTACTCATTACAAAACACACCGGGAGAGCTCCTACCTGTCTGTGTGGCATTCCTGAATTCAGGGTCTGTCAAATGTGCCTCCAATTCTGACCGTGTCACCTTGTGCAGGTTACCCAAATTTAACCTCAGCTTGCTCCTCTAAAAGCACATTTAACTTTTGTTTCAGAGAATCTTTTAATTATGAAAAAGCAACTCTATTGGCATATGCTTTTTATATAATGAAATTCATATCTTGTGTGACTTTTGACAAATGTATACTGTAGTGCAGTCATCAATTCATGCAAATAGAATGTCTTATATTACTCTATAAAAAACAAAAAAGAATATTGGATTTCTGATGTTTACACTATAAAGAAATGGCACATGTTTGAAGTAATAAATTTACTTACCCTGATTGGGCAGTACACAATGAATATTTGTAACTAAACATTATTTAGTACCCTCAAAATTTGTACAATGTTTATGTCTGCTAAAATTAATTATATATGTATATATATAATATATAATATATATACACAATATATATTATATATACAATATATATACAAGGTGTATATATATATATATATATATATTGTTTAAAACATTTATAGTTCCTCAAAAGTATGTTGGGGCTGGCATTGTGGCAGAGTGGGTAAAGCTGCTTCCTGCCACGCCAACATCTATATGGGTGCTGGTTTGAGTCCCAGCTGCTCCACTTCTGAACAGCTCCCTGCTAATTCACCTTTGAAAAGCAGTGGAAGATGGCCTAAGTGCTTGCCCCCCTGCCACCCATGTGGGAGACCCATATGAAGCTCCTGGTTCCTGGCTTAGGTCTGGCCAAGCCCTTGCCACTGTGGCCATCTGGAAAGTGAACCAACAGATGGAAGACTTCTGTCTCTCCATCTGTCAGTGTAACTATGACTTTCAAATAAATTAATTAATTAAAAAAAAGAGCCTTAATGTCACTTTGCTGTCATGTGCCCCAAGAGCCTATCCCTGTCAACCAATGGTGTGCTTTCTGTCACCATAATTTCACCTTTTAAAAATTTCATGTAGGGGCCGTTGCCGTGGCTCACTTGGTTAATCCTCCACCTGCTGCGCCAGCATCCCATATGGGAGCTGGGTTCTAGTCCTGGTTGCTCCTCTTCCAGTCCAGCTCTCTGCTGTGTCCCGGAAAGGCAGTGGAGGATGTCCCAAGTGCTTGGGCCCCTGCACCTACATGGGAGACCAGGAGGAAGCACCCAGCTCCTGGCTTGGGATCGGTGCAGCACACCGGCAGTTGGTGGCCATTTGGGGAGTGAACCAATGGAAGGAAGACCTTTCTCTCTGTCTCTCTCTCTCTCTCACTGTCTAACTCTATTTGTCAAATAAAAAAAAAAAATTCATGTAGTAACCATTATACATTACATACCCTTTTGTGCTTGGCTTCAGATAAAATTCAGATTTTATCCCTGTTGTGTTTTGTACCAATATTATCGCATTTTCTGGACATTTAAGGCTTCTTCTGATAAGGCAGAGAGTTGTATAGAGTGTCTGGTGAGCAGTTTCTGCCTAGGAGAAATTATTAAATGAGTGATAACTATTAAATTACAAATTATTCTCAAACTCTACATGTTATTTTCTATTGAGATTTAAAGTGTGATACCATATTCAAGCAATATTTTGGGTTAATGCACAGAGGCTCTAGTTATAAATATCACAAGAAATTTGAAAATATAGACACTATTCGGAAAACTTGAGGCTTCCTTTGATTCAATTAGTAGAAATGTTCTTTAGAATGATTTATAGAGTTATAGGTTTTGTCTCAATTCTATTTTCATTCTCTCTCTCTGTGTGTGTGTGTGTGTGTGTAGATAATGCCACACTTAGAAATATATAATCCTCAAGGGTCAGTTTTTATTGTCACAATTGTGACAATTTATGCTGTTGTAACTTCAGCAATCTAAGAGTCTGTTAATAGCATCATAAAAGTTGACACACCATTTTTCCCCCACAGGAAAGAAAATTAGGAAGCTTAATTTCAACGTAGAGATGGAACTCAGAAAGTGACCATGGATAAATCTAGAAGCTATTTTCAGAAAGATGTTTCATTTCTTGTCTTATTCGCTAATAGTATATGTCTCTGAAATTAACTCATTTTTCATGTGTGATCAAAATCCAAAATAATATTCAAGGTATGATTTCTGTGTAGTTTATTACTTGCCTAGAATTGGGGGGCTAAATTTGGGAGTTAACTCTACCTGTAACATTTTTCTAATTCAAAAGCAAATGTATACTAGCTCAGATATTGGAATTTGGATTTCACTTCTGAGAACTGAGGGTCAAAATTTACAGTTTGCAACTTCAGCTCTTAAGTGAATACAGGATTTATTATTGAGATCAGTAGACTGCTTGCAAATGCAACCCCTAGGCTTGCTACTTAAATACTGTTTAGCTGAAAACAGCTTAATTGTAATTTGTGGAAATGCTATTGCTTTTTGTATGTAAACATTTTACTCCTTCATATGTTTCACCCTTCCTCTAAATAGGTTAGTCTTACTGTTGTTATTAGAAGATTTAATCCCTAATTTTTCTTTTTTAAAACTTTTATATATTTATTTTAATTTTTTAAAGGCTGGAAGACATTTACTTTCCAAATATTTGCACCAGCCAGGGTTGGGCAGGCTGCAGCCCAAAGTCCAGAATTCATCTAGGAATTCCACATGGATGACACAAACTCAATTACTTTGGCTTTCACCTACAGCTTTCCGGGGTGCACATAAGCAGGAAACTGGATTGAAAGTGAAGCTGGAGACTCAGACCCAAAGAATCTGACATGCCACATGCCTGTCCACGAACTCGATCATTGTGCCTAATACTTGCCATCAAAATTTGATGTTTCTATCCCTTCATGTACTATCCTCTATGGAAGACAAGCGGTCATTATTGTTTACCAGCTACAAGATTAGTAAGCAAAGTGCTTACTCAGCACTTTGTGCTTACACTCAGCTCAAACTGCTTACTTTCACTCAGCAAAGTGTGACACTCAGACAACTCAGTGTTAAGAAAAAAGAAAAAGAAAATAGAGGGACAGGCATCCGGCACAGAGTTTAGGATACTTTTTGTGATTTCCACATCCTAGACCAAATTTCCTGAATTCAAGTCCTGCCTTCACGTCTGAAGTCTACTTCCTGCTAGTGCACATTCTGGAAGATAGCAGGTAGTTAGGTCCCTACCACAGACGTTAGAGACTCAGACTGAGTTCTCACTTCCTAGCTTCAGTCTGGCCCAGCCACTACTCTTGCAGGTATTTGGAGAGTAAAGGAGCAAATCAAAGTTCCTCTCTATTTTTTTGTCTCTCCATCTGCCTTTCAAATAAATAAAAATAAGTAAATCAACATTTAAAAAAGAAGAAGAAAATAGATGCATCAGTGGGCTGGGAAAGGTCTGGAATACACATCAAGGAATGGAGCAAATCTTCATTCTGCATTTTTTAATTAATTTATTTCCTTGAAAGGTGGACCAACAGAGAGAAGGAAAAAGACAGAGAGAGAAAGAGAGAGAGAGAAAGAAACAGAGTTGCATTCATGGGTTCACTCCCAAAATGCCTGAAACAGCCAAGCCTAGCCCAGGGCAAAGCCAGGAGCCAGGAACTCCATTTAATTCTCTCAAATGGGAGTAGGGATGCAAGTACTTGAGCCACCATCTGCGGCTGTCTACTATATAGATAGATATAGATATATAGATATAGATGTAGATATATAGATATAGATAGATTTAAGTGTAGATATAGATATATAGATGTAGATATATAGATAGATATAGATATAGATGTAGTATAGATACAGATAATACAGATGATATAGATATAGATATGTATGATAAAAATATATAGATATAGATATAGGTGATATAGATACATATAGATATAGATATGTGTATGTTTTGAATTGTTTGATACTGAATTTTACCTCATATTTGTATTATTTTATAAAAATGAAGAAAAATCAATAAATTAAACTGGGCTACTTCTAAATTTCAATTTAAGGAATAAATATTCAATTATTTGCCAGCAATAAGCTATAACCATGTAGTTCTTCTTCTAGTAGAGAGAATAGAATTTCTCAGTTCCATGGACACCTGGTTGGCACTCATGAACACGTAGGGCTTCTATATTCTAAGATATCCAATCAAAACTACTGCGTGGTATAGGTCATAATTAAGAAAAGAGTAACCATTACTAGAATAAATTATAATATCTCTACTAATGTCTAGCTAACAGAAAGTAGTCATTTTTAAAAAATATTTTGGTTTATTTATTTGAAAGGCAGAGTTGCAGAGAGAGGGGGAGGGAGGGAGGGAGAGAGAGAGAGAATCTCTCATCTGCTGGTTCACTCTTCAAATGGCCACAATGTCCAGAGCTGGGCTGGCCAAAACCAGGACCCTGGAACTCCATCCTGATCTCCTATGTGGGTGGCAGGGGCCCAAATACTCTGGCCATCTATTGCTGCCTTCATAAACACATTAGCAGGGAGCTGGGTTGGAAGCGGAGCAGCCAGAACATGACCCAGCACTCATATGGGATGCCACCAGCTGCTTAAATTGCTGTCCCACAATACCATCCCTAAAATTATTTCTTTATTTCAAAACTAAGTCTCATGTTTCTATTTCTTAAATGAGATCTGAGACACCTTTATATGAAACAATGATATATGAGGGATTGTGCAAAATATTTTATCTTCTGCATTAATTTTTAATTTTTTAAATTATCAATATCATTTTTAAGGCTTTAATTTTTTACTTTTAATTTATCTTCACAGAAAAATTAAGAGGAGCGTGCTGAGATTTCCCATGTTCCCACTGTCCCCCCACACACATAACCTCTCCCACCAGAGTGATACATGTGTTATAATTGATGAACCTATACTCATACATAATAATCACTCAGAGTACATGGTTTACATTATACTTCATTCTTGGTGTACATTCTAGGGGTTTGATCAAATGTATAGTGACATGTATTCATTATTGTAGTCTCACACAGAATATTTTTATTGCCTTAAAATTTATCTGGGCTCTTTCTAGTCAATCCTCACAAATCTACTTGTGTGTACTACTGATCTTTTTTACTGTTTCCACAGTTTTACCTTTTCTGGAATATCATATTGCTGCAATCATCCAGTATGCAGTCTTTTCAAATGGGCTTAATTCACTTAATAATATGCATTTACATTTCCTTCATGTCTTTTCATGGCTTGATAGTTCATTTGAATAGAGTTCTGTTATCTGGCTCTACCGCGGTTTATTTATCCATTATCTACTGAAGGACATTGTGATCCTTTCCAAGTTTGGGCCATTATAAGTAAAAGTGCTCCAAATATCCACATGCAGGTCTTTGTGTAGAAATATTTTCAATGTCTTTGAGTAAATACCAACTGGAACAATTGCTGGATTGTATAATAAGGTTATGTTTAGTTTTGTAAGAGACACCAAGCTGTCTTCCAAAGTGACTGTACCATCTTGCTTTTGCATCATTAATGAGTGAGAGTACTGCTGTGTGCATCCTTGGCAGGATTTGAGGCTGTCAGTGTTTTGGATTCCATCCACTTTGATATGTGTGTGGTGGTATCTCACTGTTTTAATTTGCGTTTCCTGGTGACATATATTGAGGGACATCTTTTCCAATGCTTATTTTCTATCTGTGCATCTTCTTTGATGAAGTGTTAGTTAAGGCTTAGCTCATCTTTTGATCAGGCTGTCTATTTTCTAATTGTTCAGTTTTAAGTGTCTTTGAATATATTAGATATCATTCCTACTTCAGATATGTCTTTTGCAAATATTTTCTCCCCATCTATATCTTGGCTGTTCAGTTTCTTGACATGGTCATTTGCAGAGTGGCATCCTGCATTTCTTTTGAAAACAGGCATTGACTAAGAGATACTAAAATATGATTCACCCTTAATAATAATCCAAATACATGCAAAATTTCACTTGTGTGTTCTTCTAAATGGTCTTTTCAGTAAGAGTGATATTTAAATTGAATGTAATGAAAAGCCACATGAACTTAAAAATTCTTTTAACCTGTCATTGCAAGCACTTCACGTAAAACATTTCCCCCAGACGTTATGATGTAAATATGTCAGCTTTTTTATATAAATTATACTTTAAACATGGTGGGTAGGATGTCTCTATTAAATTTGTTGATCACTATTCAAAACATTTATTTTCTTGTTTGACTGGATGAAAAATATACCTAGAGGTATACAAACATCACCTTTTTGTGCTCTATTTAAACCAGCTTTGGACAACAGAGGTTCTCATTATACTGCTGTGAATTGAACCACAGAGTTAAAGAATAGCCTTTTGTGGGGGCAAAAGGAATTTAAAAGAAACAGCTAAATGGTTATGCTTTACCCTGTCAGACAGCAGACTTCATATTCAGTCCCATGAGATGGTCTTTCATTGAAGGGCCTTCATTTCGTGTGCCTGGTGGGGTGAGATAGGCTGTCTCAACACAGGCCAGGAAAGAGTTGAGAGCTTCAAGCCTGTTAATATACAAATGCATACCTTTCAGATTTCAAGAGGGGAGAAATTAAATTAAAGCCCATTTGTAGTTGCATATTGAATATTTATTCATGTAAATATTTTATTTGAGAATAAAGTTTCAAAGTATTATTTGCATAGCCTGAGTTATGTGAAAACTGTGTGACAGGCATGAGAGTGTGCGTTCTCAGCAGGAGGTCAGGGACCTTTAGAGAGCTGTGCTTTGGGGGGGTCTCAGAATACTGTGCTTCTCTTTGTTTTTATCCTATTGTAGAAAGTGCTTCTCTTCACTTGGGAATGCTCCACCCGACATAGTAAGTAATGCATTGTTACTTGTACAGTTAGAAAACTCAGAATGAACCAGAGGGCATAATGTGTGCAGTCCAAAACTTGCTTTAGCCAAAGGGACATCTAAGATCTAAAGTTTATTTTTGTCATGAATGTCACCTAAAATGGTGATTCTGTCCAATTTGAAGGTGAATGTGGGAAGGGAGAAATATTTTTAAATATTTATTTATTTGAAAATCAGAGTTACACACAGAGAGAGAGAAGGAGAGGCAGAGAGAGAGAGAAACAAAGAGAGAGAGAGAGGTCCTCCATCCACTGATTCACTCCCCAATTGGCCGATCCAAAGCCAGGAGCCAGGAGCCTCTTCCAGGTTTTCCACTTGGGTACAGGGGCCAAGGAGGTGGGCTATCTTCTACTGCTTTCCCAGGCCATGGCAGAGAGCTGGATCAGAAGTGGAGCAGCTGGGTCTCGAACTGGTGCCCATTACCCGGCACCCATGTGGGATGCCATCCCTGCAGGTGACAGCTTAACGCACTACACCACAGTGCCAGCCCAAGAAGGGAGAAATTGTAACATGAATTATTGGTTGACGTTACCATAACTTTATTTAAACACATGATAGAATCTGCTAAGCTACGTTTTCCTCTCCAAAGCATCTCTTCAAATACAAAAGGTATAAATAGGATCTAATAATGTTTGAGATTCCAGAAGTCTAATGTGAAACCAAGGAAAGTGTAAGCATGCATTAAAACTTTCAAATGTTAAAAAATTTCCTTAGACAATAAATTCTAATAAAATAAGATATATTATGTAATTAATTACATAAACAGTTGAATAACATAATGTTCATCAAGCCATTGTTAGGTATCAACCAGACAGCTTAAATGTTTAAACTCAGTGCTTCCAGTAACCAAAGCTGCAGCCTGGCTGGCAAGTGCAACAAGGTTTTCCTTTCCTGCTCTCCAAGTCTCATTGAATGAAGCAGCGTGAGAAATCATTGTTTTAGGAAGGTATCTTAAGGATACATGTTATCTCTTACTCTATAATTTTAGACTTATATAACTGCTCAGAAATATATAACAGGCCAGATTTCAGTTAATTTTATCTTCACTTAACCTTGACCTAACTGGGTGTATATCTTTCCTTTTCCAAAACTCAATATAGAAGTAATTCCTGTAGAATCATTCTATACTTCTTTTGAGAAGCTGACATTGAATCCTGTATGTTAATCAATATCTCTTAAATAGTCCTTCATCTATCTTTTCTTTGAATTAAGAAGCTGACAAACTCAAACACATGCTTTAAATACTCAGAAGAACCAATATATTTTATTCTGCACAAAAATGAGTCATGTTGGTAGTTTTCCATCTTTGCCTTAGCTGGTGGGATGTTTAGAACTATTGCTGTCTTCTTAGGAAAACAAACTGCTTTGGTTTGCTTAGGAATGCTGAGTTCCTCGGGACCTGGACCTTTCAGATAGAAGACCACTTCAAGCTAACCATGATAATGGAAGACTTTAAGAGACTGATAGAGAAATAAATACTTGTGCTTGAATTTTATAAAACTATACAAAAATAGAAAGAACAGAAATTGAATATCAAGCTCACAATCTAAGTGGGAAATTCTATTTAAAGAGTTGGATTAAGGAACCGGAACTAAGCATGAGAGTGGACAATGAAAGAACAAGTTTGGAAAGTCATTGATGTGATGGGGAAGCTAAAGAACAGATGGTCCCTTTATGTGCCATGTGGAGAAAAGAAGGAGAACTATACTAAATAGGGCAAGAAAAGAAAATAGAGAAAGAAGAAGAAGTGCTTCTACTTTTATTTGTAGCTGAATCCTTTTATCCCTTTAAATTTTTAAGATTTTACATTTTTCCTTTTTAAATTGATTTTGACATTCATTTTTTAAAGCCAAGAATGTGTAGTACTTTAAACAGTGTTAAAAATGAATGGATTGGGTGCTTGCTATGTAAGGAGAAAATGTTGAAACTAAGATACCAGCCTAAGAAATTTTGGGCAAAGTTTTGTCACTACACACTGAGTTGAGTTGTTTTGGTTGGAAATGGTGCAGAAAGAGTCCCAGCCGCAGCCACATATTGCAAAGTACTCCCTCATGGCCCCGCATCACCACTTTCTCAGCCTGCACCGAGCCAACATATTGTTTTTCTGTCCAAGTAATTTTCAGTAACACCCACAGAATCCCCAGCAGTGATTGCATCTAACACAACACCTGGCAAAGATTCAACTTAATGTGAGCAAAGTGGCATCATAGAATTCATGCCTCCAAATAAACCGCTTCCTCCACATTCTGAAAGCGAGGAAAGGAAATGAAGAAGCCCGTGGTTATGAAATTAAGAAGTCTTTTGCCACTAATTCCAAGAAAAAATAAAAAAATAAAACGTGCATATTTTATAACCTCCCTCCAGCATGAGTAAGAGAAACAAAATTATACAGTTCTTCCCAGACAGCATCTGTATGATAGCCACAGTTTAATAATTAAACTATATCTCTTTCAAAGGGCCTTGTTCCATCAAATTCAAGACACATTGAAGGAGTCTGTCTTAATGTTCCAAGGACTGTGCTGGCTTCTTCCAATGAAAAGCTATTTCCAATCAGAGAAATTCTGCCAAAAAATAGTTGACCTGTAATTTAAAAATTTAACTTTGTATCATATCGTTATTTACACTCTGTAAGATAAGTTCATCACTCCTCTTATTTTGCCATCCAATGAAAGATCTGAGAGAAAGTGAAGCTGAAAGTCACCAGAGCTTTTGCAACATTTTCTCAGTTTTTGATTTAGTGAATTGCCAGCACGTGGGAAATTGGGCACCTAAATGTAGATTTTTTTCATGCACAAGATTTGGTGCTCACAAATCCCATTACTACACAATAGGCTCTATGAGGCCCCATTTTAAAATGTGGCCCCTATGGTCTAAGCTGAATTTTTTCATGTGCATTGTTAAGTGAATAGCCCCACTCTTGGCTCTAGCCTCACAAGCTGACAACTCAGACTTGCCTCTTGTATACTGTTTTTGTTTGTTTGTTTTATTGTAGGAAGAGTCTTTAATCACATTAGAAGCTATTGTAACTTTTTGGCCAATCAGACAGCTTGACCTTGGTGTGACCATTCTTCCTGAGACTTAACGCTTTATGAGTAACAGATTTCCATGACATTGATAAGATGACATTACCCTTGAAACATAGTTCCTTTGTGTCCAACTGTTACTGCTGCCTCCATTGCCATAAAAAAGTCGGGAACACATAAGAATGTTCAAGTAGTTAGAAAAAAAAAAAAACTTTTCTCTGCATTCTTATTATGATATTAATTATCTTGTGTTCTATAAAAGCACCTCTTTTAATATCAACTCATCTTTCCATTTCATTTGCTAGAATGGGGAAAAATGTTTTTAAAATTAAGTTTAAAATGCATTCATATTGCTCTAAAATTTTATGATCAGTTTCAGGTGCTGATAAGTTAGTGTGATTGAGAAAATGGCCTAAGAGTCAAGGAATTAATATAAATTACTATGCCTGTGACATGTTTAGTTGATTAAACCTTTGTCATTACTGATATTAGAAGACTTCAGAAAAGTTATTTAATTTTTACACATCTAGAAAATTAAAATCACAGCTAAAACCTTTAATAAGTATAATATTTATGTTCTATGGTAAACTTGTACATTTTGAAAACGAAAGTCATATAAAACACATACACAAAGAAAATGTAGAATATAGAATTTCACATTGATAAGCATTCTACTTAGCAAACTCATTCTTATAACATTTGCTTATTTGTATCCATGAATTCTCTTGAAAGCTCATAATGACTGCTACTTTAAAAAGTTATTGTCATGAACAAACTATGTAATGATGTGTTATTCACAGAGACCTAGTTACCCCCACGCGCACATGATATGTACCTTAAGGGCCTTCCATAAGAATAACAGATGGGAAGATAAGAAAGTAATTCCACCCTGCAACTTCCCAGGGGGAATTTTATATTATATCCAAATTATATCCATCAGGAATGAAACAGAATGTATAGAAGCACAGGAAAACACCTGCAAAGATTATGAAACATAAGACACTATTTGCTTTGTTCCATGACAATGTAAAAATCACACCTATTCCAGGGAGTTCTGAAACCACATATGAAAGTAATTGATATTGCACACCACTCTGACCTACCAGATCTTCCAACAGAGGTCTAAGAAACATGGGTCTTAGGAACAACAGCAAGAGCAGTGTTGTTTAAATTCATGTGTATACCCTCTAATCTACTCAAAATAAGCCCCACATAAAAATTTCATGGTCACAGAGTTTAAATTTTTAAAAGATGCTATGGATATTACCTAATAAAGAAATACCCAGTCAAATTCTTTCTGGCTCTCTCTGAAAGATAGACACTGAATTAAGACAAGAATGTTGAGATGATTTGTGACAGATACACAGATTTGCTTTATAAGATGCAGAATAAGCTGTCAGTTAAGAACACCCATCTTTATTCTCTACATTACTGATTGAAAACCTTGCCACTGCCACAGCCCTGGCACACAAACATACCCATTACCCTCTCCTCTTCCTCCCATGCTTCTGTTCCTACCCGTCTTCCTTCTTCCCACCCCTTCTTACTTTTTCTTTCCCCTCCTCCAATCCTATACACCTCTTCCTCCTCCTTCTTCTCCTCTTTCTTTTTATTCCTAATTGATTAAGAACTTTGAGACAATTATTTCCTATTTTTGCAGGGGAAGTCAAGATAAATTCTTTAGGAAGAATTTTATCAAAGCTACCCTAGCAGACAAAAGCATATTTTACAGTCAATATGACTATCTCTGTTTTAATCCTATGGCTTGTTTGCTGTCCCAGTTCCAAATGCAAATGGGCAGATGGCCAGATGAGGGACCATAAAAGGTGTATGTTAGGACCACTGAGAGATATGAAAAGAATGTTGGAGGAATAGGAAGGTTTCAGAGAAGAGAGGAATGGGAAACGAGGTTGAAGAGAATTTAAGGTTCTAAACAATTGAAGAACTAGCAAAATGACCTTAATTAATTATAGAGTTATCTGTAATGTTGTATGATGAATCTCAGGCTTTCATGTAATACAATTGTTTGGAATCAATTGAAATAATAATGAGATGGTACATGTGAGATCATTTTATAAAAATTCAAATACAACATGAATATGAAGTTTTAGTTGTAAATTACTATACTATTTGACCACGTGAAAGAATCAGAGAAAAATCTGAATTACTAGGATAGTTGTTATTCTATTCTTCAGTCATTTCAAACTTTTAATTCAAAACAACAAAATGAGACAGTACTATGTCAGGTATAGAAGTTGAAAATCCGACTTCCTAACATGTCACACCTCTTAACCGTCTGGGTAGTATGGCAACTGCCCGCAGTACTGTAGGTCTACAGACTCTGTTTCACTTTGTCTGTCTGAATATTTCTCACACTACTGAATACTGAGTTGAGTTTTGACAGGGCAGCAGTAAGACCGAAAAGGTTACACTTACTTTGCTGATAATCTTTCAACTTCCTGACCTGGATCAGATAGCTTCTCATAGTTTTTTTCTATCTAGAGATCATGTTGTCCATAGCATGTCTATTGCATTACTGACCCTAATGCTCCATCTATTCTGATAAACCCATTCTGTGTCTCGTGGCTCTCTGGTTCTTCCTGCAACAGTGATATAGAATATTTAGTTCCCCTGAATTTAGTGATGCGACTTGCTTTGGCAAATAGAATGCCACCTAAATGTTGATATACCAACATTTAGTCTATGCTTCAAGAATTGTATCTTTCAAGTTGCTTCCCCCATCCTCTGCCATTGCTATGAAAGAAGAACTTGCCTTGGATATCCAGCTTATCTAAGGGAAATGATAGATGGAGAAGAGCTTCATCAGCATAGATTAACCATCCCCAAGTTGCCCCATAGATTCATAAGCTAAACCGATTTTTATTTTGGTGCTACTGAGAATTGTGATTGCGTGTCATGAAGGTTTATCACAGCAATTTAGTAGAGGCCTTTGTCTTTTAATTAAACTTGTTTCTAACTAACTTGATTAAAGTAGTGGTTGAAGCCTTCCGAAGGTCAGAAGAAAAAGAGAGGAACCTCTCCTGGAATGAAATGTGGTTGTTACCTGTTTGCCTGTAGAATTGCTATCTGCTTGGGTTTTTGTTATCACTGAGCAATGACGTTAACCCTTGTTGGAAAGCTTACAGCAAGTAGGTGTGTAAAAAAAACATGATCAGTGAATATGTGCACATGCTCAGTATTGTATCAATTCCTGTGGCTGCCATGTATAGAATATCCAATCAAATGTGAGCATGTAACCATGAAAGAAAGACAAATAAGCTAAAATTATATGTAAATAAAAACTCCTCTTTGTTTGGGGTTCAAACTTTTGAATACAAATTTCTGCCTAGGCCTTATGCTAGCATAAATAATGAAAGACTACTTCCTGTTAAAAGACCTTGGTGTCTTATCTCTGCTATAGCAATAGTTAACCTATGCTTTGATTCTTCATAACAAATCACCTGTTTGGGTGCCATGAAGTAAAGACAATGCCAGAGTTTTCAGGCCAACCTCCAACTTTGGGTCTCCTTTGTTCATTTGTCAATGTGTTTCTTCTATATGAACATGGATACTCCCCTAATCAGTCTTCAGATTCCCTTTTTATAGTTTTGGTTAATGAATACTGTGGAACAACATTAGAGAAAATAGTCCTTTTTAAGGTAAAGAATAGAAAACCCATTCATGGGATTATTCAACTCTCCTTGAACAATTATTTACACCAATATTGAAGATTTGAAATCAATGTTTTAAATTATTCAAGGGACCAGGGTTATAGCATAAGGGCTTAAGTCACCATCTATGATGCCAGCATCTGGGATCTGGGCTTTGGCCTGGTCCAGCCCTGACCAATGTAGCCATTTGAAGAGCGACACAATGGATTTAAGATCTCTCTCTCTCTCTCTTCCTCCCTCCGTCTCTATCTCTATAATTCTGTCTTTTAAATAAAAAAAAATATATGCTATTCAAAATTTTATCCACTAAAACAAAACAAAACAGAGCCTTAACATTCTCCATTGGATTATTCATTATACGTCTTGTGATGATACAAATTAGGATGCATTGAGACCAAATTGCACTCTAGGATAGGTATGGAGGAGTCCTTTGAACTATGCAGAACCAGTTTGCTGAAGCTACACATCAACTAAATGTGTAAGCTTGGGAAAGCTCTGTAAGTATTATATGAATTTTCGTTTTCTTTTTCTAAAATGTCCCTTTTCTCAGGTCACTAAAAGGACTACATGAGAAAACATATTTGATCCCATTTGACAAGTTATAAAGACTCAGTTTGGGCAACATTGTGGCACAGAAGGTTAAGCTGCCACCTGTCAAGCTGGTATCCCATATGAATTCCAGTTCTAGTCCCAGCTGCTACATTTCTGATCCAGCTCCCTGTTTATGCATCTGGGAAACAGTAGAAGATGGCCAAAAAGCTTGATCCCTGGTACCCATGTGAGAGACCTGAATGGAGTTTCAAACTCCTGGCTTCTGCCTGGCCCAGACTTGGAGGTTGTAACCATTAGGGGACTGAACCAGTTGATGGAAGAGTTCTCTGTCTGTCTGTCTCTCTCTCTCTCTCTCTGTCTCTCTCTCTCTCTCTCTCTCTCTCTCTCCATCTCCTCTATTTTCTATCTCTCTCTCTCTGTAACTATGCTTTTCATATTTGAAAGGCAGAGTTATAGAGAGGCAGAGGAGGGTCTCCCATCCGCTGGTTCATTCCCCAAATGGTCAGAACAGATGGAGTTGTGCTGATCCAAAGACAGGAGCCAAGAGCTTCTTCTGGGTCTCCCATGCAGGTGCTGGGGCCCAAGGACTTGGCCCACCTTGTACTGCTTTCCAAGGCCATAGCAGAGAGCTGGATTGGAAGTGGAGCAGCCGGGACTCGCCCATATTGGGATGCCGGCAGTGCAGGTGGCAGCGTTAACTGCTACACCACGGCACCAGTCCTTCACTTAAATAAATCTTTAAAAAAAGTTGTAAGAAGTCAGTAAGTTGTTTTTTACAAACTTCTTTGGTTTTTCTAATAGAATGTGTATTTAAACCTCCTCATGTTTTTTTTTTTTTTTAACTAAGTGTCATTGTGTTTAATGGTCATTGCAACTACTCAATAGTACAATTTTCCATAAATAATGAGGAATTTGTTATTATGTCAGACAGAACTGTGTGACTCAGCTTCACAGCCCTAGGGAAAACACACACCCTCTTCTACCACCATTGTATTTATCCAAGCAAGAAGGATAAAGGGTTTTTATTTTGATTTTGGATTCAAATGAACCTGGAAACTCAAAACAATACTCACAGAAGCCTGTCAAATTCATTTTTACTAACTGTGATTGAATACCTTGTATCCCTCCCCTAGTTCAGAAAGCTGGCTGAGAAGTAGTTACCACTTATCTTGATTATCATTTCTTGCAAAGTCCATCATCCTCAATTGGCCTTTAGACCCAAAGAGAGACTTCATTCTTTTCCCATGAAAATCCAAATTGGTAAGATTATCTTGTTTACACAATGTGGGCAACAGAACTATAACTAGATCATGTAAAAAAATAAATATTAGAGTATTTAAAAATATTTTATATAGTTCAGTTGCTCTAATAGTTTAAAAGTATAGTAATAGCTCTGAGTTTGTTTTTTCCTTAGAGCTTTTCGCTATAAACTGAAGAAAACATGATTAAGTATATTTCAGAATTTTTTCTTCTATATAATCCCCCCTCAGATGTTTTCAGACCCTAAAGAATTTTTCAAGGATTAACCTTTGGAAGATGTGTTTTTAGAAAAGAATAAACAAAAGGAAAATGAAACTATGAGAAATTTCCCAGGGAAACTCCTTCTAATTTACACTAATGGGTATGCAGGTCATATGGAAAATTAAACACCAAAATCTAAATTTTCAGGGCAAGAGAATTTATGCACACAAATCCTATTACCAGCTAATGGGATTTGTGTGGATCCCCAGTGACCTATTTGGAAAATTTACCCCTTGCTGTTTAGATAAATATATCATGTGAACTAAACCTGAATACACAGTCCTACTGTTGGCTTTATCCCCAATCTGTCAAGTGATCCCCCAATGATTTCCACAGGATGCTGGCAACCATATTACTATGTATATCTAACTGACAGGAAAAAATGACATCTATATTTTCTCTTTCAAGTCCTTTAAAATTTGCTTCAAATTTTTTTTAACTTTTATTTAATGAATATAAATTTCCAAAGTACAGCTTATGGATTACAATGGCTTTTCCCCCCATAACTTCCCTCCCACCCACAACCCTCCCCTTTCCTGCTCCCTCTCCCCTTCTGTTCACATCAAGATTCATTTTCAATTCTCTTTATATACAGAAGATCAGTTCAGTATATATTAAGTAAAGATTTCAACAGTTTGCCCCCACATAGCAACACAAAGTGAAAAAATACTGTTTGAGTACTAGTTATAGCATTAAATAACAGTGTACAGCACATTAAAGACAGAGATTCTACATGATATATTTTTAAAAAATTAATTAATTTTCTATGCAATTTCCAATTTAACACCAGGTGTTTTTTTTTTTCATTTTCAATTATCTTTATATACAGAAGTTCGATTCAGTATATACTAAGTAAAGATTTCATCAGAACCACAAAGTGTAAAAATACTGTTTTAATACTAGTTATAGCACCACTTCACATTGGACAACACATTAAGGACAGATCCCACATGAGATGTAAGTACACAGTGACTCCTGTTGTTGACTTAACAATTTGACACTCTTGTTTATGGGGTCAGTAATCTCCCTAGGCTCTAGACATGAGTTGCCAAGGCTATGGAAGCCTTTAGGGATTGCCGACTTTGATCTTATTCCAATAGGGTCATAGTCAAAGTGGAAGTTCTCTCCTCCCTTCAGAGAAAGGAACCTCCTTCTTTGATGCTTCAGAGATTTTTAAAATGAGTTCTTCCTTCTTTTCTTCCTTTCCTTCTCTTCCTCTTTCTTCTTTTTTTTCCACTTTCCTTTCTTCTACCTTCCACTCCTCCTTCTCAGTGCCTCTTTCTTCTTGTCTTCTTCCTCATTCTCTCACTCTTGAATACGGAAAGGAACTAAGGCAAGCAAGAAAGCACTAATGTTCTTCCTTTTGTCTGTTGAAGAGTGAAGTTCCTGTTACCTTTGAAGAATATGCCACTGCTGTAGTTTCACAACTTCATTCTATCTCTACACACAATTTTGGAGACTTATTTGTATGTCTAAGTCTATTGGTACTGAAAAAAACAAAGCATTGGTGTATCAAAAAATGTGGTAAAATTAGTTGTTGATAACTGTGCATTTCTCTTAGTGTAAAACTCCTTTTCCAAACAACCTGTGTACTAGCTTCTCTTATGCTATCCTCTGATTGGAAATGAAGTACATTCCAAGTTCAGGGCTACATCCTTCCAAATGGTGTGTTTCTGTGGAACATCCAATGAAAGCATCTATTTTCTCAAATATAAATCTCAAATTCCTTTTTAGAACATGAAATTTTAAGAAAACAAACTAAATCAGACTAATGTACAACCAAATTATGTCTTCTTAAATATCTGAATTTTAATGCTTTTATAACTAAAGAACTAAATTGCTTGATAATGATAAAGCACCAGATAAGATAGTAGGAAATAAGGAATCACAAAAACATTTGCAAAGGAAATATTTCTTGGTATAATTCAGATCATAGGTTTTGCAGATGATTAGCCTTCTAAATAAATCTAAAGTCATTCAGAATTGCATTTATGTACAGCCTATACAATGATTTACAATAAAATAAAATTCCTCATATAAATTCTTTTATACCTAATACCAAAAGGTTAGATTACTTATATACTTGAGCTTTTAAGATATATTGAAATCACAATTGGTTTGTTCACATATGGTTTATTTTTAGAATTTATTTGCTTTAGTAGTTTACATTCCATTCCAAATTTTAAGACATCTTAGAAGATACAACCAATACAGATTATTTTATTGTTTTTCTATCTATTGAAACACATAACTTTATGAACTCCTAGCTTCATTACTTTAACTCTTGCTACTAGATCATTGATTATTGGACTTAATTTTAGTTTTTCAAAAATTTTTGAGCATTTTGTAAGAATTGATATTTAATGAGTTTTATTTTTCCTTTTCTTAAAGTTTTCCAAAATTCAAAGAGAAAAGTTTTAATGAAAAGAAAACTAGTTTGGAATTATCGTATGGATCCACCAGATACTTTCATTTGAAAAGATAATCTGTATGGTCTTAATGATATAATTTTTATATACATTGAGATATTTTGTTGTCTCCTAATCCTAAGAATTATTTTATTTTATGCTTTTTTGCTTATCAATTGTTTTCAACTATGTTTAAAATAATAATGCTAAGTAAAGAACAAAATATTAACTAGAATTTAATACTAAATAATACCAAAATAATAATAAGGAAGATGATTGAATAATCTAAAGACTGATGCAAAATGAAAATATTGTTGTTTCAGGTCTTAGATTTATATCCTTTGTGAGCTGATAATATAGAGATTTCCCAGAAATCTGAGCATAGATCTACCATATGACCCAGCCATTGCAATCCAGGGAATATACCCAATAGAACTGAAATCTGCATATCAAAGAGTGATCTGTATCCTCAAGCTTATAACAGCTCAATTCACAATAGCTAAGATATGGAATCAATCCAGATGTCCATCAGCTAGTGACTAGATAAAGAAATCATTGGATATATACACTATGGAATACTATTCAGTGGTAAAAAAAAAAAATGAAATCCTATCTTTTGCAATAAAATGGATGCAACTGAAAACCATTATACATAGTGAAATAAGCCAGTCCCAAAAAAGACAACTCTCATATGCTTTCCCTTAGTTGTGGTACTAATATACAGAGTCCAAAAAAAAAAGTAATATATATGAGTCAAATTGACATTTTGAGATTTGATTATTATTTATAGCCCTTGTCTGTACTTTTGAGGAACAGTGACTTTTCTACTTACTAATTGCTGAATTCTTTATTTATTGGAGGGTTAAGCTTGTTATTATAAAGAAAATTTTTAAAAATGTCATTGTAAAAATTAAAAGCAAAGTAAACAAGGAAGAAGGAAGGTGAGAGCAAGTGAGGGAAGGAGGATAGGGTGGGAAGTGTCAATATGTTCTTAAAACTTTATGTATGAAATACTTGAAAATTTCTCCCTTTATATAAATAAGAAAATAAAAATATTGTTGTTCTACAGCTTTATTATTGTATTGTCTAAAGTATTGTGTAGCCTTTTAAGAAGTCATCAAAGAAGCATGTGTCACTATGTTTTTTTGTTTGAAAGATTTATTTTATTTTATTTGAAAGACACACAGGCAGAGAGAGGAGGGTGGGTTTTCCGTCTGCTGGTTCACTCCCCAGATGGCCACAACCACTAGAGCTGCAACAATCTTCCAGCTTCTTCCAGGTCTCCAACGCAGTGGAGAGGCACAAGGACTTGGGCCATCTTCTGCTTTTCCAGGCAATAGCAGAGGGCTGAATCAGAAGTGGAGCAGCCAGGACTTGAAACCAGCACCCATATGGGATGCTGGCACTGCGGGTGGCAGCTTTACCCAGTAGGCCTCAGTGCTGGCCTTTCTGCTGTAGTTTTTACTGAGCATAGTGAAAATACAGAATTTTTATTTGTATTCCAATATTAGCCAAGAACAGAAGAAGATAATTAGTAACTTAGACAAGCATGTGATTTAATACAAAGAGATAGACAATAGCATGTTGGACTGTGTGGTGGAGAAACTGATCATATATGCAAAATCTTACATTATAGGTCTTCAGATCAATAATCCCTTATAAGAATTTTCTCACACTCAAAATTGGTGAGCAAGAATGTATTTATTTTCTTTTTTTAAAATTTATTTGACAGGTAGATTTATAGACAGAGAGAGAGACAGAGAGAAAGGTCTTCCTTCCGTTGGTTCACCCCTCAAATGGCCGCTACAGTCGGTACTGCACTGCACTGATCCGAAGCCAGGAGCCAGATGCTTCCTCTCGGTCTCCCATGCAGGTGCAGGGCCCAAGCACCTGGGCCATCCTCCACTGCCTTCCAGGGCCACAGCAGAGATCTGGACTGGAAGAGGAGCAACCGGGACTAGAATCCAGCGCCCATATGGGATGCCGGCGCCACAGGCAGAGGATTAACCAAGTGAGCCACGGCACTGGCCCCAAGAATGTATTTCTTTCTTTCTTTCTTTTTTTTTTTTTTTTTTTTTTTTGACAGGCAGAGTGGACAGTGAGAGAGAGAGAGATAGACAGAAAAGTCTTCCTTTTCTGTTGGTTCACCCCTCAATGGCTGCTCCAGCATCGCTCTGTCACATGTGCACCTAGCTGATCTGAAGCCAGGAGCCAGGTGCTTCTCCTGGTCTCCCATGTGGGTGCAGGGCCCAAGGACTTGGGCCATCCTCCTCTGCACTCCTGGGCCACAGCAGAGAGCTGGACTGGAAGAGGAGCAAGCAGGACAGAATCCGGCACCCCGACCGGGACTAGAACCCAGTGTGCTGGCGCCGCAGGCAGAGGATTAGCCTAGTGAGCCACGGCGCCGGCCCAAGAATGTATTTCTGAAGACGAGATGTAATATATTTTCTCATCTAGTTAGTCATATGGATACATTTCATAAAATAAAGTTTTTAGTAAATTCTATACCTTTTCACTTTGCCAGAAGCAGGTGTAACTATATTATTACGCAATATATGGTCTTTTATGCTAAAATATATTTGACATAAACAAATTTTAATTCTAGTTACTTTGAAAACAAAACTTAAATCGAACAATTTTATAATTATTTATAAAAATAATGAAACTTCAAGGAAAAAGCAGGAAACAAGTTTTAATGCATTGGTATAGGCAATACTTTCATGAGATGATGCTGAAAGCACAAGTAGATAAATGGGATTGTAACAATCTAAGAAGCTTCCTTTCAGCAAAGGAAGCGACGGAGTGAAGAGATAACTGACTCAAAGGAGTGCAGTTTTCAAACTGCTCATCTGACAATGAATTATATTTAAAATATGTGAGAAACTCAAAAAAACTCAATAGCAAAGTCTTAAATATCTTAAAATTATAATTAAAAGGTGTTCATTGGGCCCAGATGGTGAATATTTATCACTGTTTTTCCTGGCACCTTGAGGGTTAAGCTTCATATATTCTGAATGAGAAAGTTTACAGTGCACTAAGTTAAACTTTCTGACAAATCTAACGAAGTGTACTACCTCATCTTGCACTTTAATATTGGCTAAGGGCAGAAAGGTCTCACTGCTGATTGCTGCTCTCTTTGGATGTAGGATATGAAAAAGGAGTGTGGAGGAAGATCCAAAGAGCCCAAAGAAGACAAAGGTCCCTGAGTGACCTAAATTTCCTCTGAATATATCTGAGTTTTACAAACAATTTTTTATATTTATTTCGCATCTAACATATCACTGCTGAGTTTGGCATTGGAGAGCCAAATGCTGCTGATCAAATTACCAACTACATTGGTTTAAAGACCTTTCAACAATAGCTTTTACACCCTTCTCCCAAGTTCATGGGAGGTCAGCAAAATCAGCCAGGGAGTGATATGAAAGGATCCTCTGTTGCTGCATGAGCGTATGCCAAGCCGAAATTTCTTGATGTACACCTACAGAGCCAATGATGAAAATCACTCTCAGCTCACAAGGCACACACATTTTCCATTACTTGTAGATTTGTAATTATTTGCATTTAGCTCATACTTTTGTCTAAGAAAATAGCCATAAAAATGTTTACAGGTTATTTAACCTGTTGAATAAAATTTTTCAATACAATTTACCTGAAAGCCATATTAAGTGGCAGAGGTCTAAACATCCTTACATACTAGTCCTTTTTAATTACATAGTGGAAAAACATTCATCACATTCCTGGCCCCCTCATGAGTGTCAGGGACATTTTGCTGTACAGAGATCAGTTAAATCATGCTAACTCGATCTCTGTTCATTAAGTTCTCTCAGCTCTGAGCCATTAGTAGTGGGAATCAATTCAAAATTTGAATTATATTTCCAAAAGTCTGACCTAAACTCTTATTTCTTACCATAAATTTCTAACCTTATCCTTCATTTGTTAGAAAAAATAAGACTCTTGATATTCACAGCTATTAGTGTTCTATTGCCCTTCCTTTATTGGGGCAAATAGAAAGTGTAGCTCAAAGGCAGTGGCCTTTATTTCTCCCAAAAAATTTCTAGATTATTTCTGTAAGTCACAACTGGATTTTAATTTTAATTTTCCAATGGACCTTTAATAAAATAAGACATACAAGAATAAAATGTATCTGTAGGAAGGACTCCTACTGCAAACAATACAAATAAATCTATTTTTTCTAATTTAAGAAATATTGTAGACCACCTATTACAGCTTGGGATCTATGAGAGTCTCCTGAGAAAGATGAAAAAATAATACCAGTAATCAAAAATATGTAAGTGTCACAACGGAAGCTTTCATCCTCCTTTGCATTCTATGTGGCTAGGAAGGAGGAAGGGTCAGCTCTCAAGGAAATTCAGGTAAGGATTCACAAGATTGACTATGATTGAGGCAAAACTGTTCCAGTTGCATATCTGTCAATTTGCTCTTTGTTTCAGGGATAGCGTATCACCCTTTCCTGCTGGGCCCTTAGCATACAGATGGAGCTGCTTTCTCTAAATCACAATAATAATTCTCTTGCAGATTGAGAAAAAAAGAACAAAACATTTCCTTGCAAGTCTTCTCTACCTAGTTTCACACTTTCTTTCTGGGGGTGGGGAGGATCCTATACTTTTGGTCATTTTTCTATCTAAATTTCACTTAGTGAATCCATCTAAATGCAATTTGTTATTCACTATAACTCAGCTGCTTGCAAAAGAAATCCTCTGCATAACATCTTACTCTCCAAGCCTCTTGACTGCTCCATCTTTTGCATCAGCTGAGGGCCTGCCAATTTATCAATAATCAAGCATTCTGGATCATAATAATTTTGATAATTTTTAAATTGCAAAAGCAAAATCAATAAACCAGGAGATTTCTACTTATAATGCTTTAGGTTTTAATCCAAAACTGCTTCCAGCATTTTTAAAAATTCTGTGCTCTTGCTAGGAAAGTTAGTAAATGTTGGGTTCATAACCATTTGAATGTGTGTGCATTTTACTTTTCAAAGAACCTTAAGTGACATATGTAGAAAAACTACACAAATGCAAGCTAATTAGAAAGAAAGAAATCAGGGGATACAATCCTGGACTCCATGGTTTCAACCTTTAAAAAACAAACAGCGTTCCACTGTAAAATCCAGAACACTTTTTTCTGAGAATCTCAGGATCAAGTGGAACAAATGCTGTGAGGTAAATAGGGATCTTCATAGCCACTGTAAATGTTGCTTGCAGAGAACATACCCAAACAATCACATTGGCACCAAACTTGAACTTGTCAGTTTTACCCAACTAAAGATGGCTTAATTTGACAGAGACCCAAAAGGGAAGTGCATTAATACAAAGTTTGTTTATGAATCTGCTGAATGTCATTATTTTCATATGAAAGGCTTCCTGTTTTGTCAATTTCTACTATAGTTAGATGACTATTGAATAATTTACAAATAGAAAAATAAAGATAACTTAAGTGCAGAATAGCTATAGAAACTTCATCAAAAACTCAAACAGTGGCTTGTGTTTGTGGTGTGATGAATTAAGCTGCAGCCTACAATTCTGGAATCCTATATGAGAGCAGCAGTTCAAGTCTCGGCTGGGCTACTCCACTTCTGATCCAGTTCCTTGCTGATGTGCTTGAGAAAACACTGAAGGATGGCCCAAGTGTTTGGAACCCAATACCCATGTGAGAGACCTGGATGGAGCTCCTGACTCTGGATTTCAGCCTGTTACAATCTGGGCTGCTGTGGCCATCTGGGAAGTGAAATAGTAAATGGAAGATATCTTTATATCACTCTCTCTTTCTCTCCCTCTCTCTCTTTCAAATAAATAAATAAATAAATATAAAATTTAAAAAAACAAAACCAATATATACATGAATATGGAAAATACATCATTTGTTTAGAATCTGATTGTTTTTATTTATTTATTTATTTATTTATTTATTTATTTATTTTTTTGACAGGCAGAGTGGACAGTGAGAGAGAGAGAGACAGAGAGAAAGGTCTTCCTTTGCCGTTGGTTCACCCTCCAATGGCTGCCGTGGTAGGTGCGCTGCGGCCGGCGCACCGCGCTGATCCGAAGGCAGGAGCCAGGTGCTTCTCCTGGTCTCCCATGGGGTGCAGGGCCTAAGCACTTGGCCCATCCTCCATTGCACTCCTGGGCCACAGCAGAGAGCTGGACTGGAAGAGGAACAACCAGGACAAGGATCGCTGCCCCGACTGGGACTAGAACCCCGTATGCCGGCGCCGCAGGTGGAGGATTAGCCTATTGAGCCATGGCGCCAGCGATTGTTTTTATTTATTAAACTTATTATTTAGGTGAAGCATTAAGCTTTTTTACTCCAACGTAAATTTAAAATATGGTATCTCGAAAACTAAAAAAAGGAAAGTGGGAAAGGAGGATAATGGAGGGAGTGAATTAGATGGAGTGAGGGAAGAAGGGAATATCATTATATTCTTAGATTTGTATCTATGAACTGCATTGAAAATCTTAAAAGTCATTGATTGTTTTCTTCTTACTATTTGTTGAACTCCTTCCTTAGTGGAGGGTTAAGCTTATGATTATAAAATAACTGAAAGTATGTTATGTTAAAATTAAAATAAAGAATAAGAAAGGGAGGAAGAGGAAAGATGGGAATGTGGTAGCAGAGAAGGTAGGGTGAGAAATACCACTATGTTCCTAAATCTGTATATATGAATTACATGAAATTTGTTTACCTTATGTAAAATAATTAAAAATTAGAGGGGCCGGCACTGTGGCGCAGCGAGTTAACACTCTGGCCTGAAGCACCAGCATCCCATATGGGCACTGGTTCGAGTCCCGGCTGCTCCTCTTCCAATCCAGCTCTCTGCTATGACCTGGGAAGATGGAAGATGGCCAGTGGAAGATGGCCCAAATCCTTGAGCCTCTGCACCCATGTGGGACACCCAGAAGAAGCTCCTGTCTCCTGGTTTCAGATCGGTGCAATTCCGGCCATTGCGGACAATTGGGGAGTAAACCATCGGATGGAAGACCTCTCTCTCTCTCCCTCTCTGTCTCTCCTCTCTTTGTGCAACTCTGACTTTCAAGTAAAATAAATAAATCTTTAGAAAAAATAAATAAAGGGGCCGGTGCCCTGGCTCACTTGGATTAACCTGTGGCGCCGGCATCCCATGAGGATGCCGGGTTCTAGTCCTGGCTGCTCCTCTTCCAGTCCAGCTCTCTGCTGTGGCCCAGGAAGGCAGTGGAGGATGGCCCAAGTGCTTGGGCCCTGCACCCACATGGCAGACCAGGAGAAGCACCTGGCTCCTGGCTTTGGATCGGCCCAGCACCGGACGTAGCAGCCATTTGAGGGGTGAACCAACAGAACGAAGACCTTTCTCTCTGTCTCTCTCTCTCACTGTCTAACTCTGCCTGTCACATAAAAAATAATAATAAATAAATAAATAAATAAAAATTGAAAACATATATTTCATTACTACAAGGTGGATAGTTCATCTTATCAAGGCAATATTAGAATCTAGTTCACTGTATATATTTTGGTTAATATTAGTTTTTCTTTCTCTTTTTTTTAAGATTTATTTTATTTAATTGAAAGACAGAGTTACAGAGTGAGGTAGAGACAGAAAGAGAAGTCTTCTATCTGCTGGTTCACTCTCCAGATGGCCGCAATGGCCAGAGCTGCTCAAATCCAAGGGCAGGAGCCAGGAGCTTCTTCCGGCTCTCCTATGCAGGTGCAGGGACCCAAGGACTTGGATCTTGTACTGACTTCCCAGGCCATAGCAGAGAGTTGGATAGGAAGAGGAATAGCTGGGACTAGAACTGGTGCCCATATGGGATGTCGGTGCTTCATGCCAGGGTCTTAATCCGCTGCATCACAGCACCGGCCCCTTAGTTTATCTTTTTTCAATACAAAGAATGATTCAAACCATAGAAGAGATGCATGCATTTTAAGAGACAATTTGAATGAAACACCTTTAATTCCAGTTTGTGTTCAAGAAAGCTTGAGCTAGTACAACTTCACTTAGCCCATTCAAAGATTTGACCTATTTACCAAGTCTTAGAAATAATGAGAAAGTATCAGGGAAGTATTTGGAGCCATTAAAATATTGTTGCCATTTTCTGTTTTGGTATTACTCATCCTTGAGTATATTTCAACAGGATTTTCTTTTACAGTATTATTTCTATATTTTTCTATTTTGGGAAAATAACTTTACTACTGGAAATGTATTTTTTACCTGAAGGTCCAGCTAAAGCCAAGTTTAGAACTAGATCATCATTAAGAGAGGAAGTTTGTGCAAATTCTGAATTCTTTCACTGAGGTTGTCACTGGGTATATTACAGCAACGCATTTTTTTCTTTTGAAACTGTGATTTCTAATAACAAAAGTTGGGAAGTAAAAGGAGACGGTATGAAGTATACACTTTGTGCAATCAAAGTTAAAACAAACTAACAGTGGCCTGGAAGTTTCCAAGCCATTAAGAATGTGCACATATACACAGACACATTTTGATGATAAAAGGTAACAAATAGACATATTACTCTTAGAAAGATCTACTTTTGGATGAGACAGAATAACCCTTCTGGTTTTCTGTTGCTGTAATTATATTTTATTTATTTGAAAAGCATAAAGACACACACACACACACACACACAGAGATGTTCCATCCTCTGGATTACTTCCCTGATGTATGCACAGGTGGGGGTAGGCCAGGCCAAAGTCAGGAAGCTGAAATGCACTCAAATCTCCCACATGGGTGACAGGGCCCAACTACTTTAGCCATAATCTGCTGCCTCCCAGGGTTTGCATTAACTAGAAGTTAGAATCTGAAGGAGAACCTGGGATTCTAACCCAGGTACTCCAATGTGATATGAAGCCATTGTAACTAGTTTCTTAACCACTTGGTCTAACGTGCACTATGGATTGCTTTCTTCTTTTAAATTTATTTATTTATTTTTATTTATTTGAATAGCAGAGTAATAGAAACAGGGAGAGAGAGGAGAGAGAAGAGAGAGAGAGAGAGAGAGAGAGAGAGAGAGAAATCTTCCATCTGCTGGTTCACTTTTCAAATGCCTCTAACAGCTGGAATTGAATCAGGCTGAAATCAGGAGCCAGGAACTCTATCTGGGTGTCCTACATGGGTGGCAGGGACCCAAGTGCTTCAGACATCACCTGCTGCTCCCCGGGTGCTCATTAGCAGGAAGCTGGAAGGTAAGCAGGGATGGGACTTGAACATTGGCACTCTTTTGTGGGATGCAAGCGTCCCAAACCATGACTTAACCCACTGGGCTCCAATGCCCATCCCCTCCAATTCTGTTCAAAATATATTCTTACCCTTCGATGCTGTGTATTGAGAGATTGTAATTAAATTTCTCTTATATTGCATATGTTATAACAGTGTTAAATAGATTGTATTCTATCACGTGTTATTGTACATTTTATATAACATTTATACTAAATGGGTCCTTTAAGTAGAAAAATATTATGACATATACATATTTGCATATTCAGTATAACATAATGCCCTGTGATATGCAGGGGGTTAATAAATGAGTGAGAAGTTTTCAGATCTAAACGCTCATGCTAGAGCTGAGTATGGACTTTCTAACAAACATGAAAACTGAATTACCACTCCCAAAACATCATTCTCTTGACTCATATGTTTTAAAGATTTCACTCAGTTGTTTCAATTCTTCAGAGAACAAAAATTGATGAATTACAAGATGCAGTAACTTCTTGACTATATCAGCAACGAAATACATCAAAGGAAATTTATCATTTCTTAACACACACTTTTGAGATGCATATCAAACAACATACATCTTAAATGCTTTATCTTTTTTATTTAAAATAATTTTTCAAAGATTCCTACAATTTAATATGCAAAAAAGTACAGACCAAAGATAAGATGGAATCAAAATCAGCTCTAATAACCCTGACTTAATTAGTTATTTTCCTACTCCCTTAAATGAAGATGCCTACAGAAATAGTAACATTTTCATAAGAAACCAGAGACCTCAAAATGAAACCATATGTCCTTTTGAGGCTAGTCCTTAAGCCCCGGAAATACCAATTATCCTTGCTGTTGTTTTCTTCTTTAACTTCTAAAAATTTAACCATGGTTTGAATTCCAGTTTGGCATCTACATGAAAATCTCCATCAATATCACTTATTTCTATGCCTTTAATCTTTCTTTTAAAGTTATGTTTGATGTTTTCTCAAAGAACTTTTTTTCTGAATGAAAGAAAAAAATGTGATTTTAGTTCACAGCTTAGTTTTGTATCTTTTTTTCACATACTAAAGCTAACTGCGAACTAACTAATGAGGATTGAAATAGCTCTGCTCTTCATGTAAACTAAGTTTTACAACTGTTGAAGACTAGTCGTGTATTTTCTTTTTTTTAAGCTTTTATTTAGTAAATATAAATTTCCAAAGTACAGTTTATGGATTACAATGGCTTTTTCCCCCCATAACTTCCCTCCCACCCACAAGCCTCCCATCTCCCGCTCCCTCTCCCATTCCATTCACATCAAGATTCATTTCCAATTATCTTTATATACAGAAGATCAATTTAGTATATATTAAGTAAAGATTTCAACAGTTTGCACCCACACAGAATATAAAGTGTAAAATACTGTTTGAATACTAGTTATAGCGTTAATTCACATTGGACAACACATTCAGGACAGAGATCCTACATGAGGAGTAAGTACACAGTGACTAGTCATGTATTTTCAATTTTTTAAGTTTGATGGATCAGAATGTAGTATTTCTCTTTTTTTAACTTTTATTTAATAAATATAAATTTCTAAAGTACAGCTTTTGGATTACAGTGGCTTTCCCCCCCCATAACTTCCCTCCCACCTTCAACCCTCCCATCTCCCACTCCCTCTCCCATTCATTTTCAATTATCTTTCAAGATTCATTTCCAATTATCTTTATATACAGAAGATCAATTTAGTATACATTAAGTAAAGATTTCAACAGTTTGCACCCACACAGAAACACAAAGTGTAAAGTACTGTTTGAGTACTAGTTATAGCATTAATTCACAGAATGTGGTATTTCTTGAATGTAACTTACTACAAAGTATGTTTGTCACTTCTACTAAATAATAAAATTAATGATAAAGAAATACAGTTTCTCATTGGGAGGTGTCTTAATCTATTCTTTGGTAAAATTTCTTAGTTAATATTTGGAAAGCTACTCTGTTCTGACTCCTGTCTGCCTTTTAGAAAACTTTCAGAGACAGAACTATTTATTTCATCCAGAAGATGATTGTTGACTGTGATAGGGGATGAGGCGTGCAGTACAGAGCATCTTCATTCAGGTTCTGTAGCTTGTGCAGCACCGTTGTGTGACAGTGAATGAATTCTATTTTTCTTTCCTCTCATTCATTCTCATACTTTCACATGAACCAACCGGTGGCATATGGCATACATAATGAATTTCTTCTGGAAGCTACTACTGGATTTCAGGATTTAACTTTTAAACATTTCAACGAGGGCTTTTTTTTTTTTCCAGTAATTGAAAATCAATGGCTTAAGAATTCAGAAGTGATTAAAGCTAATGCAATTACTCATATTGGGATGGTATAGCACATTGTGCCATTTGATTAGCATAGGTGGTGATTGATTTAATACTCACTAAAATTCTGTGGCATTTACCTGTTATTATTTCTCCTTGCCAAAACTGTGCTAAGATATATAAAACCATCAATATAGAAAGTAGTACAATTAATCTGGAACCCAGTAGTTTTGCTTTGTACCTATATTATTTAAACATCTTTTTATGACCATGTTGGTCTTTGAGTTACTTACTACATTGAAACAATCCAGTAAAACTTAGAGTAAGTGGGAAAATAAATGTAGTATATATTTGAATAAGTGTTTAAGTTTTCAGCATATGGTCATAGTCATTTTAAATTACCTTTTTAACCCATCATTCAACATGGACATGAGTCTTAGAACTTTAGAAATATGAGGAAGATTGCACAAGCTCATATTCATAGTTCATCACTAAAATAAAATTCCGCAAAGTGTATTATTATATATGTACAACTCGAGAGATAATAATATGACTTTTTTTGTCAATAGAACCACAGACTTTGTTTTGTTCTGTGGAGGGAATTCTATGCTATTTCTGTTAGCACCGATTTTTTGTTTTGTTTTGTAAAATATTGACAATGTTATCTCATTTCCTTGTTTTTTTTGTTTGTTTGTTTTTTAAGTTCTAGTAAGTTAATGTGTGTCATCACCTGGTAAAATACAAGTGTAACAAAATACAGCCTGTTATTATAAAGTATTAGTATAGTAAAATTTCTGTAATATTATCTCTAGATAGCACAATAATGTCTTACAATTTTACTTTCTAGGAGTGTATTTTAAAAATGCAATTTTTGTGTCAAAAGAAGGCAAAATGACACATTGTGATGAGTAGAGTTGAGAAAATATAGTGGATTATACTAGCCTCCTAAACTTATCTTGTCTGCTAAATTTAAAAATTAATGAGAATGTTGGAGTTGGTAGTTATCCCTCATTAGAACCTCAACTGGATAGACTAGAAAAAGGACCAAGTGCTCTCTGAGAGCCTGTTTTTCAGATTTCTGTTTCACAAAACAGATTTGAATCTCTAGATCTTTGGGGCTGGGGGGGTCTTCCAAGCTGCCAGCCGCCCAGAGCTGTGTAAAATAAAATGGAGGTGGGAGGACAAAACCTTTCAGGATCAAGCAGAGGCCGTGTAAACAGATGTGGGTGCAGGAAATAGAAAAGGTTGAATAGTTGCTTTGTTTCTGGCTTTGTGTTTGTACCACAGAGGGTCTTCACGATACCAGACTCTCTGGCAGATGAAATTTCACATAATTCTTAGTGCTACAGAAACATACAGAACCTGCTCATTCCTAAACACAGCCACACTTAGTTCTTGGCTCTCTTTAACTCTATGTTTATTTTAATGAATGTTTCATATAAGACAAAACATTTATGGTAATTTTGAAAGAGAATTTATGAGGAACATAACCAAAAATCAATGTAATTTTCCTTTTTCATCCACTGACAGATAACCATCATCCTCAGGCTGTGGTATATAAAGAAAAATACTGTATATGAATTTTAAAAATTGCATTCATTCTTTACAGGCATTACAGTGAGAAAAAAGAAAGGGTGGGAGAGGTATCTAGATAGTCAAAATGCTTTTGAAAAGAAATCCTGTTATGAATGTAGGTGATGCATTGAACCAAACTACATAACCCTTTCTTTTTAAAGATTTAGATAAAATATATATATACATACATACACACACACACACATACACACATATATATATATATGCAGTTGTTGAAGTTCTGTACACATCCATTGATTTATTTCATGAGGAACTGTTACTGTTGCCTACTTGTAAAATGTCACAGACACCAGAATTTGGAAACTTGCCCAAGTGCCTTAAATAACTTCAGAGCCCTAGCATTCTATAATCTAACACACCTTGTTGGGTTGGTGGACTGATGGGCTAGTGGTTGAGAGGTTTGGGGCTGCCTGCTCTATATTTTATTGTACTCTTATTTTGAGTCAAATAAAATCAACATCAGCTCCTGTGGCCAGTAGTAGCCTACAGCAATAAAATATAAAATGTTCCTTCATAAATGTATATGGTCATATTCAACTCTTCCCCTGTAGTTGATTTTTATTTCATATGGAACAAAGTAAATGAGTCTCTTGAAAGCTGGTGGATTTACAGCTGGAATTTAGTATTCTTGGAGCATGGTGTTAACTTCACTAATAAAAATTGTTGTGTCTGCTCTGCAGAAATTCATCGAAACAAATCATGCATACCCAGGCACAGAAGATGACTACAACCTCAAGAAAAATAAGAAATGGGGAAGAAGGTCTGGCTCTTTGTCACAGCAGGTTAAAACCCAGGCCAGAAGCATGAGCATCCCATATGGATGCTGGTTTGAGTCCTAGCTGCTCCACTTCCAATCCAGCTCCCTCTTAATGGCCTGGGAAAGCAGGGAGGAAGGCCCAAGTCATTGGGCCCCTGTATTCATGTGGGAGACCCGAAAGAAGCTCCTGCTCCTGGCTCAGCTCTGGCCATTGCAGCCATTTGGGGAGTGAACCAGTGGATGGAAGACCTCTCTCTCTTTGTCTCTACCTCTCTCTATAATTCTGTCTTTCAAATAAATAAAATAAATCTTTAAGAGGAAGACCATTACATTAAAAAGAAATGGGGAAGAAAGGAAATCTCGAGATGTCCCTTTTTTTGAATGACATTATGCTTAGTAAAAAAAAAAAGGGGGTATAATATTAGAAATTGCAGTTAACTTGTTATAATCAGGGAGAATTCCTGCAGTAATGGCTGCATCTGTTTCTATTAACTAGATATTGCTTCATGGGTTAATTTATGTAAGGGGATAGAATTATTCTTTAGGAAGAAAAAAAGGGAGTATGGGCTTCTTAAAATTTGTCTGTTTTCTATGTTTAATACTTATTTAATTCTTGATGCTTTGTTTGGGAATACTTAGAAGTATATCAATAAGGTAGCTTGCTTTAATTTCCTGTTCTGCCATACAGTCTGTATCAATAACAAGCTGATATGATTTGGGCATCAAACCAAACAAAAAAGTTCACCAAAAGTGGAGGGCAGGAGAGGAGAGCAAACAGCACTGAGAGAGGATTTTGTGGGAGTCTGGAAAAGCTCCCCCTTACACTGTCTGTATGGAGACAGCACTGCCCATTTGCCTTCCCTCTGAGCCTCCCTGACAAGGCTGGAGGCCCTTCTGCACATGACTGTCTCATGTATTCATGGGCCGCTGTGACACCACAGCCCCTTTTGTTTGGAGCCAGATAATTGCTCTCCCCTTCTCTCAGCTGCCATATGGTGCCGTGGAGACCAACTCACAAAGACAAGAAAGAGTGAAAGAATGAAAGAAGAAGGGAAGAAAGAAAAAACTCAAGAGACAGCAGATGAAACTGATTGATGTTCAGTGTTAATGGGACCAGTGAACAAGTTGGGGCTGAGAAGAGAGAGAGGATGAGGGTTAAAGAGGGAATCCTGGGAGGAGGAGGTTCTTGGAAAGGAAACTTCAGCTTTCAAGTAACCAAGCTGCTTCTTTATGAGACAGACTGTGCTTATGCTCCAAATATGGTGCTGAGAGCAGAACAATTGCTATACATATTTGTGTTTTCTTATCAGTCTTAACATTGATTTCAATAGTGATAATGGCTAGGACTTACATTATTTTATTATGCATAATAATAAAAATTTTAAAAACCCAAGTATGTTCATTTTTGTGCTGATTCTCATATACTTATACCATGATAATTTTTAGTGTTTTCAGAGTCACTGTCTTCAGAATAAAATTGTTATATTAGTCATGTGTTTTTCTTCCTTTAGTCAGTAGATACACCACTGAACAGTTCAAGGAATACCATAATATTTTCTTTAAAGATTTGTTCATTTATTTGAAAAATAGACTTACAGAGAGACAGGGAGTAATAGAGAAAGATATTTTCCAACAACTGTGAACATTATATTCTGTTTTGACAATACTTAGGGGCCGACTTTTTCAGGAGTCTGGTAAACTTTGTTATGCTGCAGTTCTTACTTTTTTTGATAAATCACGTGGACTTTATTAATTTATAGGATTTGTATGTAAAGATTTTTAGATTTTGTTAAGCTCCCTTGAATCCATAATGCAAATATATTTAGTGCTTTCAAAAATTTATGTTAATTATGCAAAAAATTGACTTTCTTCCCATGTATTTTCTATATAACAGAATTACCTGTAGCATTAATCATGTTTCATGAACTAGAAGATGCAGAAGTACAACACTTTCACCATGGGAAAAACTTTAAAATTTTGATCTTTCTTCAATGAAACAGTAAAACTGTCTAATATTTCTCTTTTTTTAAATTTTGTTTTTATTTGAAAGATGGGGAATTGGAGACAGAGAAAGAGCTAGATAGGCAGGCAGAAAGAGATTTCCCATATGTTGATTCACTCCGCAAAACGCTCACAGGAACCAGGGCTGAGCCAGACCAAAGCTAGGAGCCTGGGACTCGATCTGAGTCTCCTACATGGGCGGCAGGGACTGAATTACTCAAGCTGCCTCTTAGGGTGCACATAAATAGGAAGTCGGGATTGGAAGCAGAGCTGGAACTCAAACCCAAGCACTCTGAAATGGGATGATGCAGGCATCCCAAGCAGCATCTTAACCTCTGTGTCAAATGAGTTCCCCGTGACCAATATTTCTATTTAATCCCGACCTAACAATATGTGATGAAAAAGTTATGTGAAAATATTAACTATTATTACATAGACTCCCAGGCACATTTAAATGTTCTCAAATAATAGGGTGAGATGATTTATCAGACATTTGTTTCAAATATGATTAATTAATAGACATATAAAATATATAGCTTTACTTACTTGAAATTCCATTTTGCAACTGGGGTCCAGTACATGACTCCATGTGATTATCCTCCTGTTCTTTGCTCATTGCTCCTAAACTCTTAACACTGGAGTGCGTCATAGCTGGGACTTTCTTCTTTTCATCTCTATCTACATTTACTCCTTTGAAGATTGTATCTAATCTCCTGGCTTTGAAGGCCATCCATGGCATGACAGCATCCATACTCACATCCCTTGAACTCTGTGTATTTCTAGCTGCCACCTTGACCTAGTCTTGTGCTTATCTGACAGGCATCTCACATTTAATGTATCCAGACTTGCTTTTTGAATGAACTTCCCTATCTCAAATAGCGACAATTATATTTTGCTTGGCTCTCCAGCCAAAAGTTTTTAAAAACATGGATTTTTTTCTTTTACTTTTACGACATATATGCACTGTATCAATAATTAGTGTTGATTTTAACTGAAAAATACAACCAGAATTCAGCCATTTATCACAAATTCCTTCATTACCATTTACTCTCCACATATGTGATCTCAAAGATCATTTTCATCTTTCCCGCTTATAGAAAATGTTTCAGTCATGCACTACTAAACAATGTGCTAACAATAATGTAACAAAAAACTGGTAAATAACAATGAGTTTGAATTCTTGGATTTCTTGAATTTCACCTATGTTTAATTATAATTCAAAAAGAGGTCACTGGGTCTTAAGATATAAGAGGAGGGGCCGGTGCTGTGGCTCACTTGGTTAATCCTCCACCTGCTGCACTGGCATCACTTATGGGTGCCAGATTCTGTCCCGGTTGCTTCTCTTCCAGTCCAGCTCTCTGCTATGGCCCAGGAGGACAGTGGAGGATGGCCCAAGTGCTTGGGCCCCTTCACCCACATGGGAGACCAGGGGAAAGCACCTAGCTCCTGGCTTTGGATAGGAGTAGCTCCGGCCGTGGCGGCCATTTGGGGGGTGAACCAATGGAAAGAAGACTTTTCTCTCTGTCTCTCTCTCTCTCACTGTCTAACTCTGTCAAAAAAAAAAATATATATATATATATATATATATATATATATATATATATATATGCGCGGAGCTGGTTTTGTAACAAAGACTAATTTCTTTCTTTCTTTCTTTCTTTTTTTTTTTTTTTTTTTTTTTTTTTGGACAGGCAGAGTTAGACAGTGAGAGAGATAGAGAGAAAGGTCTTCCTTTTGCCGTTGGTTCACCCCCCTAAATGGCTGCTACGGCCAGCACGCTAGGCCGATCCGAAGCCAGGAGCCAGTTGCTTCCTCCTGGTCTCCCATGCAGGTGCAGGGCCCAAGCACTTGGGCCATCCTGTACTGCACTTCCGGGCCACAGCAGAGAGCTGGACTGGAAGAGGAGCAACCGGGACAGAATCTGGTGCCCTGACCAGGACTAGAACCCGGGGTGCCAGAGCCGCAGGCGGAGGATTAGCCAAGTGAGCCGTGGTGCTGGCCTGACTAATTTCAATATACAACTTACTTAAGGGTAGTGCTTCCTCAACTACGTCTTGACCCAATGGAGGCTTTATCTCTGATACTTGTATAGAATTGTTCCATCTTACTCCTGGAATATTATTGTGGACATCACAACCAGCTCTTTCACAGTTTTTGAGTGTTTTCCTCATCAAAGAATGAATAGGTAGAAAACGAGAAATGTAGGCCGGCGCCATGGCTCAACAGGCTAATCCTCCGCCTAGTGGTGCCAGCATACCGGGTTCTAGTCCCGGTCAGGGCGCCAGATTCTGTCCAGGTTGCCCCTCTTCCAGGCCAGCTCTCTGCTATGGCCCGGGAGTGCAGTGGAGGATGGCCCAAGTGCTTGGGCCCTGGACCCCATGGGAGACCAGGAGAAGCACCTGGCTCCTGCCTTCGGATCAGCGCGGTGCGCCAGCCGCAGCAGCCATTGGAGGGTGAGCCAACGGCAAAAGGAAGACCTTTCTCTCTGTCTCTCTCTCACTGTCCACTCTGCCTGTCAAAAATAAAAATAAATAAATAAATAAATAAATAAAAGAAAACGAGAAATGTAAGCAAGAAATCAGGGGAGTGGCAGAAATTTGGTACCCCAGTTACTGCCAATTTAAACATCTGCATCCTATAATTCAGTGCCTGTGTTCAAGTCCCAGCTCTGCTTCCAGTTCCAGCTTTCGGCCAATGTGCATCCTGCAAAGCACTTGGATCCCAGTCATTCACATGGAAGACCCAGATGGAATTCCTGACACCTGTTGAGGGCATCAGGGTGGTGAACCAGCAGATTGAAAATTTCTCTGTATCTCTCTTTCTATCTCTGTCTCTCTCTCTCTTTCTCTCTCTTCCAAAGACAATGAAAATATATAAATACATGTTTTAAAGAATAAATTAGGGAGAAAAAAGAACAGTAGAGAAGAGACACTTGACATAAATTAACAGACAATTGTGGTTTAAAGATAGAATACACTGGTTCAACTCCTAGGTCTGGCATCCATTAATGGTATGACCTTGAACCTCTTTGAACTTCAATGTTTTTGTATTGAAAATTGGCATTTATTTTATGAGATTTATTTATTGATTTGAAATTTCAGAGATACCAGAGAGAGGGAGAGACAGAGAGACAGAGAGAGAGAGAGAGAGAGAATCTTACATCTGCTGGTTTATTCTCCAAATTGATGCAAGGGCCAGGCCTGGGCCAGGCTGAAGCCAGAAGCCAGGAGCCAGGAGCCAGGAGCCAGGAGCTTCATCTGGGGCCTAAGCACTTAAACGATCTTCTGCTGCCTTTCCCACGCCATTATCAGGGAACTGAATCAAAGTGGAGCAGCCAGAACTCAAACCAGTGCCCACATGGGAAGTCAGCGTTGCAGGCAGTGGCTTTTCCCAATGCACCACAGTGCCAGCCCCCAAAACTGATATCTTTTAACTCCAGACACATTCTATAATGCTCAAGTAATAGGATTTGTGTGAAAGGAGTCACTGTGCACTTACTCCCCTTGTAGGATCTCTGTCCTTAATAGGGAGCGGGAGATGGGATGGTTGCAGGTGGGAGGGAAGTTATGGGGGAGGGAAGCCATTGTAATCCATAAACTGTACTTTGGAAATTTATATTTACTAAATAAAAGTTTTTTAAAAAGGCCATGAAATAGAAAAGAAAGTCTTTTCTTTATGTATGCTTACTTATTTTCCCAATCAGAGTATAAATTGCGTTAGAACAAAGTATGTTTTGACATTCTTTATCCATCAAGATTTTTTTTTTTTTTTTTGACAGGCAGAGTTAGACAGAGAGAGAGAGAGAGAGAAAGAGACAGAGAGAAAGGTCTTCCTTTTTTCCATTGGTTCACCCCCCGAGTGGCTGCTACGGTCAGCGCATTGCGGCCGGCGTGCTGCGCCGATCGGAAGCCAGGAGCCAGATGCTTCTCCTGGTCTCTCATGTGGGTGCAGGGCCCAAGGACCTGGACGATCCTCCACTCTACTCCCGGGCCACAGCAGAGAGCTGGGCTGGAAGAGCAGTTACAGGAACAGAAGCCGGTGCCCCAACCAGGACTAGAACCCAGGGTGCCGGAGCCGCAGGAGGAGGATTAGCCTAGTGAGCCGCGGCGCCAGCCTATCCGTCAAGATTTAACATGGTGTTTCTCACATAAGAGTCACTCAGTAAGTGAAACAACTTTGAAGGAAATGATAACAGATGGCTAGACAATGAAGGAGGATTGACCTGCAAACATATTTTTAGTGGACAGCACAAACATTCCTCCTGTTCAGAGAAATCCTTGATGTAGTTGCAGTACACGCTAATTGTAACTGTGAACTTTTTAACCAGTAACACATTTCTCCCAACCTGTTAAAAAAAAAAATGGGTCAAGTCCCAAGGAGCAGCCTTTTTATTTCAAACTGTACATTTTCTTCTTTAATTTATCTGAAATAGAACTATTATGCACTAAAAGACAAGGATTCCCAAACTATATCATCTCTCTCTCTCTTGCTCTTTCACATGCACACACACACACATTCAAATTTTCAATGTGTTGGTAAATTCATTCCTCACAATAATATAATTTGAAAGCCAAACCTTATTAGAGAAATTCACAAATTAGCTGAGGTGAAATAATTGCTTTCATTTTCCTCTGTTTTTTCTAAGAGGGCTGACACATGCTGAGATGAGGAAATATGACCTCCTGCACGTGTTTTCCATAAGGAATATGTTTGCTGTACAGCCTCTGAGTTAAAAGCATGTTTCACTCCCTTGTGCACAAAGGTAATTTGGAAAATAAGCCTGAGAAGCCAGGAATGCTATTTCTAAGTCTGCTTTAACCATTGACAAGCTATTTTTACAGCAACTGTAGAGATGTTCAGGTGAGGTAGACTCCCTAGAGAATACTGGGGAAACACTTACTTTCACATGGGTATTACGTTATGCTTACTCACATATTCTAATCATATAATTCCTGCTTTACATTTAACAACTTTTTGACTATTTGGTGTAGTGCCCGAGTTTAATCCTGCTTTCACCATCTAGGTTTTCTCATAAAGGGCAACCTACTGAAATTTGCCCTTCACTGTTGCTTAAATTCAATTAAGGTGATACTATCTCTGCTCTGTGTTCTGATGAACTCACTGAGCTATCACTCCTTCTGATAAATACCCAAGTATCTTAATGAGGTCAGTGTCACTACTTGTCTAATTAACTCTCTTTTCCTGGAATTCACATACTGGGAGCTTTCCCTGGGATGTCTTATTGAAAGAAAGTGCTGTTATTAAATATAGAGTGAAAACTGGCGCTGTGTAACCGCATATTTGAAGATGTTGAAGATTGTATATAGCCTTCAAATGAATTTTTTGGTGAATTTATAAACTGAAAGTCATTATTTCAAAGAAATTGAATAAAGCTATGTTTCTGTTTTGAAAATATTTTTTCATGGTATCTTACCTTTTCTCCATTTGGATTTGTAGAAGTGATCTGGGGAGTCTGATCCAACGACAATATGGGATGCAATTTATTAAAACATAATAGCTCTTCGAACATGGATTGCTAAAAACTGTTCCTAAAGTTTGTGAGCAATTTAATGTTTAGGCAATAATCCTCAGCTTTGAAGATGTTACTACTTAATATGAAAATGTAGAATGTATTGCTAATCATGCAAAGTGACAAATATCCTCTGTGTTTAAATACTTTTATTTACCTAGCATTTATCCCTTTGATTATATATTTCTATGGAAGACTTCAAAATAGTTTAAATCCAAAAGAAGGACTATCTTTTAAAATGAAATTACCAATCATTTGAACAGCTTTTTCTCATGAACACATAACTATGTATTTATATAGTCATGTGTCAAGTACCAGAAATTTAAATGTGTTTTATCAGTGCACAAAAATAGGCACAAACCAAGGATCTTTCAAAGTGAAGGTAGTGTGAGATGGTAAAAGTTACATCAAGCTTTTATGAAACTTTTAAAAACATATTTTCACTCTTCTTTTTAAAATGTTTATTTTTATCAATTTTCATTTATTTCAAATGCAGAGTGGAGAGAGAGAGAAAGAGAAAGAAATCTTCCATCTACTGACTCACTTTCCAAGTGCCTGCAAGACCCAGGGTTGGGCCTGGCTGAAATCGGGAACTGAGAACTCTTATCTAGATCACTCAGGAAGGGGTAAGGTCCCAAGCACAGGGGCCATCATTTGCTGCCTCTCAGAATGAATGAACAGAAAGCTGAATCTGAAGGAGAGGTGCCAGGA